>NC_070606.1:45417500-46842500 GCF_027172205.1 Podarcis raffonei | reverse complement strand
GAAAAGGCCCATTCCTGTGTTGCCACCCTCTGGACCTCCTCTGAAGGAGGCAAACGAAGAAGGGCCTCAAATGATGATCTCATGGTCCAGGGAGGTTCATATGGAGAAAGGTGGTCCTTGAGGAATTGCAGCCTGAGACATTTAGTGCAAGACCCACACTTTGAATTGGGCCTGGAAACTAATTGGCAGCCAGTGCAGTTGGGCCAGGATCAGTGTAGTATGCTCAAACCGTCTTGCCCCAGTGAGCAACCTGGCCGCCGACTTGCACTAGCTGAAGTTTCTGAACAGTCTTCAGAGGCGACCCAAGTAATCTAACCTAGAGGTTATCAGAGCATAGACAACAGAAGTTAGGCAATCCCTGTCCAGATAGGGATGCAGCTGGGTCAAGTAGCAAGCAGTGCAACCTTTGACTGGACTTAACCATCCAGGGGTCCTTTACCTTTTACCTTGACCTTGCACCTGGGTCACCAGCCAAAGCTGATGGAAGGCATTCTGTGCCACTTGCTTGAAGTGCTTGAATGATCACTTGAGTATTTCATCCTGCTCTCAAGTGATGTGCATTGCCACTATTCACAAGGTGTTTTCCACTTGGCCAACCCTATAGATAGTGTTGGAGAAGGTATTCTGGCACCTACTTAAGAATAGATAGTGGCTAATGCTTTCCCGTGACCAGAACACAGATGCAATCTCAAATATATCCTTCTAGGCTGTCTTGCTACCATTTCCTCCATCATTCCAGTCGTTTGATCGCCAGTGAAATGGATGAGACTGGGTTGAAGCCTTTATTGATTTAACTGATACTTTGTCAGTTTCTTTTGTTTTCATCAGTTGCTACTGTCCATGCACAGTAAAAGTGGAGGGAGAGAACATTTAAACACCCACCCACCCTCAAACCTCTCTCTGATCTGCTCCTTTATGGTGCAGTAGCAGCAATGAAAATGGTGGCCAGGGAAAGGGGTGGGAGGTTGACGTTTTCCCAGCCTCAGTGAAACAGATAAGGCTTTCCTATGACTTTGTTAGTTTCACCAGAGTGGAGAAAAGGGGGATTTGAAGGAAATTTGATAAGGTTTCCCCTTTATCCTTCAATACAGAGAAGAGAGATTGAAGTGTGGAAAGTCATATTCACCCCATTCATTTAAATTACTTTGATACTATTTTAACAGTAACAGAGACTCATGGGAACTGTAGTTTAAGTGCTGAGAACTCTAGCTCTGTGCAGTCAGCACCCTTTACAAGCTACGGTTCCCAAGATTGCCTGGAAGAAGTCTTGACAAAGTGTTATAAGAGTGCTTTAAATGTATGGATGTGACTGATAAGAGCCATTTCCAAATGCGGACACCCTTGTGGACAAAACGGTGAACTAAATATATGCTTCAAATAGAATCCACCTGTTTGCAGGTGATGCACAAAAGGCAAGACAGTTGAAATGCAATGGCACAGCCACCTTCCTGTATCAATTGATTAACTTTAAAAGTCCAGTACAGTACAAAGACTATAGTCCTAATATCACTCACTTAAACCTACACTGGTGAGGGATCAATGGCCATTGGCATCAATGGCAACTTCCTCCCAGGGGCAGTCTGTAGTATGTAGTGAACATATAGACCAAGTTGCGGAATTTTAATTTTTGACTTGTACTTGTAAGTAAAAGTCCCAGCATACAGCTATATTTGAATTATCTTCAGTGCAACCCTATACACATCTACTTAGAAGTAAAACACACTGAGTTCAATGGAATGGGATTGCAGTGTTTTTGCTTATATATGTTCTCACTATAACTGAATTATATTGCTCTGGGTAATTACTGACTTTAGTTTTCCTGTAATGTTTGCTTGCTCCAATATAATTCCATTCCTTTTCTTTGCTGTCAGATTAATCAGGTGCTTTTCTGAATAGACCTTCAGAGCAGTTGGCTGGAATGCCAAAAACATATTTAGCACCTCTTCTTTGTATCCCATCACATTATCCCTGCCAGGATTTTAAAATTAAGGAAATAATGATCAATTTTAAATGACAGTGAAATTATCTAAGCATTTTGCCTTATGAAATACTCTTAGCTTGAGGCCAATTCTCAGATGAGGTGGTTGACACAGATGAGGTGGCTGACATACTTGACAAAATCTACACCATCTCATCTTGAACTACTGAGGAAACCATAATTTGTGTCATATGGACAATTTCCTCTGGGCTAGAGCATACATGGAATCTCATGCTAAAAAGTAGAGAGTGGTACCTGGCTATGATAACCAAGAAAATGACTGTTGGACTTTGGTTGTTGCTTTCACTGACATATAACTATTGCAAGGGCAGTCTACACTCTGAAATGACATCTTTAAAAGGTGTATTGTGTGAACAGGGTGTACCCGTGTAGGCACAATTTCACACAGATCTCCACTGCTCATAGGGATGTCAGACTCCTACTGTCACACACATCTGAAGCAGCCCAAGGGGAAGAGAGGAGCTGCAGTGGAAGCCAGGAATGCAAGTCTGAAAATAGGACAAGCTACTTGTCTAGCAGAGAGCACGGTGATGGGAACAACCACAGGCCGTTAGGAAGTTTTGTGCATTGTGTACAGCAACCTCAACCTTCCCTCACCCTAGTTGTGGCATGATTTGAACCAAGCTCAAGAAAATAAGAAAGTGAATGTGCAGCTAGCTACTCTCTGTTGGAAATCAAGCCTTTATCAGGAGAAACTGGCAACTCTCCCAGGCACCCGGCATGATTCCCTGTTGACCTCCCTGGCTGCATTCCCCAGCAAGATCCAGGCGAGGTCTCGATAGGCGATTCTTCTCAAACGTGGGAAGAACACCCCCCCTCTTTCCTGCCCCCTGGCAGGGGAAAGAGATAGACAGAAACGTATTTACATGCCTTTATTTCTGTCTTTGCAGCGTTACAAAAAACATGACTGCTCTCTTCAAACTCCAGCAGTGTAGTAACGAACACTTCCTGCACTTCCTGGACAGGAACAAACGGAAGAGCTCATATTATATTCTGAGCTAATTCCGGTGCTTCGCACTGTGAATTGACTGTCCCTCTGTTTCCCACGGGCAGTCCCAACATTCCCATCATGTTTACTTTTCAAGCTAGCAGTTTACAGCTGCATTGCTTCTATATCATAACACTCTCAAGCCTCCTTTATGCCCCCAGATATCCCCTCTTGGCTTAAAGAGGCAGAAGAAGGAACTGCTTCTTAAATATAGGGCTTATGAAATGCCTGTATTTAAAATGGGCAGGATGCGTTGAAGAGCCATAATAAATGGTGGGCATTTCATCAAAACATTATTCCCCAACCAGGTGCCTGCCAGATATTGTTGGATACTGCTGGATCATGCCAACAGCAACCAGATGACCATGGAAAGCCCATAAGCAGATCCTGAGTGCAACAGGACTCTCTCCTCCTGCAGTTTCCAGCAAGTGGCATTCATAAGTATCACTATTTCTGACCATGGAGGCAGAACATAGCCCTCATGGCTAGTAGCAGGGCTGGCCCAAGACACTTTGGCACCTAAGGTGAAGCACAACATGCTCCCCCAGCGACGGAAGAAGGGGTGAGTGAAGATCTACATTGGGAACAAGGAGAAGGGAAGATCTATATGGACAAAAATGTGAAGAGTCATATCAACCTTACCTGATTGTTGAAATGAGAATCCAAGATAATTGGTGGTGGTGGTGGTGGGGCTGCTATAAAGCACCCCAGGTAGGTGGAGACCCCAGAGGGCAGCCCCCACCATTTCTTCCCTAGTGGTAGGAGGAGACCAGCAGCATCTCCTATTTGCCAAGAGATAGCTGTAGATGCTGTCTGCAGAGGCCAGGGAGAGGGACACTGCCAAGGAGCGGGCAGTGGCAGCAGGTGAATCATTCCTTGGAGGCCAGAGTTGCTGCCCCTCTGAATCCTGCTGCTTGAGGCAGTTGCTTCACTTTGCATCATAGGTTGGTGGGTCTTGGCTTGTAGCTATGTAATTCCACCATCCCTGTTCACTGACTGAGCTTAGGAGTGCCAAAAGGATTTTTGGGGGTTCAATATACTATATCTAGATAAAGAACAACAAAACGTTTAGAAGACATCTGAACACAGCCCTGTACTGGGAAGTTTTAAAATGGCTGATGTTTTATTGTATTTTTATATTTTGCTGGAAGCCATCCAGAGTGGCTGGGGCAATCCAGCCAGATGGGTGGGGTATATATAATAAAATTATTATTATTATATCTGGATTGGATCCCCTGCCACACTTGCAAAAAGAGGAAAAATACATAAGATTTGCACACGATTGGCAAAATATGCAAATAAAATTAGGCTCCAGGCTCAAGTAATCAGTTGTTTGACAGTCAGCATGTCAATAGATGAAGCTATTTCCAAAGCAGAAAAAGCTTAACTTGTTGAATTTATGCCTGTCACACAGAAAGTCACAAGAACTCTGTTCTCCCCCAGTGCCAACCCTAAAGCATGGAAAGGAATCAGGTTTCATGAGTGGTAATTCAGTTATGTTGCTGCAGTTCTTTTATCAATTGATCTTTGGCTGCCAATACTACATTCAGTGCAAAACCAAGCATGATGTGTCTTACAGTTGGCTGCATGTGTGTTTGTGTGAAAACAGATTTAAGATTTACAACAATCAAAGTTCAGGTGCCCTTGCTTGGATAAACTCAAGATTAAATTGTTAAAAAGCAAGCAGTGTATTCTATTTGTTGTGGTTATTTATTATTTATACCTCATAATAACTATAGCAATGTTATCAGCACAGGTCAAACAGCTACCCTTTCTTCCTTTCCTTTTCCTTTTCCCCCCTGAGCAAAATAGATTTGAACCTTTGACACGAATATGCCCATTTTAGTGATTCTGCCAGCAAACAACAGCAGCAACCACCCCTCCCAGTATAGTGGTACCTTGGGTACATACGCTTCAGGTTACAGACGCTTCAGGTTACAGACTCCGCTAACCCAGAAATAGTAGCTCGGGTTAAGAACTTTGCTTCAGGATGAGAACAGAAATCGTGCTCTGGCGGCGCAGCAGCAGCAGGAGGCCCCATTAGCTAAAGTGGTGCTTCAGGTTAAGAACAGTTTCAGGTTAAGAATGGACCTCCAGAATGAATTAAGTACTTAACCCGAGGTACCACTGTACTTCTGTTCCACTCCCTTGGATGAGGAAGCAGTTAAATACTCTTTCCCATCATGTTGCTACTGGAACCAACTTAGCAGTTCCCTCCTCCCAAAACTGCATTTTCCTAAACAACAACAACAAGCCTGAATAAGGCCACCAGGGATGGTTCTACCATTAAAGAGAGTGAGGGCAGCTGCTTTTGGGAAGGTCATGAAATGGGAACAATTTTTAGCAGCTTGGAGGTCCTTGTGGGAATCTCTCTTCCATGTGCCGAAATAACTTGGCTGGCCTCAGACGCTAATTATGCCCCATGACTTGGGGTCTGTGTCATTTGCTGCTCCACCTGAAGTTGTGTTGGGCCAGCCCTGGTGGCTATCTGTTTGCCTGAATACTACACCATATAGGCACAGGTGTCCAGTCTTAGTGCACTGAAGGCTAAAATAAGGAAATTCAAAAGGTGTGGGGAACCCCAGGTCTGAGGGCCAAATGTGATCACCCAGACCTCTCTCCATGCCCCTCCCTCCGCTGCTTTTGGCTGGTGTTTTGTTAGCGTTCTTGGAGGCCTCTTGCTCACCTGATGGAAGGTGCAGAGGATGTAGGATGCAGAGAGATGTGAGGGGTGCTTCTGACTTGTGTGTGGCTGCAATGGGGCTTGCTGTACAAAGGCAAGAGTTGTACCTGTTGCTCCGCCCACTTATGTATTGGACCCGCCCACCATTGGCATGCGGCTCTCAGAATGTTGCCACATGGCCCTCAGGTTGAAAAATGGTTTGCCAACCTTTTTAAAACTTAAACACATAGTATTATGGATAAATAGATACATGATTAACTTGTATTTGTAATTTTTATACAGTGATACCTTGGGTTACATACGCTTCAGGTTACATACGCTTCAGGTTACACACTCCGCTAACCCAGAAATAGTGCTTCAGGTTAAGAACTTTGCTTCAGGATAAGAACAGAAATCGTGCTTTGGCGGCGCGGCGGCAGCAGGAGGCCCCATTAGCTAAAGTGGTGCTTCAGGTTAAGAACAGTTTCAGGTTAAGAACGGACCTCCAGAACGAATTAAGTACTTAACCCGAGGTACCAATGTATTTTGATTTTCTTGCCCCCTGCCAGTATGAATATTGTTACCACATGAAAACAGAAACAGGTTTATTCTGGGAAGCTCCCCTGCCCTGCCCCACTGCCAGCTGATTTTATTTTGCAGCTCATGTTCACTTGTGTATCGTTGTGAAACATATATTTCCCCCCAAGGTTGCAAGGTTCCTATGTGAATCATCATGTTTCAACATTTCCATTTGCTTTATTCCATGATATGGTATTGATATATAATCATCCTGAACCTGTTAATGATATTTCATGTGCAGTAATGTCAAAGTATTCAATCAGTTGCATCATTACCTTTAATATTAAACATATTTAGTTTAGTCAGTCATAACAAAGCACATCTAGCAGTAAAGAATCCTTTTTTATTTTTATATTTCAATTTGTTTCAATTTCCTTCTGCACAACCTCTAAAAATGTATCTTTTGTCATGATTTCCCAGTTATGTCTTTGGCATTTTACTTTAAAGGATAAAAATGGCTAATACTTGGGCTGAGTAAAACAGAAGATTTATTCCTCTAAAGTTCCTGGAAACTATTTTCAGTATCTCATTGCAAGCACTGAAACTTTTATTAAGGGTCCCAGAAATTAGGCAATGAACAGGGCAATTAGATTTTTGAGACCACCGTCCTGCCATAGCAGGATATAGTGCACCGATAGAAGACAGATCGGATATTAAACTGATACTGCATTTGATCTTGGTGGAAAGGAGGGGAAATTACTTAGAATGCAATAAAAATATATATTTAAAACTATTGTACATGGATTATTCCTGCAGTATAAAATGAAAACCAAAATGATCATAGGTTCAGGGTAGTCACCTTTGAAAGTTAATCCATATCGCCTTTCTTTTCCTTAGATTTTATTTTCTGAAAACATCTCAGCTTTAAGGGCAGGGTGTCACAGCCGAGCGGGCATGCGGTCAACATGATGCCCTATGAAATGTTATAGTACGGTATGGCCTAATTTACTGGAATGGCCCTGGGAGGCACCCACAAACCTGAAAGTTGGTACTTTCTACTCACAAATCTAACAGGCCCACAAATAATGGTGGTGAGTATGTTAACATGAAAGGGGTGTGGTATTGGTAAATCACACCATCTTCTTCCTCAAAAGATATATTAGGAGATAATGTAAAAGGGAGCCTCTATGTGAATAGCCATTCACTTGAAGGCATACTCTCCAACATTTATCCAATGAAAATAGGGACATTTTATAAGAATTCAGCTATACAGCTGCAAATAAAATATTTTAAGTGTGTTTTAAGTGCAATATACAATATGGCACTAGATGGTGATGGAAAATTCAATGTATTAAAAAAAAGCTTTTAAAAAAGCATTTTCAGAACGTTTTTTAAATATGTGTGTAGATTCCATCCTACTTAACAACAGCAGCAGCAGCAACAGCAATTTTATTATTTATACCCCACCCATCTGAGTGGGTCACCCCAGCCAATCTGGGCAGCTTCCAACATATATAAAAACATAATAAAACATTTAAAACCTGAAGGGCTGCCTTCAGATGTCTTCTAAAAGTTGAATAGTTACTTATCTTTTGGCTCGGGGTTCACATAACTCCATACACTCCAACATTTCTCCAATGAAAATTGTGATGTCCTAAGGACATTCCAGGATCAAATCAGAAACTGGAATGGCTTCTGTAAATCTGGCACTGTCTCTGGTAAACAGGGACACTTGGAGGCCTGACATCAGATTCAGGCTACATGTGTGGTGTGGACTGGCTTCTCCTCCAATTTACTATTAGAGTGCCACATGAGCAAGGGATCAGCCTGAGAGCATGTTTAAGCATCACCGCTCCATGTGGAAGACATCCAAATTGTTTCCTCATGTAGGGGGTGGGTAGGACACTGATGTAGAATATGTCCCTATATTCCTCTGAGGAATGTTGGAGGGTATGAACATTTGGAAGACTATTACCACATAGGCTTACTGGAAGGACAGATCGTGAAGCTGAGGCCCCAATACTTTGGCCACCTCATGAGAAGAGAAGACTCCCTGGAAAAGACACTGATGTTGGGAAAGATGGTGGGAACAAGGAGAAGGGGACAACAGAGGACGAGATGGTTGGAAAGTGTGAGTTTGACCAATCTGCAGGAGGCAGTGGAAGACAGGAGTGCCTGGCGTGCTCTGGTCCATGGGGTCACGAAGAGTCGGACATGACTAAACGACTAAACAACAACAACAATTACCACATAGACCAGACCAGTAATATGCAGAATGTCAGCTCTGCACATACTAAACGGCATGGGGATGCTGCATGTGATTGAGGTGATGCACACTTTGAGAAGGTCCTTTGTTCTCATAGTACACCAGTTGTGTGGATCGTAGCCATGTGGGGTTGCTGTTGGAGATCCCTACATGGATGCTGTAACAGTGCATAGGAGCCTAGGTGTTTAGGAAGCTGCCTTATACTGAATCAGACCATTGGTCCATCTAGCTCAGTACTGCCAACACCAACTGGCAGTGACCCTCCAGAGTTTCTGACAGGAGTCTCTCCTGGCCGCAATGACTTTGCCTCAGTGAAAAGTGTTTTGTCTTCCATAAGTCGGAAAACACCCAGTGGTTTGCTGATTCTCTACCTTCTACAGCAATGACCTGTAGGATCATCTTCCCAGAGGGTGATGATGGTGGGATCCTTAAGTGGGTCAGGGATTGGCAGAAAGTAGATCTGCCGACTTATGGAAGCAGAAGCACTTTCCTCAAAAGCAAAAGTTAAACATCATCTTGAATGCCAAGGAAAGGAAACATTTAAGATGAACAGAAGTACAGTCGTACCTTGGTTCTCGGACGTAATCTGTTCCGGAAGTCCGTTTAACTTCTGAAATGTTCGAAAACCAAGGCGTGGCTTCTGATTGGCTGCAGGAGCTTCCGGCACTCAAGTGGAAGCTGTGTCGTACGTTCGGCTTCTGAAAAACGTTCAAAAACTGAAACACTTACTTTCAGATTTTTGGCGTTTCAGAGCCAAAATGTATGAGTACCAAGGCGTTCGAGAACCAAGGTACAACTGTATAATTTTTACATTAAATGAATTATACAGAAATATAATTGCTGAAAAACACAGGCGATTACCTGTTTTCTGTGTTCCAGAAATAAACTTAAAAAATGAAACAACAAATAAACCTGCGTCGGAACATACATATTTATACTACTTCTTAGACAATTTTAGTTTGCATTTTCAGGAAAGTCAGAAAAGCTCTTTGCATCATTTCCCATCAATATTTCGATACTTTAAGGACTCCAGAAAGTAATCATTGTGTTGTACGCGGTCTAACAAGAAAAGAACAGATGCAAGTTTGGCGAATATTGAGTTTTAAACTTGTCCAGTAGTGATTTGTGGCTGTGTCATGGCAAATATTTTTCAGTGTCATTGCCTAAGCCAGCCCTGTCACTAGCATGGTCATCTGGGGAATAGAAGGCCTAACACTCTGATCTCAGTATTAATGGGAGCTGTTGAGAGTGGCAAAGGTGATAAAGTATTGTTTAGTTATTGGTGCCATACTTTTGCTGCAGGATATTATTATAAAACGTTGTGATTTTTTTGTCAGACTTCAATCACACTTCTGATAACAATGCTTAGAAACTTATTGAGAAGAATTTTGAAATAATGGACTTAGAAAAAAAAGAACGATTAATAGGCCTGTTGTAGCCTGAATCAAACAATGAGCTGCACAAAAAAATTCAGAAGGACATGTTATTAGGCTACAAACCTTTCTTCAGTTTTGCCTGCTTAAACCAACTGACTTCAGAGGGAGTTTGGTGCAGGACTGTAGCCTAATAACTGCTAAACATAATTATTTGGAAGTGAGTTCCATTGATTTTAATGGGATTGTGCCATGTTCCCAGGTAGAATGGACAAGTCTGTCGATTCTGTTTTCTCTCAGTTTCTTATTTTTTAATCTCACCACATTTCCACATCACTTTGCTTTTTTTATTAAGTGCTCGTGAAAATTAATCAGCATTCGAATATGCATTTCTACTAATATACACATTTTTGTATACAGTATTGCCTGGTATACACAGTTTGGCCAGCAATTTCCTCTAATATGAAGCTATTTTCATTAATATGTGCATTTTTACATGTGCTTTTCTTCTAATGTACACAGCTCTGTACACAGTTTTGGGTTGGGGAGCTGCTTTAAGGCAGCGTGTTCAATGCAGGAGAGACTGAACCAGTGCAAACCAATGGAGCAAAGGTGCATTGTGGATTTTTTTTAGGGGACATTTATTGGGGCTGCCATTGCAGGCATACTTGCAGCCAAGGGCACCACGTGGATGGCCACTGCCATACAAGATCCACAAGGTAAAGGGGGATCTGGCAATGTGTGGATTCCCTAGAGGACTCTCAAGCCAATATGCACATTGGTTAGGACTGTGCAGATCATAGAAGCAAACTCCTAGGAGCCGATGTCCCTTCGCCCCCCATAAAATATTTTAGGGAGCCGTCCCCCCCCAGTTGATGGACATTGCCATTCAAATGTTGTGCATGCACCATGTCAAGTGATCAATTAGGGTGGGGCTTACCTACCCCCACCCCAATGTTTTATTGAGGTTGGTTCCCCTGGTGCAGATTTAATGATTCTGCATTAGCATTTGTTTTTACCAAATTCCCACCTAATCCCTATCCAAAACCCAGTCCCAGCATTGTGGAAGTCGTGTGGTGGCAGCATTTCAGCGCTTCCTGGATGCTTGTCAGAAGCAGCCCAGGCAGAGCAGGTTACAGTAATTTAAACAAGGAATGCAAGGATTTCTTTAGGTTTCACTGCCCATAGTAGCTTTTCATTTCATATCTGGGCATCCATGGGCATTCAGAGCAGGGAAGAGAGCATGACCCACTGGGTATAAAATGCATGTGACTCTTTTTTAATCATTGACAGATCATTACAAGGTGAAATAGAGATGTATGATTTAGAAAGCATTTCAACTATTTGGTTTGGCTAAATGGCACCCTAGCAAAGACTTCTTGCCTCTCCGTTGACAAGAAAGGAACATAAATCAATGAGTTTGTACCTGACACTCTCATGCCCAATAACAGCTGTAGTGAAATGTGCTTAAGTTATAATTAAAATAACCTTTCCAATTCATTTCTTTATTGATGGCAGAGATAACTAGATTTGAAGCTCTTCAATAAACACATTCAGTTTTAGATTTTTTTTAATATATAAAAAAAATCTAATGCTGCTTTATAGGAAAGGATCATAAAATTAGATTATGAAAGTTTATATAGCTTTTAAATATCAAGCTGTCAGAGCTTGTGCAGGTAAAATATTGTAACCGACGAATGGCAAAGAAAGAGAGTTTATATTGAAGTGAAGGTTTTCAAGTGAAATTCATACCAAGGAGAATATATAATGGAAGCAGGCTTTTTGCCTGCACTTTGGATCTCCTGACCTCCATTTCCAGTCAAGATTAGGTTGATAAAACCGACACAACCTCAATAAAACACTAACAATGGAACGAAGTAAATAGAAATCATATTAAGCAGCAGCAATATTGCATGAATTGAAACAAAAATTTAGGTATAATAGCCTTGGTGGGTTTTAATATTGTTTCCAATCACATCACAATATGAATCATATCATGGTGATTCTAAATAACATTTATCATCTTCAGATCTCCTTGCCTAGTAGACGTCTCACATTATTTGAGGGTGGCTTTTATTTTTCTCAAAAAGAGAGAGAGGGAGAGAGCCTCATACATAATTAAACATGTTGAAAGCCGGAGAGGTGAAATACCACAATACCATCAGAAGCCACCAAGTTTCTGCACCGTTTTCCATTAAATGCAACACTCCTGCGTTTATCGCTATTTTGCTACGTTTCAGAAATTAAATAAATAGGATCGTGCTATCGTACGGCACAATGATAATAATAATATAAAAGAGGCAGATAAGGAGAGATAGGAAATTAAGAATTGCTGGAGGAAGCTGGGAATGCTAATTGCAATATATTTGCTGAAAAATGAAAGACCATTTGGTCAAACTGTCTAGATTAAAAGGAGGGAAACCTCTGGCCTTCCCTACCCATTACATTTCTTTGGGGCCCTGGGTGCAGCTTAGAAAATAAATGAATTATTCCTCAGTCACCATGGATAAGGGCCTGTAAAAGCAACCCAAGCTCAAGTGCAGTGTGTGGAGCTTGATATATGTATGTATGCTTGGATTATAGCACCATCCCTACCTGCAGTAGCAGCTAGTAGAGTGGAGGCACCCACAATCTACCCAGACAGGGCTAAACTGGGAGAGAGTGGCAGCGAGATTGGGGCTGCAGGAATGCATTGGCAGAGCCATCTGCTTCCCCACCAGTGTTGGTGAAGCCTCAACCTTGTCACTGCCCCAACAGCAGCCAAGTAACCTACAGCAGGCTTCCTCAACCTCAGCCCTCCAGATGTTTTGAGACTACAATTCCCATCATCCCTGACCACTGCTCCTGCTAGCTAGAGATAATGGGAGTTGTAGGTCAAAAACATCTGGAGGGCCGAGGTTGAGGAAGCCTGACCTACAGCAGTGCTGGTGTTAGGAAGCTCTGAAGCTCCGCCCCCAGCTCACCACTACTGCCTACTTGCCTCCAATCCCAACACACCTAGGAGGGGATGTGGGATTGGCTGGTTTTTAAATGGAGTACAAGAACATATCTATAAAAAGAAAAGGTCTGTACAGCACCTGCACAGGGACATAGCTGGATATGGAAGCTCTCCTTGCTCCCGCCCCATGCAGTATTCTAGATTAGAGTTCTACCCAGATGTTGTTGGACTACGACTCACATCATCTTCAGATAGCTTAGCCAAAGTTTGGGGATGATGGAAATGGTAATCCAATAACATGGGGTGGGGAGCCAAGGTTGGAGAAAGCTGGTCTAGATTGTCCTCACTGGAGCATATCTGTGTATGGATCATTTTTGCTGGATGACAGTATGTGGCTGAACAAAGCTGGAAATGAAAATGAAGCTTTAGGATTCTCCAGCTTTTCCAGTAATCAGTGGAGACTGTATTTCCAGACTTATTTTGAATGTTTGCTAATTATCTTGTCAAACATCAACACTCACTGGTCAGTTTTGGAGGTCTGGCCAGTGATCAAATTTAATTTCCAATTTTCATGGCTGATTCATGAATATGGATACATTGCAACAATTATGACTGATTCTTACGTCTTATACATTTCCTCATTCTCCCACATTTACTTTTCACATTGTTCAGGGATTATTGTGTCAAATCAGTTTCACGTGGTGAATGTTTCTTTCAAATCAGACTTCCTTTACATTCACAGGGGACAGACGGTAGGACCAAATTCAGAATCCTGGAAGTCAGTGGAATGCTAAGATCAGCACAAGAATTTCAGCTTGACCTTGCTTCTTTGCTCTCTGTACTGTTCTTGGGGCTCCCCAAGCCCCTCCTGCCAATTTGGAGGCAGACAGGGAGCAAAGAAGGGGGCCAAAAATCCTGCTGTGCTGGTGGAAGAACTTGTAATGGCTTCCACTTTGGGGGCTCCTTAATCAAATCTGGCTCCTATCTTCTCCTTGCCTATGATCCAAGTGGCAAAAGTGCAGTTTTGTTTTTGTTTGCAGTGTAGTGAAAATGGGGTTCAAAGGAAGCATGCCATGCAGTGGGTATGCTCTAAAGCTAATCTCCCTTTAGGACCCAGGCTGAAGTGAAACAAATGATGCACTGCTTGATTTCCTTCGGTCTCTTGAATTCTGTCATGAACTGGCAGAACATTGAGGTAGGGGAAGAGGATCCCGGCAAGGGATATCGCCAATACTGGTATACACCAGAACAAGCTGTAGATAAGGAAGGAAGGGTTGGGGACTTAAGAGGTACTCAGGGGACATCAGAAGATGTCGAAGGGGCAGCTGCCATTTCACTGGAGGTGAACACCTCACCAGAACCAGAGGTGCCCCCATCTCTGCGAACAAGGTGGGGTCTGAGGCATCGGGAATGGCAGGAAGTGTACTTTAAGAGACAGGCAGGCGAGAGAACACAGTCTGGCTTACTATTTGATTAGGTTAAGATGATGAGACTCATTAGGTCTGGGAGGAGGTTTGTGGCCTCTCAGCAGGATTTGGCTCAGGCAGGTGAGGGTCACATGTTTCATTTAAGAGGAGAGACACAGCTACTTGTGGGAACAAGCCCAGGTGCATCAAGGAAGATTTGGAGGGAAAACAAGACTCCATGTCTGCTCAACTTTCACTGTCGCTGGGTCACAGCTTGGCTGTTTCAGGAACTTCTCTGGACTGTGGTTTTAGAATTGACCTTAGGATTCCATCCCTGCATCTTCTTCAGAAATGGGAACTGGCCTTATGGTTTGACTTCAAAACTTCCCTATTGCATTGGACCTGAGCCTGCATTTGACCATTGGACTGTCTGATTCCTCTCTAGTGCTGCCCTTGGGGCTGTATGCACTATTGGGACTTACCTCAGAGCATGCCATTGCCTCTCAAGCCAGCAATCCTTTAGAGGGATTGGGAGTTGTGGGGGTCATTCTCAAATTCACCGTTCTACTGTATGAGTTAATGCACCTGAGTTTTTGCCCCTGAGGGTCAAATGCTAGTGCATATGGCCAGTGACGGACTGGTAGTGGGTGTGGCCATTAACATACCCACCTAGGGTTGCCATATTTCAAACAGTGAAATCTGGACAAAAAAAGTTGTTGAGGTAAATTATTTCCCCCATACAGCTGATCAGCTACCAGTTGGGCAGTGTGGAAAAGATCTCTAGGCTACATCCGAAATATTCCACAACCACTATTACTTAAGTAATTCATAAACTGCTTCATATTTCAAAGGAAATCGGGTCCTCCTTTAAAGAGGGCACGTATTGCGGTGAGACCTGGAAAACCGACACCCTGTGTTGTGGGTGGGTACGAATGGTCAGCCACAACACCCGATTGGTAGGTCCCTCGTAGCTGGGTGCAATCTGGCCAATGGGATGCAGTCCAAATGGTTCGAGGGACCTATTTATACCCATGCACGTGACCCAGAGCTTCCTCTTTCGGCACGTGCATTTGGAACACCCACCCACCTCTCCTTACCTTTAGGGCTTTGCGCTTGATCTTGCTATGCCATCGTGTATCGTCTGTCATTGGGACAGGGGCACGGCAGGAATTTTCCCCACTTGGATATTGGCTGTTGCCATTTGGGTTTCGCCTGCCGCGTAGCAAATTGTCAAAACTTGTAAGGTTGCAGATAGGCTCTGGTTCAGGTGATAGGGATAGAAGAACGCTCTCGCCATCCCTATGTGAAGGGTATTCCGTTAAAGGAATCCAGGGACTCAATGGTTTGGTTAACCCCTGAGAGGGGGTTGTGCCCGTGCCGGAGTCCAGGGGGACATTTGGGTAGCAGAGATAGCCTGTTCCCGGCTTTCCGCTTATTCAGGTGTTTGCCCTTGGCTGACCTATGCTGGAACCCTGGGTCAGCTCTACCTGCATGGCAGGCAGCTAGTCGAACCAGAGCCTATGCAACAGTCACTTTCTGTAATCAATGAAGTTGTGGCCTAAATTCTGCCAAAAACCAAAATCAAAATTTGAGTCAAGTGTGAATTTATTTAGGGGGGAGGTTTCTAGGTCTGAACATGCAAATCTCCAAGCAGTTTACAACTGTGATAAAATTCCCACAAATAGAAGTCAAATATGAAAAATAGAGTAAAAGCCACATAATAGAACACCGAAGATGAGTTTGTGTATCTAGTGTTGTTCTTTTTAGAATTACATGATGCTAAAGTTATTTTAAGAAGAATATTTACTGGCAGGGGCTGGTAGGGCTCCAAGGGGTGTGTAGGGGAGGCAAGGGAGCTGGAAGAGGCAGGGCAAGTGATTTGTGGGGTTCCATGCCACCTGCAAGGCAGGAATTGGGGCTGTCAAAGGCAGAGCAGCAGTTGCAGGAAGGAACAGAAGAGGAGGAAAAGTTCCTGAGAGAGTCGGGCTTTAGGATCTCTTCTGTCTCCAAGAACAAAGAATGACATAAAATGCCAGGTGCAACGGCAACTACTGTGCAGGAGAGGTTGCAGGGTGCTTGAGCACGTCCTGCTGGGCAAGGGGATTTAAGTTTGGGAACAGGTGTGGTCATGCTGCTGCTCTAGTGGTCCAGTTCAGGAAACAAGCCTGGAAAGAAGATGCCTAGCTAGCTACGTAGCAGGAGTGGTCTGTATATCCTGCGCACCTTGGGAGATGCTACAGCTTGGCCAATAAAGCATTAAACTACCACTCGTCCCCCCCCCCACCCTTGGGCTGGGTGTGCTCAGGACATTTACCAATACAGTGGTACCTCGGGTTAAGTACTTAATTCGTTCCGGAGGTCCGTTCTTAACCTGAAACTGTTCTTAACCTGAAGCACCACTTTAGCTAATGGGGCCTCCCGCTGCCACCAGAGCACGATTTCTGTTTTCATCCTGAAGCAAAGTTCTTAACCTGAGGTACTATTTCTGAGTTAGCGGAGTATGTAACCTGAAGCGTATGTAACCCGAGCTACCAGTGTTAATGTTGATGATATCTTGGAGTAGCCTAAATCAGTTCTTAGATATCTGATGTTTAAAAGTTGACATCACTTTACAATGACTTAATTTTTGTTTTATGATTCAAGACTGGTTTATAAAAATAAGGCCCTAATTGTTCTTGGCTTTAGTATTCCCCCGCCCCAGTTTTCCAGTTTCTTGTATCAAGAAACTTTGAACATTGATGAGCACTGTAAAAGCGCACATCAAAGTAGCATTAACTACAAATAATCATACATCTGAATCCTGTTTTTCATTTATAGATATGTCAAAGTAATATAACATGAAAGTTGTAAGAGAATTAAATGAACCACATCAGGTCATATGTGTATATCATTTAGCTACCTAGATAACTATAATCCTGGCACTGGACATCTTGAATTTACCATATCTTGTCTATAGCTCAATGCAGGGAAATATCCTATCAAATAGACAATCAAATTTCATGTAAAGTAAGCTTCAGCATTAAACCTGTTCCTGCTATTTTATGTATAACTCTGTGTAGATATATTTCTTGCTACCAGAGCAAAACTGATTTGTATGATGGTTCCCCATCATGAAATCACTTGGAAGGTTGTGAGATAAAATGTCGCTTAGGATAATGTAATTGGCCTTAAGGTACAGGAGCTGAATTATTTTCAGTGATTTATAATCTGGAAATTAAAGACTCACTCATTTTCTAATTTAATTCCATCTTCAATGGAAAAATGTTCACTCTGAACTAAATTGGCGAGTAATGTTGCTAATTCAAATGCAGATGTAATTTCGATTCTGGTAGCAGTTTGCTGTGATTGACGAGTCCCCAATGGATCATTATGATTCTTATCTCCCAATCTCACAAATTCTCCAGCAGTTGTGATAATAACTTCAGCCAAGAAGAAAAAGGAGGGGAAAAAATAAATTCTCTGCTGCACTGTCAATTCAGACTTTGCATTTTTCCCCCTGACTTGGAATGGGGTTTATTTCAAATCTATTGCATGTACGAGACAAATATGAAGCATCACTGCTAAATTATGTGCCATCATAAAGCTACAGTTTGATTGTTTGCTGATACTTGTCCAACATGCATTTAAATATACTTAAAATGTGCTTTACGACCTTCACTGTTAATTAGCCGGGACACAAAATTGCATTTACTGTAATTTACTAAGTGTAAAACTTGTGACATGGCCAGTGGATTAACTTTAATCATCCATATTTTTCCTTTTAAATATTTGTTACCTTAATGCTGAATTCATTAACTTTCTTCTTTAAGTACATCTTACATAGAGACTGAACTTATAATAAGCTAGTGAGTACCAATATGCATCCTCACAGATCCATCTGTGTAAGAAAGGACTGTGGGGAAGGCTGTAGCTCACATGCAGAATACATGCTTTGCATGCACAAATCCCAGATTCAGTTTGTGGCAAGTAGGAATGAGATGATTTCCATCTGAAACCCTGGAGAGCTACTATAAGTTGGTGTCGACAATTTGGAGCTAGATGGACCAATGGCTTAACCAGTGCTTAAGACAGGGGTTCCAAAGTCTGAGCTTTCATTTTTATTTTTTTAAAAAGCAAAACTCTAACTCTAATCTGCAAAATGTGCAGATATCTTTCTAAGTGATTTCTGTGAAATGAATAAGCCTGGCTGCTTTTACCTGCCAGTGTTTCTAGCCAATGAGTTAAGTTAGAGTGAGTTATAACTCCAGGCAATAGGAATCCCTAGGGTCCTAAAGACCTGCTGCTTCCCCTTCTCCTTTAATGCTCTTTTCCTGTTTGTCTTAATTTCTAGGCATAAATTCAACAGGTTAAGCCTTTTCTCATATGGAAACACACATGAGAAAAGCTTCACCAGGATCAAGCTCTCTCTGTGTTGTGCCATGCCATTTTCTGACTGGCACCCCGGAGCTCTCCATATTCAAAATATGCAGCCTGGTCCAAAAAGTTTGGCAACCCCTGCTTTAATGCATTGTTTCCAATTTACAGATCCCTGGCAGATCTCCTAACATAGGCCTCCCATAAGATTTCTAAAAATCTAGGGGATATGACAGAACAAAGGTTGGTAGAACTTTTGCAGTTTGTAAAACAAACTGGTAATGCGTTGGCAAACTGGAAGAGATCAAACTTTGTTCCTCTTCCTATAAAAGGCTTTTCTCCTGGTATTAAAGGCCCAGGGTTGTCAACTGTCCATTATTTTATTTGTTGTTTAGTCGTTTAGTCGTGTCCGACTCTTCGTGACCCCATGGACCAGAGCACGCCAGGCACTTCTGTCCTCCACTGCCTCCCGCAGTTTGATCAAACTCGTGCTGGTAGCTTCAAGAACACCATCCAACCATCTCATATAGGTCCAACCAATAAAACTGCATATTGAAAGGTAACTAGAAAAGCCTGTGAATTTCAGAGCCACCTGAGATAATATTTCCTTTTTTGGCTATTAAAGCAATTCCTACATCCCAATCTCCCTGCTAGGCAATATTCCATGTGGTTTCCATCTTCAAGGTTCCACACCAGGTGTGCCCTGGAACAACTTGTTTCTGTAAGGCTCCATTGGTGCTTAGTCCACCTCCATTGCTCAAAAACTTTCTCATTTCAGATCCTGCAAAGGTCTACATACTAATCTTAAATTGCATCAATGTAGAGCCAGTAAACCCAGGTGTTAAATTAGTTTGGCTTTCACATTCTTACAGAACCAGGCTTTGCCCCCAGCTCAGTATAGTTTTCAAATCCTGAGGCCCAGGCAGTTAATAAAATAGCTGAACCACACTTTCATTGTTGACCCCACAGGACTGATCCTCCAAAACAACAGTCTGATGAATACATTTACTCATTCACCTTTAGTTTGCCCTTTAAGGGGGCTTTGGGAAAGGGCGAATGTAGGTTACTTGCCTACTTCATGATGCCAAACAAGCAAAATGGCTGAAAATGGAGAAGACAAGAAAACAGTGGTATTAATGATGATGGCTAGGCAGAGATGTATGTGTCAAGTGGGGGGAAACAAAAGGAGTACACTGTCTCAGTCAGGGTAGACCTAAAGCAGAGTTGGGCAGTAGTAGAGGCTGATATACATTCTGAGTAGCGGGGGGGGGGATAGGAACAATCTTAATTTGTTTATTTAGATTTCTACCCAGTACAGATAACCATGCTTTTATTTTATGATATTTGGTGGTTTATTACATCTCATTTGTGGAATGGGGGTTCAGAGCTGCTCTCCTGACAGTGGTGTGATTGCCACTTGCTGAGACAGTATTTGGGTGGCCAGGGCAGCAGTGTATTGAAGGTTGTGTGGGTACACTGGAAGAAGTACCTGATTGGTTCCACTGGTGTCCCTGTCCATGCTTACCTCCATCCTGTTCCTGCACCTTCCTAATAAGCAGCAGTGATACCACTGCTCCAAAGATGGCCCCCCTCCACCCTGCTGCTTTTGCATTTGCATATAAAATCATGCTTTGTTGTCTATTTTGGCAGGAACAAGGGATGTGTGCACTTTGTAATTTTAACTGTGGTTATTTTGCTTTGAAGTATTCTGCAAGACCTCATAATGACTCCTCAGCATTTCACATTGACCTTTAGACTCTTGGAATATAACTCTGTAACAACCACTCATAAGATAGATAATGTAACTAGAGCATGTAGCCCAAGCATGAAGAAAGATGGTGGCTGGGGAGGGGTGGGGCAGGTGTGGAGAGAAAACCCAGTTATTAAAATGGGAATTGTTTTATGAAATAGTGTTTCACAAGAACTGCCTATTTAGCAACAGATTCCTTTTATTTTGGGTGGTGCTGTGGTTTAAACCACTGCGCCGCTTGGACTTGCCGATCAGAAGGTCGGCGGTTCAAGGCCCCACGATGAGGTGAGCTCCCATTGTTCAGTCCCAGCTCCTGCCAACCTAGCAGTTTGAAAGCACACAGTGCAAGTAGATAAATAGGTACCGTTCCGGCAGGAAGGTAAACAGCGTTTCCGTGCCCTGCTCTGGCTTCACCAGAAGTGGCTAAGTAATGCTGGCCACATGACCTAGAAAAACTGTCTGCGGAAGCGGACAAATGCCAGCTCCCTCAGCCTATAAAGCGAGATGAGTGCCGCAACCCCAGAGTCATTCGTGACTGGACTTGACTGTCAGGGGTACCTTTACCTTTTATTTATTCATTTATTTAAGTAATTGACAACTAGTTAGCAGCTCACTAGGTGAACAGAAGCCATGCAACCCCAAAAGAAAGAAAAGGGAACAGATGTTACCTAAGAAGCACTTTATGATATTTTGAAAATGTCAGCTGGCAGTCCAGAAAGCTGGGTCTGTTTATAACAAAATGTGAATATTCACGATTTCAATCAGTCAACACAAATACCAGTTAAGGGTCATCATAATGTTGTTCAGGGTACTAAATGAACTGACTATAAAAGTGTAACTGAAATGTGCTGTGTTTTCTAGATTTATTACACAATCATTTATTACCCATTTATAGATCACAGGGTTTTACGAAATTTCAATGAATAAGATTTATAATGTCCAAAAATTGCAGTTTCAAAAAGCTGTGTTGTAATTTCAAGAAGGGCTCATCCACACCTACCTTTCGCCCCATGCTTTCTAGGCACAAGTCTGCACTGGATCTGAGAGCACTTTTTTTTTGCCTTACCACTTTCCATAGAGAAGCTTGTTCTTTAATGCAGAATTGGACAAATGGCAACTGGACTTTTTTGCAGATTGCCATTTGCTCTGATTCAGCATTAAAGAGTGGGTTTTTGCAGAGAAAGCACTGAACGCAGGGGGGGGGATGCTCAGACACAGAACTTTAAAGTGTGAACCTGTGCCTGGATGAGCCCTTACTCTGAGGGCTTTCACTGAAATCTAGTTCATATCAGTGGGATTTCTCTGTGTAATGTTTATAACGGATCCACTCCTTGATTCCAGCAACTATTCTAGAGTAGCCTTGTTGTGTACTTCAAGTTTTAAACTGAACTAGAAAGATGAATTATTGGAAGATGAACTAAAGACATGTTTTTGTTGTGTGTCTGTATGTGATATGGGACAGGGATGGGGAACTCGTAAACCCCCAAAAGTAATTGGACTCCCAACTCCCATCAACCCCAACCAGCCTCTCTAATGGTCAAGGATGATGGGATGTAACACTCCCAATATCAGATCCACTCATATGATATCATGTCATGTCATATGACTGTGTGTGTGTGTGTGTGTGTGTGTGTGTGTGTGTTAGCTAAAGCTAGTTGAACTACGAGTTGCATTCGGCATAAATTCAATTTGGTGCCAAATTCAAACCACACGGGTGCTGAAAGCAAACCACACCATTCAGGACCTCAAATCAGGACCCTTGATTATGTTTCTTACACATGCTAGAGTTTGATACTGGAGTGTTACGTAATGATAGTTAATTGAAAACTGGCATCTTAGGGACACACACAACAGTCAAAAATAAATTGCTTCAGCTTTGCAACTGCTGAAGTGCTGTTCTATCCCCAAGAAGGCTTTGCCTACTTAACTTCTACCTGGGAGGCTGCTGTTGCAGGGCCAGTAAAAGCGGCTGGCAACAGCCCTATCGTTAAACAGCTTTCCCATTGTGTGGTACGTTGAGTTGGAACTTTGCCAAAGTTTTTAAATCATACATGCAAAGCACCCTTCATACCATAGCCACACGGGACTTGGTTTCAACAGAGCGTAGATAGATTTGGTTGCAGTTCATGAATGTTTTGGACTAGTTTCAGTTAGGGAACAGGGAGAAATTTGTTCAGTTCACAATCTACCTAATTTCCAGACCAGCACCTGTACTGAAATGGAGCCATCTTTTGAATTTTTGCACTTTTTATATAATTTTGCAATGCAGTTCTCCAAACAAGTGTACAAAAAGTATATACTAGGGGAAAGTGCATCCTTTAATTAAAACTAGTGTACAAAAATGCATTGTATCATGGGGAAATTGCTTGTAAATATGTATATATTGGGAAAGAATACACACACAAAGCACTGTGAGAAACTAAAAATGGCAGACTCCTCCATTCCTAGTCTCAGTGAAGTTCTGCTAATGTTGATGGTACTATTTCTCTACTGTGTCAAGAGAGGCCCGAGAGGCAGAGATTTAAGTCAACAGCATTCATAGTTCCACTTGGTGTCTGTGGACAAGTCCCTTTAGCATCAGTTCTATACAACAGTAAAAAAATAAACAGTTACCTACCTCACAGGGTTGCTGTGAAGGCAAACAAAATATCATAAATTAAAACATGCAATGTCATCTTAAGAATGAGCCTCCAAATGAAAGTGACCCCAACAGATGCAGATAATTTTGAAAGCATCATTAGAAAATAGCAAAGTCCTTTGTCTGTTTAAATCAACCATTGATTTATTTATATGTGTGTGTGTGTCTGTGAAATCTAGGACATTGTATTACTGTGTAGCATGCATATGTAGAAACGGCAGGGAGGTCAGTGTGGGGTGGTCACCCTAGAGGGGCCAATCCAGCAGTCCTGCCAATGTCAAGCTTCCCACTGCCTCACCCCTCCCTCTCTTGGTAACCTGCAGGTCAATGCCAGGTAAGCTCTGGCGTCCCACCCTGCCAGCCACTTCACTGTGTATGTATCCTAAAAATGAGGTGTGTAGATGACAACTAGTAAAAAACAAACCAATGGCTAGCACTGGCCGACATTTTAGTTCAATGAAGTAGGAAGCCACAGTCAACTCAGTCAACTCCTTTTAATGCAGAACTAAAGAAATAACTCAGGACACGGGTGGCGCTGTGGGTTAAAGCCTCAGTGCCTAGGACTTGCCGATCGAAAGGTCGGCGGTTCGAATCCCCGCGGCGGGGTGCGCTCCCGTCATTCGGTCCCAGCGCCTGCCAACCTAGCAGTTCGAAAGCACCTTCGGGTGCAAGTAGATAAATAGGGACCGCTTACCAGCGGGAAGGTAAACAGTGTTCCGTGTGCTGCGCTGGCTCGCCAGATGCAGCTTGTCACGCTGGCCACGTGACCCGGAAGTGTCTGCGGACAGCGCTGGCTCCCGGCCTATAGAGTGAGATGAGCGCACAACCCTAGAGTCTGGCAAGACTGGCCCGTATGGGCAGGGGTACCTTTACCTTTACTAAAGAAATAACTTGAATTCAACTACAGATGTGTTGGACAAAACACGGGAATGGAAGCACAAAAGTTTCCTAGTTTACTTATTAGTACAATATGTAATTGGATGGAAACAGCTAGACTCAAAAATTTGTCTTACCATAATGACTCTAGTTTTTTAAAGATCGAAAATGAATCTGACTAGAAAATACCATTAAACTACCAACTTGGTTAAAATTTAAAGGGTAATTCACATATAATGCTTTTATTTAATAGCCCAATTTACAAAACGTCTAAAATTAATGCAGATCTTTTCAGGACAAAATCAGCTGTAACTGCACCAACTAATTTTTGCTCATTTGAACTGAATTATTAATAAGTGAGAAATATACCATATGTTCCCCAAAGAGCTGGATACATTTATTTCAAATAAAATTGCTGTGTTTGGTGGAATATAAGAGGTTTAAATGCTTTCGGAGAAATGGGTTACTTATATACTGATTTAATAGAGTATAAATCAGGCTGCATAATTAGGGACACAGCTGGTTCCTAACCTAAAGCTGGCAGCTTTTGTTGGTTAAGTTCCTTTATCACCTGCATGGCTTTAATCAGCAATAATTTGTTCTTCTTGTAGAGTAATACAAGTTAATCAATAATGCTGCTGTTAGTACTATTCTGGAAAATGGGGTTTTATGGCAGGTTTAGGCTAAACTGGTCATACATTTTTATTTTATTTACTTATTTGGCTTGCCTTCATTTACTGAGTCAGTTCAGCCATTTATGACTTTGGATTATAGCTAGGAATTAAAGTGCATGATGTCTTGACAGTGTATTCTGTATAAGGAAATATATCTGGATGGAAGGTTTCTTTAACCTCTCCATATATACAGACTTTGAGTGCATTTGTTTTCCAGGCTGTTTGGCTGGTTCAGTTATGGCCTGTGCAACATATCCAACTATCTTTGACATAAAAAGCAGAGCTAGTCTCCATTTGTCTCCACGTAGATTGTAGACCACCATTTTGAGGTGTGAGTGAGCAGGATTTTAAGTGTACATCTTAGATGACTGTTGCAATGTGGCATCATTGATTGGTCCAACAGTGGCTCACCAGGTGGAATGGAGTCATAGCAATGGCTTCCTAGCAGCAGTGTGACTGCCACCTATAGGGAGGTGGTGGTGAAAATATCAGGACCACCAACAGAGCCAATCCATTGCTCTCACCAGTGCACAGCCCCAACCTTATGGTTGCCTTTCCCCTCCCAGTAAGTGACATTGATGCTGCTATCGGGACCAGTGCCAGCTATAGCTTAGGGGCCCACTCTCTTGCCCCCCCCAATATACTTCTTCTTAATTGTATTTCAGTTCAACAATTACTTTGATAAAATACAGTGGTACCTCGGGTTACAGACGCTTCAGGTTACAGACGCTTCAGGTTAAAGATTCCGCTAACCCAAAAATATTACCTCGGGTTAAGAACTTTGCTTCAGGATGAGAAGAGAAATCGCGCATCGGCAATGTGGCGGCAACAGGAGGTCCCATTAGCTAAAGTGGTGCTTCAGGTTAAGAACAGTTTCAGGTTAAGAACGGACCTCCAGAACGAATTAAGTACTTAACCAGAAGTACCACTGTACATATTTTGTTATGTGCAGATGGCTTTAGATATCTATTAGGTCCATAAATTACAATATAGCATATATTCAACACAAAAACCAGCGACAATTGGTTGCTGACAAAGGACAGCTGGACATATAAAGGGCCCCATTACCTTCAGTAGCTTAGGGCCTCATCAAACCTTAATCCGGCCCTGATTGGGACGCTACTGTTATAGCTCCCGATGTTTTCACCAGATATATAAGAATATTCTACATCTCTTAAGGCCTGTCCTACTCTAATGCTTTGTCCTGGTGTGGTGGGTCACAGCCGCAAAGCGAAACAGGGTCCTGTGCTGCTTTGCGAGGCTGGGATCATTCCAGCTTCGCAAAGTTAGGCTCCTTTCTGGTCAGGTGGTCATCTCTTTGGATATTGATTTTTCTTTCCATGTCAATCCTGTTCTGTTCATGTATTCTTTTACTGGGCAATCTATTACTGTGTGTTTGCTTTTTGACACTGTTCAGTGTACCAGCTCTTTTCTTACCCTAGTTGTATGGGGTGCTTCTTATCTATATCAACTTGAGTTCACAACTCCTGTTTTCTCTGCCCTGGTTATTTACTGTTACTGATACGTTTATGTTTAAAATTTAATAAAAACTCGGATAAAAAGTCAGCATTTTCCCATAGGAATGTACCAAGTAATTAATGTCTTTTTCAGAGACCTTGTTTCTCTCCCCCCCCCCCACCTTCTGAGGTACAGTAGGTGATTACTTGGAACAGTAAATCAAGTTACTGGAGGGTAGCTCTTAAGCACTGGCACCAAAATTGTGTTTTGTTCTTAATTATTGTTGGACTTCCAGCACCTGGCAAAGTTAGTTTTGTTCTTCAGGAGAGACTTAAATTCTCTTCTAGATTTCTGCTGCTGAATAAACTGACCCTGCTATTCTTTATTTGTTTAGCATTTTTCCTGCCATTTTTGCAATAAGTGTTTTCATCTGCATTGTGCCTCTTTTTGATATATTGTCAGCTGCCTTTGGGAGTATTTTTTCATGGGGAAGTTTAGAAGTATTTTATTATATCTGATAATAACTTATTAGAGCATTCTGTTTGGAAATGTCCTAGTCAAATAATTTAAACTCTCAGCACTAGCCTATACATGTCCATGCATAAGTAATTCTCATTGAGTTCAATGGGGCCTACAGCCAAGTAATTAGCTTGTTTTGTAGAAAAGACCAACCATATTTTGTGACCATCTTGCTCTGTTCTTGTGGCCTAGCTTCAGAAGCTTTCCAGAGGCCAAGTATAGAAAGATAAGTGCAAAAATTAATATGATCTTATAAAGTGGATGTCAGCACCATAGCAGGTACTTCAAAAAGAAATCTCACAAAAGAATGATTCGAGGGATGGTTACAGAGGTCAGAGTTCATGAGATCTTTCTGTGATTTGGGGCTTTAAAAGTATATTCTTCACTGTGCAGAGGTAACTGTCTCATTTTTGCTTTGTTAGCTTAGCTTATTTTCACTTAAAATATATCTATCTTCCTATGTCACTGAGCTGAACTAAGCCAGAATCATACTTTATCTACAGAAGAAACAGGAGCACCACCTAAAGTGCAGATCTCATATACACACTTAACTAGGTTTTAGCTGAACAAAGCTATGTCTATTTATCTAAACAGAAAGCTAATATTAGTTTGGTGAAGCTGTTAAAAATTCAGTGCTCTGGAACACAAGACTGGTGACACTCCACTCTACCCTTGCTAAATAAGTCTTCGAAAAGAAAATATCTGATATCAATGCATTGTACTCAGTAGATTTTTTTGTATGTCAAATAGCATGATTGTAGATTCAAAATGAGTAAACAAAAATATAGGTAGATGGATAGAGCTTCTCTTGGGCAACCAAGAGAGGATTCAAACATCCCAAAAAGCATGTGGCTTTTTGGAACTGTACCATAAATGGAACTGTACCATCTCAGGCAGTAGCCTGGCAAGAACTATAGGTTTAAATATGGCTCCAAGTTTAAAAGTTGCCAAACATGGTTACCCAGTTAATGGAAATGTTGTGCTAAAACCTCCCTTCCTTCCACATGAAGGGCGTTTTGACACTTGGGAGCATTCAAATATGTTCTGAATTGACAGTGATACAGTCCTGAAAGAACCATCCTTTCTACCATATAAATGTTTGAATCCTGTGCCAAAGCAAAATAGCTCACCACAGGTACTCACTAAGGAAGACATGGCAAATGTCTATGAGGGCTAAAATTGCATATCAAAGAACACCCAACAACACAACAATTCACCGAGAGGTGAATGGGAAAATCAGTGACAATATTCTCCTCCATTTTCCTCGAACCAAAATAACAAATCTTAGAGGCCTCCCTCCCTTTCATTCACCTAAGATAAATTATTTCACATACTTAAGTTAAATCACTTGGCAGAGGGATCTAGAAATTGTATAATTCTAAATCATGTTTACAATTCCTATCAAACATCAAATAAATACCAAAGAGGAGGGAAATGCAAAGATGAAACAACAGAAACTATCTGATACAGTCTCCTTACTGAATAATGAAGGTTGTCTCTGAGCTTGCAACAAATACAATGTCGTGTTTACATCAGTGTAGGAGGAAACCTCTGGCTGAAATGAAGAATGGCATATGTGCAGAAGCAACTCACTGGGCTGGGAGAAGCAGATACACTTGCTTTCTAGCAGGTGGGCTTGCAGCTGCTTACCATGGGGGAAGGAATAGGGAGGAGTGCAGTGGTGGGGAGATCAGTATGCTGCAAAAGCACCAACGGAGCCAATCCAGCCCTCCTTCCATTGCAGTTCGTGCACTATGCCAATCTCCCTGCCACATTTTCCTTCTTCCTCCCGGTAGGCAACAGTGACCCACCTGCCAACGAGCTAGCAGAGTGGCTCCTCACCCGCAACTTGTAAGCCAGCCCTGCATACATGATGCATCTCAAATAGAAATTCATTATTAGTATATGCTCTGAAGATTAGTGGTATGTCTGCAAACCTTGAGGATCCCCCAAGCCAGCTGATATCTCACTCTTGTGTTTAGGTGGTGCTGTTTTGACTACATAAGTAATGGCACTCATTGGAGATGAAGGGAATGATGGTGAGATGGTGGTGGTGAGGGTCATCTTCATGCCAAACCTAAGGAGACAAGCTCTGAGATTCAATGTGGAATCCTCCCCTTTAACTAGTATGGAAAACACTGTCAAGACATTAACTCGCAGCAAGAAGTGAATTCTGGGAGACAATTGGCTTTCCTGCTGGACTTGAAGTTATTTTGTATCACATTAACTGATACAATGATGGCAAGGAAAGTTTTGTTTTTGGATAAGTTCTTAAGGGATTAGTACAGTTTACAGTTACTGAAATCAAAGAGAATTTTACAACATATTGTTTTCTCTCTCATTTGACTGCTGTTCTTGAAACCAGCATCTGGACCACCATAGCCCTCTGTGATGCATATCTGCAATAATGGAGAATGGAAATTAGAGTTGGCTGAGTGGGATGCTCAGAGGTTTCCTTCTTCTATAGCTTTTCACATGTTACCACTTTAGGGCAGCAGTTCTGTACCCACTTACTAGGGACTAGTATGGGACTTACTTTGGAGGCCACATGTGCCATAAAAAGCTTTTGCTGTGTAAAATAAAACCTCATGTTTGTAGCGTCTGTTACAATTTGGGTGGCCAGATGCAAATGATGACAGGGCTCTTTCACCTTTATCAGCCAAATAGAGGAGGGAGATCCAGCAAATGTAGCTTGCATGACAAACCTTCTACACAGCTAGGTGCTGGAGTCCTGTCTGGCCATTCTAGTTTCAACTGAAAATCCAAGCAATAAGTCTGGCCTAAATTTTGCATTGGATGAAACAGAGATGAGATGCATGCTTATAAACAAAATATACCCATTTTTTCTCTCCCTTCAGTGAACTTTGATCTCTGCATGAAAGGTCAGCCATCTGCATTTTATTCCAATCTTTCCCATATCCCCATTTACTTAATTAATGCATCATTTCCCAGCCAGTCACTTTATAAAAGGCTCATACGAAAGCTTGGTGGCATAAGAGGGCTGTCAGTCTTTGGTTATGGTCCTGTAGGTCTAATTCAAGAATTAAATAACTGTCTTTTCTAAAAGTCATTACATGATTTATTGGAAAATTGGTGGAAACAGCCCTTGGGGGGTTGTGCTCCAATTCTGGTTTTAAAAGAGTGGCTGCTAGCTATGACTATTTGATTTCCTCATAACCTACTGAATAGTATTGCCTGTTTCTATGCTAATTAAATGTTTGAAATTCATTTTCTTATGGATTACATGCATTCAGTTAAGTCTTTTTCTCATGCCCTAAGATAATGCCTATTTTGATGTTTTGCTTGTATGTGCTAAATTAAATGCTTCTCCTAAGCTATCAAAGCTCCTGCTTCAGCAAAATTGTAGGGCTGGTTTTTCAGTTGTCCAGCGTTTCTTCAGAAAACTGGGGGCCAAGAATTACAACTGTGGTAAATCATGTTGCATGAATGAGAAGTAATCTGTGATTTCTCTAGGGTGTTTTGGCCTGCCTTTAAACATGAGACGAATATTCAGAAGACCATAAAGGACCCTTAAGATATTTAGACATAAATACATGTCACTGCCAATGAATTCATTATTTCTGAAAAGTATATTTCTCCAAACATTGTCTGTTATTGGCATTTTCTGATTTTTAAGAAATTGCATTCTTCTAAGGTACAAACGATTGAATGATGTATAAAAGAGTTCATTTTAGATGACATGTTAGTCTAATAAGTACTTATGACAATAGTCCTTAAACACATTTACTAGGGAGTAAGCCTTACTGAATGCCATGGTGCTTACTTCTGAATCCCATGTACATGACTGAACTGCTTATATGTTCAGTGGTGATATATTATTGTTGTACTGAGTCCCATATATTCCACCCCATAACAAAGCTAGCTAATGCAGAATGTATGGAAATATTTTCTTATTATATAAAAAATGTGTGTCACCACAAATTCCAAAATGGACAGAAATAAAATTCCAAATGGCCATTGGGGCTGATGGGAGTTGGGGTACAGAACATCTGTAGGGTTCAAGGTTCCTCATCTCGGAAACTGATGATGACAACAATGACCTGTATGTCAGATGGTGGCTGGACAGAGACCAGAGCAGATCAGCCTGAGTGAGCCAGCAGGATTTGGGGGAAGAGGGAGATGACTTTTCCAAGTATCCTGTTCCCAAGCTATTTAAGGTATCTGGTTCTTTCCTATCAACCAAAATCATCTGTAAGGATTTCAATATAGAAAGGACTAAGAATGGTAGCGGGTGGCGCTGTGGGTAAAACCTCAGCGCCTAGGACTTGCTGATCGTATGGTTGGCGGTTCAAATCCCCGCGGCGGGGTGAGCTCCCGTCATTCGATCCCAGCTCCTGCCCACCTAGCAGTTCGAAAGCACCCTTAAGTGCAAGTAGATAAATAGGGACCACTTTATAGCGGGAAGGTAAATGGCGTTTCCGTGTGCTGTGCTGGTGCTGGCTCGCCAGCTGCAGCTTCATCAAGCTGGCCACGTGACCTGGAAGTGTCTTCGGACGGCGCCGGCTCATGGCCTTTAGAGAGAGATGAGCACGCAACCCCAGAGTCAGACACCCGTACGGGCAGGGGTACCTTTACCTTTTTAAGAATGGAAGGATACCCAGAGAGATGGCAAAGGGCCTGCCTGATAAAAGAATATTGTAGGATGCGGGTGATTGATTTTGTATACATGTTGAAACAGTCCACTTTATAAAAACTATACTAGGTACACTGGCAACTCCTAATGTAGGAGGAATTAAAAATGAACAAGACAAATCAGGGAAGAAGATGAACCTTTCTGGCTGTTAGTAATAATGGTTGGGACATGCTCAGAATATGCATAATCATACATTTCTGCAACCTTGAAATGAATGACTCCATTATTGCCCAGAGCTGTATGCATACATTTTCAGGACAAATACTGTTGAAGATATTGTAGTTTAGAATAACTACTGGCTACATTTTTATATTCTAGTTTCTGACCAGGAAGAGTAGAATTTGTTTGGCAGGGGATCAAGGTGGGGGTCAAATCATAATATTTTGTGTCCAGTAAGTTAATTGAGAACATAGGGCAGGATTCAACTAAAAAATTGGGCAAGCAAAATGACTGCTTGTGCAAAGGAACTTTTCCCTGTTTCTTCCCCAGTACCCCCTAAAGTTTCCCACAACCCTCCATAGTAGATTTGTGGATTGTTTGGGGGAAGGTGGGGTGAAAAATTGCACAAGTGTAAGTTATTCCGCTGAAACCATTATTTAGTTGAAAACCACCCAAAATAATGATTTGACCTATTAAATGGCCTCAGTTAAGAGATGCAGATTCTACAGACGGAAAACTTGTGTGTGTGTATTATTATTATTATTATTATTTTATTATTATTGAACTAAACCATCCCATGATGGATTAAATAGTTCAATACTTGGTTCAGTCTCTGAGAACTTGGCTATCTCTGAAGTCGAAAATGATACTTTATACAGGTCAGTGTTATTCCTGTGCATCTGTTACAAAAATGGAAATGAAGAATTAAGGGGAATCTTTTATTGTAAATTGATCTTTTTTTATTTATGCCCAGCTCTCCTAAGTCTGGTTATACTGAGGTAACACACCATGAGGCCTTGCCTTCCAATTTCCTGGCTTTTGTGGTTTTCTGTTTGTTTGTGGGGTATTTTTTAAAAAAGCTCAATGTTATTGAAATCTGTGGTTTTGTATTTAATATTATTAAACCCCTCATCAATGGAAAGCTTGTAATTGGTTACAGTGAATGGGTGATTAAAGATAAAGTGCAACCATGATTGCAAAACTATTGCTAGCTTTGCAGATGACAATAATTATGTTGCTTGCAGTGTTTGAAAATATTGCCTAAATCTCTTTCCCACATGTTGTTTGTGATGGAAAACAATTAGATAAAGGATTCTTTTTTTCCAGGATGCCTCGGATTCAGATTGGCTTGATGAATAGTCTTTATGCTGGCCCCAAAGCATTTGTTCCAAGCAAATTATATGTCATTGTGAATCCAAAAGGTCTGCTTCACAATGTTTATTGGGATAAATTAAATATTCTAAAGATGGTAAACAGGAGGCCTCAATAATGATTTGGTGCTGTATAATTTAAACTGAAAAGGATGTCACAGTTAGAAAGATGGGGATGAAGCAAACAACACTCCTTGCATTGTGTTTCCAACACAAGAGCTACAATAGGGAAATTTAATTTGATACTGATCTACATGAGGCAAACATGGTAGCAGTTTCAAATGCTTCTTTGCAAGTGACAGATTTAGAATTGCAAATTTCAACCAATACCCCACCTGATTTGTTATTTGACTATTAAGGCCCAAGCCCACTTCCCAGGAATTCCCTTAGAAAGTGGTGAGGTTTATTTCCACTGACATCAATGAAAACACAGATGGATCATATTGTTTTAAACTGTGTGGGTTGTTAATAATCACATGCCCAATGGCCATGGCTGTAATCCAGAAGCCTGAAAATAGACAGGGCTTGAATTGTTGGCTGCAAAAGAGGGAGTTACATATGTACAGGTAACTCTTTCCCAAGCCAATTTCAGTGGTTATCCTAGTACATTACATGCTACTTTCTCTGTGTCTATATCTGCCTGCCTGTCTATCCAGCCATGATTTGCATCCTGAGTTGATTTCTACGTATGGGTTGATCCCACTTGTGGAACGGAACAGGTATAAGTGTCTGCTTTGGGGCTGAGTGAGAATCTTTTCTTGTGAACTTTATTGGTGCAGGAAACAAGTCTTCTTGTTGCCTACTCTACAGCTTGGGGAAGGATTGTTGGCTAGGGTGGGATGTGATTTAAACAGACTGGTCATAACTGGCAGGATAGTGTGGGAAAGAGCAAGAATAATAGAGCATTGGTAAGTGCTCTGAAGCATTTTTATGTTATGATGACTTGAACCCATGGGATGAGGCAAACACAGAGTGCCAGTATGGTGTAATGGTTAAGAGTGGTAGTCTCGTAATCTGGTAAACTGGGTTCGTGTCTCCGCCCCTCCACATGCAGCTGCTGGGTGACCTTGGGCCAGTCACACTTCTTTGAAGTCTCTCAGCCCCACTCACCTCACAGAGTGCTTGTTGTGGGGGAGGAAGGGAAAGGAGAATGTCAGCCGCTTTGATACTCCTTCGGGTAGTGATAAAGCAGGATATCAAGTCCAAACTCTTCTTCTTCATCATCTGACAGTTAATGGCGGGAAGGCGGGGAGAGAGAGTGAGTCAGAAGAGCCTTCCTTGACACCTAAAGGTGTGGCCGGCTTGGTTGGGGGCAGGTAGTAATATTGTCTCCAATCCAGAGGTCAGTTTTGTCACTTTTACATGGGGATGTCTAGCCACCAACTGCCACTCAAATTTAGAAATGTCAAGGAGGAGGTGCTGTTGCTGTGTAGCCTTTTCTCAGCCTCAGAGATTACCTTAATGGTGAATTATATTATGTGATTTAAAACGTCATTGATTACTGTATCAATTACACCAGGGGTGGCCAACTCCCAAGAGACTGCGATCTACTCACAGAGTTAAAAACTGGCAGTGATCTACCACAGACATCCAGTGATCTACCAGTAGATCATGATCTACCTTTTGGACGTGCCTGAATTACACCGATTAAAGCGTTCATGCCTGCCTCAGATCTTAGAAGAAATCTCTATGAAACTCAGAACACTCACATTTCTAGATACTTTTCCTCAGTGCCAACATTAACACTGATAACTGAAAGCCTGATCCTATGAACAAGTTTTTGATGCCATGGCATAAACGAGGCATTAAGAGTGCCAGTCGACCTTTTTATGTATTTTATGGACCCAATAATAAGTTTCCAATTGGTGCATTTAGCATTTGTGGGTACTGCTTTGTAAAACAAAGAAAGTATTCCTTGATGGTAGGTTTTTCTTAAACAGCAGGTGGTCAAAGCAAAGGCGGCTTGCACTGTGTTTGAACAATTAACCATCCTTTTACCCAAATAAACCATTAAAATCCTTTCTACATGAACAACTCTTTATTAATTCCTGTATTTAATTTTACTACCAAGGATCGACAAGCTGCAGATGTATAGCTCGAAATGGAAATGTTAAAAGGTGTAAAGGAAATTACAGGCAAATCTATGTTTATTTGTGAAGAAGGCCATTCTTTTCTAATGACACAGTTTGCATGCGTCTGCTGTTCATAAGGCGAGGGGAGGGTCAGGGCAGATAAAACATAACAGGCTCATTGAATGAAAAACAAATATTTATTTTCCTCTTTTATCTCTTAGGGACTTCATTTGCATTAAAACTGCAGTGTTTCTAAAGGCTATTAGGGGAGCTAAGGCTTAGTGCAGTCGGCAGCTGATTCAGATTATATCTTATAGATGTTATTGTTTTGTACAAATTCTTTGACAAATGAAAACAAAAACAGTGAAATGTAACTGGCCTGACATTTTGTGTGGAACGCTGTGCTTTTTCATTTATGGGAAACTTTTTTTAAAAAAAACCCTATATATTCTTAGCTTTTTTAAAAAAACTGACAAGCAGCACAATCCTATTACCCTTTTGGTTTAATAAGACTTATTCCCAAGTAAGTGTGACTGTGTACAGCTGAAGTATAGCATTCCCTCTACTGAACTTCATCCCAAGTGTGTGTTTTATCAATAATCAGATTGCACCTGAATTTCTACACACTTCTCCATACTTTTAGCTTTCTGTCACATTGACCTCAAATTCCTCAATGCATACACATGCTGCCACATGCTCAGTGGTGGCCATGGCGCTGTGGTCTATACCACTGAACCTCTTGGGCTTGCTGATTGGAAGGTCAGTGGTTCGAATCCATGTGAAGGTGATGAGCTCCCATTGCTGTCTCCCAGCTTCGGCCAACCTAGCAGTTCAGAAACATACCAGTGCAAGTAGATAAATAGGTACCACTGCGGCGGGAAGGTAAACAACATTTCCATGCACTCTGGCACTTGCCATGGTCCTCCATGCGCCAGTAGTGGTTTAGTCATGCTGGCCCCATGACCCAGAATAAGTATTTTTATTTTAGATTTTGTAGCGATTTATGTTGGAAATTGTTTCATTTTGCATTTTTGTAATGCATTTTTAAATGTTTTATTTATTGTTTATGGCTACGTTTGTTATATTGTAGCTATGTATTTGTTTCATGTTGTAAGCCACCTCGAGCATGGGTTGAGCTGTGGAAAGGCGGCATACAAATAAAATTATGTATGTATGTATGTATGTATGTATGTGACATTTCTAATTTTGAACCTGAAGATAAATAATCTTAATTCATTTTATTTCATTTTATGTGACCTGATCCAAACAGTGCCCATGTGGGTAGTGTGCAATCAATAGTTTTCCAAATAGCGACCAACAAAAACGTTTATGATAACATTTGATATCTGTCACGTTATGGCAAGTTCTGTTTGTTTCTCTTATATCATTGCTATTTACCTACCTTGCCACTTTGAGGATGCAAAGTGCTTTCCAGCACGATGTATCCTATTCATTCACTCAATAGATCTTTAAATCAGCAATCAGGCAGTTGATGCAAAGAGACAGTAACTAGCCCAAGGCCACCTTTGGTTGGACTTCATATCAATAGATTAGGTATAGACACCTGGCAGTCTGAAAATTCATTCCCAACTGGACTCCAGCATGTTGCCCCCATTCTCTTTACTATGTACTTTAGTGGCCTTTTTGGGCAGCCTTTCTGAGAGCTAGTACAGGAAAGATAATTTATTGGTGATCATTAATTCATTAACAACCCTTTTCATATTGTTGGCTTAGTGAAAGTCAATACAGAGGCACTGGGTGCCGTAATCAAGAATGTGTTCGGGGCTTGATCAGTTATTTCTCAATCCATGAATTTACTACCTGGCTACTTGGCTGTAACAATTAAGGTACAGACATAGCTTTAATGCAATGGGTGAATGTTGCACCAGCATTGTAGCCCCTAGTCTGATGAGTTTTTACAACTGAGAGTTCTAAATTTCATTTTCAAATATATAGCATCTTTGAATCAAATGTTTCCACCAGCTTCACCATGCATATACTGTGCATCAATAGTATCAATATTATAGCTTAAAAACTGCTATTTCAATTTCTACCGACATAAGGCATAGGCTTTTCATAGCTTATTAGCTTTTGCTCCTGAAATTATATATTGAAAATTCTTAACACCTTTTTACACCTGTCTTTTTGAACTTGTATCTGTTTTTCTGTGAGATAGCTCTATTTATAACCTTGGAGACGTGGCTAATTATGTTATTTGAATTTCAACTGGTTGTTTCTCTTCCTGCTACCCTCTCTGTGTCTACCCTCTTCCTGCTACCCTCTCTGTGTCTAATCTGCATGTCAATTAACTAATTATTCAAAGGACACAATCAAACAGATGGCTGGTGATTGTTTTTGCCCTGTGTGGAATGTGACATCACATTACATCAAAGAACTTCCTTAACAAAATAGTAGGTTGCCTAGTTGTGAGGTCATTACATTTGTCTGCTGATTTACTGTCCCCCACCCTCACCCCCTCCCAACATCATCACAGACTTCCCTACCAGCTAAGGGATTGAAGAAACATTTGTTTCTAACATGGTTGGTCTAGATAAATTGCATGTTTCAGTATTCATGTCAAAGACAAGTCAGTGAATTTAATAAACAATAGAAATTATTTTTTAAAGATTTTAAAATTTTGTAGAGGTATGAATGGAAAAAATGTTTTTCTAAATAATTATTAAGTTTAATAGTGGCTTTTCTTTTCTTTTCTTTTTGCTGCCTTAGTTGTTCAGAAGTTCTGGCCTAAAACGCTATAACTTTCAAACTATTTGGTTAGTGCTAATGCAAAATACAGCTAGCCCCTCTAACCTTGCTAAAAGTTACAAGAGAATAGTTCTGATGCATACAACATAGTTTATGGTATGGTAGCAAAATGTATCTAATGAGATTGATTGATTGATTGATTGTATTTAGAAACAATGCAATCATTAAAACGACTTGCAACTCAAGGGACATTTTAGGCAACTGCATAAGCCTGTTAGCATAAAAAAGTCTTCAGGACATGCCTGAAGGTCAAAAAAAAGGGTGCTTGCTGAATCCCTGCAGAGATTTGAAATGGGTACACATGCATTTTTGCCCAAAGAAACAGGCTACTGAGCATGCTCAATTACTGCGCAGAGAAGGACAGGAAGGCTTGGTTTATATGCTCTCTGTTGGTTTTGCAAGGTATTTTTCTGCACTTAATAATGAGGATAATAGCATGGATTACACCCCTCCCTTGTTCTCTGGCCAAAGACAGAAGCCAGAATATGTTTTCAACCAGTTCTTTAGGCTCAGCTAAATAAAAAGTCAAAGCTGGGTGTTTTGCTTTGTTTTGTGGCGATGAGGGGGAAGCAGTTTCCTTCTCTTGCTAACAGAGGAGGACAGACTGGTCTTAGCATTCTCATGATGCTGCTCTTGGAAGCCACTTTGGTCTCCTGACCCATGGCAAAGGCCAGAATGAGCTATCTTTCCACTCTGAAAAAGAAATAAATGATATATAAAGATTTCTGGGCATCTTATGCTTACATATCATGCCCAAGTGCAAAAGGAATGGGGGTGCAAAGTAATATTGAATAAAAAAATATTGTTATGATGTGGCCTTCAGAGACAAGGATGTGGACCACACAGAACAGACTCTAAAAATGTAACTTTTCCCCCATCAGTCTTTTTTTTTTAAAAAAAGTTTAAAATCAAGACCATCATTCACTATTATTTTCAATAGAAAAATGCTACAGAGTTTGCTTTTTCATTCATAAAGTAAACTATGTGATTGAACCATCCTAATATTACATATACGGGAATAATGAATAAAAGTAACCTTTACAAAAACGGGTTCTTGGCAGCCAGATAAATTCCATACTCTTGGTGGAGCCAAGGAACAAGATATGAGCCCACCTGTACAAAGAACGCCTAGCTGGCATTTTGTTTAATCCCCAGGGCGTTCTCTTTTGTGTTTTAGCCATCTGAAGTGCGCACCTGCTTTTTTTGTTCCTTAAAACTAGTCAGTTTTGACTTTGCTGATTAAAAAGACAGCATCCAAATAACAATTTAATGGTGAAATGTTTGAATAATTCGTACAACTTTTCCGTTGTATCTGAAAGAGACAAAGTATAAAAAAGGAAGGGGACCTAAGTAGTGAAGCATAACCAGTGTTTATTATATAATGACCCTGGAAAGACCAGGACTCTGGCCATATGTGTTCTATACTTTTAAAGCACTTTAACAGTCATGGCTTTCCCCAAAGAATCATAGGAACTGTAATTTCCAGAGTAGTTTAACAATCAATCCCTCTTTTGAGGGAACCCTGGGAATTGTAGCTCTGTGAGGGGAATAGAGGTCTCCTAAGAACTCTCAGCACCTGTTCCCAGGATGTATTTTTTGGTGGGGGCAGAGTAGCAATGGCTGTTTAAAGTGGTAAAAGAGTGTTTGGTGCAAATGTGGCCATAACCTTGTTGGCATCTGTCTGTCTTGAGAGACAACTGCGTGCGCCTCCAGGGGCAAAATCAAACCACTGAGTTATCAACAACGAAGTGACTTCCCAGGGGTACAAGCCCAGATGTCAAGACCCCAGTCTTGCCCTCACTGATGTGGAACAAAGTAAAGCAAAACAATATGTTTGGCACCAGTTTGGGTGCAGGAGTTGCTGGAAGGAGGCATACAAGGCACCAGCCAACCATCTTAGAGACTCCACTCCAGATTTGTGCTGGGCTTATTCCTTAGTCTTTTCTTCTCCTGAAGGTGTCCCACAAGGCAGCAGAGGTTTAAAACCAGAGTTTACCTTCTCCTAGATGGGCTATCTTCCCAGGTTGACACGCCCCATCTCTCCATCCTTTCCTTCTATAGCACATGCAGAAACTGCATTCTTGACCATAAGGCCCACTATTGGTCTCTCCTGCTCAATCTGCTAAAGCCCCTTTTTGCATGTAGGGGAAGCCTCTAACTCACTGAGGGTTTGAGACCCACCCGCTACCCTCAGCTGGTTTAGCCAGGAGTCCTGCAGATTGCAGACAAGCGCTGAGGTGATTTGTAGAATGAAAGAAAGGTTATTCATAAAGGGAACACACCCCAACCACCTCAAAAGTAAGGTAGGTTTATTAAGAATCCTGGACTCCAGGATTCCACCAATGTTTTCTTCCCTTGTCAGCAAACGGTCAAATCTGATAGGGTCATGGCACCATCACAATCCAAGAAATGATTTCTCATTTTTTATTTCACTCAAAAATAAATGAAATAGAGGGGGAAATGCTGCTTACAGAACAGCAAGGGAGACGTAGAAGAGTCTGTGAACAGTACTGAACTGAGTGGGATGGAAGGGAGATTCAGCTCCCCCCAAATCAGTTATAAGTGCAGCATTACAGTTATGCACCCTTTCCTGTTTTATCAAGATGTGATTTCCTCCCAACCACAGAAAAGTGAAGTTTGTTTGATGTTCATTCGTTATGCTCTGATTTGCAGTGCTTAATTGCACTCCTCTAAACTGACTAGCAAATCTATATTCTACTGTAATTACCTGAATGTAAAAAATTTAGGCAATATCTATCTTGCTCAGAGCAGTCATTGCAAAAGAGGCAGTGGAAACACAAACAGCATTAAAGGGATTGTCTTTCAGCTTTCTCTTTTTGCCCCTGTTGGTTCTTAGCATCTCCAGGGCATGACCGCATAGTGGGTATATGTCACAGACACATTTATCATGTGATTACAGCTTTTTAGATCAATTTCTGTGCAATGATTACATAGTATTTTGTGCTCTTCAAGTTCCCAGATGGGATCCAGAGATTTAGGGACAGAAGATATTATCAAAGGTATTATGGATAGATGAGTTTAATTTAGTCACAAAAGCCTTTTCTGTCAACAAATAACAACTTGAAGTAGGAAAGAGAATTCAAAGTTTTAAATATGTGGAGCTAGCATAGAAGAATAGATGTTTTGTTGCCTATTTTGCTGTGCAGCAGTTGCAAACAAAATGAACTGTTGGTGTGGAATACCTTTTTGATGTAGCAGGAGGCTAAAATGTCTAAGATTAGAGTAAGGAGCCTATTTAAATGAAACTACACCTGTTCTCAAAACTATGTCTTTACATTTGATAGTCAGCTACAGTACTTAAAGGTTTCAATGTATGAATAAATAACCGTGGGGGCAGTGACCTAGAAACTTCCCTTCAATTAAAATTAACAGAGGGCTTTTCTTTACCATACTTGAGTACTGCCCATCCATAACCTGGTATATCCATAATCTTTATTAATTAGTTGCATTATATGGCCACTTCTTTCCAGTCACTGTCCAGGACATGCAAGGGCATTTATGCCTAGGTTGTTCTCATTTACCAGGTCTCTTCTTGATCTGCAATATCCTGATTAGAGTAGCTTTTCCTTATCAAACAAGATTTGTCATACCAGAGACTCTTAAGTCGAGGCAGCAATTGTTCACCATACATAAAGCAAATTAATAGCAGCCCCAATCCATAGAAAATACATTGTATTTTAAGTCCCATTAATTTCTAAAACACTCAGTATTTATTACTTCAGTAAGACTTAAGCAGAACTAAATTTCCGTGGACTGGCACCACTATCTCCTTGGCTTAGAAACAGGACAATCAATAGAAGAAGAATTGGGGCTACTATTTGAAAAAACCAATATTATTTGTAGGTTCTGAAAACATAGTCTACTGGCATTGTCACACTCCTGGAACTATTCTCTATATGGTTAGAATTGCCACACAGAACATTTTAAAGTGGAGACTGTAAGAGTAGTTATCTTTCTCCACGCTAGGAAGGTGGTGGTGATAGAAATTTCCCTCTGTCCTGTTATTGGATTCTGACTCCTTGGGAAAGTCAACATTGAACTTCAAGAACTTCTTGGCTCACAAGGCATTCTCCTTTGGCTACTAAAGGAAAACTGGGATAAATGAGCCGTATATCCAAGACAGTTCCTAAGTTCTGACATTGTAGGCAAGTTTCCGGATACATTGCTATCACCAGATGTTTTTTGTTTTGTTTTTAATATACTCAGAGTTAGGATTCTTCCTAGTATGTTGTGTACATTATGTGCCTTTTTATCTTCCTGACTCTATTAAGGGGTTCAATTTATAAACTTCATTGATTCTACCAAGGTTCTGATTTACAGCAGTGTAACCTGAAAGGAGAATAAGGTCTACAACAGTTTATGCAAAAGCAAATAGCCCAGGTGGGTTGCAGAGAAGATGCGAAATGAAAAATGAGTGGCATTATTTTCATTGGCCCATGCATTCTGTTTCCCAACCAGCCAATACTTAAATCAATAAGTGGTACTCTTATTATTTATTAAAAGGGTTATCTGAATGGTCCAAAAGTGAACCCTAGACTGTAATTACAGTGAGTGGAAGTAAATAAAGGACAGAATGATAAAGGGAAGCATCCTCCAACTTCTGTACTTCCCACAACTACAAGAGAAATAATAAGTGCAACCAAAGCTCATGTATTCCCCCCCCCAAAGTGTGTCCAAACTTACCAAAGTAAGGCCCACTGCTAAGTACTGATGCCCATACTAAAAGGACTTCATATTTTGCCATTCCTGTCTACCACTGCAACCTTTAAAATTGTTATATTCATGGAGTTAATAAATCCATATGCACAGATGCCAAACTGTATATTAACAAATATGGGGCTGTCGTTATTTTGAGAGCACTATGGCCTGGGTAGAAGAGAGATGCTTTGTTCTCCCACTTCCAGGAGATAAGAAAACAAGTACTGGAGTTATAAGGTTATGGGCATTCATTTGAGTCCCCAGTTTTGATAAGTTCATGATTGATGCTTCAAAGCATGTACTGGTAGCTTATTTGCAAGAAAGAAATTCTTGCTTCATCAAATACACCTTCAAAGTGCACACAGAATCAGAAAGTGGCTAACTTTGACAGATTTTGTGATATTTAAAATCACATTAGGGAGAACTGCTACTGATAGAAGGAAGTACCAATAAAATATGCATGAGTGATTGGGAGGGGTCAAACTGTGAAGCTCCTTTGTTGTTTTTGCTATTGGATGTTGCATGTTGCTTAAGTAATCTTGTTATATTTATAGTATTGATATGTGGTTTTGTATGTCCTTATATCTTTGTTTTGCTATGTTATTATGAAATTGTTTTTGTAGTAGTTGTTTGCAGTGCATCCGTTTCTTTGTAAGCTGCTTTGAGCATGGTTTTTGTGTGGAAAAGTGGCATACAAATAAAATGATGGAATGAATTAATTTTTGGTATAATGTGCAAACCAAAAACACATGCATCTTCCCCTTAGAGATTCATGAGTTCCGCATGAAAGTGTATATGCCACAACTTTGCCCATTACTGGAAGTGTGTCTCTATTGGAGCACTTTTCAGTTAAGCTCATTATTAGAATGCCAATTATCTGCATCTTCAACAGTGTGTTCCTATGCATCTCTATTAGGAAGTAAGCCTCATTTTGTTCAGTGAGGTTTACTTCCAAGTATGTATGTATAGGATTGCAGTCATCAAAAATAATTTTGTTTCCCCGGTACTATATTAATTCTATGTATATATAATTCTCAGACATATTCAGATTTCTTATTATCCAAATATATTGTTTGGCATTGCAAATAGTTGTAATAGTTGTAATAGTTGTAGACTGGTTTCACATGTGACAGGTACAGAATCTGAAGTTAAATTCTTGGAGTGCTTATAGCAAGGCATTTCTGCTTTCTTCAGTGGTGTCCCTTAGCTTTAAATGGCCAGGCAATTTATTTTTCAAAGAACACCAGTTGAAGTTTCCTTAAAAAGAACTGGTGTTCTGTACTTAATAACCTATTAACTCCCTGGATTATGCAGCGTGATCCAATGATGGATAAGGTAAGTATAGTTTAACAGCCATTCTTAAACAACCTGGAGTGCCATTAATTTTGTTATAGGACAGATTCATTTGAAATGTCAGGACTTGCTGTACCAGACCTAAAATTGTATTTTCAAACCAATTTTAACAAATTGTATTTCACTCCTGACACAAAATTCATTTACTTGGCTTTGATTGCAATTTTTATTGTAATTGTATCAAATTGAATAAGAACATTATATCCATTCAATGCAAGCTAAAGCAGCCCATAAGGGTGTTATGTCAGTTCTTTCTCTGTTTTAGAGACAGCTTGAGTTCTACCTTGGACTGTATATCCAAGTACCCCCCAGTTGTGATTTCTAGTCAAATGAATAAAATATGACTGTTCAGAATAATAATTCTTTAAAAACACCAAAATAATTGTCAAGAAAAGCAAATGTAACATTATAAGTTGGCAATTAAACCCACAATTGTAGTTGAAAGACTTTTTTCCTCCTCAGAGGTTGAAGGTGTCAAGATCCTTACATGAGGAGAATCTGTATCAAGCTGAACTTCATCCACATTTATTATTAGAGTTCTCATGGCTCCCACAACTGCACAAGGATTGCACAAGCATCGCAGAAATGTCCATGAGCTAACAGCTCTTTTTTGGTCCCTATAGCTGTAACTAGGTATATTCCATATCCCCAAAATGGCAGGCTGACAGGTGAGAAGCATACAAATAGGAAGCTAGCCTATTAAGAAACCGTACCTTAAGAACTAACATTCTAGGTAGCACAATGATTCTTTCCCCATTTGGGGCCTACAGTGATTCAGAGAAACCACCACACAAAGAAGGATAGATATAGATATAGATATAGATATAGATATAGATATAGATGATATAGATACTTTGTCTGAACACACCCAGAATTCCTGGAATTATCATAAGTGTCCTACCTTGTGTTGAGAACAGTGGGAAAATGCTTTAACCTAAGGTATTCTGCCCTTAGGAGGCAACACCTGGGGCCCTGCAGTTTGGAGTGCTCCTTTTAAGAGTTCCAGCCTGCCATACCCTCTTCCAGAAAATACTATTCCATTTCCTCCTGCCCACCAGATTCTACTTTTGTTCTTCTGCAAATCTTGTGGTACATCCCAGCTTGCTGATACCAAGCCATGTATGGTATCCTACATGGGGCTGCTCTGGCTGAAGGTGGGATATATAAGCTTTATAAACAATGACATAATAATAAGTATTCACATGCAGAGAATGATATTGAGATTAGCATATAGGCCTCTGCTTTGTCTAGAGTGGAGATGGGCAACACTGTTGAAAGCATTGTGCAGGTCCGATAATATTAAGGCAGCCGTGTGCCCTAATCTATACTGGGCAGCCCTTTGTTTGGGCTGGCCCCAGCCTGATTTAAAGGTGAAAAACCATAGGAAGAGAGAACAGGAGCCTTGAAGTTGCTCATTAACAAAAGTGGATTGAGCAGTCACACAGGTCACAGGCTTCCCCACTATAGTGAGATGTACAGGCAGCAACCGATTTGCACAGGGGTTACATTCTGGGCTCCCAGCGGGACCCGCTTAAGCCTGCCCCAACCCATCCTACCTTGTTCTCTCTCAACCCCCCTGTTCTCTCCCTTTTGTGATGTTTTTGGGTCACTTCTGGGTTCGGTACGGTGCATGTGGTCATGGCCAGGCACATATGAGATATACCTAAAACAGTCACTGCCTGTACTGCATTTTCATTTAAATGAGTATGCATATTTCTAAATTTTTATTTATACCGATACATTAGCATATGCAAATTTGATGGAAATCTGTGTCCTACTTTGTCCACTTTTTTTGGTGCTACATTAGAAGCCCTGCTAGACAACATTTCTTTGGTCAAAACTTGAATGGGCATTCAAACCTCAAATGTAAATATCCAAACTAGCTTGAATTTCCATCTCAAAAAATGCATCTATCCCAGCAGTCCATAAAAACGTATTTGTTGTGCTTTGAGATGACCCTGAAGTTTTAAAATGCAGTTATCTGATATCTAGCTTAAGAATTTTTGGGGGTACAGAAGGTGGAAATGAATTGGGCTTTAAACTCCCGTGCCCCCTCCCCTCCACAAAACCCCATGTTGGTAGATACTAGTATTAATTTGGCTTTTCCTGCTTCATCAGACACAAAATAAATTTGTCAGGTCAAACATTGTAGATCTAATCTCATTGTGAACTGAAACACACAGTAGCTCGCATTGCCACCAGGGTATAGCCTAGCTTACGGTGACCCCACCATGAACTGGAGGGGAAAGAGGGATCGCCAGCAGGTGCAGTCTGACAGAACTCAATGTCGCATTCAAGTTTACTCTTTGTACCATTCTGAGAACTGCAGGATTGTGTTTTGAACCCAATACCCCAGGGCTTTCTCTTGCATTCTCACAATTACATGTGCACTGGGGAGGAGGGGAGGAGGGTGGGGGAGAAGAAAAAGGAAGGAATTCTTCCATGGCATGGTAGGTTCGGTCAAGGGCAGTTCAGATTAAAGCCTGTGATTGGCGCAGGTTAAAGAGTGGGAAAGCCAACAAAATAAAAGCTAGACCCATCCTGTTTAATAGAAACAAATTGCTCTCCACTTCCCAGTGACACAGATAGGAGACCATTTGTACCTGCTGCCCTTTGTTGAGAACAACAGAAAGGAAATGTACTCGTCCTGAGCAGGATAAAATTCTTTTTTGTTATAGTTGGCTACCTCAGTCCACCGAACAAGCGCAGCGGTTAAGTAGTTGAGCTTCCTTGTACATTTGTTTGATTAAAGGTCTGCAACACTGGCTCAGGTAGAAACAGCTCAGCTGCACAAAACCACAATGAATGGAGGGCTTGTTAGAGAGCAGTCAGTGAGACACGGCAGAGCTGCTTTCTGAATTAGCCCTGAATAGGAGCTCGTTGTTTCGCTTGTTCTCTTTAGTACAGAAGCACAAAACTGCACATTTTAAATTACATGAGATCTTGGGATTTGTTCGCCTTTTTCTATTGGAATAAAACAACAACAACAACAACAACAACAACAACAACAACAACAACAACAACAACAACAACAATAACGTTAAGCTCAGTCATACTATGGAAGCAAATATCCTTTGAGTGCCCTGAATACCAGTTAACACCAACATCTGTAAAGGTCACCTTGGAGTATGTTAGAGCATAGTTGTGAATGAACTAAATTGAAGATTTTTAACATTGCTCTTTAATGAGAAGAACAACAAACAAAAAAGGATGAATTTGTGAAGGCAGCATTTAGTATTTCCAATTTATATCTAAATGATGGTACTGAGTGACATTTACACTGTGATGCCACTATAAACAGTTATGGCTTCCCCTGAAGAATTCTGGGACCTTTAGGGTGCTGTGAGTTGTTTGGAGTCCCCCCAATTTATTTATTGCATTTGGTTGCTTTTTTTTTTACCGCAGCACGTCAAAGTGACTCACATCCTCCTCCCATGCCTGAGCATCCTTGCTAGATTGTGGGGGAATCTGGACACATATTTCAAAAGTTGTGAAAATGCTTTTAAAAACCATATATATTGAATTTGCCATAGCTCACCATCGCCATCTAGTGTCACGTTTGTAAAATGCACATCACAACACACTTAAAACGTTTTATTTTCAGCTGTATAGCTGAGACAAATAGGTGTATCTCCAGAGAGCAGCATATTTTGAAGAAATGTTAGAATTCCCAACTTTAGATCCATTAAGCCTCAATACTGCAAGGAAGTTAAAAAGCCGTCTAATACGTTTTCACAGGACTTTGGAATCCAGTGTAAGTTTTATTATTGGTGGAGTAGAACTGTAAAGGTTGTTTCCAACAAAATTGCCCTGTTTGTACAATGACTTCTGTTTGTGCAACAGAATTTCTTATCACTCTCTTCTTCCAGTTCTGACCCCCAATTTGCTCCAGAGGGTTGGAAAACTCCCTAGAAGAGATTTAAGGGATACGGGGGCTGGGGGCTGGGAGGAGAATGAGGGGAAGTTGCAGGAATGGGATGACTTCACTGGAAGCACTCCTATGTATGGAACATTCATTTTGTGTTTAAATATATTTAAGTAATTTGTTGCACTAGCAGAATTCTGTTCAAAGAGTCTCACTAGTACAATAAGACTTTCCCCTCTCTCCTCTCCCACAGATGTCCTGCACATTCTACAAAATTGCTCTGGAGCGTTGGGGGGGGGGGAATCCCAGAGCAGATTTAGGGGAGGAGAAACTTCCATTGCACAAGCTAAATATTTGCACTGACCTAACCTTAACCTTAGCACTACGATGACTACAACACAATATAGTGGTGGTGTAGAAACTCTGCTTTTGTCCATAAATGGCAAATGTAATTTAATGATAGACTGCCAAAACACAGATGTGTGGAAATTAAATGAATTTTCCTAGCATAAACTTATTGCAATTTATTTCTTACTTTGAAAATATCATTAATTTCTTTCAGTTTACATTCAGATTGGTTACCTTTCAAGTGGTATTCATCTGACTTTTTTTACTGCATTTTTTTTTTTTTTTGCACAGTGAAATGGCCATCAGCAGTGGTTTTTTTTCTTCAGGGGCACTCAAGGTTACGCAGCACTGGCACCAATTTTGGGGTTTTTAAAATAAAAAGTGTGGCACTTACTGTAACAACTTCATGGTGAGTACCGGCACCTATTTTTCTAGCACTGGTCATCTGAATATAATGCAACATGGTAGTGCACATTTTATGCAAGCAAGAAAACACCCTTTTTGCTATACACAGGATGCCGTTTTAGCTGTAACGGCACAAGCCCTCATTTGCACTGTATAAAGCAGCTACATTGAATGAGGTTGTTATAGCACATAGATGGTGCAAGACAAAACAACCTTGTGTGATGAGCCGCTCCCATTATACAAATTTTATTCTTTTATCTGTATGTGAGTGGAATTTATACAAGGAGGTGCTTGTCTTTTGATAGGTTTGAGATTCTGAACAATGGGAATTTAATTTATTTTTTATTTCTTTCACCTCTATTGCTGAAGTATTATTATTATTATTATTATTATTATTATTATTATTATTATTAAAGAACCATTTAAAAATGTTCCAAATGCAAAGAGCAAAATGACATACTCTGGGGGAAAAACAAGTAGGAGAAGTTTGTGGGTCTTGTTTTTTCCTCAGGTTTTGGCCATTTCTTTGTAAGTGTGTCATCAAGCACATTTATGAAAGTGAGAAAAAAATCCATCAATTACAAACCAGTTTTGTGAAAGGACGAGGTGGTGGGAGGGAACACTCTCTTTCTCCACTTGTAATCAATGTACATTCTGGGCTCTCTTCACATTTGCTCAAATTGATCTGCACTACAATATCTTCACAGCAGCCTATTTTTAATTGGAATACAATGTTTCCTTAATTAAGCGGGGCACATAAATGATGTCATTTGGTTTAACTCAGCAATGGATAATTTGTTATTAAATCCCTTAATGGCTAATGTTGACGTCTCTGTCGTTACTTATTTCTTTTCTCAATCTTGATTATCATAGGTCCATTAAAAATGTCTAAAAAACCTTTTCCTCATTAATCCTTTCAGGGAAAGGCCGCTGGTACCATATTAAGTAGAGCTTGCATCTGAAACTATTCTCTTCTGTATGACACATAGTAAGTGGTCGGTAATCCACATCTTAATCTCCTTGTTGCATGGCTTGGTTTATCGTAATTGATATCCCTGTGACTCTTGCAAACTCCTATTGTATTACCTTGAAAGTCCAGCTCCTCTTCCTGTTTCCCGGCCCTCCCCACTGGAATGTTTGAAAAAAGCAGCCTTGAAGTTGACCAGAGTCTTTTAAGAAGCTATTCTTAAGGGGTGGGTGCTTTTTAAATGTGCAATCATATATATTTTTTTAAAAATATCATGATTTATTTTTTTCTTTCTTGAACATACTGCCCAAAAATGAACTCAGTGTTTTGGGTTTTATTGAGCCCCCAAAGAATGCAATCACTTCTTTTAAAAACTTCCTTGTACTTCATAATTGTCTCAGACAATAGTCTCATATTTGTGGGTAAGCCTGTTGTTCAAGGTAAGCTTATGTGTACTGTTTATTATAGTTTGTTTACATGACTCTTTTCTGAACAGTTCAAGAGACTTACTTCATGATAAAACTACAATTAGCAGCAGCATAAGAGCCAACTCCTGGGGGCCATGGGAGCTTCGGCCCCCAGAAGAAAATATTTGAGGGGGCCAGGCCCCCATAAAGTTGATGGGCATTCCCATTCAAATGGTGTGTGTGCACTGCATCATGTGGGGCCCCTTACCCAGGCCCCACAATATTTTATTCAAGTTAGCAGCCCTGGGCAGCAGCATAAATCAGATGCAGATGACAATATTGATAACAATATTGCCACCCAAAAAAGCCTGCTGGAAGAGGCCTTGCATCCCTTCTGAAAAACCACCAAAGAAGTACAGTGGTACCTCAGGTTAAGTACTTAATTCGTTCCGGAGATCTGTTCTTAACCTGAAACTGTTCTTAACCTGAAGCACCACTTTAGCTAATGGGGCCGCCGCGCTGCCAGAGCAAGATTTCTGTTCTTATCCTGAAGTTCTTAACCTGAAGCACTATTTCTGGGTTAGCGGAGTCTGTAACCTGAAGCGTATGTAACCCAAGGTACCACTGTAACTTTGCTTGTTTCTACAAAACAAAACACAAAACCCTCAACATCCTCAAAGCGGTTTACAAAAAGATAAAACAATAAAATCAAGAAAAATGGACAAAACTTTAAAACATACAAACATTTAAAATACCAAAACAGACAAAAATTCACATCAGCATTTCTAAGTATCTGGGTAGGCTTTTACCTAAACAATAATGTTTTTAGCAGGTGCCAAAAAGAATACAGTGAAGGTGCCTGGTTAATATCAATAGGCAGGGGAAATTATTATAATTGACAAATACGGGGAAATTGCTATCAATTTCTGCCAGCCACCATCTGAACTTGCTGCAAAGATGGCTAGCAGCAAGGCCTGGTTCTTCAGTTTGTAAGTGGGCTCATATGGGGGAAACCAGTCCTGAAGTAATGAGAATCCCAAACTTTGCATCTTACATTAGTCATAGGGTTGAATCTAGAGGAACTGCCTTGGATGAAGTAGTTTCCTGAACTGAAAGAAATGCTTTCCTCAGATGAAGCAATCTCCTCTGAATTTTAGTTTTCGGTTCAATTCACCATAGATTTATTTATTTAAGATGTCCAGATCCTATGGATATCAACTTAGAAGTAAGGACCAATGATTCTTACTCCCAGATATGCTCTCTCTACATCTCTGCTCTCCCTCACCAGAGACTATGTAAGGGGGGACTTTACAATGGGACATGTTCAGGTAATTGTTACTGCTCTCAGTTCTGGCTAGAGCCTAAGAGCCCAATACTATTCACAGGAATACCAGAAAAGTAGCCTTCAAAGCTCTAATCCCAGAACTGGCAATAATGTAGGTGCAGACATTCCTGCTCATTACCTTAGTTACAGTGCAGTAATACACATGGATTGAGAGCTACTCACCTTGCTAGCTCAAACCTATACTGAAAGGCTTTGCCAAGCTGAAGGAATAAGGCCATTTTGAGCCTCAGCTTTTTGAGTTTCTGAAGGTTTTTATAATAACTGACCACCTTGATTTGTGTTCCAGCACTTTAAAGTTCACATATTTCTTATTTGAACTTTGCTAGGTGCAGTAATTTTATTCTCACTCAGGCTGGATTGGATCTGCTTATTCAGAGCTCATTAATTACAGGAAACCAGGCTGCAGCTCACATATCCTCTTCCACATCTTCCCCTTAGGCTAGTCAATTTATCTGACATTTAATGAGGAGTTTTAGATTTTTGCAAGTTATCAGAAGTGGGGCTTGAGTGTGTTAGCTTGAGAATTCCAAATAAATGGTCTACTCTCAGACTTGTTTGAGGGCAAAGCATCTTGTCAAATTAAGGATATCTCTATTATTTTTACCTCTCCTAATAGTACTGTGAAAGGACATTAAGACTTGATTCCCCCCTTATGCCTATATCAATAGCTTATTTGTGTTTATTATTGTCTGAAATGAAAAGTGACTTTTAGTTATGGGTTTCAGTGTGCTTATCTTTCTCTCTTAAGTAAGTATTGATGATAATTGGGGATGGTTTCAGAGTAGTGTAGCCATTTTGATTTCCCAAAAGCACAGCCATCATACTTTTTCTAATGAGAAGAACAGTATAATTGGTAGTGCTCATCATTTGATCTATCTAGGTTACCACACATCAATTATAAACTGCTTTTAATGGTCTTACTCCCAGAAGCTGCCTAACAATGAGTTAGGACTTCTTTTGTGCAATGAGCTATCAATTTCAGTGGCAAATGTATTTTTTCAGCAGAGATGACAGTCAGTGACAAATCATATTAAGGGCCTTTCTCATTGGTTATTGAGCATAATGGCTGCTGATACTTTAAATAGAGTCAAATATGTTGTACATAATCACTTTAAGCCAGCAGTTTCTCATATGTGCCTGCAGCATTTTTGTGCCTTGCATGGACTGGGATCAGTGGTGTAGCGTGGGGGGTGCAGGGGGGGCCGGCCGCACCGGGCGCAACATCTGGGGGTTAGGGTTAGGGGGCACAAATCCACGGGTTAGGGGGCGCAAATTACTTGCCTTGCCCCGGGTGCTGACAACCCACGCTACGCCACTGACTGGGATTGTATTCAGCATTTGCTGACAAAATATAGGTATTTCCGAATAACAACAGCAACAATATAACCCCACTTTACCCATCTCCTCTGGTAGAAAGTGTAATTCACATAAATATATAGTGAGGTTGCAGTTCTGTATCCAGTTACTTAGGAGCAAGTCCTGTTTAAACCAATGGTACTTCCTTCTGCATAGATATATAGAATTGTGTTGCTAATCACATCTGAAGGCAAATTAAAACACAGTCTTGGTTGGCAGAGTAGGCTGGCATCACTTACCTGATCTCCCATCACTTCTGTTTCTGTGGCATATCAGTGGTCAGTGTGGTGCAAACCAGTGGGTGAAGGCAATCCAGTGTACCTCCCAGTACATTCATGTCACACCGTCCTCACCCCCATGTCACAAAACCATATGCAAAGTCCTGAACTTTCTACTTTATTCAATTATACTATATCCTGATGGTAATAATAGCCAAAATAGAATAAATATCAAATAACACATTTTTGTCCCCGGTACAGAGAACTAAAGTACTTGTGAGATATGGTAAAGATTAGGATTGTATTCAACTGAATAGTTGCACAACCAGAAGGAAGCAGAACAATGTCTGCTCGTACAATTGGACTTTCTACCATTCCTCCCCAGGTGTCCTCCTCAACTCTGATCCAGAGGCCTGGAAGAAGCCCCAGAACAGTATGCAGAAGGAGGAGACAGGAGATAATTCCCTGAATTATCTCTGAATGCTTGTGTTGATGGAACAATCTCCATAGTGCTACCTTGAATACAACCCTAGCTTTCCATGCATTGACTCATCTATACCTCTAGATTGTGGTTAATGTGAAGTGAATGGAGAAGAGAATTTGTATAAACACCAGCCATTGTGCACATTCACCAAACAGCATGTGGAGAATAAGCAAAACTGAACAGTATAAAGAGTGGATTTTGCATATTGCTCAATCAAAATGTATAGTCTCCAACTGGGGAATGTGCACAGCTTGGTTGCTTAAACACGTACCGTACATTGCGGATTTAATATATTGCCTGCTCACTATGCAAATTCATCAGCTGGACTCTAAAGTGCACTCACTGACCTATACATGAAATCTCTCCTACACCACTTGAAAGTTGCACATTTTCCATGGTGTTCAGTTTATGCACACAGCCACTACTATTTAATAATATTCTCTGGTTAACACTACTCCACAGAAAAATGGGTATTCTAGAATACCACACACCCACACCCCAAGTCGAGAATCATTAAGACTATAAGGACACAGCTTTGCTTCAAAAACTTACAGTGCCATCCTATGCATGTCTGTCCAGAAGTAAATTTCATTTGATTTAATAGAACTTACCCAGGAAGTATGCATAGAATCACCAAACTAGCATCCTCTAGATGTTGTTGGACTCCAACTCCCATCAGCCTCAGGTCAGGATTGATGTGAGTTGTTGTCTACAGCATGGCGAGCATCACACTGGAAATTCCTGATATACCGGTGTATAGGTCTATATCATTAGACTTGTATATTCAGCTCCATTGAATTCAAGGCTCTCTCTTTGCTTCTGGAGGTTGCTAGGCGGAAGAGGGTGACTGCTAACAAAGAAAAAGAAAAAGAAAATAATATGGAGATACTGTCTTGATGAAATGCAATACATTACCTGTAATGCTATTTGTTCATTAGACACACTTTGAATTTTCAGTGAGCTCCTGGAAGTTCTCCTTGTCTTGTAGATGTTGTAAATGGACCATCCAGCATTTGCCCAAATAAAAGGTGGCAACTCTAGAATGCAATAAGATCTTTGGTTGTGTGGAGTGCAAAATGATATACAGTGGTACCTCGGGTTACAGACACTTCAGGTTACAGATGCTTCAGGTTACAGACTCTGCTAACCCAGAAATAGTACCTTGGGTTAAGAACTTTGCTTCAGAATGAGAACAGAAATCGTGCAGTGGCAGCATGGCGGCAGCAGGAGACCCCATTAGCTAAAGTGGTGCTTCAGGTTAAGAACAGTTTCAGGTTAAGTACGGACCTCCGGAACAAATTAAGTTCGTAACCAGAGGTACCATTGTAGATACATGAATTCAAGGTGTGCTATTCAGATTTGGGGGTGGGGGAATGAATGAGAATTTCACTGTTGCCTTCAGTTTAATAGTATAGATTTAAGAACCTATATTATAAAGCCAGAAATTTTACCTTAAATGCAGTTAATATATCTAAGGTTGCAATCCTTTGCACACTTAAATGAGAGTAAGTTCCACAACAGTGGTGTAAACATACATAGGATTATTTTATAAAATGTTGCTTGTTGTAAGATAGTCTACAAGACATGCTAGCATGTCTTCTTAGCTCTTTTGTTTCCTGAGACAAAATAGCAGATGAAACTCTGAAAGAGCCCAGAACAATTTAATTTGCAAGGACTGTTATTTTATCTCTTCTATCAAATGTTTCTTTCAGCGATCGTGGCTGTACATATTCTTTATACCACACATAAGATTTTAATGTTCAGCACATAAGATTGTTGCAGAGATTTTTCACAGCATTAATTTTATGGTTAGGCCTGCTCAAAAGAATGTTCCTGCTTGTCTACATTTTATTGAAGCTTGCTCACTTAACAAGGGGGGATAGCGGCATAAAACCTAATTACACATAGATAATTCATACAAATTCCTGACAAACTAGATTGACTTAAGCTAGCACAGAAAACCATCTTGATCAGGGGGGATGCAAATTTTCCCCCATGGATGTTCATTATAGCACAGGTTTTGCCACCATGGAGTATCAGAATGGTCAAAAATGGACTCTAAGTGTATTAAAACAGTGAAGAATCTCATGGTACTCTAAATAAGGATGATTTCCAGTGTTACTCAGAGGAAGCACATTGGAATCCTACTTTGAGTACGACTTAGTTTGATATCACCCTAGAAAATTTACTAAGGCATAAGCTAATTTTGTTAGTCTATGAGGTGCCAGAAGACTTTTTTGTTTTGCTATAATAAGCTTTCATGACCATGCCATTGAAGTTTGAAACCCTATCACTTTTGCCCAACAGTGGGATTCAATATGCAGGCTATATTGTGTGTAGGCTTACTTGAAAAAATGTGTGTATGGAATTCCTCAATATTATACTTTTCCACAGATAAGTTCATTTTAAACATATATTTATTTTACTTAAGACCATAGTGGAAACCAGCATCCCAAAAACCATGGGTTTTACTTTTACTAAGTTTTACTTAGAATGGATCCACTGAAATTAATCAATTAGTAATGCTCATTAATTTTAATTAGTCTTCTCTCAGTAAAGCTTAGTTGACTAACACCCCATATATTTCAAAAAGCTTAATCAAACAGGTGTATTTTTGTTTGGGTGTATTTTTAGCATTTTGACACATTTTTACAATTGACTCAGTTTTCACCTTCTTTAATTAGTTTTTTTTGGGGGGCAGTGGTGTGTTGAATCACAAGACCTGAACTATAGAGGTATAATCTTGATCGGTTCAATTTGCCATTTCCTGGTATTTCAATTGGCTTGTTTGTTCCACACATCTAAAAAGGGCAAAACTTCAGAGAGGATTTTATGTTCAGATTTTGCCATTTTGGACCAGTGACATTTATTGGCTATTAATAATGCTGTGAATCTTGAGTACAGCTGTCATAAATCACAACTTACTCATGTTATAACCAGCACTTTGTTCCAAATATGTGTAACCTTCACAGTGCTGGATCCTATAAAAATGCACACATGTACTTGAAGACAGTGAACTAAATGGATATTCAGCTTGTGTCACCAGGTGTAACTACAAAGAGGATACTTATTTACCTCAGGTCAGGTCCTGTAATTCTTTTTAGCTGACAAATCATGCCTTTGAGCAGGCAGGGATATAGGTAATCTTACCTGCACGTTCATATTGATCAGGTTTCTCCATTTCAAGCAACAGAAGGATGTCCAACATTACAGCTTAGTTTGGCTAGTTTTTATTTACACCCTAATGGCGGCTCAGCTAAACTTTTTTCTCTTTTGCTGAGCAATGGAGCCTTGCCAAGTATTGTAATAAACAGGGAATTATTGAAAGTTATCCACTGCGGTGCTAGGTCATTTCAGATGAAGGGATCAGTCAGAATTTCATAAAGTATTTATTTAACTGCCAAAAGAATTCCCAACCTCCCTTTCATGTATGTCCGAATTGATGCTAAGTTTCCGAGACAAGGCTGCGATTGTGGCTGTCACCAAACAATGACATATTTCTTTTCTTCTCTTAAATTCTCTGTATCATTCTCTATAAGAGGGCAATTTGTCTGTCATGCAGCTAAAACAGGGCCCAATCACTGCCCTCATTAAACTGACAGCACAGTTATTAGCAGTAAACGAAGCCAACGGGCAATGAATTTAGCCACTGTTTTATGGCGAGCGCCAGTGAGATTTTTTCAGTAATTAATTTGATAAATATATTAATTATGAATTGAGTTGACAGTACAATCAGATTGTCAGCCTTCCAGACAGGCTCTTGTGATAAGTAGCTTTGTGATGAAGTGGTCGAATTTCAGTACCTGTCATCCTCCAGTGTCAGTTTCTTATCTCTGTCCTAGCCATTCACTCTGTAATTTCCTGTGTGTTGTAATTAAATGGTGGCTTTCTGATTGGAAGTGACTCCTCAGTCTTAATCTCTCGTTCTCTCAGAATATATTGTTTTCTCTTTTTTCTCCCTCAGCCCTTTGTTTCAGCAGCTTTTAATGTCAGAAGAGGATCTTCCTTCATATTTATATATTTGTTGTGATGCCAGCATTTTTTCTCCATTTTTCTTTGTAAATTGCCTTCCAAAGTTTTGCTGAGGTTCGACAAAAGCAACTGCAAATCCCTTCTGCTTGTGTTTATGGTACAACCACTTCTTCAAAGCCCAAGTTAAAAACAAAAACAAAAATCCATTGAAACGTACCCTTTTAGATCTGAGCTCCATTTCTGGTATGTTTTAAAAGAGTTGAAGAAGACATGGGGGCGCTATATTTTAGACAGCAAAGGGTCATTGTGGGTGCTTCTTGCCAGATTTTTTTTTTTTACACAAAATGGAATTAATTAGGAACAGAGCCTGAGGTTATCTAGCTTCGGAGATACATGTCAAGATAAAATAAAGCAGAAACACTTCTTTAATAATTTAATAAGGCAGTTGAGATGTGGTAGCAACCTAAGGATTTCTTTTCTTCTTAATTTGTTTCTCTTTTTTGGCTGTTGTTCAGTCATTGCAAATTTAAACATGAGAGACGAATAAGGAAAAATATTATCAACAGCATTATTATTTACATACTAAAACTCAGAGGAGGCGGAAGCAGCGTCCAATGATATTCACTACCTGTCATTAGAGACCAATGTTTCCCAGCCTTGAGTTTCCAGCTGTTTTTGGACTACAGCTCCTATCATCCCTAGCTAGCAGGACCAGTGGTCAGGGATGACTGGAATTGTAGTCTAAAAACAGCTGGAGACCCAAATTTGAGAAACAGTGTCCGTCCTTGAACTAGATGGAACCATGGCTTAACTCAGGGTAAGGTAAGTTTCCTTTGCCTCTGTTTTCTAACTTCCATACCTGTAGGCAGAATTGGTTATGGCAGCTACACCATGTGATCCTGCTGATTATGTAGCACAGTTCACATAGCACGACACTGCTTGCAGGATAAGTTTCAAAAGCATGTTGAAATGTGGCATGGAGGCTATTTTATTCATTAATTTGATTTTGACCCCGAATTTCTGCTGGGCATTGCATTGGCTATGCTCTAATAGCATATAAACCCCATGTGGAATCTAAATTGCTACTTTTAGTCATACTATAAGACGTTGAGAGACCCAGTGGGATATTGGGGTGTTGTTATTGTCTTTGAACAACACAGGCTTCGTTTGAAAGTGCTGGAGATTTCTTTGCTATGTGGTGTGGAGGACAGGAGTTCAAAGTACACAGGTCTGAAGCCCCTTGGATATGCAGAACTATGTGTCCAGTTGTTTAGATGCTGTTCATAACAAACAAATAATTGTACAAGCAAATACCTGTCCACCAGCTTTCCCAACTCCTATCCAAGTACCAAAGAGAAAAACTTCTTAGCATGTTAACACTTGCCTGTCCACTCCAATCTGCTATATTTGTGCCAATCAGATACTTCCAAAAAGGAGGAGGAGGAAGAGAAGGAGAGAGAGAGATAATCTCATCCCTCAAACAACAAAGGTAAGACGGGGGAGGGGAGATCAAAGAATAATCTTGTTGTGCAAATACTTCGGATGCCCCCCAAAGCAACTGAACAAAAGAAGTAACAATTATTTGGTTTCCTTTCTACATTCCTGTGTTTCCATTAAGATCCTTAGCAACAGCAAACATTAAACAGAAGCATACTCAGGCTTTGCCTTTTTACTTCGGCCTGGATCTCACCTGGCATCCTGTAACATTAATACTGAAGACAGTACTGAGAGTTTTGTAGAGATTCGAGCAAGGAAAATGCTTCTGTTTGAAATTGTTGATGCCTTGCAAGCTCCAAAGGAACACTATGGAGCTTTTGTGCATCTGTCAAACATCGCCGCTTATTACAGAAGAAGGAATGAAAAATATGCAGAATGCTTTGATGTTAATATCAACTTGAACTCCTGCGGTATCTGACTAGTTGATGCTCTTGTTTTCATTCTCAGTAAAGCTTTAACGGAGGGTTGAAGAAGAGTTTTGTTAACTGTATAATAGGCTCTGGATTCAAATATATTTGTTATTCCTTTCATTTACTTATTCTTTTTTCTGTTGTCATGAAATGCATAGGATGACATATACTGTAATGTATATAATTACATCTAATATAACTAAACCCCAGACTTGGAGCTGTAAAACTAGTTTACATAAGAACATAACCAGAGCTGGTTGCATGAGGCCAGTGGTCCAGCTTCCTTTTCTCAGTGCCCATCCAGATGTCCATGGAGACCTCAGTGCAACAGCACTTTCCCCTTTGGGGGTTTCCAGCAAGCGGTAACCAGAAGCATCCTGCCTCTGACAGGGGAGGGAAAACGTAGCCATCATGGTTAGTAGCCACTCATAGCCTTAACTTTCATGGATTTGTCTAATCCTCTTTTAAGTTAGTGGCCACTGGGAGCAAATTTCATAGTTTGTGTGAAGAAGTACTTTAGTTGGTCTGTCCTGAATCCTCTAACACTCAGCTTCATTGGATGTCCCCTAATTCTAGTGCTATGAGAGAGGAAGAAAAATATTTCTCTCTCTGTTTTCTCCACACCATGTGCAATTGGGTGCACTTCTGTCATGTCCTTTCTTACTCACGCTTTCTCTTTGGTTTTTCCTTTGGTGAGTCAGCATGGTTGGGTAGGTATTTATAGTGCTGGTTGTTTTGTATGTTTTAATTGATGTGAACACACAAACAAAGTTATTTTTTTCTGGTGGAATGCTCCAGAATGAAGTACTCAAGCCTTTACTCTGGTAAAAATGGTGCACCCTTGTGGGGCTTGCTTTAAATAAAAGAAGTTGGGAAGGAAGTTATGACCCTAACTGGCTTCAGTGGGGCTATAAGGAGTGGGATCGTGGCATTATAACCATAGCAGACTAGAAAATTATCTAACAATTAAATTGCTATTTAAATATGAAGAAGAGGAAGAGGTGGATGTTGCTGTGGTAAACATTCAGTTTAGGTACATGGTGCTGTATTTTCTCAGAGGGAAGAGCAAATCTCTTGATTGAGAGACATCATTCAGTTTCCCAAAATGCTCCAGAGCAACATCATGTCAGGCAGTCTGTTGCTGGGCATGGAGGTGCAGGGCAGGTTTCAGTGTTGGTGTGGGAGCACTGATCATAGTTCAATGCTTCCAACAGTTGCCTAGATATGACAGTTGCTAACTGCAAGGCATTCCAACCTCTGAATAGTTGGAGGTACAGTTAAATGGCAGCTGAATCTCAGTCTTAAAGCTTGGAATATTCAGTTGGAAAACTTTCCACTCTGCAATCCCAGATAAAATAGCCCATTAACACAATCCTGCAGCCCTGGTAAAGCTATAGAATACAGAGTAACCTCAAAGTGCTAGCATGTGAGAATAAACACCAGCTTTTGTAATTCCAAGTGGGCCTGGAACTTCTTTTCTGTTCAAGTCCCAGAGCTGGGAAGGAACAAATCTGTCACAGTGCTATAACAAGCACTTCACTAAGGCTGAAAACGAGGGTAAACTTTCTTCCTTCACTTGCATGCCAGGAAAAAAACAATCTGTAAACCAGAAGGTCAATTTCTTGAAATAAATCCCTGCTTCCTGAATACTGAGCTCCTAGGTATTTAGCTACAAACCTGTTTAATGGATCATTTCCAATTTTTTAGCAACAATTCTGTAGAACGACCTCCCCACTGAAGTGTGTCTCACACACCCTTATATTATATTAGATGCCATGTAAAAACCCAGCTTTTTGTTGGACTTTCAGAGATAGGTTAAGTCTTTAAACAAAAACCCTCCACCTATGTATTATCTTTATATTACCCTTATTTTTGAAGAGTGGTAAAGTAATCTCTTGAATAAATAAATGGGCATTTTTCATTTGAGTTGGCTTGGTCCATGTAGCAATTAAAGGAACAGAGAGAGAGAAAATTCAATGTGGTTCTGTGTTTGCTATTTTACAGGAACTTTGTTTGTCTCCATTGACAGAATTTTTCTCCTGTTCTGGCCAAATAGTGATAATCTTTGTTATATTGTTCTGCAGACAAGCATAGCATTAATAAAACCAAACACAACTGAACATTGTTTCTTCACAATAGAAAAGTCTTTAACTTGAAGTCTAGAGCATTCCAAATATAGTTTACTTAACAGTGTTTGTTCAAAAAGAAAATAAGACAAACAGAAAGGCTTTAATTTGCATACAAAACTAGTCAGGGAAACAGTTGTTAAAAAAAAGAATACTGGCATTGCATGATCTTATTGAGCTCTTATTGATGACAGTTAACAGTAAAAGTTTTCTCGGTAAGTAATAATTTGCTAATAAGCTACCAATTCCAACCAGGCCACCTTTTCATTTTGTGTCCCATAGAAGATGTTGCAAATTATTTTTCCAAAAAACATCACTCAAATGTTAAATCAAAAATTTGCAGGCCCTTGCATGAACTAAGCCCGAAGTTCATATTTGTAGCAAAACATAACTGCAGGCCAGTTTCCTGATTGTTTTCAAACAAAGGTAAGAAATGTTCCTGCAGTTGGCAGTAACACATAACTACATCTGCCAACATAGCTAGGTGCAAATATTGAATGTTAAAACTTTAATAAGAATTTGCTCAGACAAGCTTTGTGCTGTTGCTGGTAAAGATTAAGGTAAAGGGACCCCTGACCTTAGAGGTCCAGTCGCAGATGACTCTGGGGTTGCACGCTCATCTCACTCTATAGGCCGAGGGAGCCGGCGTTTGTCCACAAACAGCTTCCTGTTCATGTGGCCAGCATGACTAAGCCTTTTCTGGCAAAACCAGAGCAGCGCACAGAAACGCCGTTTACCTTCCCGCCAGAGCGGTACCAATTTATCTACTTGCACTTTGACGTGCTTTCGAACTGCTAGGTGGGCAGGAGCGGGGACTGAGCAACGGGAGCTCACCCCATTGCGGGGATTCGAACCGCCAACCTTCTGATCGGCAAGTCCTAGGCTCTGTGGTTTAGACCACAGCGCCACCTGCGTCCCATTGCTGTTGCTGGTAAAGAAGGACAAATAATGAAGTCTTTCATAGTAAACAGGAAGAGGCATCATTCAGAAAAAAAATCTAGCTATATTTTTGAACTTCATGTCTTTCCATGAACTTTAATATGCCTGTCTATCATCTTTCTATCTAATATTAGTTGATTTTGTTACCCTGAAAAAAAAATCACTACATATATACATGTTTTCATCTGTCTGTCTCAAGAGACAATGGGGTGCACCTCCAGGGGTGAAGTTAAACATGCCCGACCTGAAGAATTTGGAGCAAAGGATTCAGCAGAGGAAACACAGCCCAGAATAACTAAGGAGATAGTACAAGAATACTTGGCTAGTCTAGATGTATTCAAGTCTCCAGGGCCAGATGAACTGCATCCAAGCGTATTAAGAGAACTGGCAGATGTGATTTCAGAACCACTGGCAGTCATCTTTGAGAATTCCTGGAGAACAGGCGAAGTCCCGGCAGACTGGAGGAGGGCAAATGTTGTCCCTATTTTCAAAAAGGGGGAAAGAGAGGACCCAAATAATTACCGCCCAGTCAGTCTGACATCAATACCAGGGAAGATTCTGGAGCAGATCATTAAGCAAACAGTCTGTGAGCACCTAGAAAGGAATGTTGTGATCACCAATAGTCAGCATGGATTTCTGAAAAATAAGTCATGTCAGACTAACCTGATCTCGTTTTTTGACAGAATTACAAGCCTGGTAGATGAAGGGAACGCAGTGGATGTAGCCTACCTTGATTTCAGCAAGGCATTTGACAAGGTGCCCCATGATATTCTTGTAAAGAAGCTGGTAAAATGCGGTCTTGACTATGCTACCACTCAGTGGATTTGTAACTGGCTGACTGACCGAACCCAAAGGGTGCTCATCAATGGTTCCTCTTCATCCTGGAGAAGAGTGACTAGTGGGGTGCCACAGGGTTCTGTCTTGGGCCCGGTCTTATTCAACATCTTTATCAACGACTTGGATGATGGACTCAAGGGCATCCTGATCAAATTTGCAGATGACACCAAACTGGGAGGGGTGGCTAGCACCCCAGAGGACAGGATCACACTTCAAAACGACCTTGACAGATTAGAGAACTGGGCCAAAACAAACAAGATGAATTTTAACAGGGAGAAATGTAAAGTATTGCACTTGGGCAAAAAAAATGAGAGGCACAAATACAAGATGGGTGACACCTGGCTTGAGAGCACTACATGTGAAAAGGATCTAGGAGTCTTGGTTGACCACAAACTAGACATGAGCCAACAGTGTGACGCGGCAGCTAAAAAAGCCAATGCAATTCTGGGCTGCATCAATAGGAGTATAGCATCGAGATCAAGGGAAGTAATAGTGCCACTGTATTCTGCTCTGGTCAGACCTCACCTGGAGTACTGTGTCCAGTTCTGGGCACCACAGTTCAAGAAGGACACTGACAAACTGGAACGTGTCCAGAGGAGGGCAACCAAAATGGTCAAAGGCCTGGAAACGATGCCTTATGAGGAACGGCTAAGGGAGCTGGGCATGTTTAGCCTGGAGAAGAGGAGGTTAAGGGGTGATATGATAGCCATGTTCAAATATATAAAAGGATGTCACATAGAGGAGGGAGAAAGGTTGTTTTCTGCTGCTCCAGAGAAGCGGACACGGAGCAATGGATCCAAACTACAAGAAAGAAGATTCCACCTAAACATTAGGAAGAACTTCCTGACAGTAAGAGCTGTTCGACAGTGGAATTTGCTGCCAAGGAGTGTGGTGGAGTCTCCTTCTTTGGAGGTCTTTAAGCAAAGGCTTGACAACCATATGTCAGGAGTGCTCTGATGGTGTTTCCTGCTTGGCAGGGGGTTGGACTCGATGGCCCTTGTGGTCTCTTCCAACTCTATGATTCTATGAGAATCAAAGCGCTTGCTGTGGCTGCAGAGGCAAGTAATTCACAACTGCTGCCTCCCTTGAGTGAAGTTCATTCATTGATCAGGTAGGGCGGCAATGAAGTTCAGGCACTGCAGGCACACCAGTGGAGCCAATCTTATGCTCCTATTGTTGCGTCCAAGGTGCCCTGATTTTGCCACCCACAGGGCCTCCATCTTGACAGGAATTAGTCTCAGTTTATGGCCCTCATCTAGCCCTGGAACTTGTGCAACAGCATCTGATTCAGATGTTAGAGAAATAGACTTGGAGGTCATCAGCATATTGATGATATTATGCTCCAAATCCCCTCTGATTGTCCCCAAGCAGATTCATATAGATGTTAAGTAGCACTGAGGACAAAATGGTAGCCAATGCTGATAAAAAGCCAATGGTATGAAGCATGAAAACCAAGGCATTCTGGGAAACCTGACAGAGGATTGTGCAAAATGGGATTTTAAAGGCAAGGAACACGAGTTATGAGAAGGCACACTATAAGCAGCCTATGTGAAGTAAACCTCACATACCTAAGGAGCAATAATTCATGAGACCCTAAAGAGGATGGTATTAAGGCTAAAATGGTTACTTCGCCCTCCCTTAGTGTACATTGATAATTACAACATTAAATAGACTTGTGGCTCCAAAAGAGTGTAAAATTTGTGGTTGGTCAGAGCTCAGGTTGATGATCAGTATGAGACTGGCACCAATAAATGCACTTCATAATTTGTTACCCGCCCTTCTAAATCTGATTTGGCTCTGGGTTATCAAAATCTAGCACATGGAAACATCTTGCCAGAATCTGTGGTGCTATTTGCACCAGTCTCACTTAAAGAAGGTGTAGAAATCTGGCAAGGGAAGGTGTCTTGCTTTGATCGTTTACTCTCCCTAGTTCAGTGATAATAAAAGTAATTTGCAGCCTTACATTACGTGTCTCATCAAGTCCAGGGACAGCAAATCTAGTTATGTAAGATGCAAAATTCTAGTACTACCTAAATAGGACAATAATATTCACTATGATGTTGGATTTTGTTATCTTTTTGCTAAGATGTTTTTTGCAGGGGATCTGCCATTGCTGAATTTTCTATCCCTTTAATTATTAGCATAATCTGGCAATTTCTCTCCCCATTGCCATCATTTGAAGCATATATCCCCACTTCACCAAACTGCTTTTTGAGACTATCTTGCTGCTTCAGCTAATAACCCAATTATTACTCATTTAAATCCAAACTTTCTTTAAACGATAGACAAAAATCAGTATCTCTGGTTTTGTTATGCTCTTCTATTTTTTTTTTTTTGCTCAGTTTGCAAATTCTAGATGTAAGTACAGAGATAGTACAACTGTTTCATTTGTTCCTGCTGAGCATGTGCTGATACCAAATGTTGAAAAACATGCCTGGGAGGCAATAAATAATGAATTATGGTGGACAACAAGACCTCTGGATTCCTCTGTGATCCACCTCTGGACCTCCAGTTTTCACTCTGGCTCTGCCCTCTGCTTCTACAAAAGCATCCAGGATATTTAAAAACATGGGCTGACATATTTCATCTTCTTGATCATGATTAAATCAGGTTTAAGGATAGTGTGAGAAGCCCACACAAGCTGGCTGGAAGAGAAGAGTCCTCATGAGCCAGTGATCCTTGCAGTGATCTCTTACACTAAGAGATGAAGAGGCAGGGGACAAGGTTTGTGAAATAACACAGTGACATTTGGAGAGAGGGCCTGAGTCCTTGGGAAAGAAACACCACAGGGGTGCAGAAGTGAGACACTGTTTAGGGCAGGCATGGCCAAACCTGGCTCTCCAGCTGTTTTGGGACTACAACTCCCTTCATCCCTAGCTAACAGGACCAGTGGTCAGGATGATGGGAATTGTAGTCCCAAAACTGCTGGAGGGCAAAGTTTGGCCATGCCTGTTTTAGGGGGATCTGGTAAATTTAGAGGATGAGCCTCAACACTTCTTGTTGTAATTTTGAGAAATGCTACATGAAGACATCTTGATTGACAGACTTTCCCTCACATAGGTGGATAGATAGAACTTTATTGTGCACAACTTTAAAAACAAGCAATAAGCTGCTCAACATGCAGGTTCCTTGAGGTCCTTGGCTGCAAGCAGCCTGAAAATGTTGTAATTCAAGGTTACGGTTGTTCTTTAAGCCAAACATTGCCTTTTAATAGTTCCCAGTTGAAAGGCCTTCTGTCACTAACTTGTTACATTCCCTCTGCACGTGTGTCCACACGGGCATTCGTAATTGTCCGGTTTCTCAAATGTACTCTACCTTTTAAACTCACCAGGCCTCGTTGCTTGTCTTACCTGCTGTAGAGCACAAAGAATGGAGCCAGAGTGGGTGGAGGTGATGACAGTGGTGTTTTATCTGAGAATCTCTGTGGGGATAAGGTTGCATGGTTTGCAATTAGACAACCAGGTACTGTGGCATGGTACATCATTTCCTTCAGCAGGTTATCATTTTGAAAAAATCAGAAACCTTTTAATATACAGTATAGGTAGCTGAATCTATTGTGCCTCCCCCCACCCCCACCCCCTTTAGCCAGCTTAAAAGATTGGACATGATAGCATTTAACTCTTTAGACAGAAACAAGGACTTAAATTAAGCTTCTTTTAGGCCCTGCTGCATATATACCTTGTAGCACTGATGTATGCAATCTGCTCAGCAAGGCAAGTGCTTTAGGTATTACTTAACCTGCTTGATTTGGAGAAAGTCATCTGGATTCATGACACAGTGCTGGAGTAAGATGCTTTGATTAGGGTCACTGCGTATATTAGTACACACAGCCTCTCAGATTGGTATTTTTGTCCTTCAGCATGTTTTCAGCCAAGGAGTTCAGGACTACATGCACTGTCTCCCCTCCATACACAAACACACAAATGCTATCATTTGAATAGCCCTGTGAGATAGGCTAGGCTGAGAGATAGAAACTGGCCCATGGTCACCCAGTGAACATGGAGTTTATCATCTATTGCCACCAGCATGTCCCTATGAAGATAAAACACCACCACTAATATCTTTGTTAAACAAATGCATCAGCATTTAAGTGTGAATGCACACATCTTTTGTATGCAATTTGCTAACTGCACACATTTCTGCAATCAGCTACTCCTAGTATAATGCATCTGCATATGTTATTTTCACTAATGTATGCATTTCTATTCACACTTTATCTAGTTTTTTTGTCACCTGGTTGAAGTACTGCACTGCAAAATTCAGAGAAGTGCGAATTTTAAAGGATGATTGCAATTCACTTTGCCTATTGTTTCAGGAAGTGTGAATTGAGTAGATTTGCCTTTATGTGAAAACTGAACTGCATTTCTGCCCCATCGCTTTCCCTGACTACTGGCTGGGACTGGTGGGAGGTATAGTCCAAAACATATGGAGGGCACCAGGTTAGGAAGACTGGCTTAGATGGAAACAGAAATAAGACAGACATCTGTGTCTGTGCAAGAGCAGAATCCCAGTGCAAGTGCCGAATCCTAAAAGGAGGACCAGGGTAGTCATCTCATTTAATTTGATGGTGGTGTTTGGACTGCAGTCAGTTCACACAGTAGAAAGTTTGTTAAGACAGAGACTTTGTACCCTTCACCCATTGACATCAAAATGTCAATTTTGTGTCCGGTGGAGGTGGGGGACCAGAGGAGTAACCAGGGGAGGGGACCAGTGATATTTGGGGTTTGGGGCACTGCCCACAAGGCAGTAACCTGGATGGAGTTGGGGGGAGGAAGAGTCAGGGTAGTCCAAGAAGGAGGAAGGCAGAAGAAGAGGCTGTTCTGGTGACTGTTGAGTCAGTAGACTCCCCATCTTTCCCCGCCCTGCTGTCTCCTAGAACCAGGAAGGGCTTGAAGTGGGAAGAGTAGTGGTGACTTCCATGCAGAGGAAGTCTCAAGTTACAAGTATGCAACCCATCAGAGGAAGGTATATAAGCTGGTGGAATGGTGGGGTCTCCCTGCAACCACTCTTCAGGGCATAGATCTGAGGGACAGCTTCCTTTATGGCTAGAAGCATCCTTGAGTGCATGTGAATCCACAGCACCACGGGTGTTGCTGTAAGTGCTTCTTTTGTCAGTAAAGTCTTAGCTATCAGACATGTGTCTTCCTTAGTTGGGGTGGGCCAGGACAAGGCTGTTACCCAGGGTTTGTGCTTCCTTTTATAAGGAGGCACAGCCGAGACTGTGCTGTCCTTATGACATTTGATTTGTTTACAAATCAAATAAAAACATCTTGAAGGTCCCAGGCCACAGAGAGGTTAGGCTGGTCTCAACTAGAGCCAGGGCTTTTTCGGCTGCGGCTCCAACCTGGTGGAATGCTCTGTCACAAGAGACAAGGGCCCTGCAGGACTTGACATCTTTCCGCAGGGCCTGTCCCACCAGGCCTTTGGTCAGGGCGCAGCCTGACTCCCTCCTTTGGCAATCTTTACAAAACTTTAGTTTATGGTTGCCATCAATTTTGATTTTAATTAATTTTTATAATGTTTTTATAATGTTGCACTGCTTTAGTGTTGTTAGCCGCCCTGAGCCCGGCTTCGGCTGGGGAGGGCGGGATATAAATAAAATTTTTTTTTTTTATTATTATTATTATTATTATTATTATTATTATTATTACATATATATACAACTTGAGCCTATGATGGACTGGTTCACAGCATTAATACCCCCAAACAGTCTTGTTTCTCCCATAGCCACAGGCTTAGATTCAAACAGAAATTGAACATTACTCTCAAACTGTACTCTGACACTCTCCCTGGTTTGCTGCTCTACTTCTAGATCACATTACTCCCACTTTCAATTCTCTGGCTCTCTGGCTTTTTCTGTTGAGGGCCCCTCCCACCTATTTGCCATTTCACACTGAGCCCCTTAATCCCCCTTAATGTCTCATCACCCAGGCTATCAACCCACCAGAGGCTAGCCTGGCTCTTCCAAGAATTAGAAGCCTATATTAAATTCTAACATTTGCTGGCTCCAGGGATTAGAGGGGTCTCTGCATAAAACCTGCTTCCTGCCACCCCAAACTCAAAACAGTACATTATCACCCAGAACTACTATGCCACTTCAGAATAAAACAAACATGAACCAGTGTTATCTATTTACATGCCACTTTGAATTCATTGCCATTAATGACTTCGGCCCCATTTAAATAAACCAAATTCCCATTTGAAATCAAGCAGAGACATCTTTAAATCAAGTGCAGCCCAACATAAATCATGCAAATAAGCAATTGCAAGTAACATAACCAGAATATGTATGTAAATACAACTTGCCTTCTACAGGCATATATTGCTGCTATTGCAGTGTATGTTTTCACTTAGTCTTGCCCCAGATATCTACCAGTAAAATACCAGTAAAATTTCATTTTAGCGGGATTTCATAAATTCATCTGGTAGGAACATAGGGCAGATCTAGTGAAGACATCTGCTAATGCAGGGTAGGGGACCTTTTTGGGTCTGGCAGGCCCAATGTTTATCTCTCCCACACCGGTGAGCCCACTTTGACAGCTGGGTGGGACCACCTCCCTTTCAATCATCTGACACACTGTTGACAGCAGGCGCTTGAGAGGTGGGTTGCCCTGCTCACCTGACAAAATTGGCCCTCTGAATAAAGCAGGATTGAATTCCCTCATGTCAGCTGATGTGTGAAGATTTCAGGCAAGCTTTCTGAAGGAGTGGCCTTCTGTACCCCACACCTGACTTCACATATGCTGTCAGATGTGGGGCAGGTGGGTGTGGTTTCAGAAAAAATGTCCCATGGGCCAAATAGGGAGGCCTGGTGGGCCAAGTTTGGCCCACAAGCCAGAGGTTTGCCACATCTACATGAATGGAATTTTCTCTGATTCCCTCTTCCTGCTGTAGCTCCTTTATGTATCAGAATTCCCCCCCCCGGGGGGGGGCTATTTCCTTCCAGAACAGTGTGGAAGGTGGCATGGGGGCAGCTTCAGTAGTAACACAGGATTAGAGAAATTCCTCTTCCATCAGTTGATGCTTCTGCTGGTTCAAAAGCTGTTCCGTGAATGGGATAGTAGCATTATATTTCGCCCATTACAGTCATCCATTGGTTATCTACTTTCACATTTCCTGTATGGTATCATACAGAATAACATACCATCCACCTTATTCCGTATTTGTTTTACATGATCCAGGCCATGGGGACATGATGACAAAAATATCCTGATACATTTGTGCTTCCACAGACTGCCTCAGGATTCAAAGCCAGACTCTTGTGCAAAAATAAAAATAAAAAAACCACTGTCTGAATTCTGCCTCTCTGGATATCTTTGATCTTAGTGCAATTTTTGTCTCGAGTGCTGGATGTGTCTTATCTCCTGTTTATCTGACTTCCTGTCAATTATGTCTGCTGTACCTGTCTATTGTAGGCTTTGTTTTTGAGATGCTATTCTTTGGTTGGTGCTTGAGTTACACTACTGCTGCATAAAGCATGATGGATTGATGACACGGCATCCAACACTCATCATGGATGTCAGAGTCGTATCTTGTCTTGCGTGCATGCTTATTGAATAAAATGGAATCTCACTCCTTTAACCGTAGAAAGAATACAAAGCTAAGTGAAGCACTCTGTCTCCTTTTAAAATCCATTTAACAGAATTACACCTTGGCAAACAATGGCTTTTAAAAGAAAACATTTTCATCTATATCAAAAGTGCCCTACTGATTGCTAACGAAAGCTATGCTATTTCTACATAGCAAAGTCAGAACCTCTAAATCACATTGATGGGATTTAACTCAAATTTCAGGGGTTATTTTTTATTTTTGGTGGTAATCTAACTCGTTTTCAGTCTTTAATAGGATAAAAGGGCTTTTCCCTTTTTTTAAAAAAAGGAAATATATAGCATATACTTGTGTCAGTGAGTGTGCAACAATGAAGAAGCCATTTCTTTCAGGTTTTTTAATCTCTTCAGAGAGTGAAAGTAGTATTTGCTGAAATAAAAGCACATTTTGCCAGAAATGTGATGCTAATCCTCTTAGTTTTAATGGTTTTGAAATGGTTTGTATAAGAAGGTAAACAGTGTAGTTGATTAATAGGAAGGAAGTCAATTGGCCATGTAGCAAATGTTATATGCTGCACCGTACAATAGCTCTTTATTTATACAAAGCGAGAAAACAGACGGGTCTCCTTTTTATGTTCTTATTTGAAAACCGATACATTGCCTTATACTGTACGGTTCATAAGCGTTTGATTCTACTATCCACAAAAAAGGCAAATGGTGCACATTTCAAATAGAAGTCAAAGTCAAACAAATACCACTGATAACTGGTGTCATATCAATGTCTTATCTTCTCTTTCTATTGAAAATATTCAGATAATAATGAGGTGCTTCACATTTAAAAGTCTTAAATCTTCAAAAGCTCAAGGCCTAGATGGTCTTGATATGGGCTTATTAAACTTGCCGAGAGAAAGAGAGAGAGAACAAACACCATGGTTATCAGTGTCATTTAACCTTTTAATAGCCAGAAAGAATTTTCTTATGTGATTTGTTAACCCATGTTGTCCTTGTAAAACTCTGGGGACATTACAGCATCTCTCTCTTTTTCTCATTCTGCTGCACAATGTATACTTAAACCAAACATAATTTTCTTAATCATTTACATGTGCTGTAAGAACGCAGGCCAGAGATCGCGCACCATTTGCATGTGTTGACAGCAAAAACACAGTTATCTTAACTTGGCTGCATGAAACAATGGAGCCATCTATAATAAGAATAAATGTTAACAGATGCATTCTGCCAGTTGAATTCTATCACCCAATGATGAGCTTTATTTATTAGCATGATTAAAATATTTATATACTACCTATTATGAAAACATATCAGGGAGGTTTACAGTAAAAGCCATTAAAAATACAATAACAGCAATAAAATAAATCCGGTAGTATTAACAGTCAGTGCAAGGTGTAACTTTAAAAATATGTTAAATTGCCGGCATCAGTAGCCAACCGTGGCCTGAATAAACAGGTAAGTTTTCATCATGCAAGTTTAATAAACAATAATAAAGGTGATGAGCCAAAACTGCTGGCAGTGCAATGGAAGTACTGAAGATGTAATGGAAGTGTGAAGAATTTGAAGGTCTGAGAAATAACACAGTGGTCTTTTCGGAGAGAAAAACAGAAGGGTCCCTACTCCCAGTACTGGCATCATTACAATCTATCTGTCAAGAGTGCGTGCAGGAGCCAGGCCTTGGGACCAGTAGGACTTCGCAGGACAGGGGACTTCCTAAGTTTGTTCAGAGGAGGCAAGGCGCAGCTGCACAGGTGAGGCCGATTGGTAACTCACAGCACCTGGTGGCAAGAGCTGGGAAGGGATATAAGGTCATCATTTCCCTTCGGCTCTTTGCCACAGCAACACATTCCCTGCCTTGGGTTCCTTGACTCCTTGCTTCTTGATCCTCGGACCCTTGATTTCATGACTCCTTGCTTCTTGATCCTCAGATCCTTGACTTTGTGACTCCCTGCTACCTTACCCTCGGACTCTTGGCTTCCTGACTTCTGGACTCTTGTTCCTGCTCCCACCCTGCCATCTTGCCCCTGGTCCCGACGTCCTCAGCCGGGAATTTGACTCGGACCGTGACACTATCTGGGTGAAACTGGAATGGGGCAGGACACTGGCAAGATCAGGGCCCCATGGAAACACCAGCAGGAGCCCCAGACTGGCTTCACCACTGCATCTGAGCAGCCACATCACTGCCACCGCATTGCTGCCACTCTGATCCGCCCAGCACCATGAGATGCAGTGATGCCAGTGTTCAGAGGGCAGTTCAGCGGCTTTGCCTCACCTCATCCCACTGGCCATTACTGGAATCAAAGCAAGGGGCATGAAATCCTCTGAGTAGAATGTTTACCCCAACTCAATGAGGAGTTGACTACAAAGAGAGTGACTAAGGCCACCTCATGGGTTCATGTCAGCAGCAAGCTCTGAAAATGCAATTTCATGTTTCACAGTACATTTCTTAACTACTATGCTGCATTGGCACAATGCTGCTGTCATCCCCATAGTACTGCTAGGCATTGGGAGTGAGAGACAATCGCTTGCCTAGAACCAGTCAGTAAATTTCAGAGATAAGGTGAGATTTAGGCCAAGGCATCGGTGCCAACTTGAATAAATATTGGGAGGGGGGTAGGTAAGCTCTGCCCCGCATAATAGATCCCAGGACACACCATACACACCCCATTTGAATGGCAACTCCTATCAATTGGGGGGTGCCTCAAATATTTTTATTGGGGGGGGCAAGGGGCCTTAGCCCCTAGGAGTTGGCTCCTACAGGTTGAGGATTGTGTGACTCCTCTTCAACATGTTGCGATAGCTTCACTGTAAGTACAGTCTGCTGGGTTATGCAAATCGATTCCATTCAAATATATATTTCTGCTTTTAGTACAGGCACAAGAATCCTTGAACCTCAGCACAACTGATGTTAAGGCTGCAATCCTGGCGTCCTTTGAGTAGGGTGTAAGTCCCATCAATTTTAGAGATATACTTCTGTGTAAACATACTTAGTCCTGCATGAGAAAGTGTTAAATATATTTGTGCGGATGTTGCAACAGCTGTCATTTTGTTTCATGGCAGTTTCGTTGCACCGCTTTACTCTGAGCATTATTTTATTTTTTTTATGTGCCATTCCTACAGACCTGAACTATGCAGGTGTTTGCCCTACACTTGACATTTTTGAGCCAAAGAGCATCTCGAATGACTAAGCAGTGATCCATTTAAACTCTGTGTCATGTGGGGTTTGGCGTGGTCTTTGAATTCAAGGAGAGCAAAAGCTAATCCTTCCATTTCTTCACCAACTGTTCTAAGACATAAGTTCAGTCAATTCTTTCTAGAGAACAATAATGTTTACCTTAGGCATACATTCTTTTAAATAGCCAGAGACCCTTGGTCACTCTAATAAAGAGGGCTAGAGATCTCCAGCAGTGACCATTACCAAACTGTGAATTCCAGCATTTGGGAGGGAGGGAGAGAGGGAGGGAGGGAGGAAGGTAGGTGTAGAACCATGAAATGGTATAACATTGATATAAATTTATAGAGTGGCTGTTCCAGACTAAGCCTGCATACACACTAGACATTTAAGGCACATTTGAAACAACCCACCTCTACTAAGAACCCTAGACTATGTGGTTTACTCCTCACAGAGCTACAGTTACCAGAACCCTTAACAAACGACACTACCCAGGATTCTTTGGAAGGTGTGCTTAGTTACCTGGTGCATATGAAAACAAGAATGAAAATGAGAATTTGCCATCACATTTGTGAGATGTCTCGTACCTCAGATGTCCTTCATCACCCAATAATGCGAGGGCAGCTGTGTGCCATCAGGCAATCAGTTGGCCTCATGTGTTGCATTTTCTCATCTGGGGGGCTTCTCACATCCCTTCAACCCAGGTATTTATTTGGACCCTGTGGGGATGGATAGGAATAGTGCCCCTATTACTCGATAGGAATCTGCTTCAGAGCCTTCATAGCAGAGATGTTTCAGATATGCTACCCATTCCATGTCTAGGACTAGCTAAGTAAACCACTGGGTATAGCTATGGCATCGCTATGACCTCCTTCCTGCAAAATCCTTAGTGGCTGTTGGAGAAAATAGTGGATGGTCTGATTCAGGAATGGGTTTATGGACCACATTCTGTATGAGAATTATTAACTCATGACCTGTTAATCATAGAGGATACCATGGAAAACCACTTGGGGAAGAGGGTGGGATGTGCTACAGATAACATTTGCTTCTGAGTTGCTGTGCTGCACCTCAACTCGCTTTTAGAGCAATGTCCCCAACCATGATCTGGGCCCATAACAGAGCTCTCAATATCTGTTTACTATGAGCAATTGGTAATTCAGCCAGGAAGTAAAAGTGGCCCACCATGCCCTCAACAGGCAGTGTTCTGTTGGATTGGTTTGCAGTGCAATCAACTAATTAAAAATATGAAGGACAAATCCCTACAAGCTTACTGAAGCTTGGCTGCAAGTCAAGTATCCTCATTCTGTAATTTCAACCAAACAGTGAAGTAACCGAAGGGTTTTCTAGCACTCAAGTTTCCTGTCATCTCTCCCCTGTTTCCTGAAATGCAATGAACTTTCTGCTGGATAGTAAGTCACTTGTCTTATTTCCTTAGGTGAAAATCATTCTGCTCGTCTTCAATATATATTTGAATAGCCTCTTCCTGTGTGAAAGGCTTCTGGGTCCTCCTTTAGGCATGAACAGCATCAAGTGGCATTCAGGGCTACTTATCTTGCTCACCTGCCAATTAGCTATAAATTGTAAGAAGCATTGTACACACACAAAAAGCTGGATTGGTTTCAGCTTTAATTACTAAAAAAAAATAGGAAAAAAAATCAGTATAGTATTGCCTCCTCCAACAAAAAAAATATAGGATCCAAATCCTTAATCCTCTTTGAAGTTGCTCTTAAAGATATATCCCATTGTTTATTTTAATGCAGGTGATGATCCTCAGAGAAAAAGAAATCAGTATCCTATCTCTAAGCTCAGATAAGGTGGGAAATATGTTTGATGGTTCTGTTCCAGCTTGTTAAAATGGCCTACTAAGAACGTCACCCCCAACTTATAACGTGCACTTTTATGGTTCTGTCTTAAATGGTAGGCAATAAAGTATAATCATTTTGAAATTACATTAATGAATTGTCAGCTTAATATACACTCACTGATTAGATGCCATTCATTATGAATCTCTTAGAAAATATTTGACTGCAGAGAGCTGGGGAGCTGGAAAATATACACTACAATTTATGTGACAGGTTTTGGCCTTGTGGTAGACAGAGTTGTGTACGTCCTCAAATTATGCATGAAACAAATACTGTTTGCTGGGGTTTGGCTGGGTTAACTGATTTTGTAATAGGAGGCTAGCAGCTGCAAAAAATGGAGGCTTACTTGTTTGCAGAGATAGCATTGCAAGTAGTATTGCGATAAACACATCAAAAGGGAGAACAGAGTGATCAGAAGAAGGCCAAAAAGTCAGCACAGCAATGCTTGCCATCAGAACAAGTTTGACTTTGTAATAATGGGCTGGCTGGTGGCTGGCTGACAAATTAATGAGAATATCCAAACAAGTCAGAACTACTGAGGCTCACCTACCCTTTGTTTTTAGTAGCATGTTCAGTGTCCTAAACCTGAGCCAAAATGGAGAATGAATTTCCCTGGTCATTTCTGCACTCCCGAACCCTTGAAAATGAGCCAAGATTCAGCTTAGTTCTACTGTGCTGTGTATCACTAGTTCTTTGTGACACAGTAATTTGGATGAGATGGGGGCAATCTGTTTGGAGCGTTTTGTGCAAATCATATTTGAGTTGCCCTGAAAATAATTTGGGCTTTTGCAGCATTCCAGTAGAATGCTTGACAATGAAAGAAAATTAATACCGTGCCATATGAACACTTGAAAAGTGGTCACTTGCCCAACCCTCCTAGTCCTTCTCTTTCCCAAGCTAATAAACAAATAAATAAAATTAAGCTTTAACTTTGGGTAAAGGGAGTGGGTAGCAGATGGTAGAGGGTTCCCATCAACTTAGGAGAAATCCCACAGGACCCCTCCTGTAAATTATGTGTGGAGTATCATTTATTGCCAGGAATCATGGGGCTTGTAGGAAATACACCTGCAAGGCCACTTCTGTGTCGATGAGAGTTTTCCATTGCCTGTTACCCATTCTTCCCCAAAGAATCTCTCTCTCTCTAGCTGGGAGAATATGGTGGCAGGGGAGGCCATCCCATCCCTAAACTTGAGCTAGAAGATTGAGCCTTTTGAATTGCAAGATCCATGGAAACTATAAAATGCTTGATACCTGCCCTATTCAGACATTCAGACATCAGTACAGACATTGAGGAGAAGCACACACTGGACCCTTCTCCTCCGCTTCCAAACTTTCTGTGTTAAGTGGGAAGGTCCAAAGGGGAATTGTAAACATATTTGATTACAGTCCTCCCTGTGGTTGGGGTTCAATGCTGTCCTGCTGTAACTTTTTGACAGTAAGGTTTAGATGAAGTGGGCTGAGCATGGAGAGCCCTCCATGGATACAATTAGTGAACAGCTGGAAAGGGCTTGGATAAGCAGTTGTTAAGACTAGCCACTAAGGTTCAAACGTGGGTCACTATGCCCTTTCTTTGAAGCATTGGAGTAGCCAACTGGATTCTTTTTGCATTTTGATACTACGTACTGAGTTTTTACTTGTGATGTTATGACTGCAATTTGTGCGAGCCACTTAAATATTTTGCTGTGCTAAGCAGTATATAAAATGAATGAATGAAATGAGACGTCTTGCTATTCTATTTCTGTATTTTTGCGTGTTGTTGTCAATGTGCTCTGTACTTTGTGTTAGTGCTCCACACCTATGCACACACACATCAATACACATGATTGCTGCGGTAAAATAACAATAATCAAGTTGTTGTTGCTTTGCAGCACTTGATCTTGCATCATCGCCATCTGCTTTACTCGTGTGGGGAGGTTAAATATTTTGCTATTCAAACTTACAAACCCAAAGTGCTCATTGGCTTGAGACTAAAAGCAAAATGTCAGAAAGACTTACCATTGACCTTCACTCATGCATTGTTGGCTCACTTGTATAACATCCTTGGTGAAAGATTACAGCATAGAAAATAATCTCCTTCTAAAGGACACCGCTCCTGGCTCCTTACAATCACTAATTCATACGGCAATAGCTGCTCATTGATGGCAATGCATGCATACATACATAGGGGACCTGTGGTAAGAGGAACTCGCTGAAAGAAGGGGATTAAAATGTTCGCCTTGCCTAGTACACTCTTGAGTGGTTGGAGGTTGCCCTCTACAGACTGATTACAGTGATGCATGCAAAACTGAGAAGGAAGTTAGCAGAATTCCCATCTCATTTTACTCCTGCATAGTTTGCTGTGACTTATGAGAACATAAGGTCCAGAAGCAACACATGAGAGTCTTTCCTAGATGCGTGGTTGTTTTTGGCATCTGATATGGGAGAGACATGTTTTCTTGCATTTGGAGCGGATGAAGGTGTCCTGTTGTTGTTGTGCTGCTGCAGATGCACCATGGTGTTTCTTCTTTCTGCATTCCTTCTAGTGGTCACTGCTGTGGATGCACAACCTGACTGTCAGTCTCCAGGTCCTGTAGACAAGGGGTTCCCACACAGCAGGGTGGATGTTGCTAACCTTCATGTCTCTTTTGCAGACATCTTTGTAACGCAGAGTTGGTCTACTGACAGGCCTGGTGTGAAGCCAGCTCCCCACAGCTCCTTGGAGATCCTGCCACCTTCTATTCTGTGGACCATGATCAAGATAGCATAGACATCTCTGAGACAGGAGTGTGAACACGCTGGGAATGTGCACTTGGGAGAGAGCACCTTTTTGTTTGAGACTCTGTTCTGCCATGTGATGCTCAAAATTGCCCTTGTTAGGTCTGCCTGGCAAGTCAAATACCTTGCGTTGAATGTTGATTTGAGTGTGACTAAGCACAAGCTTTGGAAAAGCGCATCAAGCATGGCAGGATGTAAATAACCATCCAAAAATCAAAAAGAGTTACTCAGAATAAGGTGGGGCTCGTTTTTACACTCAGGAGAGGGGCTGTCTTGCACCTTGAGCTAGAGAACGGCACAATAAATCAAACAAAAAGAATGTTATTCCGTATGTTCTTTCATATGAGGAAGAAAGAGTAACCGTTGCTTTTCTGTATCAATACCCTGTGTGGTGAAGCCTGAGATCTTTTGCACTGGGAATACACCAAGTAAACATACTAAGCAAAGAGCTTCTTACATCAAGTTCAGACATATTACAGACAGCGCCCTTTCCCCAGTTCTCTTATTCTACCGTAAATGACCCAAATGACTCAGGCCCCAAATATCTGAAAGGCCACCTCCTCCCCTACAGATGCTATCCGGTGCTAAGATACCAGTGGAGAGGTCTGTCTTGGTGGTTCTGCTTGGTAGGGTGAGGGTTGGAAGAGGGCATTCTCTGTGGTACTCCATCCCCATTCGCCCAATGCTAAATGCCCAATGCCCAAAGGTTTTTGCATCCACTTAGCACTGGGACGTATATGTGATTTTATTTTAAAATTGAAAGTTTTTAAAAAATCTTTAAACTATATTTTAAATTGCTGCAACCCAGCATGAGGCCTTAGGGTGAAGGGAAGGTAATAAATAAAAATAAAAACCAACAAAAATAACAACAATAATCAAACATTAAGCCTTGGGAATATTTCTGTGAAGTTTAAAAGACAGCCTATTTTTCCCAGTAAGGGTATCATGGTAACACAATAATAAGGTAGGGTTGCCATATTTCAAAAAATGAAAATCTGGACACAAAGTTGTTGCGCCTGTTTTTTGGTGTGTTTTTTTTGCTGAGCTTTTTTTGAAAATGAAATTTGGCAAAATCTACACTTCATACGTCCACATTTATCTGGACATTTTAAGCAATTTTCACTTGGACGCTGCTTACGAGGGGCAGATGCCGGCTGTGCCTGGAAAATTCTGGACATAGGGCAACCCTATAATAAAGGTAAAAGGTAAAGGTAAAGCGACCCCTGACCATTAGGTCCAGTCGTGGCTGACTCTGAGGTTGCGGCGCTCATCTTGCATTATTGGCCGAGGGAGCAAGGGTACAGCTTCCGGGTCATGTGGCCAGCATGACTAAGCCGCTTCTGGCGAACCAGAGCAGCACACGGAAACGCTGTTTACCTTCCCGCCGGAGCGGTACCTATTTATCTACTTGCACTTTGACGTGCTTTCGAACTGCTAGGTTGGCAGGAGCAGGGACCGAGCAACAGGAGCTCACCCCGTCGCGGGGATTCGAACCGCCGACCTTCTGATCGGCAAGTCCTAGGCTCTGTGGTTTAACCCACAGCACCACCCTAAGGTATTATGGCACAATTCCTTTTTGGGTGTTTTTATAATGGGTCACCTCAGCTGCCTCCATGTTGTATGCATGTGTTTCCACCGGACCTTGAAAAAAAGATTTTTGTTTTTGTTTTGTTTTTGCAGAGACCAGAACAATTCTAAAAGTATTAGAAATATGCACACAATGTGAATACACAGTCCAGCTCTATTTTTAATATGTAGATGGTACAAAAACTTGTGTTTTAAGCAATTTGTTAACATATGTCCCCAAACATGGTCTATGAGTGACGTGTGGCATAATCTAAGTGCATTTATTCAAGCATAAGTTCCCCTGCAATAGTCCTATATCCTCCTACCTGGAAGTAGGTAAAGGGACGCAGGTCCCTGTGTGGGACGCAGGGGTACACATACCCCCAAACATTTTGTGAATCTAAGTTTGGCCTCATTGAGGGGCAGTATTTCAATATGAGTAGGAAAATGAGAGTACCCTTGAACACTGATAAAGAAAAAAAGCACTGGGTAAAGGTAAAAGTAAAAGTAAAGGACCCCTGGACAGTTAATATTTGACTATAGGGTACTGCGCTCATCTCGCTTTCAGGCCGAGGGAGCCGGTGTTTGTCTGCAGACAGCTTTCTGGGTCATGTGGCCAGCATGACTAAACTGCTTCTGGCACATGAAACACTGTGACAAGTGCCAGAGCACATGGAAACAACGTTTACCTCCCCACCGCAGCAGTACCTATTTATCTACTCACTCTGGTATGCTTTCGAATTGCTAGGTTGTCAGGAGCTGCCTCTTTATGCCAGGGATAGGGAAACTGTGGCCCTCCAGATGTGGTTGGACTAGAACTCCCATCAGTTCAAGTCAGCATGGCCAATGGGCTGGATGATGGAAGTTGTAGTCCAACAACATCTGAAAGGCCACAACATACCGTATTTTTTGCACCATAACACTCACTTTTTTCCTCCTAAAAAGTAAGGGGAAATGTCTGTGCGTGCTATGGAGGGAATGCCTACGGGTGGCATGCCTACGGATTTTCCTCCTCTAAAAACTACGTGTGTGTTATGGTCGAGTGCGTGTTATAGAGCGAAAAATACGGTATACCATACTCCAGTGCTTCCCCCCCTAATAAATAAATAAATGTTTAGGGGTACTCTTATTTTGACTTAAGAAAATCACCGGCAAAGGAAATGAACCCGCCATCGGAGGTGGTACCAACGAAACTGACCAATCACCGTGCTAGATTCCAACTCCTACTTCACACATTAAACGCTCACTTCCGTCTGAGACTCAGGAAATACTGGGACAGGAAATGAGGCCACCATTGGAGGTAGCAATGGAACTGACGGTTCACCGTGCTATGCAACGAAACTGACGACGATCATCATCAATTGACAATTTTTTTTAGTTTCTTCTCCCGTTAGATTCACAAAATGTTAGGGGTATGCACACACACCCCGCCCCGACAAAAGCCTGTCATACTCTATTATTACAGTGGTACCTCGGGTTACATACGCTTCAGGTTACGTACGCTTCAGGTTACAGACTCTGCTAACCCAGAAATTGTGCTTCAGGTTAAGAACTTTGCTTCTGGATGAGAACAGAAATCGTGCTCCGGCGGCGCGGCAGCAGCCGCAGGAGGCCCCATTAGCTAAAGTGGTGCTTCAGGTTAAGAACAGTTTCAGGTTAAGTACGGACCTCCGGAACGAATTAAGTACTTAACCTGAGGTACCACTATATTATTATTAGTAGTAGTAGTAGTAGTAGCAGTAGTAGTAGTAGTAAATTTATATTCTGTCTTTCTCCCAAACTAGGATTTGTGTGTTTTCCATATTAGGAATTGCAAGTGTGTGTGTGTGTGTGTGTGAGAGAGAGAGAGAGAGAGAGAGAGAGAGAGAGAGAGAGAGAGAGTGACTAGAGGGGAGCAGAGCATTATGTCTGCTAAAATAACAATATCATGTAAATTGGATGTGCCGTCTGCAGGCTCTGGCAGCTATCTCTCACTCTGACCCTTTACTAGCCTGATCATTTTCTCCCTTGTCCTATATTTTGCCCATATGCTGGAATTTGAGACAACATTCACCATTTACTAAGTATAAGAAATGGTTTTAATGCCTCACACTGACACCTGAATCCTATCAATTTTTCTCTGTTTCATTCCTACCAGTAAGCCAGCCAATTGGCTTGTGCAAGCAATTCAGGGGAAGAAATGTAATCGAGGTTCCTCTTTTCAGAAAGGTACTTCTGTCCAATTGTTTTTATCTCGAGAATACAGCTCTGAGGTCTGTTTCAAAAGATGTCCTTCAGCAGGCGGCATGAATTGCAAAATCAGTCACACAAATGGCCCACCATATATAAAATAACCAATATATCAAGTGAGCTGGAGCCAAGCAGCAGTTAAAATAACTACTAGATCACAAACACTAAGCTCACAATGCAGCTCAACAGACAGATACATTCTGGAAATGAAAAAGCGCAAGCTCTTTGTGTGTGTGTTTTAAAAGTTTGATTTATAATAACGCTTCATTTTTTATTCAAGATATGAAACATTCTGAAAAGCACATGCTAAAAATTGAAAAAAGATTGCCATAAATGTATAAAATCCAAAGTAACTATAAAATGGATGGGGAGATATTTTTGTCTCTAATGGCATACATGCTGCAGCTAAATAGAGTTTGTATTATGCAACACACCCAGCAAATGCCTTTCTATATAAGCACATGTTACCCCCAGTTATATCACATGAGCATCCTCATTTTACAGTGGACAGAGTATCATAATGTTTATTCAGTAAACGTTCTTTATGTTGACTTTATACTGCTCTCCGATCAGCGCAGCTGAATGTTGGAAGATTCAAGGAAGATTTTTTAAAAAGTACTTCTTCATGCAGCACATAGGTAAACTAGGGAACTCTCTCCCACAGGAGGCAGTGATGGCCACCAAGGTAACAATTATCAAATCTACCGATGATGCTTCATTTTGAGGGAAGGCTGGTGGTTCAAATCCCCGTGACCGGGTGAGCTCCCATTGCTCAGTCCCTGCTCCTGCCCACCTAGCAGTTCGAAAGCACGTCAAAGTGCAAGTAGATAAATAGGTACTGCTCCGGTGGGAAGGTAAACAACATTTCTGTGCGCTGCTCTGGTTCACCAGAAGCGGCTTAGTCATGCTGGCCACATGACCTGGAAGCTGTCTGCGGACAAACACTGGCTCCCTCAGCCTATAGAGCAAGATGAGTACGCAACCGCAGAGTCGTCCGCGACTGGACCTAACGGTCAGGGGTCCCTTTACCTTTACCAATGATGCAAAGTTGGGGAGGGATAGCCAACACCAAAGAAGACAATATCAAGATTAAAATTGTCTTGTTCCGAGTAGGCACCAGAAGATCAATTATGTAAGTTTTTTTTGTGTCTTTAAGAATTGGTCCTTAAATTTGCCTGCTTTCTTTTTTCTTCCTTTGACAGTCGCAGGGTCTCCTACAAGGCCTTTGCCTCTAGAGGGCGCTGGAGTCCAGACTTCCAAAAAGCTCTTTTAAAATAAAATTATGCCATTACCCACTGAGCCACAGTGAGGACTCTCCTTTACATATTTAACAGTTTAAACTAGCTCTTCCCAACCCAGGCATTTTGGACTGCAACTCCTATCAAACCTGACCACTAACCAAAACAAGCAGTTATTTGATAAGGAATTAAGTGATAATGTTTCTGTTTCCTAACCTAACCTATATCCCCTCTTCCCAGCTAGTCTTCTCTTTCTCTCACTCCTTCAACCCCTTTTTTCAGTTGTCGTTTTCAACCATGCTTCCCACCTCCCACTCTCTCTGATTCTGCTCTGACTTTAGTTGTTTATTAAAGGGCATTTTATTCCAGTAGGATTTCATTGTCGGTGGCAAATAATGCTTTTACGCTTGGTTTTGACTGCTGTTTCTGGTTCTTTCATAGTGTTGTTTCTATGTTATTTAAAATTTATGCTGCCCGGAGTGGTGCTTTTGCATCAAAAGAATGGGATACAGGTGTTTTAACAAAAATAAATTCAAAGTGCTTCCACTCGTTCTTTGAAATTGAGGGAGTCCTTGGTCCATTGAGCTCGGTTTTGCCTGGCAACAGCTCCCCAGTGGTCTTCCCTAGCCCTACCTGGGCATGCCGGGGACTGAGTTTGTGCATACAAGGGGTGTGCTATGTCACTTTGCTATGGTACTATTGTCATAGCTTTTGTATCCTGTTAGATTGTGAGCTTGCATGCAGCTGACTATGTGTATTATTTTTCCATCTCTGTGCAGCGCCTTAGGAAATGTCAAGCATTCTGCAAATGCTTGACAGAGCTGGCCCAGGACATTTTTGCCACTAGAGGAAAACAGAGAAGGCCGCCCTCCCCCACAGCTTCCACCTGCTCCATGCACCCTCCTCCCTGCCCACCTGCTGCCCCTGGTTGGTGCTGTGTGGTGCATGCATGGTGGCAGCACCAAGAGAGTGGCAGCTGGCAAGCACAGGAGGTGATGAGCAGGGCCACTGTTCCTTGTTGCCCAGTGCCTGCTGCCCTGAGGTCACTGCCTCGCCTTGCCTCATGGGTGGCCCAGCCCTGTAAACGAAGGTCAGAGGTTCTTTGAGGGGGGGAATTTGGGGAGCCCTCAAAGCCTCGCTTCACAGACGGCATAGTAGGTCCTTTCCTCTTTTACACCAGAGTTCAGGCACCCCTCCCTTATCAATGGATCTTGCAACAGTAGTATCAACTCGTTCCTGGTCCTCCATGTCCTCAGAACTGCAGTGGGTTCTTTTACTCAGAGCATCCCCTGGTGGGGAACTTACTCAAATAATTCTATTTCACCTTTTCATCATAGGATTCCTGGTCTGTTAGTTTTGTTCTATACAGTGCTTCTTTCTGGGGGGATACAGAAAAACATACCCCTAAACATTTTGTGAATCTTTGTACTTTTGTCTATTTACTGTATTTATTTTTCCCAATTTGAACTATAAAATGGTGATTTTCTTGAGTCAAAATGAGAGTATCCCTAAACATATTTTTCATAGAAAAAAAGCACTGGTTCTATATAGTTCTTCTCCTCAATCCCCTGAAACACTACCCAAACCAAAATACAGTACTTCTCTGAACTTTGAAATGTAGTTCTTCATCCAAATAATATTTACAAAAATGCTTACTGGGGCAAAATGTACACAAAAATGCATACTGTTACAAAGGTTGCACGTCACCCCCAATCTCTACCGAGTGGTGCGCAAGACTCCAGGGGGTTCTAGGCACTCATCCAGGGTTGTGTTTCCTTTGAGGATGAAGATGCTGTGAAGACTGTCATATCTTTTAAGGAATATGGTTCAATTGCGCATACTTACAACTGCAGTTTACATGGACGAGGGTGCAAATCTTACAGCATTGTCATCTCAAGAGGGGCTTGTTCCTCACAGCAATGCAACATTGGAGTCCAAGGCATCTTGCATGCTATCCCCATGACTCTTTTCCAGCCTGCCAGTATGGTTCTAGCCTGGCCAAAAGCTCACAGAGGTATCCCTTTGCTCTCCCTTCCTCCTCCCCCCAGCATACTTTGTGAAACTCAACACCTCCCCTTCCATCTGCTCGCCCCCCCTCAAAACTCTAATTTCAACCCAACACAATTTTTACTGTGACATCACACCACACCCTGTCACCTTGGCAACCCTTGTATTGCATGAGCCCAAATACCTTATTAGACCTGGTCGTTGTTTTATAATGCTTGAATGCCGGCAGAGGGGAGGGGGCAGTTTCGAGTGGACACACAAGTGATCCTGTTGAAACCTTTGTCTCACTGTGCAACTATTATATATGTCAAGCTCTTGAAACAAATGCCCCCCAAGCGCCCCCTCTAGTACTGCGGAGTCCATTCTGTACCTTGGTATATCAAGGAACTAAGGGTGACACAGCAGGCAAGAGGTTCATGGTGGAACGGTTGCAAGCGCTCTTGAAGAAACTGATTAACTTCATCCATTTCAGTCTGTGTTGTACCTGGTTATGCAACTGACTCAGTCTTGGCTGCCCTGATGTATGACCTTTATCAGAAGAATGCAGGGGGAGCACAGTTGTCCTTGATCTCTCAGTGGCTTTCAATACCTATTGGCCATGCTATCCTCCTGAGCTGCCTTGGCTTCTTGGGTATTGGAGGGACAGCTTTTCAGTGATTTCAATATTATCTCCAGAGTTGGTTTCAGAGAATAGCGTTGGGTGATTTGTCTTTCAGCCACTGGTAGCTGTGCTGTGGAGTGCTGCAGGGTAGCATCTTGCCATCAATGCTATTTAACATCTAAAGGAAGCCATTAAGAGATTTGGAGTGAGGTATTATCAGTCTGCCGATATGGTCCAGCTTCATTTCTCTGTAGCATCAGAATCAGGAGAGGCTATGCAAGACCCTGACCAGCGTCTAGATTTGGCAGTGGGCTAGATGAGGGCCATCAAACTGAATTAGAATCTGGCAAGAAAGAGGTGCTGTGAGTGAGTAGGTTCTGAGTCATATACTTGGTCAGTTGCCTGCTTTGTTTGGAGTTGTAGTCCCCTTGGAAGAGCAGGCTCATAGCCTGACCACTCTTGTAATCTCCATGATAGATTACTGCAATGCACTCTATGTGGGGCTGCCCTTGAGTTTGTCTGGAAAGCTGCAGCTAGTGCCTAATCTGCTCACTGAGGCAGATTATCACTATCACATTATGATGCAACTGAGTGAATTGCACTAGCTGCCAATTAGCTATTGGGCTAAGTTCAAGTTATTGGTGGTTTAACCCAACTAGTATCTCTACTGGACTTGCCATCATCTTTAACACATTAAATTGATTTAAATTGTTTGCATGTATGGCATTGCTTTTTAATTGTTTTTACATGTGGACTTGTTTTTTATTGCTGCTGTTTCTTCTGTGAAATTACTTTCAGGTATCAATCCATAAATGGAATCAAATAAATATATAGATGTATTATGGTATCAGGGTTCATGGACTATGAAAGTTTATGCCGCGTTCAATGTGTTCATCTTTAGGGTACCACAAAACTCCTTGTTTCTTCACCATGACAGAGCATGTCCCCTCTGGACATTGTATTTTTAATGTCTACCGGCAACAATAATTCCTTTAAAAAATATTACATTAAATGAATAAATAATAGAGACTGGACTTTGCCAAATGTAAACTACACCTTCAAAAAAAGGAAAAGAGATGATAGCTCTTTCAGCTGCTTCTTTTGTCTAAACTGGAGTCACAGGATCTCCCACAGAGTGTGGTACATGCAATTGAAATTTGTTTCAATACAAAAACTAAACAAAAAGGTAGGTTTATTTTTAAAAAGCTTATTTTATCCCTTCCCCCAAGTCACCAACTCTTAAGATAAAAAGTATTGAAATGATGCAATGCATACACCCACCAGGTGGTGCTTTTGGTCCATGAATGAAGCACTGCCTTCCTTTTATGATCAAACCGCAACTGTGGAAGCTGTATCAGTAGCATTACTAAATGGAAGTCTCTCTTATTTTAAAAGAAGCCAAACATCCCAATGGTGGTCTGCAACCAAGTTAATATTTGACTTGGTCTGAAAACAATAACAAATCAATGTCATGCACTGTTAAAAGCAAACGAAAGTTAATGAAATTAGCAGTTCATGTTGGTATCAACAGATTGGGGAATTATAATTTCTGGTCTCTGCAAGTAAGGCTGCAATTCTGTGCTCCTTCATCTGGACACTATACCTCTGTTGATGCAGCCTAGAATAGCATTAGCCTTTTCTGCTATTGCACCATACTGCTGACTCATGTTAAACTTGTGGTCTGCTAAAACCCCTAGATCCTTTTCAAATGTACTATGGGCAAGCCAGGTGTCCCTCAGCTTCTTCATACCTTACAATTGTCCCTACTGAAATTCATTTTGTTAGTTTTGGCCCAGCTCTCCAATTTGTCAAGGTCACCTTGAATCTTGAGTCTGTCTTCCATGGCATTGACTAAGCTTCCCAGTTTGGTATCATCTGCAAATCTGATGAGCATCCCCTCAAATCCTTCTTGCATGTCACTTATAAAGTCATTGAATAACAATGGGCCCAAAATAGAACCCTGCAGCCCCCTTCTTGTCACTTTTCTCCAGGGTGATGAGGAGCCATTGGGTTTGGTCAGTCAACTAGCTACAAATCCACCTAACAGTTACCTTGTCAAGCCCACATTTTACCAGCTTTTCCACAAAAATATCAGGGGAGACTTTGTCAAAAGCCTTACTGAAATAAAAATATATCACATCCACAGCATTCTTCTGATCCACCAAACTTGTAACTCTGTCAAAAAAAGAAATGAGATTCGACTTGCATGACTTGTTTTTGAGAAACCCATGCTGGGTCTTATTAATCAGCATCCTTTTCTAAGTGCTCCCAGACTGACTGTTTAGGACCTTTTTAAGATTTGTCTTCCTTGTTTCCCATACTCTGTACATTAGCATAGTGACAACTGAAACCATGAGTCATTCCCTCCAGGTGCTTCCTTCTTGTAGTTTTCTGCCCTTTAGCAGCTTTTAATGCCACCACCTCAGTTTCCTGTGTATCAATGAAGCTATTATCCCCAGTACCAGGTGTTCTCCTGTGTTTGTAATATTGTCTCCCTCCTCCTCAGGATTTAGTTTAAAGCTCTCCTGATCAAGTTTACAGACTCTTAGCAAACACATTCTTGCCAACTGCTGTGAGGTACAACCCATCTCTTGCCAGAAGTCCTTCCTCAAGGAATCAGAGACCATGGTCCAAGAAGCCATACCTTTCCTGACAACATCTGTACAGTCAATGGTTTACTTGCAGTATTTTCCTCTCCCTCTCTGGGCTACATCCTTCAACAGATTAAAAAAAAATCCAGATAAATGTGGAAATGGAACAAAATAGATCTGTGGATGGAACACAGATTCACATAAGAAGAACTATTTCTTTTTCTTTGTATTTATGTGAAAAATTCATTGTTAACTATTTTTATTTTTTTCACCCGGAAAACACTGTGTTAACACATGGAGGGTGTCATTTGAGCCAGATATAAATAGATAAGAACAATAGACCTAATTAGCATCATTGTCCAATAAACTACTGTCACAATCCACAAATATCTATCATATCTATCTATCTATCATCTATCTATCTAATCTATCATCACTAAAATAAAAATAAAGTGACGTGTATTTAGCTGACATTTCACTAGGTGGTGCTCTTTCTTCACTCTGACTCATTGTTTCAGTCATGGAGATTGTCTGCTGGAAATGGTTCTTCGGATTATAATATGAAGCTGCTCAGTACTTTTGCCTTGATTTCTTGAAAACAATCTACATGGAGAAACAAGCCTGAGCTTTAGAGCCCTTCCCTTTTAGATCCAATTGGATGCTCCCAGGCAAATTTTGAAAACTTTATTGAATGACATAAGAAACATGAATACAATGAAATGAAGGGGAGGGATAATTCCATGAAAATGTCAGCCTACAGACTCACTTTTCATTCTCATATAGAGTTAGCATGTGCTATATCAGGCATAGTCAAACTCGGCCCTCCAGATGTTTTGGGACTATAACCAGATGATTTGGGACTACAACTCCCATCATCCCTGACCACTGATCCTGTTAGCTAGGGATTGAGTTTGCCTATGCCTGTACATTTATACCTCGGGTTAAAGTAGCTTCAGGTTGAGCATTTTCGGGTTGCGTTCCACAGCGACCTGGAAGTAACAAAATGGCGTCACACACATGTGCAGAAGCAGCGAATTGCGACCTGTGCACACACAGATGCAGGTTGTGTTCTGCTCAGGATGCAAATGGGGCTCCTGAACGGATCCCGTTCGCATCCAGAGGTACCACTGTACTAGCTGATGTGAAGGGGAATTATTCTGCTTAGTGCTGAGTCCCCACTTTGTGCTTCAAAGGCTCCTGACAACCAGCTCTTTGGGAGTTGCACTAAACAGCTTTGGGCAAGCCCCACCCTGCCTTTACCTATGACTTGCCCAAAATGGCCTCATGGCCCAAATGGGGAAGTTTGGCTCCCAGCCAGAGGTTCCCCACTCCTGATCTTAGAGCCACAAAAATTCACAACAGGAGCTGTCAGTGGCAGACTTTGGGCTCTCAGATTTCAGCCGCACCCTGTGTAACATGAAAATTTTGTGCCCCCTGCCTCTCTCACTCTGTTCTACATCATTTCTGTGATGCCCTCTGCAGTGCCGGCACTGAGTGTGGCCAAACTGGCTGCACTACCCTAAAGCTGCCTCTGACCCCATAAAAGTTTGAAGGAAGTTTTGAAAGCAACTTGTAAATGTGTTTTAACATAATTTAAAATGAATGCCACAACCCTGGCTGAGCTTGAAAATTTGGAACATATAACCACAAGCAGTAGCCTGGTACCAAATAGGATCCCAAATTAACAAGTGTTTGCCTTTTATTTAAGCTGCTTACCATCTCTTACTTGGCTTTGACCATAATATTATCCCTGTTGTGTCCCACCACCAACACACATATAGCATTTTGCGCAATCCTTGTTCAATATTACTTGATTTTTATTCCTAAAAACAATGCATAGTCTTGTACATTTGAATGTAGCTCTAACATAGTAAATAGCTACCTAGTCCCAGCCAACAGTACCAGTCCTGCTGCTCTGGGGATAACAGACCACACCCATCAATGCAGCACTGAACTCAATGTGCAAGTTGAAGTGACACTTGACTTCATAGGGTATCAGCGTGCCTGCAGCCTTTCCTCCTTCACACAATTTCTTGGACTGGGAGAACTATCTATAAACGTCCATTACATTTTCCTTTCTTCTGTTCCTGTCAAGATCTTACACCCATTCCATCCCTTAATGTTCTTGCATTTTAAATTTGATATGCAGCCATTAAAACTTCAGTCAAATAACTGATTCTCCTTTACATTTAGCAGCAATTTGAATTAGCTTTCTGTTCTTTACCTCTTTGGTAACATTATGTTCTTTCCTGCCAGAAACTGTACCTGAGTGAGCTATAATACAGCGAGTTTTTCAAAGGATCAAGTTTTTACATTGCAAATGCATGTTCATTTGCCCGGGATTCAATTGTGTGAATATCCAACTGCAGCCTAAAATGGTACAGGCAGCCTACACACAGGTTTATCTCAACCCAGACTCAGATTCAAAACTGTTCCCCCATGAGCCTTGCTAAGTCTTTTGTTCTTGCCTTGTGTTTCTGATATTGGACGTTTCCCTGCAATTGTTTCCAAAGACCATGTTGATGTCTGCCAAGCAGACACTCCAGGGAACTTTACTCAGCTGCTTTCAATGGCCCAGTAGAGGACAACAGTCAATGCCAGCAGCAAAAATGATGTTTGCCACTAGCCAGCCGTAAGCTTAGAATTGGGGTCCTTACCTTATTACCATTGCAGAGCCAGACACCTCCAGCTCTGCCCACCTTCATACATCTATGCTGTATAGAAAATGGACTTTGTTTTTCAAAGGCTCCATGTTTTGTGCAGTAGACATTCCTAGCTCAGTAACTGTCAATCTTACAAATTCTGGGGTCTTCCAAGGACCCCCAGCCATGCACGAAGATGTATGGCTGCCTATATCTCTGGGCTAGCTCAGTCGGTAGACCATGCGACTTTTAATCTCAGGGTTGTGGGTCCGAGTCACACACTTCTGTCCTTCTCTGTATATGGCTATCTTTGAAAATAGATAGGTCTGCTACTGGGGGGGGGGGAGAGTAAACTGCCATCAGTTTTTTAATCTAAAAAGCTTTAGTTCCCCCTCAGACCATTTCCCTCACAAACAGAAGATCACATTTATTCTTACTGCATTTGCCACACACACAAAGATGAAGTAGAAGAAGCAGGCCGGCTGGCTAGCTAGCTAGCTGCCATTGTGTATTAATCGTGCGTGCCTTTCCCCATCCATAACAACAATAGGTATTTGTTAAACCAGCTTAGAAGTGCAGCATTTGACATGCTGGAAGGAAAGGTTTGCCAGTCACTTTGGCTTACAGATTTTATTGCTGGTGGCAAGAGTTCTTTTGTTTGCACAGATACGTCCATCTTAATTCTCTGCTTTCACATCGAAAAGTCATCAGAGTGAAAAGCAAGTTCTTCAAATGGATGACAATTTCCCCAGCTGCTCGGTTTTGTTTTTAAACCCCTTTATATCTATATCATTAATTTATTATTAAATTGCCCTCCCTCCCTAAGGAAGCCAGAGCAGCAAACGGATCAGCGTTAAAATAATACATAGGGGGGAGGGGAGAGAATAAAAACAAAACTTATTAAAAATATCTAAACATTGAATGACTGAAAACACCCACACAATATCATATCTAATAATTTCAAGGTTGCCAGGAATAATATATTTCAACCGCCAATGTTTTAAAATTCATCCTGAAATAATAATGAAGGAGAAAGATGCTCCTTGCCAGGGAGAGCATTCCAGAAATGGGAAACCGCCACCGAAAAGGCCCTGTCACAGGTCAACGCCAACTGGGCAGCACTGGTTGATTTGGGGGAACAAACACAACAACACCCCACAGAGTATGGTTAACCACTGCAATCTAACAACGCAGACAAGAAAAGTCAAGCTATGCTAGCTTGACTCCCAGTGCCTCTCATACCCCAATCAATGTAAGCTCTGGACAGGTCAACACCTTGCCTTTCTGATTTCTCTACTGGTAAAGAACTACACGGGTATAGGGTGGGATGTGAGGAACCCTTTCCAGCCAAAGAGCCACATTTCCTCATGGTGAAAGTTCCAAGGATAACATACCATTAGTGAGCAGAACCAAAGATAAAAGTGAGCGAAGCTGTCTTGCATTCCAGTCACAAAATGCTGGCACTTTCTACACATGTACCCACATACTGAGGTCTCCATTCAGGCAAGCAGTAAGCATTATAACAGTTCAAGGATGCATTCCATCCAGGCAAAAACAGTTTAGGGGGGCACAGAGCACGGACACTGAGGGTGTGGCCTGCGGAGAAGAGTGTGACCCTGGGAGAGGAGCATGGTCTAGAGAAAACTCCAAGCACCAAACAGAAAGCCTTTGTAGACTGCATTCAGATCCTGGACCTGAGGTTCCTTACCTTGATGTGGAGTTTCCCCTAATCTGCAGTCCTGTAATTGACTAGGGATGGGCATGTCTCATTATTTCCAGTTCATGTCTCTTTGGCATGTGTTCATTCATAATTCTGCCCCATCTCATTTCTGCATTTTAAAAAACTAGTCAACATGAAAATATACTTTTTAAAGATGGCTTTAAAATCTATTAATATGCAAACATATTTTGATTCCTTTTTGAGTTGAGATCTGCTTTGGAACATTCAGGAAGTGCAAAATTTATTCATTAAAAAAAAATTATATCCCACCTTTTTCTCCAAAGAACTCAAGTGTACATGGTTGTCCCCTTCCTCATTTAATCCCCATGATAACCCTGTGAAGTAGGCTAGGCTGAGACGCAGTGTCTGGTCCAAGGACACCCAGTGAGCTTCATGGCAGAGTAGGTATTTGAACCCTGGTCTCCCAGGTCCTAGTCGGACACTCTAACCACTACATCACACTGGCTCTCAGAGGAGAACCAAGTTCTGATGTGCACAGTAATCTAAAAGGTGCAGATTGGTGAAATTCATATGGGAATTCTCAAATATTAAATTCCTCAAGTATCCTAGCTATTGACATCTTGCGATCCAGAATTACATTTTAAAATAATTTCTAGCAAAAGAATCCAGACAAGCTAGTCAGCATGGCTTCATTTGCAAACACCCTTTCTCTGCTAGGAAATGCATGACAGTCCCGTCCCCCCCCCCCCCCATTAATTGTCAGTACACAGAAATGCTTCAATCCTGGAGCCATACATCACATTTTCAACGCAGATTCTGGATGCTGCAGAGTCAAAATGTGTGCCTCGACAGCTTTCACATCACTCATTTTTTTCCGTCTTAAGTTCATTAGAAGATTCTTAAAGGATTTTGCGAATGAACAAATACAGAAATTATATGATGACTGGACATCCAGTGAAGAATCTGGGTGACACATCACGACCCTGTCTGTGGAGGATAAAATACAAAATGTACAATTGTCCTGCACTTATGAATTGATAGCACACTGGGCTGAGTGCTGACAGCGATGACAAATAGCGTTTCCAGAAGCAGTGAGAACTGTTTCTTTGTGTATTAATAAGCTGCAAGGCTGAGGCTAAAGAAAGGGATGAGGTTGGAGAACTGTAATCAGATAGAGATGAATGGTGGTTAAATCTTGACAAAACAGTGCAAATTTAATATTTTTTAAATTTAATATAAATTTCAATATAAGATTGAATTTATATTTTTTTATCAGGTTGCTTATATGAAACTGGAAGGGGGCTAGGGTTGCATATATGCCCTTCCAGAAAATTGGTTTGCCCATATTTCCATTAGAGTAAGCTACCCTGGATGTTGATAGACTACATCTCTCATCAACCCTGATGAGCAGAAATCCAGTTAGTGAATGCTTTCAGTACTGCTTTTCCTTCAGGGATGCATTAGAAGCAACAAATTTCCAAATCCACAGAACATACCCAAGAAGCCTCTGTAGCCCCAGTCTTCTCCTCCTCCTGATTTAAGGCAGAGCAACTTTCCTTTGGACAGCTGAGCTAATGGTAGTGAGGGTCTATTATTTCTGCAAGAAGTTATCACTTCCCTTGCATATTGGAATGTGTGGAACAGCCAATGTGGTTTCTCCAGAGGTTGCTGGACTGCAGCTTCCATCCATTCTCCTTGAACATTGGCAATGCCATCTGGTGCTGGTGGGAGTTGTAGTCCCACAACATTTGAAGGGCACCACGTTGGCTACAACTGAATGTTTAGAATGGATATGTGTTTTGAATGGTGTGTGTGTGTGTGTGTGTGTGTTGCACTGAAATTACATTCCCAAATCATTTATCTTGGAAGTAAGTCAATTAATTTCCAATTGAGTATGCACAAGGCTGTAGGAATCACTGTTAAGGTAAAGGTAAAGAGACCCCTGACCATTAGGTCCAGTCGTGACTGACTGGGGGGTTGCGGCACTCATCTCGCTTTATTGGCCGAGGGAGCCGGCGTACAGCTTCCGGGTCATGTGGCCAGCATGACTAAGCCGCTTCTGGAGAATCAGAGCAGCGCACGGAAACGCCATTTAGCTTCCCACTGGAGCGGTACCTATTTATCTACTTGCACTTTGACGTGCTTTCAAAGGGCTAGGTTGGCAGGAGCAGGGACCGAGCAACAGGAGCTCACCCTGTCGAGGGGATTCGAACTGCCGACCTTCTGATCAGCAAGTCCTAGGCTCTGTGGTTTAACCCACAACGCCACCGGCATCCCTGGAGGAATCACTGTTAAGTCCCTTCAAATACATAGTACTGATCATATATTTCCCTTGGCACATTCTTGTTGAGCAGTTACTTTCCAATATTGAGACAGACAGAGAGGAGGCATGCATTCCTTTGCCATTCCACATACTCCAAGATGATATAAAATATTTTGCTTTTCTTACACTTCCTCAGCCACCTGCTGCAGAATTTTAATTTTTACTTGTCAGGCACCGCTCATGAAGCAGCATGAGTTCCAGGTGAGCTTTCTGATAGGCATTGTGAAGTCATGAATGCAAACAAGGGAAGGAGCCAGCAGAGTGTCTATAATAGCAAGCTAAGAACATGCAAGGAAAGGAAGCTGCCTGTGATTTAACAGAAGGTGTAAGAAAGGTCTTGCTTTACTTGTGTACCTTTGCTCCATTCTTGTCTTCTTTAGTGCACCTCTTTAGTCTATGCTTTGGCTGGTCACTGCCAGTCACTGTTACCTGATCCACATATCCTGAGTACCTGTGGAAAACAATTTTGGCCTTGCACTGCTGAAATTTGAAAATCCAAAGCCTGCCCTTGGTGCGTGGTGAGGAGGAACACAGAACTTGAATGCAATGAGAAAACTCAGCATGCTTTCCGGTAAGCAGATGTTATTAAAAAAACACCCTAGACCTTCCACAGTTTTCCCATTGCCAAATAATGCCCGGGCTTGAGTGTGTTATGTATGGGGACCCAAAGAGAAGGAAATGAATGTTGTGGGATCATCTCTCTTAATGTCTCCAATTAGTAGGTAACCAAATGAGTACCTGTTAGCTGCTGGAGAGCAGTTGACTGCCCTCAACTGCGTAAGAGCACCCACTTCTACAAGCTTGCACTGGAATTAGTTCCTTTGGGGAATCCATTCACCAGCTGCTAGGGATGAACAGAGGCATTGTGCTTCATTCTCCTCTGTATTTGCTGTGTGCAGCCCTGTTTCCATTCTGCTGCAGTTCATCTTCCACCAAAAACTGTGTTATTCACCTTGCTGTCTACCATGATGAAATTGGGGGTGGGGGTGGGGAGACACAAATTGTCAATTATGTTTTATTTGCAGGCAGAAAGCAGCAGCAACGCTGCCCGGGGCTGATGGGGGTTATAGCCCAAAACTTCAGGAGGGCACCGGAGTGTCAGAGGCTGGGGGAAAAACAACCCACTAATTCAGAAGTGGAAGCAATTTTGCTTGCTATTTATGGTGACAATCTGTACAAAGGAATATCAAAGAGACTGACATGCTTTAGTGTCATGAGGCTGTTATGAATAATCACCACTTCGCCAATCATCAGAGAAAAAGCAGAGGAAACTGAAAAGATTTCATTGTGGATGTGAAAGTAATAACTCTTCCAATAACCATTAAAAAAAAAAAAAGACCATTAGGAGCATAGCCATTTTAACCATCTCAGAATCCAACTTCTAAAACAGCCCAAATTTGAGCCCTAAAATTTGGAGTCTCAAATGTCATTCTTTTGGAGGATACAATAAATTATTCCCTCTCAGAAGAATCTTGTTAAATTTATGCAAGTTGTCTGGCACTGCTGTCTCTTTTCATTTATCCATAAAATATGTAATTTCCCTCTTTCAGTTTGCTTTACTCAGTCTTACTCCTTTGTTAAGGGACGCGGGTGGCGCTGTGGGTAAAACCTCAGCACCTAGGGCTTGCCAATCGTATGGTCGGTGGTTCGAATCCCCATGGCAGGGTGCGCTCCCGTCGTTCGGTCCCAGCGCCTGCCAACCTAGCAGTTCAAAAGCACCCCCGGGTGCAAGTAGATAAATAGGGACCGCTTACCAGCGGGAAGGTAAACGGTGTTCCGTGTGCTGCGCTGGCTCGCCAGATGCAGCTTGTCACGCTGGCCACGTGACCCGGAAGTGTCTGCGGACAGCGCTGGCTCCCGGCCTATAGAGTGAGATGAGTGCACAACCCTAGAGTCTTTCAAGACTGGCCCGAACGGGCAGGGGTACCTTTACATTTACCTTTTTTTTACTCCTTTGTTAATTACAAAGCCAAGTAAGGGACACACACACAGAGAGAGAGAGAGAGAGAGAGAGAGAGAGAGTTACCTGGCATATTAGCTGCAGAATATTTTCAAAGAGTTATTTGGGGTTTGGGTCCTGCTCATCTTGCCATGTTGAGGAAAAGTAACATAGCAGATTGACACTAACAATGCAACCTGTCATGAGTAGAACTTGGGATTGGAGGAGACACCAACTGCAATGATACCAGTTTGTGGGAAGGGACACAAGCACACCTCTATTTGTTGCAATAGTCAAGAGCTCCCAATTGTAACATTCATACATAGTTTCTAACTAGATGGCCAGGCTAGTAGCACCAAGGGATGGATGTAGTTCAGTGGTAGTGGAAGCTTCACATTGCTCCCTGGGCTGCTGCAGAGACTCACCCCAAAATGGCTCGGTCCTCACGTTTCTTATACTCTCCCTGTCTCTTGTTGTTCAGCCCTCTGAGCATCTTCCCTCTTTGATGGCATCAGGACAAAACAGTTTCATTTCAGGATGCCTTCACACCACAAATGCTTCTCCAATTTTATTTTCTGATGTTTTAATCTGTTTTAAATCCGGTAACACTGTATGTTTTGTTTGTTCTTTGCATGCTGCTTTGAGACACATGTGAAAAGCAGGATATAAATTCTTTAAATAGAAAATTATTTTTACTGGGATCTTATGAGGATGCTGTTGTCCTTTCTGAAAGCCCACTGTCCTGATCATGCAGTTTCAGCTAAGCCAATCACGCCTTATCTATCTGAAACTTTCAAGGAAGTTTGCTTGCCTCTAAATCATTTTGGAATATGGTCAACTCCATTGCTTTCTCAGAGACAAAGTCCTGTTTATTATTGTTTTCTCTCAGTAGTTTAAGCAGAGCAAACACCCACATGTTCATTGGTAATTGATCATTGATTACAATACATTGGGGAATTATACTATCAATAAATTGTTTATAATTGATTACAGTACATTTGAGAATTAAAAATAGAAACAATAATAATATATGACCATGCAATCACAAGGGTGGAAAATCCTATTGAAATACGATTTTATCTGGTGGTGTTTGTAAATAGGCAATTGTTAGCTGTATTTCTATACCCCATTTAGAATCTTATAATTGCACCCAGTTAATTTGATCCTGATTTTTCATTTTTCATTTGACTATATTATCAAAAGCTCCTTGTGTTGAACTTACATTATTTTCTTGTTTGTTAATGTTTGTTTTTTTCTTTGTGTAGTTTTGGGGTGTGTGTGTGGGTGTTTGTGTGAATGAAGCTTTATCATAAAGCACTTGAGGTATATTAAAAGGTTCAAAGCTAAACACCCATTAAAGATATATGAAGACATGAGCAGATTGTATTCACAAAACTTTCATGAAGACTCGCATGAGAGATTGACAGCTGAGTTCCCTATGCTTACTCCTTGGTAAATGGGCACCCGAGTGCAGCCTGACATTACTGGTGTGTGTGTGTGTGTGTGTGTGTGTGTGTGTGTGTGTGTCATGTTCTTCACACTGAGGGAAAGATAAAATCTTTCTCACACATGATGAATAATGGCAAAAAATCACACTGAATAATGAAAATGAATAATTTGGCAAGAACCAACATCCAGCAAACCAACTTCTAAATACTGTTGAATATCAAATCATGAATATCAATCCAGGGGTAGTAGAATAAATACCATTAAAAGGAAGTTTTGCAGCTCATGAAGTTGTAATGTTTTTTTGTTTGTTTTTAAGGGACAGTGCATTGACCGTAGCATAAAAGAGTAAGCATTGGGGGCCCAGTTAAACTAGAAAGGACTGCTGAAACTTCACATCAGCGCCTGAGAGTGATGACTCATGTTTTGTCTTTCAGGTCTTTGTAGTTCACAATTATAACCAGCAATGTGTTAAGCTTCTGCTCTTGGATTTGAGATACCGTCGCAATGGAAAGACGCCATGCTTTCATTAACGATGAGTTAAGCTGGGATGGGGAGCTCATCTAGCAAGCGTGCCACATCCTTCCTTCCCCCTAGCCCCCACCAGCCAAGTCTGACAGGTAGGCAAGGCTGCCCTCCGGACAATCATCTGCCATCATCAGGTGGGCTCACCTTTGTTCTGCTTGCAAGAGGTTTCATTGATGGCAGCCACACCTTTACGTGCCTCACATCTGATATCACATACGATTTTACCTTTTCATAGTAGACTAATTTCTAGATACACTCACACACCTCCCCGTTCTCCACTCAGGCAGGCAAGAGTCAATATCAGAATGTGAGGGCACAGTCCAGTCAGCAGAAACACTCTGGGAGGGAGCAAGCAAGGCTAGTGAAGGGTGTGACCTGAGAATAAAGAGGGGGGGGGTTGTACAGCCAAGGGAGAGTCTCAAGGGTAAATAAGAGGGGTCTGGAAAGCCACATTTGGCCTCTGGGATTAAGGTTCCCAACCCTTGTCTTAAGCGTGTTGAGCACGTGTTGTGGTGGGGGCTATCAAGACACCCACTGTTGCTGGGCGGGAAACAGGTTGGCCACCATTATCACTGAGCTCTTCTTGTTGCTGGGGAGATTTATATGTTGCCATTTTGCGATTGACAGCCATAGCCTTTAAATACCCTGTGCGCAGCGTTGAGCTTCCTCTTTTTCGCTGCGCGCATCGGATCACCCGCCCTCCCTCCCTATCTTCAGGGTTGTTCGCTTGACCTTGCTATGCCTGTCATGGGGTCATCTGCTTTTGGGGCAGGGGCCCGGTAGGAATTTTGTCCATTTGGCTGATTGGCTGGTGCCATTTGGTTTTTGCCTACTGCGTAGCAAATCGTCACATCTTGTAAGGTTGTGGTTAGGCATTGGTTTTATGAACTGATTGGTGGAGGGGTATGGATTGGCTGTGCCTGTCCCTCCAAATGCTGCTGCTGCAAGGGTATTCCATTAAAGGAATCCAGGGGCTCACCATGCTTTTGTCTGAACCCCTGCCAAGGGGCTAGGGCCACTCAAGAGCCCCTGGGGGCATTTGGGGAGAGGTGAGGCATAGTACCCAGCTCCGTCTCTCTCCCCAAAATGTTTTCCCTTTCTGACTTTGCAGGCGTGTGAATGTCAGTCCGTCCCTGCACAGGGTCAGATAGTCGCAACCAATGCCTAAGCAACCACTCACATTCTTGTAATTTTAATAAAGTTGTGGCCAAAATTATGCCAAAAACCTTAAACTAAAATTATGTGTCAACTGTGTTTATTTGGGGGGTGTCTTGGGGACCTCAACACGCAAATGCATATTACAGCCAAGTGTAAATGGCAACTTTCTTTTTCAGTTGGCAGTCTGTTACATGTAATTCATAGGAGGAAGGGAAAAATTATTGGTAGCATTTATCATTATCACCACTACCACCACAGTCTATTAGCTGCTTAACTTGTAAAAATGACTCAAAGCAACTTACAAAAGATGCCCCTTTTCACTCTGCTGAATACTTACATCTTAAGAAGGAATAAAATCTCACCACGATATGTAAGAGTTCTTTGCAAAGTGGCCTCTACAAACAGCTTCTGTTTCCATTTTAATCATTAACATATATATATATATATATATATATATATATATATATATATATATATATATTCTGATAGAAAGAAAGAATTAAAAATTGCAGGTAACTTGAAACATTCCAGATAGACCTGCAACCTGAGATGGTCTTGTTTGAGGGAATTAAAATCACTGTTTTCTTGATGTTAGCAGACAGCGAGTATGCAGTCTGTGGCTATTTATAACTCACAAACAAGCAGACAGCTAATATAGCCAAGAGCAAGTGGTAACAGAGTAATATAATTCTATTAGCCAACATAGGCAGGCATGTTGTCTGATCTAGCCATGTGTAGATGTGTTTTTATCATTCATATGTTAAAAACAACCCAGAATCCTTTTAATGTGAACATTAAATTATACCATTCCAAAGACAGTGAGTCCCTGCAAGGGCTACAGGATGGCAGTGGTCTGAGCAATAGTTAGGGGAAGCCCTGAGATGATTATATATGACCTTGATTTGCTTATTTGTTTTTAAAAGCCACACACCACCTATGGTGCATTGACTCACTAGGATTATTGTGTTAGTTAATGCCAATGCTAGCACTTCTGTCCCCCTGCTAACAATCCTTTTGCTTGTTGTGTGGAACTGTGGCATTTTGCATCAATACTACTCTCTCCCCTACAAACATACACATATGTTCTGTACTGACCCAAAATAATTCTTGGTGTTTCTAAAAGGATGAATAATTAACTGAACATTATGCCCTTGGTCGCGCTGGTCGATTATCTCTGGCGGGCTAGGGACAAAGATGAGAGCTGTTTCCTAGTTCTGCTGGATTTCTCAGCAGCTTTTGATACCATTGACCATAACATCCTTCTGGACTGTCTTGAGGGGCTGGGAGCTGGGGGCACTGTTATACAGTGGTTCCGCTCCCTTCTCCTGAGCCGTGTCCAGAAAGTGGTGGTGGGGGATGAGTGTTCAGACTCCTGGGCTCTCACTTTTGGGTTGTCTCAGGGTTCCATCCTCTCCCCCATGCTTTTTAACATCTACATGAAGCCGCTAGGAGAGATCATCAGGGGGTTTGGGTTGGGTGTCCATCAATATGCGGATGATACCCAGCTGTACCTCTCTTTTAAATCAGAACCAGTGAAGGCAGTGAAGGTCCTGTGTGAGTGTCTGGGGGCGGTTGGAGGATGGATGGTGGCTAATGGATTGAGGCTGAATCCTGACAAGACAGAAGTACTATTCTTGGGGGACAGGGCATGGGCTGGTGTGGAGGACTCCCTGATCCTGAATGGGGTAACTGTGCCCTTGAAGGACCAGGTGCACAGCCTGGGAGTCGTTTTGGACTCAGGTGTCCATGGAGGTTCAGGTTAATTCTGTGTCCAGGGCAGCTGTCTACCCTACCTGCCCACAGACTGTCTTGCCAGAGTGGTGCATGCTCTAGTTATCTCAAGCTTGGACTACTGCAATGCACTTTACGTGGGGCTACCTTTGAAGGTGACTCAGAAACTGCAATTAATCCAGAATGCAGCAGCTAGACTGATGACTGGGTGTGGCCGCTGAGACCATATAACACTGGTCCTGAAAGATCTTCATTGGGTCCCAGTACATTTCTGAGCACAATTCAAAATGTTGATGCTGACCTTTAATGCCCTAAACGGCCTCTGTCCTGTATACCTGAAGGAACGTCTCCACCCCCATCGTCCAGCCCAGACACTGAGGTCTAGCACCGAGGGCCTTCTCAGTAGTGGCACCTACCCTGTGGAACACCCTCTCAGCCGATGTCAAGGCAATAAGCAACTATTTTACTTTTAAAAGACAACTGAAGGTGGCCCTGTTTAGGGAAGTTTTTAATGTTTGATGCTGTATTGTTTTTAATATTCAGTTGGAAGCCACCCAGAGTAGCTGGGGAAACCCAGCCATATGGGCGGGGTATAAATAATGAGTTATTCTTATATTATTATATCATTACTCCCCATGATTATGGAGCAGAAGTGTCATTCAATATGTCCTGGCCCTTATCCTCAGATTTTAACAGTTCTGTCTCCGAGGCGAGCATCGTCAAGCAATTTCGTATTCATTGATGAGGAAGGTGAACCTCAATATGTAATATATTTACAGCAAAAAAATTAAAAAGGGTTAAAATTGTACCAACCCAAATACCACTTCCAGGTGGTGAAGAGAAATTTGCTTGTTTTCCCAGAACAAATCATTTCTGGCTCTGTGGAGGAAAATAGCTGCTTGTCGATGCTATACGCCCACACGGCAAGGAGATGAAATTGGCACCTGAATTCTGCAGCACGGCAGATATTTCCATTCATTACAAACAGAACAGCTGTTTAAATGTAGGGTGTTAATAAGATCAGCAATGCAATTATTAGCTGCTGATCATGGCCTGATCCAACGCCTCTCAATGCCTCTAGAACTTCAGGAGCATTGGCACAACTGTGTATGTGAACTGAGGACCAATCTAGTGTGTTCTGTGATGGTTTTGCTTCTAGGCTATTGAACTTAGGCAGCTAGCAAGCATAGCACCTGTAGGACTCTATGCCAAAGGCAGTGATCCTGCACGGTGCAGCTTGCTATTGCTCAGAAACATACCCTCCAAGTGTCCCTGTTTTCCAGGAACAGTCCCAGAATTATGAAAGCCATCTTGCTTTATGATTTGATCCCATAATGTTCTTACTTTCCCCTCCAGCACTGCTGCTGTCCAGTGGCGAAGCTGCATGCTCTGGCACCGGGGGCCAAGAGCAGGTGTGGGCGTGCCTGGGGGCATGGTGCCCAGGGCGGTGGGGGTGCGTGGCACATGTTGGGGGGCAGCTGCAATGGTACCCCACTCCCCGATGGTCTGCGGGCAGTGTGCTCCCTCTGCCCCCCCGTTCCTCCACCAGTGCTGCCGTCAACCTCAGGAAGGAGGATGAACGACAATGACGGTGGCTGTTGCAGTGGTGAGGGAGCATCTCATTGTGTCTCCGTGGTCACCACTGCCAGCACCCTCCTTTGGGCAGCTTGTAGCAGCTGCTGGAGAGCGGATGAGGAGGAGAGGGTGCTGCTGATGCCCAGCCCTGTGTGACGTGCTGGCTCTGAGGGGCAGGCAGAGGGCAGGGTCACCCTGGGTGGGAAGAAAGGGTGAGCAGAACGGAACGCAATGAGTCTTGCTTTTAAACAAAAAACGCTTTGTGCATTCGTGTTTAATCTTGCCCCCTTCTAAAATTTATTTATTGGTGTGTGTTTTTCTTTTTGTAAATCTACCAAAGAATAAAATGAAATAAAATAAAATCAGGATTAAGGGGTTTTCTCAGGACAGTGGAGGATGTTGTGTGCTGTATACCTCCTTCCTTGCTCATTCAGTGATTAATCCTTGATTTGGTTGTTCACTTTTCATATTGGGGGGGGGACATGTATTCAAGGTGATTCACAGTCATAACTATGTGTAAATAATGCAATACAATGAAAACACAGGGAGACTATTGGAAACATTAATAAAAAATTAAGGCCATTAGCAGCCAGATGCAGGACTTATGCTAATATAATGGGATCACGAATGAATGGATTTATCAGTTCTGCATGTCAATAGGGCTACTATACAATGCAAGTGGGTAAATTTAATGCTTTTTCAGTCTGAGCAAGCATTTGCATTCCTAGAAATAAAAGTTTCACCCAGAACAATGGCCCAATTCACTGATAATAGCTAAACCCCATTTGCAAAGAAATGGAAAGTAAAAAAGGGATCTAAACAAACTTCAGATGGAACAATTTAAAATTGGCAAGCGAGCAAATTGGCATAAAAGCCCCTAGAGAAGCCATGCTGCCTTCTTTAATTAAAAGATAATTAAGAATTATGATTAATTATTTGAAAAGATCACTTGCATTTTCTGTCTCTTTGGATGAATGTCAACTGAAATATACAAAAGGTGATGAAGAGGTTTGCCTTTTCTGTATTCAGCAAGATTTCATCTGGCAAATGATATACTATGGCTGGAGAAAAGAATGCAGAAGAGAAGCTAACCCATCACACCTGTCAATTTTCAGCTGTATTTTCATAGTCAGGACTCTTGCACATGTCCAAACTGCACATGCTTTCACCATCATATGATGCATTCACCATATGATCTATTCTTCAAACACAGTACACTTTTGTTTTAATATAATGGGTGTTTTGAATTCAACTACTTTAACAATGGTAAATTCTGAAACCTTCATTCCAACCAGTTTCCATGAGTTGGAATTACTGTATTTTTCGCTCTATAAGACGCACCAGACCACAAGACGCACCTAGTTTTTGGAGGAGGAAAACAAGAAAAAAAATATTCTGAATCTTAGAAGCCAGAACAGCAAGAAGGATCGTTGCGCAGTGAAAGCAGCAATCCCTCTTGCTGTTCTGGCTTCTGGGATAGCTGCGCAGCCTGCATTCACTCCATAAGACACACACACATTTCCCCTTACCTTTTAGGAGGGAAAAAGTGAGTCTTATAGAGCAAAAAATACGGTATTTATTGAAACCAATGATATTGCTCCCAAGTACACCTGTCATTCAGGATTGTGGGAAGAACCTGTAATGGTTATAAGGGGTTGCTCGTGCGTAAGTTGCCGCCACTCCTGGCTAGGTTGCCTGGTTAAACCTTTTCTGTCTGGACAACCCTTCACTTCGTGGCTGTTTCAGTCGCTAGCAGAATCCATCAGTGGGCGTTTCTTGAACCTCTTCCAGCAAAGAAGTTCTTTGACGCCAAGTCTACGCCTACTCTCCCTGCACGGAAGTCTTCTGTGCAGGGTGGGTGTGGGTAGCGGAGGACCCGTGCTCTCCCCGCTGGTCTCCAGCGAGGAGTCCTGGGGCCCCCTCGCCGATTTCCTCATCTGCCCCCCTTTATCCCTGGTGTTACGCTGATTTCCTTCCCCAGCCGATGAGCTGCCTTTCTCCCTGCTGGGCCCTTCTCCAGCATCACTTGGGAGCCTTGCCTCCGCCTCTGGCTCTGATGGCAGTTCCCTGACATCCACCTCCCCCCCAGGACCCCCTCCACCCCTGGCCCGACCTTTTGATCCAACTTCGTCCCTTTTCCTCGATGCGGGGAATCCCCGGAAGGAGCTGACGCCATCCTCTGAGGATTCAAAACCCGCTTCCCACCCGCTCCGATCTCTTCCTGCGGGGTGGGCCTCCCAGTCTGATTCTTCTTCCTCTGACGCCTCTCCTCCCTCCTCTTCGGAGGCAGGAAAACCCACAAAATCCTCTTCATCATCTGTGGTTCCAAATTGCTCCTCCCAGAATCTCGCTAGTGGTTTTGGTTTATCTGGGAACAGGCTGTGGAACTCCTCCACAAGATACCCGTCATTGATTGCCTCCGAGGGAACCCACATGTTTTCTGACCTGGGTTCTCCCTCCCAAGCTACCAAGTACTCCACCTGGCGCCCTCGCCACCTTGAATCGAGTATTTCTGTGGCTTGGTTGTGGTGTTCCCTCTCCTCTACCTGCGGGTGTGTGGTGACTTCGCCCTCTCGCCCCGGGAATTCCCGCCCCTCCCTGTACGGTGAGAGTAGGGAGCTTTGGAACACCGGGTGTATCTTCATGCTGTCAGGCAACTTGAGCTTGAATGCCACGGGGTTCACCTGCTGTGTTACCTCAAAAGGTCCCAGCCGCCTTGGCTGCAACTTCTTGCACCCTCCCTTAAAGGGTAACCCTTGGGTTGACAACCACACCCGGTCTCCCACCCGTATGGTCTCCCCTTCCCGATGGTGCTTGTCTGCCTGCCTCTTGTAAATTTCCTTGGCCCGTTCCAAGTTCATCTTAAGTTGGAGTCCTGGAGCCCCCTCGCCGATTCCCCCATCTGCCCCCCTTTATCCCTGGTGTTACGCTGATTTCCTTCCCCAGCCGATGAGCTGCCTTTCTCCCTGCTGGGCCCTTCTCCAGCATCGCTTGGGAGCCTTGCCTCCGCCTCTGGCTCCGATGTCAGTTCCCTGACAGAACCATAAAGACAAACCTAAATGCAGACAAATATCCAAGTGTGAGCAGTTAAAATCTTTACATTGAAAATAAAGCACTTAAGGGAATGAAGTACCTATACTTGGTCTTTGTGAGAAAGGGATGTTGGACTAGACAGTCCTTTGGCTCTTCCTATGTTCTGGACACCCAGATTCACTTTTAATACTACTTGCGCATTGCTTGAGAAACTCTGATTCAAAATGTGCTCATCTAAGCTGGCTATTTTATACAGATATGAAAACAGTCTGTTTAAGGTAATGCTGCTTGTGCAGAAGCAACTCATTCAACTAATTGTTGTTTCCCCAGTCTGGGGAAAAGGTGGGATATAAACAACAACAATACGACAATCACAACACTGGCTAGCTTATAATTATAATGCGGGCATGGGCAAACGCTGGACAGCAGCCCAGATCTATACCCTCAAGATGACCGAGATTGCAGCTCTGAGATCCCCTTTTCCTGGGATTAAGCCCCATTGAGCTCCATGGAACTTGCTTAACTGGAGCACCACCTCGCCTGGCATCGCCCCATAAAGTCTTTTTCAAAACAGTTGTTTTGAACAGACACAATTCACAGTCTGCAGACTAACTGGCATTTCCCTGTTCAGTCAAGCATTCAGGCAAGCTGCTGCTGCAGCATGACTCATTTCCCCCTCTCTCGGTTGGATCCCATGTACTCTCTGGCCAGCGCAAACACAGAACATCACGGCAGTGCAATAGTTTATATTAAGCAATACAGCTATCACTGAGTTGCTTTGAGTGCCTCAACTGATGGCACAGACGAGAAGAAACCTATTAAGATGATGCCAGCTTGAAAGAACTGCAGCCATTTAAAAGCAACAATCAATGCAAATATGTCATATAGGATGGTACAATAATTGTTTCTGGAAAGCAATCTGAGAGAGGAGAAATGTGGCCAAACTTGGAAAAGGGGGGGATTTTAGATGCCTTTTCACTTCCACAGGGCCTCTTATCTTCATATTTTTGTTTCTAGTCCCACCCAGCATGGCCTGTTTGTAAGGCTGCCTTCTTCCTGGGCTGGCACCAGGCAATTAAACAGCATGGGCTTCCCAGTGCATCTTTGAATATATGCTCATTATAGCCAAAAGTAGGAGGAGGATTGGGTAAGGTTGCTAGATGCCAATATTCAGAAGCCAGTGTGTGCATTTCAAAGAAAGCAAAACAAAACTGCACCTTGGCAGAGACGCAGCATGCACAAAACTGCTGATGGCCAAAAAGGAGCCTAATTTGAAATATTTGAGTGGCCTTTCAGTTTGTTCAATTGCTGACTTCTTCCCTCCTGCAAATAATAATAATAGTAGTATTTTTTTGGCAAGCTTTTAGATGTAAACTTGCTGAGCTAATCCACATCTAATTAGAGACTTTAAGTAAAATGCTCCTATAAAGTGGTGCTGGAACCAGAACTGCTACCTCATCGTATATTCCTCTCCCCTTCTTCACTCCCCCCCCCCATTTTTAGTCCAGAAAGAGTTTCATTTATTTACTGTATTGCCGAATGTTGCACAATTTGGCATTTTCATGATCATTCAGACAAGGGGCTGCCTCAATTTGTCCATATGCAAGACAAGGTCAGACCACCACTCTCTGGACATTACTTGGTTTTGAAAATAATTGGGCCTATTGTTCCAATGTGAGATACATACATAGGATGATCAGTGATGCATTGCCATAAAAAAGTATTTGCCCTCTGCCACAGCCTCTTCCTGCTTACCAAACCCTGTTACCTGAATTTGCAGGAATGCCAGTTGAAAAATCTGTTTGGTGGACACAGAGCTTGGGATCAAAGGGAATAGCTACCTGCAAAACCAAAATATGAGTTTGCCCTTTAAAATGTAGTTTAAGAAATCAAATTACAATGGTGGTTGTTAAATTCTTAGTTACTTTTTTTACTGTAAAGAAATGCAGTAAAGAAAAAGCTGCATTTATTCAATTTCTGCCTGTCACGCAGTTCTGAAAGGCACCTCAGTTCTGCTGGAGTGCAGAGAAGGGGGAGAGTGATTGTTCTGAGGAGTACTATGGCATTGCTGGGTTCCTGTTTGTTTGTCTTCTATACCATGCATAGACAAAAATGAATGCAGCAGTGACAGCCTGTGATGCTAAGTCTTACCAGTTCAGCCCTGTTATCTCTTTCTGAGTGATAAGTGAAGGTTCTGGTATATCATTATATGTGTTTCTTGACAAGTATGGAAGATAAACTACATATATATCAACATTAATCTCCCCCACACCTTAACAGAGCCATCTGCTTGCATGCTGGAAATGCGTATTTACTATAATTATCGCTTTGCATGTTGCACTAGTTAAATCAGGAATGGATATGAAATCAGATTTCATTTACATGAGAGGCGGTGTGAGTGCTTTAATCTTCACCCAACAGACAGAATTCAGCCTGAGCAAGAACATAAATCTGAAATTACTTCAGAAGTACATTTCTCTACAAATTGTAACTTAGCTTCCAATGGATATTGATCATATTCTGATTATTTCCCTTTTGAGTAATCCGGTAACAAATGGTATACATGTTACTGACTAATCTAATAGCTTTAAGCTCAAGAAGAGCTGTAATTGACAGTGGGTCCAAGAACATAAGCAAACACTTGCGGAATCACACCAGTGGTCAATCTTGTCCAACATCCTGTCCAACATCCAGATGCCTATGGAAAGCCAAAAAGCAGGATTTGAGAGCAGCACACTCTGCCCACCCTGCCTCCCAAAATGGAGGTAGAACACAGACATTGTGACTGGTAGCAACTGACAGCCTTATCCTCCAAGTATTTGTCTAATTCTCTTTTAAAGCCATCCAAGTTAGTGACCCTTGCAACTTCTGGGAGCAAATAATATACAGTGGTACCTCGGGTTACATACGCTTCAGGTTACATACACTTCAGGTTACAGTCCGCTAACCCAGAAATAGTGCTTCAGGATAAGAACAGTTTCAGGTTAAGAACGGACCTCCGGAATGAATTAAGTTCTTAACCCGAGGTACCACTGTATGGTGTTAAACTAGGCACTGTATGAAGCCTCCTTTCCTTCCTTCCAACATTCAGCCTCATTGGACGTCCACAGGTTCTTGTGCTAATGAGGGAGAAAAATATTTCTCACTCCACTTTCTCCACACTATGCATAATTTTATATAGCACCACCACGTCTCCTCTTGCTCACCTTGTCCACAATTCTGCAACCTTTCCTCATGGGGAGTCACTCCACCCCCTTGATCCTTTTGGCTGCCTCTTTCTGAACCTTTCCAGCTTATCAATATCCTTTTTGAGGTGAGGCAACCAGAAATGTACACAGTATTCCAAGTGCAGCCACACCATGGACTTGTATAATGGCATTATGATATTGGCAGTTTTATTTTTCAGTTCCTTTTCAGAATGGGTTTTGCCATTTTTCACATTCGCCACACATTGGGTCAACACTGTCATCAAGCTATACACTACAAGCCCAAAGTCTTGTTCCTTGTCAGTCACTACCAGTTCAGACCCAAAGAGTGTATATGTGAAATTTAGATTTATTTATTTTTGCCCCAGCATGCATCAGTTTTCACTTGTTTGTATTGAATTTTAACTTTTACTGCCCATTCATCCAGTTTGAGGAGATACTTTGGGAGCCGTTCACAGTCTTTTTGTTTTGTTTTAATAACCCTGAATGATTTGGTATCATCAGGAAATTTGGTTACCTCACTGCTTACCCTTAACTCTAAATCATTGATGGACAAGTTAAAAAGCACAGGTCCCTATACCAATCCTTGGGAGACTTCAATTTATACATACTGTACTACCTTCGGATAACTGTCCATTCATTCCTATTAATTGCATCCTGTTCCTTAACTAGTTACTGATCCAAAAGAGGATCTCTCCTCTTATCCTGTGATTGCTAAGCTTACTCTGGAGTTTTTGGTGAGATACTTCATCAAAAGCATTTTCTAAGTCTAAATACACAGTGTTAGCTGGCTCACATCTATCTAGCTTTATGTTTGTTGATACTCTCAACTCAAAGTTCCTGTGACAGGTCTTACTCTAGCAGATGCTATGCTGTTTCCACTTCTGCAAGCCTTGTTGTTCTGTGTGCATGGTAATTTTGCCCTTGACAATGCTTCCCACCAGTTTCCTAGGACTGTTTTGCTGCAACAGAAAATTAGGAAACTGCTCTAATTTTATTGGAAAGCTGAAATCCACTGTTTTGTCTTCTGTGATACAAAACTGACCAGGCTTGCTTGAGGGGCTGTGAGAGCTACCCTAAAGGTGCAGGTTAAATCGAGGTTCCAAAACACACAGGGAACTTCCACGGGTAGAACTGACCTCTTTACTGACTTCCAACTAGTGCAAATGGGCTACAGAAGGGCAGACCTAGCAAGCTCATCCCTGCTGCTCATGCGGCAATGTACCCATGTACAAAATGCCTGAATAGGGCAACTGTCTCTTAACAACCCCCCTTGACCTGTGGGGTTGTATGTGAGTAGGAAAGATTTGCCCCAAGTAGGGCTTGTCCTATGTAGTGTGATAATATCTTTGAAAGAAAATTGAAAGCAGGTGGCCTATGTGTTAGCTCTTTGAGTAAAGCACTTTCCCATTGTGTGGCAACTATTTCAACCATGAAAGCCTTCTTTTGTATGGGGTTACCGAAACCATGGTTGAAATCACCCCAGCTGTACAGGGAGCCATTTCACACTGTTCTTGTGGATTTCAATAGGCCTTTCATGGAAGAACTTCTGTGTGGATTGTGGCAGTGGCTGGTGCCCATTGAGACTGGTAGGGCAGAAGCTAGAGAGACTAACCATCCGGTGGCGCCAGAGCCAACTCACTCTAATCTTGTCCCAGTCCTAGGTAAAGGTAAAGGGACCCCTGACCATTAGGTCCAGTCGTGGCTGACTCTGGGGTTGCGGCGCTCATCTCACTTTACTGGCCGAGGGTTCCAGGTCATGTGGCCAGCATGACTAAGCCGCTTCTGGCGAACCAGAGCAGTGCACAGAAACACCGTTTACCTCCCCACCGGAGTGGTACCTATTTATCTACTTGCACTTTGACGTGCTTTCGAACTGCTAGGTTGGCAGGAGCAGGGACCGAGCAACGGGAGCACACCCTGTCGAGGGGATTCGAACTGCCGACTTTCTGATTGACAAGTCCTAGGCTCTGTACCTTTGGCTTAATTCTACAAGGACAACACTGAGACTGTGGAGGAGGAAGCTGACAGGCAATGCCATCCCCTGGACTGTTTGTAAGCAAGAAGGCAGGCAGTTGGGAGCTTGCTGATGGCAGACTGAGGTTGGTGAGGCAGTACCCCATTCACCCAAATGGCTTGTCCCCCACTGGTAGATTGTGCCCTAATTGTATCCCCCCCCCCGACTGAAATTCTCATTACACCTTGAAAATACCTGGTAAACAATCATGAGGGGTGTAAGCCCTTGATCTGCCTACTTTCGCATTTGTGGTTATTCTTTTGCTAGCATCCCGGGTATCTGAGAAAATGTGAGTGACCAGCATGGAAGAGCAGAACACCCACTGTGTGGAAATGAGACAGATTTAATGAGCAAGTGACACATTCCAATTCGTCTCCTCCGGTAGTCAGCAATCAAACATTTTTTTATTTTTTTATGTGTAGCTTCAGTGAAATCCAGCAGATCGAATGCTTAGTAAGATCTCAGCAGCTCCTAATTAAGATCTTTCCGTCTCAGCATGTAAAATGTCAAGTACCAGAAGACATAGGATTAATAAATTATTTTTAGTGGCAATTTGGCTCATGCCTTCAGAATTTCTAACTGGGCCTTAATAAGCTGAATGCTATCGTGTTGCAGGGAGGCTGCTCTGAACTGAGTGCAAGTTCTGAGTAGTCTCAAAACTTGCAGGAATAGTTTATTCCTTCATTTCCTTTCAGTACTGCTGGCACATTGTGAAAATGCGTAGGGCACTTTTAATCATTTAGGAATGGAAATGTAGGAAGCTTAATTAAGCCACTGGTCCATCTAGCTCAGTATTGCCTACCTTGACTGGCAACAGTTCTCCATGATTTCAGATCTCTCCCAGCCCTACCTGGAGATACCGGGGATTGAACCTGGCACCTCCTCCATGCAAAGCAGATGCTCTGCCACTGAGCTACGGGCCTTCAATGCCCATTCTTCATTCAACAGTAGATTTTAAAACCTTGGTGGAAGACTTTTTGCAGAGGGTGGGGCAGGTGGGATGTGACTTTGTCTCTGCTTCTTGATCTCGTGATAGCTTCTGACCGTGGTATCCTCCTGGACCAGCACCAGGGAATGGGGAGTTCCAGCCCTACCTTTGGGACTCTCTGGACTGCATTGGATGAGTGAGTTTTGGTCTATTGACGGCTATGTTATGGGGTGCAGCAGGGCAAGATCTCAACTCCAATTCTATTAACAAGCTATATTAAGCTGCTGGGAGCAGTCGCTGAGAGGCATTGAAGCCACCAACTTGGATGGCTTTACAAAGGATTAGACAAGTTCGTGTAGGATAAGTCTGCTCACCCCTTTAGGTGCGGCGGCATTGCAGGACAGCAGAGGCTCCACTGGGGTCCTGACAAGGGAGCCATGGCTTCAGTGCCCTTCCGGATAGGCGGTGGGGGCATAAGCCCCCGTTGCCTACCAGGAGCTGGATCCTAGCCTGCACCCTGCTTTGGCCAATGGGGATGCAAGCTGGGATGCTGTGCCAGGGACAGAGCCGACAGAGTGGGAAGTCTTCCCTCAGGTCCGCCCCTTGGCCATTTCAGCAGCCTGCACCTGGGGCACTACCAGTTTGTAGCCACAATGGCTACGCTCTGCCTCCATCGTCACTGCAGGAGGGGGAAGGTGCTCTGTACTGAGGCCCTGTTTGCAGGTTTCCCACAGATATCTGAGTAGCCACTGTGAGAACAGGTTGCTGGACTAGATGGGCCTCTGGACTGATCCAACAGGCTTCTTCTTATGTTCCAGTTTGTATGTCTGAGTCCAGAAATATGAACTTCTAACATTGATTTGAAGTAACTATTTTATAAATATTTGTGGCATGGCAAATTGTGGTGCAGTATACAGGAGTGAGGGATGCTGGTGGCACTGTGGTCCAAACCACAGAGCCTAGGGCTTGCCGATCAGAAGGTCGTGGTTCGAGCTCCGCTTGTTCAGTCCCAGCTCCTGCCCACCTAGCAATTCAAAAGCACGTCAAAGTGCAAGTAGATAAATAGGTACTGCTCTGGTGGGAAGGTAAACAGCGTTTCTGTGCACTGCTCTGGTTCGCCAGAAGCGGCTTAGTCATGCTGGCCACATGATCTGGAAGCTGTCTCTGGACAAATGCCAGCTCCCTTGGCCTATAAAGCGAGATGAGCGCGCAACCCCAGAGTCGTCTGCAACTGGAGCTAACGGTCAGGGGTACCTTTACCTTTATACATGACAGTTACAGAAAGGTAGCCGTGTTGGTCTGTATCTGAAGAAGTGTGCATGCACACGAAAGCTCATACCAAGAACTAACTTAGTTGGTCTTTAAGGTGCTACTGAAAAAAATTTTTTCTTTATACATGAGTGCACATGAAAATGTTATTGTTGATAACCAAATCCACATGGATTTTGTAGATAAGAATTGCAAAAAAGAAATGATCAGTAATCTAATGTCCTGGTTACAGATCTTTTCCTCAAAATGCCATATGGCTTTTGCATCCCAAAGTAGTAATCTTCAAATGTATTTTTGAGTGGAAGAAAAAGAAACTTTCATTAAGGCTACAATGTTACTAAATCTCAATGAGCTCAGTAGGGATTATTTATGAGAGCAGACAGACATATATAGGATTTCACCGCATGAATAAATTCCAAGATTTTAAAAAAACACTGGGTTTTTCTTCCTAGAATTGTAGGAATCTGATATATAAATGTAAAGTCTGAAATTGGGATTAGATAGAAAAGGACATGGTCTCAATTGGAATACATGCTCGGTCAACTGCTGTACGTCACCCCAATTCAATATAAGAATAATCTTTCTTCTTTCTGTGGGCTGTGGTTTTCCCAAGTATGGAAATCCCCATCTTGTTTCTCCCAAAATTAAACCACTGCCTCACCACATAATTTGTTTGGTCAGATAGAAACTGTTCTGTCATGAGGTGCTCTTGCCTTTTAGTAGAGGAAATGGGGATCTTTCAAGTAATTGCAATCTTCAGCCAGACGAGCAGTCGTTAACTTGTGAATAACAAGTTCCAGGAAAGGTAAGTCTCTTCCACTTACTTGTTGTCTGTCTTGGCAAAGATTATCACATCTAAAATCACCTTCCTTTTTATTATTTAAGAAAGAATGTGGCCTGCCCAATTAAAACAGTGTTCTAACCTGAAAAGAGTTGGCCTATTTAACCTCACTCATATCAACCATTTCCTAAGAAGTCGTGGAGAAAAATATTCCACTGCTTCCAGTCTGAAGATGCATAACTGGTCTTGTAATTCAATACTTCAAAATCAATTTGCAGTAACCTCAGAATGAAAGGTTCAATATGTGAGAAAGAAAATGAATAGCTTTTCTTGAGCACTGTCATACTCATTAATGGGAAGTGGGGACAGAACATCAGATGGGAAGGGAAGTTGCATAAGTGAGAACAGCGATAGACATGTGGCTGGCCACATGTCCTAATTTCAGAACACCGTCCTCTGTTGAGGGGCTGTCTGTTCCAAGCCTAGGTTTAAAATAAGGACCTATAGGAAGGGAGAAAACAAGGGCCTTAGAGTTGCTCATCAACAATTACTACCTGGACAGCAGACTAAGCAGGTGTGCAGGTCGCCTGCTCACTTTGGTAACATGTACTGGGTGATATATAAGTTAATCATACTCAGAGTAGACCCATACTCAGAGTCAGTGTGGTGTAGTGGTTAAGAGTGGTAGACTCGTAATCTGGTGAACCGGGTTTGCGTCTCCGCTCCTCCACATGCAGCTGCTGGGTGACCTTGGGCTAGTCACACTTCTCTGAAGTCTCTCAGCCCCACTCACCTCACAGAGTGTTTGTTGTGGGGGAGGAAAGGAAAGGAGATTGTTAGCCGCTTTGAGACTCCTTAGGGTAATGATAAAGTGGGATATCAAATCCAAACTCTTCTTCTTCTTCTTCACTGAAATCAATGGACTAAAATCCATTTGTTTCCATGGGTCTGCACCAAGTATGACTTGCATGGTGGACATAACCCATCATGTTTCTATTTATGTTATAGAAATTTACATATAAATTTACATGTGGCCACACTAGTTGACATTCAGGCCCAGCTCCAGAGTTTGCTGAAGAGCAGGTAACTAGGAAAAGAGATGGGTTAGCAATGGCAGGTGGCTCGCAGGTACATTCAAGTTGCATGGATAATAGGGCTTCAGGTTTTTGCCTTGCCATTGCCTTCACCAAATAGATCATCTGCACAGTGAAGTTATATCTACAAGCACTCCCAGTTCAATATGGCCAATCAATTGCAGAGAAATGGGATCATATCCCATATGCTGGTATTCAAATAGGAAGGAGTTGTACCATTTGTCTATCTCTAAAAAACAAAACAAACCCACGCATAAACACCCAAATCTGCCACTCTCTTATATTTACTGCCTAAAGCAGCACACTTAATGTAATGGTTATAGGGGTTGCTCGTGCGTAAGTTGCCGGCACTCCTGGCTAGGTTACCTGGTTAAACCCTTTCTGTCTGGACAGCCCTTCACTTCGTGGCTGTTTCAGTCGCTGGCAGAATCCGTCAGTGGGCGTTTCTTGAACTTCTTCCAGCAAAGAAGTTCTTTGACGCCAAGTCTCTGCCTACTCTCCCTGCGTGGAAGTCTTCTGCGCAGGGTGGGTGTGGGCAGCGGAGGACCCGTGCTCTCCCCGCTGGTCTCTGGTGAAGAGTCCTGGAGCCCTCTCGCCGATTCCCCCATCTGCCCCCCTTCACCCCTGGTGTTACGCTGATTTCCTTCCCCAGCAGATGGGCTGCCTCTCCCCCTGCTGGGCTCCTCTCCAGCATCGCTCTGGAGCCTGCCTCTGCCTCTGGCTCCGATGGCAGTTCCCTGACACTTAATTTTTTATTTTTTAAAAAATTTTAATACAGAAACATAAAGGAAAAACAACACAGCCCACAATCCCCTTCCCTCCACTCCCCGGTTGTAGAACTTTCATGTCAATCTCAACATACAATTTAAAGGTCTGGCGACTTCCCTTCCATCATTTTCCTGGTTCCTTTCTTTTTCTATTACATTGTGTATTCCAGGTTTTTTTTTAGTCTTCAAAGTTCTTTCTCTGTTAATTTCTGTTAACTTCCATTCTGCTGGATTTACTCAAGACCTGCTAGGTTATTTACTTGTTTATACTGGTTCTTAAAATATTCAATAAACATTTTCCAATCCTCCTGATATTCTTTGTCATCTATTTCTCTTACCTTTTTTTATACCTGCCAATTCAGCATATTCAAGCATTTTAAACTGCCACTCTTCCTTTGTGGGTACTGTACTTATTCTCCACCTTTGTGCCAATAAGACTTTAGCCACAGTGGTGGCATATAATAATAAAGTTATTTTGTTTCTTAGGGACTTCTGTTGTTAACATCCCCAAGAGGAATGCCTCAGGCTTTTGGGGGGGGGAGGGTTTTTTAATTTTTTTTTAAAAAAATAATTCATTATAAATTATTTCCCAAAATTCGCTGATTACTTTGCAGGACCATCACATATGGAAAAAGAATCCCTCTGCTTCCTTGCATTTCCAACATTTACCTTTTTCTTTTTAAAACATTTTCACTAGTTTGGCAGGTGTTAAATACCATCTGTGGCTCATTTTCATCGTACAGTGGTGCCTCGCAAGATGAAATTAATTCGTTCTGCGAATTTTTCGTCTTGCGAAGCATGGAACTGCACCTCTTCAAGCAATGCACCCTGGGTATTAACGGTTTTAAGAAAAAGGAAACAAACTTGCAAGACGTTTTCGTCTTGCAAAGCAAGCCCATAGGGAAATTCGTCTTGCGAAGCAACTCAAAAAACGAAAAACACATTCGTCTTGCGAGTTTTTCGTCTTACGAGGCATTCGTCTTGCGAGGTACCACTGTATTTTCCTGCAATGCACAACATGCCACAAATTTCATATTTGCTATACATAAATTCTCCCACAGCTAAGCAGAACACTATCTTATCTCATACGAGGTTCAAAAAAGCTACACTAAACACAAACTTTTAAAAGGGAGGCATCAATAGTACATCGAGGATCCAGCTGAGGATGGATGGAAATGCATTTGTTGAAGACTTCTCATATAGAGGATTCAATCAAACATCACTGCAAATTGCCTGTGTGGAAAATTCCACATCTCAGGTATGACTGGTTATGCCCTGAAATGGCTCTTGTTATCATTCCTTTTTCCCCCAAAAAATTAAAATGTAAATAGTCGCAAGGGTAGATGCTTACATTTCACTCAGGAGATGCACTGTTACAAACAGAGTACACTATCTAAATTGATTAGTTAATTTCCACCCAGATCCCTAGGCATTTAGGTATTGTCTTCATTGCAGAATGAAGTATTTAAGTGCCATCTGCTAAGAAGCTGAACTAGTATAATCTGCATAACATGAATTGTTGTAATAATGAAAGGCAGTTCATTAAAATTACCTTTTAATTAAGAGACTGGTAGCCGGTGTTCTTTATGTTACAGTGGTTTAGAAGAAAGAATTCTCTTGATCTTGCTATAATCTAAAATTAATAACAGGTTTTTGAAAAAAGACACACACAAAATATGACAGGATGTGCAGTATCACTGAGTAAAGGAGGCTGCCGCTGTTATTCTGTGGAGAGCTGATTTACTTCAAGTGAACCGATGCATTAAAAGTGCCATTTAATGAACAGCTTCTCATTGTTAATAAACAGATACTTATGCAGATTGCATTTGCTTTGTTTCTTTGGGCCCACCTTTCGGAGATGCTGACCTACTGACTACAAGTGGCGTTCTGAAAATGATAGCTCCAGTTCAGAATTGGATTAATTAATTCTCACATTCACTGTGCTCCTGGAACAGCAATGCCAAAGGGAATCCCTCAAACCTTTCCTTCTACTAACAGCTGCTCTGCAATTTCTGCCACTGTGTTTTGCAGACTAGCTTCCTGCAACATCGAGTAATTCTGACACCTTAGGCACCAGTTGTATCATCAGATGATTCAGAGGATTTCAAGAGTGCTAAGGCCTCTCTGAAGGCTCTGACCAAGAATTGGAGGAACACTTGTTCACCATAGGCCACTTTTCTCCTAAGAAAGAGGAGGAGATCACTGAAGACTTACATCTAATTTGCAGGTCTGAAAGAATATACATCCTCTCTCTGTGAGACAGAGAACCAACTGGGATAAAGAAACAGGAAACCAGTAACATCAACATCCGTAGCCCGTCTCCCGTGAGACTTACAACAGTCTGGAATGCAAACAGAGCCTTGTGGCTCCAAGCACTGCACAGTGGTACAACAGAAACCTAACACTTGTATGGTTTTCCCCTTTCTTTTTTGAAGCACAATTAGAAATATTAATTTCAGCCCTATTATTTAGAGGTGATCCAGCCCAGGAAACCAGAAGACCAGGCTTCCCAGCCTAGCTGATGACCTTGTTGGGTGGTTGGGAAAAGAGATCTGGGATTGCAGCCAATAACAATTTTCTCCTCCTTCTGCCAACTAAAACAATTCTCACGTGTGATGTGCAGAAGCAACCAGAGATGGGTAAATCTTTTCATTTTTCCATTCTTAAATTCAGTATTCCATATCAGTTTGCAATTTTAAAAAAGTCCTCATGAAAATTGACCAGCATTTTAGTGTGAAATTATCCTAATATACACAGATTTGTATCCAATTGTGTCCAACATGCACATTTTTTTGCAAGGCAATTTCACTAAATATAATGCAGTTTTGTTTCTTAGTTTCACTACTATATGCATTTTTGTGATCACTTTACTTTTGTATATGCATTTTTGTACCCATATCCTGGCTGGAAAACTGCGTTGCAAAATTCAGGGTGAATTTTGAAAGACTGTTGTGTTTTAGTTCTTGTATTGTTTTGGGAAGTGCAAAAGTGGGAAGCTCATCTTTAAATGTGAAGTGAATCAAATCTCTCTCCCATACATACAGAAACTGATTGTATAGCATCTTTTTCTCCTGGATTTTCCACCTCGGTCTACTATAGCGCTACTTACTCTAGAGCAGAATAGGCCTTTCTTCTTACCAGACTCTTTGCAAGAGGACATAAGATTGCAAAGATCATAAGAATTGGAGTGTGCAGTGAATTCAGATGAATCCTAAATCGAAACAGGCTGCTTTCGACAGTTTGGGGGCTAGTTTGAGCTGAAGAAGAATCTCTCTAAAGTGCCCCAAACTGAAGCTGAGACCTCCAAAGTGATTTGGGGCAGTTTGCAGATTTGGATGTTAGAAATTGTACACAGTTTTTCTGCATATCCCCCCAAACACACTATATAATGAAAATGCCAGGGTGGGAAGAGGGGGCAGAGACAGCTCTTTTTGTGACCCGGCAGATCTACCTTTGCTTTTCCAGGGCTCTCCAATCACAATGCTTTGTGGAAGGGATGTCTAAGTAATGTATCACCTGGTTCTTATCTTTTCTGTGCCCTTGGTTGTTCTGCTGGTAGTGCTTGCTTGGAAATGCTGGACATTCAAGTCCTTCTGCCTCTGTGTCACATGCCTGCACATCCATTCCTGTCAAATTAGCTTGGCATTTTGTTTATGTGACTTTTGGTGCCAACTGAGGAGAACATCAGCCTGAAGCTGCTTTCTTCCCCTTCCCATTCATTGCAACTGCCTAGCCCTTGCACCTATTGTTCTAAAAATAAAATAAAAAGTAAATTACCTTCCCAGTAGCACTTCTACAATACATGCCGTTTTCATAATAAAATTGTTGGTCACAAAGATACCAGAAGAGAATCAAATCCCTTTTAGAAATTCCCCCTAAAAGCAACTTTAAAGGCCAAAGACACACACACAGCAATCTAATTGACTGTTATTTGGAAGGTTTCTTACCCTGAGTTACATCTGTGATGTATGGTATTTTCATACAAATTGCCCATAAAATACAGTTTTAACATCTCCCAAACTTTAAAGACTGCCAAGGCTGCAACTATCCTGTGAAAATTGGTGGGATTCATCCCACAGAAAAGGCTAGTATTCCTGAAAATTTCATCAAATTCTGCTAAAAAAAAGTTGGACAATTTCATATTTTAAAATAATAACTTTAAAGGTGTGAAGCACAAACACTTTGGGTATTTTGTCTGTAATTTGGCAGCCTTTACCACTCAGAATGGGCTAATGTGCCAACAAATGTCTGTGAAACAGAAAAAGAAAGTTATAGTTGTTCACCCCAACTGTGAATGAGGAAGGCATGAAGCTTTATTTATTTTTTGGATTTGGAACAAATCATGTCATGTCTCGTTGACACTTTTTAAAGTTTGTTACACCTGTACTCTAAGAAGACGAAAACATTTAATGCGGCATAAGGTTTCATGGCAAGAAAGGAGCAGGGTTCTCTAGTTGCTTGAAATGCAATTTATTCCAGGCCTGACAGATTTTGGAACAAATCCCTTTCTCATGGACACATTTTTAGCTCATAAGCAAGACAAGGATACCTGCCACACCTGGTTGTTTAAAGGGATAAAAACTAGGATGACCAGTGGTCAGGGATGCTGGGAATTGTAGTCTCAAAACACCTGGAGGGCTGAGGTTGAGGAAGTCTGGTTTTTATGATTGCGAGGAGGTATGCATAATTATCTTAGAAGTATTCCTCTCTCATATTTCTGTCAAAATTGGGTGGCTCTCAATCCATGCAGAAAGAGTCAGCCCATACCTTTCACTTTCCAACTAACCCTGCAAAGTAGGCTCCCAGTCCTCTCACCTCCCCTCTTCCCCTGTCTTCAGTAGTTTCCGGTATAAGAGGAGGTGGGAGCTTTTAAAGGTCCAGGTTTGATCTCTGAACTGACAGCTTGCAGTCCAATTCAAAGGGAAAGGAGACTTCAAAGCTGTGATGTCCGGAATGAAAGGACTCGTTATATTCTGTTTCATACTGTGAAGTAAAGGACACTTCTCAAATAAAGGTCATCTGGTAACTTTATGGTAGAGCAAGGGCACAGAAAAATATCCCCCATTTTAGACATACAAACATGGTTGCAATGGCTGTACTATGAATCTCTTTTTTTGTTTTAAAATTGAGTTGAGTTTTTTTAAATCACCCCAGTCACCCAAGAAGTGGAATACCACACACAGTCCCTTCCAACAACCCTGTTAAGTAGATTAGGCTGAGAAGCCCAAGGTGACCCAGTGAGATTTATAGCCAAATTAACATTTGAACGGAGGTCTTGTCTAGTATCAATGCACCATGCTATTGAGAAAGATCGTGAAGCTGAGGCTCCAATACTTTGGCCGCCTCATGAGAAGAGAAGACTCCCTGGAAAAGACCCTGATGTTGGGAAAGATTGAGGGCACAAGGAGAAGGGGACGACAGAGGACAAGATGGGTGGACAGTGTTCTCGAAGCTACAAACATGAGTTTGACCAAACTGCGGGAGGCAGTGGAAGACAGAAGTGTCTGGCGTGCTCTGGTCCATGGGGTCACGAAGAGTCAGACATGACTAAATGACTAAACAACAACAAATTGAGAAATATAGCAATCTGGATACCAAGTCTTTTGAGGAACAGCTGAAAATCCTGGGGGAAGATAACAGGGAAAGTAGCCTCGAAATAATATCAGAAGAGCTGTCATGTGGAAGATGGGAGATGTAAAGAGTAGACATTTCAAGGAAGCAGATTGCAGCTAAACATTAGCAGAACTTTCCCGGACAGCCATCTGCCAGAACTGCTTTACTTGCAATATTCCTGCATTGAGAAGCTAGTTGGACTAGGGTGACCTTCAAGATTCTTTCCAGCTCTAAGATTCTATGGTTTTACCTATATGTAAAATATAATATCCAATGCAAAGACATAAAGGATGCCAGTATGATGTGTGTGTTCAGGGGGAGGGCGTTGTCCTTTAAAAGGTGGTTCCTATTACAAAGTACAAGCAACCTCAGACATTGCCTTGCTAAGGAATTCTAAGAAACCCAAAAAGTCAGAGCAGTTTTGAAAGCTGAATCCAAACATAGATGAAAATCTGCTCTTTGATCTGAGGACCCATCATGCAAAATTTGATTATGATATCTGAAGCATAGGGGACAGACAGTCCAAATGCATAGAGAACAGGCAAATGAACAACTTTCCAAAAAATATAGTTGAATATATCCTTACATAACATTCTCTTTGGAATAGAGTTCCTATGAAAGATTAATAAACAGCATACACCTACACAACACACACACACACGTTACCTTGAGTCCATCACATCCTAACACTGGCAGAAACAAAATAATCTGGATAATAAATGTTAATGTATTATTATTAGGTTATTTAGCTCTGAACTCAGAACTTGCTGCAGATAGTAAACAAGCCTTTTTATTCAATTAGTAAGTATAAAGCACACAAAACAGATGTGATAATTCAGATAAATAAAACACTTTTGATTAACCCACCCACATACATAATTACACTTTAGGAAGTTAGTTCATGTTAATGAATAGCAAAGCCCTTTGTTTCTTCAATGACTGCAGTTCAGACGCTTTGTTTTTGATTTATATTATTGTATCCTGCCCTGGGAATACTCTGCAATGAAGGTTGAGTTAAAAATATATCAAAGAAATGAAATGAACAAATAAAATAAATTCTTTACAAAAGGATATACACAAAGAACAATGCAAATGCTAACCATAATCTCAAATAGAACCAGTCATTGATATGGAAAATGCATAAAAAGTGACCTTTACCATTAGATTATGTGAAGGTGTGAAATACATTCCAGAGATACGTTGATTATGAATATGCTAATAGTATTCAGAAGTAAATGCTCGCACATCTGACTAGTTTTTCCCTGCCCTGGGTAATGACTTAAGCATAGGACAGCAAAAGACAAGCATGCACAAGTCGTACCCAAAAATTGCTCCATTGAGGATTGCTGGTGTTTATGGTTTCAGCAGCTGTTTCGCATGGTGGGACATGAGATGAAGAACCTCCCTCCCAGCACTGACATTGCTGCTGTTTACCCGGACAGGGCTGGAATGGGGAAACAGCCAGGTCAGATGGACTGGTTGGACTGCCATCACTAATAAAGCACCTCCACCAGTGCACCCATGCAGTCCTAACCTCTTATCCTGTCTGGGTAAGCAGCACCACTGCTGGTGTCAGGTGCAGGGGTTCCATAGCTCCATACCACTATTGACCACTGAGAACATACAAGGTCCTTCCTTCCTTCCTTCCTTCCTTCCTTCCTTCCTTCCTTCCTTCCTTCCTGGTTTCCAGAACCACATGTATCTCAGCGCCTGGCACCATCAGTGTAGAAGAGTGAGCCATGGGTGGGAGGCAGGGAACAGAACTCTAGCTGCCCTGTCTAATATGTCTGTGGTTTTTCTGCTTGTGGTCTATTACTGTGCAGACACTAAGAAATTACTGAGGGGCCCATGGTGTGTGTGCTCAGCTTCTAGTGTTCAGTATGGGTAAAGGAGAAAGGTACCCTTTATTGGGAGGTGGGGAAAGAGCACATTCCACCCAAAGGAATACCGTATTTTTTGCTCGATAACACGCACCTGACCATAACACGCACATAGTTTTTAGAGGAGGAAAACAAGAAAAAAAAATTCTGAATGAAACAGTGGATGTATCATTTTTGTGCTTCATGCTGCGGCCACAGACATGTGATTTGACGGTGAGTTTGGGGTAGCCCAATGCAAAGATCCTGAGGATCCATGTGGATCCATGCTTTGTAACCACGTTTTTGCACCATTGCAGCCCCAGGCAACAGTGGGTGCGTGATTTTTTTGGTGCAGGCTGTAGCCATGGACATGCTATGTGATCTGATGGTGAATTTGGGGTGACCCAATGCAATAATCCTGAGGATCCATGTGGATCCATGCTTTGTAACCACGTTTTTGTACCATTGCAGCCCCAGGCAACAGTGGGTGCGTGATTTTTTTGGTGCAGGCTGTAGCCATGGACATGCTATGTGATCTGATGGTGAATTTGGGGTGACCCAATGCAAAGATCCTGAGGATCCATGTGGATCCGTGCTTTGTAACCATGTTTTTGCACCATTGCAGCCCTGTTTTTGCATCAGATCATTGCTATGTGATCTGATGGTGAATTTGGGGTGACTCAATGCAAAGATCCTGAGGATCCATGTGGATCCGTGATTGGAACCACGTTTTAAGTAGGGAGGGAAGGAAAAACATAGACGTGACAAGGAGAGGGGTGTGCAGAGAAGCAGCTGGCTAAGAATGCAGGAGAGGGGTTTTACCGGAGGGAGGAAAGGAAGGCAAAAGTCCCCCCCCACAAGCCAGCCAGCTCTCTCTCTCTCTCTCTCTCTCTCCCCCCCCCAACCTTCATGTTGCCTTCGAGTCCCAGACGCACGGAGAGGAATTAGAAGGAAGGACGCTCTGCTTGCCTGGAGGGGAGGGGTTTTCTCTGCTCTTTGTTCCGTTTGAGCAAACACAGTAAGGAAACAGAAGCGGGTGGGCAGTAAGACCCTGAGGCAGAATGCAGGAAAGCAGCAGCTTCCTACTTTCCTCCCTTCTCCGGACGATTTGATATTTGCCTGATTTTTGCCTTCACTCGCGCTTGTCAGCTCCAGGGACCACACATTCGCTCAATAACACGCACAGACATTTCCCCTTACTTTTTAGGAGAAAAAATCTGCGTGTAATAGAGGGAAAAATACGGTATATCATTCTACAAGGCATTCTACAGGAGCTCAGAGATGTTTGGTCCAGTGTGGCAGAAGCTTAAAAACAAAAACACATCCTCTAAATACAGCATCCTATTGAAATGGAGGCATGGCGGTGAACCATGCCATCCGAGCATTGCAGCAAAAATGAAGAAATGGCATTTATGTGACAGAATAAATGGATGATTTCCCAAATGCCAGCTGCACAATGGGGACAGAGACAGCTCCTTCTGTATGACACACAATTCGAAAGCACAAGTGGTAATACTCAGTTTGTCTCCGATTGCTTCCTAAGCTCCTAGAGCAATATTTTCTTAAGGATTAACTGTTCCTGAAAGAGTTGCTCTGGTACACTCTTAATCAGCATCAAGCTGTCATGCTTATTTTTCACCTCTGTGCTTTCTCCTGAAATGGGCATTGTTGCAACCCCTCCCCCAATAAATAGCATATACCATGTTCACCATTTCTTTCCATGATGAAGATACACAAATAAGGACGGATGAAAAGCTAGTGCAAATTAATATTGAAAAAGGACCCTACTTGGATCAGCTCAGTGGAGTGCCATGCAGACAGAGTGTGATACAGCACACCATAGGTGGAAATTGTTTTCAGAGTGGGAAGAAAATGAATTTGGAGCCTGAAATTCTGCATACCAAATGACAGGAGAAACACCATCTGCGAGGGAGGCTGGTACTAGTGCCTTTCAAATGAGAAGTGATATCCCTGAACCCTGAGTCTATAAACAGAGAAGATCAGACACTTCTTTTTTAAGTGTGTGTGTGTGTGTGTGTGTGTGTGTGTGTGTGTGTGTGTGCCCATGCACATCCTTCTGGCTCTCTTCCTTTTGAATCAATGCAAACCTTAAGCAAACAACTTTACAGTTTAACTTCTAACACACCTCCTCACAACCGTGGCAAAGGAGGAATATAAAATAAGGCATGTATTTCAGCGTGAGGAGTACGGGGCAATGGGGATAGGGAAAGGGATTGCAGGGAAACTGTGCTGTTAATGATGGTAATTAGTCTTAATCACTTTCTAGGTAAAATATTTAAGTGGGCTTATCACCATCAGACTCAAGCCAAGGTGTCTGTCCATATATCTGAGTAAGAATCCTATTGCCTCTCTGTGCATACAGGTATATTATGTCCTGAATAGAATGTAATAGCAAGCCATTGTTTGTTGTTAAATGCATGAACTGGCCCAAGTCTTTGGCTTGCACCTAACTGAGAAGGAGTGGATTAAAATAATAAGAATAAGAATAAGAATAAGAATAAGAATATTGTTGTGGTTTGTAGTTGGGTCCAAATATGGAAAATGGTAGTTTGGACAAGTCATTAGCCAGGCTTAGACACAGAAACAAACCATGGTATGAATATCAATCAGGATCTGATATCCTTGTATGTTAAGAAACTTTTATTGTAAAGCAAAGGTGAGGAACCTTGTTGCCGGGGGCCAATGTGGACCTCCAGACCTCTCTATCTGGTCCTTGGGACTTTCCCCAGGTTGCAGCCCATTGCCAGGCCCTTTACCAGTCTTGCTGCTGTATATGACTTCCTTGAGTGCTTTTGTCTGGCTGAAGTGCATCTTTGTGCTGTGTTAATGCCTCTTGCTGGTCTGGATGCAGAGTTGGGGATTGCGTGTCAAGCCCCCCCCCATTTGATGAATAAGACACGTGGCCACCAGTATTTTAGGTTAATGGGCTAATAAAGACCACAACTTTATTGGTTACAGACTGTGAGTGGTATTGGCTTAGGCATTGGACCCGAACCGACTATATTTGACTCCTGCCCACCATGCAGGGAGTCTCACAAGGGTTAACCACCAGTAGGGGGAGCCCTGTTGATGTACATCAACTTGGATCTCCCCTCAGGGTCACAGGTGAGGTCATGCCATGGCCCTAGCTTCTACCTGGGCTTCGAACAGGAACCACAGCCCCTGGATTCCTTTAACAGAATACCCTTAAAGGGGAGGGCCACAGCCTCCCCTCCCATCAACCAAGCTTTTCCAATGCCTAACCGCCACACAAGCTAAATGGCTCACCACCCAATACCCTCACAACTGCAGCCAACACCTAATGCCCTCAATAACATCGGCCAGCCAAACATCATTTCCACGATTGGAAAGATGAACACCATAATCACGGAACAAATTCTCCGTACAAAATGTGATGTCAGGGTGCGCAATCACATGGCCATTTAGCATTAGCACTTTCCGTGCCACCACTCGATTCACAAGCTTCCTCGCCTTGTCGATGGCAGCTGGGCGGAGACTGCCACGCCATACACATCTCTCTAGTAGAGATGACCAAATCAAAGTAATGTTAGGGTATGAAGTCACCAACTTATCCAAGTCCTTATTTATATTCCATGTCAAGTCCAAGCCTTTCCCAAAGGCCAAGTCATTCTCCCCCAGCTGCATGACCAGAGGGTTGGTAGGGCCAAGCAAAGCTGCTCTAGCTTTCAATTATTCCCATCGCATTCCACGCCTAGAGATCCAGGAAACTATGACGTCTTCAGGCAATCCTAGCCTACATCCCAAACCGCTGATAATGGCACACGCACAAGCCCAGTGGACAATGCTGTGACCACAGATCCAAATGCAAACCCCAAAAGTGCCTAAAAGTAAATAAGTAACAACGAGTGGTTAGAAGGCAACAATGGGCAATTACATATTCTTGCATAAAATAGAGACACTTGGAGATTCTGGAATCACAGAATTGTAGAGTTGGAAGGGACCTTGAGTTCATCTAGTCCAGCCCCCTACAATGCATGGATATGCAGCTGTCCCAAATGGAGATTGAACCTGCAACCTTGGCATTATCAGCACCATGGGAGAGTGCAAGGCCGGCCCTCAATCCTTCCCTCCTGTGAAGGAGACCAGCTTTGCAGAAACTTCTGGCTCCAACCTGTCTTCCACTACTGTGACCCACATTGGGGAAATTTTGTTTTTGCAACTCATATTTTGCTGGTTAAGTTCCAAACATATTTCAAGAATTCATTCATTACAGAAGGGCAAAAGTCACTGGATCCTTTACAGAAATTTCAAACCATGTTGGCTGTAGCAACTGTTTGCAGAGCAGTTCTGTTGGCCTTCAAAGCACCTCCTGTGGCAGCTGGTCTCTTTCTGTCCCTTGAGTGATTGTTTAGGATAGTAAATGCCAACAGTATTAAAAGCTGAATTTGTGATATATCACTTTTCTCCACTTCATGTTTTCATTTGCCTTCAGTATTTCTGTCAATTAATACAATACCATCCAGGGGGAAAGTTATTTTCTAGAGTTTCTGTTCCTTATCTCTGTCTTCAAAGCACAATTCTGTCAGGAGAAGAAGAAAATAAAAATGAGTGAATTAAAAAAAACAGAGAGCACTGACATTTGTCAAGATAGCTAGGGAAAGTTTTCTTAGACCATTGTAAAGTTTGGGCATGCTAAAGGAACAGGCTGTCTGCTGTGAATAATGGTACTAGCAGACAATAGTTAATCATTCTTTGCAGAGAAGTAGATGTTTTAGAATATGTGCAGAAACCAATGTCTGTCTTTTTGAAACTGTGAAATACAGATTCCTAGTCCCAGTCCTAAGCAAACTGACTGAAATTCAGACCTAAAACAAGCCCTTAAGGTGGGAGCTTGGTTCTTTGAATTGAAACTCGATGGACTGAAAGTGTCTTCACACTCTGAAAGTCAAGTAATGTTTCCCATGTACAGCCCATCTTCATAGCTACATTTCCATACATTCCCAACATTTGGTATCCATCTTGCTACTCCAGCATAATTTTTGTCATGCATAATTTTTGCCAATTGTCAATTTTGTCACCTAACTAGAGAAACAATATGGTGTGTGTCATAAGGCTAATCATTTTTGTGGTAAGAGTCAATGAACTAGTTCAGATGTACAGTAATAAACAATGGTTTGCTCGACCAGAAATAAGCTATTTTTCTGCATGCTTCTTCCTTCCCCATCTTTGGAATGATTTTCCCTTTCCCCCCTTTTCTAATTCATTTTCTCATATGCCTTAACACAATACTTCCAGGTTTGTTAAACCACCGTGTTCTGGCACATCCAATCAGGCAGCTGTGATTTGAACAATTCCTACAAATCAAGATATCAAACCATGGTTTGATCCTGGTTTGATATCCTACTTAGTAGGGTGGGATTCAACTCATCAGCCCCATCAGCAAAAACTCTGCACAAGGATTTCTGCTTGTGCAATGGGACCTTCCAATCTCTTAACCCTCTTCCCTCAAACTCCCAAAAATCGACTGGGAGGGGTGTCAGGATAATTCCTAGAACAGTGCACGGGGAATGGAGAGGAGAGATCTTTCATTTGGCAAGCTGAATTGAACTAGGCTGCTATTTGGTGAATTGTCCTCACAATGTTCAAATGGCCAAATGTTATTCTTGTAAAAGAAATCCAGAGTAAGTTACAGACAAATTACCGCAGTCTAAAAAATCCTTCCAATTTATATCCAGTCTCCTTCTACCAATATCTTCAGGACCGTAGTTCAGTGGGAGAAGAATGGGTATTGAAGGGCTGTTGTGCAGTGACAGAGCATCTGTTTTGCCTGCAGAAGGCTCCAAGTTCAACATTTCCAGGTAGGGCTAGAAGAGACCCTGGAGATTTGTTGCCAGTGCCAATAATACTAGCTAGATGCACCTTTGGTATAAGGCAGCTACTCATGTTCCAGTGCAGTATACCACTGTGATTCTCTAATCTAACCCCACTCCAGTCCAACTCCTGACTCTTCATAATTGTGCATGTGTAAGAGGAGAATCTTCTTGAAGGAGCATCTCCACCCCCATCATTCAGCCCTACACTGAGGTCCAGCTCTGAGGGCCTTCTGGCAGTTCCCTCACTGCGAGAAGCAAAGTTACAGGGAACCAGGCAGAGGGCCTTCTCGGTAGTGGCGCCCGCACTGTGGAACACCCTCCCATCAGATGTCAAGGAAATAAACAACTATCTGACTTTTAGAAGACATCTGAAGGCAGCCCTGTTTAGGGAAGTTTTTATTGTGTTTTTAATATCCTCTTGGAAGCCGCCCAGAGTGGCTGGGGAGACCCAGCCAGATGGGCGGGGTATAAGTAATAAATTATTATTATTATTATAAATTATAATTTCATTTTAACAACTCTCTGAGGACTCAGCTATACAGCTGCAAATAGAACATTTTAAGTGTGTTTTATGTGCCACATATAATGTGACACTAGGTGGCGATGGTGAGCCTTATGGAAAATTCAATATATTTTTTAAAACGCTTTAAAAGAAAGCAGTTTCAGAATGGTTTTTATATGGGTGTAGATTCCACCTGAGAAGAAATGACAACAGTAGTAAATGTTCTTAAGAGGGGATTAAAAGCTCAGTTTAGCTAATTTCAAGATATGCACTCTTCTGTTCATCTAAACAATATCCAGTACAGCTTCCAGCAGTGAAAGTGATTGACACGACACTCAGGAAAGTCTCACAGCAAGTAATCTTTCTTATTCATTAATGGATGAAATGATAAAGGTAGGATTGCCAAGGAGTTAAAAGAGAGGGCTTTGCTGAGGACTATATAAGGAAGGGAGACATCATTACGTTCCAGAGGCAGGTACATGTTTGTATCAAAATAAAAATGTGTGTGAAACATATAGGAGCTTCTATTGTTCTGCTCATCCTTTCAGTTGATGCCTAGGCAATACCCATGTTTGTCTACAGGGAATCCACATCTGTAGATCATTGGTACATAGTCTCTGCATTTGGTGGTCTTTTGACAATCAAACAGTTCATTACAATATTTATCACAATCCAGTCTTCCTAATGATTCCTGTCACATCTGCCCATCAAGTAAGGTAAAGGTAAAGGTAAAGGGACCCCTGACTGTTAGGTCCAGTCGCGGACGACTCTGGGTTTGCCTGCTCATCTCGCTCTATAGGCCGAGGAACTGGCGTACAGCTTCCGGGTCATGTGGCCAGCATGACTAAGCCACTTCTGGCGAACCAGAGCAGCCCACGAAAACGCCATTTACCTTCCCACCGGAGCGGTACCTATTTATCTACTTGCACTTTGACGTGCTTTCGAACTGCTAGGTTGGCAGGAGCAGGGGCCTAGCAATGGGAGCTCACCCCATCATGGGGATTTGAACCACCAACCTTCTGATTGGCAAGCCCTAGGCTCTGTGGTTTAGACCACAGCGCCACCTGCGTCCCTCAAGTAAGGTAGAAGGTCGAGGGGGGGGAGGTCTCTGAAAAGCAGTTACCCCAGTGCAATTATTTGGTTATGCCAGAACAATAGTAAGCCCAAGTGAAAGAACATCATGGTAACTGGTGGTCCAGGTGGCCTTGGTGGCTAGCAGTGTCTATTTCCAGCTTCAGCTGGTTTGCCAGCTCTAGTTCCTTTTGGACAGAGGTGACTGGACCACTGTATTCCATGCTCTAGTAACCTCCAGATTGGATTATTGCAATGCACTTGGAAACTTCCAACAGATGCAAAATGTAGCAGCCAGATTTCTGGATAGAGTTCCATTTAGAACCTACATAACTCTGATTGAAAACAGCTATCTTGGCTGCCAGTTTGTTTCAAGGTGCTCACATTAGCTTCTAAAGTCCTAAAAGACTTAGGTGCTGAATACCTGAAAGACTGTATCCTTTCCCACAGACACTCTGGGGAGTTAATATCAGCAGAGGGGAGACCTCTTCTTAGTTCTTAGTTCCATTACCTTCCTACATCTGGCGGGGGTGGGGAGGGGTGGAGCAGCTCTGGAGAGGGCATTTTCTGTGGCAGCCCCCAACCTGTATGTAGTTTTCATCCCTGGCATCCAACACCTGAGATAAATATATTTAGGACTTGCCCTATTCTCTTGATTGTAATATATTTTAATTGGTTTTAATACTGTGTTTTTAAACTGTTGTAATCTGTCCTGATGAATGGCAGATGAGAAATTTAAATTATCACCATCACTCTTGCGGGGTGATTCCCCCTCCTTTTTAATAGGCTGACATTCAAGCCATGTTACAATGTGAAGGAATTCATTAAGCACCTAGTGGGATTTAAAATATAGCATGGGACACTATATGTTCCCTCCTAGATTACAGGGGTCTGTATGTTATGCAGATCTGCTCTAAAGTAAATACCGTAATGCAGAATCCACTTTGTTTCAGTGATCTTCTCTCCTGTATTTTTCAATCAGATGGTGCTTACAGAATTATCGGGCTATAAAACTGGATGGGCACTTCTTTTTGATGATGCATGCCTTGTTTAAAAACATTATTTTTTCAGGCTGAAACGTGGGACATTGCTTTTTTCAGTCCGTGGAGCGTTTGTGCTCTGTAAAATGTCATTCAAATCAAAACACTGGTTTCAGATGCCTCATAACTCAGTGGAAAAATGTGAACGCAGCCAGGATTCTGAGTTTCTGAAAAATGTTTGCCTTGGATCTGCTTACTGCTAATGGAAGGAGGCTACTTCTAGAATTACACGCTCTATAAGTCGCTGCAGACAGATTCTAGTTTAAATACGGGCAAACTACAGACTCATTTAATCACCACATTTAATCATAATAACATCCTGACGGGCTGATCTGTCCCTCCGCTTTGGATATGGATTCTGTAACATTTGCAAGGCTAAGTAAACAGATTTCTAAATTCTGTTCTAATGTCCCACGGTCCAACGCCTAGCTACTGCACACACATGCACACACACCAGTTCAAGAATTTAAACTTTGCTACTTGCCTAAAAAAGCAGCAAAACCACAAATATTTTTTTTCCTCCTGGAACAAAGGGTTCTTGAGCTTCCACACAGGACTTTAAAATCATGTCAGCTGTAATTCTCAAGACCTCAGATACAATATAGAATTTTTAGTATTAACTGCTTGGACAGCCATAGACTGGATAGATTGGAGGTAGTATCTTGAAGTAGCAATGCAATCCAAAGGCATGGCAAAAAAAGAGGAAAATTGATTGGCAGGAAGGAGAAAAAAATCAATTACAGATAATAGTTCTTTGTTACAAACTTCTTAAAATGACCAACTAGAATGGAAAGCAATCATGGAGAGGAGAAGCCAAAAGTTGCTGGTCTTCCTGGTGGGCCAGTAATGAGCCTCCTTTCCTTCTGTTCCTGATGTATGGCTTTTGCTAGAGGACAGCTGATCAAGAGAGGTCCCTGATGCAACTGAGGGGGATAGTGGTCTTCCTTAGCTCCTCTCCCAATGGAATGACTGATCCTTCAGGTTTAAGTTAAAGTAGTGTACATCGCTCCCGAGGATTTTGGCAAATGCACTAGAGTTCTGTGACGACTCTATAACAAGTGGGTCCTTTTCCATTTCCTTTAAAGTCTGTGGAACCACACACTACAAAATGTGCTCTCACAAAACCATGCAATTTACCTCTCCTGCCTAGGTCAACTCTATCCCTGTGCCACACACAAACTGATAGGCTACTGATGGGAACTGTAGTCTGAAAACATCTGGAAAGCTCCAGGTTGGCTATCTCTATATTTCATCGTACTAAAGCTCTGGAGTGAACTATAGAATCTGGAACGGATTCCTCAACTCTCTCTGGGAATGCACAGGCCTCATTTAGGACAGGTGAGCTTATTAACTAATAGCGTCTCATCTCCCATGGACATTGTTGATGGAATGATAGAACAGAGCATGGCTTTTGCCAGCACACTCTTGTGTAACACTGATAGGAAACTACTAGGGAAAGACCTCAGTGGTAGAACCCCAGCTATAGAATGTCCACTCCATTGAGGCTCACCTGACACCTTCCCTGTGGTCTGTTTGATGCTACGGAATGAACAGGGTGTTTCTCCAGACCTTGGACAGTGCTAAAGGAGAATTAAACAAATTCATGGAGGACAAGGCTACCAATGGCTACTAACCAGGATCACTATGTTCTTCCTCCACTGTCTGAATAACAGTTGCTGGGGAATACAAGTAGGGAGCCTGGAATCTCATAATGGAAGATATGACAAATTTGTCATGCAAAAGCAAAAGGCAAAATTAGTACATGAGACTGATATGGCAGAAATGACACTTATGGGACTAAACATATAATAGTAAAGGCGTATTAATTGATCTAAAACTGCTGGTCATTTCAGAGGTGAAGCTGAGTCAATGATCTCCCCTCCTGCAATGTTCAGACTGTGGGTTCCTATGTTTATATGGAGCTAGAAGAGGGAGGTTTATCAGCATCCCAAGAATTTCAGAAGTACAACAAATACTTATAAATATATAGAAAGGGGGAGACCCCCACCCCCAAAAATAGGGCAATGAGAATTTAGCGTGCTCAGTGGAAACTGATTGCTAAGTGGAGGAAGAGGAGAGAAACAGGTATAATGGGTTGTAGGTGGAATGAAGTGGCTGGAACCCTGAGCAGGCAGACTCTACGCAGCAACATTTTGTTGCAGGTGCCCCTTGTAGTGGTCTAGACTGAATCACTGCAAGATACATTTAATATTACACGTGTCTTATGCAATGTGTATGTGCTGTTTATTACTGCCACTGCTTTTGTCCTCCTCCCTCTCTCTTTCCCTCTTAGTCACAAAGGAAGTCACCGTGTAATGCAAATGATAAATATAGCAACACATAGAAAAGAAGGAGCACAACACAGATTAGTCATTTCCCCCCATTGTGGCTATTTTAAGAATGACTGCGTGGATTGCCTCCCCCATTTTTGTTTTGTTTTGAAATGTATTGCTCTACTCCTGCCCACATTTGTGCCTGCATCAGCTCCATTTCTTTTTGTGAGCTTTATCCATCCATAGCTTTGGGGTGGGAACTGTAGCCTTGGCATGGTCATTTGTGGAGATTTTCAGGCACAATTAAAGTGTTTAGAAGAGCAAAGTTCTCCCTTAGGAGCCCAACAGTTCCACATTTCTACTGTGAACTGTGGCTCTTTGAAGTGCTCTAAGGGTGACCTATTTGTCCAATTGGCATTTCCTCTTGATCTTTCTATTGCTTTGAAGTAATACACACACACATCCCCACCTCAGTTGTCATTTGGTCTTAATAGAAAAGGACCTAGAGCCAAACCCATTTCTGTCTCACTGCATATTCTGTAATATATGTACAGGCACCAAGCGTTTTAACCATATTCATGCAGAGCATTCCTCTCCTCATTTCACTCGTTAATGTTTTTTTAAAAAAAGAAAATAATTATTTTAAATGATCTCTATACTTTGGGGGAAAAAATACAGAAAACAACGATGACACAGAATTCCAAAATAAATGTGATGGATAGAATATCTCTTCGGTGGCTTTCTGACATCTTGGCTCATAGCCAAGCTCACATGACAGTTTTCATTTCCCATCTAGGCATGTGAAATGGAAAAGATTTAAATTGTTTTCCAGGCGGTGGCTGCAGCTAAGAGTCCAGAATAAATAAAACATGGATGTTAAAATAGGCTGTTTCCAATAGAACACTGGATTCACTATTTTACCTGAATTTAAGCAAGGTATAATGGTCGTTGAGTCACAGGTCAGAACAGCGAAAGGCTGTACATAACACTCAAATGCGGGGGTAGGGACTCTTCAGCCCACAGGCCAAATTTGGCTTGAAATGGGTCCCAATTCAGCCCATGAAGTCATTACCTCCAAACTATGGCTGCCTGTCCCACAGCTGATGTCAGGTGCAGGGCAGAGAGATATGCCTGCATGACAGAGTTTCCTGTGGGGAACCAATCCCATCCATCCATCCCTGATGGGCATGACTTCAAGCCTGCTGGATTGGCTGTGTGACTGAGTGGGGAAACTTGATTGTGCAGCCGATGCCTGCAAAAAAGAACTTTGTCAGCCCTGTGCTTAGAGCTGGCAGGCTTTGGGCTGGCAAAGCTCTTCTGCTGCAGTTCTCAAGCACCTGGCAACCAGCTGACTTTGGGGCATTTTGGAAGTGCTGCATAAGGGACTTTGACCTGTTTAGGTCGGGTTAAGGGTGGGTGGGGACATACAGGGACCTGGTCCACAGAGCCAAAACATTTCCCCACCCTTGCTTTAATTGTAGATATTCATTTCTGGAATAGTGGGAAGAGTAAAAGGAAACACTGTAGCTTCTAGGAAGGAGAGCTGATATATCCTTTGTTGTTGTTGTTTAGTCGTTTAGTCATGTCCGACTCTTGGTGACCCCATGGACCAGAGCACGCAAAGCACTCCTGTCTTCCACTGCCTCCCGCAGTTTGGTCAAACTCATGCTGGTAGCTTCGAGAACACTGTCCAACCATCTCGTCCTCTGTAGTCCCCTTCTCCTTGTGCCCTCCATCTTTCCCAACATCAGGGTCTTTTCCAGGGAGTATTCTCTTCTCATGAGGTGGCCAAAGTATTGGAGTCTCAGCTTCAGGATCTGTCCTTCCAGTGAGCACTCAGGGCTGATTTCCTTCAGAATGGATAGGTTTGATCTTCTTGCAGTCCATGGGACTCTCAAGAGTCTCCTCCAGCACCATAATTCAAAAGCACCAATTCTTCAGATCACTGCTTTGCTGTGGCGAAGGGGCTTGAATAACTCAGAGAAGCTATGAACTATGCCGTGCAGGGCACCCAAGATGAACAGGTCATAGTGGAGAGTCTTGACCAAATGTGATCCACCCGGAGGAGGAACTGGCAAGCCACTCCAGTATCCCTGCCAAGAAAACTCCATGGACAAAGACAACAGATATATCCTAGTGTATAGTATTTTTCACTGACACCCCACAAGGCCTCATCTCAACTAAATACAGGTACAACATAATTCTCAGGCAGGTCACTGTGCAGTAGGCCTAAGGAACAGAGAGCTTATCCCAGACATTTGTTTTCAGTGCCAGAATGGGACCTTGCAGCTAGCAGTGCCCCATAAGGTGTTGTGAATGGGGTACCACTGCTCACAGCTTCCCAACAACATAGGTGGCTGGCACTTACTGAGAGGTAGAAGGGAGGGTCATGGCACATAGAGCTTGGTGTGATACATGGAATGAAGCCAATCAGATGCTCCCTCTACCATGCACCACACCAAGCTCACCATTTCTGGCCCCCACTCCTTTCCCCTGGAATAAATCCCATTGAACACAGTGGGACTTACTTCTGAGTCAACATACATCGGATTGCATTACACATGACTCTATTGGGATAATACTTCTGGCCTAACTCACAGAGCTGTTAGCTAAGGATTACTGTGATAATCTTTTGGAAGCTCCGTGAAGACTCAAGAAGGGCTAAATCTTATTATTGCTGTATCATCCTGTCCATTGCAAGCTTTTTTGTTGACTGTAGTGTGTTTAGAATGCTGCATCTTAAAAGTCATCCATGTCTACCTGCTCGCATATCCACAGAGTGTGTCACCTTGAAGAGTCGGTTGGATGCTGCATCCTGCAGTGGTATGTAAATGCACTTGAAGAAATGGTGCTGCTCACCCTTCCTATATCATCGCTATCATGAGCTCTTGGTTCTTGGATCATGGACCATGCATTTGCATAGTGGCTGTTAAACTCCACTCTGTTCATTTGCACAGCTGCTTTATCTGCACTGCTTCTTTGTGACCTTCTTCGCATACAACATTAACCGAAGCTTAGTGCAACCATGCAGGCATGCAGAAAGGAAACCATGACCCTTTGCTCTTCCTGTGGTTATTCTGTTGCTGTGTTATCCTGAGCCAAGCCACAATTTGGCTTAACATGTCATCTGACCTCAGGCTGGTGGTTCAGCTCTCCCAGACATACCGTGAGCTGTGAACCATAGGACTAATTTTTGCTGACGACAGATTTTAATACCTGGGCCTATGTTTTGGGTATTCCCATTTGGAGATGACCAAAATGTTGAGGAAACCCATATGCTACAACAGCAGCAAGAATACTCATCGCAAAGTATTGGAAGACAGAAGATCTACCCACCGTGGAAGAATGGCAGGTAATAGATTATATGGGACTGGCAGAAATGACCGGCAGAATCCGAGACCAGGGAAAAGAGATGGCGGAAGAAGATTGGAAGAAATTTAAGGACTATCTTAAGAAACATTGTAAAATTATTGAATGTTAGAACGATGTTGATTTTGAAATTAAGTGGTTTTTAGCTGTAATGATTATGTAATTAAGAAAAGAAAGGTCAAAAATTATATAGAAATTAGGGGAAGGATTTGCTGAATTGAACTAATTAGAGATTGGAATACAGAAAGGGGAGGTATGAGGAGGTCGGGAAAGTAAGTTTTATGAATATAGGGGATTGAAATTATACTTGTTGTTGCATGTGTTTTGTATGTATTTTTATTGTTTCTGTTTGCTCTTTTGTTTTTTCTATTTTATATAAATCTTTAAAACTTTAATAAATATCTTATATATAAAAAAAGGAAACCCAACAACATTTGTGACTCACAAATTATTATTTTTTATTTTGACTGCAGTGTTTGAAATGTGGACTTTGAAACTGGACTTCTCCTTTAAACTGTGAATGCTATGTGTTTGTCATTGCTGAGGGTGGGTGGGTTTCCTAATAAGTCGAATGAGTAACTGAAATAAGTACACACACAAAAAGGATTTACTGAATAATGAATAAGTTGAATGAATAACTGAAATAAGTACACAAAAAGGTTTTACTGAATGTCATTGCAAGGCAGTTGGCAGGTACTCCGAAATACTGAGTTATGTTGCATGCCAACTCCGTCCACACAAATGCAAATATCTACAATCACTCATATTGTCAGAAAATTCCCATCTTCTGCCCTACCCTTTCCACCTCCATTTTCTTCCCTAAGATCAGGGAGAGCATGCCTTGTGGTTGCCTTTGTGTAGAGGGCGCATGATTTGCTCCTACACCTGAGAAGAGGGGAACTGACATCCTGCTGTCTCTGTGACACTCTTGTCTCTTAGTTCCTGTCCCTTTCCTTATAAGGAGAGTTGGGTTTTACAAGTGCTATCTCCCTGTGGGCTCAAAATTCCTCTCTTGGGAACTGACTGTATCCAGACAATCATACTGACATTTATTTAGCACAAAAGCAAGAACTTTTTATCATAACCTTGCGCTGCAATTTAAATTCACTTATCTCTATAGTTATAAGGAATATACAGTGTCAGATAACAACTACCCCCATGATCGTCTGGAATGGGAGGGGGATGAGTAAAGGTTAGAAGAGGTAAAATTATAGCACTTTCCAGATACAATGTGTTCAAAAACTTAGATAATTTAGGTGTCAATTTTAAAGGCTCCTTGTCAAAAGCTTCTCTTGTACTTTTCTCTGATTAGAATCATGATTGGTGAATTTCCCTTGGTTCAGTCTGGAATATGAGCTTCATTTGGATCAGACCTAAACTGTTTCATTTTAAGCTCCCTCCCACTCCAATCTCCATGTCATGTAGACTTCCTGATCAACGCTATTTTTCTAGAAAAAGAGGTGCTGGAACCATGAATGCCTCCCTTGTTCTCTTATAATGGCCATGGTGCCCAACTGAGAAGTGCCGGAACTGAGTTCTGGCAGAAAACCCCCCTGCTCCTGATATTATCAGAATTAAGAGGAAAGACAGAGGCTTATCCTGCCTAATCCCTTCATTGGCCCTGGCTGAGGGTCTTTGCAAAAGTGCAGTTGATTAATTAGTAAGAGCAAGCAATCAAAGAAACCATTTCATTGACTAAACTCTCAAGGTACATTGACTAAAATCTTGTGGCATGTTACACATTTGGTCATAGACTAAAATTTCAAGTTACAAGAAAGGAGATTCCAACTAAGCATCGTGACAAACTTTCTGATGGTAAGAGGGGGAATGAACTCATTCGAAAAGTGGTGGACTCTCCTTCATTGGAGGTTTTTAAGCGTCTGTCATGCATGCTTTAGTTAAGATTCCTGCATTGCAGGGGTTGGAATATATGACCCCCAGGGTCCTTTCCAACTCTACAATTCCATAAAACAATGCTCCCAATTGATCTGGTAGCCATATATTTTTTTTTGGGGGGGGGGTAATCAATTATTTCTAATGTGTTGACATAAAGGGTTAATTCCAGTTTTGTTGGCAGGCTGCTGACAGAGATAATCACATGGTGATTGATGATAGCTAGTCTTGGTTCAAGTCACTCTGGAAAAAAGAGCAAACACAGGATTAACCTCTGGTGCTCTGAAAAGGCTGTTTTCTGTGTCAAGAGACCAAGAAGCTCTCAGCTCCTAGGAATTCTGATGGGGTTACGGGACTTGTGAATTGAGGAATTAACATCACTCCCAAATACCACATAAGAGCCCTGATGGGCATGGTATCTCCGAAAGCCCCTTTTTCTTAATTATTTCTGAGACAGTTATAATTTATAACTGGGAGAGATTTATCTGTCGGCCGGTGGAAATTTACATTCAGGGCATGAGCTGATTTCTGGCTTCAAGAAGTAGGGAATGGAAGTTGATCATTGAAGGCAGAACAAGAAGCATCCTTTAATGGTTTCAGTCAAGAAAGTTTTATATCAACATGGTAGTTCTGTGTGCTAAGAAAATTTATTTTATTTTATTTTTGTTTTGTTTGCTTGATGAAAGTGTTGCTTAGAAATCAAAAGTAACTCTGCCACTCACAATGAGAACGGAATGTGTTTAATTTTAAAAGATATAATGCTGTGACGATCTAAAGGCGGCAATGGGAGATGTAATGAGACTGAATTGTTAATAAGATCAAAAACATTCTATAGGGCAAGTACATCTTTGGACATTCCACTCTCTGTTGGCATCCTTGATGAGCAAATAAAATGGATTGAATCAAAGTTAGATCTAATGGAGAATGAAAGTAAACCAGAGACAAATGAACTGAAAAGTGGAATCAAAGATTATACAGAGGCTCTGGAGAATAATATGGATAAAGGACGGGCAGAACCAGAAAGTGAAAAGTGCAGAGTTGGAAGGAACAGATGGTGAAATGGAAAAGTCATTCACACAGATGTTTGGAAAAATGAAACAGCCAAATGGTGGGGTTGTGATTCTGGAGGAGTGGATTGAATTGGGGAGATGGCACCGATAGCACCGAGAGAGAAAGGGCGCTGTATACAACTTGGAGTGAATTCAGAGGAAAAAGCTATGAAATCTCTGGCTCTTTTCTTGGAAAAAGTATGGAAGAAGTGTAAATGGAAGAGATAATTTATTAGAGAAGGAGGGATAACCACGGCAAACACAACAGCAAATGGGAATGGAAGATACAGAACTGGGTGAGAAGTAATGGATACATAATAAGAAAAGAACTATGGAATACTATCTCAATATAAGATCACAGTGGAGAGACATGTATATGGATGCAAATGGAAGAATTGATTATTTTTTAATATGGAGGAATGGCTGCTGGAGTTATAGGAGGCAAAGTTGATATGTTTGATTAGAGGAAAAACCATTGCTGACATTTATTAATAACAATCATTAGAGAACCCCTTTCGGACTTTTCAGGTGAAGAGGGAAATGAACAAATTTGAGACTTCTGGATCTGAAGATTGGGAAAATGTTCTACATTCTGTTAAGCAATATTTGGATGTCATCCTAGAATGATTTTTTTTTGAATAATTATTTAAATGTAACAGAGATGGAAAATCGGAAGTCCGTTTTATTTTTATTCTTTTCTTTTCTTCTTCTTTCTTCTTTCTTTGGTGTCCTCTGCTCTGGGCCTATATTTGGGTCCCAGGATTACATGCAGAAGAAGGTGCTGGGTGGAAGGACCCTGAATGAGAGGCAGGGAAGGGAAGGGAAGGGAAGATCTCCCAGGTGAGAGACTGGAAGGGTCCACCACTTTCTGTGTGTGACAGGGGTTAAGCTTTAATAAAATCTTATGGGAAAAAACATACAGATGATTGGGATTTTGTGCATGCACACACACACACACACACACACACACAACTAATGACAGCCTGCAGCTATGTAATTCACATTCAGAAAAAATATACTTACTTCTACGTTGTGGAAATCCCTATATTTCCATTACTAACTCTATAAATATTGGGCACTTAAGAGAAATCTTGATAGCTGCATCGTGTGGAGAGAAATTGTGTGTGTGTGTATATATACCATTGAAAGAATGTGCCTGAAGTGGCTGTGTATGCACATAATGCAACTGAAAATGAACACAGTTCAACACCTAATTGGTCATATGGAATAAAGCTCAGAAAGCATTCAGAAAAACTGTCCAAAGGAAAGAGCAGTGCCTTCCACCCCCACAGATCCACCCACAGACAATTTCCTAGTCAAAGATTTGTGTGGGCTGCTGCTGCTGCTGGATGGATTTGATTTTCGAGTCTACTCTGAAAGCTATATAAAAAAAGAAAAAAACCCCAGAAAGGGCAGAGCATCTAGAGACAGCAACTGTATATTCTGAAAAAGCTGGAGTTCCTATTCATGAAACAAAGCAAGACTTACTTATCTAAACCTGGGTATTTGTATACTTATTTGGGAGAATGAAAAATAAGGTCAATACTAGCTATTGCATTCCTGTCCTTTCTGCCTTGGGGGCAGGTGGGCTGAGGGTTTTTTGGCTCTTTGTGTGGAGAGCTATCACTGCTCCCATTCTTAAGACAAGGACAGAAGCTTCAAGAGAGTCATGCATTTTATTATTTTTGAAACAATGGTTGCACCCACCCTTCGGCTAAAGCTTCCCAAATGGCTTGCCCATGGTCATCTAGAAATGTGTGTTTCATACAGCCCACCTTCCACCAGCTCCTTTTTTCTGCTACTCTGCTCAAACGTACAAAAACCTTCACCCAATCCACAGATTTCACTATCCAGGCTTGCTACTTCTCTTTTTTCACAAGTCTGTAATCGAATGCATGGAAGCCAGAGCAGGTTTGTGCATACTGTCGCTACCCACAACCTTGCCCCTCCGTCAGCTCTGTGTGCACAGAGGTTCTATATATGTGTATATAAATGATGCTTACAAGCAGAGCATGTTTTCACTCATTCGCTGCATATGCTTTCAGAATGTGTGAAGGGGATTTCTCACACCTACATACAGCTTCCTGCTCCCTCACCACAGAAACCCCTCTCCCCACTCTCTCACACAAAATACAATATTTCACACAAGGGCTATTATACTCCCATTTACTCTGCATCCAGTGCATGCCCACCACTGGTTCGGAAAGCGGTGTGCACACAACATTAGGCAAAATCTGCATCCACCACACAGCACTGCTTCCTATTAAATACTGCATTTTGATGCATTATCCACCCCCCAAAAAAACGAGCTTTAATCTGAATTGGAAAAAGAATGACCTTGCTTCATTTCAACCCAGTACACAGCCATATAATGACAACAAGCACTCCCATGGCACCACGGATTTCTTTGTGGTAAATTAGGATAGTTATTACCTATAGATGGTTCAGCTGATAGAGCATGAGGTGCTTAGTCTCAAGTTCATGGTTTCGAGTCCCACACTGGACAAAAAGATTCCTGTATTGCAAGGGGTTGGACTAGATGATCCTTGTGGTCCCTTACAGTTTGGTGATTCTGTGAAGATTCCATTCTCTGTCAGCTTCTGCCCTTTCCCCCATCTCACAGACATTTTTGCTTGGATGTGCTCTCATTAGCCTATCAATATATCAAAAGCAGAATGCCTTATTATTTCTCCTAAACCTTCCTGATATTGCTGGCCTATCTCTCCACCTGTCTCTGCACAACCTTGGAAAACAGGGAGGATATTTAGATTCAGGTGGATCTGGAGAATTTACTGCTCTGATTTGCTCAAAAACAAAGCTCTGCCGCACAATGTGATATGAGACAAACCTGAATATGATTCAGGGATAGTTAATTGGCAGGCACCTGTTTCAAGTAGAGAGCTCCAACTTTCAGAGTAAATGTAGGCTGGTGATTTTGGGAGAAGAAACTAGACAATGTACACATAATTTACTCCTTTGAAATTCTGAATATTTAAAACCATTATGAACTGGAGGAGGCATCCAGCATTTTCACCCCAAAACCAGTTCATTAATAGGAGCTGAAGTCTTATCCAATAGCACAGATACCCGAAGAAGCTGTGAAAGTTGCAAAATCTAGAGTCTGCGAGTTTTTAAAAATCAGGATGCTAATTCCTTGCGGCTGCAAAAAATGTTATGGACCACAAAGTATTTACTAGAGTGCGAGTCAACAGGAGACTTTCAACAGGACTTCCAGAAGTGTGGATGGTGGAGGCTAGAAATCAGCCCTATATCCTCTTTCCTTCCCCAATGTTTTTGATGTTCCCCTCACCTTATGCACTTGTATCTTCCTTTTCTTCTCTTCCCTCGAACATGACGCTCTTTTATCTCCTCCATAACCACAGTCCTTCACAAAAGATGCTGATTTCTGTGAAACCATTCATACGTGCAAATAAAGCAAATACATATTAATCTGCATGTCTTTAAGAGGACTGTAAATGGATTCTCTTTATTTCAGACTTTGGGCTGGGCTGGGGAGTTACAAAGAAAGTATATTTATTCTATGAATATTTGTGTTTTCTTTCTTTCATTCTGTAAAGGAGTCTGAGAAAACTTTCAAATTCACATAATAGAAATCCCGTAAACATAAGTGAGTAAGATAAAATAACACCATCCTCCGGAGCCAAGCTAGTCAACATAAATAAAAGAAGAACCATTCCTGTTAAGGATGCACTGAAAAAAAAAAGGCTGAAAGATGGGGCTTTAGCATCTGTTGTTTGAAAAGTAACTGCTAAAGATATCATATGGATGGGCGGGATTTTTTTTCAGACTTCCAAGATCCCCAGATATCAGGGGGATATCATCTGATGGATGCAAAGGGGGAAAGGGAAAGGAAGCTGGTATGTCAATCACACCAGCAAATCACCAGCAGTGTGCATGCTTTAATCCATTAATGGGGGATTTATCTGTGATCATAAAAGCAGGTTAGTCAGCCTGGAAGCGTGTAGGTGGGAGGGGGAGAGAGCGAGCGTGGAGAGAGCAAGAGAAAGACAGAGGAAAAGAGGTAAAGAGAATAAATACACTGGTTGAATTGCTGGGAAGCTTTAGGACCAATAATCAGGGCTCTCGGACGAACTGCTCCTGTGAACATCCTGCTTTCTTTAGAAGGAGACTGTGGCTTGGTGCTGCTGAGATACATATTTTTTTAAACCCTCCTCATAGTTTGATAGGCATTCCCAATGCTTTTTGTGCATGTCTCTAAAAAGCGTTGACGTGGAAAGAAGCAGCAGCAGTAGCAGTAGCAGCAGCAGCAGAGAGGAAAAAACTGCAGCTCTTCTAAAAATACTGAGGGCATGCAGGAGTGTGAGCAGGCTGGGGAGGAGGAGGAGGGTGTGAGAGTGCCTCACACCATGTTTTCTGGATGCCAGCTGGGTGCAGTTTTGGAAATGTTCCTCCTGTGAATGGAGGCACCATGAACATTTGGGAAGTGATCCTGGCTTTCTTGATTGTGGTACTCATCCTTGTCTCACTGCTGTCCAACGTGCTGGTGCTGATCTGCTTTCTGTACAGCGCAGATATCCGCAAGCAAGTCCCAGGATTGTTTATCCTCAACCTGACCTTCTGCAACTTGTTGATGACTGTTTTGAACATGCCCCTGACCCTGGCTGGGATCATTTACAAGAAGCCGCCTGGAGGAGACCAGCTCTGCCACATCGTGGGTTTTTTAGAGACTTTCTTGACCACCAGCTCCATGCTGAGCATGGCAGCTCTAAGCATAGACAGGTGGATAGCGGTGGTGTTTCCTCTCAACTACCATTCCAAGATGCGCTACAAAGATGCTGCTCTCATACTGAGCTATACATGGTTGCATTCAGTGTCTTTTCCTATAGTGGCAACTTCTCTTTCTTGGGTGGGTTTCCATCACCTTTATGCCTCCTGCACCCTCTACAACAAGAAACTGGAGGACAGGACACAGTTTGTGGTTTTCACAGGGGTCTTTCATTCTCTCAGCTTCCTCCTCTCCCTCGTAGTCTTGTGTTTCACATATCTAAAAGTGCTGAAGGTGGCACGCTTTCACTGTAAAAGGATTGACGTGATCACTATGCAGACCCTCGTGCTGCTGGTGGACATCCATCCCAGGTAAGGAGATACCTGTGTCCTTGACTGCCAAGGGCACACACTTCTGAGGATACCTGTGGAGAGGCAAGATTATGTTCATTATCAGACTCAATTGCCATCCATCTGTAATTCTTTTTTTTTTAATGTAGCACTTGCCTAATTCTAATCTGCATGCTTATATTCTCAGGTCTCTTTGTAGCTACAAAATTAATTGCCAATTATATCCTGCAAAGAGCAAAATATGTCATCTAGGAATCCTTGGATGAATTTGAGGGCTATAGTGGAATCAAAAGGTTTGCATGTGCATACATTTCCTTTCAGGTAGTGTGCTTGAATCTTTGCTGTTTTCACTTACCATGAACAGATTCATCATGCCTGTTCATTAAAGTTAATCAGTAATGTCCATGGGTGTTTGATGAACTGGTTCAGGCTGAAATTCCTTGTGTTCCTTAAAACTGCAGTGGGGAGATAGCACACTGAATACCATTCTGCTTTCTGTGACTTTGTGAATGTCACTTTGGAGTCAATAACTTTATTTTCCTTGAAGGAAGGATGCTCAGAGAAATAATATTTCCAAAAGAAGCATGAGCAACCAACTAGGTACAAATACATCCAAAATAGCATTGAGATTCAGATTAGAACTGACAAGCAAAGGAGACTCGAGACTTGTTCGAGAGACCTTAAATCAACCCATATTTTCTAGGTATGGGAGTCTCAAGACAAGGGAGGGGAGAGGAAGCAAGCAATGACTAGGACGGGGAGGGATAACTAGGGGGAGGTACAAAAGGGAATGTCACAGAGAATGAAGAATAAATATAACCAGGGGATCTTTGTAGTGGAGGTTTAGATATCAGATGTGAGAAGATTTGACAGGTGGAATGTCATCTGACTGACTTTGCTAGAGTAGATTTTGCTTGTGGGAGATGAAGGTACAATGAGTTTGTTGGGATTTTCAGTTGGGGGAGAAAAAAGAAGGGAGAAGTGTAACCAAGTATGTGACAGGGAGAAAAGGGGATTCTGGTGTGAGTGGGAATGCATGGATGTCTTGGGGGGGGGGGACCTCACCGGAAGAATATAGGAAAGAGAGATGGGTTTAATGAAGGTCCCAGCTACGCAGCTACTCATAATTTTTCTCTCTGTCTCCCCCACCCGCCTCTCTGTATCTATACATTGATGAGGCAATAGTAATGCGCTGTGGTGGCTTCCTAAAAAGGCTGAGGTAAATTTCAATCATTTAGAACCTGTGGAAGACAGGAACAAAGTAATGTAGCTGCCTATCTTTTCCCTTCACTGTGAGTAATAGCAGCTGGTCAAGGGAGAGGAGGCAGGGAGGCAAGGACTTGATGGGGATATATATAATTTTGCATGCTATTTCCATTTCTTTTTATTTCATTAAATTTACATACCACTTGATTGTACAAAAAACCCCTCAAAGCAATGCACAATAAGTTGAAACTATCACTAAAAAAGAATACAGCTATAATTTGAAGCATACAGAAAGTTAAAACCAGAATACAGTAGTCTATTTTTAAAAAATAAACTCATACAAACTTTTGAAACATCTGAATAAGCTTGCCTAAATAAGAATTTCTTCAGCAGGCATTGAAAAGGATACAATGAAGGTATAGAGAAAGTGAATAGAGATAAGTATTTATCCTTATTTCATAATACTAGAACCCAGGGTCATCCACTGAACAAGAATTATGGGAGATTTGGCATGGACAGATGGAAGTACTTCTTCAACTAGCACATGGTTAAACTATCACATGAAGTAGGCAAGTCCACTAACTTAGATTTGCTTTAAAGGGGGATTCAGCAAAGTGATGGAGGATAAAGCTACCAAGGGCTACTAGTCATAATGGCTATATTATCATATCTCTGGATACCAAGAGCTGGTAATCAGGAGTGCGCAGAGAGCAACTGTGCTCATTTTCAACTTTGGGCTACTGAAGGGCATCTGGCTGCCATCTGTTAAAAAACAGAATGCTGAACCAGAGAGGCTTTTGATCTGATCTAGCAGGATTCTTCATGTTCATATATAAAAATAATATTAATAATGGAATCAGTGTGGTCTCAAGAAAGTAAAAAAAAGGGGGGAAAGTGCACAGTCAGATGAAAGAAATAGAAGGTAATAGTATTCATATAACACTTTAGAGCTCAAAAGTCTTCAAAACATTACTTCATAACCTTAATATCAGCCTAGTAAGGCAGACCAGCATAATCACCCCCATATCCCCTGGTTGCGTGGCAGTGGTTTACCTAAGTCTGAGTACAGTGGTACCTCTGGTTAAGAACTTAATTTGTTCTGGAGGTCTGTTCTTAACCTGAAACCATTCTTAACCTGAGGTACCACTTTAGCTAATGGGGCCTTCCACTGCTGCCGCGCCGCCGCCACACAATTTCTGTTCTCATCCTGAGGTAAAGTTCTCAACCCGAGGTACTACTTCCGGGTTAGCAGAGTCTGTAACCTGAAGTGTCTGTAACCCGAGGTACCACTGTAGTGAGTTTGTGGCAGAGGTGAGATGCAAACTGGGAGTTGCCTTATCCATATCCCAATATCTTATGGCTCATCTATGCATGGCATTGCAGACCAGTGAATGGATTCAAATTTACTTGGAAATAGCTGTGGGGGCTTAAAAGGGCAGAGGTGAGGTACAAACTCTGTAGCACAGCAGGGGGTAGTTGTACCCATCCCTTCAGGGTCATTTCTCCAGTTTAAATCACTATTAGCCTCACTGAGGGAGAGGGAATGAAAGCTACAAATTAATATGAGCACCTGTCTTCACTGTGGCTAAAAGCAGTTGCCAATTTAAATCAGGACAATAGCATGTTTCAACTAACCATAGGACAAACTGCAATTTGCCTGGATTCAGAAATAGCACATAGGTGCAGCTAGTCTAAAGTAGAAGTGTAAGCTTCTAAATCCGCCCCCTCTGGTTGCACTAGAGGAAGAGAGGAGCTTATTTTTTAGTAAATGCAAATCAGATTGTACTTTTTAAAGAGCTGATATCGAATATATATCAAATACATTCACTGATATTTGACATATATTTCATTTAGCTTGAAAATAAAACTGGGTGTTCTGTGACCAGTCAGTATCAAAACAGCAAATGGATAGAGCAAAGTGATAAATAATCAAGTCTCTGAAAAACCAAATCATTCATTATGCTAATTTCCTAGTGGATCTTATTTTTACATGGATAATGGGAGTTTATTTTTGAAGTGTAGCATTCAGCTCAAAGTGTGACTTCTGGTAACCATGGTTAATTCCAGGTGTTATAAATTTTATATTCCTTCTCTTGTTAATATGAGAGGCTAATACTGTATGGACTATATCACCGTAAATGTCCTTAATTATAGTCTTTCTGTAATACCAGACTCCCTGCATACCACCTAAGGTAAGTTGTAAATCCTTCCCAAAAGTCGTTTTTATAAAGGAAACATTGACCAAATTTGTGCAGCCAGAATGAATGATGTTATGCCAGATGTCAGGATATGTCTCCCCCTGCCCCGCCTCCAGAATTGGTTGTACATCATGGTGCAAAGTCATTTACCAGCCTTTTGTTTAGGGCTATGCAGCAACCGGCAGTTGAGCAATGTTAAGTAGGAAGATGCCTTATGGTGCCTTAAATTGGAATGGTCAAAGGAGTTCCGTTCAGTATGACTGGGAGGCATATGGAAGGACTCAGGCAGCTCTAGGTTCACTCAACACTTCTGTCTCCCACTCTTTGGTTTATGATCAGAGGGAAATGGAAGAAAACTGATCCTTCTGACTTTCCAAACTCAGATCTCTCTCACTTGTAGCTTTGCAGCTAAGCTCGACGGCATCACCTTATAAAAAACTCCTATATCAACCCTTTCCAGCCTAGTGCCCATCAGACATTAGAGACTACAACTCCCATCATCCCTGCCCAGTGGCCACGCTGGTTGGGGCTGATGGGTGTTGGAGCCCAAAACATATAGAAGGCACCAGATGAGTGAAGCCTTACTTATGGTCTTCCTCAGCCATAGCATGGGGTCTTTAGTGATCACATTAAGGATAAGCAGGTTAGTTGTCCTCTGAATGCATGACTCCATATAGCCCACGCTGCATAAAAGTCAACAAAGCCACAGTGCTCATCAGTGTGTATGGGCCCACGTACACAAGTCTTAGATGATTATGCCCTTATTTTTGCTTTCCAATACTCACTTCATCAAGCTAGCAAGTTTGGACAGGTGGGGTTTAAATGGACTTGGGTTGTCTCCAGTGCTTTCCCCCCCTTTTTTAAAAAAAGTTTAGGGGTACTCTCATTTTCCTACTCATATTGAAATACTGCTCCTCAATGAGGCCAAACTTAGATTCACAAAAATGTTTAGGGGTATGTGTACCCCCAGAAAAAAGCACTAGTTGTCTTCACCTTCCAGCCCCCCCCCTCCACGTAATGAAGCTTAAATCAAAGCTGATCAGTAGGACTAACCTTTTTTGTTATGTGGTGGCATAAATGCCATTGAAATCCGTATGTTTTTCATCACCAATCATATTTCACAGCATTTCCATGCCTCTTAGGCACATTTTCGGTCCACACCTCGAAGGGAAGTGAGAACAAAGTATATAAATGAGATAACTGAGAAATAAAAAAACCCTTATGGATTTAGGTTTTGCAAAGGTTGGATTGGATCATTGACATTTCGCTGTATACTACAGACTTCCTTCTCCATATGATTTGGGAGGCGTTCAATAACACTATCTAAAGTTTGTTCAAACGGGAGCTTTGATTTCACAGGAACATGCAGACACAGAACTGTATAGACAGCTAATTATAAGGATTATACATAAGGAGCACCATGAATTCAGATAAACATGGTTTTGAACAGTAGAAGTTCTGTGGTATTTAAATAAAGCAATAGTTTGAATCAATTAGATTTGCATCTGAGCAAAATCTGACGGTGTGAGGAAGCCCACTTGTGAGGGTCCTCCATGAGTGGTGGGCATCTACTCTCCCTCGAATTTGTTTCCATCTGGTCTTTTACACACACACACACACACACACACACACACACACAATCTTATGGAGTAACTCAATTTGGCTAAACTGTTAGATTTTGCATTTTCTTTCTTCTTTTTTCAAAGAAATCTAAGCGGGAGAAACTGTTTAGCTAGACTTTACCTACCCTCTTATTTTGCCCCTGCAGATGCTTTGTACCCCAACACTAAGGGGACAACTTAGGGGTGGGTAGAAAGAATGGAAGAAAGCAGGAGATAGCTTTTCCAAGCCTTCAGAATGGTTCAAGGATAAAAGATCCTGGGCTCTTCCAATTTGTCTGGAAAAGAACTTGGGTTGAAAAGCAGCGAGCTTCAGAGAAGGGCTGTGGCTCAACAGTAGAGGACATGTTTTGCTTATGAATAGATCCTAGGTTCAATTTCGTGATGTGTCTGTATAGGGTTAGGAAAGTCTGTTACCTGAAAGCTTCTTTCCATGGATATCTTGGTTGGCCACTGTAAGAACAGAGTGCTGGACTAAATGGGTCTTTGGACTGATCCAGCAGGTTCTTGTTATGTTCCTGCGTTCTTATTTATTTATTTATTTTATTTCTTACCATCCTTAACCATAAGATCCCAGAGCAGGTTACAAAAATAAAATATATCATTATAAAAGAAATAATGAAGTAAAACTGTTACAAAACAAGAAAAGTATAGAAACAATTAAAAACAGTTCCATACAAAAGTAAATAAATAAATAAATAATCTATATGTAAGAATAATAATAAATAATAAGCAAGCAAGCAAACAAACAAAATAATCCATATGTATAAACAAGCAAAAATAGTTCCAATGCAGCTGTAAAGATTACTTTATAAAACTTCATTAGGTGGCCAGAGAATTTATGCTGGAGATGTAATGCTAGAGCTGCGTACGAAACTCAGAATTTTCTTGATAGAAGTAGTTCATGAAACAGAAGCAATTACTCGTTATCTCCTGCGAATGAACTTTCTAGCTGGCCAAATGAGAAGTTGAGGATTTAGTTTTACCAGAAGACAGAGAACTAAATTCATTCATGATATGAAACAGAGAACTAACAGTTGATCTGAATGCTGTGAAAATGCTTTTTTAAAAAATGTTTTGAAAAATACATTGAATTTTCCATAGCTCACTTTCGCCATCTAGTGTCACATTTGTACACTGCACTTTACAACACATCTAAGATGTTGTATTTGCTGCTGTGTAGCTGAGTCCTGGGTCTGAGGCACTTGCCCAGAGGCACCAATGAAAGCCTTCATGGGTGTGGCTCCTGTGTTAAACAATCTCTCATACATAAAAGCTAGCTGAAGACACAGCAGCCACATGCAGACTTTACCATGTATATATATACTCACTTTTGTTCAATGAGGCACTTTCATTACACCTGATGAAATTCTTTGTGCTACGCAACTATGAAAGGCACAGGAGCCTTGTCTTGCTTTCCACCAGCAGTTTACAAGCTGTCTTAAAGGGCAGGCCCACAGAGAGCACATTACAGTAGTTCTAACTGGGTGTTGAAGCCAATTGCACAGTATTTAAACATGTTATGCCCGGCCACTAAGAGTTATTGCGAGGAAAACACCTGCAAAGACTTGGCTATCCAATTAACACTTGTGTGGTTTTCTTTTTCTTTTTCTAGTTATGTTTACGGCACTGCCAAAATACAGGCATTTTGTGCAGCTTGAGCAGAGCAAAAGGAAAGAAATGTCACATATTAACAAGATTATGTTCTCTAGCCAGTCTAAGGAGCAAAACATGGATGCTAATTGCCATGATCTTGTAACCTCCTTCTTGAACTAACTTCATTTATCGGAGTTTTCAGTGTGCTCCGGCTAACCAAGTGACCTCAGCTGCCACAACAGCTCTTCTGTATTTTGTACTTCCTATTTTAGACAGAAAAAAAGAAATCTGTGGCCATCTCAAAGGTTCGTTTTATTTTTGTTACACAAACCTATTGGTCCAAGAGATGATAGCATCTTAAACTATTCCAAGCCTAAAAAGGAAAGTCTATGAACCTTACCCCCCTTTGCACATTTACGCAGCATAGATTTCAAGGAGATGCAGGAAAAAATGAAAATGGTTGCATCGCTCTTTAGAGAGGTGCAGAACAACCCTAACCCCTGATCTGTGCGGCTGCTTGGAGTTAGTTGAGGGCACCTTCACAGCGTTCTACTGGTGTAGGGATGGGAGCTGCTGCACTCACTAAAAGTGCATTGGAGATCATGCAATCTCTGGTCTTTCTCATAAGAAGTCATAAGCCTGCTGGATCAGGCATAGGTTGGCATGGCATTGAGGACAGGATTGGTTCATCATTCCACAAAACCCACATTGATGGGTCTGCTAGGCTTGCACCACCCCAAACCCGTTCCATTGGAGTTGGCCGGTGCTGAACCTTGCCAAAGGTAAAAGTAAAGGGACCCCCGACCATTAGGTCCAGTCGTGACCGACTCTGGGGTTGCGGTGCTCATCTCGCTTTATTGGCTGAGGGAGCCAGTGTACAGCTTTAGGGTCATGTGGCCAGCATGACAAAGTTGCTTCTGGTGAACCAGAGCAGTGCACGGAAATGCCATTTACCTTCCCGCCAGAGACCAATTTATTTACTTGCACTTTGACGTGCTTTTGAACTGCTAGGTTGGCAGAAGCAGGAACCGAGCAACGGGAGCTCACCCCGTCGCGGGGATTCGAACCGCCGACCTTCTGATCGGCAAGTCCTAGGCTCTGTGGTTTAACCCACAGCGCCACCCACGTTCCATTGGAGTTGGCCAGTGCTGAACCTTGCCAAAACGTACGCCAAAAAAGCAAGGTCTCACTGGGCGACCAAGGTGCAGATTCCAACCAGGTAGATACCCCAAACCAAGCATGGAGGTACCAATCAAGTTGAGAGGGAAAACAAAACCTTTCTGGCCCTGACAACCGGCAACCCAAAATTGTTCTGGGAAGGCTCTAGCTCGAGGGGAGGTGGGCGGGAAGCTCTCAAGGCAACATGGCCCTGAGCACCAGAGGAAGCAGCCTTATATAGTCTTTCCCTTCCTTTTGCAAGGGCTCATGGGACAGCTATTTTTCCCATGAGTCCATTGCACGAGCAAGATACTCGCAAATAAGGCAGCTTGGCAAGATCTATGCTTAGATTCCTCAGAATATGAACCACTATATCCTATATGAACCGCCCAGTCAATATTGCAGGCACACATTTGCTTTGAACAAATATTTTTGCTATGGACAAAATAGTAAACAGCGAACCAAATCATCTATGGAGGCATGTCCCTTCCAGGAGCAATATATACATGTTTACAGGAGTCATATTCTGAAACAGGTAACGCCTGGGTCATCTGCTCTTAAACCTGGCCCAAGCATTCATAATTTACCCAAAATTAATAAGTCTGTTCCAGCTCATTCCAAGAAAAGCTACGTCAATCAGGCAAAATGTGATCTGTTAAATTATCTATTGCATGGAGACTGGCTTGGGAATAATAAGCATAGCATATATTTTTTTCTACCTCTTTCCATCAATGTGCATCATCAATGTGCATCATCAGTCATGTAGACATTTCTTGATTTAATCAGCGGAGTAAGATTTTGGCCCTACACATTGCCCAGACATATGTTGCAAGTGTCCACAGTCTTCCTGCAAACCTACTCAAAATGTACTGAGATCCAATTCTGAAAGGAGCAACTCGGGGGCAGCAATCTATTATGACATCACACCTAAAGAAATGACTAATGTAATACGTGTGACTGATTTAAAGAGTTGCATTTAACCCTATTTAAATGTCAAAGGCAACCTGAACTAAGAGGCTTGTTTCTCTTCAGCTACCTTTCTACTCTGCGTACAGAAATAGCACTGATTTCAGCCAAGTGTTTTATCAGGACATCGTGGCTATTTTAAGACCCTAATAGCTTTTCACATGGCTGAAAACAGCCCAGAATTGGCTCAACTCTGGACCACCTCAGGCCAATTGCATGCCATGTATATTCAATATTCCTGCACCAAATGTAGCAACATAGAAATCATATACACTATTCAATCTCCAAGGTGTTTTTGCCCCTCATGGCTCTTCAAATAACATCCCAAAGAAAGAAGTCAGACATGGTAGTGTTCATTTAGCAATTATTAACAGAAATATTAAATGAAAGCATTAAAAAACCCAGTTCATTTGGACAGCACAATAATATATGATCATTTATTATTTAAGTATTCAAAATCCACAGTGCTCTGCTCACAGCCAAGTCTCTTCTTTTGTCAGGCCTGTGCAATTTCTAACCTATCAACCTGGCCATGGCCTTCCAGCTATGTATGACAGCCTGAGGGTAGCTGGATAAATGTTCAGATTTTGCAGACTGCAAAGCAATCATGTAGGCAAGGACAGCACAAAATACGGCTGGTTGGGGTTATGGTCTCCACATCTTTAACCCCTAAACCTCATTCAATACTTTGCGTTAAGGTCAAAATTCATGTGACGTTAAATGTGTGTGAGTTTTTAAAGTGCATGTTTTTATTCTTTAAATAGCAGTCATGAGATGAGGGGAGGAGAACCACAGTATGTAGGCCAGGTCGATTTATCCCTTTCCCTTGATGCAAAGGTACCGTCATTGCATACCCTCCAACATTCCTCGGATGAAAATAGGAACATTTCTCCCTCATTCCTGCAACTGACCCTCCTCAACCCCCCATTTTTTCTCTCCCCCACCTTACAGAGCATTTCCACCACCACCACACCAGTGGGAAACAACACACCACCCCGAGAAAACCCCTTAATCCCGTTTTATTTTTATTATTATTTTATCCTATGGTAGATTTACAAAAAGAAAAACACATACCAATAAATAAATTTTAGAAAGGGGAAAGTTTACAAAGGATTTTTTTAAAAAATAAATAGATGAATAAATAAAGACTCCTTGTGCTACACTTCCCTTTCTTCCTGCCCAGGGCAACCCTGCTTTCTGCCTGTACCTCAGAGCTGGCCAGCAGCGGAGCAAGATGATCGGGCGCCTGGGGCGGCATGCGTGCCCTGCACCCAGGGGTGGGGCCAGCCGGGGCAGGACACCCTGCAGGGCCTCCGAGGAGTCTGCCTGCCTCCTCCTGGCTACCCTACAGCTGACGAGGAGGCAGCAGGCGGACTGTTTGGGGCAGCATGGAGCCTGCAGGTGCCCAAGCCACTGCATCACTCCCAGGAGAGACGTGTGGCTTAGGTGCACTGCAGGCCCCGTGGTGAGTGCTGCCCGGCATTTTGTCACCCCCCTCAGTGGTGACACCTGGGGTGACCCGCCCCCACCGCACCCCATTCCTATGGTCCTATGAGCTGTCCAAGAGAGAAGGTGGGCAGCTTGTAGCCGCCACTTCTGCTGCCACTGGCTCATCCTTCTCTTTGAGCTTGGAGGTGGCACTGGAAGGGGGAATAGGGGCATTCCATGGTCAAATCAGAAGCCAGGATGCCTTTCATGATTCCGGGATTGTCCCTGGAAAATAAGGACACATGGAGGGTATGCCAATTCCCCCTCATACCAATTAAAGAAGTTACTAGCCCTGGGAAAGAAGCATCTCTTGTCACCAGTACCAAATTTAGATACATTTTCTGTTGGATTAAGCCAAGTTAATTTTGAAAGTCCACTATGCAATGCCCAGTGCCAAACTTCTTGTGGCATCCTTCTATCTGGATCTTGAGCTCCCCGGCTGAAATTCTTTGAGTTACATCAGATTCAGATTTCAAAACTCTTTCACCTATGTTTTTAACTGAATTACAACTATAAGAATGTATTAATAATGTTCCAAAATATGATCTTTTCCTTAGTATGTCAAATGTTCGGTTTACTTACTAGAAGCCTGCTTATTGAAAAGGTATAGTTTGAAAGCATTGCTTTATATTAAGAGATGAATATGTTACTGCTCAAAAGATTCTTCTATCTGAGTTAGGTGAAAATTTTCCCCAAACTACGTAATTCTACAAAAGGGCTTGTATCAATGCATTTTCTATGTCCCAGCTGAGTGTCACATTTTAAAAGAGCATTGAATTCCTCTAATCTAAAGCAAATAATCATTTCACTACAAATCCATGAGGCTACTTGCCATAGTAGTTGGCAACGTTAGGCCCCAATCCATCACAAAGGTGGATTGCCCAGGCAGGCACATTCTGTGGCCCAGTGAAAGAACTAAGGTGGGATGCAGGGTTGGGTAAAAATCAGGCCAAATCTTTATGACTATGGTAGAAACCAGAGTTGGCATGGCAGTAGGGCGAGGATCCTGTTCCTTATTCCACCAGCCATTGATAATGGAATGACACTCTGTCAGGGAGGTACCCAGGCCCTCTCCATGTGAATAACCCAGCACTGAGCCCTGGCATGGTGCAAGGCAAGCTTCCAGGGTGGGGCATGCTATAGCTAATCCTCCCCTTGGGCTGCTTATGGAGGAGCCCTCTACTATGCTTACAGGCATGTCTTCTACACACACCTGCACACCCCAACCTTTCCCCCATGCAGGCCAGCAAGAGGCATTATCAGAGTTCAAGGACACACTCCAGAAAGGCAAACACATTTGGGGCACCAAGCAGGGCCAATGAATGGTGTGGCTTGGGAAGAATTCCAAGGATGAGACAGAGAAGTCTGGAGGGTTATAGTCAGCTTTCAGGCTTGGTTTTCCCCACCCCTGACTCAGCAAGGCCATGTGAGCTACTTTGCTCCCCCTCAGCCCCTTTTACTGTGTCAGCGCTCTTTGTTTTTGTGCATCTTCAGGCAAACGCCTGAGCGTGGCTTCTAAGTCAAGGTGATGAAATGCTGTTTGAAATGATAATTTGCTTTCATGTTTTTATGTCCAAAAACAGCGTAAGAGAGCGATGCCTAGAAGAACAGAAGAGGCGGAGACAACGAGCAACCAAGAAGATCAGTACATTTATTGGCACTTTTATACTCTGTTTTGCGCCATATGTAATCACGAGGTAGGTTTAAGCTAGTCTTTTCTCGTTTCCATCCGCAGCGCACTCCTGTTATTTGTATCAGCAGGCGATTAAACTTCTGCTTGTCAAAATTATGCTAAGCATTTTTCACTGTGCTGAGAAGCGTTGCCATCTTAGGCGCCCGCATTTTATGGTCCCAACTGTGGCCAAAGATTTGTTAGTGGAAGGGATCAAATCCAGCACCCCAGTGGGAAAGTCTTTGATATGGATTAAGGAGAATACAGTTAGACTCTCATCAAAGAAGACCACATAGAATTCAGAATGTTGTCCGCACATTTCCCTGGGTATGTTGTGCTGTGTGATGCAGAGCAGATGTTCTGGGACACATGGTGGCTACTTTAAATTAACGCACACAGATGTGCCAAGTTTACAGCGAGCATTTGAATGAAGGGACTGCCAGCAGTTTCTGAGTCCTGGTCCTTATTATCAAAATGGCATCCTCCATGCATAAGGGGGAGATATCATCAGTTTTAAAGAAACTCCAAGCTTTGCCAAAGTACAAAAACAGTCCCAAATGCCCTTAGTAGTGACAGAGTCCACAGTGTATGATGGATGGATGGACAGAAAGCTCAGTAGGAGTGGTAATGCAAGAGAATATACTGAATAGGAGAAGAGGTTACTGCATGGGTTTTCATTCAGGACCCATAGTAACTGATTACTATGAGATAGAAAAATGTATTCCCAACACATTTTTCTTAAAAAATGCACAGAAAAGACTGTTTGGGCAATTTAATTCTGATAATATCCAAGAGCCCTTTGAATTTTGTCATTTACTATATATCTTCCATGATACACACACAGATGTTTCTTGGCCCCCTTCAGCTATAACTGGTGATACCCCTTTTTTTGCACACCACCCCAACATTTAGAAGCCATTGTGGAATAACATTTGAGGTTGCCTCTCCATACTCTTAAGATGCATCAGTCTTATGGGAAAAGTTCATCACAAACAGGTCATATCACAGCTTTTCAGACCTGGAGCTACAAAATCAGTATTGCTATTCACAGCTTATTCCTGATTAATAAGTGCTAGAAGATGCACAACAATGTTAATTTTGAATGACAATTGTAAAATAAATAAATATTATGACATTCCTTGTTGAATTATGAACATTTTTGCATCCAGTATCAGAGAGGTTCACAGAAACCCCTGCTTTGTTGCTATGTCGCTAGGAAGAAGCAAAAAGGAAAAAAACCCAACCCTCTGCATTTATAAACCTCACTCAAAATTGACCTGGTGGAAATGAATTATTGAAATGTGGATTACTGTGCTTCAGAAGCAACATAAGAGGGAATGAGCTAAAAGGCTATATTAGCTTCTCTGAACATTTGGAATGTGTTGATTTATTTTTGACCAAGCGCTACATGGAAAAAATGATAATATCTTGGCACCCATTAAACTTGGAGTGGGATTAACAGCAATGTTCAGCGCCCTGATAAAAGTCAAGACTGTAGGAAGCTTGTCACTCACCTTTCTTCCACTTCCATTTTTTTTTTAGTGGATGGATACTCAGAAGTGCTTATTAAATAAAAATCAAATGCTTGGAGGGGGGATGTGCTTGTCTGGTTGAAAGCGCTTTGGGTTGTCTTGGGCAAGAAAAAGCAGCTAACACTTTTAATAAACAATTTAATAAATAATAATGCTTTGTACCCAAGAGGACCTAGATTCAATCCTTGGTATCTTCAGGTTGGGCTAAGAAAGATCCCTGTCTGAGACCCTAAACAGCCACTGACAGTCAGTGTAGGCAGTATAGACGATACTGGGTTAGATGAACTCACAGTTTGACTCAATATATGCTTAATATGTCCACATTCAAGGTCCATTGATTCTAGCGTGAAAGACTTCCCGCCCGCCCCCCGTGCAATCCATTGTTAAACGTCAATGTTATAAGTGCTTATTAAATAAGTGTTTATTAAATGTCAGCTACCTTTAAGTTTACATGTAAGTTGCTACTGATTTTACAAACTAGGTGGTGTTACTGGTAGTGAAATCCAATATATATGTAGTGCCATTTTTCTAGAAAAAGAGGTGCCGGAACTCACCATCAATGCCTCCCTTGTTCTCTTATAATGGACATGGCGGTCACCCTGAGAGGTGCCAGAACTGAGGACTCAGCTATACAGCTGCAAATAAAATGTTTTAAGTGTGTTGTAAACTGCAGCATACAAATGTGACACTAGATGGCAATAGTGAGTTATGGCAATTTCAATGTATTTTTCAAAATGTTTTTGTAAAAAAGCATTTTTAAAAGCCCTACCTGGAGATGCCAGGGACTAAATTTAAAACCCTCTGCATGCTAGGCAGATTCTCTGCCATTGAGCAATGAACCTTCCCCAAAACTACTACAGTGGTACCTCAGGTTAAGTACTGTACTTAATTCATTCCGGAGGTCTGTACTTAACCTGAAACTGTTCTTAACCCGAAGCACCACTTTAGCTAATGGGGCATCCCGCTGCCGCTGCGCCGCTGGAGCACGATTTCTGTTCTCATCCTGAAGCAAAGTTCTTAACCTGAGGTACTATTTCTGGGTTAGCAGAGTCTGTAACCTGAAGCGTATGTAACCTGAAGTGTATGTAACCCGAGGTACCACTGTATTAGCTGAAAAACTGCTTTAAAAACTGTTTGTATGGATGTATAGGGAAAATAGGGATATTTCACAATTCAGCTGGAGTCATTCAGCTGGAGTCATACAGGATCAATTGCATCGGAATATGGATGGAAATGTGCATTTTGATGTGCATCTGAACATACACCCGACTGAAAACAATGTAGGGTGATTAAAGCCTGCTTACCAGTTCCAACGAGTGTGTGTGTGTGTGTGTGTGTGTGTGTGTGTGTGTGTGTGTGTGTGAGTTGTGGCCCAGTGGCCTAGTGTGGCCGCAGGTATGTCAGAGCGGCATCTGCTTGCCCTCACAAGAGCTGACAGCCCACGAAACTCCTCCATTGGCTGCATGGGAGGGCAGGCCCCACAGTGAAACTTTAAAATTTTAATTGCCCAACTGCAGGCAAGTTTAGGGGTGGGATGGTCAGGGCAAACCTGGCTTCATTCAGCCCCATTTCATTAACCCCCGTTTCATCAGTCAAAGTTTCAGAATACCCGGTTAAAAGAGTCCAGGGGGATGGATTCTGTCCAAATGCCCAGACAAGGGCTAATGGGCCATAGAACTCCCCAAATTTGCGTTCCAGAGGGATTACCCAGAATTGATTAGCACCATAGGGATTGACCCTGAAGGAAAATCACCCAACAAGTGGGTTAGCTGGTTCAGGATATACACCCAGTGCTTATGCCAAAACCTACTGATATCTGTAATCAACAATGTTGGGGCCATTTTGATCCCATGCTTGTGATCCCTTGTCATTATTTCTCCTTATTTCTCATTCCCTCTCCCCATCCTGATGGCCTGGGCACACTGTGCCTGGTTCCGTAAATGACACCTGCATTTGGATAAGCATCTAGTTTAAGTCCATGAGCATATGCTTGTGCACGTAGAGCTAATTATCTCAATTAGAGTGCAAATATATAAATTATATCCAGTGGGATATAAGACACAGACACAATTTAAAAATAAAAACATTATCAGTTGTATTTCCAAGTGTTGTATGGTATGAAAATTTGAGGGGAAAGGAAGGGCACTCAAGGAAATGTAGTAATAAGTGTCTAAACTCCCCCTCGCCTTTGAAGGCCATTTCTTCTCGATGTTCTTTTATAAAAGTTTAGTTGGAATTCATAACATTGATTGATAGCAAGTAAGATATAAACCACTTTGCATCTTAGTGTTTCAGGGTATTCACAGAGCTTTCATCAACTTCCATCAGAATATCAATAACTCTACCTTTCGAGCGGGGAAAGTATTCAGATAGCAATGAGAGTATGAATTATGCTTTTTCCTACATTGTGACTTCCTTAACCTATTCAGTGAAAGCCTTTCTAGAAAAAAACCACAGAATGGCCTGCATAAATTGAAATGCTTCTTAATGGAGATCTTACACACAAGAGTGGCACTCATAGCATGTGACAGAAAAATCACATCTGGAATCTGACAGAAAGTAATTATAAGAAAGTGGAACTAATTGTTCACTTTAAAATCAATAGTATACCATTACCTTCAAATGTTCCCCTTGGGTAACAGTGCCTATAAATAAGCTCAGCTCCTGCGTCCATTCTGATTTACCTCTGCGCTAGCAGTAATGGTGTGCAAGGGGACTAGTGTTCACCTAGGGCATGACTCTTCCCTACACAGGTGCAACATCTATGTGGGGGAAGGATCCACAAGGGTTCAAAAGTGTCCTGTTTTCTTCTCTCCTCCCCGCTCTCAGTTTATATTAAGATGACAAGATAGGGGGAAAAGCATCAGGCTCCCACCCCTTAAATACTTGTGAAGAAGGAGGAATTTAACAGGCGTACCTTGCCATACAAACTATAAAAACAGCAGAACCCTGTCCTTGTTTGTATCTGGCCACTGTAGTTTATGTAGGCAAGTGCACACTCCAGCAATTCACTAGGTCAGCCCAGGATAGAGAACATTGTCCAGTTCAGAGGGTCCTCAGAATTATTCCTTGAGTGACATATATATGTTCACAGAGACAACATTGCTATGGGGATTTTTCAGGAACTATTTTTGCTATGGGGATTTTTCAGGAAGAGGTGGGGTGTTTCAAATACCTGCTTCCCCACAGGTCCTGAAGCCAATCCTGAAAATTGCATATGGATTACCAGTTTCAAAATACCATTTCTGAAATTCACTGCTCTTCGTGCTAGCTTGCCTTTTCAGAGACAAGCAAAAACTTTTTTCCCCCATCTCCAACAGGAATTGTTTTGTTTTAGTTTCATTTTTATTATATGTCTTTGGTATCTTGTATAGTGTTTTAATTAACTGAAGCTGTCTTGGTTTTACAAAGATAAGCAGCATATTTTAAATGAATAATAAATATGCTCCTTCACATGGGAATTATTTCAAATGCAATTGAGTCAGCTATACCCATTTCTCTGGATAATCTTTTTCTTGAAATAAGGAAAGGTACATTTATAGAGATGGCTTAAAATGGCCAGTCCCTAGTATGGTTTTCCTCTGCAATTGTGTACTTGAGTAGATACAGAGACAATAAGCACAATTTGTTTGTATGTGCTAACTATATCATGTTGATGATATAGGTATTCAGATATAAAAGCATGGGTAGTTTTTTGGTTTTTTGTATCTGTACATATACAGTCAAGTTAACTAAATGGGAACCTCTATGTCAGCTTTCCACAACCTCAGGTCTTCCAGTTGTTGAGTCCTATCAAAACCCAGACAGTAGTCAGGGATTAAGGGAATTGTAGTCCAAAGCATCCAGAGGGCACCATGTTGGGGGTGTCTCCTGTATTTTCAGAAGCAATTTAGCTAGACTGGTGACTGGGAGTGGCCACCGAGACCATATAACACCAGTCCTGAAAGACCTACATTGGCTCCCAGTACGTTTCCAAGCACAATTCAAAGTGTTGGTGCTGACCCTTAAACCCAAAAATAGCCTTGGCCCAGTATACCTGAAGGAGCATCTGCACCTCCATCATTCAGCCCGGACATTGAGGTCCAGCTCCGAGGGCCTTCTGCTGGTTCCCTCCCTGAGAGAAGTGAGGTTACAGGGAACCAGGCAAAGGGCTTTCTTTGTATCGGCGCCCTCCCTGTGGAACGCCCTGCCATCAGATGTCAAGGAAATAAACAACTATCTGACTTATAGAAGACATATAAAGGCAGCCTTGTTTAGGGAAATTGTTAAGGTGATCTTTTATTGTGCTTTTCATATCATCTTGGAAGCCGCCCAGAGTGGCTGGAGAGGCCCAGCCAAACGAGCGGGGTATAAGTAGTTTTTTTTTTTTTATTATTATTATTATTATTATTATTATTAACCAGATGCTGCGGACAAGCAATAACTGTGGACAATTGTAGCATTCTCAGAGGCTTTAATGCTGGCGGGAATAGAATGTTTGAATTTTGGTCTAATTAGGAGGTTCTAGTCCTTGATATGTTTATCTGACAATCATATTTACTCTTTTCTTGACAGACTGGTAGAATTATCATCCATAGTCCCCATCAACGCACACTGGGGAGTTATTTCCAAGTGTCTGGCTTATAGCAAAGCTGTTTCAGATCCCTTTGTGTACTGTTTGTTACGACACCAGTACAAGAAGACATGGAAGGACATAATAAACAAGATGCTGAAAAGGAGCTCAATAAATTCATCAGCCCTCACAAGTGAATCACAGAGTCGAAACATTTTGCAAGCAACTGATTGAAGGAGCTGAGGTTAAACTATTTATTCAATGTAGCCTAATGCTGGAACAGTCGAGGAACAATAGCTGGTGCCATTAGGATGATCAGCTGACAATATTTTGGAAAGCCTGCCTTTTAAGTCTTCAGCAACTTAGGTAACGAATTTCATAGCAAAGTTGGCTGCCTTTTAGTACTGATATCTTTAGTACTGATAGTATCTTGTTTGCAAAGATCCCCACCAATTTCACAAAATGTGTGGAAAAAGCAACATTCTAACCTCAAGGGGGTTTAGATATGGATAATGATAAGAGATTATGTTTACATATTTCCCCACCCACCACCACCCAAACAAACAAAAAACTGGATAATATTTGTGCCAGTTTTGATGTGTGGCAGCAAATTGATATCTGTGACCATGCCAACTATGTGATCAGGTGAAGACAATCACTCCTAGTTTTTCCTGAGATTGCCCCTACTTAGTCACACATACCTAATTACACATAAACCTGTTAAGATAAAACTCTTAGGCTGCAATCCTATACACACTTACCTGGGAGTAAGTCCCACTGAACATAATAGGATTTATTTCCGAGTAGTGATACATAGGATTGCAATGTTGGTGTTTCATCCACACCCTCTAGGTTTGCACTGGTTTTCTATGTGCAGAAGGAAACTACTCTTGAGCCATGGCTGCGTTTACATTTGTCAAACAACGCTCTTGCCTGTGGTAGGCTGCAGAACAATTGCTTTCATACATCAAAAGAGACACAGCTGGGGGACTCTTAATTTCAGCTACTGATTGCACTGCTTCCAGTCTGCAGACTTATGGGTCTTGGTGACCCACCATTCAAATGGTTGACCACCAATAGATTAGATGATATAGTCCATAGTCTGCATCTGTTTGGGGGGAAATGGGATATACTTGCAGAAGGAGTACAAGTCTTTCCACAAGACACTTCTGATCCTCCTCAGTTGTGTGTTAACAAAATATAACAAAACAGTAGGAAGCTGTGTCTCATTTTGCCCAAAATGTTTCCATGTTGTAATGGTTTTCTGACTGTGAAAATACCTAAAGTGTTGTTGCATTTAAAGTGTCAGTGTCTAATGTCCGCAGTGCTCTGGCTTGCGTAGGCTGCTGGCAGTCTAGAATGTAATGCTCTTCACAATGCAATAGCTAACTTTGTTTTCTGTCTGATTGTGACGCCCTGGTTGGTCGCTTCAAGAACGTGTACAGAAATGTTGCATAGGTTTCCTTAATCAATGCTCAGAACTAGATATAAGTGTTTGCACAGATGCCATAAGGATAGGATTAGCTAAATCTATTTTTTTTAAAGGAAGAAAGACTTACGTAAGAAGTTTGTTTGTTTGTTTGTTTAAAAATGCTTGTTATAAAAATAATAAGTATGACACTTATAGCCAAATTTATTTTTTTGAAAAATCTCTGGAAATATTTTGTTTCCAGTGAACGCAGTACTCCAAAACTAAAGAATGCTGGGAATTACTTTTCTAAAAGTTAGTTTCTAAAATAGAAACTCAGTTTCGAGAAATGCAGAAGGAAAAGGGACAATTTAGGCATCAGCCCCATCTTCTCTTTCCTCTTGTGCATAGTTTGCTTTTAGTGTGAGAATCCCCTTAATTACTGATCCCACTCCTGTACACATATTGCTGTGTGTACCCAGTGGTGTGTATAAAGAAGGGGCTGGGTCAGGCCTCAGATGAAATAAAAACACTACGCCTAAAAAAAAAGCCTCTGTTTACCTTCTATGCCTTCTGTAACCATGATGGACAATTTAATTTAAAGCAAGCAAATAACCCTATAACAATGCTATAGGATTTGTAAGAGAGTTTCCCTTCCATTTTCTAGTTCTGCTGTTTTTGTTTAGTACCCATATTTCCTATTGATTTTTTCAAGCATTAGCGTACAAGGGACTTCTCTGTCAAAGATGCATAGGCTATTTGCCTTTATGCTTTGTGCTGAGTTGGAAGGAAGAAAATCATTTTCTCTTAGAATTAGACAAACGGCAGTTGTGTGGGCTATTTTTTCTTAATCCATAATTGATTTCCAGGGAGATGCTAAGTATATTCTTCAGTGGCATTGTGGGTGCGCGTGCACACATACACACACACAAACTGTACATATGAATGTCCTGATCTGAACTGATGCACCTAAATAATTTCCATGAACGTTTATGAATTTCTTTTCTCCAAAATGCATCGTTCAACTGCTGAAGTCTGATCTGAAAAATGTTGCCTCAGTCCACAACTCCTACAAACTGCAGGGCTCAAAGAAGCGTTTGCAAACATAGATTGCCCCGTTTATTGGCACAATGATCTTCTTCTTCCTTTGAAATGAATTGTGAGCACAATGGCAGTGCTGTGGATGGAAGTGTTTTATTGTGGTCACTTTCAAAGCTGTTCAATTAATTACCAACTGTAAGCTGAATTCATATCTCTGAGCCTGTCATGGGGATATCTCCAGCTTCCATGAAAGTAAGTAAGAGGATGGTTGTAACTGAATAATTGATTTAATTGGTGTTATAAGTTGCTTCTAATGCTAAACTGCTAAAGATACTAGTAACAAGATTTCTTAAATGTTCTCTTGCAACCAACTTAGTATTTAATCAAAACAAGTACTGCCTACTGTTCATTTGATATTCCACCATGTAAATCCCGTTTTTCTTTCAGTATTTGTTTGGCATACTTACCACTTCATAATTAAATGGTTTTATATATTTGACCTACAAGGCCATCTTCCAGTGATTCATACAAAAGTAGATTCACTGATTATTTTGACGCTGTAGCTTATTAATAGCACTCAGTACAAACCAGAAAGTCATATAGAAGTAGGGGAAAGCCCAAGGATAGTACTTTTGAGCAAATCATTTTTGCTGTGGTTGGTTCCAGATAATAATCGAAGAATCCAGTCCTGTATTTACTTCTCTGTAGACATACATAGGATTACACTGCAAAACCTATTTGGTTCCAACAATCTGCCACACTACAATTTCTTGAGAGACATACTTCTTCCTCCTCTTCCTCCTTCTTCGTCTCCTCCTCCTCGAATTTACCCTTTGTGCCACTCACCCAAATTGTCTGCTACCAAGATCAAAGGATAATAACATTAAATAGGCCAATCATTTCCCCAGGCTTTGCCTGTTATAACATTAGGATGTGGTTTACAAATCTTCAAATCTGGCATAGTGAAAAACTTAAAAGTGAATAAAGATATGAGATTCAAGAAATAATACTGGGAATTTTTGATCCAGCTAAAGTGAAGCCCTTTCAGGGCCCATTTAATGATATCCCAGTGAAATCAAAATGACATTAGAAGTGTATCACTTAGGCTGGATCCTCGTTTGTGTACTTTCTGTATTCCAGAAAACTAACATTTTGCTTTGGTTTTAGTATTTTTGATGAATTGCATGTATACCTAAGAAAAGATAGCATGTGGCAAACAAAACACTGCTGAAACACTGCCCCTAAACTATTTTTCAAGCTCACAACACTGAAAATGTTTATTCTGGTTGGGGTCTACAGATAAATATAAAGGAAGAATAGGGTTTTGTCAGCCAGACCCTCAGCACTGAAAAAATGAGACCTACACTGGGATGAGATGTATGACTGATACTATGTTTTGTTAAGCTTATTGGAATAGAATTGTTGCTTATTAATGCCTCAGTTCAGAATCCTGTATGTATACTACTATACATATAAAGCTGTTATATGTGCCCCTTTAATTTCATGGGTTGGGGACTAAATTCATGGGTTCAAAGAAGGGCCTATTCAGAGCCGTTTCTTCTACTGAAACAGAAAGTCAGCCTTTGGAGTAAAACAAAAAACATCTTAGCACATAAGAAAACACTTGATTTTAGCACATGGTTTTGGTCCATGTGTAAAGCTTGGTAGCAGCACCTAGAAGGAGTGGCTTTTATGTTTACCCATGAACAAATCCCAATGAGTTAAAATAGCTTATGGAGGGAAAGTCCCACATACGATTGTTTTCTGAGCTGTGGCATTCACAGCTAAGTACAGGATCTCAAGCCAAGCCAAAACTAACTTTGGCTGAACTGTAAGACATTGATTTAGAAATCAAGAGGACTAGACAGTCCTTAAACCATTTGTGCAAAGTCAAATGGTTGTATCCAACTAAGTTCTACTCTGAGTACATCCACGGAAATTAATGGGCGTAAGTTACTTATATCAATTAACTTCTATGGGTATACTCTGAGCAGAGCTTAGTTGAATACAATCCCCAAACATTCCCTTAATGTTTTAACCATGTTATTTGTTTGTGATCAGCTGAGTATTCCAAAATGTTTGTTGCTACTGCTAACACTGACCTCAGAGAAACCGGATCCAAAAATTGATCACAGTTAATTTAATCAATGATTTTTGAATCATGTCCCGAATATATATATATTAGCTGGGTTTCATTTTTGTTAAAGTCCTGGTGGCCAAAGAAAACAAGGGGAAGAATCACAAAAACTGGGCCTTCATGGATAATGGCATGCCGATGGAATTCCTGGTTCATGTACAGCATTATAGCCATGTCACGGAGTGGTGAACTTCATCCTCTGCTATGTGATGACATCACCCTCTTCAATTGCATTGCCCAGGATCTGTCATTTGGAGTTCTGTATTCTGACGAACCATCATGCTCTGATTCTTTACTGGAGGACCTTCTATCTGAGGTGAGATGATTTACAAATAATTGAAACAAATTATCAGAGAACGGAAAAGAACCTATGGGTGTGTTTACACTCAGACTTAATAACATGATGTCATACCCTCCATAATGATAATTTTACTATTTATACCCCACACACCTTACTGGGTTGACTCAGCCACTCTGGGCAACTTCCAACATATAAAAGAAAAAGTTAATTGTTTTTTTAAAAACTTCCCTATACAGGACTGCTTGGGGTTCAGATAACTTCATACCCTCCAACATTTCTTCAATGAAAATAGGGACATCCTAATAAAAAGTGGGGCATTCCTCGATCAAACAAAAAACCGGGATGGCTTCTCTCAATCAAGGACGTTTCTGGAAAACAGGGACACTTGGAGGGCCTGTGATGTCTTCTTGCATCTGTGTGGCCACTTTGAAGTCGCACAAATGTGCTCTAGTGTCCTGCCAATGGCTCGTGCTTGTAGGAGTTCAACATGCACTTATATCTGCCTGTCCTCATAGGAGGTGACTATGTTTGTAAAACAAATCCAAGCATGCCATTGGCATGGCTAAAGCTATTCTCTGAGCCCACAATACTCACACACACACACACACACACACACACACACACACATATATATATATATATATATGGGGGGGAGAGATTTTAAAAAAATTATAAGACACATAAGCAAACTCTCAAAAATAAAACCAAAAAATTAAAGATCCCTATCTCAAGGAACTTTGAAACTAAGCATAAATTAAAATTTTACTGTAGTGGACACGCACCAGGCATAGGATGCAGGAAGTTCCCAACAGAGTGATCCTTTAGCATGGATTCACCTTAAGAGTGATAAAAGGTAGAAGGAATAGAAACATTTTTCTATTCAATCATATGTTGGTTGAATGTGTTATTTTGAGCTGTATATCTCCCTTGTAGCTTGTAGCTATTTTAGGGTACATGTCTCCATCAATTACCCCTGTAGGAGAGGAAAATATTTTAATTTCTTTACAAAAAGGTGTGTGTGTGTGTGTGTGTGTGTGTGTGTGTGAATATCCGACATATTGTTCTACTTCTTCAGGTTGCCTGAAACACAATACCATGGACACACCCAACTGCTGAAATTCAGGGGAAAGTAATATTTCCACATTTTGCTGATCACATTTTGGAGGGTGCTTGAAAACAAATATGGTTCTGTAGCCCTTCCCCTTTTATGCAAGCTGAAATAAATTATAAGCAGCATTTTAAAAATTAGCATCTAAGTGGTTGGGGGAGATAGGGGTTCGTCTCTGGAGTATTGTTGCTAATATTCTATGGCAAGTAGTCTAGGTTTCCTATCATATGAATGGTTTAATTTCAGGGCTGATATATTGTTAACAAACGGCTGGATAACTAAACTATTTGCCGTAGAATATCAGAATCAGCATAAAGCTCAGAATGTGCCTAACCAGTGCTCTTTCGGGGGGGGTGCAGGGGTACGCATACCCCTAAACATTTTGTGAATCTGTTTGGCCTCATTGAGGGGCAGTATTTCAATATGAGTGGGAAAATGAGAGTACCCCTAAACATATTTTTTTTTAGAAAAAAAGCACTGTGCCTAACCCTTTTGGTTCCCCCTGCACAGGATCCAACTCCTAAAGGCTGAGTTCCCTTTGATTCCCTCAATAAAATATTTGAAGGGGATGACCCCCTCCCTCCAAGTTGATGGGCATTGCCGTTCAAAGGGTGTATGTTTGTGTATCTTGTGATTGATTTAGAGAGGCGAGGCTTATCTGCTCCCCAATATTTTAGTCAAGTTGGCATTCCTGTCCCCCCCATTTCTCCTCCCAAAATGAAATGCACAACCCTGGGTTCTTCTTACAGTCTGTATTTCCACATTGTGGAAGACCATTATGATTTTGAGGAGATAGTGCCCAGCAATAGCCCCTCTCCTGAGCAGCTAATGCCTTAAGATCTCGTGGGATTGGGATCTTTAAGAAGCTAATTCTGTTTGTTTCCTATTTTTCTATATAATCGTAGTTTCTTACAGCTGGTTATGTTGAGATGGCACCATGAGGATATTTTAGTCTTTCAGATAGGTTTCATACAGTATTGGCTAGCCTTAGAAGTTGTTTACGTTATCTGTCTCCCAAAAACAAAGTAGCTTTTATCTTGGGTGAGAACAGAGAACAGAGGTGTCACCCAAACCCCACATGTGAATGTTATCTGTGGCTTACGTAACCCCAATAATATATAAGTCCCAAGAGCACACCAGTTGGTTGAGTTCCTATGCGAGGCTATCTGGATAGTGATGCATACTGGCCACCAGCTCAGCCTCAAGAGTCGTGTCCATTGCTGACTGACATCCCAAACCACCAGAGGGCCTTAAGATAATGGCAACTCTTTGTCGATTTATTTGGGCTGTTTAATAAAATATTTAACCTTCACCCCATTTGTTTGTTGATTCTGTTCTGAATCCCCAAAGAGCCTCTGCCTCTTTGGCAGAATATAGTCAAACAGAGAAAACATTGGAGACAAGTATACTAAGGCTCATTAAATGAGTAAATTAGCCATTAGAGCATCAGACATACCAGCCTCTGTGTGGTTTGTCTTCATGAGGGTGGCACTGTGGTCTAAACCACTGAGCCTCTTGGACTTGCTGTTCAGAAGGTTGGCAGTTTGAATCCGCACAATGGGGTAAGCTCCTGTTGCTCTGTCCCAGCTCCTGCCTAGCAGTTCAAAAGCACGCCAGTGAAAGTAGATAAATAGGTATCGCTGTGATGGGAAGGTAAACAGCATTTCCGTGCTCTCTGGCTTCTGTCACGGTGTTCTGTTGCACCAGAAGCAGTTTAGTCATGCTGGCCACATGACCCGGAAAGCTGTCTGTGGACAAACGCCGGCTCCCTCGGCCTGAAAGCAAGATGAGCGCTGGAAGCCCATAGTCACCTTTGACGGGACTTAACTGTCCAGGGTTCCCTTACCTTTACCTTACCTTAGACTTCCCTGCACCATGTGAACTAAATGCCAGGACCTGTAAGTTCATGAACTGATACATAAAATGTGCACATTTTATGAAAATTTTGTATATTGTATGTAAATTGATTTATTGTTATATTAATGCCAGTTACATCCATTAGTTAGACTGAACTATTTTAATAATGCACAACACATGACACAAAGTAGATAACAGCCTGTAATATGTAATTTTGTTATCTGTTACCACATTGTGCAGTTAACATATTTTGGGCATCCATTGCTGCATCTTGCATGCAATGTGCAAATAGATCTGGATATTAGCCCCTAGCAACCTTGCAGCTTTAAGAAAAACACACTGATGAGATATTTGAATATTCATGTCTTAATTCTATAGTCAAACTCAATTAGGTGTGTACTTTCCTAGTTGTGTTTTTCAAATTAAGCTGTGGGTGAATATTGTGCATTAATATGTTGAAAAACAGAATCAGATATATCTTCTAACTCCAGTAGATTTCTAGCTGAGCTATGTAAGCAGGAGAATCACATTGTGCAGCTCATCTGCAACTATACCATTTCAGCCTGGGGTGGGTGGTTACGTATTTTAAAACAACAGCACCCATTTCCTGTGAATGGATAGGAATTTTCTTAAAGAGTTTGCACATGCAAGTAGGTGCTTGCAACCAAGGTTTTGACTCATAACACCTTTGTACACAATATTTCCCAAATTCATCAGCAACTCATGGGAGAATAGCCTTTCTCTATCTGCTGGTCTCATTTTTAAGAATTCACTTTCCTCCAGTACTGACTCCCCAATCAACACCCTTCATATTTCCCTTCAACCATAGAGCCCACTTTCCACCCAAAGATTTTAATCACAAATCCCACTCTTTTATTTCCTCTTCTATCCCAGCTCTCTCCCTCTCTTCCATCTTACCTTTCCACATGGTATCTATTTGTCTTTCTGTTTGTTTGTTTCTCCCTCCTTCCCTCCATGTCCTTTCTGATGTGTACACCACTGATGGCAAAGCTTTTCAGGAGCAATGTGTTATAAGATATCTCTGTCCACATTTCTTGTAGCGTGGCTCATTGGCTTATTAACACAAGTTAAAGTTACTTAAGAAAATATATGGTTTTATTATTTGTACCTATATCCAGAGCTTGACTCATATAAGTTTGTGGTGTGTTGTCTTGGCTTTTCCATTCAAGTGGTCACTGGGTAAATTCTAGTGAGCATATCATAGGCTCTGTGAGTACATTGGAATTTCCAACCAACACAAAATCCCTGGATACAGTAATCATGCTGCTGTTCCATGCCTACAATGCTTTGTAGGGTCTAAAAATTCTTCTAGTGATACAGGATCAAGGTGTTTTTGCTTTTGCTTCCTGGATGGTGCAGATCACAAATGGTGGGTGATGTGCAGTCCTTAATAATTTAAGTTTTCATTTTTTTGAAAATACTTTGGCTTTCCCTGATAGTTACTAGAAAAATAGGAGGACAATAACCTAGGCCAAATATTCAGAAACCAATGGTATTTTAGACAACTTTGCTTATGCAATATTTAGTATTGTATTGACAGTCAAACAGAAGACATAGAAGATGAAATTTAAAAAATCTCTTTTCAGTGCTGTAAGTCAGTGACACTGATTCTGTGATCAACTGTAGCTGAGCTTTAATAAGATTACCCATAATATTTAGAGTACTTGTAAGCAATGTGTTTGGAGGATCAGGAGATAATTCCTTTGGGATAACTGAATATTTAAGCCCATATGAGTGGGCTAAACAGAATAATAATTCAGCCTTAACTGTCCCTTGTTCAATATATGATTAATATAATTTGTGTTAGTCTCAATATTTTTTATGTTATATGTTCATTGATGGATGGGTGTGTGGAAGGAAAGAGCAGGGTGAAGCTTTTTTAGCAGCTTTAGACTTTTAAAAAGATATATATAAGTGTGATTTTCTGTTCACCATAATAATTGTTGAGTACATGTAAATCCTTGTTTATGGATTTTGTATGTTATAAAATTATTTTTAAAGAGAGAGAGAGAAGAAGAATATTGAGCTAATGAGCTATAATATTTGTGACCATTTGTCATGAGTATGTCTATATTTATGCAGCAGGTTGTCATCCTAATGGGCCATGGTTGTATTGTATTGAAAAGCAGATACACAGGTTATATTATAACATGAGTCTGATGCCATGCATGCCAGTGCAAGTAACTCTGTGTAGTAAAACAGACATGTTATTGCACATAGCTACTGTATACCCAAAGGCTCGAATCAATATGTTGACATACGTACTGACAAAAAATATATGTGAAAAAGTTTGTTTTGTCAATGTTCTTGTTGGGGTGCTAGACAAATATTGTCTTTCTTCATAGAGTTTAAAGCTATCTGTGTTTGAAGGGAAGGGGATTCATCCCCCAAATGTGCAAACATTAAAAGCATAAAAACCTTTCTGGTTTCACTGGAACATTTCAATAATGAAAAAACTAACAAAAGAGAATGACCAATTAAGTGGAATTACTATATTCACTTTGCTAAATGTACTAGCATCTATTATATTTTCTGCCGTTGATCGATTTATTGATTCTGGTTCACAGCTTCCTGAAATCAGCAGAAAGCCTCCTGTTAATATGTTTGCCAAGCACATCTATTTCGAGCATTTGCAGCCAAAATCTTGGCATTGTACCTTGATAAATAGAAATGCTAGGACCTAGTTTTGGAGAAAACATAGAAAGGCAAAAGCAATTTCTTAGCGCAGGCATGGGGAACCTGGGGCCCTCCAGATGTTGCTGGACTCCCTGTCCCATCATCCCTGACCATTAGACATGCTGGCTGGGGCTAATGAGAGTTGGAGTCCAACAGCACCTGTAGGGCCACAGGCTTCCTATCCTTGCACTAGAGCTTCAGTCATGCCAGGTAGGCAGTATTCCTCCATGTAGTGCCCTCTAAATGTTTTGGACTCTCTCATTGGCACCAGCTAGTAGGGCGAATGGTTAGGAATGATATGAGTTGTGGTCGAAAACATCTGGAGGACTCCAGGTTAAGGAAGAGCTGTGTGAGCCATTTCTGGGGCAGTAGTGGATCTCTCAATTCCCAGACCACACTCCCTGCTCCATAAGCTGTTGGATGCTCCAGTTTGGGAAAGACAGGTAAAAATTAAAGACGCAAGCCCTCATCAGACAACTGCTTGCCTCACATGTCTTGTGAGCACACCTGCTGACACCACAGGGCTTCTACTTGCATAGAAGAGCCCTTTTCAGAGACTCTTTGCACCTAGGCTCCCCTTCCACACTCCCGTCAGACACACAGCTCCTGGGGGCATGGATAGTGCACATGAGTAGCAGGCACAAACCCAGCTAGGGAAGGGTGATAGCTCCGTGAAGAGCATCTACTTTGCATGCAGAAGGGAATGTCTCTGGTCTGAAACCCTGGAGAGCCACTGCCAGTCAGCATACCTAACACTAATCTAGTTGAACTAACAGGCTGACTGAGTATAAGGTTGTTTCCTATGTTCCATTCCCCCATCTTGTGTTAAGTGAATGCATGGAAGAGATTTTCTGGAAAGGGCTATAGTGAATTGGCTCTTGTGGTTCTGGCATATGCTACACACCATCATGATAGCATAATGCTGTGTAGATGGCATGACTGTGGACTCAAAAAATTGAATAAAACCCAAGCCTATCCCTTTTTAAGTGGACTTCATTGTGTAAGCTCTGGGGTACAAATATTGCAAGGATTGGAATTTGGATTCCAACACACGTCAACCCCAGCGTGGCCAATGGGTACTGAAAGGGAAATTGAATCCAATAACATCTATAGGGCCTGCTCTATAAGCTTCAATGGCTAGGAAAGACTATAGGAGTGGATTCTGTTTAGGAGGTAACTGGCTTCAGAATGGCACATTTCTCTGTATCACGTCAGTGGTAGACATAAAGAGATCCGAAGTGGTCAGACCTTAATGAAATCATTGTACTGTTATGAAGTTGTCCTTCATAATAACCACAAAGTAAATTGGTGCACAACTGCTAGAGCAGAACAAAGTGAGCTTCCCTGTAGGAAAACGTTAATTGATCACAAATTGCCTTGAAAGTAAAGGGGGTGGGGATAATGGATCGGTGCCTTGATTTGCAAACTGTATTTATAAACCTAAGGCATTTTCTTCTATGGCTATTTTTGTAAAGACCATTTCAGGGTGAAATACTCATATCCTTGTGAGTTACGTATCACTCTTAGAATTCTCAAAGGAATGTAACATTTAATATTTATTCTAGTGATATTTGATATATATTGTCCCAGACAAATACAATTCTATTTCACTGAAGGCTTTCATGCCTAGGATTTAAGATCCCACTCTATGTGTTACTAATACCCTGGTACTCATTCATTCATTCATTCATTCATTCAGCCTTTATTGGCATAATTAATACTCTAGTACAGGCATGGCCAAACTTGGCCCTCCAGCTGTTTTGGGAATACAATTCCCATCATCCCTGACCACTGGTCCTTTTAGCTAGGGATGAAGGGAGTTGTAGTCCCAAAACAGCTGGAGGGCCAAGTTTGGCCATGCCTGCTCTAGTATTTTCTTCTTGTGTGAGTGTCAATGGTATAAATGGTATAAGGAATCTTGAAGCTAATTTACATGCCATTTTCATGGGGTGAGGTGTTGGCTCCTAGGCAAGTGGTGAGCAGCAGCATGTCCTCCAGGAAGTTGTTGCAGAGCAAAAGGCAGGACAAGGCTCTGAAAGAAGTGTCCAAACATTAGAGATCCATCAGTGGAATGTGGCCTTTATTTGGACTTCCTCTGTCAATCACTCAACTAGACCAATAATGCCTTTTATGACAACCTAGCATTTATCACAGCTTGTCAATAATGAAATTAAGTGATCAATTTCTCAGTGGTTTGGAAATGAAAATGAGTTCAGAAGCTATTGGGAACCAAACATGGCAAATTCCAAGGATGTACAGAAATAGAAGGTGGTTGAAGGGGAGGATGCAACTTTGAGCTCCCCCCCCACAAACACACTTCACTCCTGTATCTTTCGAATCCCATGAGATTACATTTCTCAGTTCCATTCTTACATTTAAACCTATAAACCTATAAAGTTTGAGAAACCATAACTATTCGGCATAGTTCTGCATATCAAGGGAACAGCATTTATGGGAGCCTACCTCACATGATAAGAAAATTCTGGTTGCAGAGCTAAAGTTATGGGCTGGAATCAGACTTCACCTTCTTCAGTCATAAAGATTCCTTCCATCAATGAAACAGTTTATGAGCCAGCAGGACCAATGGTCTGGGAAGTAGCAGTGTGGACTGTAGTAGAGTTTTTCTCACCACCCTACACCAGTTGAAGAGTCTGTCTGAGTTGAATTCTGCTCTTGGGATGCTGCTCTTGGAGGAAGAAAAGTCTAGATGCAACTCATTTTCAGGTATTGGCCAAACAGCTTATGCCAACATTATTTCTCCTATTCTTCTGTATTTCAGATATATAGAATCTTCTGCATAAATAGACTTTCATTATCATCCTTATTTTGATTTCCAGTCATTCTTGGATTCCACAACGATAAGAAGTGATTGTTTTGTACATTTACCTGATTATGTATTTTTTAAAAAATAAATCAATAAGGGGCCTGTGTTGCCTGTTCTGTTTACAATGGCTTGTGTTGTGTGAAGGCATATCAACTGTTGTATGATATTTTTCTTATGTAAAATTCACGCTGAAAAGACCATATAAATGTATGTGTGTGTATGTGTGTGTATTGGGATTTTGTTAAACTCTACTGGTATAAAAATGTGGTTCTAACTACATGAACTTCTGTGATAAATTTTTATCATAAAAGTTTACATTAAAAATCAACAACCATGCTGGCTCAGTTTATATCATTATTAATTAACCATTAGAACACAATTGCAAATATGAAATGATTGATAGATCAGACCTGTGTGGGGACTGGCAATCATCACCAATGTCATATTAAGAGCCAGACTCAATGTGAGATTAAGCACATAATTAGCCCTTGACATTTGTTTTTTAAGCAGCCACTATGCTTAAACCTGGCCTCTTTTGTTTTGAATAAATAAATACAAATAAATACAGACTCAGGGGAGGGCAATGTGGCACTGTTTACTACAGACAAAACCTTCATGAGCAAAGAACAGTTCAGCGGGAGGGGGGTTGATTCTGGGCTGGAAACTAGTGGTAGACCAAAATCCCACCTTCATTTTCATGTGATCATTTGCTCTCCTGTAATCCCACTATCTAAGGTGCCTTCAGTGGTTTTCAAAGTGGTGGAGGAATACATTAATAATAATTTTTCATGGGTGAATTTTTCTGGGGGTGGATGGGGTAAAATACTGAAAAAGGGGGAAAGTTAGTTTCTCACTCAAAACGAGAGGGATAGTGCCTGTTCATTTTAGCTCTTATCTCAGGTTCTACTAACACCACTTGTGTTGAAACTGTGAACTATGATTTATTTCTCCACCCTATAGAGAACCACATCTTCCTGAATATCTCTTGCTGTGTGAGATCTGGCACAGGAAGTGGAACTTTTTTTTTTTAACTCCCCCTTTGGTATAAAAAATGCAATACTAAACTGGGGGAACCTAATTCAAATTGGGATGACAGCAGAAGGGAGGGCATGGTTAATATTTTCCTCTCCAGCTACTATTTGAGGTAGATGAAATGACTAATTGCAAAATGACTAATTGGTAGCTGGCACCTTGGGAACTATCAGCATCTATGGGAGAAGATTGTTAACAAGCATCTTTCCACACTTTGTTTATTTTCTCATTTCACTGTAGTAAGCAAACAAAACAGCTTCCAATTACTGTGGGCAGAACACTAAACAGCTGGCTTTCACCAAATATCTCCCAAATGTCACAACTCTAAAAGCAAAGTGGCTGGCATATGAAGCTCTCTGATACTGTGTAAACTGAAGAAGGTTTTTTCCCCACCAGAGTTCACTACCAGCAGCTGGGAGAGAGTGGTTGCATTCGCATCAGATTGCTCACCATGCGGACCAGTGTCTCCTTCTCCTGCTTCTGCTTGCCATGTCATTTAGATAAGGGATGGTGTCAGAGCTTGGCATCACTGGGCACCTCTTAAGTTCCACCTCTCTGCATGGGGCCCACAACAGATCACCCCCCCACACACACACACACCTAGGCCCCTAATGCTCCTCCTGTTTGTTATTGCTACCTGTTTATATGTCTACATCTCTTGCCAAAGCTTTCAATTTATGCATCCAGTATGTCTATCAAGGAATCCATTCATCCCTATCTAGGTAGCCCAGGCAGCTGCTCATTCTTGAAAGCAGCCAACTTTCCCCAAAATTTTGCTTAGCAGCATCTAAACCACTGTTCTCCAAACTTGGGTCTCCAGATGTTATTGGACTATAAATCTCATAAACTCTAGCCATTTTAGCCAATGCTTGGGGGTGATGGGAGTTATAGTCCAACAACATCTTGAGCAAGCAAGGCTGAAGAACACTGATATAGCTGTCCAATGAATATTCCAGAGTCTTTAAAAATCCAAAGCTCGCAATGTCAAGAATAGTGCAATAAGTTAAGAAAGAAACTCAGGCACGACAATCAGATTTATGCACAACTTGAGTGGAAATCAGTCTGAAGGGAAGGAGAGATTAACCACCACCCCAAACACACACTCTCTCACACAGTTCTGCATCCCCCCACCCCAGTTCAAAACCATTTGTATTTCTTTCCATTTATTCATATTTTCTTGGCAGCCAAGCTGTAACGACAGAGAACATTAGAGGAAGGAAATCAAAATTAATTATGTGGCAGTAAACAAACGCTTATTCATGTTTAGCACTTTGTCAGCAGACAGAAATGATGCTTGAGAGGAAAACAGGATTAAAATATATTAACTATTTTGCTTGTCACAAAATATAAGTGCCTTTGACAAGTGAGAGACATTCAGGAGGTGTTTCCTAACGAAATATGATAAAAGAATGGCTGCACTGGAAGACAGAGGAGGCCTTTGAAGACACAAATAAATCCTCACATGGCCCACAACCATGCTGATTCAGTGTTAATAGGTGAAGGGAGCTATCCTATGCTCCTTGGAAAGGTGGTTGCCAAAATATACATTTATTGTTTGTTTCATACAAAAATTATATACCCGTTGATTGTGAGAAAACCTCAAAGCAGTTTACAAAAGGTAAAACAATAAAAATTTCAATAAGAAGAATTAACACCAATAAGACTTCAAAAAGTTAAAATAATGATAAATTCAATATAGATTGAAACTTTCCTACACTTTCTAAATAACTGGATAGGCTTGTCTGAACAAAGGCAGCCCTGTTCAGGGAAGTTTTTAATGTATGACATATTAGTGTATTTTTGGTCTTTGTGGAAGCTGCCCAGAGTGGCTAGGGAAACCCAGCCAGATGGGTGGGGTACAAATACGTTATTATTATTATTATTATTATTATTATTATTATTATTATTATTTCTAGCAGGTGCCCAAAAGAGTACAGTGAATGTGCCAGCCCAATATCAATGGGCAAGGATGTCCATTGTTTCTGTTCTTGCACTACCACTCTCATCATCCCTGATGGGAGATGTGGTCCAACAACATCTGGGGACCCAGCATTGAAAAACTGTCTTCTAGAGTGGCTGCTACTGGAGTGCTGGTTCTGGATGTGGGGAGGAAAGGTCCAAATTCCAGCTTTGTTATGAAGTCTGACATCCGATTTGACCCATCTTGAACAATTTAATTGGAAGACTTCCAAACTGTTCATTTTCAATATATTTCACCTAATTGAATCTTCTTTAATTCTCAGTCTGTCACTTGATAGAGATAACATCTCCCCTTTTCATTTCATTTTGCCTTTTGTATCTTCCTGGTAAAACATTACTGTCACTGAACCTGCCATCGCTTATGTAAATTTCAATACTGACAAAGGATTTCCTGGTGAATATTCATATAGATGCCATCATTAAAGCGTACTTAAGCTTTTGCAAATTAATTCTGCAGAGGGTTTTGGTTTTTCCCCCATTTGCATTTGCATGTAATGCATTTAGTTATGATGGATCCCATTCCTTCCTAATTAAAGCTGCTATTCCAAAGTATTCTTCAGTTTCTGCCTTGGGGTGATATTTTTCTTTTCTGTATTATATCTAATTTCTATTCAGTGCTAAAGATTACATCTTCTGGCTTTCATAGCAGATCACACTATCATCTGGCTGTAATCCAATCTCTAATGAAAGCAATGGCAAATCTGCAGGGACTTTAGCTAAGCTTTGATTTTACTCTACGGAGAGCCATGTTTAATAAGGCTCTTTAAATTTTTCTCTTTGCCAGTGAGAGCTAGATCTTTTAAACTTTTCACTTTTCCCAGACTGGAAAGGAAAGGAGATGTAGCCAATCAAGTTAGGTAAACAGGCTCGCAGCCATGAACATCTGCAATCATTAACAGTGCGAACATTTTCATTGCCATACTTGGGGATGTGTATTAACCACATCCATGGCTTTGAATAAAACCAACTTTGAATGGAAGCAGAATCAAATAACAGACTGAGAATTAAAGAAGATTCAATTAGGTAAAATATATTGAAAATGAACAGTTTGGAAGTCTTCCAATTAAATTGTTCAAGATTGGTCAAGCCACTTCATGTATGGCCATGATCATGATCAAACGGCAAAACCTTGAGATTTCAGATGGTGCGACTTTCAAGGGACCTAAAGAATGTACTCTCAAAACTGCAGGCCTTTTATTTAAACATTATGTTGAACCCTAGTATGGTGGGGCACAAGATCTTATCCACATGTGACCACCTTCATCCTCTTTGCGCAGTCATCAGGATGCTTGGAATACTATGCACATGTAAAGACAGTGCCTAGACTCCTGAAGCTCTGCTTGGCATATGACTGTGCTGAGCAAGGGCTTATGTGAGCATGCCAGAGGAAGTGAACAGCATCATAACTTGAACAACAACATAGATGACATCAAAAAGATAAGAAAGATGGTGTGAGGACAATAATATCTGAAGCATCATAGGTCATAAGATTTTATGGTAACTATATTCGTAATGTATTTTTGTCGGTGTTTTGTCCTTTGATGCTATGGCCTGTCGGCTACGCAAATAAAGTCTATTCATTCATTCAAGCATCATGGCAGAGCAAGCCCTGTCTCTAGGTACCACCCATCTCTCACATAGGCAGTTGGAGGGTGAAGGCTTTCACCCTATCTTAATTTTCAATATTCATTAATAACATCTGTAGGTTGTCCTGGACTTCCATTAAAAGAGCAGCATCCAAATGTGATTGATAAATTGTGAGAATTATGATAACCTGAGATCTACGGAAGGAAAAATACATTTATCCAAGCTCTTTGGTTGCCCATTTCCTTCTGAAATGTTGTGAATGTACACTGTTAATTAAAGTTTTTCTGTGGTTAACCTGGAAATTATGCCACATGCTGCACATGCATTCAGCAGGCACTCTGAACAGTCCTTGTGTGTATTTCTGGGACATTATATTGCTTTGTTTTATTTTTAAAAGGTGCAATTATGCTCTTTAGGGCATCATTTGTCATTTTGCTATGGCTACTGGTGAGTCACTTTCTCTTTAGACACCTGCCTCCTAGGTGTGTGATTATAATAATCTGAAGCTCGAAAACTTGTTGAGCATAATCACTTTGTTAGGTTCTATTCAGTAAAAATCACAGTCTTGCTTTTGTGTGCACCTTACTGAGGCAGGCAAGTTGTGCATGGAAATATCCTCTAAGACTCAATAGAACCTTGTTTCTTTTTCTTCCTACCTCAGCATATGCACATGGGTACTTCAAAGCATCCTGGTACATTTCTGATCTCACCAGTGGTCCGTGATGAGACCTGGCTTTCTTTCAGGTGACGGTAATGTTACACAGTTGCAATGCATTGTTGGTTTTGTAATGTTGGGGCTAAAAAAATCACAAGCTGTAAATATTTCTCATCAATGTATCCTTATAGGAAGTGGTCTCTTTGGGATATGTAGGGGTTGACATATCAGGAGAATAAAGGTACCACAGGAATGAGTTGGTACCAGTAACAGAATACTGCTGAAAATGCAGCACACAGTCCAAAATGGACGCTTAAAACGGGGGGCGCCCTTTGCATGGACGCGTGCAGCCCCTAGATCTGGAGCGGCTCCAACAGCATAGGCTTGGCTTTGCCTTCCCTCAGGTGGGATACCTGGAGGTCTCCGCCTACCTCAGTCAGTTGTCCAATCCCACCTGGGGGAAGCGTTGCCAAGGAGACCAGGCCAGGTAGGGGAGGGATTACCTGCCCACACAATAGAGGGAGGATCTTACCTGGGAATCCTCACACAGTCCAAAATAACACCGGTTTGGGTAAGACAACCTGTGGTAAGTCATTTTTCTGTTTTGTTGTACCCTAAATTTTGAACTGCACACTGTTTTGGATAGAATACACTAGCAGGAACCTCAAGTTGTTTATTCTGCAGTTTTCGCATCTTTGTAAAACAGTGAATTCCACTCACCACAGATAAAAGCCCTGTTCACATTTACATGATTACTTACTTCAGTAAAGCTAAGTCAAGAGCCCTTGATCTGCCAGCAGTTGTTGATGGTCTTTCAACATATTTAATTTCAGCCTCTGATTCACCTCTTGAAAGTTTAAACAAATCAGAGGGTAATTGAAAGTGTAGCCCTCAGCATCCCAAGTGTTTTAAAAAGTTTCACAATTGGGGGGGGGCAGGGTTTGCTGTCAACATGGCTCAGCAGGCAATGTTTCTTAAAAAAAACAAAACCCAGGCAAGGTCACAATCTAAATATCCATGTACATATACATACACTCTTTAGAGATAAGCCTTCCATCAGGGCTGAGGAGACTGAAGTCAGGATGCTTTCTGAAAACATTTACACCACCTTTGAAAGCCACCCCTTTCTGCAATTCATTTGGAAGGCCTTTTTCTACTAGGGTTGGGAAAGCAGAGCCCTGACTGACTCCAGCTGCAAAAGCTGAGGCTTTGGGGCTAGGGTTTTGTTTAGAGGGTTTTGTATGCGGGGGGGGGGGCTGTTGTTGTTATAATTTTTAATATCTTTATTTTAGATTTTATAATGATATATGTGTGGAAATTGTTTGATTTGGTTGTGTTCTTTTTGATGTTTTATTGTTTATTACTATTGGTTATGCTGTAAATATGTATTTTGTCATATTGTAAGCTGCCTTGAGCAAGGCTATATAACGATGGAAAGGCAGTGTACAGATAAAATGATGTAGGTACTGTAATGGCTTTAGGGGTTGCTTGTGCGTAAGTTGCCGCCGCTCTGGGCTAGGTTGGCTGGTTAAACCATTTCTCGCTGGACAGCCATCCACTCCGTGGCTGTTCAGTCGCTGGCAGAATCCGTCAGTGGGCGTTTCTTAAACCTTTTCCAACATAAAAGTTGTTTGACGCCCAGTCTCCTCCTACTCTCCCTGCGCGGAAGTCTTCTGCGCAGGGAGGGCGTGGGTAGCGGAGGACCTGTGCTCTCCCCGCTGGTGTCCAGTGAAGAGTCCCAGAGCCTGCTCTCTGCTTCCCCCATTGGCCCCCCTCTATCCCTGGTGTTGCGCTGATTTTTTTCCCCAACCGGAGACCTGCCTCTCTCCCTGCTTGGCCCCTCTCCAGCATCGCTGTGGAGCCTCGCCTCCTCCGCTAGTTCCGATGGCAGTTCCCTGACAGGTACGTTAAAAGGAAGGGTAAAAGTCTTTTTAACATGGTTCCCTTCAAATAGCTTCTGAGAGTGAGAAGAACAACACCTTCTATTTCTGAACTGGCTTTGTTATTTAATGTAGCCCAAAATGACTGGCAATATAGTGTTACCACAAAGCCAGTTCAGAATGAGAGCTGGAAGCCTTGCTCCCACTTTGAACTGACTTTGTGTTTTCGTCATATACCCATATCTGATTGGCTTCTTGATGTTAGTGATATCATCCCCTGTAGTGGTGTGTGTGGTGAGGTGGAGTCTCCATTCCAGCAGAGGTGTCACTGTTACTCACCTGGATGGGCCAAGGCTAGGCAGTGATAAGGTTGGGGCAGCACAGGTGCACTCTTGGTACCAATCCAGCACTCCAACTGTGCAGCTCCAACCTGTCATCACCCCACTGCATCCAGGTAGGAAATATGTTGTGAGTTTCCTGTTTGACTATTGTGCATGGCTCTGACACTATAATTTGTCATGAAAGTGCAAAAGAAGAGGCCAGGCATAAGGTAGAGGCAGCTTATAAAGTTGACAGTGTGCCCCAATGCCAATGTAGGCCTCTTGTGAAAGAGCAAAGGGGGTTGTAATGTTCATCCATGAAGGCTTATACAGAAGAACCATCCCTGCCAAAATGTAGCACCAAAATTGCCACCAAGAGAGATAGAGAGCTTCATAAACAATGGCAATCAAGAAAGAGAAGGGAGTCTGGAATGCACATTTCAATTCCTTCAAACCCACCTTTCATGCCACAGATATTAGATCCTTAAACGTTTGTCATGGCCCCAACTTTTGCTTTTTCAATGGACTGAAAATCTGTGTCCTGAGCAGCTGCGTAATAGACAAAAATTTACAAGTGAAGCTTTTTGTAACTTACATATAAAGACTGCCTGTTGCTTTATGCTGGTGTCAAAAGCTGCCAAACTCTTGACATTATATGGTGTGGTGCAAGTGGTCCTAATTGGCAAAGGCAGTTTTAGAAATATATTCCAAAGGGATTCCCAGAAATAAATGCACTTTTCAGATTTCCAGGTCATCCTACAATACCATATTATAGAAAGCAGAAAAGTCGCTGGATTTCACTGCACAATCTGCAGAAAGCCAACCCCCCCCCCTTGCTTGTGACCTTCTAAAAATAGAGCTGTATGTTTCAATTAGAAGCTAGTGATAAAACACGACAGCATTCTGCACCTCATCGTGTGGTGTGAGCTTGCTTTGAATGTAGGGCAGGGAAGCAGAAAACCAACCCTGAAATCACCTGTAATCACCACTTGAAAATTGACACAGGATCTTTAACAATTAAAGTTTGAAAGCGACAAATAAAAATAGCCTGTTTAAACCCCTTGGAAGGAGCAGACTGCATAATAATTGATTGCATGTTCATTTTTAGAAGATTGACCTTTCCTTCCAGTTGTGTGATGTGGAGATTTGCTTTCAGTACTTTAGCTATCATTTGCCTTTGTTTATTCCATTAAAGAAAAAAAGGGGGGAAAGGGCGGGGGGGGGAGAGAGCCTCTTCTCTGCCCAGCATGGAATATCACTGCTGATCTCATTTGGTGTCTTCTAATAATTGCAGGTTTTAAGCAAGCTGGAGACATCAACTTTTGCAAGAATTAAGCATGCAGTGAAAAGGAACAAGGGGGGAAATGAGTGGGAGTATGGTAATTGCATCCCTCTAAAGGCAGGCAAAGTGAAACAGAGCAGCAGATGGTGTCGAGATCTAAAAGAAAATACAACATGGACAAATGTAGACAATAGAAAAGGAAATTATGAGATTTTTTAAAAAACAAAAAAATCCCCATAAGCCACGGTTCTACAGGGCAACAAAGGCTTTCTGAAGGGCACTAAGAGGTGGAAATGATTACATCCACAAGATCATTGCACTGGCATCGCTGTAGAAGTTAGGGTAGTGAATGGAGGGGAGGAGTCTCCTCTGACTCCACAAACATTTTTGCAGATTTGTAAGAAGCACTCCCGCATACTGCGGGAGGCAGTGGAAGACATGGCGTGCTCTGCTCCATGGGGTTATGAGAGTCGGACACGACTAAATGACTACACAACAACAAGAAGCACTGTGACAGAGGATTTTTTTTAAAATCCAGTAAATTCCCTTTGCTCTGTCTTCTCTATTTAATAGGCTACAAACCTGCTCTTGCTTCCAGTCCCATTCAGCAGAGGATAAACGTCTGAACCTGAACTACGCAGACAGTATATAATTGGGTAAATTGTGTACCTGGACTTTGCCACTTCATCCTGCAAGAGGAGAATTGTATCATCTGAACAGTTTCCTGGATAGCTAGCTAGGTAGATGCTATATCTATATAAAGTCTCTGCTGCAGTCAGGCAAAAACCTTGCAAGAGAGTGTAGGAAATGGCAGTGGTCTGGGCAGTGTCCAGAGAGGGGCAGAGAGAGCTCTATGGAAGCCACATTCAGTTGGCAGGCCAGAGATTCTCCTCCCACCTCCCCAGAATTAGCAGATTCAAGGAGTGGGACCTTCTGATTTCCAATGCTACAGTTAAGGAATTCCCTGCTTTTGATCAGGTTTTGAAACTTTTATTGCCATAGGTATTTGGTGTTGGAGATTTCTCTTGTGGTTAAAATAGTTTGACACTAGTTTTAGTGCCTCTCTCTGGGCTTATCCATACTTTCTTTTGTTTCATGTTTCTATATTGCAGCTTAAAGCAACTGGAGGCATAAAAACTGACTCCTTCTGGAATAAAGCATTGTTCAGACCCATAAATTGTTATTCAAAACTTTAGTTGCAGAACTTCATTCAAAACAGAACAAAAACATCAAAGATACATCCAAATAATTCCATACAATATATTGTGCATGTCCAGCACAGGCTCGGCATCTTATAAGAAATAAAATATAGTTTTGAACAAACCTAGAAGCAAAGGTCTGTCTCTCTTTACAGCCTCCATTTTGCCTGGAGCTGTATTCACTCTCTGGAGAGGGTCTTTTACACATTCTTACTCTCACAGTGTAAAGACAGCTCCCTTTCGAAATGGAGATGTGCAACCAAATACCCACATCACATGTTCAAAGGTAAACATTCAGTTTTAGAACAGATAACATTTACAGTTCATTATCAACCAATTAAAGCTCAGAGCCCTTTAGTATGCTACCATGGAAAAACACCAATGTTAGCAATACACATTTAGCAATTCTCCATTTCAGTGTCAATTAAACAATTATACTTAATATTCTAGGCACAGGTCAGCACTTTAAATCTCTGTATCTGAGCCCATCACCTTTTTTGGGTGCTTTCCCTATGAAAACCCACTATCACAGAATTGGAGTAAACAGCAAACCACATAAAACTTGAACTGCTGTTTGTTCCGATTCAGTGTTAAAGAGTGGGTTTTCTTAGGGGAAAGTGGAGCTGACCTGTACCTACAAAGCATAGGCAAAAGGAAAGTATGAATGAACCTCCTCCCGCTATATATATTTCTGGTTTGATTTGTACTGTTCTTGCATATTAATATACTATTGTTGTTTATATTGCATTCTGGTTTGGTTAGATTTGTAGAAAATGGGGTAGAAATTAATGAATAAATAAAGTTCCTTAATGGGGCAATTCTATAACATTCCACTAAGATGGTTTATCCCTGACACTGGTGCACACCTCTGAGGTTTCTTTCTTCACTGCTCTGCTTAAGCACCCCAGCACAACATACCCCAGCTTCTCTGTAAAGAAATGGCTTTCAAGGGAGCTGATCAAATTTACAGCCCAGATTTAAAATATTTCAGGTTAGACTTCATGTAGAACATAGCATAGGGCACCACTGTATTTTCAATGAACTTTTCAGGTATCATTAATAATAAAGACTACGTTTCTTCAGGCTGAAAGTGTACTTCTGAATACAACATTAAATATGAAGAAACAGATGCTGTACTTGAAATTTGCCAACAGTTACACCACACATTTCATGTTGCTGTTGCTGCTGTTGTCATCATTAATTTCATGTATGAATTACTTTCCATGAAGTATCCCAAACAATATACAAAGGGCTGTTATTTACCAATGGCAATCATTTCAGAATGCTGTATTGACTAGTTGCATTCTGATCATCCTGGCCAATGCAATTTCATTTAAGCCCAATATAGGCTTGAGTTTATTTTCAGTAACCATCAGTGGCGTAGCGTGGGTTGTCAGCACCCGGGGCAAGGCAAGTAATTTGCGCCCCCTAACCCGTGGATTTGCGCCCCCTAACCCGTGGATTTGCCCTAACCCCAGATGTTGCGCCCGGCCCCCCCTGCACCCCCATGCTACGCCACTGGTAACCATGATTTAGAGACAGCTATGCAAACAGGTCATTCCAGGGTGTTTTGGTTATAACCTCTTAGCAGTTATTTCTGATTATCTGCTGTGTTTCTCAATGAACAATAGTCCACAAATCAGAGATAGCAACGCTGCTGTCGAAGCCATACTTTTCACCTCCCAATGATGGCAGAGGTGAGGGAAGAGCCTTGCTTTTGCCAAGTCGCTAATATCCACAACATCTTCTGTTTCTCCTCTTTGAATGGAGAGTTGTTATCTGCGAATAACTAGCAGAGTACATTAGCCTTGCATGTTGCTTCACTGCGCACAGTGCGCATGGAAGGGAAGGAAGACTGCACCTTCTGGCCACACCTCCAACTTTGCCTACCAGCTTCACCCACATCTGAAAAGGAGAGACTATGCATGGGCACATATTATTATTACACTAGAGGCTGCTGCCCCTGTTCACTCGCCAACCCCATCTACCCACCAACCCCTTGTCTACCTGTCTCCCTTTATGCCTGACCAAACCTCCCTCCCTTGATACCTCACCCAAAAGAACCTGTCTTATCACCTCACCCAAACCATTTACCACCTTGCTGAAAATCCTCTCTTCTTCCTTTGCACCTCACTCCCCAAAAGCACAGCCCGTCACATGATCTCATCCCTGCCCCATTTTCTTCGCTGATGCAGATTCCCCAGCCTTGCAGTAAAGTGAAGTTGCCATGATGAAATCCAAGAAGCGATACATCAAGGTTTATTGAGAAAATAATTTTTAAAATTATATTTCTCCAGTGTAACTGTTGTCTGTTGTATATATATAAAAAATACAGCCCTGACATTTGTTTGCAACATCTTTATTCCACATGCCACTGAAAAAAAAATCCTTGTTTAATATACGGAATAAGCAATATCTACTCTAGTTGTGCAGTCATTTTGTCTTCCCAGATAATAGCTCTCCTCATACAATCAACAGTTTTGTCCCTGATTACATTTTTATTCTGTGGAAAAGTAAGTGTTGGGAGTTTATATTTAGGCATGGATGAAGAAGGATTTTTTTCATAATCTATTTCATATTTCACACAGCACATTAATTATTTTAGCTACTGACTTAATTAACAGTGGCAATTTCCACCCGTATCTCATAGTTGGATAGTTTCTTTACCACATCTAACAGGAAGTTTCAGATAACCAGGTGTCAAGTAAGATGTAAGTCACCATCAGACTGCCTAGATGTTCTGCAACATTCAGCATAAGTAATAACTGAGAGAAAAAAATACCCATTACCCACTTGTCATTTTTGAGAAACAAAGATTCAGGTTATTATCGTCCCATTGTCCTTTACAGCACTGAACATGAAATATCACTGTTGCTTTATGAATATACTGCTTGTTGGCCAAACTACAAACACCATTTGCTTTTAATTAAGTTTCATCTGCTTGTGATAATTTAATGGGCCCAAGAGCACTGCCCCTATTCCACTTACCCTGCACTCGGCTCCCACCTGTGGCTCCTAGAAGCTGTTACCATGCAACAGCGGCCACACCCAGGACCTGCTTCGACTGAACGACTAAACCAGGTGAGGAGAGCCGATGGGTGTCAAGCCCTCGTTGAGTTAAGGACTTCCCCTGCATGCAAAGATATGCTCTGGCAGATTGAGCAGACGAAACCAATAGTAGGTCCAATGGTCAAGAAGGCAGTTTCTGCATGTGCTGTAGAGGTAAGTGAGTGGCAGATGGGACTTATCAACCAGGGAAGGTAGGCCATCTAGACCATGCCTCTAAACATCATGGCCCTACTCTGAGTAAGACCATCATTGGCCACAAGTCAATGTATCTCACCGTGAACAGAGGGTGAGGGGTCATGAAAGCCAGCCCTGCCCCAAATATCCCCACTGCCTGTTCCACCCCCCAACTAGGAAGATCTGAAGGGGTGCATTTGAGTGAATGTACTTTCAGGACTCCCACAAGTAAGCCTGATAATGCAGGATTTCCAATTGTGGGGAGGCTTCTATGTGTGTTCCCACAAACTGTTAGAATCTTCCTTCATATCTTTCCACACAATATGAAATCATAGAATTGTAGAGTTGGAAGGGATCTCAAGGGCTACCTCAACTGCCTGCAATGCAGGAATCACAGCTAAGGGGAAGGTTGGATAAAGATAAGGAAATGGGGGGTGGGGCCAGAGCTTAAATCTTCTGTTCCATGAACACTTGGTATGCTCTCTTCAGGATCAGTCCTTCCCAGTGCAAAACATGTTTACTAGGAAGTAAGTGTCACTGTTTCCAAATGCCTAGGGTTCAGGTGGGTTCAAATATGCAAATTTCTCCACAAAAGACTTACTGTGCTTCTCATTAAATCTGAGTTGATTAGTTCTGATCCTGATGCAATTATATAAAAAATGTTTTCCCAAGACTGTATTAGAAGTACAAATATTGTTTATTCTCAGCAAAAAAATTCAATTAAGAGAAGAACACAGCACATTCCAATTATATAATACCTCAGGCTTCCTATGACTCACTCAAACCTATTGGCTCCAAGTATACTGATGGGTTTAATGAAGCATAACAACGTAAGCAAGAGTAGACAAGATGCCACAGCGGTCACATCTAAATGTTTTGTGGATTCCCTATAGTCTTTACACTGGCAGTTCACATTAACTGATTCTCAAACCGTAGTCTAGAATCTAGATTACCTGCAAATATAGCAGATCTGTTTTGAATCAGAGCTTAATGTATGCAGTCAAAGTGCAGGAATAAAATGCAGGCAATTCATCCACAGAAAAAGATTCTGGAAATTACTAGCAATTTGAAAGGAATATTCCACTTTAAAAATTGGAATGTTAAGTACTTTACAGATAATTTGACTTTAATGCCTGGGGTTTAAGCATATTCACAAACTGAACTTCTTGACTTACATCAAACCATTGGTCCTGGCTTTTCAGGGGTTCCTTATTGTGTTCACCATGGGAGGCAGTTGAGGAAAAGAGCGAGGAGATAATCCTGTCCCTGGCGCTGCTGGTGATGAACTAGGGTATCTGTTGCCAAGTCAAACCTCTCCTCCAGAGCAAATTTGCTGTGCCGGAAGGCCTCTAGGGGTGAGACATTGGAGTGGATGCAACTTCTTTCTTAAGATTCACTCCCAGGCTATCATTGAGGCCTTACCTAGTAGCAGATGGTGTGATGGGGCTGCCCTCACCCGACCTCCAGGGCACAGAATTGCTGCCGCTTACTGAGAAGAAGCAGAGGACCAAGTTGGTAGGGAGGTCAGTGCAGTGCGCACACACAAGTGGAGCCCAATCAGTGTTTCTGCTGCTGTGTTTGCACTGTGCTAATCTCGCCAATGCCCATAGCCCTCCCCTCTCTTTCCTGATAAGCAGCAGAAATTCAGCCACCTGGAGGTCAGGTAAGTCCCACCACCCCACCATGCTGTCCACTATTGGCCTTATCTAGAATTTCAGCATTGGAGTAATTAACTTCTCCGCCCAACCATGTTTGTCATTTCTATGGACAAAGGTTAGCACCACTGGTTGGTGGGACTTTGGTTGTCATCCATCAGTTTTGGGAGACAATGGTAAAGTGCTCCTTCAGGGCTGAAGTCAAACTGTTGAAGATCTACAGTACCTGCTGTGGCTATAGAGACCGATATGTGAGAGACATCCTTGCTGCAGTTATGGTAGATGAAGGCATCCAGTTGTGCTCTCTGCACCCCTCCCAGCACTCGGTGATCCTCTAGACACTGCTGTGGCTGCATGATTTGGCTGATGGGGCTAGGAAGAAATTTTATGTGCACTCATGAGCCAGCTTCTAAAGATTTTTTTTTAACCATAGATCACTTGAAAATTGTAGTAGAAATTGTTGTGCATTGGGCTGGATACTGGATGGTTTTTATTGTATTTGCATTGCTTCCTATAATAGAATCATAGAATTGGATGGTTGGAAAGGGACCAAAGGGTCATCTAGTCCAACCCCCTGCAATGCAGGAATCACAGCTAAATAATCCCTGACAGGTGGTTATTCAACCTCTGTTTAAAAAGCTCCAGTGAATGAAAGTCCACTACCTTCCAAAGTAGTCTGTTCCACTGTCAAACAACTCTTACCATCAGAAAGTTGTTCCTAAAGTACTCCACAAAGTGGCACTAGGCAGAGAGAGCAAATATAGACTTATTTTGTATGTAGGAGTAAGGAAAGGAGGAAAAGACCGCTTTTGTGAGGTGAAAAATTGAAAGAGCCTCTGAGGTTTGGCCTACGTAGCAAAAGGGATGCCACTTTCAGTAAAAATAATAATTGAATGTTCACCCATTAGTGTAAATAGGTTGTCATCCTCTAGAGTCCTAGTTTTCAATTCCCCCTGCTTATCTTGAGTCAGCGGATGAGGCAAAACTGAAAACAGTCTTAGATTTACAGAACGCAAACATACCTTTCCTTCAGCAAGAGCCGTCAACAGATTCACAGTAGATCTGGCCATTCTAGCAGATCAGAGCAACAAGCAGAAGTGGATTAAGCAGCCACTTGTAGATAAATCAAAATTCGCACACCACACTCTTCTATAAATATCTAATTCAAAACCTAGAGTGACGTCAAGAAATAATACATCCTGACAAATGCTAGTCAATTCAGGTGACAAAGTATATGCCTGAATGAGAGCAAGTCTTTGGACATTTTGAATTTTTGACTCATAGCTGAACCGCCACAAGATTGCATTAAACGTGATGGATTCACTGCCTCTGGGCGCAGTTTTATTGCTCAGAAACTCTCTTGCTGTGTCAAAGCAAAGTGGAACAATCCTATTCCAGATTCCAGCCTTTTCATGAAATATCAATACAATAATTTACATTATGTTCAGAACAAGACTGTGCCTTAAGTCCCTAATCCTGAGAACTGAGATCCATTTAACAAAAGCATTGTCTTATTCTGCCAGGGCTTCAGAATGTTTCATATATGACAAAAACTACACAAAAAGCACCTACCCACATGGGTACTTCATGAGACAGTATTGTACTTAAAAGATTTAAACTCCACGCTTTGGTCTACATTAGGGTTGCCATATCCCAAGAAATGAAAAACCAGACACAGAGGTTGTTGAGCTTTCTTGGCAAAATCACAAAAATTATGTTTTTTCAGCTATTGGGGGTGGGGAGGGCCAAAGTGACATTACCGACATGGGTTGCCATATATCTGGATTTTCCAAAACATTTTGCTGATTTCCGACAGGACACTGCTTCCAACTGCAGTATTCTGGGTATGTCTGGGAAATTCTGGGAATTCTGGCACCTTCATTACATATCTTTAGGTGCCAGGAGAAAATGTTTCTCTATAACCAGGCCTTTGGCTGATTAACATTCTATGTCCTTATAAATGTGCTTGTGGGAATGGGTTTATCGGTTTGTTTTTATTTTATTATGTATTTTGTATTCCCATTTTGTTTGTTTTTTCAGTTGTGAACTGCGCTGTGATCTTCGAATGAAGGGTGATACACAAATTTAATAAATAATAATGGTGATGCAGGAGAGATCCAAGACCCTAACCCTAACCCAAATTTGAGGGATTTGCACAGTCATGCAGTCAAATTGGGAGGCGGGGGAGAGATGTACTTCCCACTTCTGGCCACATGTTTAATTACCACAACAACCATTCCAATCTCCTGCAATTCATTGGTCAGTGCCCAGCAGTTCCTCTATCTGCTCCTCCTGTGCCAAATCTCTTCTGGTTCACAGGACATGCCACTTGCTACTCGATTGTTAGAGGAGAGATTAAAATTAAGCCATCACGAATAGTCTTCTGGGAGAGCATGCTGGCTGTTCCTTAGCAACCCACCATTTTTTCTGTCCTGCTGCCTCATTAGAAGGTGGCAGTTCTGCTCTGTGTCAGTCATGTGAGCGTGCTTTCTCAGACAAGCAGAGGGCTTAGGGAGAGAGATATGGGGTGATGGGAACATTTTCACTATATGTACTACTTGAAGTTAGGATTGATAACTGACCAAGGGATAGGAAGAGTGCTTAATAGTACCCTGATATGGCCAAGTGATTATGTTACACTCTCATTAAAGGCATAGCTATGGATGCCAGTTGAAAAGCTGGCAACCCCAGTGAGAAGTCAGTGGGACTAGGGGATATTTCATGCATATAATGAGTTATTGAGAAGGCTGGGGGAGAAGGAGATCTCCCCAGGTGGACCTGATGTGATCCAAGGCTGTCTCAACCTGATCCAGCCAAACCATGGGTTGACCCAAACCTGCCTGATTTCATTTGGGATCTGGGATCCAGTTGGCTCCAATGCACAGCCCTAATGGATGCCATCCATTATGGAGAGCACAGTTATTTTGTATGGCATCATCACTCAGTGGTCCAGCACATGCACAAGGTCCCAGCAGGGGTGTAGTTTGGTAACCTTTGGTAATATGGTGCCCTGAGCAAGGCTAAAATTTGGCAACCCAAATGGATTTTCTCCATTATGGATCTTCTCAATTTTGTACCCCCTTCCCCACACAACCCTATATCCAGCACTAGTCCCAGATTCAATCCCTGGTATCTTCAGTTAAAAGGGGTAGGTATCTGGTGGTGTGAAGTCCTGCAAAGCCACAACTAGTCAGCAGTAGACAACACTGGTGTTGATTGACAAAAATACTCACCTGGTATAAGGTATGTTCACCATGCAGTAATATATGAAAGGGAAGACAATCCTTTTTTAAGCTTCCCGTTTCCTTGTAATCTAAAGGGAAAGAAATGGAATTTGTATATATGTGCCCTTCATAATCAATGCTTTGTGTTGGTATCATGATGCGCGCGCGCACACACACACACACACACACACACACAAACGCACACACAGCAGAGGCTGGATGCTCATCTGTCATAGATGCTTTCGTTGAGATTCCTGCACGGCGAGGGGTTGGAATAGATGCCCCTTAGGATCCCTTCCACCTCTACAATTTTGTGATCCTATGACATACATGCACACATTCTTCAGCCTCATTACCTGTAAGCAAGCACTATCATCAGATGGCTACAGCGTGAAGATTTGCAGTGGTTGGAATGTACGTGCTGCTTGCTTTTAATGAGACTTAGTCACTCTGCACATTTTGTGGCTTCTGTTCATCACAGAGGATATGTTGGTTAGTGTTAATAAATTGAATATAACAAGTATGTTGCACGTCCACTGTCAATTTCCTACTTGCAGCAGTTTTATTTTCTTTAGTTCTGAATGTGACTGAGACAATCATTATTTTTTTACACGTCTCACAAGTATATACTGAGTAAGACAACCACTGCAATTAAAAATCATAACGGTTAACAAACAGTGTACAGTAGTACCTTGGGTTACAGACGCTTCAGGTTACAGACTCCGCTAACCCAGAAATAGTACCTCGGGTTAAGAACTTTGCTTCAGGATGAGAACAGAAATCACGCGGAGGCGGCGCAGCAGCAGCGGGAGGCCCCATTAGCTAAAGTGGTACCTCAGGTTAAGAACAGTTTCAGGTTAAGAACGGACCTCCAGAATGAATTAAGTTCTTAACCCGAGGTACCACTGTACTTAGGAGGGCTCAGTAAAGTCTTGTTGTCATGCATGATTCTATATGTGACACAATTGGCTTATTTTCAGACATAAGAGAAGAGTTGTGGTTCTGCCATTGAATGGCATAATAATGTTCAAACCCTATATAACTGATACGAGCTTACATCAAGTTACACAAGTTGAAGAAAATGTCCAGTACTGACTGGTTGGTTGTTTTACAAGCTGATCTCATTCATTTATAAAGACAGTAGCAACACACTGTTTTCACATACATTATCCTTATATCTCTGCAAGGCAGGTAAATACTGTTATTGCTGTGTTGCAGGTGTGACACAGAGCTGAAAGAGAATCAATTTTCTAAGCTCACCTGTTGAGTTCATGGCAGCGATGTCTTGATTCAGGGCCCAGTTGCTGTGCTCCAAACCTCCTCATCTTTCTGGCCCTCACAATTGAACTATAAAGAAGCCTGCTTTTCAATCATTTTAGCTAGTTTATGTCCTGCAAATCACTAGAAGGATACTCAAGCTACTATTAATGTTAGAGAATGGAAGTTTCCCTGGTATTCTATCTGCTAAAGATTTCTCCCTGTCACTTGTCCAGTGAACCTAGACGTAGCAAGAATATGGAACACTAGTTTAAAGATGATGTTAACTTTATAGTGAGACCAAATATTGAGGTCACTTTTAACACATTTGCAAGGGTGGTGCATTTGTTAAACATTCAACAACAATATGGTGACTGGTGATGGGTAAGAGGTGAAGCTCAGTGGTCACTTTTGCAGAGCTATTTGCCCACCAAGCTGTTGCCTTCGTGACATCATGCTGAAATCTGTTCCAACATGGCCCCAAGTTGGACTGATCAGGCACCACAAAGGTGGTATCTAAAATAACTCTTGAAAGAACCCCCCCCCCCGATCTAATGTTTCATTCCTCCATGAAAAAAGGATACCATTTTAATTGCTTTTGCTTTAGACATCCCTTTGTTCACTTTTGCATTTTGTTTGTTGGATCAATGACAGAACAGGTGCCACAGATAGTATCTTGGACAGAATCTGAATTTTGTCTCCCAGCTCAAAAGTATTTCAGTGCTGAATCTTGAAATCTCATTTCCAACCCCCAACCCCAAAGCTTGTATTCACAGAATCTTTAGTTCAATGGTTTCAAGGAAGTACATGGTCTGAGGTTGTGTATGTGTGGAATTTCTTCTGGTTATAAAGCCTCTCCTCTGGGTGAGAGAATACCGGTGCCACATGCAATTGTTACGCATCAGATCTTTTTAGAAGACAATATTTTATTCCACATTTTTCAGATGAGCATATAAATCTAACATTAAGTAGTGGAATCCCAAGATATTCTATAATAAAAGATCCCTAATTAGAATACTGTCTGACAGGGTTGATATTACATTCTACTACGGAAGTAGGTCTCAGTTTAGATGCAGAGCATGATAGCATAATTTGTTACACTGTAGAAAGTTGTCTATACTGCTGGCGCCTCTGTCTTGCTCGCTGTCTGTTCCGCCGAAGTGACAGACTAATGGGCTGTTTCCCAAATTTCTCCATGATCTCTTTGATTCGGGCCAAGTTGGTTTTGCTGATGGTGAAGTCACACCGGGTCGCACCCATGTCATAACCCACAGCACAGTTTTTGGTGGCAGCAGTATAGCCCTCTGCTTTTGCAGTGACGACGTATTCTCCAGGGTTTAGAAGGCGCCAGTAATCTCCATCACTTGCTGTTGAAGAAGGAAAGAATAAATATTGTGATACATTTTTGTTTAGCCTTAACTTCCATGTTTCTATTTAGTATCAAGGAGTTTATCCATCCTTGCATGTGAAATGATTGCTCTAGGATCGGGATTTGGGGATTGGTATAGGAAAAAACTTAATTATCTCCAAGACTGGTCGCTTGTAACCTTGGGGATTTAGCTACCATTTTCATGTCCTAGTTATATAGGCTTGAGTTATTCAATTTATTGTTTCAAATTTGTAATGCTGGGGAGTCCAGTCTATATTTCGTACCAGTCCACCTAGGTTTGCAACAGTTCCAGTCAAAATTTCACCCAATAGCTTTAGAACCAAGACCGGGGCAGCTGGGGACATGGATCTCTGGTGTGGTTTTCCTCATGTTTGTTTGAGTTTGTTTTAAATAAATGATTTTGGTCACCATCCTTTGTGCCAAGACTACATCTTCCAATAGTTTTCCTTCCCCAAGGAATTTCTAACTAGCCTTTAGGAGCTATTTTCATCTGATGGAAAGACCACTGGAGACTTATGGCATCTTTGTAATAATCTGAAAATATACAGGTTGGAGAATAACTTAAGGCTTGCAGATACTAACACACAAGTAGTGTGAGCAAAACAGCAACATCATTCCCTCAAAATTAACCTCCACAATGCAACAGAAAGGATGAAGAGCAGTATACAAGTTTTTAATAATAATAATAATAATAATAATAATAATAAACCATTTCCTACTCCACTCTTAGCAATGGAGGAGTAGATGGATAGAACTGGATGTCACTGATCAGTAGTACTGGAGATTCATTTTTCCAAAAGTCAAGAAAAAAACGGGTTCTGTTTGAAGAACCCGAAGAAACAAAGGAAAGATTCAATGCTCTGCACTGCATTTCATTTGAATAGATTCTAGCATCCTTCAATAGGGAAATGTAGAAGACGACTCTGTATGATTAGTAAAAATGTGAATTGCCATCATGTAACACTGGGTGTGTTCACATTACCACACTTATTCCACATCCAGTGCACTCCCACTGCTAGTTTTTAAAGTTGCATTCACACAATCATATAGACCCTGTAGTTTATCAACAACTACTGCTGTCTGAGGCACTTTTTTTCTCAAGCCAGATTCAATCTGACTAGAAAACTTAAGCTGCATTCACTTTTTATTGACATGTGCGCAAACAGCAGCTTCGCGAATAGGAGTTCCAGGGGGGTTGCAGGGGCAGGAAAGCCAAAAAGGTCAGGTGCATCAGGAGAAGACATCCCTGCCCCCTCTTTGATGTAAACAACACCATGCAAATGCAGCTTGAAATTCAGCAGGGGGGAAGGACTTTGCTGTGTTTTAAGCCACTGATGTGAACATAGCCACCATTACAGTGTTTATGCCTCATTCTATCCTTCCACAATAGTGATTCTTCTGCCTGGGAAACGAAAGCGTATGATTAAACTTTGTTTCAAACCCATTGATTCCAATGAGACTCAATTGGCTGAAATCTAAATATTGTGAATTGGGCTGCTAATTAGCAGGCTGGGAACCTGTTGTGGATCACAGCAACACACATACACACACGGGGTTCTTTTGGGGTGGAGTTAGTACAGTATATGCATGTTAACTACTATGAGCTTTGCGGTATAAGAGAATGTTAACTGTTAGAAAATAAGATAAATTATTATGTATGAGGACCTTATCTGTGCATCCTGCAGAGTTTCCTTTATTTTTCTGAGTGTGTAACAGGGACACAGGAAGCTACCTTATACTGGATCCGACCGTGGGTTCAGCTATCTCAGTATTGTCTACAGTCTACAGTCTGGCAGTGGCTTTCCAGGGTTTTAGGCCACTACTTTTTCTCCAGTCCCTATCTGAAGACGCCAGGGATCAAACCTTTGACATTCTGCATAAAAGTCAAGTTCGCTACTACTGAGCTGCCTTTTCTCCCAACACTTAATACAAGCTGCACTTCTTCTGGAGGGGTTGCCATCAAAATACTAGCTTACACGGGAAAGAGGTAGGCAAATATTTGAACATATTTTCAAGTTTCCTATAAACAATTCCTATGAAGAATGTAGAAACTCTCTTGCAGTTGACATTTCTTGCACGATGCAGGGCATTTCGAAAGGTAAATTGCCTGCACTTTGTTTTGAAGTATTGTCAACATGCTGAATCTGGGTTATTCCCTGTGAAGCCAGTGACTTCTCCTGCAGATTACCTGTAGCCCACTGAGAGCCTTTCTCCATGTTTCTGAGCATGTAATGCTACATAAAAACATAAATACACAAAACAGCTCCCTGTTTTCACACTAATGCAAAATGATACCGTTACTATTATTTGTCTTGGCCGTGGGTAACTTACAATGCCCTGAAATACTATACTAAAAAGACAAGTTACATTAATGGAATGCATGTTGATCATTGTTGGACTGGTTCTGCTCATATTTAAGAGGATATGAATTGTGCCCCAGAAGATAAGTGGGTCATGAGTAGCACACACACACAAAAAAAGCTTAAGCCTAACCTAACCAGCAAATGGGACTTGCCGATCCTATCGTCGGCGGTTCGAATCCCCGCGGCGGGGTGAGCTCCCGTCGTTCGGTCCCAGCTCCTGCCCACCTAGCAGTTCGAAAGCACCCCTACGTGCAAGTAGATAAATAGGTACCGCTTTATAGCGGGAATGTAAATGGCGTTTCCGCGTGCTGCGCTGGTGCCGGCTCCCCAGAGCAGCTTCGTCATGCTGGCCACGTGACCCGGAATTGTCTCCAGACAGCGCCGGCCCCCGGCCTCTTAAATGAGATGGGCGCACAACCCTAGAGTCGGACACGACTGGCCCGAAAAAGGGGCAGGAGTACCTTTAACCAGCAAATATCCAGGATAACTTCTCCACCACTTCCTGTGAGCAGCTGAGAGTTGAGACTAAACCATCTATACTATAGCAGTGAACCTGAAACACCTTGGCAAATTATAGTAAATTGTTGAAATGCGATAGAACACACAGAGCAGGCTGATTGGTTTTTAGCTCACCTCACTTTTCATACTGACCCTCAAAACCTATTTGCTGAAGAATGGCATACAGCAAGCAGGTAAACATTCCAAACAAAGCTTGCCCAAATATTTGATACCTGAAGCACAGGGGTTTTGTTTCCAGATTAAAACTGCAGGCACATGTCAGTCTTCCACTTGGAAAATAATCTAGGTATTTTTTTGATTTGCAGAAACTGGCAAACGTTCTGCCTCCACCCCCAATTTCTCTCAGTAGGTTAGTTATCCTGCCCTCTTTTATTTTTCTAGTCTGGGCTTCAGGAAGAGACTTTGCTTTCTGGGCAACAGTGATGCTTCTGAGATAGTGATATACATAGCAACTGTAAATATAGGCTGCCTCAGGGAATGCTCAACTTCCTCCCTTGCTATGGTGTCACAAACTATACACTGTCCAAAGGAGGGTGTCAAGAAAGCCTGGTTTTGCTGTTCACTGAATTCAATGGGTTCTACTTCTGAGTAGGCATGCATAAAGATATGCTTCATTTTTAAAATCAACAACAACAAAGCAAAACCTGATTGTTCCAGACAGTAGATAACTGACATGCATACTTAGACAAGTTATTTTATGCCGTATGACATAAAATATGGCTCCATCATGCAGCAGCCTTGGCCCTGTATACTTGAAGGAGTGTCTCCACCCACATCATTCTGCCCAGACACTGAGGTCCAGCTCCAAGGGTCTTCAGGTGGTTCCCTCACTGCAAGAAGTGAAGTTACAGGGACCCAGGCAGAGAGCCTTCTCAGCACTGGCACCCACCAGCTTCCCAATCAGATGTAAAGGAGATTAACAACTACACCACTTTCTGAACACATCTGCAGGAATCCCTGTTCTTTGATGCTTGATGTTTTGCTGTGGTTTTATTATGTTGGAAGCTGCCCAGAGTGGTTGGGGCAACCCAGTCAGATGGGCAAGGTCATAACAATAACAATAACAATAACAATAACAATAACAATAACAATAATTGTATACCACCCTTCATCCATAGTTCTCAGGGTGGTTCCCAACATAAAAATACAAGATAAAAACAAAACAAAATCCATAACAAAAATAGGAACTAGAATAAACCAATACCTCCCCCCCTTGCGATGTTAGGTGGGCAGCTCCACCAACATGACAAATTTAGACCACAATAATGCTGTGCAGATGTTGTACCAAAGCCCATGCTCAACTCAACAAAGTGCCTCATTAATAAAGTTGCCAGCTAATTAACTTGGCATTGTGTGTTCCAGTCCTCCTTTCACCCTTCTCTTGTGACACAGAGGCATGCAATTACCTGTGCGAATGTCGTGGTTAACGCCTTCTACAGAAATAATAGCATTTGGAATCCCCTTGCCATGTAGATCCCTCACCATGCCTTTAATGCCTCGGTGCACCTGTCAGTAGAAGTAAGTACATGGAAGTGACAGAAAAAGAGAAGACATGCCAGTCATGATGAACCAAATGATGTCAACTAAATCATAGAGAATGGTATTTTTGCATGATATATATGCTGTTCCAAAACTATGTAATTCACGCCAGGCCAAAAGCTTGAAAAGAAACATATGCTCTTAGAAAAAAGAAACAAGTAAAGTGATGAATGTCAGAGGTGCCCATGAATGATATTTTACTGGACGTTTATGAATGAGATCATTTTCTACCAGTATTGGGTGGTGCCATATTTCCAGCATCAAACATGACATGGATCTTGTGGGGTAGATTCAGTTGGTATTTATTGACTGCGTGTGTTTATGCTTTTTTCTCCTTCAAAATATGACACACTACAAATGTTATTAAAATGATATCTACTAAAGCACATAAAAATCATTCCCAAAAGTGTATTTAGCACAAGCACACACAAACTTGGAAAAAGACCATAGCTAGAAACAGAGCAATTGCTTTGCATGCAGAAGCTCTCAGATACAATCCATGGCATCTCCCAGTAGGGCTGGGAAGGCCCATCGCCAACCAAAATCCCAAAGAGCTGCTGCCAATGGACTGACTTGATGTAAGCCAACTTCCTATGTTCCTAAACTCCTCCCATAGCAAGGAATTACATCACCTTGAATGCCCATTAAAGCTTTGTTTTAAAACCTTCAGCAAAGGGCTCAGATGGAACGGGATAGGCAAGTTGCTCCACAGCCTTGGTACCATGACCCAAAAGACAGTGTTTCCTTCTTTCACACAGTCCTCCTCCCCTGGAGATCTCACATGGCACGACATGACCACTCTTTATGACAGGCAAAATGCCGCAAAGCATTTAGCACCTGCACACAGCGACTTGGTTTGCATGATATGCATATCGTTCAAGAATGGCCTCTTGAGCATGCTGTCGGATGGATAGGAGATGGCTCTAGCAAGATTGAATTAAATAATTCAAGCACCCAACATGACCTGTGCACCTGGTGGCCATCGGTATTTATATAATTTATATAAGAAGGGTGAGGGTTATATGTAGATGGGCAGCAAAGATAAAAGCAGTGCAGGTACGTCAAGTGGGGGAAAGAGTGGCTGATGTGTAGAAAAAGAGGAAGGTAAAGTTAATGTTGAGGACACATGCATAGGTAGGTAGAGTCTCACAGAATTTTCAGCAGTCATTGCTTATCCAAATGTACTTTGCATCTCATCCAAATCCACCTTTAATAGCATAAGGAGAAAATCAAAGACCGTGTATTTTGTTTACATTTAGAAACATGTTCTGGTGGCATGAGATTCATGGAGATGGCAACATGTACGTATGTCTATTTCTGACATGTATGTATGTCTATGTCTACTTCTCTCAGAAAGAGACACATACATTACTAATACTATATTGCAGTTATTTCTGTTCTAAGATAGGGAAATGGTGACCCATGTTTTTCAAAAGCAATGTTGAAAGCTCTTGGATCCAGTGCTGCCATCTTTCTCACGTATCAGACTTCTGCTTGTGCAATGTAACTTCCTCTTCACCCCTGCAGCCTCTGAACACCTTCTAAATATGCTCTGAAGCTGATTCTGGGGACACACCAGGGGTGGAGAGGAAGTGGAATTCCCATTGCATGAGTGGAGCTCCATTTGCACATCACTGGACACAACCTCAAGTTTCACGGGGCAGGCCCCAGGGAAGTGATTTGTTTTGACTTTTCGGAATGTGATGTGCCAGATGTATACCTTTCTGTTCTGAGTTAGTGGAGCCTGACCCAGATTTTGACTCAACTGCCAGTGTCTTTGGAAAGACTTTGCATTCTGCTCTCCCCCTTGATAATCTTATAGGCAAGTAATAGAAAACAGTGAGTTGTGGTAACCAGATGTAAAACACCCCAATTAAAGAAAAGGAATTCACTTGGAACAGATGTAGATTTGAATCAGCCCAAGTGTTCTTATTTCATACCTGCTCCATGAAAACAATAAGGGACTCCCTGTTATTTTCCCACTCTTCAGGTAATTCACTTTCGTGGGGATATTTATCACAGCCAACATATATGGATAGTTCAAAACAATTTGTATGTAGGTAGCTGAAGTCATTTATACCTGTCAATGCAATGAAAAGAACAAATAAAAATAATGTAATAAAAAATAAAATACAGCTTTTATTTAATCTAGGAACCAGACACAATCATTTTAAATAATTAAATTTCCCTAATAGTTGTGTTAAAATAGATTCGATAAAAAAGCTTTTATGGAAATGCATGCATTTTGTAATGATATCAATAATTTAATTAAAATGAACTCATAAAACATTCTGCCAGTAAAATGTGAAGATTTATATTCATTTTTAAAAATATAACAGACATCTTGAAATTTAGCCTGGCCTTGTATTCTGTCGGGGCTTCAGAATCTGGATGGACTTCCAGGAACTTTTTAGAAAGTCATGAATTTTAAGATGGCAATGTTACAAAAGTCTTCAGTTTCAAAAGTCTTGACATGCATGTGATTAAATTGTAAATATTATTACTTTCTCATCCAAAGAGGATAATGCCAAAGAGGCCACCACAACTTAGTCTGCAGGTCATCAGGATAATGTTAAATGGTTGGTTTAAAAAAAGTGCATTGTTCCAGAAACACTTGTTACTGTCAAACTGAAATTAATTTATAAATATTATTCACAAAAATGCAACTAAATTGCTGATGCCAAAGGTATGTGTACTATTCCTTAAACAGTTGTTACTGTATCTGGGAAATTCATTTATTATTATTATTTTGCATGCATATATATGTGTGTGTGTGTGTGTGTGTGTAGTTTTGTCTCTTTATTTCTCTTAGTGGGAATAGGAATACTTTGTTCGTGAGCAAACTGAGTTTCAAATTATATGGCAAGTTTTAAGCTTATAGATGAATTTTAATTGTTTTAATTCATTTACTTTATAATGACCAAATATAGAAGAACATGGATGGAACTAAGTGAAAAGAGGGTGGGGGGCAGGAATCTATTACTATACAGCTGCTACCGAACACTTAATGAGCCTGAAAACACCTTCTGGTTTCTCTGTAGGAGGATTATGTAATGCAGATGTTAAGCTTGTCGATAGGGAAAGATTAAAATATCACAGTGTCGGGTTCTGCTGGTATGCTAAAGCTTTTCTTCTTCCCAATTAAGAGTAAGAAACATTTTTACTCAGTCTGAATTAATATTTTCCCAAAGATGCTTTATCTACAAAGTTTCATTCAGTTTTTTAGACTGTCCTAACCCGGAGATAGGGACGCGGGTGGCGCTGTGGGTTAAATCACAGAGCCTAGGACTTGCCAATCAAAAGGTTGGCAGTTTGAATCCCTGCGACGGGGTGAGCTCCCGTTGCTCAGTCCCTGCTCCTCCCAACCTAGCAGTTCGAAAGCATGTCAAAGTGCAAGTAGATAAATAGGTACCGCTCGGGTGGGAAGATAAACGGCATTTCCATGCACTGCTCTGGTTCGCCAGAAGCAGCTTAGTCATGCTGGCCACATGACCCAGAAGCTGTACGCCAGCTCCCTTGGCCAATAAAGCGAGATGAGCGCCACAACCCCACATCTGGACCTAATGGTCAGGGGTCCCTTTACCTTTCTTTAACCCAGAGATGGGGTACCTCTGACCCTCCCAGTGTTGTTGGACTACATCCCCTATCATCCCTGACCATCCTTCTCAACCTGATGGGAGTTGAAGTCTAGCATCATCTAGAGCAGGGTTCCCCAAACCTCAGTTTCCAGCTGTTTTGGACTACAACTCCCATCATCCCTACCTAGCAGGACCAGTGGTAAGGCATGATGGGAACTGTAGTCCAAACAGAGGGAGACCCAAGTTTGGGAAACCTGATCCAGTGGCGGAGCAAGCTGCATGGGCAGCTTGGATAAACGTTACTGCTACGAAGATCATAAGTAAAATGTAGCAGGAATTCTGTGAAGTACTGTAATAGAGTCAGATATTTATTGAACACATGCTGTGTAAAAGCTGCTCTCATTCAATTAACACCTTTTAGCTAATTCCACTTTATGTTCATTAATCTGAGACAATTCCTCTTGTATGTCAAGAGTAAGTAGATGGAATTTTAAGTCAATATTTGAGAATCATCATCACACAATGATCCAAAACTTATCATTGCATTAGGATGCGTATTATTATTATTATTAATAATAATAAAAAAAAACATCAGAGTATAATATAGCTGTAAAAAATGAATTTGATGAACTAAATCCAAAGCAATAATTGCTGCTAAGAAACCAGGTAATACTTATTTTTGTGGTTAAAGCCCTAGCATGCTGGATCAATTCATTATCAAGTTTGCACAGCACTTAAAAAAATGAAAGTCATAAATTAATGAAGCAGTCAATTCTGAATTTAAAATGCATATTGTATGGGGGGTGGATAGGACATGTATTGGGCCAACTTATTCAAATGTTTTTTTTATCCTGTCCCACAAACATATGAAGCTATCTCCATTTCCTGAGTTCAAAGAGTTTTTGCAGACAGCAAAAGAAATATTCTGCATGCTGGCATGTGAATCGTTATGTCCAGGCCAAGATTAACTTCATGTGGTCCAATGCAAATATGATAAAATTAGCTTCCAAGTTGTACACTGTTTGTTCAGTGAAAGCGCAGCTTGTAGCAACGAAACAGGCCAACAAAAGGACTGCAGGAACTGTTATCCTTATTACTGCTAAAGGTACAATGCTATGGAGCCATTCATTACTCTGTGCCCAACACACATAATTCGCTTGAGGTGTTTTTAGCTTGTTTTTACCAAGGTTCATCTTGATGAGATTCATGCCAAGCAAATGTTCAAGCAGGAGCTTTGAAAGCAACTGAGATCTTGCCCACCCTGAATCCTCTACTTTGCACACAATATCCATGGAAGCCAGTTAGTAGTCTCATGTGCTTCTAATTGGGTACCCAACTGATCTGTAGGTAAAGGCATAACAGAACATCTCTTCTCTCTTTCGCTGTTAGGCGGAAACAAGAGAGTTGGATGTGACTGATCATTTCTGGTCTCTGAGTACATCACAAGGACACTCCAGGATGGAGAGGCCTTTATACCCAACACAGAAGCATTCTTCTCCCGCTCATATCCCAAAATATATTAAATGCCTTCCAGAATGATGATGCAGTTAGAATTCATCAATATATTATTCTTTTCTTAATATAAGATAACTGAATATTTATTTACTGATAGCAAAAGCAGGTGCATATGTGCAGCTAGTTGTTGGGTGCATGATTTTCAATGTATTGTGAGGTTTCAAGAAGAGAGTTTTCTTCCCAGACTTGTATGTGTTAATTATATCATTTAATGCTTTAAACATCAAATTCCTCCACTGCAAGGCGAGATTATATTGGGCAAAAGATTCCTGCATTGCAGGGTTTAGATTGGTGACCCTTGGGGTCCCTTCCAACTCTACAATTCTATGATTCTATAATGCACTTGTACTTTGGATCCCAAACGCCCTGGAACTTGGACGTTTTGGCTCCCATATGGCCCAAACCTGGAAGTGATTGTTCCAGTTTGTGAACATTCTTTTGAAACCCGAACATCTGACGGGGCTTCTGCAGCTTCTGAATGGCTGCAGGAGCTTCCTGCAGCCAATCAGAAGCTGCAATTTGGTTTTCAAACATTTTGGAAGTTGAAACAGACTTCCAGAACGGATTCCGTTCAACTTCCAAGATATGACTGTAATTAGAGAAGAAATAAACTGCAGTAGTGTACACCTAAGGCAAATAGCTACTGATCCCTGAATATATGGCTTATCAACTAGGTACTTTAGGGCTTAGCTATATATTACATTAATTGCAAGGTTTGTGGCCATATGTAGGAACCTTTTTTAAAATCATCATCATCATCATCATCATCCTAGGTGCATTCCTCCTCCTTGATTTCTATCAGGACTGGAGCAAGTAATGATGGGAGATTTGACTCTTCCAACTCCCACAATGATTCAGTTGGAAATTAGTCCCACACCGTAAGTAGCGGTTGAAAAACATCAACAACTTCCCACTGTCGCAAATGGGACCTTTTTTATATAGATAATTGCAGCATTTGCCACTGCAAATGGGGGAAAGATTCCATTGGGATTGTGGTTAAGGAGAAAAGGATTAAACATCACCCTCTCTGCATGGCAGTTGTGATGCAAAATGAGCCCCCACACCTTGAATGAACCTTGCGACTTGGTTGCAAGTCACATGGTTAACATGTAGCCAAGCCCTTAGTTTCATATCAATTGCCGGTTGCTTAAACAGATGCATAGTCTCTACTCTATTAAATCGCTTTGACAGGTACCGTTTAAATTCGTTGCACTATAAAGGCAGAGTAGTATGCACAGCTGTGGAGATCAGCAACAGAAACCAAAACCTCTGTGGTGAAAATCTGACAGCTCTGCATCAATCCAGGATGCATTGTGAAACACAAAGAGGAAAAGTTAGTAAAGTATTGTTTCTGCGCTGCGTAGGTGGGTGACAGCCATTCAATTTAAGTTAAGGTGCTAGAACAAATAGTACAGGCAGCCTTCTTTATTTTTGAAAGTTTAGGGGTGTTCTGCTTTACAGACACTTACTTCCTGCAACAGTATGCCATGAAGCTCCATTTACAGTCCCGTCTTCCTTCTGGAAGTCCTCCGTATGGCACACTCTCCGGCGAGCGTCTGTCATCAGCCGATGGGTGGAGGCATAAGAATATGCCAGCCACCTAAAAACATGGTCATCTGGGGTAGGCGTGTGCTCCTGGGTTTTCCACGTCGACCGGACCATATCATAGGGGTAGGCAACAACAAGTTCTCCACCTTGTAAGTTGCCACCAAGCACAAAAGGGTTTTTCTCCATCCAGGCAATCACCGCTCGTGTTTCAACTGCTACCTGGGAAGTGAAGGAAGAAAAATAAAATCAGTTCAAGAGGTATGAGAAACTCATCTTGGAACAATTGCCACATTTATTTATTTTTTAAACCAAAGGCATTTTTAAACAAATGGCAGCCATTTCTAGCACATCTACAGAAGAAGAAAGTAGTCCCAGTTTAAACACTGTAGTTTCTTGGCCCATTGAGGGGTGTAAATGGGAGAGGTATGGATGGGAGAGAGTCCCAAGGGCCACGTAGGGAAACATGGATGGCCGCATTTGACCTGCTTTGAACCATTTCAAACACAGAAGGTGAGTTTCCTTCCCAGTAGCACTGATTCTACTCACTGTAGCGTTTTCAGACAGGTACCATTCTGGAATTGGTATGTGATGATTTGGGACCTTTCTCATAACCCTTTTACGATCCTCAGATTCCCAAAGCAGAGTATTTAGGTCAGGGAAGTTATTGTTGATGTCAATGCCATCTTGAGTCCATCTTCCTAAAGACCAGCCTCCTAATTCTGAACCCTGTAACAAATTAGGTTAGGTTGTGTTATAGTGACAAATGTTGGCTTTTTGCAGTATGGTAACGCTGCAGAGAGCTTGCTGGGGAGACCATGCATTAAAAAGAAAGGACTCAAAAATAACTTAAATAAGGTTTTAATAAGAAAAACAAAAACTCCTTTTACACTAAGTACATTAACAACCAAACCAGACCCAACCACCAACCCATCCCCCAGGGTAATGGGAGAGCTAGGTGCTGCTCCTTATATACTACACCCAAATGCTGACACACCTTAATCAAATACAACTCAGCAGCACCTGCTACGTTTCACAGCTGTAAAGCTGGGTCTCGTTATCTTACTCTGGCCCTTGCTCTGGCCCCTTAAAGACATACACATCGGGTGCAACAATGATGAACCTTTACATTTAAATAAACCATTCAACATTTCCCCTGCGGTTCATCATTGTGGAACAAAAACATAAAGCATACTTTGTACATGTCTTTCAAAACAGAATGTCCACGTTGTGATGCATCTTTTAACAAAAGCTTAACTGTTTCAAATTTTACGCTTGGTGAATAACACAAATCATAATCTTCACCTGTAATTTGTTGAGAACCCTAGCAACTATCTAGCCTTGTACCTTACAACTTCATTTTTGTCATTCATTTTAACTCTATAAACCCATTTTGAATCAATAAGTCTCATATCTGGGGTTTGTGGTACAAGAGACCAAGTGTTATGCTCTTTTAAAGAAGCTATCTCAGAGTTCATAGCTTTATACCAATTTGCAGCTTGTTGCTTAGGTAATTTCTGAACATCATTGTAGCTTTTTGGCTCAAAAACTGCCTTATTGGCATACACAGTATTAAAATGTTCATCTGCAAAACGTTGTGGCTTCTGTCTCTTTCTATCTGAACGTCTCAGTCCGGAAGGAGAGTCAGACTCCTCAGACTTAATGGGACTAAGTGAACCACTAGTTTCAGGTTGTAAACCATTGTCAGATTGAAGAGATGCCTGTAGGCTAAGCTCACGATCAGAAAACTCAAGAGAATCTAACCTCCCCTTGGGTGCCTGTGACTTTAAATCATCAAACAAATCAGATTCAACAGACTTTTTGTCTTTTTCCATTAATTCAGAAGCACCATTTCCTGCTGCTGCTTCTTCTTCCTCTTCTTCCTCAGTATTATCTATACCATCAGTATCTTGGAAGACAGCAACTCCATTCCAATTTACAGTTTGTATCATGCTTCTGGTAATATGAAATTTGCCAGTTGCTGGTACGTAAATTCTGTATGCCCCCTGCTGGTAGCCCATTAATTTTCCCTGGACACTACGTTCACCCAATTTCTGCTTAGCGGGATAATGCATAATTACATCTGAACCCCAAATGCGTAGGTATTTCAGATTAGGGCGTTTTTTAAACAGCTTCTCATAGGGGGTGACATCTAAACCAGAATGATAACTGCGATTTCTTACATAACAAAACGCATTAAGCGCTTCAGCCCAAAAGTCTTTGGGCAGATTAGCATCGTGCAGATACGTTTTAACCCCTGCCTGTAGGTCACGCTGCACAACTTCAACAAGCCCATTTTGCCAGGGACTTCGGGGGCAAGATAACTCATGAGTAGTCCCCTGCGCTTCCAGGAATTTCTCAAAATCCTCAGAAACAAATTCCCCGCCCCGGTCAGAAAACAGGTTCTTAATTGATTTGTTAAAGTGCGTTTTTACCCAGTTGCAAAAAACTTTGTACTTCTCAAATGCTTGGGACTTCTCAGCTATTGCATAAGTCCAACAATATCTACTATACTGGTCTATCAGAGTAAGCCAGTACTTAGAACCTCCTAATGATGGTGGGAGTGGCCCAACTAAATCACAATGTACACGCTCAAATGGCTCATTTACTTTCCTATCTGAGCACCTACCCTTGCGTGCAACCTTAATCTTATTCTTGCAACAGGATAGACATTGCATAAAGAATTTACATGGTTTTAAGTTGAGGCCATTAACAATATTCTTTGTCTTAATTACATCAGCAAAATTCAGGTGTCCCAGAATTCTGTGCGCCTCATGGACACACCCGGAATGTGGCCTTACATTCCTCAACCCCTGGCTTGACTGTGCTGCTCTGCAATTTATAGGCGATTGGGAGTAGGTGCGAAAATACAGTCTATATAAACCATCAGATTCCCGGGCATATAATAGACGTTTGTTCCCTTTGAAAAACTCACACATTGACTTTAAGAAACGCACAGTTATGCCTTGACGAGCAAAACACCTTACTGATAATAAATTGTCCACTGACGGGCAGTAAATGCAGTTCGCTATTGTAATGTTTAAAGAGTCAAGTTTAACAGTACCCCTGCCAAGCGACTGCAAGACTTGTGAATTGGCTAAATGTACATTACCAATTTCCTCTTCGAAAGAAATAAACAAGCTTCGATCGTTGCAAATATGCTGAGATGCTCCTGAGTCCACAACAAAAGACTTCCACTTGGCACGTTTAAGTCTTTTACGATCTGTTGTCCTAGCATGGAAAACTCGCGGCTCGTTTCTGTCTCTACTATACGATGTCGGCTGCTGGGCTGACAACCGTGACTGACGAACAGAAACAGGCTTGGGAGTACTTTGCTTTCTTTTGGATCTGCAGTCCTTTGCAAAATGTCCTTGTTTATTGCAGAACCAACAACGCTTTGCAGCTTTAAATGCAGTTGTATCACCACAGGTTTGCATATGGCGTTCCTCATTCTTTCTGGAAATAGGAGTGCTTATGGCACAAGCCTCCCTTCTATCCAACTCGCCCATTAATCTTGCCGTTACCCCTTCCACAGTTAATTGTGCTGGTGGAACAGCAGATATCTGGCTAGCTATACCATCAAAGTCCTCATTAAGGGAACATAGAATGATAAAAACATACTGAATATCAGGTATGTCCATGTCCCTTCGAATTAATTCGCCGCGTATTGCCTCCAGACATCTCAAGTGTGCTGCCAAATCACCACCAGGCTGCAACTTCGTCTGGTACAACTGCTTGAAAAATGTCAATGCAGATGCTGACTCTTTTCTAACATGCACTGCTGCAAGACTGTCCCACATTTCTTTGGCAGTTTTCTTACTCCTTATATAGACTACTTGCTGGTCGCTAACTGCTAAATTAATTATCGCCCTGGCTTTTGCATCTCCTTTCGACCAAGCATTAGTCACAGGGTCAGGAGGGTCATCAGTTACATAGGTCCATACTTCTCTAGAGGTCAAAAGCGCCTCCACCCAAAAAGACCATAAACTATAGTTCTCATCTGTTAGCTGTGGGAAGACCAGAGCCTTCTCAGCTTCAGGAACCCGGTCAACCATTCTGGAACTCTTCCAGACCCACAGAACTACGCTAACAGGAGAAGGAGTTTTCAAACCTTTCTCAGAGTCCAAAAATATGCAGTCATCCACTCAGCAGCTGGGCCCATAACCAAAGATGTTGGCTTTTTGCAGTATGGTAACGCTGCAGAGAGCTTGCTGGGGAGACCATGCATTAAAAAGAAAGGACTCAAAAATAACTTAAATAAGGTTTTAATAAGAAAAACAAAAACTCCTTTTACACTAAGTACATTAACAACCAAACCAGACCCAACCACCAACCCATCCCCCAGGGTAATGGGAGAGCTAGGTGCTGCTCCTTATATACTACACCCAAATGCTGACACACCTTAATCAAATACAACTCAGCAGCACCTGCTACGTTTCACAGCTGTAAAGCTGGGTCTCGTTATCTTACTCTGGCCCTTGCTCTGGCCCCTTAAAGACATACACATCGGGTGCAACAATGATGAACCTTTACATTTAAATAAACCATTCAACAACAAACTCTGTGTGCCTTTCTTATAGTAATAAAACAAGCCTCCTGAATGCCTACGATTATGGCAGACGCTGCTGCGTTTTCAGGACCTTGGTGATGAAGTTGTATTCCCCTTTTCTAGAAAGCTCACATTCCTCTAAAACAATTTTTATGGCACTCCTGTTTCCTTTGTAAAATGTATCTCACTACATGGCTTATGGCTAAAGATTGTGGTTTGCTGAGTGGAGATTTATAAAAGCTGAAGCTGAATAATATTCAGAGAAAACGCTAATTAATTTGTAGAAAGAATCAGTGCTGAGCCATAATTTTTTTAAAAATTACTCTGGTGCAATAAAGCATTGTTTATATACAGCTTCAGTTATTAACTTAATTACAAGCAGGAGAAGAAATAAATTCAATATCACTTAACTGCAAAAATCTATCTAAAGACTCTCTTTATTGCTTCTCCTGACCACTCTTTTAAATTGCACAATATGCCACCAAGGCACTTTTAGGTCTTAAGAAATGTTGGTGCTTTGATCAAGATGTCAAATTAAGTGAATTACTGGAAGAAAGGCAAGTCGAGGAGGTAATATCAAATCAGAGCCGAAACAAAGTCTCTCAAAGTTTCAGGGTGTTCGCATTTTGAAAACTGAATTTTGGTGTGGACATTCTACCTTAAAATATGACGCTGGAAATTCGGGTTCTAAATTTGGCACCAGAAATCACACATTCTGCTTATTTAAATAAAGTCATAATATAACATTAACCAAATTCTGTTGCATGCCACCTATCAAATATTGTAAGGTGCTGATGCCAGTATTTTTCCCTGCATTGCACTCCCTTAAAACATTATCAGAATGGCATTGTATTTGACTGCCCATGAACAGGATGAAGAAAGGTAGGGTGGGGAACATTTCAACTCAACCCTGTTTATGACCACTATCGTGTATTCTTGTAGTATCTATAATCTCATACTTCTTGAAACTGTATCAACATTTTTCGCTCTATAAGATGCACTTTTCCCCTCCTAAAAAGTAAGGGGAAATGTATGTGCGTCTTATGGAGCAAATGCAGGCGGGAGGCTCTGTCAGCGCTCCCTTTAAAGAGCCACATGGAGCTGCCCTTCTCCCTCCTCGGGGAAAAGCCCCCAAGAGCTGCACACATGCTCTGCATGCTCTTTAAAGGGAGTGCGGCTCTTGGGGGAGCCTTAGCGGTGCGCAGCCTCTCCCAGGCAGGGGATGAAAGCTCCCCTTGCCCGGGAGAGGCTGCGCGCGGCTAAAGAGGAAGCCAGGACAGCGAGCGGGATCCATCCCGCTCGCTGTCTTGGCTTATGCCATAGTGCATGGCTCTGTCCCTTCCCCCACCTCCCAGAAAAGCCCCCAAGAGCCGCGCTCCCTTTAAAGAGCGTGCGGCTCTTGCGGGAGGAAAGCAAGTAGGCTTGCTTTCGCTGAAGCCAGGAGGGCAAGAGGGATCGGTGTGCACCGATCCCGCTTGCTCTCCTGGCTTCAGGGGTAGCCCTGCAAAGCCTCCTGAGCGAAGATAGAGGAGTGCTCCCTCTTAGCTCAGGATGCTTTGCGTTCCTTTCTTATTTCTTTTTTTCCTGCCCTAAAAAATAGGTGCGTCCAATCGTCCAGTGCGTCTAATAGAGTGAAAAATATGGTATGTATTATTCTAATATCTTCTATTTAATTTTTTTCATGTAATCCTACCAAATAGCAGGAAACAATCTTCTGACTCAAAACTCCAACTGAAAGTTCTACGATGCCTATGTTTCTATGCCTCAAAAGGCAGCATGTGTCTTTTCTATTAATCGATCAGCTGCATCCCAGCGCAGTTCTTCCTTACCACTTCGTAGGCCTTTTCATATCCATCTGGGTTGATTGAAGGAAGAAGGTGGATTCTGGTATCCTTAATGAGGCGTACAATACGTGGGTTCCCAGCCAGATATTCCTGGCACATAAACTGCATTAACAAAAGCAGTAACTCGCGTCCCAGCACCTCATTCCCATGAGCCCCTGCCATGTACCGAAATTCTGGCTCACCTGTTCAAAAAACAAAGGAAGATGTGAGCACACCAAAAACAGAATCCAACTAAGGTAATGGGATTTGGAGGGTCTGGCACAGAAGGAAGACACAACAAAACTTGGTATATTCCAGCATATCATTCATGCCTCTTCAATACCATATGATAGGGGCAGGAAACTTCATGGCCAAGAAACAAATCCAGTCCCTAATAGTTTTATAACCAGCAAAGCTATGTTTCCAAGGAAACATCATCTCCCAAGCGTATCTCGGTGACTTTTCTCTAAATGTGCAATGGAGGCAAAGGGGCCTCTTTAATTCCCTCTCCTGCGCTTTGGACAGCAGGAGATAAGCTTTAGCAGAGTCATCCCTTATTACATATATCAGCTGCTATTTCCAATGCACAAGGAGAGATCTGTCAATTTTGATTTCCCTCAGCTTCACATTTTCTCAATCTTAAACTCAGTTCTCCATATTTCCCTATCGGTTTGCGATTATTATTGCAAATTTCAGCGCAAATTAGCACGAATTTCTTCTAATGGAATTGTCTCTGTATACATTTGTCCCCAATATGCAATTTTTTGCAAAACATTTTCTCCCAATATAATGCTTTTTGTGTGTGTTATTTTCCTAAATATATGCATTTTTATGCACACTTTTAGTCTGTGCACTTTTGTACACATTACTTGGCTAGAGGACTGCACTGCAAAATTCAGAGAATAGCAAATTTCAAAGGCTGGCTGTGTTTTGGTTGGCATATTGTTTCACAAATGGCAAATTAGGTGGGTTCAGCTTTAAATGCAAGCAGAATCAGGTTTCTCACCCACCCCTATGCACAAGACAGGGAAATTTCTGTGTGGTAAAAATTGAGCCCACTAAAGCCTCTGCTGCTCTTCACATGGAGGAACAGGCTAAAGGGCTGCTTGTTGGTAAGTCAATTGGCAGACAGTGCTGCTGCCTTGCACAGTCAAAATCGTTGCTGACTAGGACCACAAACTCTTTCTTTCCACATTTATGTAATCCCCCTACATGATTATGCAATTTGAACCACCACAAAGCACACAAATATTGGGGCAAATGTTTTCTTCTTACATCACTGTAACCATTTGGTTACTAATAACTACCTCATTATCATTAATAGTTTTTTAACTATAGTACAATATGACCAGCAAACATTCATAATCTAGATTTTATTTATTAGTCTACAAAACCGCCAAGTTACCTTATACAGCATGTGTGTGTGTGTCTGCATATATGCACAGAAAATTCATCAAAATATGTGATTATCTCAAACCATAAAGTCAACCATATTCATGAATATATGTATGTGCATATATAATAGAATTTCTCAGTTCAGAGCGCTAAACTTGAAAAAATCACATTAAGCAATCATCTCTCTCTTTTCTCTCTCTCTCTGATGATACAAGTTCTCTATGAAAAATATTGGGAGGGGCAAGGAAAGGCTAGGATACTTTAATCAGTTGGTGTAGCCATATTTGAAATATCAATCCTGTCAATGGTAATTCTGTTTTGGCTAGGCTGGGAGAGAGAACACAGGTAAATGCTTTTGCTTCCAAGAGTGGAACCACAAGTCATTTCCTTGTTACAGGACTGACCTACATTTGTTGTCTACACAGGAGACAAATACACCAACATTACTACTTTTCACATATTTGATATACCTTTGTTCAAAGGCAGAACGAAACATGATGTTATTAAAAAAAATAGCCCTTCTATGCTGATCTGTTTTCAATCAAAAGCAGAAATTGGGGTGGGGTGGCTCAGAACCATAACCTGGTAGGGTGGTGTTTAACACCACGGTTCTCATCAAAATCTGGTAGCCCCATATTTGCTATGTGCAATTAGAGGGAAGCTCCCATTGGGACCATGCAGCATAAAAGTGTAACATTAAGAAGGCCCTCGGATACACAGAAATTGTTAACCAGATTGTCTTCTAGCTCTCGCTGTCTATTCTGACAATGACTGTCAGTGCATACTTTTCATCATTAAAGTTGGCTCCATTTTTTTATTATTGCAAAAGAAGAATGTATGATTAGCATAAAGGAGTTTGATCCCACTCTTTGGATGGCTTCTATTTATATTCCTCTTCTTCTCTAATTAGAAGAAGTATAATCAAAATTCCTCCCACATGTACTCAACACCATGACTGCTTGTAGGCACATGCCTCCACTGCGAAGTGCTGCAGACATGTGGAATGTTAAAAATTTATACATTCTAAACCACTTCATCCACCAGTCCGCCAGCCGGGATTTTATCTGGTCAGAATATATCGTCCTAACCAACTTCGTGTTCTCCTGGGTTGTCTGAGATTTCAACAGCATACAGCTTTAGCCCTTGGTGGCTTTTCCCAATATTGTAAATTCTTGTGATATTTGGACACATCTCATTCACCACTTTCATCAGCTGTAAAATAATCAAAGAAAGAAAGACATTTGTACAAATTAAAGATAGGTGTGATATAGATAAAAGCGTGTACCTCACCCCATGATTGTTTCCATGTTGTAAGGCGTGGGGACAATGAGTATCACAGATAGGACTAGACAGGGATGGGAAACTAGTAGCCCTACAGATGCTGAGAGACTCTATTGCCCAACATCCTTGACTATAAGCCATGTTGGCTGAGGCTGATGGGAGCTGGAATTCAACTTAATCTGAGAGGGGTGTGGGTTCCCCAGAGCTTGAGGCAGTATGCCCTCTGGTGTAGGATTGTGTTTAATGTCTATGAAAATGAATAATTATATAAAAGGGAGGAATAGTCCAATAAGAAGGATGCAGGGTTTTTAACATTATTCAAGAAACTTTGTGCTTCGTTGCTGCTTTAGGACTTCCCATAAGCATCTCGTTGGCCACTGTGATAACAGAATTCTGGACTAGATGGGCTATTGGCCTGATCCAGCCAGCTCTTCTCATGTTCTCCACAGAACAATTTCTCCAGTTTGAAAATGTACCCACAAGGCCAAAATGTGGGTGACGTTTTGACATGGGTGATATATAGATATATGATGTTTAAATTAAATGACAATAGCAATTGTTTGGTCTTATGGTAAAATGACTTTTCCTTTTTCCCCCCAGAAATGCAGTAAATAAGAGAAAGCAATTTTTTTGCCCTATTTCCCTCTCGTTTCCAAAGCTGTGCAGCACAAATTGCATATTTGGCAATGTGATATGTTAATGCCTGCCTCCCCCCTCCACCTTTTGCTTGTGTTTGCAGAAACAGAGAAGCCTCTGATAATATGCAGTCAAAGCTATTAACAACCAGAAGACTATAAATCATGCCCAGAGTAAATTTGCTAATAGACAATTATTATGAGTTGTATGCAGCAATTATTTCTTCTATTAACTTTCTGGCAAAAAAGCTGCATAAATTCCCTCAGAGAACCCATTAGTTTCAATCTCAGCTCATGCAGTGCCCAAGGCTGCAGAAGGATTTTGAGAGCAAATCTAAGCCAGTTGTCGCAACCTTTGAGGAGAATGTAGTGCTGTGGGGCCAATTTATGACGAATTCTCTTTCAGGTTGTTGACTAGGTCCTTAGCCAGACTCATTCCATATATTTATCTCTTTCTCTTTCAAGAAGCCCAACATTATCTGTTACAAACCATATGAGACTAATGCAGAGATCATTTCAATATCTCTTCCCTACAACATGCACCACATGCTGACATTCAATTGTGGTAGCAAAACACAACACAGCTTCTCTTGGCTCAGGGTTTCTTTTTCATTTTTGTTATGACAATTTATTTAGATCTAGTTAGATATAGAGTGGGAAACTGTTTGGTGTCTCCCCCCCCCCCCATTGCATTGCTTCCTGGAACCTGCACACAGACTATAACATGTCTACGAAACATACCTACTAAACCTATATTCACAATTGCCTGGAAGTAAGTACATTGAGGGACGCGGGTGGTGCTGTGGGTTAAACCACAGAGCCTAGGACTTGCTGATCAGAAGGTTGGCAGTTCAAATCCCCGTGATGGGGTGAGCTCCCGTTGCTCGGTCCCTGCTCCTGCCAACCTAGCAGTTCGAAAGCACGTCAAAACGCAAGTAGATAAATAGGTACTGCTCCGGCGGGAAGGTAAACGGTGTTTCCGTGTGCTGCTCTGGTTCACCAGAAGCGGCTTGGTCATGCTGGCCACATGACCTGGAAGCTGTACGCTGGCTCCCTTGGCCAATAAAGTGAGATGAGCGCTGCAACCCCAGAGTCGGCTACAACTGGACCTAATTGTCAGGGGTCCCTTTACCCTTTACCTAAGTACATTGAACTCAATAGAGCTTGCTTCTAGGCACACATTTGAAGAAATCTCTGGCCCTCCAAATGTTGTTGGACTCCCACATCCATCAACCCCAGCCAGTATGGTCAGGGATGATGGCAGCTGTAGTCCAACAACATCTGGAGAGCCACAGGTTCTCTATCCCTGATGGATAGGATTGCACTTTAAGGTAGTTTTTGAAGGCTGGTTGAGACATTTTGATAATAACTAATATAATAAGTAAAATAAAATATCACATAGCCAAAAGTGATTATGTAGCATTAATCTCGCATCATATTGAGTATGTGATCCTATAATGGCTGGTATCACCCATGTGATCAAAGAAGGAAGAAAAGGACCCAATTATTTTCTTTCTTTTTTTGAGAGGTGGTAGTAGACAGCAAAAGGAAAATCAATGCTAGCAAGCGACAAAGGTGAACATTAAGTCAATTGTGGGACATATTTTAGGCCCTTTGAGATATCCAGTTCTGCCCTAAAAAATCAAAACAAGCAAATATTACCTCTAAACACACACATTTCTTAGAATTAGCGAATCACTTTTTGATTACACCGTAGCTAATATTTGGATTGGGCAGAATCAATATCAGTGAAAAGAGACAACTAAATGCTGCTTAATGGCCCAATTATAATAATACTCTCCAAAGGCTCAGTGATCAGAGAAGCAGAGAATGTGGAAGGCTCTGATGAAGGATTTTGCTCTCCACTGACCAGTTAAGCTGCTGCTACCATTTAATCACATATCTTTTTGCTCATTATATAAGACCAGAGGAAATAATTTTCTCCTGCTTTAAGCTATTAGTTTTCCCCAAATATATTTCAAACCTGACCAACCTATCTTTGCACAATTAGGATCTAAAATGCATTTAACTTTATTGTTCTTGACACTAATTATGCCAATTGCATTTCTACTCATCTAATCTGTCTGCTGAAAATATAGGCCATAAAATCTCTTGTGAGCGCAGTATGTGACTCAGTACACAATTGCTCAATAAAAAATGAATGATGACTCATTCAGTATAAATACGCTGAAGATTCAGCACACTAAAAATGATTCACATACTTCTTGTCCAAACATATTACCTTTATATATTTGAAGAAAAAGATAGGAAGAAATATCTTTAACACATTCTACACCTACATCTGTGGTGATATAAATCTGTCCACAGTGCCATGTGCTTGAAGCTAAAGGAGCATAATTATAGCTGGTAGGTCTAAACTTAGACTGGCAGGGATTAATGCCTATGTGAATCTTGGTCATTTGTGTGGCACAAGCCTTCTGTTGCCAGTCACAGTACCTGTCAACTCTCGATGAAATACTGTTCACGTCTACAGTGGTATAAAATTATAGCTATAGAACTGTAAGGCTGGGACCTTCCTGAAGTACATTTGCCTAAGATGCTCCACACATTAACCCAAATCCATGCCACAAATTCACAGAAATGGTCAACATTGTGTTGTATTACAAGGAGAGAAGGGATGGATGAATCAGTCCTTTTCTGATCCATTTCATGTGTTCATCCAAAGTATGTTCCATCACATTTCTGCATTAATTTGCTACTTAAAAGAGCTACATGAAAATACAGGTGTTAATGTATATATTTCTCTCATACGTTGATTTAAAAAAAAAATTATTTTTTTTGAGCCAATAACTACATCAGAACATTTGGGTAGTGTGAAGTACAATGGATAGCTATGTTCTTGGGGTGTGGGACATACAGGAAGTCCCATCCACTCCAAAATGATACTTCTGATTGTAGACCCTTCTCTTCTTTAATACTCATCAGTGGAGCAAATCTTCTTAATGGACTTGTGTGGAGCACAAGGGTCTACATCTAAGTGGTTTTGGCGCCAGCAGACTTTCCTTTTATCTCATACAAGTGGGATGAGTATCCCATTCACATGTGCAGAACCAACCTGACAAAAGTCTTTCAGATAGAACAGTTTCAAAAATTTTGTGGAGTGAGGAGAGTTCTCCACTTGTGGAGGTGAGGACTTGTGTTCTTGTCTTCAACCACTTACACAAGGTGCCTCGGCCCAGTTCAATCTCTGCCTTTCTCTCTCGTTCACGTACACTAAGACACATGGCATTCTGGAGGGTCCTTTAACCCACATTCTGCTCATGGAAGTCTAGATCCATGCATCCAACCCAAAGTTCACAACTGAGGAATCTGCAAGCAAGCATAGCTTTTTTCTTCTTAAACAAGTAATTACCTCACACTCCAGCCATAATGCAAAAAAACCCCCAAAAACTATTTGGACAGACGCAGTATGAATCTTTATATGAATATAAGTAAATTTCAGTGGGATAAGATCCAGCAGAAATAGTTTTTATGTAGGGTGCTCTGAAACCCACATATTGTTTCAGAACATGCTGGATTTGAAAAGTGATTCAGGTGGCGATGGCCTATTATTGCAGTGCTAATGATCCAGTCTTTTAAACACAAACACATTTGCACCAGAACATCTATTTGTTGTGTCCTACCTGCCTCATTTCTTTGTAGTTGTGGTGCTTAAAATCAAGGTTGTCTGTTGTTGTCATTTCATTTCTTCTGTGGTAATAATTATTTGGGTCTATGATAAAAAAAAACCAGGAGGATACAATGAAGAACTACAAAACAATTTAACAGTAAAATACTTTTAATCTAAAATTGGGGTCCCCAATGCGACTCTCAGACACCCACATTGCCACCACCTCTAAAACTGAACTTTACCACTAAAATCCCTTCCCTTTCCATTTCTTTGTTTTTTTAAATATTCAGACATTTTAGCTTGAGGAGATGTTAGTTGATGGCAGATACCAATGGGGGTATCAGAGAAGGGTTGCCTATTTTATTGTCTGTGGTGTACTTATTTTGATGGGGATATAAGTGTTTTGCCTGCTTTTGGGGGGCATCATCAGTTTCTCTTCTGTGAAATGGGTACCTGAACCCAAATGTGTACCAGGCCCAAAAAGATTGAGTTGTTCTTGTTTTTTAACAAAAAACAAACAAAACAAAACAAAAATTATCAAGATGGAGACCCTGTAGCCCATAGGCCCCTTGGAGCATGCAATTTGACCCGCAGGGCCTTTTCCTCCAGAATAGGCTCACCTGTTAATCAGCTAGTATTACTTACGATAACTGCTGATTTGGGGGGGGGGTGTGAGGTTGAATTCTGCATTGACTTTCCAAGAGTGAATAGGCACCTTCAGCCAATATAGCAGTCAAGACATGTACTGGAGAATTCCCCAAGTACCATTTCAGAAGAAGTGCCAGCTTGGCCCTGCAACTGTGGGTGCCTGACCCCTTCATGGGGAATTTTGTGGGTGCTCGGGTACCCAGGGCCCCAGGGAGTTGGCACTTATGCACTTCAATATGGTTATGGAGGAGGAACAGATGCTACTAGTCATCTTCTGATCTTCTAATTCAGACAAGTAGCAGGCTGTGTGACTATATTGTTATGGAGACCACAGCTTGCCCAAGACCGCCCAGTGAGTCCTGAGCTAAAGTACGATCTGGATCTACATTGCTATCTGCTACATTATCAAGTGCCTACAGGTGCATAATGATTCTCATTCTGCAAAAAATGTCATCCTGCCTTGAAGCTACCAATTCTATGGCATACTCATAAATAAATAAATAAATGTGTGTGCTCAAAGACATTTCCTTCTCTGCTTATATCAAGATACTTTCTTTTTTGAAAGTAATTTCCAGGTGGTTCCCTCCCCCCTCTTTTTTTCCTTTGTGTTCAATTTGTGAGAGAACTAGAAATAAAAGTACATTGATCCCTTTCAGGCAATTGCAAATCTCTGTATGTCATTCTGTATCCATCTGCACAGCAATATTCTGGACACCAGAGAAGAATCTGAAGAGCTTTATCTTCCTCCTCAGAGCCTTCCTTACCTTCCTCTTCAGTCTGTGCCTGTCATATTTCCTCTTTCCTTTTTGAAGACCGTTTTGCTGATTCTCCACTGCTGGGACTATGAACTGGTTGAAGCACACCCCGCCCCCCAAGAAACCTCAAACATTAATTGCCTGCTTTAAACTAGCTCGGTGATTCACTGAGGAATTCCAGAAAACTTTCTGGGGATTCTGGGGCTATTCAATAAGGATGTTTCATTAACTTTATCCCAGAGTAATGCAGAAGAATTATTATGTGCTCTGAAAAAACATATCCAGCACATCCCCTGAACCAAGGGAGACAGGCAGGATGCCTGCCATCAGGCACAGATGTTTTAATAAATAATTCAGACAGTTCCCACTGGAACTGGTCCAGGAACTTTGCTATTATGCCAAGCCTGGTCTTGAGCTTGTCACTTACCTGGGAGAGGGCAGCCTAGGATTTCCAGCCTCATGCATATGCTTCCATCTTCATACCATGTCCTGGGGTTTATCCGAATGTAACGTGCAACAAGAGGTACTGGCAGCTCATTGAGGACTGGGATCTCCTTTTCACTGTTGCCTTCAAAAATCTATTTCAGCATACAAGTAAGTGAGCATTGTAAGTCACAACACCTGGAATAAGTCAAAAGGTTTTCTCCCTCTTTCGTAACACTGGGACTCGTGGACGTCCAATGAAGCTGCGTGTTGGAATTTTCAGGACAGATAAAAGGAAGTACTTCTTCACACAACACATAGTTGAACTATGGAACTGTCTCCCATGGCAGGCAGTGATGACCATCAATTTGGATGGCTTTAAAGTAAAGGTAAAGGGACCCCTGACGATTAGGTCCAGTCGTGACCAACTCTGGGGTTGCGGCGCTCATCTCGCTTTATTGGCCGAGGAAGCTGGAGTACAGCTTCCGGGTCATGTGGCCAGTATGACAAAGTCACTTCTGGTGAACCAGAGCAGCACACGGAAATGCCGTTTACCTTCCCGCTGGAGTGGTACCTATTTATCTACTTGCACTTTGATGTGCTTTCGAACTGCTAGGTTGGCAGGAGCAGGGACCAAGTAACGGGAGCTCACTCCGTCGTGGGGATTCGAACTGCCGACCTTCTGATCGGCAAGTCCTAGGCTCTGTGTTTTAACCCACAGCGCCACCCAAGAAGGCAGCTATTGATGGCTACTAACCACAATGGCTATGTTCTGCTTCCACAGATGGAGGCAGTAATGCTTCTCAATGTTAGCTGCTGGAAATCACAGGAGGGGGAGTGTTCTTGTGCTCAAATCCTGCTTGCTGGTTTCCCACAGGCCACTGATAGAACAGGATGCTGGACTTAGATGGGCCATTGGCGTGATCCAGCAGACTCATCTTACATTCTTATCATTAAATCTGGCCAAACAGAATGAAGAAACCAGAAGCACAGGATATGTAACTGGAATCCAGTATCAACTATCGGATATGCCTTTTGCCAATTTCAGTTATTCTGCTCATGAGAACTTGACAAGAAAAGCCTCCACTGAAATTGAGGGAATGAGTGTTACCCTTGAGACATTTTATTAAAATGGAGCTGTGATAAACAAGTGTGATGGAAAAAATTTTTTTGCAATACTAACCATGTCTCCAGAACCATTTTTGACAGTGATCCATGCATGGCTGTCATTGCTCACCATGACTTTGTAAGACGTTACCCAGTCACTCCTAGAAAGAATCAAAAGATTTTCTTTGTTAAAAAATGAATATTGATTTACTGACTCACACAATATTCTAGTAAAATAAATCCAAACAAGGGAAGTTATAGAAATGTAAATTTAGCAGACAATGCAAGAAAACCTAAGCTTATCGGCAAGTCCTAGGCTCTGTGTTTTAACCCACAGCGCCACCCAAGAAGGCAGCTATTGATGGCTACTAACCACAATGGCTATGTTCTGCTTCCACAGATGGAGGCAGTAATGCTTCTCAATGTTAGCTGCTGGAAATCACAGGAGGGGGAGTGTTCTTGTGCTCAAATCCTGAGTAAGAGTAAGAAAAGTAAATGTGAACAAATTCCTCAAGGAAGTTCTCATGCTGAAGCACCTTCAACATAAATGGGAGCTGTACAAGAGTGCTTGCTGAGTTTAAATTAATTTCAGTGGGAGAACTCCCTGGAGAAAATTTTTGCCCATTCTTGTTTCTCATCTTTTCCTTTATTTTTACTGCAATAAAAACTATGCATGTCAACATAAAGTATATAACTCTGCTTACTTATATACCAATGGCTTGCAGAGGAAGTGTTGATGCGTTCAATGAGTTGAAACAGCTGTTCACTGGAACATGGTCTTGCTTGCACACTATTTGAATTTAATGATGCTAAACTCTAAATTCAAACTACATTCAAAGATCCAAAGGATCAAAATTGCTTTTCCAAATCAGATCAAAATGCATCGAGTCCATCATTCTGTTTTCGAATGACACCCTGCTGCCAATCAAATGGAATGGGAAAGGTCCATGATTAGGTCTTCCAAAATCTTTTTCTTTAGATAAAAGCAACAGGGGTGGGGTGGGGTTTGAACTGAATCAGCGCTCTTTCCTTCATCCACCATTTCCCTTATTTTAAAGCTCTATTCAGGCATTATGACCACAAATAAGTAGATTCCCCACATGGTGTAGAACACACTTCAACTCATAGAGGGCAGCCGCCAATGCAATCACCCCCATTTACACATTTCCCCATACCCAATAAAGGCTCATAGGCAAATTTATATCCCGTCATTCCTTCCCAAGGAGCCCTGGGTAGCAAACAGATATGCCATTTACTTATATGTGCATCTGTCATCTATACTGCAAAAGTGAGATGGTCCTGGGCTACTATGGTTTAGCTGCTATTTTACAATTGGATAGAGCATAGCCATAGCACCCCTTGTAGTTCTACGGGAAAGAAATCACTAACAAAGAAAATTCCATACACTCGGAAATGAATGTGAACCTTTTTGCAATGCAATTTGCAGGCAGTAGAGCCCCTGATGCAAATTGGAATCATAGTAGGATGCAATGAATTAAAGTCCCCTACCTATCGATTGTTGTACCCGCCACCCACCCACACTGACAGTCTGTGGAAACAAAAGCATAAAATCTTTTTCACTCAAGGACAGAACTATGCCATCTAATTTGTCTCTCATTATACTATGACCCTTAGGTTCTTGAGGGGCAGGTAGTAAGGATAAATGATATAAAATTAATGTAAGTTTTGAACGTAGATATGTTCTCTGTTTTCTATTGTGTGACAGAGTTTGGTCTCCGTCTTGACAGATCACATTGGACTAACGTAGCAAGATTGATCCCACTTAAATGAATAGGTAACTTCACCATTATTTCAACAATCTGGTATTTAAAAAAGAAATCTGCTGAAGATACTTGGGGGGGGGGCAGATTTGTGGATTATGTTTGTATTTAAAAGCTGGAAGCCGAGGGCTTTTCATACACTGGTTTAATGCTTGTCACACAATCTTTTGACATCAATAGCCCCAAAGCCCTTTAAACAGTTTCCTAATCTTCTATCTGTTTAGAAATCTCTAAGGGCAGAACTTTGATAGGGTATTAGCTCAGGGGGGGAACAGAGTGGTGTCTCAAGTCTTTCTAGATGTAAAGTGATACAAAACAATGCAAGTACGAGCAATTTCAAAGCTTCATACAAGTTCAGTAACTAATCTCACTTTGTTTCTCCTTCCCTGCTCCCCAACCACATTAATGAAAATTATTGTCCTACCTGATCCTGCTGCAAAGGTGAATATTGCTTTGGAGGCAATATTCCATCTAGCAGTGTTAGAGAAGAGGAACCCAAGCCAAATGCCAATTAAAGAGAAAACCAGTAGAAGAGTGCAAAGGAGAAAAGAAAAGCAGACAAATCCATTATCCTAAACATTCAAAATACCACCACTAATGAGATGCAGCACTACTGAATTTGTTAATGAATGAAATTGCCTAATTAGTTAAAAGCAGGGCAACTGGAATTTTTAAAACTCTATAAGCAGTGGCCAGTCCAGATTTTTAGGTTGCCTTATATAAGCATTCCTCACAATGCTATCAGTTCAATGCAACTTAGAACTACCAGGAACATATAAAAAGCATCTGGCCATGTTGTTCATCAGTCTTAGGTATGTCTATTTTGGAGTCAGGCATCCTCGGAATAATAGTTCTGAAGGAAGTCCTGCTGAATTTGATGGGACCTACTCCTAAATGGGACGCGGGTGGCGCTGTGGGTTAAACCACAGAGCCTAGGACTTGCCGATCAGAAGGTCAGTGGTTCAAATCCATCTGAACTAGGATGAGGGACTTCAGCTGGTGTAGCCTCAACTGAACCAAGCTTTGTCCACCTCAGCCAGAGATCTGCTTATTCCAAACTTGCCCATCCTGGTGGATCTTGGGTTTGGCTTATGGTTAAAAATGTACTTTGTGAAGTACAATACATATACACACAGTGAAGTACATCAAACTGTATCCAGATTCCCCCCACCCAAAAAAAATCTCCTTCCTCTTTTGGGCAGAGAAATTGTGAGGACCATTTCACTGATTTTCTCAGGGGGGGAAGATAATTTCTCCAACAATTTATCAGGGGTGGGATTTGCCATTAGCATAGCTTTTTCCTCCTCCTTGGTTTTTCATTTTCTGTTTATTTGTGTTGCCTCTTTTGAAAGTGGTAGCAAGAAATACTGTGTTGGCATTCTCCATAATAAGCAACGTCTTGGATCTTCCACAATGCTCTAGGACCTAATGTCATCCATAGGCATTTGGGAGAGGTTGCACAGAAACATGGTGGAGAATATTCAGGAAAAAAATTCTTTCTTTATTGAGGGGGAGGGAGAAAAAGATAAATCATTTGAATATTTTGTATTTTGAGAGGTTTTGACCCAGCTCTGATTGCAGTAGTCTTCTATATAAAAAATAGCTCACCCATGTTTATGTAAATAAGCTGCGATAAATAAAATCTGAAAGAGATTTTTCCTGTAATTTTCAAAAATGAAAGATGTTTTTTAATCACAGAAAATATGCTGAGGGGCTGAACTAAATTATTTCAAAACTACTATATGCCTTTAGCATGCAAAATTAGGGCTATGCATCCCATTTATGGCTATATAAAAATATAGGAGGGAAAATCAACCATCTGCATAAGAATAATGAATTCATTATCAAGGCTATTTTTGAACATAGAACAGACAGTTCAAATCTGAATTTTTGTGCAAGCATGAACTTTCATAATTCTGCACAAAAAGCTGAATCTAAAAAGAAAAAAAAAAAAAATATTTAGCTATTTGACCAATTGGGGTCATTTGGAATCCTGTTTGATTCAGATACTTGGTACGAATAATGTTCTATTTTCCGTTTGAGTCCCTTTTTTGTCAATTGGCTTAGCTTCAGTACATAGGAACAAAAGGAGCTGTCTGACACTGTGTCATACTAATGGTCTATCTACCTCAGTAATATCCACACAGACTGGCAGTGAGTTTCCACCCTACCAGGAGATCCCAGGGATTGAACCTGTACTGTTGACATGATCATTCCCAAGAGTCCTCTCTGGTGTCGCAGAACCCACACTTCAGACAATGAAGCAAACTGGGAGACAACTGGAACTCAGGCGGTGGAAAATTCACACCAAAGCCGGCTGAACACTTGTTAGGCTACATAATTCTGCCTACCAAATGACAGGGAAGATGGCAAAGGAGAACTACTTTGCTATTGTTTTGCATCCTCAAAGAGTTGTTTTGGGCAGTCACGGTGGTAGATGGGCATCTGGTGTACTCACAGGCATGCTGTGACCAGTTTGCATGGCACTTTGACAAGAAAGTCATTAAATTCCATGTTGCCTCAAGTGCTGTGGCAGCAGCTTCCTCTACCTTCCCTGCATACTGCAGTTCCCATCCCAGTTGCCCCCTTTGCCCACAGCTGCTATTTTTAAAATAAGAAACAAACACATTAAATGCTGTCATGCACTTGATACAATATTCCAAACACAATCACATCCACTACTGGCCTACCCCCTAGAGAAGGCGGGGTTCCAGATCACATAGGCACAACACACACCTGTATAGTTTGTATGCCTTTAGACCTTATGATGAGCATGCATGGGATCATGATCCTGCTTCTTGTTCCTCTGTGTCTGGTCACAATAAATTCTCAACAGGGCCTTCATTTGAAATCATGGGAAGTTTCAATGTTGGAATTTCCAGAGATGAATACCCAAGCAAAGCTTCTGCCTTCATGAGTTTGTCAGACTAGCTCTAATCCCCAAAGTACTTAAAGGATTTGTCCCTATCACCACATAACCTCATACTTCAATGCAATTCAACAGGACTGGCAGTTTCTCTTCAACAGAGGGTCAAGTCTCGAATAGCAATATTGGAGATTATTCATTGGGGAAGTACAGGGAAACGCTCTTCGCAATATATGCAGCACCTGCAGATAGAATTCGCCTTTCATTGCTGCAGAAACCCAATTTAACTACATTACACAAAGCCATAAAGAATGAATGGAAATTCTAAATAGTCAAAAGAACAGGCTTTCACCTTAATCATAACCTTCCTAACATCTACAACTAGAATGCTTTGAAGCAAATCAAACTCAAAGACCAGGTTGAGATTTTCTCTCTCTAATACTTTAATTTGGTAGTTGTCTCCTGTGCACAGCCAAATGACAAGAAAAAGGTATAAAGTTAAAGGTACCCCTGACCGTTAGGTCCAGTCACGGACGACTCTGAGGTTGCGGTGCTCATCTCGCTTTACTGGCCGAGGGAGCCGACGTTTGCCCACAGACAGTTTTTCCTGGTCATGTGGCCAGCATGACTAAGCCGCTTCTGGCGAAACCAGAGCAGCACATGGAAACACTGTTTACCTTCCCGCCTGAGTGGTACCTATTTATCTACTTGCACTTTGACGTTCTTTTGAACTGCTAGGTTGGCAGGAGCTGGGACCGAACAACGGGAGCTCACCCCGCCGTGGGGATTTGAACTGCCAACCTTCTGATCAGCAAGCCCTAGGCTCTGTGGTTTAAACCACAGCGCCACCCGCATCCCTATAGTATAAAGGTACAGGTAAAGGTAGCCCTGACCATTAGGTCCAGTCGCGGATGACTCTGGGGTTGCGTGCTCATCTCGCTCTGTAGGCCGAGGGATTTAAATAAATTTGTGCCTGAAATGAAGTTGGTCCTCTTGGGCAATTGTGTTTTGCTTTGTTGTTGTTTTTTAAAAAAGCAAAGGGGACACTCAACTTATTTTTCTAGTTGCACATAAAATTAAGAAAAAGGGCACATATGGTTAGGGTGCCAAGAAGGGAGCCTCAGGGCACTATGATGCCCAAGGGCACCATGTTAGAGACCTGAGACAGTAAATCTTCAAGGCGGGGTTGGTAATCCCTTCCAAGTTTAAAATGCATTCATTTCTGGAAGCCAGGTTGCATGTCTGGTTCTCATTGGTGCCTTCTTTTTATTTTTCTAGCCAGTCTCCTCAGGTTTAACCTCCTGCTGGAAAGGCTTTTTGGCACGTGGCCAGTATTGATGTCTGTTAGCAGCTTCGTGGAGCCACCAGCAAGCATTGAGTATCTGACTGGGAAATGAATGCCTCTTATAAAAGAATGTAGCTATCCTTTGGCAAAGTGCCATTGCTGGAAAGACAATAGAAACTCTGTGTGTGTGTGTGTGTGTGTGTGTGTGTGCGCGCGCACACACACACACACACATACACATAGAATTTCTTAAATGCACTTTCTTAAGTTTTCAAGTAAACACATTTATTTGAAGAAAGAAATAAAAGAAAGAAGAAGGGAAGGGAGGAAGGAGAAAGAGAGAGAGTGAGAAAGAAGGAAGGAAGGAAGGAAAGAAAGAAAGAAAGAGAGAGAGAGAGAGAGAGAGAGAGAGAGAAAGAAAGAAAGAAAGAAAGAAAGAAAGAAAGAAAGAAAGAAAGAAAGAAAGAAATTGCTGCATAATGTACAATATTTGGATGGCATCCAGTTTTCTTTCCAATGTTGCAGCATTGAATAACCTATAGAACAACCTCATCCCAAAGCCAACCAGGTAGTCAGTATTTAAACAATAAGTGTCCAATTATCTCTGAGGCTCAGGAGCGGCTGGCAATGGAAAGGGAGGGAAGGGTTGCACAAATGTCCTCCTGACAGCAGGATGGACAGGGCAGGACCAAGGGAGGGTCAAGGTTGGAGCTGTGCAGGCACACTGCCAGAGCCAGTCCAGTACTACTGCACAGTCCCATGCCTTGCCCATTCTTTGACCTGATCCTGCACCATCCCCATAAGCTATAAACAATCACAGGCAACACACCTGTGATTGTTTATAGGTTCTGTTCTTGCAACACAGGGAGTTTCCTTTGTTCCTTCCCCATAAGCAGCAGTGATGCAGCTGCTGGAAAGGCAGCTCCCCTGTGCCAGCTGTAGCATGCCACTTCCAGGCAGATTTTTTTTTTAAAGAGCAGCCAGTGTGCAAAATATGAGCACTGAATTAAATCCACCACTGAATTATGGTGAAAATAAAGCCCTCAGCACTCAAGTCGAATGAAGTAATACTTGGCTGTTGCAATGCTTTATGTCTTGTTGTTTAGTCATTTAGTCATGTCCAACTCTTCGTGACCCCATGGAGCACGCCAGGCACTCCTGTCTTCCACTGCCTCCCGCAGTTTGGTCAGACTCATGTTTGTAGCTTCGAGAACACTATCCAACCATCTCGTCCTCTGTAGTCCCCTTCTCCTTGTGCCCTCCATCTTTCCCAACATCAGGGTCTTTTCCAGGGAGTCTTCTCTTCTCATGAGGTGGCCAAAGTATTGGAGCCTCAGCTTCACGATCTGTCCTTCCAGTGAGCACCCAGGGCTGATTTCCTTCAGAATGGATAGGTTTGATCTTATTGCAGTCCATGGGACTCTCAAGAGTCTCCTCCAGCACCATAATTCAAAAACATCATTTCTTCTTCTTCTTTTTTATAAGATATTTATTAAGATTTTTTAAAGTATTACAATAAAAATGAAAAAATAACCAAAAATACAAAATAAAAATAGTTAAAAACACACAGATTTTCCATTGCTTATTTTCCTTTAGCTTGTTTCCCGGACCTCCTCATACCTCCCTTTTTTGTATTCCACTTCAAATTGTTGGTTCAGCAAATCCTTACCATTAGATTTTTACCTATTTATAACCCTTTTTTCATATTCTCTTAAAGCATTACAGCTGGAAACCACTTAATTTCTATCCAACATCATTCTAACATTCATTAATTTTACAATATTTCTGTAGATAGTCTTTGAATTTCTTCCAATCTTCTTCCACCGACTCTTCTCCCTGGTCTCGGATTCTGCCAGTCATTTCTGCCAATCCCATATAGTCCATCACCTTCGTCTGCCATTCTTCCAAAGTGGGTAGATCTTGTGTCTTCCAATACTTTGCAATGAGTATTCTTGCTGCTGTTGTAGCGTACATAAAAAAAGTTCTGTCCTTCTTTGGCACCAATTGGCCGACAATGCCGAGAAGAAAGGCCTCTGGTTTCTTCAGGAAGGTATATTTAAATACCTTTTTCATTTCATTATAGATCATTTCCCAGAAAGCCTTAATCCTTGGGCACGTCCACCAAAGGTGAAAGAATGTACCTTCAATTTCTTTACATTTCCAACATTTATTATTGGGCAAATGATAGATTTTTGCAAGCTTGACTGGGGTCATGTACCACCTGTATATCATCTTCATAATATTCTCTCTTAAGGCATTGCATGCCGTAAACTTCATACCTGTGGTCCATAACTGTTCCCAGTCAGCAAACATAATTTTATGTCCAACATCTTGTGCCCATTTAATCATAGCAGATTTCACCGTTTCATCCTGAGTATTCCATTTCAACAGCAAGTTATACATCTTTGACAAAATCTTAGTTTTGGGTTCTAACAGTTCTGTTTCTAATTTTGATTTTTCCACCTGGAAGCCAATTTTCTTGTCCAAATTATATGCCTCCATTATCTGATAATAATGAAGCCAATCTCGCACTTTGTTTTTTAGTTTCTCAAAACTCTGCAGTTTCAGTCTATCTCCCTCTTGTTTCAAAATTTCCCAATATTTCGGCCATTTGGCCTCCATATTGAGCTTTTTCTGGGCTTTTGCTTCCATTGGTGACAGCCACCTTGGGGTTTTATTTTCCAATAAGTCCTTATATCTTATCCAAACGTTAAACAATGCTTTCCTGACAATATGGTTTTTAAATACTTTATGCGCTTTGACCTTGTCATACCACAGATATGCATGCCATCCAAATACATTGTTAAAACCTTCTAAGTCCAAAATGTCTGTGTTTTCCAGAAGCAGCCATTCTTTCAACCAGCAAAAGGCTGCTGATTCATAGTAAAGTTTAAAGTCTGGCAGGGCAAATCCACCCCTTTCCTTTGCATCAGTTAATATCTTAAATTTTATTCTGGGCTTCTTGCCCTGCCAGACAAATCTAGAAATATCTCTCTGCCACTTCTTGAAACAGTCCATCTTGTCCACAATTTGCAATGTTTGAAACAAAAACAGCATTCTAGGCAATACATTCATTTTTATCACAGCAATACGACCCAACAGTGAAAGCTTCAAGTTCCACCAAATTTCTAAGTCTTTTTTCACTTCCGTCCAACATTTTTCATAATTATCTTTAAATAAGTTCCCATTTTTGGCTGTCATATTAATCCCCAGGTATTTCACTTTCTTAACCACAGTCAAGCCTGTCTCATTCTGAAACCTCTCTCTTTCAATCAGTGTTAAATTTTTCTCTAAAACCTTAATTTTTAACTTGTTCAGTTTAAATCCTGCCACTTGACCAAATTCTTGAATTAGTTCTAAAACCCTTTTAGTACTAGATTCTGGCTCATGTAACGTCAATACTAAGTCATCTGCAAATGCTCTCAGTTTGTACTGTTTGGTCCGACCTGTATACCTTTAACCAACCGATCCCTTCTAATCATATTCAGCAGAACCTCCAGGACCGATATAAAAAGCAATGGGGAGATTGGGCACCCCTGTCGTGTCCCTTTTTCTATCTTAAATTCTTCCGTCACCACATTATTTACAATTAATTTAGTCTTTTGTTCAGAGTATATTGCACCTATACCATTTTCAAAACCTTGGCCTACCCCCACCCCCTGTAGGTTCTTCTTCATAAAACTCAAAGAGATGTTGTCAAAAGCTTTCTCCGCGTCCACAAATATCAGAACTGCTTTAGTGTTTATATTCACTTCTAGTTTTTCCAAGATATCAATTATGCTCCTCAAATTGTCAGACAAGTGTCTTCCCGGGAGAAAGCCCGCTTGGTCTTTATGAATCCCTTCCATCAATACTTTTTTCAATCTCTTGGCCAAAATGTCAGCAAAAATTTTGTAATCCACATGAAGTAACGATATAGGGCGGTAGTTCTTAAGCTGAGTCTTTTCAGTCTCTGTTTTCGGTATAAGTGTAATATACGTCTCTTTCCACGACTCTGGTGCCCTCTTCCCTTCCAGAATTTCATTGCAGACTTCCTTCAAAGGTTGTAATAGCCACTCTTTCAAAGATCTATAATATCTAGAAGTCAGCCCATCCGGTCCTGGAGATTTGCCCAATTGCATATTTTGAATGGCACCTTCTACTTCCTGTTCAGATATTTTATAGTTCAACATTAATTTGCTTTCTTGGGAGATTTTTTGTAATCCATTTGTCTTCAAAAATCGGTCTATGTCCATTTCTTTCTGTAGCCCTTGTGTGTATAATTGTTTAAAATACCTCTGGAAACAGTTTCTAATCTCAATTGGGTTATGTATATTCTTTCCTTCCACTTCTAAGTTTGTAATAGTATTTAATTTTTGTCTTTTTTTCATTTGCCAAGCCAGCAATTTCCCACATTTGTTAGCTGATTCAAATGTTTTTTGTCTCATTTGTTTAATTTTCCATTCTATTTCCTGATTCATCATTTCCATATATTGTACTTGATATAATTTTATTTCTCTCAAAATCTCCTGCGACTTTGGTTTTGCTCTCAATTTCTTCTCACTTTCTTTTATTTTCTCCAAAATTTTATCTTTCTTCTCATTTTGACTTCTATTTTTTATTGCATTCTGTTGTATCAAAAACCCTCTCATAACAGCTTTGCTTGCGTCCCAGATTACTCTTTTTTCTACATTGGTATTCATATTTATTTCAAAATAGTCTCTCAAAGTTTTTTGGGCCTTTTTATACACTTCTTCATCTCTAAATAAGGTGTCATTCATCCTCCATCTGAAGGAGCCAGTTGATATTTGCTTCATCTCCATCCTTACAGCGTTATGGTCGGAGCAAGTTTTTGGGCAGATTTCCACTTTCTTTATCTTTGGTGCCATTCCTCTAGTTACCCATATTTGGTCAATTCTAGTCCATGTCATCTTGGCTTCAGAAAAGAAGGTTCCCTCTCTTCCCAAGGGGTTCTTTATTCTCCAAATGTCCACTAAGTCCATATTGTCTGTCATCTCAAAAAATGTTTTTGGTAGTCTACCATCCTTGGTAACTACCTGTCTTTGTGCCTTGTCCATGTTTGTAGATACTACTCCATTCATGTCCCCCATCAAAATCAGATTGTAATCCAAATAGTCCAATAAGGTCTCATGCAACTTTTTAAAGAATTCAGATGTCCCCTCATTCTGTGCATAAATTCCTACAATCAGAAATTTCTCTCCTTGAACTTGAATTTCAATTGCCAGAAATCTTCCTTGTTCATCTTTAAAGATTAATTTCGGTAATAATCTCTCCTTTGCATATATCACAACTCCTCTTTTTTTAACTTTGTCAGATGAGATAAACTCCTGTCCCAATCTCTTATTAATAAGTAGTTTCCTGTGTAACCATGTTACATGTGTTTCTTGTAGACAAATCAAGTCCAATTGTTCCTTTTTTAGTAAATGAAAAACACTTTTTCTCTTCCGAGGAGAGTTAAGACTGTTACAATTCCAACTTAAAAGTTGCAGAGCCATGATGGGGTTACTTCGCTTTGCCTCCGACTGCATCAAGTGTCTGTTCTTGTTCTGTCGATGGTGTCTCTTTCTCTGGACCGTGCAATCCAAAAGATATGTTTGCTATGTCTAGTATTCCTTTTTCCAGTGCTTTTGGCTCTTCTCCGGATTCCGCTTCTTTCTGTAGATCTTCTTCGTGATCTTTCAGAAACCTGTCTTTATCGTTAACTGATCTTATTTTTATCTTTCTTCCTTTGTATTTAGAGGATAGGCCTTGAGGAAATTCCCACCTAAAGAGAATTCTATTTCTTCTCAACAGGGCAACTAGGTCTCCGTAGTTAAGCCTTAAGTCCAAAAGATGTTTTGGAATGTCCTTAAATATCTCCACACTTGAGTCGTGAATTTCCAAAGTCCTTTGATAGTGCAGGTTCAAAATTTTGTCTCTCTCCTCTTTTGTTCGAAGAGTAATCAAGCAGTCCCTCACCTTGTTCCTCCTTTGTCCTCTTCCAAGTCTAAATGCATTCACTATCTTAAATTCTTCCTTCCCCAAGTCCTGTTGCCAAAAATCTGTAAATTCCTGTGTAAGAAAGTCAGCCAGATTATCTTTCTCACGTTCTGGTAAAGCCCTGATTCTTAAATTTCTTTGTTTCTCTTTCAATTCAATCATAGACAATGTCAAACCGTGGTCCTCCAATTGCTTATATACTGGTGGTATCTTCTCTTGAGTAGCAGTTGCAATATCTTTTGCTTCTTCAGCTATCTTTCGGGTCGAAGCAGATTCCTGTAATAATTTTTCAATAGACTCTGTATTGGTATTCACCTTCTGTCCCAAATTATTAATGCTTGTAGTATTCAGGTCAATTTTAACTGATGCTTCAGCTACTTGTTTATTTGTCTCAGCTACCTGCTTAGCTAAATTTTCCAAAGATTCATTAATTTTTCCAAGTGCATGTGCCAAAACGTCTTCGGACGACATAACTTTGGGTTTGACCTGTGGAGGAGCAGCCCCTGATGTTCCAGATGCTCCAGATGTTGAAGCCCTTCGCTGCTGCGCAGTGTCTGTCCGATAGTGTCTGCCAGACCTAGTAGTTTTTTCCTGCGCCAGCTCTAACTTTCCTCTCCCATCTGCCATAACACTCTCATGAGAATTCAAGGTCGATCCCACAGTTGAAAGTTTGTTTTGAAATGGAATTTTCCTCTAACCCAGTTGTTATTGTAACAATGTCAATCCTCCTCTAGGGGGACACAGTAACAGCCAAAGCTTGCAACTTTTAAAAACAAAGATAGTCCTTATAAGTCCCCCAATTCACTTAAAAACAACAGTTTCATTGCACTTAGACAGTTACTTTAAAACCAGGAGAAGTCCAGAAACACTGTATCTCTTTTGCAGAGCTAGCTGTCAAAAGTCCTCTGCTTACCGATAGGCTTTCCACTGAGCGGCTTTCCTTGTCTGGGGGCAGTCCGTTCCCAGGTTTTAGGCAGCAGATTTTAGCTTCCTTTTCCTCTTGTTTTTGCAGGTAAATACACCTCAAACTTTCCCCCCTCCTCTCCTGCAAACTGGAGGAGAGACCGCTTTCCTGATGTTAAGATTTAAGTCTTTTTCCATAACGTCTTTTCAAGTTTCCACTTTACAGTCTCTTTGCTTTAATCTGTTTACAAGAAGGGAAGGCAGACTTCCTGTTTATACCTTCCCGCTTCGGTGTCAAATTAACTTATTCTTTTAAATCCAATTTAATCCTACTCACGGGTAGTTACTTTCAGAGTCCAATTGTCCCAGGAAAAGTCAGCGCTCTCCGATAACAGCTGTGCGGCTTCACTCCGCGGAAGAAGCAGTCGACTCTCAGCACCGCGCCGCTCACCCCGTCCTGCTCCGGAGCCCTTAAAAGGGTCCCTTCGCAAATTGGGGGGCACAAATGGTGCCCGCCGAGTCCCCACGTTCACAGGCTTCCCCCGCCTGTGATTTTTAAAGGGCCCCCGCTTTGCCGCAGCGGTAAGACCCGATCCCGCGGAGCTGGTCCCTCCGAGACTCAGAGGGAATCCGCCATTAACGATGGCGCTGACCCGGAAGTCCCAAAACCATCATTTCTTCAGCTATCAGCCTTCTTTATGGTCTAGCTCTTAATTCCATACATCACTACTGGGAAAACCATAGCTTTAGCTATACGGACCTTTGTTGGCAAGGTGATGTCTCTGCTTTTTAAGATGCTATCTAGGTTTGTCATTGCTTTTCTCCCAAGAAGCAGGCGTCTTTTAATTTTGTGAGTGCTGTCACCATCTGCAGCGATCAAGGAACCCAAGAAAGTAAAATCTTTCACTGCCTCCATTTTTTCCGCTTCTATATACCAGGAGGTGATGGGGCCAGTGGCCATGATCTTAGTTTTTTTTATATTAAGCTTCAGACCATATTTTGCACTCTCCTCTTTATGTCTACTGTTGCACAAATACATCCCTAAAGGGGAAAAGCAGAAGCACCACACAGACAAGGCCAGTAAAAGCTCTTCTTACTTAGGTAATAACCCCAGCATAGGTGGTGATGAATAGTTTCAGCTCTTAATTAAAACTGTCAGCTGGTATGTGTGTTATGTCAATAGTTGTCCCCCCCCCAACTTTCTCATAAACTGGTATTCAGAAGAATACTGCCTCTGACAATGGAGGCAGAACATAGCCTCTTAAATGGCTTATAGCTCCTTTAACAATTGGATGTCAGGCATGGTGTTTTAACAGGACATTTAACTACATCTCAGGGAAAATGTTTCCTGACATGTGGCTGTTGAAGGCAAGCCAGCATACAACATAATTCTCCAGGTCTAATCAGGAAGATTTCCCATTATTGTTCATTAGTCTGAATTAAATTAGCTTCATTTTAATCAGCACTCTATAGACCATAAGTGTTTTTGTTTAAGCATCTTAAATTAGTATTTTGATTGAGGCTACAATGCTAAACATACTTACTTGGAATAAAACTGAAATCAGCAACTTGCATCTGAGAAAATATGTTTTGGGTGAGTGCAATAATAGGAAAGAAAGCTCTAATCTATGCTTGGAAAGTTATAATATGTGAAACAAAGCTGCTTTCCCCAGCCAAATATATAGTTTTGCTCCTCCCAGCCCAACACACACATTAGAGTGAAGACATGAGGCAGAGTTATGGTTATAAAGTGTCTTGACTGTGTGGTGGGCTGGATGAGGGCCAATAAACTGAAACCAAATCCTGTCAAGAAAGAGGTCCTGTAGGTGAGTGGTTCCACAGTCTAGTATATAAGCCGATTACCCATTCTGGAGGGGGTTACACTCCCTCTGAATGGATAAGTACATAGTTTGGGAGTAATCCACAACCCACTGTTTTCCTTGTATGCTCAAGTGGCCTCAGGGGCTAGAGATGCTTTTTACCAGCTTCAGCTGATATGCAAGCGATGACCATTCCTGGAAAGAGATAGCTTGTCTAACTGTGGCCCATGCACAGGCAACCTTGACAATGGATTATTTCTATGTACTCTATGTTGGGCTACCTTTATGTCCAGAAGCTGCAGCTAGTGCAGAACTGGGCAATGCCACTTGTGGCTGACGCTGCCTTCTGTCAGCACATGACACTGGTGCTAAGGAAACTGCACTGGCTGCCAATATGCCACCAGACCAAGTTCAGGATTCTGTTGTTGGTACACAGAACCCTAAAGTAATTAAGAGCAAGATTCTCTGTTTCCCTGCTCAATCACTATGGTCATCTCTGCAGGCCCTCCTTCTGGTACTGCATGTGGCAGAGATTTCCTCTGTGACTTTTTGCCCTAGAGCCTTAAGTGCAGTGGCACCTGAGCTGTTTAACATGCCTCCCCTGAAAAATAAGGCACCAATGACCAGGACTTTCCATTGTACGCTAAAATATTTTTCTTTCTTTCTGTCGCATTCCTAGAAAGAGGAGTCTATTCCCTGATAGGAATTTGTTGTCAGATTTTTTTTTAAAGGAAATAAAATGTTTTTTCATTTTAGTTTTATTTCTTGGTACACTTATATTCCAACTTCCTTCCAAGGGGCTCAAGGTGGGATACATCATTCTCCCTCTCCTTGTTTTATCCTCCGAAGAACCCTGTGAGGTAGGCTAGGCTGAGAGTTGGTGACCACAGCACCACATTTTCTGCATTTTGATGTAAGTTAATCTATTTTTTTTGTGGTATGATAGCTCTAAATATTTCCTGGTTTGTACATATTTCAAATAAATCTAAAGGGGCCATGCACACTAACTTGGTGATCTGCACCAAACATTGACAAATGTAACTATCCTGAAAGAAGATATAGGAACAGCCTCTCTGTTTTCTGCCTGAACAATACCGCCCTGGCTCAAAAGAGCCAGATTGAAGAGAGCCAATCCATGCCTTTCATCACTTACTCACCAAAAGGAGTCCCCCACTGGTTGAGTTGATCTGTATTTAGGGACACAAGGGCTCCAGCACCCAAAGGGCACACTCTTCCCACATCCTCTTGCACCAGCTGGCAATGAGAAGTAGGTTAGGTGACTGCCCCTTCACCTTCCAGGTGCTTCAGGACAGCCATAGTCAATGCCAGGAATGGTGGGAGTTGTGGTCTATCCCTGCACTAGAGAAACATTCATTTCCCACCTCTGCACAAGATGAATGTCTCTTTTAAAATGCCATTGGGCACAGAGAGAAAAATATAACCAATTCCCAGGAATGTTTGTGTTACCAAACCCTAACAAATTCTTGTGGAAGGATAACACAAACAACTTCTGAGCACTTAATATCATGGATGTCTTCGCTTTTTTGGTACTCATGCTCCAGAGCAGGAGTCATAATAAATAACCACTTGCACTGACATGACAGATCTTAACAGCTCTGCTTGACAGTAAGCAACAACATCTGCTCTGGGGAAACGGTTAGAATATATCATCCAGACCTTTCTCTTGACTTTGTTTTAGTTTCACTGGAGCAGGCTCACAAGATAAGGGTATAGTGCACGACTCTTCAACTCAACAGCAAAGGCAACTAGCTTTGAAAGTGCATTGACAGCATTAATAGTAATAACATTAGATGAAAATGGTAATCTGATTCTTGGCCTAGCAGAAAGTCAGGAAGATCTGTGTGATGCTTGCTAGCAAATGCTAACTAGATAGTGCTAAGCACTTGAGGGCTTATCCTAAAAGCCACAAGGTTGTACACAAACACCACGCTATGAAAATGTTCCTCAAAAAGCGGAATGTATCCCAATTACTAAAAGTAGTGCAAAATGTCCCTGCCTTCTAAAACAGGAAAGCAAGCCATGATCATGCCTAGAGCAGGCTGGTAGAAGCAGTTTGGCTACAGACTCAGGATCTTTTGTTTACTGGGATTCCAGGCTTGTTCCATAAACACATGGCAGGTAGGAACTTCATTGTGTGGCCTGAATTGTCCACATCAGAAAAGCAGTGAGGTAAAAGTTTGCAGAAGAATAAGAGTTAAACATGAATTAAAATCCCTTCTTTCTGTGTATACAAACTCGATTAACCAAGGGATACAGTCAGCTGTATCATAAAAGGTAGGCTCAGTGAACTGTAGTCACAGTTCACCACTGAACAGATGGATAGACTCACCAGCCAATCGAACAGTGGTTCAGAGAAAGTACTTGCCCTTCCCTGCCCATCTTTCCACTTAGTCTTTTGCTTATGAATGCTCCTGCTGCCTCCTCCTTCTCTTTCTACAGCAACTAGGAAAAGTTCAGTGCCCTGAAGCCAGATGCCTACAATGAAGCCAACACTGCCTTCCTCCCATTTGAAGCACCTGGCAGTGGTGCGCTTCACTACAGGGGTCACCAATGTGAGGCCCATGGTTGCACATGCACCCACAGACACCTTTCCTCTGCCCTTCGCCAACTGAAATAAGACCTGGAAGAAGCATTCTGTTGTAGCCAGTAGCAAAAGAGGTGTGTATGATTGATTGATTGATTGATTGAGGGTGCTTTTGTGTTCGTGTGGTGCCCATGAAAGTTTACTTACTGCAAATGCAGCCTAAAATCATGGTGACAGCCACATTTCCAGAATATTAATTAATATTACTGTATTTTTTGCTCTATAAGACTCACTTTTTCCCTCCTAAAAAGTAAGAGGAAATGTGTGTGCGTCTTATGGAGAGAATGCAGGCTGCGCAGCTATCCCAGAAGCCAGAACAGCAAGAGGGATTGCTGCTTTCACTGCACAGCGATCCCTCTTGCTGTTCTGGCTTTTGAGATTCAGAATATTTTTTTTCTTGTTTTCCGCCTCCAAAAACTACTTGTGATCTGGTGCGTCTTACAGAGCGAAAAATATGGTAATTAAATGTACTTGCCCAAAGAGACAGAGCCGTGGTGGGCAATCTCCAGCCAACAGGCTAAATTAGCCCTGTCTGTCCTTTCTATTTCTCTCAAATTAAGCTCCAGTCAACATGAGTGAAAGAGAATAATCAGTCCCAACTTAGCAACCTGTCAAGAGCATTTGCTAACAAATCCCAGAAGCCAGAGTTGGGGAACTTCTGTTCATGATGGGAAGTAGTGTTGGTTGTTTTAAAATATTGTCTTTCCCTTGCACATTATGAACAAGGCTTATTTCTCTTGTGTTTAATTATGTTGGTATCATTACTATGCATGCTATTGACTTTTTATTAGGTTTGCGAATCTGTCAATTTCAGTTTCTCTCGGTTTCTCATTTTTCCAAACTTAAATTTAGTTCTCCACATTGCTACATCAGCTTGTGATTCCCACCCCCCACCCCCATTTAAAAAGTCCTTGGGAATATTTACCAGCATTTTCATTCCTCCTAATATCCACATTTTTGTTTGCAATTTTGCCTAATGCACACATTTTTGCAAAGCCATTCTTTCTACAGCAATGCATTTTCTGTGTTATTTTCACTTTATGCATTTTAATGCAAACTGTACCTTAATACAGTATAAGGATTTTTGTACGAGAGAATCTGCATTGCAACATTCAGAGAAGTGTGAATTTCGAATGATGGCAGTATTTCAATTTGCATCTTGCTCCAGAAAGTATGAATGTGGTAGATTTGCCTTTATATGTTCTGAATCTAATTTCTCCTCCAGCCCTGTTTTTATATAGCACAAAACTATCACCCAAATTTCTGGGTTTTCCGTAAAAAGTCAGAAAGAATCCATGCACTTACAGCCAGAGAGAATTCCTTCCTTGCGTGATAACTCCTGTGAACTTTGTTAACCTCCGAGCATCGACTTCAATCCACTGGTACGGATCATTTCGTCCTGCACACCAAGCACCATCATAAAAATCATTTTCATTAACACCTGCCTGAAAAGAAGGCAAAGCTGTCTTTATAAATATGAATAGATACATTTCGAGTTGTTGTTGTTGTTTTTTTAAAAAAACACAAACAATGAGAACATGAAAATATTGTTTACTCTCACTTCATTTTTTGCCAAGACTGATAAGTCAAGGCTGGGAACATGGAGCCATATTTAAGATAGTTGTCAAGACTGGAGAGTTGGAACTGCCTTTCTCTCACATTTTTCAAAGTTAAATTCAGTTTTCTGTATTTTCTCAGCAACTCGCTTTTTAAAGAAAAGGGGGGGAAAGAAAAATACTGATTAAAATCTGCCAGTATTTTAGTGCTAATTTATCCCAATAAACACATTTTTGTACACATTATACACATTTTTGCAAGAATTCTCCTTTCCCTAGACACACATTTCTGCCTATCTTTTGTGGCTAATGAGTTAGCAGTAAAAGCCCCATGTTAAACCCTTCAGACTTAAAAGAATCAGAACAACAATCAAAAATTTGTGGGATGCAAAACAGAAATGAGAACAGAATTATGTAAGCTGGTCAATACATTCTTCAGATGGCTTGGACTACAATTCCATCATCCCTGACCAGTGGCCATATTGGCTGGGGCTGATGGAAGCTATAGTTCATCAACACATAGTAAAGGGCACCAGGTTGAAGAAGGATGAGGCACAGGCAGCCATCATGCACTAAGGATGGTGCATCTCTGTTTACCTGGAGCTCTTTTAATCTAATGTTGTATTGGACAATTATGCACAAAAACTAGGCATCTTTGGAGTGCTTAGAGGATCCCTGCAAATCTAAAGCATGCAGAGCTGTCGCTACCATGCATTGTGCAATATCCTGAGCTTTCTTAACAATAAACTAGAGTCTGCCCCCCAAAAAAACACCTCTTCATTTACCCACAATCCTAGTCTAGCCGTAGCTAGACTGGTGACTGGGAGCGGCCGCCAAGACCACATAACATCAGTCTTGAAAGACCTACATTGGCTCCCAGTACATTTTTGGGCACAATTCAAAGTGTTGGTGCTCACTTTTAAAGCCCTAAACAGCCTCGGTCCAGTATACCTGAAGGAGCGTCTTCACCCCCATCGTTTGGCCCGGACACTGAGGTCCAGTGCTGAGGGCCTTCTGGCAGTTCCCTCATTCCGAGAAGCCAAGTTACAGGGAACCGGGCAGAGGTCCTTCTCGGTAGTGGCACCCGCCCTGTGGAACACCCTCCCACCAGATGTCAAAGAGAAAAACAACTACCATACTTTTAGAAGACATCTGAAGGCAGCGCTGTTTAGGGAAGCTTTAAATGTTTAATAGACTATTGTATTTTAATATTCTGTTGGAAGCCGCCCAGATGTTGGAAACCCAGCCAGATGGGTGGGGTATAAATAATAAATCATCATCATCATCATCTCTGCATGGCTCAAGGTGTCATCAAAACCACAATGCTCCTCTGATAGGCAGGACAGTTCTAAAGGAAGCTTAAAGCAAGAAGTTTAAAGCATTGCACAATCTCTGATGGCATTGAATTGTGATGATTGAAACAATCCCAATTAGCTCCTCAAATGATTCGAAGCAGGGGTTTTCAGGTGCTACCAAGCTTCTAATCAAGCCAGATGTCTTTGCTCCACAAACACTCAGCAAAATTACACGTTTCTTGCTGTCATCGTCAATAAAATTAGCAAAGAAGAACTAAGGATGTCTCTCAGCATACTGCATACTGGTCCTCCTAATCAGCCAACTCAATGGCTCACTTGCCCTTCTTCGTACGTATATTGGGTATCTAGCATCTGGGGACAACACTCCATACATCTGACTAAGTGGGCTTGGGAGCACATGAAAGCTAGTGTCACAATACATTTGCTGGCCTTTAATGTGCTACCAGGCTCTTTGTTCTTTTTACAAATGCTGTGTATTTGATTTTAAATTTTGCTGACAATCGTACAGTGAAAGACTTAAAGATGGTTTCCTTTATGTACACAAGTTTCCTGTACATTGTAATCATGTTTATGCGATGGGTTTGAGTGATTTCTTCTTTGGGCAATATTATTACACTTTTCCTAAGCTTCTAAAATAGCAGCTATCATAAAGTGGCAAAACTGGCAAGGACAAACCTAAGGGAATGGAAAGAGGACAAAGTGTTTTCAATAAATCTAGAAATGTCCCGTCCCCCCCCCCCAGTTTGAAGCGACTTGGAAATGATTGATTTGAGACCAGAATGATCTGAAATGGAAAGGATAAAGAAAAGAGTAGCAAAAAACCTCCCATTGACACAAACTGTCAGTCATGGTGCACCACATGAATGGTTGATCAGAATTATGAGATTAGCACCTGGTTATCTGGCTCCCACATAGCAGGAAGAGTGGGACTCTAGCATTACCGGGCATGTCCATTGCAGATAAAGTTATATCACAGAAAATAGGCAATGTCTGAACAGGAAAAGCCAAATAGATAAACTCAAATGATTAAACACTCCCATGGATTATGAACTTGAGCGCCATTTATCAACATGTGCTCCTGAGTGATTGGATTTAATATATATATATAGAGAGAGAGAGAGAGAAATTGATAAAACTAGAAGTCAGAAGCAACAGAGACTGCTGAACAGAGACTGGATGAAATCTCTATCCTATGGGAAATGATAGTGTTGTGGCTAATGGCTTTCAAAAAGACACATGAATTTTGACCACACACAGGTCAAGTATAAGATGTGAATGTTTCAGTAGGCTTTGATTTGAGGATCCTCATTCTAAAAAGTGACTTAAAGCTGAGACATCAACATGACGGTTGAGTTAACCCACCTGTAGCTTATTACAGCATATGTGGGCTACATAGAGTCTCCTTGAAGTTTTTATCAGTAGCTATATTGGTATTGCCATTATTATGGGAATACACTTTGGAACCAGAAAATCTGTATAACTTTAAATCTCATGCCAAGAGCAATTAAAAAAAAAATACTTTTTCCCAATATCATTGTAATAATAGCCTCATTATAACAGTACCATTTTCATCCAATTAATATAATTATTAATGTCAATTATTCAAATGTCAAATTATACAATTTAATTAAACTGGCCCCCTCACATACTAGAGTTGATGAGTTCATTCTTCTACATTTTTTCTGCATTCCAAAATTTTAATAATTCCATTCCATTCAGATGGGAACAGATACAATCTTGTGATTTCAATTCGTGTTGGTATAATAGGTAATTTATGAAGTTTCAAGTGAGGAACTTTAGCTGTAATCCTTATTCTTTCCTTTGTGTGACAATTTTTTTCCATGATGTTTTCCCATCCATATATAATGTTGCATCCTTTACTCTCACAGCTGGTAGACTCCTTTCCTCCCTGCCGCTCATTTATGGCCATTTATCTCAAACACATTCCTTTGTGGATAATGGAGGTTAGGGAGGATTTTGCTCTATATTTTCTAAGGATAGCATTTCTCTCCCCCCCCCCCGCTTCCCTCTCAGTTCCTTTCTCTCTCACACACAGTTCCAGTTTTGTTAAAATCCATACAATATTCCAATTTTCTCCATCCTCACTTGTGCAGATATTGTTTAATAAAACTTGCATTCTGGGGTGGGGGTGGGGGTTTGTCATATCATAAATGTCAAGAAAAACCTTAAGTAAGCAAACCATGGGCTCCCCTCCCCACATCGTCTCTTTCACCAAATGAAATCCGCTCTCAATCCAAACCTTTCACATCCTTATAGCTGGGTTGTTTTTGCAGTTTCTTATCTCATTGTCTCTGGCATGTGCCTGTAGTTTACTCCAATTAAAGTCCAATTAACAGAATGACCTGTGCTTCCAAGAACGGGAGTGGAGTGGGGGTGAGGGTCGTGGCAGCCAGAGTGCTCCTTGCACCCAGTGCCTTTGCCTGCCCTCACATTCCATGGGGAAGTGAGTGCCAGACCACCAGGCAAACTGCGGATGAGAGACTGATTCCTCTTCCAACCCTATCATTATCTGATTATCTCCATCTGTCTCTCTCCCATGTTAGTAGGAGAGACTCCGTTCTTGGCACACTGGAAACAGGAAGCCAAGAGCAACTTGTTTAACTTTTGTAAACCTCCCTGTCAATAGTCCCAAAGTCATTTTTTATCATCTGTGTTAAATTTTCTTTTGGACATTAATGCCAGAACATTCAGAGTAAAGAAACAAAATTAACTAGCACATATTCTTTAAAACAAACAAACAAACGAAAAACATGTTAGCCATCAGTATGGTCAAAATCTGTAAGTGTCCTCTCGGGGAAATTGCAGAGTAATCCCATCCTCTTGACCCGTTGGAAAGGTGAACTTACCTGAATATTTAGCCGTGCTCTGTGGGCCCCAAGGCCATATCGCTTTACAGTAGAAGCATGGAGCTGGAAGTCAGTAATTTTTAATGTTTCAAGACCAAGTGGAGGGCAACCTGGAAAGCAAGGATTTATATCTTAAGTTGAGAAAACAGTGTATGAACCACTATATTTGATTGTGCATATGCACAGGTTATATGTGTATAAATATAAACACATTTTCTGATAAATGCATCTCAGAGATAGATTAATTAATTTTACAACTTCATATATATTTTTTTATTTCAATTCAGCAAGCTGCCATACATCCCAGGTTACTGTTTTTAATTAAAACCAATTATCAAGTCCTTCATCCTTCTTTCCCTTTGAAATGAACTCAGTCATATCTATCCAGATTTAGACGAAAAATGTTTTCCACAGCCTAAACATTTCAAGTTCTTCCACTCACAATCTCCCTTCCTGGGGCTTTTGGGCCAACTGAGGAAGTGAAAAGCAAGACTACAAATCATAGTTCTTTAATCTTTGTTTCTAGTTCATCCACTTCCAACTATTAAGTTAGCATTTAGTCAACATACCAGTAGAATAATATCTGTGTTCAAAGTAACCACGGCATCCTGATTCCTCTAAGGTCAATCGCCAGGAGTTAGTAATGATTTAGAACTGTGTTGTCTTCAGTCTAAAAAGCTATTTAAAACCCATAGCGATGTCTTTATTAGTCCCATATGAGGACCCAACCTCTCAGCAGTCCATTTGAAAAGCACAAAGTTTTCCAAAGAAAGGATTGAGCCGTTGAGTAGATATAAACATGCTGGAGATACAAAGGACACAGTTTGAAACAGTTTTCAACAATGTTGGTGCAATGCTAACAGAGGTTTTCTCCCATTTTATTATCCGTAATTTATTCACAATTGTCTCATGGCATCACTGCAGCCACATTATTGCACCCTTCTGCAAAATGAAACCACTTGCAGCATGACTTGTATTAATTTGGCTGGATTTAGAAAACAACTATCATCTGAGCCATACACATGGAGAAGACAGAGGAGGCAGTCTGCTCACTTGTCACACCTGTCCTGCCTTCATTGTTCTAGGATGTCCACACAAGGCACTAATGTCTGAATAGCTCTGGTGTAAGTAAAATCCAATATACAATGGATTGTGTGGTGGATCACCAGTTTTCACCCCTGAAATAACTGAACATGTGAAACCGAATGGAGGATTTTATGGTCCTTCATGCAGGGACATCCTGGGATGTTGTCAATGCTGTCTCTACAGATTCAGGACAGGTGTCAACCAACCCAGCATCACAGTGGTTGCTACATAAAGCATCCTGGGTGAAACAGTGGAAGGATAATCTTCCTTCATCCTAAGAAGTAACAAATGACTGGAGATGTTTTCTTGAATAGGCCATTTATCTGTATGGTAGAGTCTACTCTGTAAGTGGTGATGCAAGAGAAGAAAGAAAGCAGTTAGAACGCTGACCCTAGCACTGACCTCTGGACTCCTCACTGTTCAAAGAAGTGGGGAGCACTCAACTGTTATGTTGCTGAAGTAGAGTCAGAGATGTTTCTCAGTGGTATGATCCTCCCATGTTATTTTGGTAGCATATGTAATGATGTTGGGTTCTTTCATATGTCAGCGTTGTCTGTAAGAAGAAAGCACATGGCTTCTGATTCTGAATGTTACCAGAGTGGTGTTGGACTGGACCTCCAAATGTACATAAGAGCATAAGGCCAAGGGACTATCCAATCCAGTACAGCATCTTGCTCCCCTCCTGGCCAACCAGATGCCTATGGGAAGCCCACAAGCAAGACCTGAGCACAAGAGCATCTTCCCCATTTGCAATTCCCATATTGTCTCCAACAGTGGAGGGAGATTGTAGCCAGCACTGCAACTCTGGCAGCATACTGAGGGGGCTTCATATTCCTAAACCTACATTTCCAAAAATCTACTAAAATGAGTTCACACTGACCCTCTCTTCTTTGAGGAAAAACTTGTTAACATAATCTCATTACAAACAAACTGCAGTATAAACCCAGGGTTGTGATTATTCAAAGATTTCTACTCCTATCAGAGCAATATGATGGGGCTGAAGTGCCCCTCTCTGGAACAGCTCTATGGGAATAAATCTGTTGCCAAAGATGTTCCCACATGAGGTATTGGCCAAAACAAGGCATTCAATGGCCATGCTGTTACCGCCCCTGGATCAAAAGTCCCCTGTGCTCACAGATTGGATCCTGCCATCCCTCAGTAACCTAGCCTGCTACTGGCAATACTTAGCTTCTCTCCCATTGATGTCAATTGGATGGGAAATTATTGGGTTAAAAAAAATACTTGCTGAGATAAATAAGCAGTAAAACCACCACCTCAACTCCCGCCCTGACCAGATTTAAATGGCATAACAGGGAATTTGTTTGTTTGTTTACTAGTCTGCCCTTCCTGCCCAAACAAAGACAAACAATTAAAAAACACACACACAACAACAGTTAACTTATAATTGTTCTGTAAGCTGTTCAGATAAGAAAAACAGCATTGATTCGACTTGCTCAGTAAAAATGTGCAATGCCACACAAGGGATAGAAGCTGGATAGTGTCAGAAAAAAGATCATGAGTATCTTTTTTTGCAGATTTCTGCTATTCAGTGTCTTTCACATGCATAAAGTGATAGAAATTCAAAAGTCACCTTTGCATTTCAGTGACATTTTTTACTCTCTGCAAGAACTCCATTATGAATATCTGACTAGGTCTGCCAATATTAAATCCAATGATAGTAAAGCTTTTAAGCTGATGTAATTAACTACTTGATCTTTGATATTGGACAGAAGAAAATGCAATTGACATTAACAGCAACAAGTAAAGATGTGAACAAGTTACAGAGAGTGAGGAAAATCTAATATTGACCATCTCTGCTAAGTACAGATGTGAAGTTTTAATAGTATGCATTGTTTTTGACAGGAGAGGTCTGAATGTGGTATCATATCTAGAAAAAAATACAGCGCAGTGTTCAGCCTTCTGTTCTCAAACATGAAGCCAAACTTTGGATTTGTAGATGTGCAGAAATGTGCCATATTCATTGATCTAAATTTGATTGTTACCAAATTTACAAATTAAAAAAAAGAGGGGGGAACTGGATTTAGTTTTGGAGACATGGCTCTGATTCAGAGCAGAAAATATATAAACATACGAACACTGCAGATAGAGCTGAATAATATCTGAGTTTTTAGGCTTTTCTTCCAGCCTTATGCTAAAACATGGTCCAAAATTAGTCTTTGCAGGCATGGCTAAGCTGACATATTTTCATAGATATCAGGAAGGAAAACATAAACAAGATTTCTTGATAAAGAACGTTATTGACTATACTAAAAGATAGGGTTCATTACCAGAATTGAGTTATGGATTAGAACTGTATTTGTGCTATTGTGAACTTCCCTGGAACCAGTGGTGAAGGGAAGAATAGAAATGTTTTAAGTAAATAAATAAACAAATATCAACAGCATCACTTTTCTTGTAAAATACAGGAAGCTGTACATAAAAGTACATGTCCCTGATTGCAAACCCTCATCCTACACCATTTCCTTCCTGCAGTCTATCCTATCCATTTCCTTTGCCTTTCCTGAAACCTCTCATTCTATTCTCATCACTATCACACACACAAAAAAGTGATGGACTCAAAAGGTTGACTTGCAATGCATCTGAATCTTGCCATGTGACCCACAGGATTTTCTCGGTATAGAAAACAATAGATGCACCGTTTTCTGCCACGAAGCTTTTTTGAGTTGAAAATATGGTTTGATCACTTGGTGTTGTTAAACATTGCCGTGGACAGGCTTTGTGGAGGTTGGATGAGACTGAACAACATATTTCATACAATTGAAATAATTCTGTTTTATTTATAGCTGCAGACAATTGATAGGGGGCGGAGGATAAATTGCAGCTATATTCTGCCACCTTGAGGATGGATCCACTCATATGATATTTCCATATTTGTCCCTAATTTATATCAGATGCTTGGTATATTCATCTAGAGTTCTGAGGGCTTAAATTCCGAGCATGGAAGTTTGGGCATCTTGAATACCCCTTACAAGTCACCAGCAAAGAATCAAGTTCTAACATTTTCACACTTAGCCATTGTTGACTTTTGGAATGATGTTTTGTGTATTATGGGCCAGAGTTAAACACTTAATGTGTTTCTTATATTTTTAAAGCAACAGCCAAATATCAGCATTGGAAAGAAAGAGAAATTGATCTCTGTGTGCAGTTTTATCTTTCTTAAACCACAAGGAGACCCTATTTAACATATCCTCATCTGAACACCTTCAATTCGGCCTAATCCTAACTTTTGCCTTTAAGTAAGGTAAGGGGGCATGGCAAACCAGGAAAAAAATAACCTCCTTCCCTACAGACCCTCTTGGGTGAAGGTTAGGTGAGGAGGCCCTCCTTCACCATCAGAAGCTTGGGACAGAGGACATTCTCTGTGAACGCCCCTAAACTGTCTTTTTACATTGTTGTAATCTGCCCTGGGACCTTATGGTGAAGAAATTTAAAACAACCACAAAAGTGTGAAAAGTACTTAAGAAAATTGAAACCTCTGAGACTCTTGAGGTAAGCAGGGTTGGCCTAAGACATTTGCTACCTGAGGCAGAAGAACAAATGACAGTCTTGCTGCCCACCACCACACACAGGTCAAGGTTCATCATACCCAAGGCCAGCCAAATTATTTTGGTATCTAAGACAAGTGCCTCTCTCTGGGAGTAAAAAAAACACCTGTTTTTCTTTTTCCTGGAAGAAAAATGCAACAACAACAACAAACCATTTGCTAGCCTTAATGACATCCAGAATGAGCTGCCTGCAGTTTCTTTCTAAGAGTTGAACGAATACATACATATATACATGCATACATACATCATTTTGTATGCCACCTTTCCATAGTTCAAACCATGCTCAAGGAGGGTTACAACATGAAAATAATACATAAATCGGCAACATAAGAAAAGTAGCCGTAAACAATCATTAGAAAATACACAACCAAACTGAACTATTTCCACATAAATCACAGCAAGATTTAAAATAAAAATACAAAGATGCCAAAAGAAAAAACCCAACAGCAACAACCCCCACCCAACAAAAAACAGGAACAACCCCAAACAATACCCCAGCCCAAGAGTGTGTTCAGCAGCAGCTTTTGTAGCTGTAGTCAGTCAGGGCCCTGCCTGTTAGGATATTTCCGTTCCACCTTAAAAGGGAGCAGGATGTTTGTATAACAGCCTGCGCATTTCCTGTCTCACAGGATGTTTTATGTTGTCTGTTCCTTTCGTTTTCTGCTGTTTTGCCTGAGCAGTCGGAGCAGACGGTCATGTTTTCTTTGTTCTGACCAACGCCAAATAAACTGTAAATATGCTCTCATGCTTGTGCAACTTTTGCTGTGTGAATTCTGCTGTTAGAGTGTGCTCCAAGCCAGAGGCTTAGTGTCGCTAAATTGCTGATACTGCGTGACTACGGGAGGTCGATGGATCGTCCGGCACCGAGCTTGGGGGCTCAGATGGACTCTATCTCCCTGGCAGTATCCCAACAACAGGTTTCGGGCCCAGATTCACGGCACTTACAGGAGAGTAAGACTGCGACAGACTGCTGAGGTATGTGTTGGAAAAGCGAAAGCAGAGGCTTTTCTGTTGCCGCGGCAGCCTCTTTGATGTCCGGCTGGCCTAATTGGCCTGGGAGCCGAGCCAAGCAGGCTTCGTGATTTATGGGTGCCAAGATAAGGAGTCTCTGAAGTGAAGAAGAGCTCACGGCTAAAGCAAATAGCTGAGATGGATCTTTTACAATCCTCTGAAGCTGCTCCGTGTCCACTAAAGCTAAATGGCCACAACTATCAGACCTGGGCAAGGTACTGTGAGGGCCAGATGAGAAGGCTTGGTGTGTGGAATACTATTTCTGAGGACCCCCCAGCCCCTGTGACAGATGAATGGAAGGCACAGGACTCGAGAGCCATGGGGATAATTTTGCTCTCAGTAGCTCCTGAAGAGTTAATCACCCTGGCTGGCAAGGCCAGTGCCCGTGCGATGTGGGACGGGCTTAGAGCCTGTCATCTCCGACAAGAGGCTGGGTCTGTGTTGCTTTATTTCAGAAAGCTGCACAGGAAGCGTTTGGAGCCAGGGGAAGACCTTAGAGCCCACGTTTTACATTTGCAGCATCTCCGACAGGAATTGACTCAGAGAGGTTTCAATATGCCTGAGTCACTGTTTGCAATTCTCATCCTGGACTCCTTGGATGAAAGCTATCATGCCGTGTCAAGTCAGCTGGCGACCCTCCCTGCGCAAGACCTCACTGCTACAAAGGTCTTGGCGACTTTGCAAAACGAATATGACAGGAGAAATGCAGCTGAATCGGCTTGTGCGCTTCAGGGGGAGCAATGTGGGACAGCATTCCAGCCTCCAGGGGGAGCCAAAGCGTTGGCAGCTGTGAAGTGCTGGAACTGTGGGAACCAAGGTCATACTCAGAAGTTTTGTCGAAAGACTGGAAATAAACAAAGGAAAAAGCCTGCAGATGGTCCGAAGCAGAAGGGGAGTGGAAGGCCAGGGAAAAACAAGGCTATGTTTGCTGGCACAGCTCCACCAAAGGCTAAAGGCACGTCTGATGGCCAGGAGCAGGGGGGCAAGCTGCAAAAGCCCACGCTGGTGGAAAACAAGGTTCCTGCTTCGAAGGAAAAGGCCAGGTTTGTAGTGGATTCAGGGTGCACGCGTCATCTCACCAAAGACCGCCATCTGTTCATCTCCTTCACACCTCAAGATGGAGAGATCCACCTGGCTGATGGAAGGACTTTGCAAGCTGCAGGAGTTGGGACTGTGAAACTTGCAAGTCTGCATACTACCATCAGAGATGTACTTTTTGTTCCAGGAGCTGCGGACAATTTGCTTAGTGTCCCACAGCTGAATGGGCGTGGTTTTGAGATTACCTTCAAGAGGACTGTCTGTGTCATCAGAAAAAGCAAAGAGGACATTTTGCATGCAAAGTTGATGGATGGTTTGTTCTGTCTAACATATGATGACAATGCTGTTATATCTAATGCTGATTCTTGTTGTGTTGCACAAACTAACAAGGTTCTTCATGCAGGATGCATTCACGATGCACATAGAAGATTTTGTCACCTCTCTTGGCAAGCGCTAGCCAAGATGCCTGAGTTGGTTGAAGGTTTGGACATCAAACCTTGTAAATTTCACATGAAATGTGTATCTTGTGCAGAGAACAAGGTGAAGGTTGCTCCAAAAGGCAAGGAGTCTAGCAGGCAGGCTTCCAAACCCTACCAGCTAGTTCACGCAGACCTGGTTGGGCCTCTAGCGCCCTCTTTGGGAGGAGCAAGGTACTTCATGGTTCTAATTGATTCTTTTTCCAGGTACATTCATGTGTTTATGCTCGAGCAGAAATCGCAAGCATTTCCTAGGTTCAAGGCATTCTGTGCTTGGTTGGAGAATGCTCATGGAAAACGTATTGGCTGTCTGTTTACTGATCGGGGCGGGGAGTTCACTTCTCAGCAGTTTGAAGCTTTCCTGACTGAGAAGGGAATCCAGCATGACTTGTCGACGCCTAGATCACCATGGATGAATGGTCTTGCAGAGAGAGCAAATCAAACGTTGCTGCAAGGAATAAAAACCTTGTTGCATGATGCCAACCTCCCTGAGAAGTTTTGGGGGGAGGCTCTCTCGAATTTTGTTTACACTTTTAATCGCAGACTGTCATCACCTATTGGCTGCACTCCCTATGAGAAAATGTTGGGTAAGAAACCTAACACCAAGCACTTGAGAATCTTTGGTTCTGACATGTGGGTACACACCCCACAAAGCAACAAGCTTGGGAAGCGTGGGGCACATGGTTTGTTCATGGGGTACGAAAAAGGTGCATACAGAGTATGGATGACTAACTCTAAATCCATTAAGTTCACAAGGAGTGTTGAGTACAATCCTAAGTGGGGGGAAAATGTGGGAATTTTTCAGAGTTACCCAGAGGAGGATGAAGGTGATGTGAAGAAAGCAGATCATGCTGAGAAAGCTGAGGAAACTGAGGATGATGATGATGATGATGATGATGATGATCAGAGTTCGGATTCCAGTTCAGTGGGCGGCGCTGCTGCTGCTGCTGTCAGTGACAGTGATGACACAGCAGACTACAAGAGCGCAAAGGCCTCAGTCAGACCATCTGATGCGTCTGACAATGAACTGGAAGAACCACTGTTCACCATTGGTCACTTTTCTCCTAAGAAGGAGGAGATGAGTCCAGAAGACTTGCGTCTAGTTCGCAGGTCTGAAAGGGCAACCAAAGGCAGACCTCCAAAGAGATTTGCTGATGAGTTTGCTAAGACGGCAACTGCTGTTCTTAGTAGCTCAGAGAAGGTGTGGGAACCTTCAAGCTTCAAAGAGGTCCAAGAGTTAACCTCTAAAGATGCTGAGCCTTGGCTTAATGCCATGAAGGCTGAAGTTGATTCCTTGAACAGGAACCAGACTTGGGAACTGGTACCGGTAGTCCCAGGGATGAGACTGGTTGGCAGCAAATGGGTCTTCAAGGCCAAGACAGACCAGAATGGCAAGGTTGTCAGACACAAAGCCAGATTGGTTGCCAGAGGTTTTTCACAGGTACCAGGACAGGATTACCACGAGACCTACTCACCCACGGTCAAATATGAGAGCATTCGGCTGATGCTCAAGATCGCTGCAGAGGAGAAACTGCATGTTTCCCATCATGACATAAATACAGCTTTTTTGTACGGGATTTTGGGGGAGGAGCTGTACATGCTTCCACCTGACGGGATGCAGATACAGAAGGGAATGGTCTGTAAACTGCGGAAATCCTTATATGGTCTCAGGCAGAGTGCCAGGTGTTGGAACACAAAACTCACTGAAACGTTGCTTTCTCTAGGTTTTCACCAGGGCAAAGCTGATCCGTGTGTGTTTGTCAAGGAGGAGGGGCAAAACAAACTGTATTGTTTATGTTTTGTTGATGATCTTCTGATGTTTTGGAAGAATCAGGCTTTCTACCAAAGCACCCTAGCTCAGCTGAAGGAGCACTTTGACATGAAGGATCTTGGTGAGGTATCCAACTATCTTTCTCTGCAGGTGGAGAGGGACCAAGCAGGTAATTTTCTGGTACACCAAACACAGAAAATTGCTGCTGTATTAACCAGATTGAATTTGGTTGATGCAAACCCAGCAGACACACCGATGGTGACAGGTTACCAGGTAGACAGTACTGCTGAAGCGTTTTCTGACACAACGCTGTACAGATGCATTCTAGGCAAGTTGAATTTCATTGCTAGATGTTCAAGACCTGACATTGCTGTAAGCACTAACCTGCTTAGCAGACATGCTAACAATCCTACTGTTCAGGATTGGAAAGCTCTGAAGCGCATAGCCCGGTATTTGAAAGGGACTATGCACTACAGGCTGAGGTTCACCAGTCAGAAGACTGGAGGTCTTGAAATCTTTGCAGATGCAAGTTTTGGAAGTGACACCACGGATGGTACAAGCACTTCTGGAGTATGCTACATGTACAACCACTGCCTGTTTGACTGGTTGTGCAAAAAGCAGACGACAGTTAGCCTAAGTTCCTGTGAAGCAGAACTCAATGCTCTGTCATTTTCACTCATGGATTGTGAATGGTTGATGCAACTGTTTAAGGACATTGGGGTTTCTGTGAAATGTCCTATACAAGTGTATCAAGACAATAGATCTTGTTTGGCTTTGCTGAACTCGGAGAGTTGCAAGCAAAGGACCAAGTACTTGCAGATTAAGCTACATCGTGCAAGAGAGTGTATTCAGAAAGGACTCATTCAGGTGTCCTACATGCCAGGAAATGAAATTCCTGCTGATCTGTTGTCTAAGGTTGTTAACAGAGAACAACTTAAGGTTTACATACAAAGGTTGCAATTGGGTTGAAACACAGGTACTACAGGTTACACGGAAAGGGGGAGGATGTTAGGATATTTCCGTTCCACCTTAAAAGGGAGCAGGATGTTTGTATAACAGCCTGCGCATTTCCTGTCTCACAGGATGTTTTATGTTGTCTGTTCCTTTCGTTTTCTGCTGTTTTGCCTGAGCAGTCGGAGCAGACGGTCATGTTTTCTTTGTTCTGACCAACGCCAAATAAACTGTAAATATGCTCTCATGCTTGTGCAACTTTTGCTGTGTGAATTCTGCTGTTAGAGTGTGCTCTAAGCCAGAGGCTTAGTGTCGCTAAATTGCTGATACTGCGTGACTACGGGAGGTCGATGGATCGTCCGGCACCGAGCTTGGGGGCTCAGATGGACTCTATCTCCCTGGCAGTATCCCAACACTGCCCTCCTAAACCTGCACGGTTTTCCAGGACTCATAGCCTTAAGTACTGGCTGATACCTTTTGTCCCTGCCTGATCACTGAGGGCCTTGGGAAGTCATTATTTGTGGATTCCTTTGGCTCAGGTTTATGGTAGGGCTGCCATACGTCCAGATTTTCCCATACATTGCTGGGATTTCAAAGGCGAAATTGAGGTATGGGGAGCATTTTATTTGGGGGGGGGGAGAGAGAAGCTCAACAACTTTGGTGGTGGCTTCATAAGAAAAAGCTCAACAGCTTTCCGTTTACAGCTCACATCAACCAGCAGCCCTGTGTTTAGTGTTGTAGGTTAACTTCTTTGGAACTCCCATCTGAGATCAGAAAGGCTGATCTGTTGAACTTCATTTGCTTGGTGAAGACCTTTTTATTATCGCAGACATTTTAGCTACGTTTTCCTGATTTTATGGTCAGTTTAAACCAGGGGTCAGCAAACTTTCAGCAAGGGGCTGGTCCACTGTCCCTCAGACCTTGTGGGGGGCTGGACTATATTTTGAAAAAATAATAATGAACTAATTCCTACGCCCCACAAATAACCCAGAGATTTATTTTAAATAAAAGGGCACATTCCACTCATGTAAAAACACGCTGGTTCCTGGACCGTCTGGATTTAGAAGGTGATTGGGCCAGATCCTTAGTTTGCCCTAGTTCCTTAGTGGGCCTTAGTTTGCCCACCCATGGTTTAAATTGTTTTTTTCCTTTGTATCTCTTTAGTGACCTCTGTGTATGCTGCTTGGAAACAATGGTATAAGTGGCATGTATAAATTGCTGAAATAAATAAAATTAAATAAGAATATTTCTGAAACAGCCACACTCTGGAAGTCTTTCCCTAGAAAAGCACAAATGTGGATTTTCAAAAGCAGGATGGCCCCCCCTCAGCTCTCCATTGTCTTTGGAATTTCATAGGTCTTCACTTATGCCTTTTAAGAGCTTAATGATATCATTCCCTTTTCTGAAACCAGCTGCATCATGTTGCGTTCACAGAGACAGATCAGAATGCTTCAGCTTGTTGGAAATATTTTTGGAGTTCAGTATCAGTATTGGGGGTAATGCCCTCTCCTCCCACTGAACATTTCATTCTTTGCATGATAGCAAAAGAACAGGGAGATAATTATCACTGTGGTCCCTCTACTCCAAACATGGAATTGTTGAACCAAACATTTTGGATATTTAGAAAGGCTGAATTGTTTATTCATCAGTCTCCAAAGGAGTGCTCCTTTGCACTTCTGGGTTCCAGTTGGCTGTGTAGCTGCCAACTTTTTTTGTTTTTAAAAAGCACATTTAACGTTGAGCTTCTGTTATTTTGGCAGGGTTGAAAGTGGGAATTTCCAGTAAATCTGTTCTCATGAGATTTCCTCTCCAAGTTTTCAGACTGAAGAGGTTCAGTTAAGCTTTAGATAACATACAACAGGATATCTTTGAAACGGGTATGTTTGAAACTACTGCTGCTGCCTTATCTTGTCTTAAGCAATATAATTTTATGATGCTCATAAAATGAACGCTGTATATATATCAAAGACCCTGTGGACATCCTGTTTTCAAACTGTTCTAATGATTAAAAACATAGCTTGAAAAGAGGTTGCTTTCCTGTTTGCACGCACGGTAACCCAATACCAAAAAGCAGGTAAATTATTATCATGTTCCTCCAAGTATATTGCTGTGATGTGTATCTCTAAAGCAGTAATGTAACGGAGCATCAATATATTTATTAAAAAACCAAGAATCAGAAGGGATTCTTTGAGCAGAGAAATTGCAGGTGGTAAGAAAGACACTGAGGGTAGATGCTATGTGTGGCTGAGTAGTTACAGTGCTAGACTAGGATCTGGGTGACCAGGGTTCAAATGCTCATCAACCATTAAACTCACTGGGAGACCTTGGGCCAGTCATGATCTCACACTAACCTACCTCACAGGATTGTTGTAAAGATAAAATGGGGAGGAGAAGAACTAGGTACACCACTATGAGCTCCTTGGAGGAGGAGAACACCTTCAGTGCTGGCCAAACTTGGCCCTCCAACTGTGTTGGGACCACATTTCCCATCACCCCTGACCACTGGTCCTGTTAGCTAGGGATGATGGGACTTGTAGTCGCAAAACAGCTGGGGTGCTGAGTTTGGCCACCACTGACTAAATGATAAATATGGAGTAGAGAAATGTTAGGAAAGGATGGGGTAAGCAGCCCCTTCCCTAATAACTTTTCTTGTTTAAAAAGAAGCCCCCTCTTGAAACTGTTTTGCTTTCAAAATAAAGTACAAGGACTCCACTACAAATCTTTTAATGTACTGTTATTTAGAATTCTTTTCTGAAATCTCTATGCTTGAAGGCATTCTATCACCGAAGCCAGAATTCTGGTATAAGAGCCCCTATGTCCTCCTCACTAGGATGCCATTTGCTCTCAAGTCCACAGTAGGAAGTAAGTCTGGTTTTGTTGTGGCTCACTCTCTAGTGCATGTATTTCAGGATTATAGCCTAAGCCTTGGAACAAATTGACAGCAATAGCTATGCCACTAACAAGGCCCTGGTTATAATAATGCAATTGGAGCTCTTGAGACCTTCCTGAGTTGGGACCTCGCAGCTGACCTAAATTTCCAGCTTCCAGTTTTTGAAAAAAATCTAGCCTTTGTAGAACCAGAGATGGGAAATGCTTTAGATCAGAGTGAACTTGACAACATTTCCAGCACAATCATTTTGCATTTCCATACTGGCATGCAACACAAAAAGACTACAGTGCAATCTGATCCTGTGGAGCAGAGGGACAGAGGACATCCCTAGGAACACCCTCATACAAAGGGAGTTCATATATGCAGCCTAACCTTAGGAGAATCCCTGGACATCTCAGTGATACAACTGGAAAAGAAAGCATTTACCACTAGCGACCAAGGACAGGTTAAGGTTGTTAGAAGACTAAGAGCAGTTCCAAAATTAACAAACAAACAAAAATCCATATGTGCTTGTAGTGTGGTTCATCACCTTAGAAATTATCCTCACACAATCCATAGCAGTGACCTCTACTTTCTTGCCCACAGCTCAAATGATAAAGATTTTAAAAAAAAATTCACTGGATGCATCCAACCATGCCTAAACCAGAACTTTGGATCCTTGCCAAGGAAAGACAAATATCAGATCAATCGTGGGTTAAGCCAGGGTTAACCAAAATGGTGCCCTCCATACATTGCTGGACTACAATTCCCACAATTCCTTTCCATTGGCCATGCTGGCTGCTGCTGATTGGCACTGTAGTCCTGGCAACCACTAGCTGTGAGAGTGTATGACTTTGGCTTTAGACATTTTCAATATGTTGTTATTTTATTTTAAAATGCATTGTTTTAAGACGGATGTGTTTGCCACTATGGGTTCCCTTGGTATCAAAGATAGATTATACATTTAATAAATAAATAACATTAGAGGACACCACTTGGGCTATTCCAGGGACATAGGCACAGACTCCTAGGGGCTGAGGCAGTTTTGTCCACCCCCAAAAAAAAATTATAAGGGGGCCAGGCCCCCTCAATATTCAGGGGACGTCACATGACATTGTGCAACCTCATTCCCACCCCCTCCGCCTATCCTCTAGAGAAGCTGGCACCTCTGTCCAGGGGTAATAAGCTATGCAACTACTAGTATTAGGTAGGTACCATCATTGTATTGTTTTCACAATACAGATCTACTCAGGCATGCTATTTTTATTAGATGCATATGTTTTTGCTTTTGTATTATTAAAAAATCTTTCAACGTTATCTCTATTTTGATAATTTTATCATGTCAACTTTTTTTTAAAAAAAAAGTTATGTTTTTATTGCTTTTTAATGAGTCACCATTCATGTAAACCAGTTAATGATTTATTTAGTGGTATATACATATTGCTAAATATATGGTTTTCTTTTCCTGCCAAGACACCCTAACTATAATAATCTCCATACAACAATCCACCAAATATTCATTTTTCATAATGGAATCAATGATGGAATGGTTTACAAGTCAAGATCCTCTTGAAAAGAAATAAATATCAGTAGACGAAAGGAATCACACACATATAGGGAGAGCAAAATAAGCAGATTTTTCCACAGTCTGGTCTGCATGAGGAGGCAGAGCAAGAAAAAAATGGAAAGGAAAATTGCTTTTTTAAAGTAGGTAACCTATATACCAATCAGTTGAAAAACTGGATCGCTTCTCCTCTTCCAAAATATTTCCATTTGCTTTCTGCCAACAAATGCTTTCTTTTTTAGGTTGCTTTAACAAATCTTCAATTCTGCCAGGCAAAACAAGAAAAAAAACCATTCTTGTTTCCCTACAGAACCCTCATGAATGATAGTGTCTCTCTTGTGCATGAGTATAGGAAATGAGACTTATATAAGTTTTATAAAAATGCATAGGCCCATATCTATGCCAGCTCAAAGATTTTGGCTCATGTCTTCCCATGTATAGCATGGTCAGAATGGAGTCTATTATTTTCCAACACAGTTATTATAGCTAGTTAAATATGATTTACGTTCAATAATCAAGTTCAATTAGAAAGCAATATGCAATTTGTATCTTAAGATTTAATTGTAAGTTCCTCTTCAAAGAAATGAGGGAAACTAATAATGTCAGTTTGTCAAAGCCTGAACTTTAAGACAGGGGCAGTGCATCCTGTTTTGCCACCCGAGGCAAAGTGGGACTGTGCCGCCGCCCTACCCCCGCCAAAGCCTCCCTTACCTGGGTTGTGTGGCAACAACGGTGGGTTCTGGAAGAGATCCCACAAGTTCTTGAGGAGCTCTTGTGAGATCTCAAAGAGCGCACAAGATCTCATGAGATTTGGGCAAGATCTCATTGCCACTTTTCCACCAATGATGGAGGCTGCAGGGGCGACGCCTCTTGGGCTTCTGCAAGTTGGCTCTGCTTTAAGAACGTAAGATGAGCCTGGTGGATCGGGCCCATGGCCCATCTAGTCCAGCACCCTGCTCTCATGGTGGCCAGCCAGAGGCCAGTGGAAAACCAGTGAGCAGTCCATGAGCGCATAAGCACTCTTCTCACCCATGATTCCTAGCTACCAGTATATGTGCCTCTCAGGATCTCATGAACTGCCAGGATGGCAGGGAAAAGAATCCCAGTGGAGGGGGGCAGCCGACACTGGGACATTCCAGGGCAAACAGGGGGTGGAGAATGAAGTGCTCACAGCATGATGGAGGATGGCAAGGGGATGAGGATCAATGCACAGAATCCAGAGCAGCAGGACCCATCACCAGAGCCAGAGGGACTCCTGTCCCCACAAACAAGGCAAGCTCTGAGGCACAGGGAACAGCAGTCAGGGTGCTCCAGGAGGCTGAAGCAGGCAAGGCCTCTCTAGCTGGCCAGGTGGGGCTTGTTAGCTCTGGGATGAGATGTGTGATTCCTCAGCTGAAGTAGGCTCAGAACAGATGAGGCCCACTTGCCTCATCAAGCCCAGATGCTGCAATCAGCTTGCAAAGTACAAAAGGGAAGCAGAGCTGAGGTGCTGTGTCTGCACAACTGCTCGTGTTGTGGGGCCTTGACTTGGATCCTCCTGGACCTCTATGGGACTGTGTTTTGGGTTTGACTGGACTGTATCCTGACTGCTGGACTTCAGATTTGGCTACTTGGATTGACCCTGGACTGCATTTCCTGACCTTTGGATTTTGTGTGGCTTGACTCCTGCACTATGAACTTTGGACTTGGCTTACTGACTTGCTACCAGGTAGGCCAGGGATTCAGGACACTGGATAAGTGAAGAATAGTGTTAAGTGTTCTCTTTGCAATAGAGCTGAGATTATGTTGTTGGACTCCCAGCCAACACAGCCAATGATTGTGAATTATATGAGTTGTAGTGCAATAGCATTTGGAGAGCCACAGGTCAGCTAGCTGGGTGAATCTCATGATCTGCACCACACCTCTCACTCTGTGAGAGGTCTGCCACTTCAGTTAGGCAGGAACCTGACAAATTCCCTTACCTCTGGAACAGTCAATCTCTAGCTAAGCCTTGAAGCTAGGTTATTTTTCTAGTGTTAGTACATGTAAATGAATCAACGTATCCAAAGACAATGGCCTTTTTTCTTTCTAGAGAGCAGAAGCTTTGAAATTCCTTTTTACACTGGGTGAGAGGTTTCTTTGGCAAAGATTTGTGATTCCCTAGAGGATGAAATTTGGAAAGCCAAAATGCTCCATAACAGTAGTTGTGCCAGTACATGCCTATCAGGCCAAATTCTTTAAAGCTCCAGTCCAAACTATTAGTCATATATGGTTTGGCTTCTTCCATTATAAAACAAATGCTTTCTTTGAAAATACCTCTTCTGATCCTATTTCGCATCTCATGGGGCAATGAATAGCCTTAACTCAAAATCTGCCAACGTTATTGAAACAGGAAGCTTAGAAACTTTGTAGAGGTATTAGTCAAACATTATTTCAGATGAAAGCTTTCTTTCCAGTTCACCTGATTCTACTTTATTTCCCTTCTCCATCATAAAGCAATACCCCCATCTCTTTTAAGGTACATGTCAGAGCCCAGAACAACAAAGTATTCATTTTTCCTTTTCATTGTACTTGTTTAAACATGCTTTTGAATGCTTTTTCCAGTCAACCATTGATGGTTTATCCCTAATATATAATGTAGCTACTTTAAAATGCTTCATTCCAAAGATCAGACTGTCTGATAACGATGTACCTGCTCTCTGTAGTGGCAGATTTGCCTCCCCCCTGCCCCCCCATGAGAAAGACACTCAACTTGGTCTCTCCCAGAGGGAGGGGGGTCATGAGTCACAAGATCAGAGTGTCCAATGGAGTGCCAGAGTAGTAGACAAGTCTCTCCTTGCCCTAATTGGAGATGCATGGGATTGAGCCTGGGACCTTCAGGCTGATTGGTTTGACATGGCTAGAACAAAGCAGTGAGATGTAAACAAACTGAGACGAGCATAGTATTTCCTAGCTGGTGCTCTTGCTTAGTCAGGAGGGATTGTAACTGAACCCCAAAACCCCTGATTGTCCTGGCCAATGGTTGGGACATAGCATGATTTCCTTCTCCTTTTTATCTCAGAGCAACTGACAGTTAGAACCAAATATGATTTCTGACAGGGAGAGGGAAAGGAAATCTGCCATGACTCTTCCTGCTCTGGATGAGGGATGAGGCCAAGTTGCCTCCCCGCCCCCCTTGTGTGGATATTCTTCCTAGAAGGCAAGACATGCCACTTCTCTGTGGCCCTTGGTCCCCTAGGTGATGGATGGGGGCAGAGTGTCCTTCCCTCCACTCCATAGTCCCAGGAAGTGTGACAAATAGAAGCATGATTCAGAATTTGACGTCTGACTGTCAAAACGTTTTTGGCTATTTTTAAGTCTGTATTATTGATTTATTTATTGGTTTCCACGTGGATGCAATAATTTGAATCTCTTGCCAGATTTTTAAACATAAACAATGATGGTGTTTTGGCTAGAGTGGAACAAATGCAAACCATTCAGATTTGATTTCGCTTTCACTATTGCCAAACAAACGAGCCTTAACATCTGTTTCAAATGATCCTTCAAAATTGTCCTGGATACTAGAAGGAATATAACCAAGCAGCCATTCAAGCTCTAGGGAGCCATGCATCTCAAGTTAACCAAGGAAGCTCCTCAACAAAGGTGCTAAGAATCCTTGGGCTTGTATGACCTGACCTAAATTGAGGTAAGGATTAAGCCAGGGTTGGAAAACATGTGGGCCTCCAGGTGTTGGACTCCATTTCCCATCAGCCTTGGCCAGCATAGCCGCTGGTCAGGGATGATGGAGTGGTAACCCAACACCTGTGCATGCCTATTCCCACCACAGGGTCATACTGTTCAATGTGCTGCCAGAAAACAGGCTTGCACTGCCTTCCCCAAGCCTGGGAAGCATTTGCCCAGTTTTGGGAAGGAGGCACGATGCTCTGACATGATCCAAGAGCCCTCCCTCCTCCTTCCCCCCCCAAAAAAAAACAGGGACAGAAAAAAGTACTGGCTGCTAGCCACAATTACTATTTTCATAATAGTGTAAATGTTTAGGTTCAGCCTCCTAGCAATACTTCCAATAATTCCTAATCATTTCCTGATGAGATTTAAAAGCATCAAAATACATAAGTGTAGGTCTAAGTATATTGATAATACAACTGAGACTGACCTATATTTAAGATAATGGTTGCAATCCCACACACATACATGCAAGTAAGTCCCATGGAGTTCATTAGCCTTATTTCTGAATAAACTTACATAAGATTGCATTGTACTAAGCATGCACTTAAATACTACGGCATATGGGGGGAGTTTTTTCATCCTATTTTTACTGCAGATGTACAATTGTGTAAAGATGAACTTTGCACAGCTCCCTGGAGGAAACCAACCAGGAAATGTTCAGAAGCCCACAAGTGTGTAGTGTTTGCTCAGTACGGTGTAAATCTCTGGAGAATAGTTTGAAATTGGTCTGGTGTGGCCTATCATTTCTTCATGATTCATTTTCATCTGTTCTATGGCACTTAAATATTTTTTTCTAGGGCTATACAACATCCATTGGAATTTACCTTTTGAGATAGTTCAACTCTATATTGTGGGGTGAGCTAGTGGCATTTATTTTGAAGACTCTATAGATTTGATTGAACTACTTAATACAAAAGTAAACTTTACTGCTGCAGAAGTGTATCTGCAAATTTTCTACAGGAGTCTAAGGAGAATGTGAAAAAATACATGTCAAGTATCATGTAAAGTACACCTCATATTTTTTTTAAGTTTGTCTAGTTCCTGAGGGCTATTCTGTGCATAATGCAGATTGAGGTGCTAGACGGAGGTAATTTTGAGCCTGACTCCTTCCTACAGCAAGAAGGACCATATTTTTGAATGCCCTCCCATCATAAAAAGAACCTCCCTGCCGATAATAAATAAGCGCTTTGGGAAGAAAGTTCTTCTCTGTTGTGTGGCAGTTCACTACCCACAGGGTGATTCTTTTAATCCAGTCAAAAATTCAAAAATATGATCTTCCTTTACAATTTGATTTCTGTCTCCCTGATATCCTGGATTATTACAAGCAGGTAATTTTTTCATTTAATCATTCAAAAATATTATGCCTTCCCTTTACTGAATGAAGTGGTTCAGTTCAGAAAGCTACCACCTACATCTGTCCCACACTGCCCAATGGAGACAACATTCAGTCCTGCTACTGTTTCAGAAACCCACCAATCAAGTACCTTTACAATATTCATGGAAAACTAGTTTTGTTGAACAAAATCTCTCATAGGAATGAGGGCTGCCGCTAATAACTAGGCAGTTTATTCATCCACCCTTTCCCTTTTTGTGAGTTCAGTGGGAAAAACTGTGGGGGAAATAGTCTCAAGGGTTAAATGTGGATCTCCACCCCTGTTTACCTGACCCATAGAACTCTCCCTAGACCACCTTCACCATTTCCCCAGGCCACAATGCTCACTAGCTCTCCCCCCCCCCGTTATTTTGTTTGTTTGTTTGTTTTTTGCCTGACTGGATTTTGTCCTTGAATTCTGATGATTCATGTTGCTTGTCTGGATGTGATGTGGAGAGGGCTGGGTGAGTACTCTCCCCCCCTCCACCCACTTTAGCATCTTAGCTCTGCCCACCACTTCCATGTGGCTCTTGGAAGGTTGCCAGAAGGGAATGTGGCTTTCGGGCTGAAAGAGGTTTCCCATCCCTCCCAAGACTGATCAACGTGGCCTGAGGTGTAAATTAAAAGTAAACACAACAGCAAAAGCTGCAGGTTTCAAGCCTGTAGTTTTGGTCAGCAGCTAATAAGAAGGTTCCAGAACACACATCTGGAACTGACGAGCTAGGCTCTCTTGAGGAGGTACCATTTCACCTTGTTATTTCTCTCACAAAATTGTTCACTGAAAAAAGTAAGATGCCATCTGAGAGGATTCAAGCTTACTTTCCCAGCTCTCCTCATAAGTGCTTCGTCTTTCATAGTCGCCATCTGGTGTCCTTTCGTTGCTTTTCTTGTTTTTCTCACCTTTCTTGTTCCCATTTTTAACTGTAAGGAGAAAAGAAAAATATGGTGTATTGTTTCCCCCCAAATATAGACTATTGAAACATAAAAGACAAAATCCACTTAATGAAGGGGGGACCCCCATATTTTAATCCCTTCCTCTTTATGCCAATAGCAAAAAATCGTTCCGGGCCCCAAAAATCAGATGACTTGGCCATTGCTCAGTGCTACAGCACCTCCCTTGCATGTAGGGGTAAGATGGGCCTGTCAGTTACAGGCTTCTCACTTTCTCATTTTCCTACTCTTAAATTCAGTTCTCCACACTTATTTATTTATTTGGGTGGGAATATCCTCTTGAAAATTCATGCATATTTATTTACTGTTTCATAAAATTCATATACCACTTGGTTGTAAGAGAAACCTTAAAGCAGTTCGCAAATTGTGGACGTTGTGGATTTCTCCTAACACATTTTTTTGCATGCAGATTTGCCTAATATACACATTTACTTCAAAGTACTTCCCCCTCATATAATTCATATCTGTAGGTTGTTTTTGCATTTTCATACCCGTTTCTTGGCTGTCAAATTGGGCTGCAAAATTCAGAGAAGTCTGAAGGGTGATTTGTATATTTTTTTCTGAAAAGTGCGAATTTGGTGAGTTTGCCTTTTGAAGCAATCTTAATGGAATTTCTCCCCCATTCCTATTGGAAACACTAGAGAGCTACTGCTGGTCAGTATAAAGTATACTCTGCTAGATGGACCAATGTTCTGACTCAGTTTAAAGCTGTTTGCTAAGTTCCTAATATTGGATACACTTCCGAAAAAAGTGAGATATGTCTTATGAATTCCCATGGGGCATGCAGTGCAATCCTGTGTGTGTTTATTTGGAAGTGAATTTCACAGATTGCAATAGGACTTGCTCCCTGGGAAGCATGCACAGTTTCTCCAACCAGTAGTCTAAACATCTACATAGACAGATTAATGGCACAGTGCACAATCTAGCCCAAGTCAAGCATTTTAAGTCTACTTTCAGCTGAAGATTTAAAAAACACACACTTAATTGTTTCTCCCTGAAAATCAAAGTGGTGTGCAATTGCTTAACTTATGTGGCAGAGTTTTACCAACAGATGTCAGGACCTGGTTCCTGTATGAAATCAGGATTCTTAAGTGACATTCTCAGCTTCCAGACTTCAAGTCTATCTGTATCAGTGAGGATGCAAAGTTAAGAGCCCTACAGACCAATGGGTTGATTGTGACCTACAGTATGTTTTTGTAGGCCTTATATTTTGGTACTCATGACATGACTGATAGAGAGCAGACAATTTCCTGCAGAAGTTCATGACCCAAATTCCCATAAGTATGCTGTAAATCTTAATATGAAGGTACCGACTACTTGACTCTCGGAGAGTAGCATTAATAAAGGCTGTAAGAGTGGAACAAGCTGTGAGCTGGAAACACTCTTCCATCACTGGCAAGTAAAGGAACATGGCAGGCTTCCTATTTTATCTTCCAGACACAACCAGTGAATTGGTTTAAATTCCATCAGGGGCAGAAAACAAAGAGACAGTGTCTTTCACATGTTATGCATTATCCATAGACAAATTAAGGTGCAAATTTAGATCCTGGCCTTCACCAAAGTATTGGAGCTTGACTATATTTGGGAGAGTGCAATTGTGCTCATGAGCTGCTTGTGAGTTTCCTATAAGCATTTGTTTGGAGACTGAGAACAAAATGCTAGATGAGATGAGCCCTTCGCCTTATCTAGCTGGGTCCTTTTTAAATTCTTATGACCTAATACAGAGTTTCAGAACAGGCATATGATTCACATCTAGTGATCTCAAGGAAGTTTTGGCTTGTAAACACGTAGCTGGGAGTAAATCCCATTGATCTCGATATTTTTGTTTTTAAATTATGTTGCTTGTAGGGAGGAGGACTCCATCATACTTGGATTCCAGAGCAGACTCATCAGACCCAGATGAGATCAGTGGTCAGCTTCAGAATCCACAGTTTGGTGTATTTTTATCAGGTGATCAGAAGATAGCACACTGCCCCCTGCCATTTCCCACCCCCTTTAAAACCTTTGAAATAGATGCTCATAGAACGTGGTAGCATTCTATTGCTACAAGGGGCAATTGTACAGAAGAAAGCATGGCAGTCCCAGTGCAGAAGTGGCAGTCCCATGTTGGCTTCCCAGTTGCCATTTGCCCCATGCAGACGTCCCTGATGCCTTGTCTCTCTTCCTCCCAGTCTTTTTTGGGGGGGGTCGCAGGGGTACGCATACCCCTAAACATTTTGTGAATCTAAGTTTGACATCATTGAGGGGCAGTATTTCAATATGAGTAGAAAAATGAGAGTACCCCTAAACATTTTTTTAGGAAAAGGACTGCTTCCTCCTAATAAACAACAACAACCCATGTGTTTGATAGCTGGTGTAATGGCTCCACTCCACCTGGCAGGCTATGTCTGCTTCAGAAGCCAGCCATTTTTTCATATAATTCCCCTGGAAAGGGATAGAACATCTCCAAATCCCATCATTCTCATGGGATCTTCATGTACTTTTAATACATATAGCGGCAAGTAGCGCTAGCCCCACAAGTTTTGGGCAATTAGATACACTATTTCAAATGTTTTAAAGGGGAAAACCTGGGAGTGAACAAAGGCAGCTCACAACCTTTGTACCACCTCTTAAGTACTTTCAAAGGTGTACTTGTGTTTTAAGTGTGTTCACGGGCATTTTTAAAAGGATTTTTCATTAACAATCTGCATCAAAGCAGGTCAGAACAGACTTTTCTCTGTAACCAAGAAATAGGATGGGCCTGATTTTAATTGGTCTATCAATCCCAAGTTCTTAACCGTATTAGGCATCCTGATGACAGGTTGGAATGGCGGGATATAAATATTTTAAATTAATAAGAAACAAACGTGGAGATTCAATCAAGGATCATTTCTTGGGATCCTCTTGACTACCCACTATTTGAATAATTTATACTGATTTCACACATGCTACTAGAATATGCAGCTGATAAAAACAGTGGCAAAAAAGAAGGGAAGACGGCAATATGCCATTTTGCCACTTGTAAGTCCATGAACCCTTAGTCTTACTTTGCGTTTCCTGAAACCACCCCTCTTTTTGTCCCCCTTTCAAATTCTGAGTCAAAAATTTGAGAATGTGAACTTTCGTCACACCTTTCAGTAGACTCTTTGAAGCCTCTCACTTTCTGCTGCAGCTTGTGCGTAAAAGACTTAAAAATTATTATCATGCAGGGAGGTGCATTTGCAATCAGTTTTTGAGTTTCCTGTGGTTTTTGTATCACATGTGAACCAATTGACATTCTTTTTGAAGAACATCGTCGGCTCCCCTTCCACCATTTCCCCCCACAGGGCTGGAATGAGCTTAAATGAGCATAAATGAGCTTATGTATAGTTTAAGCTTTCTCCTCTGAATGGAGTCCCTCTCTTTAGTCATTTGTACCATATTAGGAAAGTTAGAAAGTCTTACTGCCTCCCTGCTAATACTTTCCACTGCAGCAATCCTAGATTGCCATCATGTAGGTTTGTAGTGCTGAGGTTTACTGCTCAAAAGCACTGCTGCTACCAACCGCACACACAACATGCAGCAGGGAGATAGCGAGAGACAAGAAAGGGAAAAGAGATCCCCACTTGGTGTGTTGCTGCAGCTGTTCTCACTGAGCAAGCCTGAAAAAGAAGAAAGTGAGACGATGAAAAGATGCAGGAGGAAGCCCTGATTCAGAGCCAGACACTTTAGTTCAAAGCAAGATGGGGAAGAGAGAGGAAGTAAAAGAACAGTGTGTGCATGCGCGCACGCACGCACACACACTCATTCAGCAAAGCAAGAGAGTACCACAGCAGCAGAAAATACTGACAGTGTACACTGACCACAAGATTCAGTTCAGAACCTGACTCAGTGCTTCAGAAAACAGCCAAATTTGATCCAAAACTTTTTAGAGGGTATCGTGCTTGGAGAAACATCCAGTTTTGCCAAAAGAAAAAGTTATAGCTGTGGGAGCAGTGAGAGGTTAAATTGACAAAAATGCTTGCCTCGTATGCAATGCTATCAAGGTCAGCCTTACCTTTAGGCATAAGGAGGTAGCTGCCTCAGACAGCAGATTTTGGGTGTCATGAAATCATTGTTATCAATGATAGGTTTTTCCTTTGAGGTGGTGGGGCGGGGGGAGGTGCTTGCAGGATTTCCTGCCTGAGGAAATAACATAATTTGACCAGCCTTGGATGCTACCCAACATGGCTTGGACCAGGAAGGGGACACCATTTGCTGCCCCCACTCAGCCAGCAAAATGTCCTGGGTCAGCCCTGAAAATAATTGCTTTGCATTGCTAAGACAGAGGAATGATTGAGCAGATAATGTGGCAACTCAGTGTATTGTGGGTCTGTTTCAAAGTCTAGTTACAAAGCATTGCAGACCAGAATCCAAGATAGGTATGAGGTGGAGTATCTGCACTAGCTGGAGGGGAGGTGACTGCATAACTTGTGTGTGGTGGTGACAGTGCATTAGCTGCACGGCAGATTCCTGTTCCAAGCAATCACTGACATGCTTAAAAATGTACATTTCATCCTCAGCATTCATAAGAAATTAACCAGAAATGGAGGCACGTGTTGACACTCATGGAAATGAGCACAAAACTAGGTAAGCACTTTCAGAACCATCTTAAAGATGAATACATTCCCAAGGAACTTTTCCTGATGTATATACAAAATGCAGAACAGTCAGGATTTGTTGGTTTGGCACATCAAGATTTCAGAAATTAGAAACATAATGCAGTTTGAAAGGCTTGTGTTTCGCAGGAATGCTATGGAGAAGAGACGTTTGGCATGGAGGCATTTCAGAATAAGGAATGTTCCCTTAAATAAATTACATCTGGCAACTCCGGCAAGATATTTTTATCCTAGACTTACTTAGATGGAAAACATAGTTCTCATCCTAAAAGCCTCTCTACGCAATCTTTCCCTGCCAATGAAATCTTTATATTAGGGGTGGAGGGAATACAATTTTGTTGGCTACTTCTCGTCTGGTGCAACAAGGATTTATTTATTTGAAAAATAATAATGCTTAGCCTTTCTTTAATGTCTTGCATCAGCCTTCACCAACCTGGTGCCCTCCAGATGTTTTGGACTACAATTCCTAGCAGCCTCAGCTAGCCCAGATGTCCTGACTACTGATGGTGGGAGTTGTAGTCCAAAACTTCTGGGGGCCACCAGGTTGGCGAAGGCTGCTTCACATGTATTATCGCAGTCCTACTTGCAACTACCTGATTTATACTTGATTTATACAGGAAGCTTATCCTGTACACGTTTGCAAAAAGTATCATGCACCCACTGAAGCACATACATCACAAGCTCCTCATATTCACATCCTATATTGCACTGCCTATAGATTTATAATGCATGCAGCTATGGCAGGCTTCCTCAAACTCAGCCCTCCAGATGTTATTGGCCTACAACACTCATGATCCCTAGCTAGCAGGACCCAGTGGTCAGGGATGATGGGAACTGTAGTCTCAAAACATCTGGAGGGCCGAGTTTGAAGAAGCCTGAGCTATGGTCTATAATGTGCACACACAGCTACTATGAACCAGAAAGTCTCCTTTCAGGATGCAGTGATGAGAGTGGGCTGTGCACACCCTGACTCACCCCAATTCCCATAGGGCTTCTCCCACCACAGTACTTGCCAGGGCCTCAGATCTGAAGGGAGCACCCAGGTTCCTCGTCCTCTGCCCCACATCATCCCAGAGTCTTGGGCAAAAATGCTATGTGAGCCCGCTCAGTGGCCCTATTCCCCCTGTAGGACATAGAATCATAGAATTGTAGATGACCATAAGAATCATCTAGTTCAATTCCCTGCAAAGCAGGAATATGGGGATCAAACCTGCAACCTTGGCATTATCCGCACCACACCTCTAACCAACTGAGCTAGCATGGACCACCAGTGGTCCCCGAGCTTCACTCAGGTTGTCCACAGCATGTCTGTGAAAAACAGTGGGAGCAGAGGCATGTCAGCTGCTCCATTAGTCAAAGAACCTACAAAGTGAGCAGGATAGACCACTAATGGGTGGGAGGAGGCCAGAAATATAGAGCGGGGAGGGGGATCAAAATAAATAAAAAGAAAAAACAATTGCAAGTCAGACATCTAGCACAGTTGCTGCAATGAGCAGAAAAATAATTAAGTGCCCTTCCAGGACCCTCAACAATTTTCAGGTGGTCTATGGGGTTGGAGTTTGGGAATCACTGTTGTAGAGCATGTCACCAGAAGTCCTGCAGGCTCTCACAAGGCATCCTGGCTTGGGAAGGTGGTTGTGGCAAACCTGTCAAAGCCATAGCCACATAGCATTCGTCATTCTCTCTTTAGTTACTGACCTCCTACCTACCCTTGCTTTGATAGTAGCAACACTGGCTTGCCACTTGGGCACTGGCCTGCTTTGTTGTGGTTGAGAAAGATGTTGTCTGCCACTTGGGGACCTTTCTTGCTGCCAGCTGAGTTGTGGTCAGGGCCAGGGTTCCAGGCACCACCCCCCATGGTAGATTTTTCATCTACCCTGAATTTAGTAGGTAACCTATCTTTCAACCTCTGCACTACATATGCAATGTGTGGTTAAGACCTGATATATACAGACTACAGGTCTTGCCAATGTGTGTATTGCTTGTCTATCTGGTCTCTCTCACTCTCACTCTCTCTCTCTCTCTCTCTCTCTCTCACACACACACACACACACACACACACACCTACTACTCCTACTCCTACTCCTACCTCTACCTCTACCTACCTACACCTATCTGAAGCCATCAATTGCTGGTGCTGTAATAAGATTGCCTGCTTATGGACCAAATGATTCTCCATGCATCCTGTATAAATCATGGAGTGTTGAAGCTGAAAGATACACAATTAGTGAAGGACACCTACTTAGTTCATGGTAGCGGCAATATCTGAACTGAAACTTCCCAGGTCAATCCGTTGGCTGCTATAGTATCTGCATCTGTATAATTCCCAGAAGTGAATTATAGGGTATAAATATGAGGAAGGCACTATAGGAAGTATGTGAAGCAGGGGCTGTATGGCATTTATCACTTCAAATATGATGTGATCCATGATGTGTCATTGGTGGGAAGGCAAAGAATAGTTCTGTCAATTCATATTTATGCATTGTAATAAAGTGTAACTTTGAATTGGTCCAATGCAACTGATTTAAAACAATGGAAATGGAAGGCAAGCTATCTAGCACAGTGTTTGAAACAGCTGCATTGGAACTTTCTATCCCCATTAGTTTACATTAAGCAAACGTGTGTATAAGTGTTCGTACCGTTCAGACTGCAATGAATTTTAGCCCTACTCTGATTCAAAGGAACTACTGATTGGTACCAGCTGCTCAGCCAAAGGGCAGATCACATGTTCCTAATTCCTGTCCGTCAGCTTTGCTTCATTCCAGTGCAGACCCAGCTGATTGCTTGCTACAAACACCTAATTAATCCCACATGCCTTTAGTTCTGCCGAACTGAAGACAAAAGGTAGTTTTAACGCTAGCCAGTTGAATTTTCATCTTCTGTACACAATCTGTTTTCTCAAATCCCATTTTACACAGGCAGGTTGTTGTTCCTGCAGGCAGATTCACAGCTGTAAATTAAGGTTCCTTATCTCCTATTGGTACTGCCCTATGCTGTCCTGTCCTTAGGAAAATAGTTGTTTGTCTAGGCACGCTGTGTAATTAATCTGCATAGAAGAATCTCACAAAGGTCTATCTAAAAGTCCCATACATCAAAAGGCATGCAGAAAGGCAGTCGTCATGTTGCTACATTTCAGTGAAGTGAGACTGGTGCAAGCAGACACATCTTTAAGGTGCAAGGGTTCCCTAGCAGAGTATGCTGTATCAGCATATTCCTCCCAGAGCACATCCCTCTATCTCATAAAGCCATATCATAACTGCACAGGTCCTTAATATGTTTCCTGTCCAACATTCAAACACTTTATGGTCCTAAAAAGAGGGGGGGAGATACCTGTGCTTATGTCTTGAATGCAAATAAACAAAGGGCACAACTGATACAGTTCCCAAAATCTGTACCTTTAAAGCAACAAATCCAGGTGAAAATTCTCTCTCAGCCATGAAATACCTTGAGCACTTCTGGACAAATATTTGGACCATATTTCAATATTCTGGGCCATATTTCAGCTGCCTTAGCTTACTACATTTAAAGTGTTGATGCAAGAATAATAAGCAATTTATGTTACATAATGTGGTATAAAATAATTAAAGTAATAGTAATAATATAATGATCATTGTAGTGGATCCTGTTGAATCCAGCATGGTTTACTCAAAGGGAAGTGCAGTTAGGACTGCAGCCCCAGTGTCCTGACCCCAAGGCCCAGACTTTAACCACTGGGTTATGCTAAGTCCTGATTCACAATAAAAATCACAAATTGATTTTAGTTTATATCCACTGAGATCTGGCTTTTGCCGGGGAGGGCTTTGTTATGAAATCAGAAGTGCACACTTCCTAGAAGCAAATCCCAGAACCCCTATATGAACCTGGGCAACCTGCAAACAAAATTCAGCCCATCTCTACCCTTGCTGGTAACATGACCATTTTACTAAGCAAAAAAGAAAGATGCTGTTTGTTAGAGGGAAGAGTATGCACACAGGATGTGTGACTTCAAGAAAACTTTTCCTGAAAACCTTTAGAGCAAGAGAGAAAAGGAAGTGGAAGCAAATTTTAGTCTTCCCAAAAGAGTGAAGGCAGGGGTTAAAATTAGACTTTCAGACCAGCATGATCACTAATTCTGTTAGTATAACAGCTGTGATTAGTACGAGGGTGTTTAACGTCATTAGCAGTGCAGTTACTATTTCTGCTTTTCTGCTTCGGATATTAACTTATGGGGGCGAAATCCTTTGAGACCCATCTGGAATCTCAAAATTTCAGAAGTGAAAGAGGAAAGTTACCTGGCGGGGTCTCGAGAGTGGATTTATCTTTTTTGTTGGCTTTCTTCATTTTTAACTCCTTCTTGCCCAGCTTGAATCTTTGGGGTTCTTCTGTCTCCAAAGGGGGCTCGGTTTCTTCCTCCCTTGGCTGTTCTGTGAAAGGCGAATACTCCTCTTCAGGATCTGGAAAGGAATAATAATGATCCCTGTTGATGATTTCCTGCAGATAGTAATCCTGCTCTTCCATAGGTAGAGCCCAGGTTATATCCCCAAGCAGTGTCAGATCAAAAGCACACAGCGCGAGGCAGAGCTGAGCAAAAGAAGCTTTCTCGACAAAGGAGGTCATTATTATTTTTTTGCTTTTTTGCAGTAGAAAACTCCTCTGTGAATATCCAATGTAGGATCAGCAGAGAGGGGAAAACAGAGATCTTGGCAGTTAGCAAATCCCAGAGTCTGGGATAAGCACTTCTGCTTTGGAGTAGTTTGCAAAAGTTGCAAGTAATGGAGAGGGAGTGAGGACTGGAATCAGAGGGAGGGAGGTGGTTGCCTGAGGTCCATGTGATCGTCGGGGCTCACCAGCCAGCCAGACACACATGCAGACATACGGGAGAAGAGAGAGCTGGCATTTGGCAGGTGTTGGACTCTGTGAATCCTTTACAGATCTTCGCTCCTTTCTCTGCTTTCTCTTCCCTCCTGCTCCTCCCCGCTCCCCAGGCAATTAAAAACTTTAATCCAACTCTTGGCACCTAAGATGCTGTGTTTTGAGAACTGATATTAACACAGAGTCTAAATACTGTATATTCAAAGAAATGAAAAACTGGCCATGAGCCTTGCTCTCAAAATCCCTGTACAAAAAATGTGTCTCTATTCTCTTGCCAGGACTATATGCAGTGGGGTGTGTTTGGATGAAAACTTGGAAGGGGAAAATGTTTTCTCCTGTGGTTTAGGGGTTCCTGCTTCCCCTTACAGAATATTAAGATTGCATTCGGATTCTATGGAACAGAAAGGAAAACATGCTTGTGAAAATTCCTTCTACTCCTCCAGCTCTTGATAAAAAACAGGTGCAGACCGTCAACAGCATAGAAAGTTTACATTTTACATTTATAATCCCTTGATAGACTAAAAGGTTAATAATCAGGATTCTTTCTTTTGTAGATTTTCAACTTTATTTTATTTCAGGCATTATTATTTTTCTGAACGCCCCCTTAATCAGGTGACCCTGGATAAGAGAAAGCCTGAATTCTCCTTCAAGTAAGTAAAACAGTTCCACTTGAAGGTTTTTCAAAACAGGAATGAGTTAAAAGCATCAGAAAGATACCTCACCTTCCAAAACACATTTCAACAGCAAATATAAAATGCTGACATTTCTCTTTACTGGAGTTCTGTATCTGTACCAATATAATAGAAAGGTACTACAAATCCCATTTAACTTTTTGCCATACACAAGTCAGTGTCATTGCTAATCCCGAGCCAAAATGACAAGCCCATTTTCACATTCATTTTCATCAATTGCAAAATAAAAAGAAATCAAGTACTATTCTCAGCTTTCCCCCTGCCTCCCCACCTATGTCCAGATGGAATTTGTATAAATGGTCTTGCAAAGAAATTAAGTGACATCAGCTTTTAATTGCATAATCACAGACAACTTTCAACGTCCCAAATTTGCTCTTGCTTCTTACCAGATGTCAGTGATGGGAGTAGGCTGTGCTATGTCACAGACAGCATGGAAAAGGGTTTTAATGCAGGGCTGCTCCTGAATTTATCTAGAAATACAAAATGGAACCAGTAATTCACCAATCAGCTCTCTTGTAGAACAGAATTTCATGGATATGCATTTTGGTATGATTTCATATGATGCAAATGTTGATGTACTTACTTTTAATTAAACCCTTTATTACTTGCTCTCCATTGCAGCAGAATAAATAAACAAACAAACAATAGCGATTATAAATACTATATATCAATCCACTCTACAACTGGAAAACTAGCACAATGATAAAGCTACTGCTTGTTGTTGTTGTTGTTGTTGTTGTTTAGTCGTTTAGTCGTGTCCGACTCTTCGTGACCCCATGGACCAGAGAACGCCAGGCACCTCTGTCCTCCACTGCCTCCCGCAGTTTGGTCAAACTCATGCTGGTAACCTCAAAAACACTATCCAACCATCTCGTCCTCTGTCATCCCCTTCTCCTTGTGCCCTCCATCTTTCCCAACATCAGGGTCTTCTCCAGGGAGTCTTCTCTTCTCCTGAGGTGGCCAAAGTACTGGAGCCTCAGCTTCACAATCTGTCCTTCCAGTGAGCACTCAGGGCTGATTTCCTTCAGAATGGAGAGGTTTGATCTTCTTGCAGTCCATGGGACTCTCAAGAGTCTCCTCCAGCACCATAATTCAAAAGCAAAGCTACTGCTTAAAGGTACTTAAAGGTACAAAGATTCAGCAAACACCTTGCCAAAAGGGTGTGTCAGCAGCTGGAGCCAGAAAATCATAAGAGGTGATAAAGTGCATATTTCTGTACATAGATTTCTGGTCCATTGCCTTGATTTGAGTGCATTGTGAATATAACTTGCTTTCATAACAGAGCTCAGCTGTAGGCACAAAAAATGTCAGTGGTTGGCTCACCCTGCCTGTATCTGGACACACATACCTTCCTCCAGGCATGTTTAACCTCCACCTTGGACAGCAAATTCTTTACAGCAGTCATTAAAATAACCACCAAATTGAATGTAACAGGGTTGGTCTGTCAGGTTCACGGTCTCTATCAATCTATATCAACAGCAGGTAAATCATACAAGAAGTTGCACGACTGTGAAAGCATACAGATATGAATCTAATGGGACCTAAAATGTTTTTATTGCAGCTGATCTGTGAAAGATGGCATCTTGCAATGCCTTGTTACAAAATGCAACAAGGGAGACATGCATGCATGTACCCATCCCTTATCTCTAACTAGCTATACAGTGGTACCTCGGGTTAAAAACTTAATTCGTTCTGGAGGTCCGTTCTTAACCTGAAACTGTTCTTAACCTGAGGTACCACTTTAGCTAATGGGGCCTCCTGCTGCTGCCGCCGCACATTTTCTGTTCTCATCCTGAAGCAAAGTTCTTAACCCGAGTACTATTTCTGGGTTAGCAGAGTCTGTAACCTGAAGCGTCTGTAACCCAAGGTACCACTCTACTTCTAAATATAGCAGCTCTTCAGCAATCTTCTGGCACTAGAACACTTTATCGTGGTACTGGTGCATTATTTGCTTGCTACTACTAGTACCTTAATTGTCACAAAGACTTTGTGATGCTCTTACAGCTAGTAAGAGAAATGTTTGTCTGATATTGTGATTTTTATTGGAGTGAATTATGTTCTTGGATGATGCCAGAGGGGAGGGTGGTAGAGACAACCCAGATGAAACCATCATGAATGGGGGTGGCGGGAAGAGATGCAACCCCATTATCATAGTCAGATCATATTCTCATGAGGTTTGGAGTGGTGGTAGCTTTGTTCCCCGATATGATGACCCACCCACCCCAGAAACCTATGAAATCTGAAATTCCTGAATGCTATTGGGGAGTTTCTGTTGGACAAAGGTGGCCATCCTGTTGGGGTGCTGGAGATCTCACTGTGGAACAGTGCGATGAAAAGGGCACCAGCACAGTCACTCCTGAGTGCTCCCTCCCTCCCGCATTGCCAAGCCCAGAATTCCACCTGGTTTTCTATGGAACTTTGGACAATGAAGCAACCTGGATAACGGTCAGATCACAAATGGCAGATAACTCAGCTATCAGATGATTGGACATGGGTTACTATCCACTATCACGTGGTGGTGAAGACAGCAAAGAGGTCTTCCTTTTCTGCTTCTACCCCACCCTCAAGTAGCTGTCCCTTAGAACTGGTTCAAGCAGTGAAGGGATTGTTGCTATCAGCCCCAGCCAATGGGAGGCTGGAACACTTAAACCCCTGCTATGACAAGTTTGCAAGGCACTTAAGTGTCTGTGCAGCTTTTCTTTTGGATTTATTGATAATCTGCATTGAGTATAAATCAGATATACAGAAATTAAAGGTTAAGGGACCCCTGACCGTTGGGTCCAGTCGTGGCTGACTCTGGGGTTGCGGCGCTCATCTCGCTTTATTGGCCGAGGGAGCCAGCGTACAGCTTCCGGGTCATGTGGCCAGCATGAGTAAGCCGCTTCTGGCGAACCAGAGCAGCGCACGGAACGCCATTTACCTTCCCACCAGAGCGGTACCTATTTATCTACTTGCACTTTGACGTGCTTTTGAACTGCTAGGTGGGCAGGAACAGGGACCGAGCAACAGGAGCTCACCCCGTCGCGGGGATTCGTACCGCCGACCTTCTGATCGGCAAGTCCTAGGTTCTGTGGTTTAACAGAAGTTACATCCTCCCAAAACCTGTACCAATATAGATGGTTATATACAGCAGTAGCTCAATGGAGTGGAGCTTCTCAACATCAGTGTTGCTACTGTGTACCAGGAGGTAGAAGGGGCATGGTAGGAGGTGGCCTGGAGGTGGCATGTGTGGGCATGCTGATGGAGCTAATCCAGTGTTCCTGACCCTCCTCCTCTCCAGCAGTGGAGGACCAACACTGCTATGAAGCCAGCACAGTCTCTCCACCCCACTGAGTGCTATATCATAGGGAGAAAAATTCTGGTACAGTAGCTTTCTACATACATGGAGTTGTCTATATATGTAGGGTGAGGATTTCCCTTTCTTCCCTCATGTGCAATCTAAAATCATTTTATCCAAGAAGTGTTCCACATGAACTGCATGCTGTTTGTGTGCATTTAAGTGAGTTCTACCAGATTTTAGCTTTGGATGCTGAAGCCATACCTGGGCTTTGTGTTGACGCCTTGTTTGTTGGTGAGCTATACAAGGATAAAACTCAGATGGTGGGCCACTCAATGAGAGCCAACTATCCACATCTCTCAGCAATGTGTAGCCCATTCATAGCTGAAGGTTGTTCCAACATTCACTCCCTCCTTGCCAAAAATAAATTAATTGTGTCCCCCAAAGCCAGCTTCGGTTCAGAAAACGAATGCCTGAATAAAATTACTGATACAGTTTATGATTAATTTCCTTAAAGAATGCCAAGGTATTTAAAATTGCAGTGATTAGCTTAGTTCCAAAAATGTACAGTTGATGAAGTCTGGATTTAGAAAGAGAGAGTGGCTACATTAACTCTTTGAGAGAGCACATATGGTTTCTATATTTTTTAGCAATAAAGTATTGCTAAATGTAGCCTATCCCCACCCCACGCCACCCATGAAGAAGCAGGGAGGGGTTTGTCTCTCAATACTTAAGATCTGGGATAAATTGTGGACCATAAAATGGAGCAGGAAAATGGAATTACATTTTTTTAAAACACCCCCCTTTTTCCTTCACAGAAACCATTTACAGTATACAGTGGTACCTCGGATTATATACACTTCAGGTTACACACTCCACTAACCCAGAAATAGTGCTTCAGGTTAAGAACTTTGCTTCAGGATAAGAACAGAAATCGGGCTCCGGTGGCACAGCGGCAGCAGGAGGCCCCATTAGCTAAAGTGGTGCTTCAGGTTAAGAACAGTTTCAGATTAAGAACAGACCTCCGGAATGAATTAAGTACTTAACCAGAGGTACCCGAGGTACCACTGCTGTCTATGGCATCAGAATTTACAACCAACCATAAGGTCAGGAAATCTTGAAGGTACTTTTGAAAAATACAAAACAATCTGTGTTTAAACACTGGGACCATAATTTTTAATAAATAAAATCCAAATGACATTAAGTACTTTTTCATTCTGAGCATCTCCTTCATTTTGAGCATCTCAAATCCTGCCTTCAGCTGTTATATTAGTTAAAACTTCAACAAGTTGCTTTTACTCACGTCCTATAGCAGGAGGCTGTCATAATATAATTGAAACAGAATTTTTAATATAAACTGGGTTTAGGGGAGCAATTGTCTGAAAAAATCACTGAGTTAATCAGTTTTTACAAACATAATATAAAATCCATGTTAGACAGAGATGGACTTCCGGATATGTTTGGACTAAAGCTCCCATTAACCCTGACTGTTGCCTGTGATGGTGGGACTTGGAATCCAACAACATCTGGAATGTCACTGCTCCCTCATCCCTGATGTTAGGGATGCTTCCAAACTCTTTACATTGGATTTTGGAGTTTGCATGATCTGATCTGGTTTCTGAAGTGGAACTGTTTTACCAATGTGCAGGTTTTACAGCACATGAATGCACTGAAGAGGGGGGGGAGGGGGGACATCAGGGGAAAGTAAGTGAATGAGCAAGCCAGTGGAGGAAACAGTTTTATCAGTATGTGAACAGGCCAATAGAAGTTAGGAATCAAGCAGAGGCACTTAAGCAGCCAAAGCATGCCAGCCAATGGGGTATTGTGATGGGGATGGTATTTTTGGAAAACTCCAGCAGAAGGCGGTGCTTTGGCCACCAACAGAGGTTTGGTAGGAAGGAGGGAAAGTTTTAGCAAGGCCCTGGAGAATGGTGGGGGCTGGATTTGGGAGCCTGCAGAGATAAGATGCAAAGGTTTGGTGGGGGAGGGGGTGTTGGCAAGCCTGTCCCAGGTGAGCAAGGTCCAGGCAAGCCACAGAAGGTTGGCAGAGGGAGAAGGAGGTTTCAGCAAGGAGTAAAGAGAGAGGAGATTGTGGGCTTGGTGAAGAGGGTTGGGATGGGTGAGTGAAGGGAGCAGGGTTCATATCCTCCAGCATTTCTCTGATTAAAATAGGGACATGCTATTCAATAATAATAATTTTACTTATACCCCATCATCTGACTAGGTTGCCTCAGCCACTCTGGGCAGCTTCCAACATATATAAAACATAATAAAAAATTCAACATAAAAAATCCTTATACAGGGCTGCCTTCAAGTGTCTTTTAAAGGAGCCAAGGTCTCCTTGGCTCAGGGATCACATAACTCCATATCCTCCAACATTTCATGAATCAAGTTTGCTTTTGTTGAATCAAGGAGATGTGAAAAAGTCCTATTTTTAAAATTCTGACTCTTTGAGGGGGGAAATGCAGCATATGTTGCTTTAATTAAGCCTCTAGGTTAATACTGAAGCTTGTTTAAATTATTCAAGGAGACATACAACTCTGGATTGGGTAAAAATATAGCATTGTCTTTACCTTTCCCCACAAAATAATTCATTATATTGCCTTTCTACTTTCATATAATGAAGGAGCACCTATTGCCATGGCAACAAAAAACTTCCTGGTACTTTTATCTCCACCCTAGGCAAGGATGCCATCACCATCTGACTTTCAAACTTTCTTAAAGAGATAGTTTGGGTTGTATAATTTAAGCTATTATTTTTCATACACCAGAAGGCCTGATGGAGAGCCCCCTAATAGATGATGTTGAGTCATTCTCTGCAGCAAGCAGCTGGGGGAGAGCAGGAATGAATATTTCACAGCACAGCCCTACTGTATTTTTATATTTAATTATTCCACACTATTCTAGACAAACTGTGTAAGAAAAACAACCATTTAAGGGAGTGGGAACATTATACCACTCACTGTGCCTGTGATGACCTCACAAAGGCTGTGAACACAGTTAACATTTCTTCTGGCATATTTGAAGGGATCTAGTGTTTCTATTTTAGGATCCTGAGAAAAGCAAATTCCTCCATGGAATGATATGCTTCACAGATTGAACGCTGCTCAATCAATTGACCTATCTTAGTGAATCCCTGGGAAAACCTCCTTCCACAACGCAAGGCGTGAGGGAGGGAAAACCTGTGGTACGGTAGTGTATATATATATATGCCTACAGCAAGCATACCTTTAGAAGCATTTGGACATTTATTTCATTTTTATCCCACTCCTTTTCAAACAGGGAGTGGGGATCTTCAGGCCTGGGGGCCAAATCAGCCCTCCAGGCTCACTATCTGGTCACAAACAAGCCACGATCATTATCAAGCCCCACAATGCAACCTCTTTCATGGACTGGCTGGATCAGATGAGTGGTGGAAGGCATCGGCTGGGGAACCCCCAATGGAAGAAGGTTCAGAGCCAGGGGGTTGGTGGTGGGATGATGATGAGTGGCTAGAGGGAGAAGAGCAGCAGGCCAGGAGGAGGAGTTGTCAGAAGCTGCAGAGGTAACAGGGTTTAGGGAGCAGGAAGAGGCTGGGGAACAAGAAACAGGGCAGTCCAGAGGCAGAAGCAGAGGCTGGAGAGGAGGGGTCTCAGGAGGCAGAGATGAGGCAGACTTCTGAAGAAGCCCCCTTCCTGCTGCAACCAGCTCCCTTCCCCTCTGGTCTCTCAGAACCCACAGAGGTATGAAGAAGGTGGAGCAGAGACAGGCAAGATGACAGAGTCTCAGATTGCTTGTAATGGAACTGGGAGAGGAGGAGACTTAGAGAGCTGTGGAAAGGTGGGGAACTTGAGTCCCCACAACTGCCTCACTGGAGGGCTGATTTGGCCCCCAGGCCTACTGGGAAGAGGAGCTGTGCTCACTAGGCTTGAGCTGTTCGATTTCTTTGAATAAAGAGTTAACTTCACTGACACCTTGCAAGTTGTTGCTGACCAGCTCCCGCCTTGACAACCTCCTTGAGTGCTTTTGTCTGGCTTATATGTCTGTCTGAATTCTGATAAGGCTTTTTGCCTAGATGGAGGAAAGAGAGGGATATGTGAGTGTGAAGGAATTAGACTACTGTACTAAAGGTAAAATCTGCATTCATTGCTCTACCACTTTTGCCTCTGGCTGTGCCCACCACTGGCAAGTGGCCCTTGGGTGGGTGTTTAGAAGGGAATGTGGCCCTTGAGTTGGATAAGGTTGTCTACATCTCAGCACAGCTTTCAAAAAATCATCAGCTGCCTAATGTCTAATATACAGATTTTTGCAAGTAACTTTCCTTGATAGAATGCATTTTGTATGCCATTTTCAACACATGCATTTGACTACACCCCTAATGCATTTCCATTTATGTATTGTTCCAGGGAGTGCAAATTAGGGCAGGAGTTCGCAAGCAGTAATTCACAGACCATCAATGGTCCACAAGCTTCATGCAGGTGGTCCATGGAGTGTCTGTGAAGAACACAATAATCTGAATTCTATGGAATTCAAATTGTAATACAATAAAATTCTATATAAAAATAAAAGAAGCAATAAAAATACAATTTAAAACCACCCAACATTGAGCACAGCACATTTCAATTGCTACAACAGGCAGAAAAAATAATAATTGTTAAGTGTTCCACCAAGACCCTCAGAAATTTTCAAGTGATCCGTGTGGGAGGGAGTTGGGGAATTAGGCTTTTGCATGTCATACAACAAATAAATTATATGACAATTTAATTTTCCAGCTGTGTAACAAATGTGCTCAGACCTGACTTAAGAATCATTAAACATGGGCCTGTGCCAGCATGTCAGATGAAGTTATTTTTAAAAAGGTGAAATTGCAGACATGTATTCAGTCCGTTGGGACGCGGGTGGCGCTGTGGGTAAAAGCCTCAGTGCCTAAGACTTGCCGATCGAAAGGTCGGTGGTTCGAATCCCCGCGGCAGGGTGCGCTCCCGTCGCTCGGTCCCAGCGCCTGCCAACCTAGCAGTTCAAAAGCACCCCCGGGTGCAACTAGATAAATAGGGACCGCTTACTAGCGGGAAGGTACACGGCGTTCCGTGTGCTGCGCTGGCTCGCCAGATGCAGCTTGTCACGCTGGCCACGTGACCCGGAAGTGTCTGCGGACAGCGCTGGCTCCCGGCCTCTAGAGTGAGATGAGCGCACAACCCTAGAGTCTGTCAAGACTGGCCCGTACGGGCAGGGGTACCTTTACCTTTTACTTTTATTCAGTCCGTTAAAGACAAAATATTTCCTAATGTATTATTTGATGCTTAATACAGAAGGAATTACACAAAAACATTGCAGGCCCATGTAAGTGACAGATGCAGGCCATTAGTGGACTAAATTTGACAGTTATTTGTTATTTACCCACTGGAAGACAGTCAGATTGCTGTTTCTGTGAACATCAAGGAGGTAGCAAGATTCCACAGGAGACATTGGATCACATTTTCCAAAGCTTAAAGAGTTGTAGATAAAAGTCCAGAAATACCATAGTGAGAAAAACCAGAGGAACATGGGAGGAACAAAGCATGACCAAGAAGAAAGTGCAGATGTGGTTAAGGTTGGGTTTGTTTTTTTAAAAAAATGGTTTCATGTAGAGCTAGAAAACCTTGAACGATTTATTTTTATCTGTCTAGGACCAAGTCACAGAACTTGCTCATGGGCAGATCAATGTGGAGCATAGCTGTCAACATTTCCCTTTTTTTAAAAGGATATTCCCTTATTCCGAATAGGATTCCTCACAAGAAAAGGGAAAAGTTGACAGCTATGATGTGGAGTGCATGAACCTGACCACAGCTGAGATCATTGTGTCACTGATTGTGGTGTCACATGAGAGGGTTCACTTGACCCCCATTCATGCATTCACAAATTCATGTCAGGGAAGCAAGGGTTTGGGCTGTCGGCCATGCCCCTTGCACAAGCCCCATCAACCACATGTTCAGGATCAATGTGTGAGCCACATATTTGCACCAGTGTCCATTCTTAGGTGTCTGTGTAGGGCTCCTCCACAAAGGAAGTCCTGGGACAATCAGGATGTTCCATTTTCACCAATGAAAAACATAAGGCCAGCTGGCATTGTGGCAGAAAGGTACAAACCCATGAAAACCCACTTTCCCATCGTACATTTGAACCTCCTATTTTTTGTGGCTGTGCAGAGGCACAAATGATTGATGGCTCTGCTGTACCTGCTACTAAAATCCAATATCTGAATGTTCCTAATGTTTAACTGGATATCTCTGCAAATGAGCATGGAGAGTTCAGCTGAATGGGACACAGCTGTAGGCAGCCCGAGGAAGTACCAACCACCTTGAGCCTGCCCATAAATAAAAAAAACCAATCTAGGGTGAGAGACTAGGCCAGGCACCCTCAAACTTGGCCCGCCAGATGTTTTGGGACTACAATTCCCATAATCCATGACCACTGGTCCTGTTAGCTAGGGATGATGGGAATTGTAGCCTGAAAACATCTGGAGGGCCGAGTTTGGGGGTGCCTGGACTAGGCTGATGTCTGCTGTTTCCAGAAATTCTTCTCATTGTGAGACTTTTGTCGATGAGCTGAGTATTTGTTTGAAGCCTGGATGAGAACACAGAGAGAGAGTGTGTCAGAAGGAAAGTGAACACACACACCCCAAAAATTATATGTAACTGTGTATTTTTATAATATTTTAAGTTGTCTGTTTTTGCTTCAGGTTTTTTTGTTTTGTTTACTATTCCACTTAGAGATTTTAATATATTAAGCTGTATAGAAATTAATCAATCAATAAACAAGCCCACAGCCATTGTCTAGAATAGAAATGTATGAGCTTAATACAATTTATTTCAATTTAATGTGCTCTTAGCTTTAATTAATTGTGCTTGTCACTTAATTGTGTTGGATAATGGCCCATGTGGTTTTAATACTCGTGCCATCAGGTTATACAACTGATTTAAGGGTTCTACAATGAACGTAAGGGCCTTTGCTCAACAATAATACTTTCCTTGTGGTTTGTGAGCCACTAGCCTCTGCAGTCCCTGTGCAGTTGTCAAGGACTCTTTCTTTTACGCTTAATTGTTGAGAGGTGAAGGCAGCTACAGATATATTGCTTGATTCAGTAGACTTCCCACCTCCCTGCAACTTCAATTTAGGTAGCAGAGAAAATCTTTCCACTTTCCCGCACAATGTCTTAATTTCAGATATAAGATGAGGGAGTTGAACTGTAGGAAAGGGGGAAAGCGTTCAATAATGCTGGCAGGGGTAGTGCAGCAAATTGCTAGGTCTTCCATTTGTCTCTTTCTGTTTAAACCTTTTCCTTTCTTATTTTATTCCCCAGATCTTCCTCTGGGTCACTGAGTATCAGAATTCATGCTATCCAGAAAGTGAAGGCAAATTAAGCCTTCCCTAGATAGGTTTCTTCTTCTTCTTTTTCTGAACTGAACAAGCAGTGGGGTGGATTGAACTGCTGCACACTCAATTGTTACTATGCAGAAGCCCTGTAAACTTTCCTGGTTTGGTAGCAGCTAAAACAGCTGGTGTCCTGACAGTCATCTGGACATATCAGTACTGGGGAGGGGTGTCACAAGCTTCAGATGAACTTCCAGAGCAGTAGCCACAATGGCAAAGGCAACACAAGAATATTGTGGCACCTTAAAGATTTAAGGAGGATTGCAGGCCACTTTTATCAGATTTTGTGTACTCCAGACCACAGTCTTTAAGGTGTCACAAGATTCAGCCAGACATGCCATCCTGTGAACAGAAGTTTTTCCATTTGCAGAAGGGACTCTGATCCAGCAAAAGCTCTCATTGGAGGGAGGGGGAAAGTGATTTTTGCTGATTCTCCCCCCCCCAACTTTCCCCACAGCCCCATCCTACCTCCCCCACATCTCCAGAGGGTCCCCCAGCCCCACAGAGCAGTTTTTGCAGGAGGCGCTAGGGAAGAAAGAATCGGTAGAATGCAATTTGTGGCTATCCTGGATTCATGGGAGCTTAAGCAGCCAGTGCAATGTCATCCAGTGGCACCATCACCTGTAAACATTAGAGTCATGAAATTCTAAACCTTAAATTGCAAGGATTAACTTTCTAACAGTCTAATGAAGCGTAGTTTAGACTAATCTTGCACTTTTCAGTGATCCTATCCATGGGGATCTTGAGAACCTGGAATCACAGCTGCAACACAGAGCATGCCTTAACTGCATATACTCTTTTTCAAAGCTCCATTTGCCAAAATAATGAGCATATCATTAAAAAGCCCAGAAAATACACAACCTGAAACATTCTTCTTAAAGACATGTTTGCCACTGTGGCTTCCAGTGCATTAATTTCTCTATAAAGGGATTTTAATGGCCTTTCATCTGCTATAATTGAAGAAGCATGGATCTAACAAGCCTAATTCCTCAGATAGTTTACTTAAAGCTGTCAAATCAAAAAGGGATTACATTTCACCACACCAAAATATGCCCTAGCATTCATCTTGGAATGTGGCCATGACAGCTGATACCTGGAGAGGGAACCTCAAGAGAGCCGATTCTGTCCTTGTGTTCCCCTGAACTGAAGAAGGCAATTGACAGAGAAACTTTAGACCATGCACCCCAGGCGATAGCTCAGTTGCTCCAGCATGGCTGAACACCTGCAGGCACTGAAGAAAGATCACTAAAAAAAAAAAAAGTATCTTATGTCATATGAGCAAATAGTGACAAAGTTAGTGAAGATGAGGGAAGAATCAGTTTCAAATGGATTTATGCACAAAATGTACCTGTTCTGACCCAACTGAGCCTTGCCTACGTTGCATTGAGTGCCAGCTTCTGTCTAAGCCACTTTCACATTGTTGATTTTTTTCCTTTTTTTAAAGTCTAAATACGAAATACAAAATATGTATATTATAAGCATAATAAGAATTTTAAAAGTCAAGTCCCATGCAATGCTCTATTTCTGTGGCACAATTTTGTAAGCATTAGCACCTATGTCTTTTTATACAGTTACAGTGGTACCTCCGGTTGCGCACGGGATCCGTTCTGGAGCTCTAGTCGGATCCCGAGGTGTGTGTATCCAGAGGTGTTGCTTCAGCGCATGTGTGCGGCACAGCATGGTTTAGTGCTTACTTCTGGGTTTGCCACGTACGTATCCCAAAGGATACGTAACTGGAGGTGAACGCAGGTAGAGGTACCAGTGTATGTGCATTGTTGTATGAATCTGTTTATGTTCTGGTAAAGGTGGAGCATATCTGTGTACAATTTCAATATATCTGGTAACAGTTGGTGCCCACTAGACCTTGTAGGGCTGCTAGGAGGTCACAGAGGTACAGCCAAGTTGTTCTGGCCAGGGGCGTAGCTAGCTGCTCCAGCACCCGGAGCGGCGGGGGTGGGGCGATCCGCCCATGGGGGCGGGGCGATCTTCCCAGGGGGGCACCATGGCGATCTGCCCATGGAGTCCGCCTGGCAGACACAAGCCCCAAGCTGCCGTTTCGGGCAGCGCGGGGCCCCGAGCCACCACGTTACTCCCAAGAGAGATGCGTGGCTCGGGCGTGCTGCAGGCCAGGCCCCATGGTAAATGCTGCCCCCCATTGTGTGCCATTTTGTCACCCTCTCAGGGATGACACCCGGGTTGGCCCACCCCCCCTTCCTACGCCCCTAGCTCTGGCTTTCTCTTCATTCTCCTCCCTTGCAAAGATACTGTGGACACTTGAGATTGCAGTTGTACAAATACTTAGCACCCAAACCAATTGAGAAGTATCTTTACATTGGTTCAGATGGGGTCTCTACTGTCACTGCTGCAACTCTGGTGGGAGAAAAGGGGTGTGTGTGTGTGTGTGTGTCCTCAACCTGTTCTGGTTCTTTTACTGCCCTCCTATTTTGCAAAGAAACAGTGGACACTGAAATGATAAACTTTAATAAAAGTGCAATGTTTAAGTGTCCTATTTTGGTTCAGAAGGGGTCCCTGCTGTCATGATTTCTAGTGCGGATTCATTCCAATGTAACCATTTGTTCTTCAGAGGTGACTTCCACTGAATTCCACTAGGATTTAGTCCTGATTAGTATGTACAGGATTGCAGCCTAACTGGTTAGTCTTAAAAGTGCCACGCAGGACTGTTAACAAGGGACCCCAACAATTTTCAGACGATGGGAAAAGATTATTCTCTCTTCCCAGCTTATTCACTTCCATGTTACCTTTTAGTAATGTGGAATAAGTTGGAGGGATATTAGGTGGACTAGAACCAGGGAGTTTAGGGACAAAATCACCACCTAGTCAGAAGCTCACTGTGTCCTTGGGCTCGTCATTGTATCTCAGCCTAGGCTACATCACAGGGTTCCTATGAGTATAACAAGGCCAATAGCATACAAAATATATAATATGCAATAAAAGATCCTTCTGTAAAACACAATGTGAAAAAGAGCAGCTTTCTGTTGCATTCTTCTGCTTCCTGTTATTTTACTGTTGAGAGGGTATCACATATTGGACTAATTAATTTAAAGCAGCATGCTGTCTGGGCTTATGTATCTCAAATGGTGGTTCCCAGCATGAACTATGCGGTATCCTGGGTAACTGAACACACGTACATGCCATGCAGCTGCCTTCATAATAAATTATAATTGCACTTTAGATAAATGTTAATTTATACTTATATCTGGAGGGATCCCACATTTATTACTGAATGTCAGTAAACACCTTGAGTTCTGTGTGCGTTTGAAATAACTTATAAATAATAATTGCCTTTCAAAAGTTATGAACTTCCAAGGATTGTCCATAGTAATGAGATTAATCTCACTGAGATTCACACCAGTGGTCAGGGATGATGGGAAATGTAGTCCCAAACCACCTGGAGGGCCGAGTTTGGCCACCACTGTCTTAACCCCTTCATGCATTGAGTTAAGCATGTTGGTTATAGGAAGTTGATTTATCCCACAGATTCCAGGATTCTTTGAGGGAAGCCCTGACTGTTTAAAGTGGTATGATGCTGCTTAAAATGTATGGTGTGGTGTGGATATGGCTTTATACTACTCAAATGTAAACATACATGCTACCGTGAGAAAGCGATGCTGGAAAGCCTCTGGCATGTCTACTTTAGCCATTTTTCAGCTCTTCCTGAGTGAGGGGACTATGTAAATAACGCAGCCTCTACTTGCATAACTTCAAATAAAATTTAAACTCTTGCCTCTTCAGGCCTTCATGCTAGTCCTGTGAAGGTCTAAAGAGCAGACTGCACACCTAGGGACATTCGGGGGGGCTAGTGTCCCCTAGTTTTATAGTTCCCACATTCAGGCAAATGCTTGAATGCTGCTCGATTCAGGGTTACATCCTGTCAGAAGAGGATTTCAGTACAGAACACAAAAGATGACAGCATGCCGACAGTGATAGGACTGAGACGCTTGATTGCTCAGACAATCTTCTCTTGCAGCAGGGGAAAAGGGAGGCTTCTCATATTCACAGAGCAGTTGATATGAGAGGATGTGCAATTGGGAGGTTATAATTGCCAGTCAACTTTGTCAGGTTCTAGCAGTGACATGGAGGTCAGAACCCAATAGTTGCCAGGTTGATGAGGGAAAGTTCTTGCAGAGGAGTCCTATTTCACTCAGAGTGCCACTTAGCAGGGAAGAGCAAGGGAAGGCCTTGTCATCCTGTCAGGATCTTTTCCACAACAACAAGGCAGTTGTAGAATACACTCCTCTCCAGGGAAGCTTCCATTTTACAATTTGGAAAACTTGTAAAACCTTTTACCCCACGGATTATTATTTATTATTATCCCAATATTTTCACTGTTTAAAGTTTAAGCCCCCATCATGCATTACATGGGTGAAGGGGGTCCACAATACAGATGGACAAATCAGACAGTTTCGGTTCTTCCCCATTTCTCATTTTTCCAATCTTAAATTCAGATCTCCTCGACTTGTGAATTTTAAAAAAAAATCTTGATGAGAATCTGTCAGCATTTCAGAGCGAATTTCTCCCAATAAACAATTTTTTGTATGCAGCATTGACAATGATGCATTATTTTGCAAGCAATTCCCCCTAATATAATGTGTTTTTGTTTGTTAGTTTGGGCTATATCTGCATTCTGTGCACTTTTATATGCACTTTTGTACACATTTTTTGGTAGGAGAACTGCATTGCAAAATTCAGAGGGGTGTGAGTTTTGAAGAATAGCTGTTTCAGCTTGTGCGTTGGTTTGAGAAGTGGGAATTAGGTAGCTCTAGCCCACACATGAAGTAGTAGATGCTGATGACATGTCTGAACCTCTACCTATGAGCAGCTCAGTGTGTGGGCATCAGGGTGGGTAGAGGATATGCCACCCATGTGGTTTTGTGGGCAGGGACCATGAACCTTGTTGTGTGCCAAGTCTTTCTTCAAGGATATGATTTCTCTCTCACTCTCATTGCCAAATGGCCACACTCAGGAACTCCTTTTATTGGTTTTTCAATTACAACCAAACTATGCAATACTAATTAATTCCAAATTAATACATTATAGTTGTTTCCTGAGCTCCTTGTCCTATGCATTCTTTATGATCTAATATTACTGTGTTTCATATTCCTATTACAAGCATATGATTTCTCAAGGGAGCTGTGGTTGTACACTGCCTTGGGCATCTTCTGGCAGAAAGGTGGTAATGAAATTGCAGGAAAAATGCATTTATTTTCATTCTAGTGTATTTTTTAGCAGCCATTGCATCTCAGGAAAGATGTACTTTCTCAATTAATTTCAGGAAGTTGTCCAAGTCTTGTGGACTGATCTTCCAGTGAACACAGCTTTCCAAATGGATAACCATGTAAACATAAACTTGGTGACAAAATAAGACAATTTTGTAAAAATTAAAAAATAGTTGAACAAACGTATTTAAAGTTTCAGCTGTTGCCTGGTGTGCATCTCTTTGCCAAATGCCATTCATACAACATGAGGTAAGTGATCATAAATGTTGTCCAGATGTTTCCCTGTCTCAGCTGAATGGTGATTAATTTTAAACTTATCTGAAAGGTTCTCCATGTGCCAGATGCAATTTGTGGCCTGGAAGTGCTGGGTATTAATGGCATCTTGGGCTGGCCCTCGAGAGAAGCTGCTGCTGCAATGGAGGCTGTTATTCACCCAGCCCCCACCAGCTGTCTTCTTTCTTACAACCATTCTAGGGGGCAGCAATGCCTGTACCCCTTCTAGAACTCAGCAGAGAGGAAGATGGTTGGGGTGGCGGAACAAAACCAGAATTAATAGGCTCTGTTCTTGGCTCTGTTGGTCTCCCTGCGTCTTCCCTATCGGTCTCAATGGGCACCAGCCCCCATGGACTTTACAGTTGTTAAAGAAATACATGTATTATTTGTACTGAGGATGAGACCATAATGAGACCAATCTGACACTGACCTAGGCATACAGAAATTCCGCGATTTCAGGGAGCTTCAGCAATCAGCATATCTTACTCTTTATAGGACTAGGCCATTTGAAACATAAGGCACTTTATAGGAAATCCCTTATGCTTTTAAATGTGTGTGATTATGTATTAGCAGCCAGAGGCCATTGAGCCCTTGTTGTGCTTTTAAATGGAATCCAATCAAGTTATTTGACACAAGAAGCAATGTGTTATTAATCACATTCATGGATTTATTCAGAAGCCAAGCACCTTACTACAGTTAGTAGTAGCTTTCCAAGGTAGAACTTCTGGGATTCTTGAAACAAAAACGAATCAGAGTTTATGGTTATTTAAGATAGCAAAGAAACTACACAAGATCAGGCCACAAAGAATTAAACCCACGGTCCTGTACACATGGTCACTATTCACTTCCCGTTAACATGTGTTAGGAATGAAATCCGAACGAAATAGCAAGCACCTGGGTAGGTGACCTGAAAGAATTCCAGTGGGAAATATTACAGGTCAAACATGGTGTGCCTGCTTTTTATTTAAGCTAAAAGAACAAAGACCAGTTTGTCATTAAATGATTTCATGGTACTTGCTCTTAGGTACCAATCAGGTGGTTCTTTCATCATAGCATTTAATAATGCATTTGACCTCCTATGATCAAATGAAGGGCCTTCATAGCAATTTCCTGGGCTACATTATTCAGTGACAGCTCTTTGATCAGCCATCTGTCACATTATTTCTTTCATCAACCCTCCCCCCCCTTCCAAGTTTTAAATAATAATTATCAACTGGCATTTGAGGGTGGAATAGGTACTTTTTGGCCATATTCCTATCAGTTTGATTCATGATATGGAGCTCCTGGCTTACACAGAAGGGGAGAGAGCTCTTGTACTTGAGGGCCCTGCTTGTGGGGTCTGCTTCCCATAGGCATGTGGTTGGCCATTGTGAGAAGAGGATGTTGGACTAGATGGGCAATTGGTCTGATCCAGTGGGCTCTTTTAATATTTTATCCTTAGCATTTTGGAGGTCTGTGTTTTAAATTTCTATGTTTTGTTGTTGTAAGCTGCTTTGAAGCCTACATGGTGAAAAGTTGTGTGTGGTTTGATGGATAGATGATAGATAGATAAAACACATAATACATACAATGCCCTGGGTAAACTCAAGGTGGGCCAGGAATTATGCATGTTTTTATTTTATTTTATACTGAGGAGCCATGTGTTTAACATTGCAAACCCAGCAAAGGCTATGTGTTGTCTGCTGTGATGCTGCTTCATGTGCAAGAATGCCCTCAAGGAAATTATGACACTGCCCCAGGCAGTACTGTAAACTATAGACAGTTGCCATCTGGGTCTTCTCTCAGAGTGTCTTCGGTTAACTTTTCTCTATGTGCATTTTTGAGTTTTCCTTAGTGCCTTTCTGATATCAGCAGCTGAGCACTTCACACAAAACCACACACACGAGATCCATGTATTGGAATATAATAAAGTGCTCCATCAGCTGAGGTCATGGGGTAGAACTATATGTGATGTTAATTTAAAAGCAATTAACATGCTTTAAAAAAAAAAGTAGCTACAGTGGGAAAACCGAATCAGTAACACGGTGTGCAGGTTCAGCTCTGTTCCTCCCACCAAGCAGCAGCTAGAAGGAGATGCTGTAGAGCTGCCCTCCTGACTGTGGCTTTGCTGCCTTTTACCTAGCTGATGCAGGGGCGGGGAAGGGCAGAGGCAAGGCCAGGGCTGTGGGGGCTCACTCCCATCTTTGCACCCCTGCAGCTCTGTCCTCGTTCCTGCTCTGACCCACCCATGTACCATCCAGGGAAGCAGCAGTAATGCTGCAGCTGGGAGAGAAGCTCAATGGAACCACCAAACCACACCAGCTGCTCTTGAGGGCACCAACACGAGCTTCGCTTGAGGGCTAACAGCAGCTTCAGGTGGGTGATATTTGATGCGAAAGGGAAGGGGTTTTACTCCCTCTTACCCTGGTGGTGCTGTGGTCTAAACCATTGAGCCTCTTGGGATTGCCAATCAGAAGGTTGGTGGTTTGAATCCCCGCGATGGGGTGAACTCCTGTTGCTCTGCCCCAGCTCCTGCCAACCTAGCAGTTTGAAAGCATGCTTGTGCAAGTAGATAAATAGGTACCACTGTGGCAGGAAGGTAAACAGTGTTTCCGTGTGCTCTGGTTTCTGTCATGGTGTTCCATTTACCAGACGTGGTTTGGTCATACTGGCCACATGACCCAGAAAGCCGTCTGTGGACAAACACCGGCTCCCTTGACCTGAAGTGAGATGCGTGCTGCAACCCCATAGTTGCCTTTGAATGGACTTAACAGTCCAGGGGTCCTTTACCTTTACCTTTTTTTACCATGGTCCTGCCTGTCCTATCCCCCACAGTGTTTAAAAATGCACAAAAGGGAATGCAATAAAATGTCTGAAAGTGTAAAAATTAAAAACAGTATGAAAGGTTTTAACTTGGCATCTCATAATAAAAAGAGACGATCCCAGGGAGTCTTTAGGGAGAGGATATTCCACAGTGGTGGTACTACATCCACAGAGTATGTAGTCAATAGTAGTCAATAGTTTCATCACTCAGTGATAATGGAATATTCCACATAACCACTTTAGAGAATCTCCTTTCCGTATGATGGTGGGTGCAGGCCATTTACGCCTGATGCATTTTAAAAAGTCACAACCAACCCTATATTGTCCTTTAAAGGTCAAGACAAGTACAGGTGAGCTACAACTGGTATCATGGCTTCTCCCTGAATCCTTCCCCCACCAAAAGGCAGCATTTTACACTGGACATTGTTCCAAATGTTGTTTAAAGACATGATAGCACAGAACGAAAAAGAAAGCATCATGGCCTCATCATTTCAGTGCACTCATTCTTAGTATCAGCCCTGGGAATGCCAATCACAGATTTACAGTGGTGCCCCGCAAGACGAATGCCTCGCAAGACGGAAAACTCGCTAGACGAAAGAGTTTTCCGTTTTGGAGGTGCTTCACAAAACAAATTTCCTATGGGCTTGCTTCGCAAGACGAAAATGTCTTGCGAGTTCCTGCGGGGGTTTTTTCCTTTCCCCCCCCTTTTTCTAAGCCGCTAAGCCATTTATCCGCTTATCCGATAAGCCGCTAAAAGCCGCCAAAAGCCGCTAATAGCGCTAATAGCGCTAATCCGCTAATCCGTCAATGGGCTTGCTTCGCAAGACGAAAAAACCGCTAGACGAAGAGACTCGCAGAACGGATTCTTTTCGTCTTGCGAGGCACCACTGTATATTGTCCACCAAACAAGAAAACTCAAAAGCAAAGAGCCATTACTTTACACTGAAGTTAGGTTGTGTGTTATGATGAATTGCAACACAAATGCTACAGCAGAGACACATTCTCTGTTCCTAAATGGAAGTGACTTGTAAAACGTTCAGAGGGAACCTAGTTTGGAGGACAGCCAACTTAAAATATCACTACCATTTTTACACAAATGGGGGACACGGACCCCAAAGCACAGTTCTCCCAAGGGCAAAATGTTATGCTGCTGATTTTAAAGGAAACACACCAATAATTCAGACCCTTGAAAATATGTTTGGATAAGCATTTGTGTTGGCAAAAAATATTTCCTCGCTCCCTATATATAGAAGCAGAATTTATTGTTCTAAAACATGTCATAAAACCCCTATTGTATTTCAGTGTCAACACTCTGAAAATACCAATAACCACTTGGAGTTCCAACAGATGTGAATGTGAAAACAATAAACAGATGTGCACTTTTAAATTCTATCTTCTTATAGTAGCTTAAAGATGCAACTATGCACATTTACTTGAAATTAAGGTTTGTAGTCAACTGTCATTTGTTCAGAGTTGACCCACTGAAATGAATAGCCATGACTAATTTAGATCCATTAATTTCAGTGGGTCTACTCCAAGCAAAAATTAGTTGAATACCACCTTAAATCCCTTTGGATTTAGTACAAGTTACTATTCAGTTGGCATGTACGTATAGGATTGCGCTATAAAGTGTTGGAGCAGGATTGGTGGAGGGGGTGTTGAAAAAAGGACAGATTAGAAAAATCACAGAATATAATTATACTGGGAGAAAATATGTATGTGAAACAATACATTACTTAGGAGACAAATCAAAAATTCATTAATTGCCCAGGGATTAAATTCTCTCTCTCCAATGCAGTCAAGCAATTCAGCACTTGGGGGTGGGCAAAAATAGGAGAAAATGGGGGGAGAGAGATTAGAAAAATCACAAGGACTGTCAACAGAATGGGGGGGATTACTCAAGTGCATTTTGGGGGTTCATTGGTAGAAGCAATACTGTCAATATGTTGAAAACATAGTATCAAATTATAGAAGGAAAAACCTGAGACAACACCCTTACCTAATTTAAGAAAGGAAATGACAGAAAGATGGCTGAAGAAGCTCTTGGGAAGAATCTATGAAGCCAATCCAAAGAGGTGAGAAGATCAGTAGGTTCAGTTGTTGTATTTAGAGTTTCAGAGAGAAGCTAAAGTCATACCCAATGGCTCAATCCAGTGCACTGTTAGGAATGTTTGAATCTCACTGAAATAAAGGGGCTTATGTATGCTTACCTCTGCAGTAAATTGCCCGTGCTATAATGGCATCAGTTTATTATTTTCTTTTGTCATTTTTTAAAAAAAATACTAATTCAATTTCATTACATTCCTCTACATTTTGAATTTGCATCTCTCTGTGCATTGTCACTCCCTCTGTTCCTGTGCTACTTAAATCAACGATACCCCTGGCAGCACATCTATGCTGACAATTTACCTTAAGACACCTTTTGTTCCGGTTCCTCTATAACACAAACAGCACAGAACAGAGAAAAAAAGGAAATCTTTAGGATTACAGGAGACACCTTTCCTGTTCTATAATACCCACTAGGATTCAATACTCTCAAGTGACTATAGTGACTGCCAAGGCAGAATAAGCTAGTATAAAGATTTTTTCAGGAGAATGATTGGTGGAACAATTTTACATGGACCTGGAAGTCACATTCTCTTTCCCCTACCTGTAAGGTGGGAGTCCCCTGTACAGGTTTGCTTGTTAGCTGAAGAAAGTGTCAGAGCCATTGAGAGTGCCTGTGAATGAGAGAGAACACCAAGGCATACAACCCCCCCCCAAAAAAAAACCCCAAACAAGAGTGCATCAAAAGTTTAAATATGCAGCCATCAGGCTAACAGCAGCAGCAGCAGCTCACATTCAGCTATTAGGCCTCTGGTCTTCACACCATGGTTCAGATAGGCACCATGACTCCCTCAGAACCTTTGGCACCTGCCCATCCTATTTTTATTTTTATTTAAATTGAGTTCTGAGGGGGCATGTAATTTGGCTGAGGGATGCATGGTTTGGGGGGGTAGTTTACATTTTTTACCAATTTTTAGAGGTGTAAGAACCTTGCCTGGATTTTTTTTTTGGGGGGGGGAGGTTATCAGTATCAACAATTTCTACTTTTGTGAAAAGGGTTTTTTGTGGTGCCCGCCTGCAGCTTAGACTTGCAGCTCCTCCAGCTCTCTGAACAAGGAAGAAAAAGAAGTAGGAATTCAAATCAAAATTATACTAATAACAATCTGAGCATATGCAATTATGGCTTCTCTCAGTATGTCTTCTTAAGCAGCTCAGGCTGAGTGAAGAAACTACATATACTCTTAAGGGACTGGTTGACTGTAAAAAGATTTGACTAGACTCGTTCATGCTGTCTGAGTGATTAAAATTATCCAGATGGATCTGCAAAAGACTAAGGTCATATAATTGCTTCCCCTTTAAGAAATAAATTCTTTCTTGTGGGTGTGGGTGTGCGCAGATTCATTTTCTCTCTAACTCTCATTCTCACACACATGCGTGCGTACACACACACACAAACCCATAAACAAGCCTAGATCTTTGGATTTCCATCTGGATCCCAAAGCAAAATTGGCTTAAAATACAGCTGTTGCCTTTTTACCGATAACATGTGGTATTACTATATTTCCTGTCATATTTTTACACTTCGTAAAAGCATAAGCCTTTTTATGAGCAACAGGCCCAATAAATTTTGTTTCTAATGCTTTATGTTATGTTTTTTAATCTTCTTTCATCATCTGTGGCTATGTGTTATATTAACCACAGATGCAACCGAAAGAAACAAAAGGGAAGAAATTAATTAGAAGCATTTTCGATATAATTATACAGTCTTTTCAAATGTAAGATGAAAGAGCTTTTCCATGTAAAAACCGAGTGTTTTGTATAAGTAATCTGGTAAATGGCCACTTGTCTGCTCTTCCAGAAATGCTTGTGCAAGTGCTAGTGGAATTGTCCACTCACACTTCAGACATGCATAAACTCTTGCTGCAGCTGATCCTGTCTGGGTTTAGCTTTCCCTTTTTTTTACAGCAGAGATAGGAAAGTGGGTGAGATGTAAGCCTTGGGCTTCCACATCTGGATTCCTTGGCCACCTCTTCCCCTGCTGCAATTAGATCTGAACAAAATCCTTCCATTGGAGCCAGTGTAATACTCCCCTATCCCTTTACAAACTCACACATGCAAGCCTATTTGTGGCTTGGGAACCTTGGCTGGAGAGCCTGTGGCTGGGGACTGAAGGACTGATTTCCCCTTCCCACACACCCCAAATTATCACACCACCCTATTGCCCTCCAGCACGTAGAGGGTGAAGGTCTGAAGCAAGGAGCCTCTAATTGTGAAGGCTCCACATGTGATTTTGAATCCCAGTTATGCATCTTTCAAAATCCAAATCCACAAGTTGGAGGGCAATGGGGTTGGTGATGGGTGGCAGAGTTAGCATGCTTATCCCTGCTCTCTCTACTCACTTGTGCAAGCAGAAGGCTGAGATAGTCCACAATCCACAAATATGTAATCCATTCACTCAATAATCTGAACTCTCCCACTGTTGTGCCTTCTTCTAATAAAATTAGCTCTCTGTAGGCCTCCTTCCTCCAGGTCATTTAAAAAGGGGAGGAGGAGGGGGTAAACTAGGTTACTGAAGGAGAGAATCTACAAAGATTGGCTCCTTATCATTTCTGTCTTTTGGCAGTTCCTTGTGAATTTCCACTTCACATACCAAGGGAAACGTCAAAAGCAATTACGGTTTGTTTCTTGTATGGGATTTTGTACGAAAGTGAAGTCTAAACCTCCAGAAATAATGTGATGATATTTTTAGCCTCATCCAGTAGTAATTCTGCTCTCTGGCACCCTCACCCCAAATCATTATAACAAACCTTGATGTTTTGCAACATTTCCATATCCTTCTGTTTTTCCTTAATTGCACGTTTCAACAAATTGTATTTGCATTGATTTTCATCAGGTGTGCAGGTGAAAGCACTGGACTGCCGCTTTTAAATGCACAGATTTGTATTAGATTGTACAACTCAGCTAGACTGGTAAAGAAAAAGCATTTTTAAAGGCGTTGTATGTGTGGTATAACATTGTGCCACCAGATGGCAATGTGGAGTCCCATTTTTCTCTACCTGTTTTCCCTGTTTAAATTTACATTACTTTAAACTGAAAGCTTCTTTGATGTGTTGAGATCCAGCCTGTGTCCGTTTCAACACAATCCCTTGTTCTGTTGTGCAAGGCTGATTAGGTGAATTATGGCATTATTTATTCAAATGAATATTTATAAATTGTACTTTTGTTTGAAATGCCACAGCCTAACCAGTCCCCCAGGAAACTCAGTTTTAAAATTTCAAACAAGTAAAAGCTGGTCCATGAAGAATCTCAGGTGTGAAAGGCCTGTCTGAATGATACAATTTTAGGAAACATCTAAACACGAAAAAGAGTGACTCCTGCAAGGCCAGCCACACTAATAGCTCAGTCCCTGGTAAGAGTTGCCAAAACTTCAGAGGCACCAGAAGTGCCCTATCACAAGACCTCAATATTCCTAAAGCTAACCATGCCTACCCAAATGTAAGTTCCATTGAATTCAGTGGGGCTTATTTACAGGTAAGCAGAGACATCACCTTGCCAACAAAGGTCCGTATAGTTAAAGCTATGGTTTTCCCAGTGGTGATGTGTGGAAGTGAGAGCTGGACCATAAAGAAGGCTGATCATTGAAGAATTGATGTTTTTGAATTATGGTGCTGGAGGAGACTCTTGAGAGTCCCATGGACTGCAAGAAGATCAAACCTATCCATTCTGAAGGAAATCAGCCCTGAGTGCTCACTGGAAGGACAGATCGTGAAGCTGAGGCTCCAGTACTTTGGCCACCTCAGGAGAAGAGAAGACTCCCTGGAAAAGACCCTGATGTTGGGAAAGATTGAGGGCACAAGGAGAAGGGGACGACAGAGGACGAGATGGTTGGATAGTGTTCTCGAAGCTACCAGCATGAGTTTGACCAAACTGCAGGAGGCAGGGGAAGACAGGAGTGCTTTGCGTGCTCTGGTCCATGGGGTCATGAAGAGCTGGACACGACTAAATGACTAAACAAGAAGAAGAGGAGTTAGGATTCCAGCCCTAGTTTGCAAACAAACTAAGTTTGTTTAAATGATTCATTGCATATTAACAGACACTTCATTTTATCTGCAATTTTGAGATAGAAAAGAAACTGTGCAATAACTTGCTATATAACAAATAATGGCAACCCATCTCCTGGGATCAGAATGCTTCAAAATGCAGACTTGATGTTCTATGCTTGAATGGCCACACCAGTTAAAACAACCTCGCTGCATATCCACAACAACAGTGTCAGGGCAAAAGCGACGCGTAGAAAAATCTCCCTATTGTGCTAATTTGGCTCAAGGAAGGTGTTTTTGACATGAAGGAGCAAAACATGATTGCATTCTTCTGTACCTCAAAGGTCCCAGGAGGGACTGTGCCACATGATGTTTTTGAATGTGTAATTTATTTCTTATAGCTTCATACTTTGCTTTATAGTTAAAGCTCATCTTAGACAGAAAGTATTTCTACCTGTCCTGTTGTAAAGGGTATCAAAATATACTGTGCTGCAACATGACATGAAGGATCAAACTTAAGTTTGCTACTTTCCAGCTAGGGTTGGAAGAATCTGTCAATTGCAGTTCCCTCTGTTTCTCATTTTTCCAATCTTCAATTCAGTTCCCCACATTTTGCAGAAATTTGTGATTTTTAAAAAAACAACTCATGAAAATTCATAAGCATTTTAGTGTGAATTTCCCCTAAACACATTTTGACTCGAGTACACATTTTTGAAAGCATTTTTCCCTAATTCAATTCATGTTTTCTTGTTTGTTTCACTAATATCTTCAATTCAATTAGTGTGAATTTCCCCTAAACACATTTTGACTCGAGTACACATTTTTGCAAGCATTTTTCCCTAATTCAATTCATGTTTTTTTGTTTGTTTCACTAATATCTTTATTTCCATGCACTTTTTACCTTAATATCTGCATTTTTGTAAGCATGGTTTGGTTAGAGAACTGCATTGCAAAATTCAGCTAAGGATAGCTGTGTTTTGGTTCACATTTTGTTTTGGAAAATGCAGATGTGATAGTTTCAGCTCTAATTGCATACTGAATCAAATTCATTCTCCATCCTTTGTTGAAATAAATATTGTCTGAAATGCTGGGAGCCACTTTTCTCCACCAGAGGTGGGAAACTGGGCAGGAAACTCGACCCCTAGTTGTTTCACATACATAACCCCATGGGCCAACTTTGACAGGTGGGTGGGGCAATCCATACTGACACCAGGTGATTGGCACAAGTGTCAAAAAGATTAGTGTAACCACCAATCAGCTGAATCTAAAATGCTTCTTCTAAATGGATAAAGTGAGCCAACTCCCCAGTGGGGCGCTCACTCAAAGCTTTTCCTTTTTCCTTTGTGGCTGCATCTTTTATCTGATGTTGTGCTGCAACTCCTAACCTAACCTGGCCTGCACCTTCTCTTGCCTCTCCTTGATCTGTGCGCAAAGTTTAAGAAGAAGCAAAAAAATCACTTTCAGCTGATCATATGCCCCAGGAAAACCTTTTATCCTTTTGAAATGTGCTCCTAAGTTCTTCACAGAAGCTGGAGACTTCCTTCCTTTGTAAAAGTCACTCTCAGAATGAAAACAGATTACAGAACCTATGTGAACTATATTAGCACTATTGTCCAACATGTGGGAGTCATCATTTTCAAAAAAGAAAAGCATTTTGAATTGTTCTAAACTGTAATCACCTCAACTGTTTGAATTTACATTTCTAAAGCAAATAATGAACGGGCTGGATTTGCTCTTGTCATGTGTGACAGCGTTTAAACTAGAGGTTAATTTTTTGGAATGAATTCCCAGTACTGCCAAACATTTCAAATTAATGGATTTTTAGGGTGGGTGAGATATTCAATATGTTTTATATTAGGATATTCTTCCACTAAGACGTATTAAAATTTCATTATATATCATAATGGGAAATAACCATGGGAAAATAGTAAACATATTAATAAATGTGATTTGACAGAAAACACCATAAAATCGTTGATTTTTTAAATAAAAATTCTGAGTACATAATTCATCGCCTAATGTTTTCATTGTGTCGTGTACATGCAACCTGTTAGCAATGGCATTCCCTAAGTTTAAAACCACTCATCTACTTATCAGGATCCTGTTGTTATTCAGGACCGCCTTGTTCTATGTATCCCTGCCTAACAATTGCACTCCTCAGAGCGGGCATTGTTGAGATAATCGCAGGCCCCAGAGGTATGCTTTATTATGTGCTATAAATTGGGATTTTAGTGTTGCAGCTCCAGCCCTCTGGAATCAGTTATCAACTGGCATTTCAGTAGCCATTGAAGACATTTATGTTTAAGAAGGTGTTTCCTGAAGTGTGACCCAGTTATCTTACAGAATATTAATTGCACAGCTGTAGAATTTTTTTTATTGTTTTTGATTTATTGAGTAATCTTTTATATTTTATCTTGTTTACACGACTTTGGTGGCTTTTGGTTGTGAAGTGGTTTATAGAGATGCAAATAATAAATAAATACATACATAAATACATAAATTCCCTCCCACACAAATACATCATGTCCCTGATGTCCAGCCCGGCTGCTTTTCACACACTGGTGCCAAAAGGTCTGGAAATCTGCTCTGTGTACATAGGCTCCACACACAAATAGTCTGAAGTGACTGAAAAATTAAATAGACATTTGTTTTAATGTAATAGCAACCAATGTGAAAAACAAAGGTGGGCACTTTGATTTTCATGTTGGTCTTCCTTTGTCACATCCTTTGTATGTCAAGCATGCCTGAAAGTTGCCAGGCATTATCCCCTCAGGGAATAAGATGAAGTGTGCAAATGTCATGCCGTTTGGATGAAAATGCCAGCATTGCAGAGAGTAGAAAACCAGACGAGTCTCCCTCGTGGATGGATTTATAATGGTGCAAATGGTTCAATTGCACCAGGGCCAATGCCTGCTAAGGGGCCAGACTCTGAGCTTTCATTTTAAGAAAAGGAAGCAGACTTCTTAGGAATTTCTGTCGGTTAAACCAGCCTGGCTATTCTTGAGCATTGGTAGCAACAACACCCAAGTCCATCCAAGGTCCGGTCCCAGGGAAGCAGTAGTTCCAACAAGGGCTCAGTCTCAGTCAAGAGGCACTCCAGGTCAGAAGGGGTTCCAGCAGAAGTCAGGTTAAGAAGCGTCCCAAACTCCAAGTAAACACACATTCAGGTTCAAGTGTGAGACATTGTTCCAGCTAGTCCCTCAGTCTTGGAATTAGGTTTTTAAGCCAGAGCTGCCAAAACCCCACACTGGGCTCAGTTGCAGCTTCCCAGATATTTCTGCAGTATCCTCATTAGGAGGGCCCAGGCGGCGCTCTGGGTTAAACCACTGAGCCTAGGACTTGCCAGTTAGAAGGTCGGCGGTTCGAATCCCCGCGACGGGGTGAGCTCCTGTTGCTCGGTCCCTGCTCCTGCCAACCTAGCAGTTCGAAAGCACCCCAAAAAGTGCAAGTAGATAAATAGGTACCGCTCCGGCAGGAAGGTAAACAGTGCTTCTGTGCACTGCTCTGGTTCGCCAGAAGTGGCTTAGTCATGCTGGCCACATGACCCGGAAGCTGTACGCCGGCTCCCTCGGCCAATACAGTGGTACCTCAGGTTAAATACTTAATTCATTCTGGAGGTCCGTACTTAACCTGAAACTGTTCTTAACCTGAAGCACCACTTCAGCTAATGGGGCCTCCTGCTGCTGCCGCGCCGCTGGAGCACAATTTCTGTTCTCATCCTGAAGCAAAGTTCTTAACCTGAAGCAATATTTCTGGGTTAGCGGAGTATGTAACCTGAAGTGTATGTAACCCGAGGTACTACTGTAAAGCAAGATGAGCACCGCTACCCCAGAGTCGGTCACGACTGGACCTAATGGTCAGGGGTCCCCTTTACCTTTACTCTTTTATTCATTCTGCAACTGAACACTCCTCCTGACTGTGAGAGTCTCGACCTGCCTCTTGAGGTGCTGTTGTTCCCAGAGGCTTGTGTTGTTCCACCTCTGCTTCAGAGGCCAAGTTCCCTTTCTGTCAGGAGGGAACCCTGCCCATCTCCCCCGGCTGATCTGTTTCCAAATTTCTGCTGGCTCCTTATCCTCGTCCACCAGATTCTCTTCAGAAGAGGAGTCACCTGGTGGGGGGGAAACAGCAGAGAGCTGATGACTGACCCAAATTTGGAAGTGAGCAAAATCAATTAGAAGTTAGTTTAAAATAGGAAACTGCACGTGCTTAAATCATTTTCTTTTTTGTTTTATTAAGGTTGCCAACAGGTTTCTGGTTTGTAATTTGGTTAAGAGTTGTACAACTGCACATGCTCAGAATATTCAGTGTTTTGTTTTTTAGCTTATGAAATAATAAATATGTTCATTTGTAAGATATCTCAAGTTATATTTACTGGTACAGTGGTACCTCGAGTTAAGTACTTAATTCGTTCCGGAGGTCCATTCTTAACCTGAAACTGTTCTTAACCTGCCTGAAGCACCACTTTAGATAATGGGGCCTCCCGCTGCTGCCGCGCCGCCGGAGCCCGATTTCTGTTCTCATCCTGAAGCAAAGTTCTTAACCTGAAGCACTATTTCTGGGTTAGTGGAGTCTGTAACCTGAAGCGTATGTAACCCGAGGTACCACTGTATCTTATTTCCTGCATACCCTTTTTTGGGGGGGGGGTTCCTATTTTGTGAACTGTACCGGAGACCCCAGTCTCCTTAATCTGACATTGGTCTCCCTTGAAATCAAAGTGGAAATGAAGGCCTGCCAAAAAAAACATGTTGGTAACATGTTTCGTTGTTCTGTATGGAACAATGACAATAAAGATTATCGTATCATAAATAGAATGATAGAATAAAACAAATGCACTGAACACTTATAATCCCTATTGCACAACCTTATGACTATCCATGCTACCTAAAAGCCTTTTAACTGCAGGTACCTTGGAATGAATCTGAGACTTTCTACCTGTTGGACTTTCTCTGACAGCTTTGAAACCCTGAAATGAAATTGTAAACTGAATGGGGGGTTTTTAAGCATTAGAGAAAGGCAGTGTGCTTCTGAGTACCAGTTAGTGGAAACCACAAGAGCAGAGAGTGCTCTAATAAAGGCTCCTGTCAGTAAACACTGCTTAGACTCTTGGGCTTTGGGTCTGGCTCAGACAAAATTCTTCAAGAGCACTGCACATGCTGCTCCTTGACACGACCTGGGGCATTGTCTAGTTTTTCCTTTTGCAGGGGTCTGAAATATCTTCGATGGGGGAGAAAGTTGTTTTAATTGGGGGAGAGAGAACAAACCTGGAATTTTTTAAAAAAAGCTAACTTCAACACATTTGCAATAAACTTTTCTTCCATAAAGCTGTTTAATGGAGCATATCACTTGTTTTTTAACCAGCGGGTCTCTCTCTCCCTCCCGCCCCCCTTGTTTAGTTTGGTTTCTTCAAAATACAGTGTGTCCTCCAGGGGCTGCTGACAATCTCCCATTTCTCCCAACACCAGAGAAAGCTAAAAGCACTGAGCAGCCGAGAGAGTCCTACAAACTGGTTTCATTGCTTTCTCTCCTGCAGGCAGATTCTGTCAGTCTCTCTGTCAGTCTCCCTGTCTGTCTGTCTGTCAGTCAGTCAGTCCATCCATATGGGAATAATCTCCAGTCATTAATAATCTAAGTATCAGGACTTCATCAGATATAAGAGTACCAGAAAGCCCTGGGAAAACCTTTGTGGAGTGAGCCAGCATGACCAAACAGCGGTATGTTGCACGTTTACATAGCCTGTTGTGAAATGTTTGCAAGAAACTTTGAGGATAAAGTCCCTCACATCCATCCTGGCTTAGACTCTCTGTTCAATGCAATGTCATTGTCAGAGGTGTCCAGAGCAATATCTGGTCCAGCTATGTTGGAACATTTCCAGCTATTGATGTCTGAAGATGGGAACAAGGAGCTTGATCAAATCCAATCAACTATTCTTATGCTCACCCCTTGGCCCCATAGCTTATTAAACTGTACAGGGAAAGGATATCTGATTGGGTCCCAGAGGCTGTAAATACCTTGTTGATAGATGCAGCTTCTTGGGGGGGGGGGGCGGATATTCATTTCACTGGTCTTGGAGAAACTTATTTTGGACCCGAGAGATGTCAATAATTTCAGGTTGGTGGTCAACACCTGCTTTTGAGCAAGGTGCTCAAGAGAATACTAGCTGGCCAACTCCAGCTGCTCCTAGATGAACTTCCTTTCTAGATTCTGTTCAGTTGGGCTTCAGACCTTGTTTTGTAGCAGATATCACTGTAGCCTCTCTGTGAGATAACTACTGCTGAAAGAGATGAGGGGAGTATGACCCTGTTGATTATCTGAGCTGATGGCAGTTTTCAATACCATTGACCATGGTGTCCTCCTGGAGGTTATCTAAGCTGGGTGCTGTAGGCAGTGACACTACTTGGAGATGGCTCCACTCCTCCTTGGATGACTGATTCTAAAGGACCACTTCTCAAACCCTTCACAACTGTGCTTTAGGGTCCCAAACGATTCTGTTCTTTACTCCATACTGTTAAGATTCTTTTTTATTGCACTTCACAAATTCACATCTACTCATTAGTAAAATGCTACACATACAAAATTTGTATGCCATGATGCGTGTGATCGCATGTACCAAGATTGCTTCCCCCTCCCGCCCTGGCAACATTTTAGCAAGGCATGCTAAAATATATGCCTTTTGGTACTGTAAAAGTACAAAAAAGATGCAAATTAGCCCAAAGAACTGAAAGCTGTAGGAAGCTGCATATACTCCAGTTCCAGAACTAATGAGACATGGTCCAAAATCCAAGACAAGTAAAAACACAGGGCATAACAAATGCACAAGAAGATAAAGTAACAGAACCATGGCAGTTCACTCATCCCTAGTTGGAAGTCATCAAGGATAGACAAAAGAAACCCGCTGCCACAGGCTCAGACTTGTACAAATAGGTGTTATTTGTACAGAACGCTTTTAGCGTCATCTGACAGCTCCTTACAGAGTACCCAGTGAGAGGGAAGAATATATCTATATCCCCCCAAAGTCCTTTTATAGTTATGCATGCATTTGGCAGAGAGAACAGTTTGACTGAAGCTATAAAATCTAGCATTTGAGCTTATATTTCTCCCACTGACTGCCAAACATTCTTCATTCCTTTCAGTTCACTCTAGCAAACTAAACAAAAAACCAAAGGAGAGCCACAAGTTTGTCTTTGGCTAGAAGGGAGACTGAAGGAGTACAATTGCCGGCCAGGCGGGGGGGGGCAGGACACCCCCGGCTGAGTTACTGTGCGCTAAAAGAACTTCCTTCACAAAAAGAAACAAGATGTCCTAGCAAGTATAACTCTAATCCAGTAGCAGGAATATATCATAAGCAGGTTGCCTCCCATTTCTATCTACTGGCTGCCACTGCTAAGGCCATCAGAAGGAAGAGCATCAGCACTCCTGCACCATGCCTGGGTACAGCTGCAGTGGACAGTTCCTGCTCTGCATATGACATTAGTAGGGGCCGACACCCCTGCTTGCTTTGGTCACCACCCCGACCCCTGCCCACCCCTCCAAATAATTAGTTTGTTCTGTTTTAATGGTTTTAATGGTTCTTACATCTGATTGCATAAACGTTGTTGTATACTTCCCCAAGAGGTCAGTGTATGTTAGGCAGCAGAGGAACCAACCCCCACAACAGGTAGCCAAGAATGGACAAGACAAGGAAAAGGCCTTACCACCTGCTTTTTATTCAATAGTCACAGAGAGAGGCTTGGGAATGCAGCCTCTTGGAATAATGGTGTCGTCCTGAGTGACTCTCCACCGGCTCTGTCTCTCCCACTTCCTCATGCATCATCGTTATGGGTGCTGAGAAGGGCCCTTTGCCTTTGAGCTCTTTGCTCTCCTACTTTCAATGCTCGCTCGATTCTGGGAGGGGGCGTCTGGAATGCTTTCTAAAGACACTGTGTCCACCAGCTGTTGCCCCCCTGGTGTGTCTTCCTCCTCTCCCATTATCTCCCAGCTTTCCCCCTCATCTTCCTCAAACCCCTGTTGTAATTCTGAACTGTCTTCTTCTTCTCTGGAAGGGTCAGGCTGGGGAGGCGTTCTCCACCATTCCTCCTCTGCCCAGTCCCTGACAGTATATAAATAAACAGCCATTGGGGGAAGAAAAACAACAACAGCAACCCTTGAGGACCCCTAGTGGGAAACAACCCAAACCATATTAAATCTCAGCGTCTTTAGTGTCTCCGTTTCAAAAAGAATGATTTGCCCATTTGTCTTTGAGGGCCAGAAGGATCCATCTCAACAAAAACCATATTGTACTACCCTCAAGTGACCCGAATATTTCCTGAGTAAAACAAAACAAAACAAAATGTTCAGTGGCTGCAGCAAATTGAAACCACAGCCATCCAATTTTCATAAAACCATCTGAACCTCTTAATGAAGGAATGCATGTTCTCAAGCTTTGTCTTGCCGATACTGGCTTGCAGAAAGGAGCGGACTCCCAGTTCCCCACATTCCTTTACTGCCTAATACAGCAGCTAAACAAACAGTGTGTGTCACATTACTGTAACATTAACTTTATTCTAGGGCTGAGCTGAAATTGTTCAGTAATCTTCTGATCATTTAAAAAAATATTTTAAATGTCTAAACTATCTAAACTTCTGGAGAATCTCAGTTCTCCCTTGGAGAATATTCAGTGAAATGGCACCCTCAGTTTCACCACCCATGAATTTTGGGCAAAAGCTGATCATTGTGGATCAACATTTAACACTGTCTAATGTTATTTATTATCATTGCAAGAAAACCATGGGCTCTTCGTCTTGCAATCCTCCTTTTTTAGCCCATTGCTTTTTTAAGCCACCAAATATTAACTAAGAAGAGAGCTTTAATCAGCATCGAGTGAGCCAATCATTTCTCATAAGGATACTTTCTGGAGGAAATGTTTGAAAGAATTTCACCTCCCACTGCTGAAAATATTTAGCATGATGCCCCCGCCCTGCTGCTTCCAATTTTGCCTCCACCCACAGATTGTGTGGAGAATTTTAGAAGGCTATTTTCACTCAGCCCTGTTTTATTTTTTCCTTTCTGTCTCTTACACCAAATCTGCAGCTAACTGAAGGCAGCTATGTGCAGATGGGAGGAATGGTAGCAATATTGGCTGGATGTGTGGGAAGTGGAAAGAGAATAAGTGAATTCTGGAAATATTCTTGCTTCTTTTGGAGAATGATGTAGGTGAAGGAAGGGCTTGGATATATGTGCTCCATCATTAAGAGGATTGTGTGTGTGTGTGTGTGTGTGTGTGTGTGTGAATGAATGTTTGTAGTAGAGCCATTCCTTGATCCAAAATATTTGAGTTATGTCAATCTGTTCCAAAACTTACATTAGAATGAGGAGAGCATTCTAGGAGGAGGAACAAAGTATATGCAGAGTTAGAACTTGAATGTTAAATTAGACATCTACTAAGCCTACTCCAGCTGATCATTACAAGAACTCTGTAGCAAAGAACTAATGAATGCCTTTGCATGTTTGGTTTGTTTGTTTTGTCCTCCCTCCCAAACCCTTCTCCTTTTGTGTAAGCTTCAGGACAGAGATGGTCTTATTACTGACTTTTGCAAGCCACTCTGGGAGCAGTGGCAGAGCTTCAAGCTCCGAGGGGGGGGGAGCAGGTGGGGGCGTGGTGCGCTGCCTGCGGGGGGGTGGTGCCCAGCACAAGGGGGACAGCCGCAATGTCACCCCACCGGGATCGTGCCACTGGGGGGGTGCGCACCCCCCACCCCCCACACCCCTGTTCCTCTGCCAGTGTCTGGGATACCTTTTTCCCCCTTTGGCTGAAGAGTGGGGTAAATAACTATTAAATGGTAAATAACTATTCTTCATCTAGATTCCTGTTCCTAAGAGTTCCAGGCATATGTTCATTTCAAGCAATCTTTTCTTTGTTCCTTTTTGCTGATACTAAACAGAATTGAACTTTAGTGATCTGCATCAGAACACTTTTATAGATCCATGCATTGGGCAACCAGATAAACAACAGCAGTAATAGAACCAAGCATTTGCTTTGAAATTTGGTGTAATAAATGACTAGATGTGAAATACTTTAAACACTTGAAATGTGCTACATAAATCTAAAGTTTAAACTTACTGGCAGTCAGCACATGTTGTACAATCTAGAAGGGAAGATTAAAGGTGCAATCCTATAACCACTTGCCTGGGAGTAAGTCCCATTAAACAAAGTGCTGCTTCCTTTTGAGTACAGACATATAGCCTTGCAGTATAAGGCATAATATTATATCCAGTGCAGGAAAATAGTATGCTTTCACATCAGAAAAATGCATGTGTACCTGGTCTCATTGATACTAGGTTGGATGACTTCATCAAGAAAACAATTTTCTGAGATGTATGAGTGGTAAATTGACTATATGTGGATCAAATAAAGGGCACGATCCAGTAAAAGTTAAGCACTATGTTTCATTGATTTCAATTGAGGAAGAGTTAACTAGGAGCCCAGAATCTATATTCCCAAGATCTAATGGAATTATTTTCTTTTTACATTATACAGTGTGAACAGGCTGTGGAATTTTATAGCTGTTTCAGTGTCAAGAACATGAGATTTATCTTACTTAAAAAGTAATTACCACATCAGTAACATGGTAATTATTAGAACAAGCAAGGGTAATGATAATGCCTACAGTTTCAATTCTCAGCCCTCTGCAGTAATATTTTTATAACCTGGGTCTATAGGGCTATTTATTGTACTGGTAACAAATACTGTAATAAAAAGTGAAAGCTTGAATACAAGTAGAAGTATATATGTTCTCTGTCTTAATTGTGTTGACATGAGGTTGAGATTATTTTCTGCGGCAAATTGTTTGGAGTAGATTCTAGCCATATGAGAGAATCTGGTCAAAACATTTTGCCCTCTTTATTTACACAATGGGATCTAAGGGACCTTGACTGTTTCTATGTCCCCTTGGAATCTATGGGTCTACAGTGCACAACTCTGCCTAATTAATTTCAGTGGGCCCTTTTAAGTCATTGTGACATTAAAATATTTAAAGGGGGGAAATGACTTTGGGAAGATCCACACCACAGGCATTAACTAATACAGCGGAGATTCCCTTTCTGCAGAGAATACTACGAACTGCAATTCGGGGAGCGGGGGACTATAAATCTCTAACAGTGTCTTATTAAACTGCATGATTTGGCAGTAAATACGACGGTTATAGTGGTGGAAAAGGAGGGATGGGCTAAGGAGCTCATTCTTTCTGATTTCAGTCTCACTGGCCTTTAATCATCAATCCATTGGGTGCTGTTCTGTCCCGTTCTGTCCCATTCTGTGTTTGTTTGTGGGCATCCTTGTGTTGGGTTGTCTGGTTCATGCCCCCTCAAAATTGTGTATCCAGGGCTATGTCCCCCCCCCCATGCTATGCCCCTGGGGATGTGGCTTTCTGGCAAGTAGGGTACAGCTAGAGAGGTTTACCCTACCTGCAAGTCATAGGAACATAGAAAGCTGCTTTCTACCAAGTTAGACCCTTGGTCCATCTAGCTCAGTATTGTCTACACCAGGCATAGGCAAACTCCGCCCTCAAGATGTTTTAGGACTACAACTCCCATCATCCCTGACCACTGGTCCTGTTAGCTAGGGATGATGGGAGTTGTAGTCCCAAAACATCTGGAGCGCTGAGTTTGCCAGTGCCTGGTCTACACTGGTTGGTAGTGACTTTTCAGTGTTTCAGACAGGTAGCTCTTGTACTAGGGATTGAACCTGGGACCTGCTAGTTGGGACCACTAAGGTACAGCCCTTCTCCAGTCACAGTGTCTCATGCCAGTGTTAGTGCCACTGCAACTAAAGCCTTCCGGAAGACAATCATATAAGCTTGTAGTTGGGCTCTGAAGATCTATCTCAATTCATTTTTCAACTGTTGCTAGAGCCTTTAGTAATGGCTGTCATCTTTCCTCAAACTGTCCCTCACTGAGCAGCTGGGAAGAGACATAATGCCATTTGGAAAGAGATAAAAGAGGAACAAAAACACAGCTGCAAGCTCCAGTTCTCTCACACGGTGCCACAAAGACTCAGAACTGCAGTAAAGTTTAAAGCATTTCCTGACTGTGCAGCTTCCAAAGCTTGATGCATTGCACAAAGTGCGAACCCAAGAAGCAAAACTTACTGTGTAAGGCCCATCTAAATTGGTCAAAAGGGTTTTCAGATGAATGCCATCACAGACTAACACTTTGCAGTTCAAGAACTTTAACTTTAACTTTAACTTTAATTTATTTACGGCTATTAGCCCATAAAATATGTACAAACATAAAAACACAGAGACATAAAAACCGATATATCCGACAACAGAAGGTGAACACCATGATGCAAGGGTGGGTCATTGAGCAGAGCCAAATGACAGCTTGGGGCCAGGAGAGCTCCAAGGGACGGATCACAGAAAAAGGAAAACTGAAGACAAAATCCGACATGCACTCTCATCATAACAGTCCGATTAGTTTTGATGTTGTTGTTGTTTTCTGGTGGTTTTTGAGTGTGAGATAACCGCATTCAGGAATCTCGCCACCTGCAGAGTTACAGAAGGATCTGTATCCTGCAAAAGCAGTGCGGCGTGTGACTCCACAGGCCTGCCAACCAAGCGCAGTAAAGCAGGACCCAGGAATTTAGTCCTGGCTATGCTATGTAGGGGACAGTTGAACATTATATGTGAAAGAGATTCAACAGTTTCCCCGTCACACACGCATAGCGGAGACACCAAACCCTTGGAAAATCTGTGGCTCAGCTGGTTCGATGGAAGGACATTGAACCTTGCCCGAATAAATGCAAGTCGGTGTGGTACTGATGAAAGAGATGACATGTATGATGGAAGGCCAAGTGGTGGGGTTATTCCGTGATACCTGGGGGAGCAGACACCCCCACCCCTGGCGAGGTTGTGTTGATTTTCAATGTCCGCTAATCTTTGCTCAATAAGGCTTTTGGCTGAGCGTAAGTTCATCTTTAAGGAGTCCGCTGGGGAAATTCCGATGCTCAGAAGTTTGGCATGGATTTTTCCTACCCACGGGTTGACAAAGACGTCCCGCCAGAGGCACTGAAAAAGGTAATGGTCGGGAAGCCTATGCCAGCTGGACAGCCAATAGCCAAAGACTCGCTTCCAGATGACAGTCTCCAATGATGCAATCCTTAACTCCAGACGTATGGCTGCGTTGCTCACACACATGGGGAGTTTCAGAAGGCGACGGAGAAACTGATTCTGCAATGTCCCCAGCGATGTTAAATTGGACTCTGGGGCCCAGAGCGGGGCAGCATAACAGAGGGTGGAGACCACTTTTGCGTGGTATACCTTCAATGCAGAAGGGATGTGAGAGGCTCCGTCGGCCGCAAAAAATTGGAGTAGAGTATAAAGTATTGTTTTCCCTTTGTTTAGTAAATACTGTATCTGTGGCTTCCAGCTTAGATTGTAATGAAAAAAGACTCCCAGGTATTTAAATTTGAAAACCTGTTCTAATTGGACTCCATCTAACTTCCAGCTGTAAGTTTTCCGAGACCTGGAAAAGACCAGGACTTTAGATTTCCCATGATTAATTGTCAGATGGTTAAGTTTGCAATAAGCCGCAAAAATCTTTAGAGCTCTGCATAAACCAACTCTAGAGTAGGAAAGGATCGCTGCATCATCGGCATATAGGAGCAGAGGGCAGCGAAAATCAGCTAGGCGGGGGGCATGAATGTTGGCTTGAGACTCATTCAGAAAGAGCTTCATATCGCTAATAAACAAGTTGAAGAGGAGTGGGGCCAAAATGCAGCCTTGGCGCACACCTCTATTTATTGGGACCTCGTTGGATAGGTTTCCCGCCGGTGTGAGTCTCACTCTAGCCGACGACCCATGGTGTAATTGGGTTATAAGCCATAACAGCCTTCTATCTATGCCCCATCTCTCTAATTTCTTCCATAGGCAGTTTCTTGGGATACTGTCGAAGGCAGCCTTTAGGTCTATAAAAGCGACACATAGGCGTCCCCGACTCGGGGCAGAATATTTTCTGGCAAGATGATACATGATTACCATATGGTCAGAGGTCGAATAATTGTTCCTAAAGCCCGCTTGCTCATAGCCAATCAAATTTGAGTCGTTTGCCCAATGGGACAGCTTAGACAGCAAAAATTTTGCATAGATTTTCCCGATGATAGACAAAAGGCTGATGTTCCGATAGTTCTCCGGGTCAGCAGGGGGACCCTTTTTATGGACTGGCACGATCACGGCCTCCTTCCATGACCTAGGGATAAGCCCCGTAGAATTAATTGCATCAAAGACTTTGGCCAGAATTTCAGCCCACCACCTCGGTTGCGCAACAATAGCCTCAGCAGGGACTAGATCCGGCCCGGGGGCTTTGCCCGTTTTCAGATCTAATATCAAGTCCATTATCAGGTCTGGGTCGGTGGAGGGCCACAAAGGTAGATGGTCGGCTCGGAATTCCGTGGGTGAGTTGGATTCCTCTGCCAAGGAGAAATATTTACTCAAGAATTGTTCCCATGTGGGCGCAGGGATAATCGTCAGTGGGTACTTCCTTCCTCTTTTGTTTATCAGAGCCCAAAATTCCTGTGGTCTGCGGGATCTCGAGGCCGCAATCAAGGCTCGCCAACGCTTTTGATGCCACTCGCGTTTGGCCAGCTTTAAAGTCTGTTTGTATGCTCTTTTGGCTTGTAAATAGGAGGATGGTAGAGCCTGGGCATTAGAGTTTTTGTATTCATTATAGATGGAACGAAGAAGGGATCTTGCTTGTTTGCAAGAGGTGTTAAACCAAGGGGCCCCAGCACTGCAATACGCCACTTTCGCCTTTTGAGGAGGTGATGTAAAAAAAGTGGTAAGGTTTGTTATAAGAAGGTTAAAAAGTTTCAAAACCGAATTGGAATCTTGTAAATCAGTAGTTATTTGAGGTAAGTAGGCAGTGATTTCCCTATGGAAAAAAACCTGGTATTTTTGGGCCACAGCCTCCGACCATTTGATCCCTCTTATTTTGATCGATGATGAGGTTTCCAGAAGGACTGAGTGTTTATTGTCGTTCTGGCACCGGAACAATGACAAAGTGGTCACTATTGGGAGGTGATCACTGAAATGTTGGTTTTCAACTTGGAAGGAAAGTACATTAACGGCCAGATTTGCGGAGATCAAGAAGTAATCGATAACACTATTAGATGTTAGTCCCAGGTGAGTGAACTCCCCCGGTATATCGGGGGGGAAGGTGCCGTTCAAAAATACTAGATTCAGGCGAATGGCCATTTGGTAAAGGGTCACTCCTGCTTTGTTTACTCTGTTGTCCTTTGAAGTTCTAATTCTGGCATGTTCCAAGTCAAAATTGTCCAAACATGGGGGAGTCCACCATTTGGACTTGGTTAGTAGGTCCCAATTTGTGGCAATACGAGCATTAAAGTCTCCCCCAATTAAGGAGTACGAGTTAGGGCATTTGGTATGACATGACAGTAGGTGATTTTCAAATGATTCCCATCTCCAATCAAGATCAGGCGCTGAGCCTTCGGGGGGGAGATAAACATTAGTAATTAGTAATGAGGACTTCCCTTCTGTGATCAGTCCAGATAGAGCAAAAGGCGGGGAAGCCCGTACCAGAGTGAATTTGGCACGAAGTTGGAGTGAGATCCCAATCAAAAGACCCCCTTTGGGGCGTCCACCTTTCAAAGAAGGGGAGGCCGGAAGTGTTAGAAGATCAAAGCCGTCTATGGTAATCTCTTCCTCATCCCATGTTTCTTGGAATAGAATGATTTTAAATGAATTTATGTACTTCCTGAATTCGGGGTCTGATTTTTTGGTTCTCCAACCAGCAATGTTCCAGCTAAGTATTGATAATGTCGGGTCCTTGTGCTGTCCCGGTAATTGTCACTTTGAGTTGTTTAATGGGTTCTTGGGGGTAGAACGAGGACCCATAAGGAAATCGGTAATTTTAGTTTGTGCGGATAAGGTCTTCTTCTGTGTTAATTGTATCGATGATTTGGTAACATTAACAGACAGGAAGGGCTTTGCCGGGAAGGAAGAATCAGGCAAAGTTGGTGAGGTCGGATGCAGTTCATTGAGGTGAGTAGTAACAAGTCTTTGATGGGCTACACTGGTAGATCCGTCAGAGTTATCAGTCTTAACCAGGGTAGCGCTCAGAGGTGTTCCAGCCATCACTTGTAGTTGCTGCGCAGATGGAGAAGAATTATCACGCAGATGTATTAAGGGACATGAACGTGAGGATGGTGCATGCATAGTCATTTCCTGGTGATCTTCAGACAGGGTAGATTCTAGCTCAGGCATTGAGGCAAAGGAGTCATCAACTTCCATATTTTGATTGGGCATAAGGTCTGAGACGGGAGTATTGAGTTTATCGACTTCCTCCACGGTAGAATGGTGCTGTTGGTCAACAGGTGACTGCTGATTCAGATCAGTAGGGGGTAACAAGGTAGCAGGTTGAGAAATTATCAAGGCATTTGATGGAGATGCCGTGTGGGACGTGGAGCGCCTGCTCTCCTCTCTCATCGGTATAGAGGGGTCCCCTTGTGATAGGAGTCTTTGTTTGAGTAGATCCAATCTATTGAGAATAGCCTGCTGTTCTTCTGAAGGGAGTTTTCCATAAGAGGAGATAAGATTTCTCTCTTCAGGGATATTCCAATCTCCGCTTGCAATTGGATCATTCCTCAACGTAGCTAGATGGGCACTTGGGGTCGCAGGTGGAACAGGGGATACCCGGCTAGGTGTTTTTCCCGTTATTATAGGAACAGAAGAGGGAAACGAGCGTTCATTGCCAGTTAAGATGTTGGCAAAAAGAGGTTTAACACTCGTGTCTTTAAAGACTCTTGTTGTTACAATCTCCCAGGGTGCCAGCCGGTCTTTTTGTCTTGCAAGAAGATGTGGGATCCTTGCAGACTGGAAGGAGAGCATAAATTTCCTTGGCCAGGGCGTGGCATTTAGGGGTGCTACAGATATGAGATCTATCTGGAAAAAAGGAATATTTAACAAATCACGTAGGTACCCTTTAGCCATCCTCAGGTTATTCCACCTAAGACTGGGGGCGTCACGGGAAAAAATGGATAAACATATTTTATTAGGTTGAAAAATCAAAGATTGCTTATTCCTTTGGAGCAGTGGCAGCCTGCATCTTAGGCCCTTAAGGAGAGATTTCTGATCAAGTTGTCTCTTTAAGGCACTTACAAGCTGCACAGGAGATTGATGCAAATTAGATAGCTCAGTTGAGGAAGGTAGATGAGCCAGAAGGGCCCGTGAAAGTTTGTTCAATGACAAAGAAATCCCCTCCAATTCCTTGAAAATGAAGCTTAAAGTCCTGATTACCAGTTGTATTTGATCAGGTACTAATTCATGGGCAGTTTGCCCTAATGCTTCCCGTTTCGGTGACGGAGGGGTAATTAAGGTGTCAGGGAGGAGGGCTTCCCTACGGCTTCCATCTCCCGCTGGATCAGCTAGCTTTTCCAACTCTCCTTGATCATACAGAGGCCAGAAGCGGTTGTATGTTTCGACCGCAGGAACAATTACTTGCTCCGTTTTGCTGTTATTGTTAGTAGATGGTGGGGGAGATTCAAGCTTTGACTGCTTTACTCTTGGAGGTGAACAACCTTTCTCAGCAGATCTTGGTCGCTTGCCATGACCCATTTGTCGCTGTCTCACTAACTACGGTGGTTCAAAGTAGAGGAAAACGGAGATAAAAGAGAACTTATCTTTTTTGGACGCAACTCCTCTGCTACTCCTCCTCCACTGCTCAACGTAACTCAGTCTTCAAGGCGGCGTTACTAATCAGCAGAAGGTTTGAATATCCTTGTTGATACGTATATTGGCCAACCATAGAAGTAAAACGATTAAAACTTCTAACAAAGGTAAAATGATTTAAAAGTCTAATAAAAACAGCTAAAAAGACGGCTGTAAAAAGCTATAAAAGGCTATAAAAGGTTTGTAATCCGGAGGGTTAATGAAGGAGAAGTTGTTACAGCCGCCATATTCGGGCTCCTCCCAGTTCAAGAACATCTATGCATGAATTATCTTGAGAGCACATCATTGTATGCAACGCAATATGCTCTCCTTAGGCCTCTGACAGTTCTCTCTTATAGCTATCCATCAGCCTGATTCTCTCCAAGCCCCTGGTGTACAGCATATGTGCAACTCTCTGAGGCGCAACCTCTGCACCTGGGGCCAGAGGAACAGCAGGATGTTTGGTGCAGGAGAGGCCCAAACAAGAATAGCCGAGTACATTGCCTTGTACTTCACTGAGCCCTGAGAGATCTCTGTAAACTCTATAGAGAATTCCCTCCGTGTAAACAAAACTGCAAACTTGCATACCCTCCAACATTTCTATTAACAACAACAACAACAACAACCCATCTGATGGGTTGCCCCAACCACTCTGGGTGGCTTCCAACATCTACAAAACATAGTAATACATTAATCATTTAAAAACTTCCCTATACAGGTCTGCCTTCAAAGGTCTTTTAAAGGTTGTGTAGTTACTTATCTGCTTGGCTCAGAGGTCACATAACTTCATACCTTCCAGAAATTTCCCAATGAAACTCGGGACGTCCTACCATACCCTCCAACATTTATCCAATGAGGGATGTCCTAAGGAAAACCAGGACGTTCCAAGATCAGATCAGAAACCAGTCCCTGGGAAATAGGGAGACTTGGAGGGTCTGAACATGTAGAAGAAGGAGCAGTGCCTTGCACATGAATATCTCTTGTCAAAATATGTTTTTGTTCTCATGTTTTTGACACTGAAATTGAAAATAGCAAGATGAGGCCAAGGTCATGTGTGCTGCTGTCGTGTATGTACTATGTAGAGTACTATGGGAGTCCAGCCGCTTCATTTTACCACTACAATTAGATCTACCCTGAAGTATACAAATAATATAAAGCTGCCCTGCCACCTGCTGAATTAACTGGGTCCTTACGCATTAGGTGAGGAGGTCAGAGTGAGAACTCTAATTGAGCTTCCAGTCTCTGCCTACTCTAGAACATTAGCTCACACTTTTATAGTACCTTGATGAAGAGGACCAAGGCTATGTACACACCACACATGCGAAGCACATTCAAAGCACCCACCCTCCAAAAAGGATCCAGGGAACTACAGCAAACTAGCATGGTTTCCTGGATACTTTGCAGGGATGGTGTACTTTAAATGTGTTTGAAATGTAGAGCCCAACTCAGTAGCATGAGGTGAGGAGCAGTGGCATGTGAGAGGGGGCAAAGCAGCCATCCCTAGCTGTCTGGTACTGCCACAAAATGCTCATTCTGCAATTCTGGACCATGCAGATATATCTACTACAACAAAATATAAATGTGGTAAATATATTAAATTAAAATATGCCAGAATACTATCTTTTGAGGCTCATTTATTTGATATATGTTGATTAACTGTGTTTTTTGAGCCTTCATTGTTCAAGCTAGCAGAATATATATATTTTGAATTGCAAATCAGACCATCATAAGTCATAATCAAGAGTGGACCATTAAGTCCATTGATTTCAGTGGATCTGCTCCGGCTATGGCTTAATCAGATGCAGCCCACTGTGAGGGAACTGTAGATGTAAACAAATGGCAAAGAAATTAGTTTCTCAGAAAAAGAAAAAGAAATACTGGATAGAATGCAAGATTTAGTATGACCCATTTTGCGGAAACAAACACATAAAACACCAGAATTGCTAGCCAGCTTCTAATTTAACAACAGCACAAAACTAAAAATGTAAACAATATATGCAGTATATACAAATTATTTCCAAATTAAGTTGCTGGCATAGAAATAAGATATTTATTATTTATTTATTTGTAAAACTTGAGTTAATTTGTTCAATTTTATTGATATTTCCCAACATGAGGTTAGGATTTATTTATTTGCAATTTTTCCATGGTTACAATATGGAACAATATGGAACACTGTACAATACACATAAGCTGAACTTAACCTTCTCTAAGCTAACTGGCAACGTTGCTCTTCAGACTCTATTCATCTTAAATATACAGCAACATTTATCAGTATGGGGGGGGGGTGTCTGCGCGCAAAGGGGACTGCAGAATAGGAGAGAGAAGGATGCATGGAAATGGGGGTGATCTGAGTGCAAGGGAGAGTTGAAAAAAGGAGAGAGGATGAAGGGGGTAACTGTGATAACTGTGTGCAAAGGGGGCTGCAGTGCAGAATAGGAGAGAGGATAAGGCATTGAACAAGGGTGATCTTTTGTGCAAGAAAGAGCCGAGGAAAAAATTGCCACAACTGTTTAAAATTCTAGTTCCATTTTCTATCATCTGGGGGTGATAAAGTTGGAGGCTGGATCTTCAATCAGCCTCTCAGCATGCTGTTGCAGTATGGAAAGTATAACCCTAGGAGGAAAACGACCATATACGCTATAAGCAGCAACCGAAACTTTCGTTGTAGCAAAAGTGGAAAATGCAGCTTCTTCCTAGAAAAAGAAAAGATGGTGTTTTGTGGATGATAAAAAAATACCCCAACTAAATAAATGACTTGAAATTATAAATACAGTGGTACCTCGGGTTAAGTACTTACTTCCTTCTGGAGGTCTGTTCTTAACCTGAAACTGCTCTTAACCTGAGGTACCACTTTAGCTAATGGGGCCTCCTGCTGCTGCTGCGCCACCAGAGCACAATTTCTTTTCTCATCCTGAAGCAAAGTTCTTAACCTGAAGCACTATTTCTGGGTTAGCAGAGTCTGTAACCTGAAGCGTATGTAACCGGAGGTACCACTGTACATCTAGAACTCTAGATAATAACATTACAGCTATTTGGTCGGAGACAATTATCCTTTAATAGGTCATATGTTGGGCTGCCTTTGAAGGCTGTTTGGAAACTGCAGCTGGTGCAGAATTCGGCAGTCAGGTTGTTGATCGGGGTCAGATGATCAGAACATATAACACCAATTATGGCATGACTGCACTGGCTACCAGTTAGTTTCCAGGCTCAGGCCAAAGAGTTGGATTTGGCCTATAAAGCCTTAAGCTGCTCAGGAACCCTGTACCTCAAGGGCCACCTCTCTCCACATGAACATGGCCCTTCTTCATCCACCCACTCCATGAGAGGTTTGGAGGGTGACAGATGAGAGCAGGCCTTTTCATTGGTGCTCCCTAGCACAGCTTGTACAATGCTCTCGCCAGGGAGGCATGACTTAGAACCATTTTTAACCTGTTATAGGTACCAGACAAAAACTTCAGTTTCCCCCCAGGATTTTGGCCTTCTTCTGAAAGATATTGTGGCCTATTTTAAAGGAGTGGGATTTATAGTCCTGCTTTTTGATTAGCTGTGTGTCTCCTATTTGAATTGTTGTGTTTTTAGGTTTTTATTTTATTTATGGGGAAAGGGGGCGCGCACACACAAAAACCCTTTTGGCACCACAGTGCAGAATGGCATCATAGGAATGGGTAAAGGAACGAAAAACTAAAAGCAATAATACACTGTCATGTTTAATAACAAATTGCAAAGTCTTTGGGGAGGGGATTTTCTTGGGAGGGGGAATATTAAAGACAGAGCTATATAGCTACCATAACATGTAGTGAGGCCATGATTTTCTAGGCTCATCTAGATTTTTCTAGTTCATCTGTCTCTAAACTTTTTATAGCAATGTGATTTTCAGGAAACTGTTTCTCAGAAAGAGCAATAATTTATAACAGAGGTGACTAATCTGGGACCCATGGGCTATATATGGCCGCCAGAAGGTTTTTTGTGATCCTTAAAAATATATATCCAAAAATGTGTTTTTTTATTAAAAAAAATTACTCATATACCATGACACACGTATCTTGAAAAATTAGCTTATTTTCAACAGACAAGTGAGATGTTCACACATTTCCACATTGTCATCAGTGGTGGACGTTGACGTCTCAAATTTCAGTGGTGCCCTGTGTGATGCTCAAAACCATCACCCCATGCCTCACCTCCCACCTACCATTTGATGTCACAATTGTGACGCCCCCTGTGGCATTCCAGAAGCTCTGCACCCACCTCACCAATCATGCTCCCCTTGATCTGCCTTATCTGTTGTGTCTGCTTTTGCCTCTATTGTTTTTGGAAAGAGAGCATTAGTATGTTTTATACAAAATGTAAAAGATCACATTTCATATATTGTTCTTTTAGAACATATTACTTAGCATCTGGAACTGCATATCTCTAAGAATGTGTCTCTAACTCCTAGTCTAGACAAAATCCTAGAAATCTTTTCATGGGCCAAATGCTTTGGATCAAAATCCAAAGGATGTCAAATATGTTTTTTTTTTTCCCCCTCTCTCTGCCCTTTTTCTGGTTTAATATTCTTTTCTGGTTTAATATTTGACAGGCCTTTTTGAAAGAGATTTATTTTCTATAGCTCACTTAGGAGATACCGTGGCCAAAAGAAGTTTTCTGCTTCCAGGAACTGTTAATAGTACTGAATATATTGTTCATTGCGGGGAATCAAAGTGTACTGAAACGCACTGATTGCTCCATATAGAAATTTGGAACAGAAAATATGGCATGCTCATTTGAGAAAACTTGGCAAGTTTTTGTATGCTTCTTTTCTTCTGAGTTGTGTAAATTGACTTGGGGAAGTTCTGATTTGATTACTAGACCATCCTTATGATAATGTGCCTTAGGTGGGCCTGTGTTGCTGGAAGCTGACACAGCCTATCCTTGAAAAGCACAGCAAGAAGGAACTTAATGAAAAGCTTCTGAGAAGGCTGCCAATTGTGATGCATTCATCCGGCAGGACAGTCAGAGATCTCTAAATCAGTCTGCTTCTACTGTTCATCTGAGGGGGAACCACATCAATAATCAACATGCAAAACAAATCAAGGATAACAAGTGAAGCTGAGGCAGGGCTGCAACAGCGTATGCCTCTAAAAGAGTAACACTAATCATGGGCTTAAAGATATGCAACTCAAGGTGGCCAGAGCTGCCAACATGATTTCCCATCATCTGAGATGCCACCATGGTTATGGCTTCACACTGAGTAGGGTTCACTTTTTCTGGCATAATGCCGCTTCCAGTTTCATATACAGGCAATATTAGATGCCCTAGACCAGACCATGGTCCAGAACCCAGAAAACGGATGTCTTTAGCAATCTTCATCAGCCTGCAAGTCACAGAATTCATTGCCCCACTCAGGTCACCTAGGGCACCATGAGCAGCAAGGGCTTCAGATTTGTTTGGAGCAGTAATGAAGGGCAAGCTTGTTAGCACAGCCACCTTAGCAGCCATCTTCTCAGGAAAACCAATTCTTGTATTCCTCTGAATACAAACGGAAGTGCCAACAGTACTGATATGATCCTAGTGATTACATATCTGACTTGCTGCACCTAAGCACTAAATTCCTGCCCAGGGGGAAGGGAACTGCATCCCTTAAAACAGAATTTAAGATTGGAAAAATGTGAAACTGGGGGAACCAAAATTGACAGATTTGTCCATCCCTAGTTACAACAAAATCAATAAAGGATATTTTGGCACCTTAAAGACCAACTATTTTAAATGATACAAGATTTTGTAGGCTTGAGTCCATCTGGTGCCAAGAAATCTCATCCATGAAAGCTTATGCCAGCAGTAGACTATAATTCCCCCCAGCCTCAGTCACTATGGTCAGTGTTGGGGATGGTGGGAGTCCCAAAAATATTGGGAGGGCATCACATTGACTACCTCTGGCTTATGCCACAATAATAATAAAAAGATCTTTAATGTGCCACATAACTCTTTGTTCAAAATGGAAGGTGTTGCAATATTTCACTAATGAACAAAAGTTGCAGGAAAATTTTCTGAGAAGTCAGAGTTCTAGCATTATGTTGTAATACTGGTGTAACTATGAAGAATTGTTTGTGCAGCACTTATCTGAACCAATACAAAAGGGCAAAAGTATTCTGTAAACACACCACCACATGATACATTCCTGGAAGACAAGAAGAAAGCAGGAATCAAAAGGACAGCTGCAGCAGGGTGAAGATCAATAGCAAAAAAAATTTTTGTTTGCTTCTCAGTTTCTGTGGAATATGCTTTTTCAGATCTTCATACTGTACTTCCCATTATATTTTACCTCTTTCTCTCTCTGATGCCATTTGTGTGGCTGCAACCATTTGATTTTGTTGTTGTTGTTAGAAACACCAGTCTCCCAAGGCTATATTAACATTTTATGAGGTTTTGTATTCCCGTGGGAGTAAAATGATTCCACAGTTCACCTTTAAAACAGAAGTCTGAAAAACAGTAACTTATAAATAGAAGTTTTGGCCAACCATGCTGTGTCTTCAACCAAGGTGTTTCATGAAAATATTTTCTATTCAAGCTGCTTGATGTTGACATCTATATTGTAGTTTCTTAAGTTGCAGTACCTTGTGAGGTCTGAACCAAGAAACTGTAGTTTGTGCACTATTTGAAAACTAGGTTATCAGGATCTGATCCTGGAAGATCCAGGCTTGATCCCAGTTACTTCCCAGAGAGTCAGAGGCAGCTGTTCATGGTAGGTCTTATATTACTGGTCACCCATTCCTTCAGAAGTAATCTGTCAAAGGCCACATACCACTTGTATAGGATGAGAGCCCAAAGTGGGCAGTTTGCAGGATTGCATAGCAAACTTGCTCACTGACACCCCATATCTCTCCTCCTTTCTTTGCTCCCCCCTCCCTCTCTCCATCCAGTTTACATTCTCATACTGCCTTTCCCTCCTCCATTAACACAGATTACATGTGACTGCTTGCAGTTGGCTTTCCTTCCATTGTTTTGTCCATTTCCATTTCCCCCTTTCTACCGTCCCACCTCCCCACCCCGGGCTTCCCCAACCCTCCAGTTTCCTGCCAAGTTTTTTTCGCCCAGCCTTATTGTGTAGCAGCTACATCTTCTCTACCTCTCTACCCCTATCTCTCACATTCACAAAACAGGAGAAGAAATGACCCCAAGGAGGTGAACTGGGCAGCTATAGTGAACCTGCTGTGTCCCAGAGAGCTGTATTAAATTAGACTGGTGGCAACAGGTTCCCGAGCACTGCACTAGGGCATGCATGTAATGGATCGGTTTTAGGACTTATTGGTGTGACCTTGACCATTTATGCTGAAAGTTGTTATGTGTTCTATGTTCTTGAGCAGACTTCTTGAATCCAATTGATCTTGGTTAATCAAGTCACATGAATATTGTCATGCAACCAGACAGGTTTCTTAGGGTCCTTGGAGATTATGGCAAAGAATATGCTGTCAATTGATCCATCAAAGATCCTATAGAGAAGAAGCTTGTCCCTTCCAAACATTATTTCTCTGCAAAGTTGTTTCCAAGCTGAACAAGTGTTATAAGTCTGCAAATGAAAAAAGCTGATTATTTGGGGTTGCATTTTCCACCTTGCTCAGGATGAAAGTGTAATTCAGATTATTTGCAGCTGGGCAGCTGGAAATACGCGCCCCTTCTACCAGCATCATTTTCTTTGCTAATGCCTACAAGATGATGATACGTTTATATGTTTGAAAAGTAGACTTCTTTGATAAAAAGTATGTTCCACTGAAATTTATAGCTTTCACATGCAGACCAGATGAACTAGAAATAGCAATCTGGCAAATATGATCTCTCTCAAAATAGTGCTTGACTCATTCCGTGATTGTTATTTCAAGTTTCAAACCCCAAATATTTATAAATTCGTTTTTATTGTGCTTCTTGCCATATTGGTACGCTAGCCTGTGTACAGCACATTGTCAAAACAGCCAAAGATGCGTCTTTCAAAGTCCACACCTCTAAAATAGACACCTTTTTAAACTAGGTGTTTTGGGACTACAATTCCCATCATCCCTGACCCCTGGTCCTGTTAGCTAGGGATGATGGGAGTTGTAGTCCCAAAACAGCTGGAGGGCCAAGTTTGGCCATCACTGAGGTAAAGGCATGACTTTACTGCAATATATTTTATTTCTCCTATCAATGGGGAGCCTGGTCCAATCATGTGTGAATGAGTGTGAGAGAGCAAGCATTCATCTCATTGTCAGAATCTGACAGGAAGTGATGGTGAGTGGGAGACTCCAAATTCACACTCGGAGAAAGGAGTTTGGAAGCCGACGAAAACCACTTCTGTTAAAATGATTTTCGTTATAAAGGAGGAACAGAATAACTTTTCTCCGGCATAAAATGCCCTTACAATACCAAATCCTGTCTTGTGCAGTAAACTAATACTGCAGTCATTTCCCCCAGTCCAGTTCCTTAGGATGTTGTGACGTTCCCTGGCTGTTCCTGTGAATGTTATGTTGCTCCTTGGCATCGCTGCTAGCCAAATCTCAATTCACCTTACAGCTCTTCTCTCTCCCGTCATTATTTTTCCTCCCTGACTCTATCTACCACAGTCACACCTGGAACTTGGCTGCAGGGTCCCCTCACTGAATGTGCTTCACAAACTCACAGCAACACTTTCTTCTTCCTTCCTAGCCCACCCTTCCTGCTCTTCTCTTCTCTTCCCCCTTCCCCTGCCTAACTGCCCCATTGTGACTTTCCCAACATTCTGATTCCCTTGGCAACAGTTGCCATGACTGCCCAGAACTCTATCGCCCTCAGCTAGTGTGTGTGTATGTATGTATGTATGTATGTGTGTGTATATACACACACACACACACACACACACACACACACACACCCTAGCCCCTGTTTTTCCCCAGGTGACTAGCCTTATGAAATACACGAAAACCAAAACAGAAATGTTAAATGTTCAATAAATTTGAAAATATGACTATACCTATGTCACCTGTCCCAGGGCATTTCCAGGTGAGGGTTTCATATTGCAAATAGGTTGTTCAAATGTCGTCACAACAGTAGCTAGGGGGTGTGGTGTTAGCGTTGAATTATCTGCAGGAAGACTAAATCCAGATTAAATGGGGGAAATCCAGGCTGGCATTTTGATGGCAATGATATCATGTGAAGCCTACAAAAAAGAAAAATGCATGAGGTGTGCCTATCCCACAAGAAACACCCACCTGGAAGCACCCGGAAATACATTTAAAAAGTGTGGCTTAACAAAAGTTTCCCAGGTTCTTTAACTGAGCAATTTCTGAGTCCAACCAGAGTGAGCTATTGATTAACACTCGTGTTCTGCAACTGTTGCGAGCCTGTTTTTGTAAGCCTGACAGTTTGTTATCTGCATGTGTTTTGCTCATTAGCCTTAGGTCAGTGTGAAGGATCTTTCCAAGATAACAAAACGCACTTTGAAATCTAAAAACCTAAAAAATAGTAAGAGTAGGTTTTATCTCTGGACTCTTTGAAGAAAATTAGGAGAAAAGTATCATGAACAAAATGAGCATAAGCAGAAATCAGGATTTGGCAATCTCTTTTAGAGGTGATGGTTTTTTTCCACTTCTGTAAGTTGCAGACCATAAGTAAATTATGAATTTTGTTCCTTGGGCACATTCTAAACACGGCAGCATTAGTTAAGAAGCTCCTTAAAGCAGTAGCGCAGTCCCTTGGGGAAGCAAACAGAACAAGGTTAACTTTCTTGCTTAGATGCTTTGAAGACAAAACTGCTTGTGTCGGCTGTTGCCCATGAAATCTCATGCTAAATTAAAACCAATTTGTCACAAAGATGCTGTAGTCTGCTATAGCACTCTGAAATCCCAAATACACAGGGCTGATATTTCCTTGCGATTTTGGTCAGCTCCTTGAAGATCTTTCGTTTCCTCTCAAATTATCCTGTCAATGCTATGGAACGGTTCACAGGCCAGGAAGGTCCCCGAAGATTGTTTAACGCAACCTCTTCCCTCAGGCAGATTCCTCCAAACATTCTTGGACGTTCCCATTCCACCTCATGATGAGCGTGGTGTATTATGAAGCGAAAGCTAGAAAGGTTCCCTAAGGCAGGGAGGCCTGCTTGATTCAAGGGATGCATTATTCAAGTACAAAAGTGCTTGACTAGAACATCACAGCTACTACTCCATTCTAAGGCAGTTTTTGTATGCCTGTTTTTTTGGGGGGGGGGGGCATGTGCAGCATGAGGACAGTCCACCGTGGCTCCCTTTTGAGAATCTATAAAACAACCATCTTGCCTGGGTGATGAAATAATCTTTTCATTGGCGCCAGACTTGTGTTAGGGATACTCTGAGTCTGACAGCTTATCCTCACTGAGAGGAAATTACTTGAACCATTAAACGAATTCACCAAAGGATGAGTGCAAAAGAAGTATCTTTCACGGGACTGAATGGAATCATTTTTTAAAAACATTGCCATCTGTATCACCCAAACTTTCCACAGCAAACCAAAACTGTTCTGCACATAATTATCTTGGTCTTAGGTAGGTGAGAATGGAGGTGGGAAAGAGGAACGCGGCAACAGAATGGCACATTGTGCTGTCACGCACATGTTTTTTGCTCCCTGGTAATCGACATGGCAGCAGGTGACAGCAACTTATGGCAGGCAATTAAAGTGTGGCTGCAGAGTGTCAAAACTGGATACCTAGCTTGCAGCAGTTATCACTGCCCCAGATTTGATCTCCAGTCTCTGAACTTCAAGAAAATAGTTTCCTTAAGTCCTAAGAAAACTGCTGCGTTTTTCCTTTAAATTCCTGCTTTGGAAGTGTGCTTACTATTCATTTATTCCTAGGGTCCAGGAGAATTTTTAACCATCCTGTCTATTTCCCTACTGCACTCCTATATTCAGTGTAGGTGATATCATTCAGTGTAAGTAGGAACAAGCAAAGCATACCATGCCCCAAACAAGTTTCATTTAAAATAAAATAAAATAAAAATTGCTCCATAGATGAAACCAGGCCACATGTGCCCAAAGTTTAAACAAGCAAAAAGGGATATCAGTCATTCTAACCTGGGAATGTGGAAGTCCTCAAATACGGAGAAATTGCTGAGATGCTTCCAAGTACCATCTCCAATGGTAGGGGTTTTGTGATCTTTGCTTAGTAGTTTCCCACACACAGTCAGCTGTGATCCCACCTACTGCCTGAATGTGGCCTTCAACGGGGGGGGGGGGAGTTTCCCACTACTAATCTATTGGCTGCAGGAGCTGTATACTCATTGCACCTCTTCCACTCTGAATTAATTGTAGAAAAGATCAAGCATGTTCGCATTAGTATTATTCTAAAATTCAAAAGCTCTTCAGAGAAGAGCAAAAGCACGTGATCATTCATGCTCCAAAGAATATGGAAATAGCAAGTAAAGACCTTAACTTTAATGTCATGTGAGCTGTAAACATCTTCTACAATTAGCCACCTGCTTCTTCTAGCTTACAACTTTAACTCCATGGACCCATATTTTGCCTTTTTCTTTTAAGACTCAGTTCTAGTATGTTGCAATTTAGGTCTGAAGCTGAGGTCAGGGGTAAATATCACAACTAAAAGAGAGAGGGGAAATAAACTCTCCTCAGCCCTTTCAAAAGCTTAAGTAAGTTGAATTGTTTTCACCTGTAGCAACAGGAAGGTAAGGAACCAAATGAATTCTGCTGGGAAATCAAAATCTGGGGGCCACCACAGAAAAGACTCTGTTCCTGATGCTGCCGACCTTTCTTCAGATAGTGGCATCTCTTGGAGCAGAGCCTCTCCTAAAGAAATCAGCATTATGGTTAGGTTTACATGGGGTAAGGAGACCACATGCAGCTAAGGTTGTTTAAGGCTTCAAAGATCAGTGTCAGGGATTGAATAGCACTCAGAAACCAACATGAAGACATCAAATATCATTCATCACCAGAGGTATGTACTCAAAATTTTGGGTTCCTATTAAAAGCCTGTTTGCTGCTCGGGGGGGGGGCTGCTGTTTTTAAATGTTTTTCAAGGGCAGTCCTGTGTAAAGTGCATGTTATTAGAAAAAGGATTTTCTTGCTGGTCAGGTAGGGATGGGGGTAACCCTGATCTGAAATCCTGGAGAGCTGGAGGAGTGTAGAAAATACTGAGCTTGATGGATCAATGGTCTGACTTGGTGGAAGGCAGCTTCCCATGTTTCTCATTTTAATCATTCTCTATATACATACCTTGCTTTGCATGAAATCTGTGTGTGTCAATTATCTATTCTTGCATTAGCCTGCCCTCTTGTGGTATTCTTAGCTTCAGAACTGACAACTCATCTGGCAATTAGGTTATATCCTGATACACTTTAAAATCAACGTTCATTCTTCTTTCTCCAAAAGCTCCAGGCCAAATTTTCACTGACTTTAGAGTCCTTCTAGCAGGTGAACTGATTAACGAACTCAGCACTAATACAGATGTCTTTCCACCTGAGCTTCAGGTGGCCTCTCCATCTTCCTGCATTTGCATGTTTGCTCAGGTTTGTTGGTTTTGGTTTGTAGTCATAACTACCTTTTCAATAGTTAGTAAAACTGCTTGGGGGCAGGGGGTGAACATGTCACATCATAGGGGTCAGTCAGCCAGTGTCCTGTGCAATTGGCTTATGTTGCAAATAGGAAAAATCAGATTTCTGGGATTTGGTCCTGAAGAGAAGACTACAGTTCCTCTTCTGGTGTCCCACTCATGTGATGAAAAAAGTGGGGAGAGATCGCAGCAGCCCCCACTCATAGAATAATATGTGCACATAGTCCTCTATTGCATGAATGGCAAATATGCCACTGACTGGGCACCTGTTCACCTATACAAAACCACCTGTACCTTCAGGTGTTTGCATGGGGCCTCCTGTCAGAATCAGTACATGAAAGGAAAGGATCCATAGGGTCATTAATCTTGTGAGCAGAGCCCCTGAAGGGGGTGGTACATATGTGTGGAATATGGCAAGTGGAATTTCTCAGTGGGGTTAATAACTCAAAGTTGTGTATGTCATGCACAGCCTAAGCCTTCAAAAAGAACACTCTCTTTTTTGTTCTCATAGTAGATGTGTTACTCTCTTGCAGAAAGGGAGCAGCAAATATCCCCATTTCCTTCTGCAATAGCATTTATCTTCTTAATCTTGGTAGAACTGATTTTTCTTTTGTTTCAAACCCATGACGATAAAGTACATAGTATCTCAGACATTTAAAAACAACAAATAAAGTATCTAAACTTGCATACTGTGTAACAGTATGTAAAGCTACTTTTGAATATCATTCACTAGCCAACTACCAGACTGTGGAATGTGACTAAAATAGATTTGTTCCTGTCCTGCATTTGCCAACACAGGTGGGTGGATTAAATTATCCTCTAACTAGCAAGACCAAGGAGCTTTCCAATAGGTCAGAAAAGGTTGCTAAGAGAGTAGGAAGCTGTCCAGCTATAGAGTCACATGGAGCTGAGACAGATAAGATGGTACACCAGGATTGTCTATGCACCACTTGCATTAGTTCTGGGCCCCCAACTAACCCTGCCCCTCAACTCCTTCCTGGAACATCAGCTGGGCTCTGATCAAGACAATGTGTTTGGCCATTGCCCTCTTTCCCAAAAGTCTTGTTCCTTGTGGTCTAAGACTCTGCTTGAGCACCCTTTCATCTCTTTTCTCAGGATTGTGGGGATAATTTGGGGATGAGAGGTGGAACCAACCAGAATGCATTTGCCCCCTAAAATCTGGAATCCCTACAAGTGTGGCACTTTCCTTGGTGGTATATGAGGAGGTTTATGAGTCTCCACTGGCCCCCTCTTGATTCCCATATAGGAATTAGGGCCAACAATGGGACCCTCCTCTGAGCAGGAAGATCTTTCCCGGATTTAGTTGTAGTTCCTGTAGGGCAGAGGTGGAAACTTTTTCCAGCCTCTTGAGCAACCTTGCAAGGGCCATATGCTAGTAGTGGCTGGGGCCATAGGCAAAAGTGGGACAGATATGGCTCTTACATTTATACAACAGGTTGTACATTCCCAAGGCAGAGGTTTCCATGTACACTCACAACTCTCCATACAAGCAAGCAAGAGGCTCAATGACACATTCCAAGCAGGAAGCCAACATAGCTCAAGGACACACTCCAGCTGGGCCAAAGCTGGTAAGGGATTAGGGGAAGAGGATGTGACATAGGAAGTGGGTGGGGCCTAAGGAAAATCCTGGGATTCAGACAGAAAGTTTTAGAGGATGATGCTGGCCCCCCAGGCCTGAAATTCCCCACCCCTTTAATAGAGCATTACCATTTTGCTGTCATCAAAGTTGGTGGTAACACCAAAATTGCCCTTTACAGTGGTACCTCTGGTTACGTACTTTATGAAGAATATTTAATGCTCAGATAAGCCTTGGCGTCCAGCCCGCTTCGGCTGCGCAGTTACCAGCCAGGCCTCCGGACTTCAAAGGCCACATTCCAAAGGCTCTGAGCAACACGCAGAAATCAGCAGCAGCCAGAGAAAGCTGCAAACTCAAGTGCTTTCCTTCAGTTTGCTTAAATAAAGTCCACTCAGGATCTTAGCAGCTAAAAGCAGTTTTATTTAAGCAGAAACTATCCATTGTTGAACAGCATCGTGAAAACACGTCCACTCTCCTCAAAAGCGAAAGTAGAGAGAGAGAACAAAGGCTGGAGACTCTCGGAAATGACGCAGGATCTCCCCCCTCCCAACTTGTAGGCAGGGCGTACACTCTGAGCTGTTTAACCCTGTAAGCTCAGATTCTCCTCACACTTTATTCGTTCCAGCGGTCCGTTCTTAACCTGAAACAGTTCTTAACCTGAAGCACCACTTCAGTTAATGGGGCCTCCCGCTACTGCCGCGCCGCAGCCGCATGATTTCTGTTCTCATCCTGAAGCAAAGTTCTTAATCCGAGGTAATATTTCTGCGTTAGCGGAGTCTGTAACCTGAAGCGTATGTAACCTGAAGCATATGTAACCCGAGGTACCACTGTACCTTTTGCTTATGCTATTGCTTTTGATCAATTTTATCTGTTTCCATTTTATCTTAAGTTGTTTTGAGTTTTGTTTTTTATAAATAATAGTAATAATAATAATTTATTATTTATACCCCGCCCATCTGGCTGGGTTTCCCCAGCCACTCTGGGCGGCTTCCAACAAAACACTAAAATACAATAACCTATTAAACATTAAAAGCTTCCCTAAACAGGGCTGCCTTTAGATGTCTTCTAAAAGTTGGTAGTTATTTTTCTCTTTGACATCTGGTGGGAGGGCTTTCCACAGGGCGGGTGCCACTACCGAGAAGGCCCTCTGCCTGGTTCCCTGTAACTTGGCTTCTCACAGCGAGGGAACTGCCAGAAGGCCCTCAGTGCTGGACCTCAGTGTCCAGGCAGAATGATGGAGGTGGAGACGCTCCTTCAGGTATACTGGACCGAAGCCGTTTAGGGCTTTAAAGGTCAGCACCAACACTTTGAATTGTGCTCGGAAACGTACTGGGGGCCAGTGTAGGTCTTTCAAGACCAGTGTTATGTGGTCTCGGCGGCTGCTCCCAGTCACCAGTCTAGCTGCCGCATTCTGGATTAGTTGTAGTTTCCGGGTCACCTTCAAAGGTAGCCCCACATAGAGTGCATTGCAGTAGTCCAAGCAAGAGATAACCACAGCATGCACCACTCTGGTGAGATAGTCCGCAGGCAGATAGGGTCTCAGCCTCTGTACCAGATGGAGCTGATAAACAGCGGCCCTGAACACAGAATTGACCTGTGCCTCCATGGACAGCTGTGAGTCCAGAATGACTCCCAGGCTGCGCACCTGGTCCTTCAGGGGCACAGTTACCCCATTCAGGACCAGGGAGTCCTCCACACCTACCCGCCTCCTGTCCCTCAAAAACAGTACTTCTGTCTTATCAGGATTCAGCCTAAAGCTGTTAGCTGCCATCCATCCTCCAACCGCCTCCAGACACTCACACAGGACCTTCACCGCCTTCACTGGTTCCGATTTGAAAGAGAGGTAGAGCTGGGTATCATCCGCATACTGATGAACACCCAGCCCAAACCCCATGATGATCTCTCCCAGCAGCTGCATGTAGATGTTGAAAAGCATGGGGGAGAGGACAGAACCCTGAGGCACCCCACAAGTGAGAGCCCAGGGGTCGGAACACTCATCCCCCCACCACTTTCTGGACACGGCTCAGGAGGAAGGAGTGGAACCACTGTGTAACAGTGCCCTCAGCTCCCAGCCCCTCAAGACGGTCCAGAAGGATGTTATGGTCGATGGTGTCAAAAGCCGCTGAGAGATCCAGCAGAACTAGGAAACAGTTCTCACCTTTGTCCCTAGCCCGCTGGAGATCATCGACCAGTGCGACCAAGGCAGTTTCAATCCCATGATGAGGCCTGAATACCGACTGGAAGGGATCCAAATGGTCCGGCTCTTCCAGGCGTGCCCAGAGTTGTTCAGCAACCACTCGCTCCTTTCCCCACCTTTCCCAAGAATGGAAAATTTGAGACTAACAAATGTAATAAATAATAATAGCTCATATAATCTTCTTTTTCTCAGTAATAAAAAAATAAAACATCAGACCTGTTATCATTACAGGTACACACTTGTAACAGGCCTGTATCTATAGCTTTTCAAAAGTAGCTGTCATGTTGAAGAGAGGAGAAGCCTATTTATTTATAAAATACATCTAATACATAATAAAACCATGTGAAATATTGTTAATTATCTCCCCTCCCCCATGGTTTCCAAAATGTGAGGAGAAAGTGACTTTTTGGTCTCACTCATCTACTGAAATACAGAGTGCATCCACTGAAGTCTCAGCGGAGTTAATTCCCTCTTCAAATTAAATTTAGCTTAATCCAATAAAGAGTTTTCCAAGGAATATTCTCTTTCTATATCAGGATGTTGGTTAACATTGGCCAAAGAGGTTAGGTCTTTTTGTATAAATAATATGTCCCTGGGGCATTGCTTACATTCCAGTTTAGTACCGTGCCATCAACATAGTACCCAGAAACCTCTGTAATTGGATGAATTGAGCAGTTTTGTAACACCAAGCACTTAATCTGGTTTGATCTATGCACATAAACATAGCCTTGGAAGTTGCATATGATTTAATTTTAGCAGGAAATTAAATAGACACGAAGAGCTCATCCTTTCTGGGAGTGCTACAGTCACTTCTCAACATCATCAGCATAATGACGTGAGTGCTGCTTTTCTGTTGCTGAAGATCCCTGAACAGAGCCCTTCTAGCCACTTCTCAATATGTGCAGAAAAGCCTGAATTGTGGCCATACTGACTTCCAAATATCAAGTAAAAGATCCAATATTAAATATTAGTTCCTATCAAATAGAATCAGATACCAAATGTCAAGTGTCAATAATCAAACCCTGACAACATTTTTTTTTTAAGCCTGATGGCCATTATAAAATTACTTTAGGCTATATATGAATCTCTGAGAATACTGGAAAAGTTGTTTGGTATCCCGGTGGTCCTAATCAGAGAAACTTGAAAACCAGATCTCAGTTTGGGAATATTCCACAGCCTACAGCATGCTCCATTTCTCCCTCCTCTCCACATGAGCCTCAAGCGATTTTTCACTCTATTTTCTCTGCATGGAAAAGGATCTCCCCTTGCTCTCCACTGTCAAAGCATCTGCATTGGGGATTGCAACAAAATCTAGGGAAATCTGCCGATTGAAGTCCCAAGTGACAGTATGGATAAGATATACAGTAATTTGCGCACCCTGGGACCCTTGGGTGAATGATAGATTATAAATACTTTTAACAAACCACATCAAATTAAATAATTAAATTCAGCTGCTGGGCATGGAAGCCATTTTGAAGTTTCCACTCAACTAGCAAATTGCAGGCAAAAAGTTGGGCTCCACGTATTCTTGGTGGGTCAAAATAGGAGCAAACGGAAAGTGCCCAATAGACTCATCCTTTCATACAAAGTCTGCTGTGAGCCAAGATATCAGTGAAAAACTGAGGCATTTCCCCTCCTCACCTCCACTTACATAAGCAAACCTAAGTTTGTCACAATTGCAATGTAGAGCTGCAGCCAATCAGAGCACCCCAAACACAGAGCTGAAGCAAATTAGGTCACACTGCTGAGCATATCTGTGTGACGCTTGTGTTTACAAAAACTTATTTGTTGCATTTGTAGTCTACATTTTAGGTGTTGTCAGAGACTGAGATCTCCTGAGAATAGCTTTTTCCTTAGAATGTGGGAAGCCAGCACATTGACCATTGAATTTCACAGGGTGACAAGGCCACTACTCTCAAATGTATTGGCTCTATCATTGAGCTTTGCTTTGACAAATAACAACAGGAGTGATTCTCCATGTTTTTAGCCTTTTAATGATTCCCCCCCCCCTTTTAATTAAAAATGGATCAAAATGTTCAAAAGCATGGTTGAATTAAAGTCAATAGTCAATATAAACAGAAGTCATTTCCCTTCTCTTAAAACATCTTTGATACATGCCATGAAAGTGTAATTTACTGAAATGTAACTTGTGCACCTTTTCTTTTTTTAAAAAAAAAAAAGCACTGCAAATGCATAGCAAATAGGTATTTTAAAAATGAAGAGCAGAGCAGCTGCCCCCATGAATCTGAGAAAATTGTAATAACATTGCTTACTACAGGAAGAACTTAGATTTTACATACAATATGAAAGTGTTCTGTGTGGAAGAGCTTTGTGGTACCATTAGTAACATGTGCTTAGCATTTACCATGGCAACTGCTACTTCAGTAACAAGGAGCAAGTGGAGATCTCCTAGAATCTAGCACACAGGTTTTTGTCAATTTCCTATATGCCTGTAATGTGTAACTAACAGCTAACTTCATTTTGTACTATACACAAAGAAGAAAACTCAGTTAAGGAGACTTGGGGGAACTGCAAGATATACTTGTAACACGTGTCTGGACTTCGTTGCTCTGTGTGGAAACTTCAGGAGAGCAATAGCAAAACAATCCAGCCTCTCAGAGAGAGATGGGATCTGAAAGCCACATTGGCTCAGGAGAAATCCACTAAGAATTACATAAATTACATTTATTTCTTTAATTTGCCCCAGCAAAGTGGCTGTCCTTTCAAAGTCAAGCTGAGGGTTAAAAGACAAATGGTGTGCTTTTGCTGCTGCTTATTCAACGACTTGCTTCTTTGTCTAACCATTAGGAATCACTGTCATCTACAAGGATTCCCAAACAATTGTTTGTGTCTACCCCTGGATGTTCTCTGCAAGCAGCTTTAAAGTATCTGGAAAACATAATGCCAGTTAAGGTAAATATTTGTGGTCTCTGTTTCTTCTCCCCAGTAATCTATTTCCTTGTCTCTCTCTCTCTCCACACACACACACACACACACACACACACGATTTCCAATGAGCTGAAATGTTTTGAAGGCTAAGAGACAGTCCTTCAAATTCAGGTATGTTCCTGAAAGGACCAGCTGCTCATCTTGCCACTGTGGAAAACCGGCTTCTGCACATCCTTTTCCAACTTGGTACCCTACAGATGTTTTGCACTACAACTCCCATCAGCCCCACTGAGCCTGCCCAATGGCCAGAGATGATGGGAGTTGTAGCTCAGCAATATCTAGAGAGCACCAGGTTGGGGAAGGCTACCTTAGAGCACAGTTAGCCAATGGGATGTCTTCCAGAGAAGGAGCATAGCTCTTAAGGAGAAAGACTATAGCTCTGGTGTTGGTGCATATGCAATGCATGCAAAAAGCCCCAGGTTCAATGTAATTTAGTTGTCAATATTTGTTTTTAAAAGTATTACTAGTTTTATCTGTGCTTTATTGATGATTGTTTTATGTAATTGTTAAAACAATTTTGTGGATTTTGGCTATGATTTATCAGTAATTCTATTATGCACATCACTTGGAGAGTTTTTTGATTAAGTGGTTTATGAATCTAAATAAGTAAAAATAAATCCCTAGCATGCTCAGTGAAGGCTGGAAAATACTCCTGCCTCAGACCCCAGAGCAGGGGTAGGCAACCTAAGGCCTCGGGGCCGGATGCGGCCCAATAGCCTTCTCAATCCAGCCCGCGGATGGCCCGGGAATCAGCGTGTTGTTACATGAGTAGAATGTGTCCTTTTATTTAAAATGCATCTCTGGGTTATTTGTGGGCATAGTGGACCGGCCCATGGCTGAAAAAGGTTTCTGATCCCTGCCCTAGAGGGCCATTGCCAGTCAGGGTCAACAGTTAGAGGGTTCAGAGTTGGAGGGCTCATTGGTCTGACTTACTGTAAGGCAGCTTCCTATGTTCAGATCTTGTTGGACTACGACTTCCATCAAAACCTCAAACTCACAATTCCTTTGTCCCCAAATAGAGGAGAGAATTTTGGATGCCAGCTTTGCAGAACAGAATTTTCTTTGTTGCTTACCTCAGCTGGGGGCGGGGGGGGGTCCCATCACTAAACCTATTTTGCCACTTGCAAATAGGTTGGGGGATTTGGAGAGCTGCAGAAGTAGTAGTCTGAAGAGGTGGCTTTGCATGGGATGGTTGATCATGTAGCAGCGTGTTTGCGGTCGTCTCTCTCACAGCACAAGCCTATGCATATCTACTCTGATGTAGTTTGATGACATTTACTCAAAGCTAAATTTTATAGGGGACGTGGGTGGTGCGGTGGTCTAAACCACTGAGCCTAGGGCTTGCCTTTCAAATCCCCACGACGGGGTGAGCTCCCGTTGCTCGGTCCCTGCTCCTGCCAACATAGCAGTTTGAAAGCTCATCAAAGTGTAAGTAGATAAATAGGTACCGCTCTGGCAGGAAGGTAAACAGAGTTTCTGTGCGCTGCTCTGGCTCACCAAAAGCAGCTTAGTCATGCTGGCCACATGACCCGGAAAAACTGTCTGCGGACAAACATCAGCTCCCTCGGCCAGTAAAGCGAGATGAGCGCCGCAACCCCAGAGTCGTTCGCGACTGGACTTAACTGTCAGGGGTCCTTTACCTTTAAATGTTATAGGGTTACAGCCTCAATCTCTCTATTTCTTACATGTGTCTACACCTGCAATAGAGAATATCTAATGCTGTAGGTATCCGTTATACCGGAATGCCTTTCCCCACACTGACTTGAATACTGTATGTTTCTAACTTGTACATAAATGAAAACTCTTGTCCCTCTGTGTTAAAAACAGCAAACTTTTAAAACTGGTTTTAAAAAAAAGCAATAGTGCCCTCTAGTGATTTGCCAAGCACTGAGGAGAGCTGTGTAATAATGCATCCCAGGGAATTTAATCTAGGGCCATAAATGGATTAGAATTTACTGATTTGTTGCATAACAGATAGCAGGACTGTGCAATTCTCACTACACTGTATCTTTCATAAATTGCAGAATATCACTGTGATCTGTCAAATTACAATCTGTCTATATCACAGTCCTGGTTATTCAAATCAGTTCTGAGAACACTTACAAATGCTAATCTGAAAGATTCCCCCCCCTCCAAATCCATATATGAAAGGTATTTCACTCCTCATAAATTAAATAAGATATATCAGCTGAATCTATTTTGTTGGAGATGCAAGAAATTAAAAGCAGATTATATCACATTTTCTGGAGATGCATGAAAATAAGAAATTTCTGGGGCACAGTCCTTAACACAATACAAAGAATAGACCATATCAAGAAATCCAAAATATTTACTTTTTTGTTTACTAAAAACAAAAGTGAGAGACATAGACTTGCAGGTTGTTTTCAGCTTACTTCTGACAGCTAAGATATGTATCGCAGAATTATGGAAAGAAGAAAGACCCCATACATGAAGAGAGTGGATACAGAAGTCCTGGGAAATTGTTTTGTTAACCAGATTGATCTACCAAAGGAAATAATCAATTAAGCAACAAGAAGATAAATACATGAAAAATAGGCACTTTAAAAAAAATACTAGAACACAGAAAAAATTGTGCTTATGTGGAAATCAGAAGTTGTTCCTGCACTATAAAAAATCATTGTGTGTTAATTTGGGCCTGGCCTCCTCCATCCCAATCCTAAATACTGTACATGTGATTTTTAAAGGAGTATTTGTTCATGTGTGCACATACATAAATTGGAAGAGGAGAAGTAGTAAAATTATATACAGGAAAGTTGATGGAATTTCAAAGATTCTTAACATAATGATTATTATTTGATTATATTTCATAACTCCAATGTAAACTATATCCAATTCAAATACGCTTGTATGAGATTATTTGCAAACCCTATAATTAATGTTTCTTGACTGCACTAGTTTGATTCACTTTCATAATTATCCTTGGTGCTTCATAATAATTAAGTATTTAGAATAAGTGGCATATGTAAAATTTAGAGAGTTCATTCCAGAGATTTTGACACCCCTGTAGGGAATGAGACAGTGAGCTGGGTTGCCAAATCTGCTTCTCTAGCCAGCTGGTGGGCTGGACTACAATTTAGATTCCTTGTAGTTATTTAACAAGGTTGGCGATGATGGCGGGACTTTTCTCTTCAGCACATTGAAGATTTCTTGCCCTGACTGAGGATCCGAAAAAACTAGGAAATGATGGCCTTTAAAGATGAAGCCCAGACCTGCAAAATAAAAAGGACCAAGTGGATCAGATATTGCCAAATCCACATGGCCTGATTCTTCCTCATCAAAAATACCTCCCTCATTCCCCAATCCAGTTAATTCCCACCCCCCCTCCTGACTAAAACCCATCCAAATACTTTACATTCCCTGACAGTGATGATGGCAGTTTTAGTTCTCCTGTTGTGCACCTTTCCCTGTTGTCTACCCCTCTGGAGCAGCCAAAACAGCACACACTGCAATAATAGCTCATCAGGATCAGGCGAATAGCCCATCTAATCCATCACTCTGCTCCCAGAGTGGTCAACCAGGTGCCTATAGGATAATGGGAAGCCTGCAAGCAAGACCAGGGTTACTCTTCCCACCTGTCATTCCCAGCAGCTGGCATTCAGGCAAACTGCCTCCAACAATGGTGGCAGAATATCATGCTACTGTGGTCCATGAACCCCTTCATTCAGAGGGTCCATGGCATGTCCCTTAAAATACAATTGAAAATCGTACAGCATCCTGCTACAACAGGCAGTAGTATTGAGTGTCTGCCAAGAATCTCGGCAATTTTCAAGTGGTCTATAGAGGAAAGTTTGGAAAACACTGGGTCAGACCATGCTTATTGGAAAAAGATCTCTGTTGCAGCAAGGCATGCTGGGATGAAGGAGCAACAGCTGTTTTCCCTCTCGAAATATAAAAGCCAGCAGAAATTTGGCTTTGCCACGAGCATTAACTAGAGCCCAGCAGAGAACAGAAGCAAAGAAAAATGGAGATATCATTATATTAGCAAATCTGAAGTTTTAGGTGATGCACTTTTAGGTGATGCACAAGGCATGGAATATATTGAAGCCAATTTAGGGTAGTGATGGGTGCTGAGCATGTTGTTCTTTCCCCTCTGGGACAAAGGTCTGTCATTAGGCAATAAACTGAAAGGTGGTGGTCTTAAACTTTTGGAGCAGCTGCTTTTGATATTCTCTAGTATTCAAAATGTAGCCATGGTGCATATTTGTTTATTTACTGTCTTTATAAATTGAGCTCAGGGTAGTTAAAGTCACAATATACAGTCATAAGTGCAAATGTAGCGTATAGGCAATGTACCTTTTGCAATTGCCACATAACATCATTTCCTGGACAATCCTTCAGTGTAGCAGCACCAATGTTCTGCAGCTCCCTGGCTTTTAGGATTAGGCAGGTGCCTTCATTGTATTGTTTTCCATGTCTGCTAAAAAGGTTTTTAAAGGCAAGTCTATTCAAGACACATAATTTATGATGCCTTAATAGCAGGATTTCCAATTGTGCCTTTAAGGTATGTATTTTAATTACAGGCTGCCTTGTTGCGCCACAGTCCTGTAGAAAATAACAGATGCCCCATATTTGCACAGAACAATCCAATGCCACAGATTCATAAAAAAGCCCTTTGTTGTTGTTCCTTTCCAAAATTCTGATCTTGTACGCTGCAGGATCCCAATGGCTTCTAGCAGCTTTCAGCTCAGCGGTCTATTAAACCCCCACCAAGTTGACTTGTGTATGAATCATTTTAAGCACCATTATGTTGATACAGCACAGGGACAAGGCAGCTATTTCATAAAATGTTAATGTTTCAAAGGCAAGCCTGGATAGGGGCTAGAGGAGCTTGTCACTATTGAAAATAACGATTACCATCAGCCTAGGGCAGGGAAGTTTCACACCCAAGAGCCATACTGGAAACTTAGTTACTTATCATCATCAGAAGAGGCCATGGCAAGATTGCCACTTTTTGTTAACGTACCAGGGAAATCTCCCAGTGCATCTCTTGCTAGCTGAGCCCTCCAGTTGACTGGGAGGATAAAAGGGGGCTGATCTTGCCAAGCCAAATTTATGCTTGCTCTTATACAATATCAGGAGCTCATATTGCATCCATTAATTCCTTTTCAGCAAAACCCAGCTGACATAGAACATAAAACATTGCACGACTACATCCTGTTCCACTGCAATGCAGCCATGTTAAACAGCGGTTTCAAACATCTCACAATCCAGTCCAACACCCACATAAAGCTAACTAAGCCACAGGGAAACCATTTTATGCCAAGCGTGCAGAGTCCTTGTCAGACATGTTCAGTCTGAAGAGGGCTTCTAGATGTGCTGATTGCACTCAAAAATCCTAGCCATCCAGAATCCTGTGTGATCACGGTTCATGATTATGAGGAGGTTTCTACATGTATTAAACCAAAGCGATATTGAGACATTTGCATGTAATGTAAGACAAACCCTCATGTTGGGGTCAGGACTTGCAGGCACAGTCCCTTCTCCCCTCCACGTTTTAAACCACTGGCAAACTGGCCCAGTTCTTCCTGAGATCTAGTGTGTTTTGTGCTTCTGGTCTTGGTCTTCAGTCCTGACTTGTTCAGTTCTGCCTCCTCAGGTTGTGTTTTCTCTTTGGTCCCTACTCCTGGCTCATTGTACCAAGCCTGCCTTGGGTTTCCATTCTGTTCTGGATTGCTCTTTAGTCCTGACTCCTAGTTCCCAGTTACGGGCTCAATCCAGACCACTGTCCATGCCTTGACACTTTATTTGTATGTTCTAAGCACAGGAATACAGGGAGCTGCCTTATATGGAGGCAAACCATGGGTCAACCTAGTTCAGCATTGCCATTACTGACTGGAAGCAGCTCTCCAGGGTTTCAGACAACAAGCAGAACTTCCCAGGGATTGGACTTGGGAACTTCTGCATGCAGAACTTACGTTCTACCACTGAGCTATTGGTCTTTCCCTTATATCAGATCAATAGACACCAGAGATACCATTAAAATAATAAGAAACTATACAGGGATAAATATGGCATCAAACCATTTCCTGCCATGGTTTGAAACAAAGAACATCTGTTCAGAACACAGTTGTTCTTTGAATATCCTCACTGTGTGTGTTTTGCTGACAGTTATGAAACTCTACAGGCTCACAATTTGTTGGTTGGTTGGTTGGTTGGTTGGTTGGTTGGTTAGTAGCCCACAAAAGCTTACATCATAATTAATGTGTTAGTGTTTAGATACCACAATAGGTATTTTGTGTTGCCTTATTTCATGCGTTATTTTCTGGGAGTAGGGGGCCCTATTTTGGAAATTGCACCAGCCCCCCCCCCCTTTAATCTAAATCATAGTTAAAAGTAGACCGAGTGAGATCAATTTACTTTAGTGGACCTATTCTGTTTTAGTTGGGTGCAACCAATAGAATATAAACTAATATGGTACATGGCAATTCAGCAATTTTCTGTACTCATGGCTGTAGTGTAGATCCACCTTTTTTTGTGGCAAAAATGTCCTATATTTAGGTTGAAGAGTCCAGAGAATATCGAAACAGCAACCTCCTTTCCACCATACAGATCTAAACTTACTTGAAATAATTTCAGAAAGTAAAAAAAAAAAGAGTTTGAAGTAACAGAGAAGAAACTCCTCTGTTTTGCGAACTTATTGCAAAGAACAGTGTTATCCATGAACACAAGGTGGCAGCACAGCACTAGCTTTTCCTCTTTTGAATCTATTATTTCAAAGGCCAGCAGAAAAAGAAAGTGCTTTCATTAGGGACAGACAATGTTCAGGGTAACGTTAAACACATGTACGTGCTCAATCTGCACAAGGTATCTAATGTAAATTGCTTTCTTGCAAAGAGCTTAGTGTCTTCTTATACACACAAAAAAAAGGCCTCTGGCTTAGTTGGGAAACTTGGTTAATTCTTGGCAAGGTGACAGATGCATAGCTTGAAGGAACTTCTTTGTTTATCTTGAGATTATTAGGTTGAAAAAAGACATGCCTGAGCCCTGGGATCAACAGGCAACAATGCCTTGTTTTCTACATAAATATAAAAGTCAGTTTGTCTTGGTTCAAGGCTAATTTTTTCTTTGTGGAATGATTATACTCTGTTTCTGCTTCCAGCTTTCCAAAACTCATAGATATATATTGCAAAGCTTTACTAAAATATTTTTTGCTACCAAAGGCACAAAATAAGAGGTTAGAGGATGTTTTGAAATCCACCCTTTCCTGAATCTATGTTATCTTCAGCCTCCCCTCGATTCCCACAGTTAAGGAGAAATTACTGGAACTAAATGATAAGTCCTAATTAATTTGTATTTTGACAACGTATGAAGCTCAACAAGTACTCTGGCAATGGTGCAAAACCTTGGTCCAGGAAATGCTGGTTTTTTATGCTAAAGCGCCACTCTGAATGATAATGCTGCTGGAATATTTGGGATTTGTTCAACTGGTCTTAGTCCAAACCAGATTGCAGTGCCCTGTAGGTTACTCATTATCTCCTTACCCTTGAGAACAGTACGGTCAAAACTCTGAGGCTCGTGGGAATGTGATCCTTGACCATAAGCAAGTACCAGCCCATGGGACATATAATGTTGAGAAGGTAGTTTTCCCTTACATTTATGATCTGTTTGTAAAAGGAGAGCAAGCAGGCCCTGGGTCACACATTTTCACTGGTGGCCCCAGGGCTGGTAAATAACCTCCCTGAGGAAACTCACTATGTAACTGGACTTCGTAACTGTAGGCATGTTGTTAAAACTTTTTACTCTGCAGCTTGTTGGTGTTTGGTGGAAATATTGCTCTTGTTTGCTGTGTTTTATTTTATTACTCATTAGTGCTGGTTTGATTGTACACTGCCCTGGGTATCATTCTTTCACAGAAATGCTATAAATAATATAGAGAGAGATATATACAGGGCGGACTATCCTGACCAGTAAGGGGGGGGGGAGAGAGAGAGAGATCTGGGATACATCCACTTGACTCCACTAAGCTCTGCCAGCAGGGTGTGCGTCTGAACTACAGTGGCATGGAGGCAGGGAGAGGAAGAGTTGGGCCACCCAAGGATCTGCTGGATCTTAAGCCTGGAGTTGGCACAGCAAAAAAATCAGGGGAGGAGGCTTCTGTCCTAGATGGCATGAGCAGTGGGGCTTTATATATGGCAGTGGCTCCACCATTTTGTTCAGCCCTGCTGCTTGTTGGCCTAGAAGGTATGATTGCCCCCTTATTGTTCCCTATAACGCTAGATCCCTAAGCAAATACACATCCCTGAGCTTACGTTTAGTGGTGCATCATCAGGACTCGCTATGCATTGGGTCCATCTATTTTTTCAGCCTCTAATCTATTTCACTTCTCTTCACTGCGTCACATAACTTGGTGTGAGATTTGGCAGAAAAATAGAACCGCAGCCTAATGGCCAAACTGCCCATTACATGAAGCACACTGTTTAAACTTTCAGTTAGGATCTGCCACTTCATCTCCTTAATGAATGCAGGAGGGCCATGGCAGAATTAACCTCCCCGCTCCACCATTTCCTGCTCCCTCTCTAAAATTACCCTCCCTCCAGGTGCTCTTTGCCCCGTAAGGTATTGATGAAGCAAATAGCACATTCTAGATGTCTTTGTTGGTGGTAAAGAAACTGGAGGGAGGATTTAACCCCCTTACCCCACATGCCACAACCCCATCTAGTCTTGACCCAACCACCCCCACCCCCTTTTCTTACAAAGGAGAACAGGCAAGTCATAAACATGTGTTGCACAAGGACTTTATGTAACATGTAGTTTGGCCCTATGATGGCTCTCTAGCGTCATGGCTAACAAAGATGCTGAGGAATGTGTGAGATCTGCAGAGAATTACCCTCAACATCCTCCCATACCTTTAATCCACAGCTGCACTCCAAGAAATATTACCTGTCTGCTTTTGTTTTCCCCCTGAGTGGGATCCATGCTCTTAAGTATCCCTGGGTTTCTATGCAATAATAATGAAGGAAAGAGGCCTTTTAAAGAGGTCTCCAAGAAGCAAATTGGGTGTTGTAGGAGAGAAAATGGAAATAAAAATATAACAAAATGGATGAGAGTCTCATGGGTAGGGGTGTGAGAGAGGGAGAGGGGAGGGGTACCGGTAATTGAGGGAGATATTGAAGGAAGGCTTCAGGAACGAATGTCTACAATGAAGATCTCATCACACTGCTCCAGGGTCCTGCAGGGCTGTTTTCCTTTGGAGTTAATGGTGATGGTGGTTGTTTTCTTTTGTATGTTTTTTTGTTTTGTTTTTGCAGTGTGTGATATGCTTTTATCTGTGCTTGCATGGCAACAATACTTTTTATGTGTTAAGTTAAAATTGATCTTCCCACTGTGCTTGCATTAGTATTTTGAATGCTACAGTTAATATTCCCTTTACATTTTGGAATCAATACCTTTGGAGGTGGGATGGGACAAATTCTCCATCTCTTTTTGTCTTTCAGAACTTTCATGTACTGTATGTTACTGAAGTGCCAGCTAACTGGCTAGGGCTGAGCTTCCTAGATGCTCTTAGGGACAAGAAACACTTTCTGAGGGAGTGGTGTGAGAAGGCAGCCAATGATCATTCCCTCCTGGGGGCACTCTTCCCCATCTCTTTGAAGCCAAGTGGAGAACTGCATTGCTAGGTGGGTGCCAGTGTTGATACTTCCTCTCTTTTTTTACATGGTTATTATTGATGTTGCTGTTGGGAGAGCAGATTGTACAGTAGACTAGTGAAGCTGATGTAAGCTAGGTCTCATGGCAGCTATCTTAATTGTGGTGTAGGCCTAGCTTGCACATTGTTTGATTGTGTAGCCCAGGGGTGTCTACTCCACAGGCTGTATTTAGCCTAAGTGACATGTGGTGGTCCCCAAGACCTCCAATAATGCAATGTTTGTGGTGGCAAAAAGAGGGGGGGGAGGAACCACTCTGCTATTGACAGGCAAGGTGTGCAAAGGAACCCTCAGAGGTTTTCAGAGTAGTTAAGCCTCGGGTATTTGTGGTTGAGAAGCCAATAACAGAGTCGGCTTGAAAATCATAGGTCTGTCACCTGTTGCTAGTTTGGTTTTGATATCCCGCTTTATCACTACCCGAAGGAGTCTCAAAGCGGCTAACATTTTCCTTTCCCTTCCTCCCCCACAACAAACACTCTGTGAGGTGAGTGGGGCTGAGAGACTTCAAAGAAGTGTGACTGGCCCAAGGTTACCCAGCAGCTGCATGTGGAGGAGCGGAGACGCGAACCCCAGTTCCCCAGATTAGGAGTCTACCGCTCTTAACCACTACACCACACTGGCTCTACTACTGCAGTCACAACAGCTTGTATCAGATACACATCTCAGATAAGCATCCTGCCCCCTTCCACCGTTTTGCTTTACTGTGGGCTGTGATGTGTTACTTCCACTGAGTCCTTCCTGGGGACAGTTTCTTTCTTTTTCTTTTCCTTCTCATGCAGAACATTTTTTTTAACTAGTAGCCATTGAGAAGGGTATATGGGGTGTTGAGAAGGGGTAGTACCTCTGGTGGGGGACTCATCGTGCTCCTTCTGGAGTAGTTTGTCTGTCTTTGGTTCCCACCCTGCACTCAACTCTCACCTGTGGCTCCTAGAAGCTGTTAGCATGTGACAGAGGCCACATCCCAGGAAACTGCTTTGACCGGCTGACTAAACCAGCTGAGGGTAGCCAGTGGGTCTCAAACCCTTGTTCAGATAGGGGCTTCCCCTGCATGAGGGGGACATAATGTGAATAAGTACTACTTCAAAATGAATTACTTGGACCTTGAGCAGTTCCTTGTCTGGAAGGCTCAAGGAGCTAATCAAAAAGCTCATTGGTCTAGAATGGATAGTGAGGGAAGTCAACTCAATATGTGTATGCATGAATTTGTGTGTGTATGAGTATGTGTGGCGAATTTTTATTCAGTGTGTATGCATGCACAAGTTAGAGTGAGTGCATGTTTGGTGGCCCAAACCACTTTGTCCTAGTATGTGGCCATTCTTGAATGCTGCCCTTGGGCTGAAAATATTAACCACACCTGGCCTCATCAGGATTTTAGGCTGTGTACTTCAGTGGAATATTGTAATTCTATAGGTAGATCTGCTCTGTAAGTCAAACCCAGTACTTTTGATAGCTTTTGGATGAGACCCATATTGCATAGAGATAGAAACAGCACATAACTATACCAAACAAAAATCAAAGCTATAATTTCCCTCCCTCTTTTTATTTTATTTGATTGTAAACTTATTATGATTGGATCATATTCTTACATCAGTTTGAAAGTCAGCCCTCTTTTCAATTAATATTTTAGAGTAAGTCACCATGGAGTAAATTCTTCTCTTGATCACTGTTACAGGGGAAGGATTCATTCTGCTCTGGGCTTACTAAAACACAATCATCCATTAAAAAGTTATTTGGTTTTGAATTAAGTTACACAGCTCAGGCAGATTCAATAGGTTTATTATGGGCAAAGAGAACACATATTGAAGAGTTTGTTGAAATTAAAAACAGACTTCCAGATGAAAATCAATTAACTTTTAATGGTTAAAAAGCTGTTTTGAATAGTTTCAAAAGAATGCAAGACGTATCTTAAAAATTAGAATGAATGTGCATTTTTAGGTGGCTAGTGCTTTCTGTACTGTAACAATAGCTTTAAAATGGCATTTCAAAAACCATAACCACAGAATGCGAGACTGCTTCATATCAAGGCTATTGGTGCACTGTTTGCTGAGAGAGAGAAAAGTTTACAAAAGACATTGATAGAGCTTTATGTTCTTCTATGGCAAATCTGATATAACTTGGTTGACATATTGTATGCTGAACATGGAGACAAAGATTTAACTGCAGTAGGCTTGCTTGGTCTCAGAGTGGGCAATTGCTTGCACCTGAAAACAAGATTTAAAAATAATCCTAAGCACTGTGTTTGTGGCACCGGAATTGACCCATCAGGATTTTTTCCATAAAAAAGCTTCATCAGAAAGAACTTGAGCCAGTTTTGTGTTGAAAGGCTGATAGAAATCTCGTAGAATTTCCTTTGTGATAGGTAACATAGGGCCCAAATTGCGATCTTCAGGCCTCCTAGTGTTTGATGCAGGACTTTTGGTAATTAGAGCTTCTTCTTTTTCACTTAGAGCACCTGTAGTAAAATTAAGAAAAGGAAAAAGATAACCACAAAATATGCTTGTATAGCTTTCTGTTATGCATTTCCTCAAACATTTCCAGGTTAAGTGACATGAGATGTATGAACGTGGCTTTTGGACATTATAGCTTGTTGTCTGAACAGGAAGCATGACTTCTTGGCAGTGCCTGAAGCGCACACCATCCCTTCTATTAGGACCAAACTATACATGGCATGAAATGTTTGCAAGCATTTACTATACAAGATTTTGGTTTTTCAATTGTTGTTCTTTTGTTCTTTTCGGCTGGTAGGGATAAGCAAGATACAGCCCCATGGAATGTAGAGAGGAAGCGTAGCCTTTTCTGTACATGCACCAAAAATCCCCCATCTGCAACTGCTATTGATGTCAATGGAAACTTCTCTGCTAGGGCTAATATAGCAGCTTTGGAAAGAACGTATTTGAAGAAGAAGAGCTCTCTGCTGGATCAGGCCAAAGGCACATCTAGTCCTGTGCCCTGTTCTCACAGTAGCAAACCAGATGCTTGAGGAAAGCCTAGAAGCAGGACTTGAGCACAACAACACTCTCCCTACTTGTGATTCCCAGAAACTGGTATTCAGAAGCATGCTGTCTCCAACAGTGGAGATAGAATATTGCCATCATGGCTAGTAGCCACTGATAGCCTTATGCGCCTTGAAGCTGTCATTAAGGACCTTTTTCAGTGCGACTCCATTATGTGAGGAAAGGGTTAATTCTCCCCTTCTCTTGCACAATGGCTCTGGTTATGTTCACTGTGGCTTTTGCCCTCCTAGGTGTGTGACATCATACTGGGTTCATAAGGAAAGGGTTAACTAATTGTAAAATGACTAACCAATGGGAACCCAAGGGGAGGAGTTAGAGTTAGGGTGGTTGAGAAGTCAGTCTGGAGTTAGAGAAGAGACAGAGAGGATAAATCTGTGGGTTGGGCTAGTCTGATGTGAGAGAGTGAGAGAATCTGTTAAGAGGAGTCAAACAACTGATAATCAGTCAGTAGGTATTAGGAAGGTATAGGCCGGTAAAGAAACTAAAGTTAAATAACTGACAGGAATATTATCTGAGAAACCATAAACTTGTTAATGCTTATAAAATAAACTTGTTTATTTGGTTCAGTTTTAACAACTGTCTGGACTCTGTGTTTTACCCAAGAGTAACAGGTTGGTGGCAGCGGGGAAGCGAGCACAGTGGTGGCACAGGGATCAATAGACCGTTAAACGTCCGGGGACCCTGTGTGATCGCCACATTCACTTACATTCCCACTCTCATACTATTTGAGGAAGGGAATTCATGCATATTGAATGCTTGCATGCATTTAACCCCAGAACATTGTTTGCCCCTTAGGAGCATGAGCTTGAGATGCAGAAATAGGGGTTCTAGCCATTTTGTCCTACTCGAGAGTAGGCCTATTGAAAAGAATGGAGATAATTAACTTTGGGCCTTTAATTTCAGTGAGTCTACACTGAATAGAACTTAATTGGATACAACCCTGGGTATGTTAGTGCAAAGGGACCATGTGAAAACATGAAGAGTGTGGCTCCTGTTCCACTTTCAAGCTGTAGTGTACAAGCCATTCTAAGTAAATATGTGTTCTTTTCTTTCTTTACACAATGTAAAAAAAAAATAATTCCCTGCTGGTGCTGGATCGCTCTAGCTCAACACCCTAATTCCCACATATTAATACAAGTTTAATGCAACTGTTCTACTCCAGGTTATGTTCTGTAGTATTTAGACAGTTTTTAAATACTTAAAAGTTAACTGCATTTAAAACATAAGATGATTCCGTCCCCCATGTATCACTTAAATCATTTTGCATTGTAAGCAGCATGAATTGTTCATCTATTTTTAAAATGTCTAAACCAACCTTCATCCAAACAGAATAAATCCTTATGGCTGATTGTTTTCTTGGAACAATTTAGCATAAAATAATCATGAATGTACATTCTTTCTCCTTTTTTCTAAAACGTTATCCTCTTATGATGGAGCTCCTGATGTCAGGAAGCATTTATGTCACTCATGCATAGAGGTCCAGCACACCCTCATGCAAAAATGATAGCAATTCACTTTTGAAATATATTACATGCTTCAAACTTTTGATGATCTAAAGCAGAGGTAGGCCACTTTGACATCTGGGTGGAGCTGAATACAAGCCCAGGAATCAGCTCCACTTGGGAGCTCCTAAGTGGAGCAGTTCCCAGCAGGACTTGCATCTGGTGCCATTTAAACAAAAAACACCAAACCCCAAGTCCCATTTGTAGGGGAACAATTGGAACCACACTCAAATGCTCCCAATTGTTCCTGTGCAGCTGCAGCTTTCCCTTACCCACAGATGACAGCAGGTGGACACGGCGAAAGAAAAAATGGCCTCATGGGACAAATTAGAATCCCTGGTGGGCCTAATTTAGCCTGTGGGCCACGGTTCCCCATGCCTGATTCCCAAGCCTGACCTAAGGCTGCTATTTAGCATAGCAGCTCATGTTGATCAGTTTCCACATAGAAATGGTTCACTGAAGGCCATCTTTGATATAGATAATCACTAAATTGCTCCATATGGAGGGGGGGGAGTGTGCAGCCATAACTTGATGCAACTGCACTACTTCATAGGTCTGTACATCTGCCAGTTCTTACAATGAACATGCAACATTCTTAAATGCAATATTCTTATACTATCTGTATAGGAAAGCATGTGGCAAGTGACCCAAAGGTAACATGAACCTGTGGATTAAAATTAATTTAAAACAGCATACCTCTTGGTTAAAAGACAAAGAATGGCTAAATTTAAGCAACTTGTTTTTCTTTAAGTTTGAATTTATGTGAGCTAACTACAGAGCAATTACCTGGGACTGTCTGAGAGCAGATTTAGGAAGGGGGCTGAAGCTGAAGCCTTAGAAAAACAGGGCAAATTCATTAAATGTGCTTTAATCAGAAAAGTCAGAAAGTTTCCTACCTAAATCCAGAAACTGGAACACCATGTGCATAGTAAACTTAACGTTGGATGCATGATCCTCCAAGCGGAGAACTAGTATTTGATCTTTATTAAAAACTGTCAGCCAGTCCAAAAGAAAAACAACATACAGACCAACCTGGAGCCTTACCTAAAAGAATGAAAAACAAATAAATTATTGTTTTAAGAAAACACTCCAAATGAATTGGCCATGGCAGACAACAATAAGTGAGATTATGCAAGGCATAGGTTTATTGCAGGAATGTGACATACTCGTGGGTCACCATATGTGCTATAGCAGAGGACTCCCATTCCTGAAATTAGACTTTGGAAGGTTAACTTCTTACCTCCGCCTCTGCACCCATATTAGGCTTGAAAACAGCAAAAAACATTTTTAAAGCCTAAATGGAGACGGGGAGAAAGTGAGTGTGCATGTGTTGTGCATACTTGCAGGGCTCATGTGTACAGCTGCAGCACTTCCATTGTACCCACAACAGTTTATCTGGTTTGCAAGTGTGCCCACAGACCCAGAAAAGTTGGCAACCCTGGCCTACATGCATCAGGGAAGCCCAGCGGGGAGGTGATACTTCTCCCTTAGCTGTTATGCTGCCCTCTGATACTGGAGGCAGCATGCAGCCACCATGGCAAACAGCCATTGGATTTGTCTAATCCCATTTGAAAGCCATATCTTGTGGCAGCAATTTTTTTATCTTAAGTATGCATTGTGTGAAGAAGTACTTCTGACTTTCCAACATTCAGCTTCATTGGATAATCTCTTGTTCTAGACCAATGTTCTGAGCAAAGTAGAAAAATACCACCATCTTCATTTTCACTGTGCCGGGCATAATTCTATACACCTCTATCATGTTCCCCTTTACTTCCCTTTCCCTCCAGACTACAAAGACCCAAATGCTGTAAAGGTTCCTCACAGGGGAGAAAGGGGATAGTACATGAATGCACCCATTAATGCTCTAGCTGGGTGCTCACTTGATGGAATGCTCCTTTCTTACCGAAGATAAGCAGTTAAATCCCCAATTTAGAAGAAGATCCAGCCTTTTGTCTTCTATGTGGATGGATTTATTTTTAAGCAGAAAGACTTTGTCATATGAACCACCAGATTCAAACACAAGTTCATGAAGATAGTGGGGGTTTTCTGGTAGTTTTTTTTTCATTCTGTAATGTATTTATTACATATTCTAATATGTGATAATACCAGCTTCATGAAATTCTATTGTCTAAGAATCATATCAAGTGAGAACTGAAATGTACGTACGGGCATGGCATTGTTAATGGTGTTGTTGTACACACAGGCTCTCAGGGAGTAATCTGCCAGGCAATTTTCAAAGAGCTGCAGTGATTCAGCCACTTTTTCATGGAAGTCTTCTACAGATTTGTTAGCATTTGCAAAGTAAAGATAATCAGAATACAATCTGTAAATGAAATAACACAGGAACAATTGAAGCACAATTGCAGCTAAGCCATCCAACATCATCATCATAGTAATAAACCAATAGCTATTGTCCAGGCAAGAAAAGAAAAGAAAAGAAAAGAAAAGGAAGAGTGCTATTTGTATAGTAAGGCTGTGCTTTAATTTCTTGTTTATTCCAGCAGAAGTCTCACAGTTCCATTCAAAAGAAAATTAAACTGAAATGCCAGGCTGATCCAAGTTGCCTATCTGGCAAAGGAATCCTACAAATACCTCACCTTAGTGGGGCGTACTTCCAAACATCTTCCCACCATCTCTCTGGTCATGCCAGGGGTGTCAGATGAGAAAAAATATTACAGGAACAAGATCTAATAATACTATTACTTGTCTTCTCTTTGCTAACTTACCATTTTTATCTCTCAAACCAGCCATATGAACCACACGATTCAGATCTTGACCCCATATTGCTCCTTGTAGACTATATTCCTTGCTGCTCTTATTCATTCTTGTAGCTTTTGCTACCACTTTTATATTGATAATCCCAGTCGCATGGTCACTCTCATTAGTCTTGCTTGCTTATTAGTCACTCCTTTCTTCAATTCCCCATCTTCAGTTATCTTACTCTCAAGCCTCCCTCACCTCCAAATAACCTTCCTTCAGAGTCTTCTTTTCCAGTCCAGTGTCCACTGAACACTCTTTTTCAGCCACCTCTTCTCTGGTCTCACTATCTGTTGATTCCCTCCTGCTGTGGCCTCTTTCCTGACCTGTGCCTGCTACACAAAGTCACACTCATCCCTAGGAACCACTTTGACCTTGGAATTTTGATACACTTTACTTCAGCCCGCTGTCACCTTTTGTTTTAAAAGATGTTTTAAGGTAAAACACCTGCTAGCAGCTTCAAGCTTGTTTACTTTGAAAAATATCCCCCCTTCCTTTCATGTGACGAATAAAAACTCTATTGATTTTCATGAGAAGGAGGAAAAGAGAGTGCAGCAGAGATGTCAGAACAGCCAGAGGTGGGAAAGGAGGGTCTCACTAACTGCTGTGTCTTTGTGTGGTATGTTATAACAACAGAGCCATGTACGAATGGGAAGCTCTGTCTGTAGGTATAATGAAAACAAACAGAAAAATGTGCCACTCCCAGCTTATATTTCACTGACAATACAGCCGTGCTGAATATTTGGCCGTGCTGAATATTTTGCTGCCTTAGGCAGCCGCCTGTTTTACTGTGCATGAAATAGTTGGCTGTGAAACTGGAAGATATGAGAAAAACAGGAAAGATGGAGCCAGCCGATTCATTAAATGCGGCACTTTGAAACATAAACAATTTTCCCCCACTTTCCCTGCAGAAATGTGTGTGTAGAAGAAGGTTAGAGCTCACTAAAACCACATTATCAAAAGAAATCGAGAAAGGTGAAGTTTGCAATTTCTGCCTTGAGTAACATCAGTGCTAGCTAATAGCGCTTGCTATCTAGGTTAGACAGGCGAGAAGGTGGCCAAGAAAGTGAGCCAAAAGGATGGCTGGCATATGCAGCTCATTTAGATGGCTCTTTCTTGCCAACACCATTTAATCACATTCTCTAGATAAGAGGTGGGGAACCTGTGGCCATCCAGATGTTGATGGGCTACCAATCATGCTGGCTAGGGCTAATGGGAGTTGTGGTTTAACAAGATCTGGAGGACTGCAGTTTCTCTATGCTTGCTCAAGATGGCAGGAAACTTGAACAGATAAAAATAAACAACATGATCATACATATCCATTCCAAAATAGAACACGAGTATGAAATTCTGTCTCAGAATTAAAATCTAATCTTATAGGAGGGCAGCAGCTTTCTGTACTTACATAACTATGAAGTTACCACCTAGAGTTTAGAATCAAGAAATAAGAATTGCAACTAAAGCTAGTCACAATTGTGATAGGGCGGAAATCGCTTTAACATCTGGGATAATCTAGACATATGGCAACCCATGCTGGGAGTGTCATTTAAAAATAGCTCAAAAACTTCAAAAAAAAATTGGGGGGGGGGCTTAACAACTTTTCTGTCCGGATTTTCACTTTCTGAAATATGGCAACCCTAAATTATGATTACTATTATGCAATGCTAATCTTTGCACTTAAGCGAAATATTAGCTGTTATGGGTTTATCTTGATACCAAGGGACATTCCTCAAAAAACTGGGGATCTGTCATTCATTTTGATTATAATCAACTTCAAATATGTTTCTCTCTGTGTGTTTTCTGTTGTTATCACTTGTCTGAATATTAGCAGAACTATGCCCAGCACAGTATGCTCTGTCAATGGTCTATCAGTTATACTTTTTTAAAACAAAAACAATTCACTAAAATGTATATCTTAAAAGACCAATCAGATTCTTATAACCAATTTTCCCATTGCAGGAAACTCATGCCTATATCTTGGTTAAGTACAATGACCTTTAGAAAGGGTCTTATCTCCTTCTCCAAACCCCTTAACTTAAATCAATCTCCTTTCTGATGACCTTTTCCTGAATAGTCTGTTTATGTATGTGTGTCACAACAGAATCCTATATATGTCTACTCAAAATTAAGTCTCAGAGATCAGTGGAACATACTCCCACTTAAGTATGGATTAAGATTGCAGCCTTAGTTTCTCTTGGTAGAACATTTCTCCAAAGAGGGAATGAAATTGATTTTCCCAAGAGTTGTTAGAGATACATATGTCATGTTTGTAAGTCCAGATAAAATATGGTTTATGCGCAAGCCTTGAGCTCTCAAAACTCCCCTCGCTCTGCATGGCCAAGAGGGGAACTTTGCAAGATTTTGCTCAACTAGGGAACCTGGTTCGCATTGACTATGGTTTATTTAAGCAGTACAGCTTCAGAAACCAAGGTTTCAACTTCCTATGTTTTTGAGACGTACCATGATTAGAGTTATACCACAGTCCCTGCCTCAGAGAAAAGGAGGTTAAAACTGTTAGCTAACTAAAGGGTTGATTAAAATGAAAAGCTTAGGAAGTCCTTCCCCCAGATGCAGGGGAGAAGAGATGGGAGTGTGCAAGGCTGAAGCACACCCTACACGGTTTAGTGATTAAACTATGGTACAGCAAGGGAACTCCATGTACAGTGGAGTGCCCACAAACTCCTTGTCAGGAGATTCTCATATTGTAATGAAATCTGTGTAAGTTGTAGGATATTTCCTTATTTATTTATTTTGCTTTGTGGGACATCTTTATAAAAACCAAATCTTTGCTGATGAGGATTTCAGCTGCTCTTGCTACTTATGGCTCACTTGATGCTGTTACCGACTGCCATAATCTATCACAATTAAGTGTAGGTGCACATGACTGCCTCTTCATCAGAAAAGATTGCAGAGGAAATGAAACCTAGCATAAAAAGTGGAACCATTTCTTTCAAGCACAGTTCCATATTTCAATTCTATCAGCATAAATACTTGGTTCTTGATGTGTTCCCTATGTTAACAATTTTACGGAAGCTGTTTAATGATAGCAAAAATGAAAGGCTGAACCAGGCTTTAAATAAATGTTCACGGGTGGTCACATGGGCCTGCAGCTCTCAACAGTGTGACTGTTCCTCTTCCCTCTGTGTTGTCATGGTACAGAAATGTGTTTTTCCACAACTAAGGAAACATACAGCTGCATGGTAGCTGCCTGCTTGTCTCTCTAATGCCAGAAGGAAAAGAGAAGGGGGAAAAAGGCATTGAAAAGGAAAAGTGAGTGAGCAGGCATGCTATAACACAACAGTCACATGAAGTGCTAGGGCAGCAGAAGAGCAACTGCAAGTTCAGCTGCCATAGTGTTCTGTTGCATTTCTAAGTTTAAACTATTAAATAAATTGCTGTATGAATCCCCTTGTTCATGCAGATTCTAGAAAAGGAAAATATGTGCACTGCAGCTACTGCTGGAATATTAAGGGGAATAGCACCAATGAGGAATATCTAGGTATTACCACAACCATGGCTATTGTATTCTCTTCCAGCACCCAAGATAACTCAGATTCTCTTTTGGCCAAATACTAATATCTCTGAAGATATTTTACAGCTGAGCTACGTGATTCATCATTATAGAATTCCATGGCTCAAAATGACTGGAAGTCAGTTAGTTTACAGGGGGAAGCAATGCTGTATATCAGTGTACAACTTTTCTAGACATAAAACACATATTTAACTCCAGTCCAGTTTAGGACTCTTAGTTTTTCTTTCTCCATCCCTACAGCATTCCTCTAAAGAAAACCCCAAAACAATTAAATAAATAGTGACAATAATGTTGGTGTAACCTCCCTTAGGTTAGGATGAAACCAGCATGTGGGTCTTTACTCTACCCATCAAATATTTACATTATGGCAAGGCACAGTTATGCTACTTGGCTGTCAGGACTAAAGACTTTACAATTCAGCAGTACATATAGGGTTAGATTTATCCCGTGGTGAGAGAAAAAGCACAATCTATTGTAATAGAAACTGTATCCATTACAAGTGGACAAAATTGGTATCTCCCAAGTTAAGGGGTATATTACGATATGAGACAGACACTAAAGCAACAGCTGGTGAATATTAGAGTCACATTGCAGAGCATTTCCAGATCATTTACAGAAGAAAGCCACTTCATCCAGCTCTCTTGCATACAATTACCATCTGTTAACATTCAGAGGCCACAAAATATATTTATCAAGTCAACAGTGCACTGTCTGCCATGCAGGGGGCCATGAGGTGACTTGGGCAATGGGGAGCACTACTGTTGACAGCTCTTATTCTATGTCATGCTGATGATGAGAGTAGAATTCTAATAAGGAAAACATTCACATCAGGCGGTAGTGTGTTTTCCCTATGACTATCTTTCAAAAAAGAAATTAAAAGCCAATTTACATTCTAATATTTGATTTTTATATATGTGGCCATGATGCAGGAAATGCTGGTGGCACTGGAAACTGATTTACCACCTTTTCTCCCATTTTGTAAAAATGACTGATCTGGAAAGAGGCAGAGCCTATGGACACAAATCAAATGAGACAAGGCAAATAGTCTATGAGCCTGATCAGATTTTACTTCGTCCCCTACTTCCCACTGTACCTCCTTTTCACAGGGGGGAAATGAATGAACCATAAGTTCATCCATTTATTTGAATATGGCATGACTAAAACTTCTTACAAGGAATTTAATGTCACAATGGGCCAGTTTAAGATTTACATCTTCCCTTGTGTGAGGAAAAGAACATGTGATCTTGCATGAATCCACAGCTCTCCCTAAGTATAAGCTGATCAGAAGCAGCATATGAACGGAACCTTTAAATAGGGATAAAAGTTATCATTTCCCTACAAAAATAATCTCATTCCTAAACTCCACAAGTTACTATTTTCAACCAGTGGTGCAAGTAATTATAGCCTCTTTAATAGTTTTATACCCTGACCCCCCTTCTCTTTAGATGCTAATGTGTATTACTTCACAAATGTGGTAAGCTAGCCCTCCTATATATAGAGTCTCTCTTGTTCAGTCTGCTGAGTTTGACCTTCCAGCTCTGTTCTAACCAGCACCACTGTGTTAGAGATGAACAAAAATCCCCATGTTCCACTTGAAAATCATTTGAGTTTTCCAAGCATTTCCACTGAGAACATTTTATTTTCAAGTACTCGCAAAAGCCTTCGAGCTTTTGTGAATGCTTGAAAATAAAATGTTCACAAAAATCCAATGTGCCCATTGAACTCAATACAGACATGATGCCTCCATTAGTTTTAATAGACAGATTGAAACCTGTTGTGTACCGCAAAATGGCAGATGAAGGACAAAAAGTGATAACAGCTGGGAGCAGCTCCTGCTTGAAATCATGGAGGTGTTATCAGTCGCTGTCAACAAGACTGAGCTAGATGGACCAGCGGTCTGATATGTTAATGTTTCAACAGGCAGATATAAACCTGCGGCATTCTCTCAAACACCTGGCAGGAGGGCAACAAGCAGTGCACTATCTAAGAAACTTTAGGACTATTCCTTGGGAACTGAAGCCAGCACATTAAAGCCTTGGGGAAGAGGGGAACAGAACTATGCAGGAGACTTGCTCAAGTCACCTTAGAGAAAAGCATATCTTTGCAACAGCAGAATAAGATTCTGATCCTGCAACTGTAGTATTCACATTGCACAAAAGTAAGCAACAGTGAGTAATATTGCACTGGTAGGGAAGCTTGCTTGTTTCTTTTTAAATACAAAAAGGGGAGATATGTGCCATGAGGCTAGAAAGGAGGAGCACATAGACTTGTCGGAGACAACTATGTGCTCCCTTGCACCACTTTTTCTTTTCAAATGCCTGTATAGCATTGTGGTAGGAATGGAGAAGGCATGGAAATCATAGCTGACAGAACCAAGAAAAGAACCACAATCACAAATACAAATACACCTTAGAGTTGGGGGTCCCAAACTATTGTCCATAAACTTCACCCAGATGGTCTGTGGATTTGCAGTTGAAGATGACATATTCATCACATTAAATACAAGTATTGATTTTTGAATTGTACTTTTATTGCTTCTTTTGTTTCACATTTTGCATTTTATTATATTACAATCTGAATCCTATGGCATTCAAACTGCAATACAATGAAGTACAACATATGAGAAAAAAGAGCAATAAAAATACAATTAAGAATCATATAGCATCTAGCACAGCACATTTCAATTGCTACAACAGGCAGAAAAAATAATTAAGTGATCCACCAAGACCCTGGGCAATCTTCAAGGGGTCCATGGGGTGGAGTGTGGACAGTTTGGAAACCACTGCCTTTGAGTGCATAAGCTCACATCAAAAGATGTGGCTGAGTATTACAGATGATATTTTCCCTTACTATCCTTGCCTGGGGCCTGCAGAGCAACATATATTGCTTTCCAATATATGTTGCTAGCCTCTGCCTAAAATATACACAAAAGAAGAAAAGAACTGAGCATGCCTTTAGTAAACTGAGGAAACTTAAATATTTCCAGGAAACAAATGTTATTACTTCAAGCTAGAAATAAGCAATACTTTGACCAAAAAACCAATGGAATAACAGGTGGGGGTTGGGAACTGAATTTCAGCTGTCCAAAGTTCTTTGTAGTTTCACCTCTTTCTGCCGTAAGAGTAAAAGGATGAAAGTCATGGAATCCACTCCTAATAATGATTTATATACAGTACTCAGAGGAATGGTTGTTTGAAATTTAAAGCTTTGTTCTGATTTATCCCAAACTAATTATAAAAAGCAGACCTCAGCACTAGTGGGCCTTGCCAGGATGTAAGAGCACCAAACGCCAATGCCAAGCCTGGATGTGGTGACCTTACTATAATATTACTATTATCTGTCATTTTACATATGATGAGACGTCTTTTGAATATAGTTAATGAGACCTGAGCTTAACCATATCATCAAGGCTTTTTTACTTAAATCCTTAGGAAAAGACGGTGCTATAATGTTCCATAAAACTGTCTGTATCTGTTGCCATGGGTTCTTTCAGAAGGAAGAGCAGGACAGAAATGTTATGAATAAATAATAATAGAATACCATGTGACTGTTGAAATAAATCACTTTACCATTTTAAAAAGGTGAGAATTGGACCATGCAATACAAGGCAAACAAGTCCTTATATTTCACCAAAAACAGGGATATTAAGAAGCCGGTGGAATCCTGTAAAGAGGGTTAAAATATTTCTCCCATATTACTGCTAAGGAGTACATGTCAGCAAAGCCTGAAGAACTGTGTTTCCTTTTCTTTCACTACAACTTGGAGTGGACTCTTGACCAAGGTACACACTACCTTGTGCAGGGGAGGAAAACCTGTTGACCTTTATTTCCATGCCTTATAGCAGATGGGATACATTTGCCTTTTTCACACTGAAATTGCCCTAAGCAACTGGGATCTCCACACAGTTCTCGGTTTCCATAGTTACCTGCATCTCTGCTAATGTCAACAAGATGAAAGATTATCTGTTATGGGAGTTTTACTTGTTCAATTTTACAACTCGTATCAGTTCAGATTGCATACTGTATTAACTCTTTCCCAGATCATGCTCAAGAATTAAAGGCATTCAAAGTTTCTCCAATATATGGAAATCAGGATTGAAAATGTGATTAATTAATTCAGAATGGGAAGTCAAAGCTACCGGAGACTGTAATTCACCTTATTCTGAACACTAAGCAAAACAAGGAACATTCGTCCTTTGGTCCAGGGCTACATGCCAGTGGAAGGTGTGGCTACTCCACCCTCTCGCATGCACACACACATCTTCCTTGTTGTTGTTGTTTAGTCGTTTAGTCGTGTCCGACTCTTCGTGACCCCATGGACCAGAGCACGCCAGGCACCTCTGTCCTCCACTGCCTCCCGCAGTTTGGTCAAACTCATGCTGGTAACCTCGAAAACACTATCCAACCATCCACATCTTCCTAAGGTAAGCTAAATGAATTAGCTGACAGGGAGAGGCAGGTGTCTTACTGCCCCCCTCATCAAATGATCGATCTGATAGTGAGGGGGCAATTTGCATCAGGGCTGGGCGGAGAGGTTCAAACCTCTCTGCCCTCTGTCGTACCATGTCTACTTTAAATTTTCTTTTCTGTATTGCTGTCACCAATGTTGTTGAAGTCTTGGGGGATTGCATCAGGCTACTGGGCTACAGGTAAGCCATCTCTATTCTAGAGCTTCCTAAAGAATCCATTTCTACACTAAAATCACTATAGCTTTCCAGATTGTATTAGCCATATTAAAAACAAGTTTTTTAAAAAACAATGGACTCAATGACGTGGTACGAGTGTTTATGGAGTCGAGTCAACTTACCAATTTTGAGGGCAGCTGTCAACCATCCATGAGAACAAATAAAAAGAATAAAATACATTTCTTTGATACTATGTAAATATTGTTTGCTAACCTTTCAACAGGATCCCTAAGCATAACAATCAGCTTTGCATTTGGCTGGAAGGCATGGATGAAGTCCTGTATTAAGAATGGAGGCTCCCCTTCTGTACTGTTGTCATAGAAGAAAATCCAAGCGTTGTTGTCCCACATTGTCGAAGCACTCGCCTCTCCTAGGAATGACAAAAAGCTGCAGATCAGTGTCACTCTAGATGACTGGCTCATTCTGAGCACTGTTGTAAATGCACTGCAGGACCAGAACATTAAATGAAATATGCTAGGTCACTTCCTATTCTTGGCTATGGCAGCCAAAAATACACTTCTTAATAGTTGAGGGAGTTGGGTATGTCTTGGGCGGAGACTGAAAGGAAATACAATTGAGATTCCTGCATTCTAGGGGGTTGGATTGGATGATCCTCGGGATCTCTTCCAACTCTACATTTCTATGATCTTCAAATATCTGAAGGGCTACCACATGGAAGAGGGCGCAAGCTTATTTTCCACTGTTTCTGAGGGTAGGGCCCAAGCCAATGGTTTCAAATTACAAGAAAGGTGATTCTGACTAATCATTAGGAAGAACTTTCTGACAGTAGGAGCTATTCAATAGTGGAACAGACAACTTGAAAGGTAATGGACGCTCTTTCAAAGGAGGTTTTTAAACAAAGGTTGGATGGCCTTCTGTCACAGATTCTTTAGCTATTATTTCTGCATTTCAGGGGGTTAGATTAGATAACCCCTTGACTTCCCATCCAACTCAGAAATTCCATGATTCTATTGTTTCATCATCTTTCTCCCCCACCCCATAGCACCACAACACGAATTAATGTTTGTGAGGAGGAATCCATATTTAACCCATGATGAATTAAATGCTGCTGCATTTATATATCAAATGAGAACAGCACATTCCAAAATATACCAATTTTTCATAGACGCTAAAAGCATACAACATATGATGAAACTGCCTAATTTCATTAAAAATGGCTCTTTAATGTCCTTAGCCAGAGATTAATGGGGGGGAAATCATGTTGTGCTTTCATAAACCATTCTGGTAAATTTATCATAATAAGGATCAAAAATAAATAAACCCTGTCTAAAATGCCTGGAGCTGCAAGGGTAATGTCTTGTGTAGGGCTTCTGAAACCTCCATGGCTTCATCTGGTAATATAATTACAACCCAATAAAGATTTGATTCAGAGATGTTTTTGATTGTAAAATTACTTTCCCTGGTAAAGTCAGAGGGATGTTTATAGTTTTAATTATATCTCTCCTTTTTAATCATTTGACGTTTAATAATGTGGCTCCCTAAGAAAATCTCAGATTTTCATATTTCCTATAGATGGATTCTTGACTAAATTGTATTTTTAACAAGGTAATAAAAAAAAGTTCATTATAATGAGCATATTAATTCAGATGATTTCCTGTAAACTTTATTAAGAAGAGGCCATGTAAACATTTTCCTTAACAAAAAGTTCAGCTCCTTGCAAAGGCAATTGCTCAAAAAAAGTACATTAGCCATTTGAATTAGCATTCTTTCCCTTACAAGAGACCGATAAAATAAAAAATGTAGCTTGTATGTGTCCTTGATAATAAAAGTCCAGAAAGAGCACTTGAGGCACAATATTTGTTTATAGAAAGAGCAGTGAACCTGCTCATATCACAACAAAATAATGAGGCCTAATAGCTTCTTGTTTTAAAAAGTCAGGATATGTCAATAATGTCATAATAACTTTCGTAGGTCACAACAGCTTAGACTTTCCCCAGTCTCAGTAGACAGTAGAATAAATTGGTCCCTTGAAGGAAATCCAACCTACCCCATCTCTTATGCCTAGCAAATGTTTATTGTCACTATATTTGGTTCCTTTATGTAACTAAACAGCAGCACAGCAGGCAGAAATTACAGGTGGAGGTTCCTATTAACACCACATCTCCATCCCATGAAAAGTTTTATTTCCTAAAGTTTCCCAAGGCATTTGTGGAGTCTGAGCAGACTTTGTTTCCGACCTGCTGATGCCACACTTGCAACTATCCTGCGCTGTCTTCCAAAAAAAACAAAGTGCTGTTGCTGAATTAGGGTGACGAGATGCAAAAGAGGAAACCTGTGCCTTTAGCATTGTGTAGAAACAGATATTTCAGCAGGTATAGCTTCTCATGCAAACTACACCACCTGAAATTGCCTCTCCTACCCAACCATTAAAGGTGCAAGGACTCTGTCCTCTTTGGCATCTGGTCAACCCTGCACTGAATGGATCCTAAGGGAAACAATAGAGCTAAAGTCCCATATACGTTATCTCATATATTCTTCCATGCCCATCAAGTTAATCAGATTACTTATTTGCTTCATATGATGTCATTTGCTGTGGTTAAATCAGTGGGACATAGTGATGGAATGCATCTAGATTTCACTAGCAAGTGAAGGTATTTTTTATTCACAAAGTTTTTGCCCGATTCTGCATGTTTGTATTTCTTTGTAGTTATTTTTTATTTTAGATGGACAGCATGTTGCATTGAACACTATATTGTTGCCAAGGTGCTATAAAGTGTTATAAATAACTCAATAATATTAATGCATTTTTAAACAGCCTCTATTTACACTGAAAACAAGGTGCAAAATTAAAGATTTATAATGCTCTTCTTTTCAGACAGATGTTTGCTCAACTTTTCATTACTAGTTGAAGGCACACTTTCATGATGCATTACCCTTTTGCCAACAGAAGTTGTTCTAATAAAATGCCTTATCCACATTTTTGCTATCGTATACTTAGCTTACATTGCTAAGATACAGAGGAGATTAGTGAACTCTTATCTTAGTACAGATAACTACTGATGTTATTAAAGCAAGTCTCATACCAGCAACATAAACCCCTATAAGCAGTAGTTTCTGTACCAATAATTATCTTGTTGAAGTCTTTTGCAGTGTCCCCCTGCAACACACTCTGAATCTGATGAGCAGCCAAGTCAAACAAGTCCAGGTAATCTTCCACTGGGTAGCGATCATGAAATCCATCCCTCAGACGAATTATCCCTGAAAGCAAAAATAAATAAATAAAGTAAGCCTGGAATCTACAGTGGTATAGTAGAGATGTTTACTGCTCTGCCTTTTGGACTATTTGGTGGAAGACCCTGTTCAAATAGCATAATCATAAATAGGATACGATAGTTATTCAATTATACTGATGGTTCAACAAGGAAGTAACATGAATAACTATTTTCTTGCATGGTAGCTGCAGCAGGAATACTGCTTGCATAGAAACAGAGCTCTCAAATAACACCTGGTATTGAATTAGTGGACACATAACGTTTGGGAATTTCTTTTAATGAAGTCAAAAGAACCAGGACAGAGACAAAATGGCAATATAGCAAACTGGATTTGATGTGATGTGGTTAAGTACCATCAAAAGAACTTATTTTCTCCAAATTATAAACTACTGCTGTGAAATGTTCTGAAATTTAAAGAACTGATTTACTCTCAGTATATCAATATTTTTCAACTTACTTTATAAAACACTATATTCTATTATTTTTTCAAGTTCTTTTTTATTGTAAAATTAACAGTAATAAAACATGTCCAAAACTCTAAATAAATAAGGATATGATAAAAAGAGTCAGAATGGTTGCATGATTAATTTCTACATAATCTATTCCATGTAGCAAGTTCTTTGTAATCTACATGTACATGAACATGAATAAATTGTTCTTATTTTTTCTTTAAGCCACCTTGAGTTCCTGTCAGGGGAAAAGGCAGCACTATAAATAAATATATAATTACAATTATACATATGTGTGCATAAATACGGACATTGATAATTGTGTATTTATTTCACATGAGTGTAAATACTATTTACATCCTGGCCACATAGTAACAGAAGCCACCTTGGTGCTTGCTAGGGAAGCTCTTAGTGACAAATCTAAATGGTGTAACCTTATGAAGAAGACCACAGGATGACATTAAATAAGGAAGTGCTAATTAGCATGGACTTAACCGTCCAGGGGTCCTTTACCTTTAACCTATGTATTATAGAACCGGCCCAGTAAGCCAGAAGCAGACAGAGCACAAGGAAGGTCCAATAAAATATTTTATTGGAAGATGCTTATAAAAGGAATCTCTTTCTAGATTATGGTTGTTTCATTATGCAGAAAAGTGCACGAGAACCATGAGTCAAAGAAAGTCTGCCTAGTATCTTCTATACTAAAGCACAGTCTGCCACTGTAGAAATGAATGAATAAGGAGATATTAATAGGTCAGAGCAAACTACAAAGACTTCAGAGCAAAGAACTGGGAAATGCAACCAAGAGAATTATGTAGAAGGCCCAGAGGATTCTGGTTTTAACCAGGTATTTATTATCATGCCAGTGTTTGTGAAGCTGCTCCAAAAAATCTAGGTCCTGGCACATCTAGGCCTGATGGTGAATAGACTGGAGGCTGCTATAAAGATGTAGACTGGGTCCTGGAGTCAGGCAAGGAAGTGAGTACCTGATTCATATTGAGCAGGCTGCAAACTTCACAGTGCTCCTGTACATAAGCATGGCATGGCCTGCATGCTTTGAATTAGTTTTTCATGGCCTCCTTCCTTTTGGATGCTGCTGGAGCAATAGCCCAAAGGACTTTATTTGTGCTGTGCCAGGCACAGTAGGCATAAAGGCCTCTTGCTTTTAGTGTATAGCAGTGATGACATCAATATACCTCAAAAGGCCTTGGAGGTCTCTGGACAGATAAAACAAGGCATGGCATGGTGGGCAACCCAAGCTGTATCAAGCTGTATCATCATTGCATTAGAATTTAGTAGTTCTTCCCAATTTTTATAGGGTGCTCTGCCCTGTCAGAACTCCAAATCCACAGCTAAATGCCAAATATTTGCAAAATATGGAAGCAAGCCTACTTATAATATAACTTGGAATTCTGGGGGAAAGTGTATTTTTTGCTATTATGTTAATGAGTTTCATGTTCTTATTTTGTGTTTTTATGTTATAAGCCACCCTGTGATCTTCAGATGAAGGGTGGTATATAACTTTAACGAAGAAGAAGCAGCAGAAGAAGGCTGGTTTATGGGTATTCTTCCATGCTGTTACATGTAACTTGTTAGCATGCCTGTGTTCCACTCAGAGTGGCATACATAGTCTTCTCGGCCAGATGGCAAAGCCCAGAGTTTCTCAGCTTTGGAGATGTACCTGCCTGGTCCTTTCAAATAATTCTAAAACAGTTGTTGTTTGCATTTGGCCTCAGAACATGGAATTTTATTTGAAATAAATTCAGAAGTTGTTTTATTGGGCCAAGTATAGAACTCGTATAAGAGACAAACCACAAAGAATATGCTTGAAAGAACACTACACACCAATTAAAATCCCTCTGAAATTAGTTCAGCTCAATTTTATTGAGTTTGCTGCTTCAACTGCCTTAGTAGAGGAAACCAGTTGTGCCAATTTAGTCCATTTCAACTAGAGGGACTTCACTCATACTTGAAGGCATTATCATATATAATCTGAAAAGCAGTGGTTTCCTATTCAAACCAATTTGCAGACAGAAGAAGCTCTGTTGTGTATTCGTTCTAAGGCTTTATCTGAAGCAGGGGGAGGGCGTACACAACTGAACCTATCCCCTGTGTGGTATAAACCTCAGGCTACTAGGCCATCTATATCACTAATCATAAGCCAGAACACTGGTGTTAAAATCCATAGAGGCTAAACTACTGAGCAGAACCAGACTGAAGTGACTACAACCAGGCTTGGCAGGGAGGGAGCTCAGTTTTCAATAATAAAAAAATAATGAAAACATATTCTCTACTACTTTGATATTTCAAGATTTGAATCCTTGCAACTCTTGAAAGCAAATAAAAATAAATCTGTTTCCTGAACTAAAAATCCTAGGAAACCCGTCAGCAGAATGGTAGCAGGGTCAGTGTCAACATCCACGGGCAGAAGCCCAAGGATTCCAGGTGCTGACGCTGGTCCTGCTTTCATTGTAATTGCTTCCAACCCTCACTCCTGCCAAACTGGCACTCAAGCAAGGTAGATATTAGAACTGTTGTCACTATGTCCTTGAATGAGCTCATCATCAGATGGGAACTAGCACTAAGTCTGTTCACCTTTCAAACCAGGCCAATACAGACTGTGGAGTCAAGCTCTGTTATAAAACACTATGCAGCTGAAGCATCTGGGCAGGCTAATCACACATGCCTGTATTCTAAGATAGCTCAGTCAGTAGAGCACGAGACTCTTAATCTCAAGGTTCGAGCCCTGTGTTGGGCAAAATATTCCTGCATTTCAGGCAGCTGGACTAGATAATCCTTGCAGTCCCTTCCAACTCTATTATTCTATGCAACTGGCACCTTTCCTCCAAGGGAAAACCCATGCAACCTGCCTTATCCTTGTGGCTGCATCATCCATATACCAGCCACAGGCCCAGCACCAGAGTTCCATGGGCAGCTGCCCATGACATGAGCCCTTTGCTTTGGGCAAATGAAAACCACTGACACTGCAGCCTTAGCAGCTGAAGCACCCAGCATATTAACTCCACAGGGACCTCACATACTAAGAGGGGGCTTAAAACAGTGGAGACTAGCAGAACTTGCTCACTAAACTTCCCTCCCTTTTATGATGCTGCTGCATATACCTGTCACTTTCAAGGTTAAGGGGTAAGAGTCCCTGGGGGCAGGAAACCAAGAGCCCGACTAAACCTGGTATTGATCAAGCCACATGGAACTGTCAAAAAGAAAAGCAGCTCTCATGTTACTGCAGGGCACTGCCTGAAATGGATTTTTAGCATCAATTCCTTTACCTAAGCCAGAGCAGGTATTTTGAAAGAACTACACAAAAAGGCAGATTTGTATAGACACCTGCTTATGACCAAACAACAAACAGTGCTACCCATACTAGGTTTTTCTAGTTGATGACAGATTATAAATTTGTGCAATGTTAAGATTTGTTCTGCACACAGCTGACAAGCAACCTGGGCATTATATAGATCAATTAATTAATATTAGGGCAGGCTATTGTTTATACCAATCCAGCTGATAGGCTTCTCTATATTAGGCTGCTGATTTGGGGGCTTGTTACGTGCACTTCCAGTGTGTATCCAAGGCAATTTGCCACAGATACAGACATTAAGGCTAGACCTATTGGTTTCCAGCATTAGGTCTACTGCTAACTAGGGATGGAGAAACTTAAAAATGAAGAGATGCTGCTTCCAAAGGAAGATTTAAGAATTCATTTCTGCAAAAACAGCTCTGTGTCAGATAAGTGTGTTTACTCACCAAACCTTTTCCTTGTCCACCAGTGAGGCTCCTTAATTGCCGAGAATCTCACATCAGGATGTAACCTGAGCCTATCATAAAGGTCTGTTGTTCCACACTTTGGCTGGCCTATGATGTAGAAATGGGGAAGGCAACGTAGCCGGTAGTGCTTCTCCTTGTAATGATACAAATGGCTCCAAAACACCTTTCTAAGGTAATCAAATATTGTCCGAAAACGTTTGGAATATAACGCATATGAGTTTGTAGCATAAGGATCCCTAGTAGTATTTCCTTTGTATTCTTCATACCAACAAGGATTCTTGCTGTTTGGAAGAAACTTGTTAGGAATTACAGAGAACATCTGCAAAACAGAGAATAAAAGCTCTCATTAAGGCAGGAAACAAAGAACATGGTAGCACTTCTGGTTATGATAATCCTATTGTTTACACATTCCAGACATTTTAATGTTCCGATAGCCTATGCTGTTGCACAGATATAAGACCAGGAGGATATGTAGAGCTGGCAGAGAAGAGGAATATATTTGTAAAGCCCAGCTCTTAAACACAAAAAGAAGTGATATGGTTATCTAAACCTAAATATTGCATCTATGCAGACTTCCATAGATAGAATTGTATTTTAAGAAATTAATTCCTAGAGCAGATGGAATTCATCTATGTATAACAAAATTATAATGCATCAACAGAAGGAATAATTTGAGAAAAGCAGCACACACTACATAACACAGCAATTCTCTACAAAAGCTTCTGCATAGCAACCACTCTATTAAATATGAGGGGGGGTTGGGAACCTTTTATAGCTCAAGGGACTTCTGGGACCCACATGCCAGTGTTGGGTGGTACCAGAAGCAAAAGTAGATGGAGCAACAAATGTGAATTTTACCATTGTACAGTAGGCTAGTTTCTATACACATTCACACACACACTCTCTCTCTCTCATCCATCCAGACAAGCAAACAGCATTATGAAAGTTCAAGGATGCATTTCCTGCAGGGAAAGGGATTCAAGAAGGGTGCAAACCAGGACTGGTGGGGCGTGGGGCTAGAAAAGGGATGTAGGAGGGACAGGCAGAGTGACATGAATGCTGCATTGAGATCATACACCCCTAGACTACAATCAGAAGGGCCAACAGGATTTTCTGGGTCCAGTATACTGTATATGGATTGGCCACATTGACCTACTCACAAAAGAGACAACAGATTTGTATACATTCTCCGTGATAAAATGTCTGACAGCTAGAATGTGAGTATCTTTCCCCATACTTGCACTTAATCTGTTGAATTTTTGCATTCCACAAAGCTTTCTCCAATGCTAACCCAAAAGCGAATCCTAGGCTGAAATCATGTACTACTTTTACCTGGGAATAATCCCCATTAAATATGAAGAGACTTATTTCTGTGTAGACACTGTACAGTACTTCATTGTACCTGTAAGTTAACTGCAGAGTGAATTCTTAATGAGAGTCTGGTCTTTAGTTCCTGCACAGTAGGAGACATATGGAAGACTATTTGCAACAGTTTTCACATTTTGCTTTTGCCATTTCTGCTTTTCATCTTGTTTTAGCATGGGCAACTGAGAACAGAAGACCTGATGCTACAGTTGTAGAAACTGTCACCCTGAGCTATATCTGTAATGAGTTTGCACAACGATTCACACACTGCTTCCAACATGGTCATATCCCTGCACAAACATAAAAGAAACACCACATAATGTTCTATAGTATCATCAAGCATTCTGCCACCTGGGCGTCTGACTTCACACAGGTCACTTTCATGTTGCTTCCACTATAGCATCCTACAGAAATAACTGGACCTAGTAAAGATACAAGTTTATGTTGTATAGGTTTATGATACTACTGGACAGTATACCAGTGGTTTCAATAATAGTCATAGATTAATTTATTGGATGAATTATAGGGTAAAGGAAAACCAAGGTGAATTTTCAGAGTCAAAGCAATAACAGAAATCCTTGGGAGATCACAAAGTGACTCTTGTGGTTTATATGGAACTAATTCAGAGATGTATGGAGTGGTTGGGGACATAGGAATCTTCCTTATACCAAATCAGACCATTTTTTCATCTAGCTCGCTTCTGTCTCTACTGACTGACCGCAGGTCTCCAGGATTTCAATTCCCAGGCAATCACTCACAATAACACTAGTTCAATGCTTATCTAAGTGAACCAAAGAGGTACAGATTGAGCTTCACTTGATATCGCATAGGAAGGATATAGTTCACCAATATTAATAGTGAACCTAAACAGTCACACCTAAGAAAGTATCTCAGCTTGGTATTGTGAACACTGGAAAACCTGGCTGAAGGTTATTGAAATGTGCAAGTCCAATAAGATTAAGCAAACTGGAAGATATGCATGCAAGGAAATAATAATTAGGAAACACTGGTTTAAATGAAGATGAAATACACAGATCAAATTAATGTTCAGGTTTAGTTAATAAAACTGTACCACTTTCATTGTGAAGAAACACTGACTTCTAGTTGTTTAACATAAATTCTATACCTTCCTGAAATCCCTCAGATTTTAGCATTTTAGAGTCCTAAAAGTCTAAGGAGTAGATTGTGCTTCAAAGTGTTCATATGGACCTTTAAGCGTGTCTCCATCCAATAATTTTCTCTTCCCACATACTCCCAAACATCTGCTAACACTCTACATTCCTGAGCATCTACAAACTGCATATAAGAAACCTCCTTGGAAGAATTAGACTTATCTAGATAAAGTATTCTTAGAACTTTCTGTGTTCACTCTCTTCAGGTCTGATTTACCAATAGCAGTGGCAACCACATCTCTGTTTCCTGTACACCAGTAAAATTATGAGAAAGCATGTAGTGATAAGCCAGTTTTCATGTCTGGTATTTATATAGCAGCAATTGCACAAATTAGATGCATGCAAGGAGGAAATCTTAAAATCTCTTTCCGTGATGGGCTTTGTCGACATGAAAAGAGCTTTTAAGTTCTCATACTTGTTTACTAGGCTCTGGGAGGCTCCGTCAAGATTCCATGGGGCCATATGAAATCTCATGAGATTCCATGGAAGCTCCCAGAGCCTGCATGAGACCTTCCCACAACCCAGTAAGCCTGGTTTCATGGAGGGCCAGGCCCACATGCAACACCAGCTTCAGAATGGTAGGAAGCGTCACACTGGGGCAGTTTTGGGATTTTTCTGACTATACGCAATTTTGGCTTTACTCGCAATCCTCCAGAACGGACCTGTGCAACTTGTGAGTCTATTGTATATACAATTGATAAAAATCACTTCATTTAAGGGTCTGATCCGACCAGCAGAATGTCTATGATCATCCAGCTACAGTAACTACCTCACTGTTTGATCTGATCTTCCCATATTTCCAGAGGAAACATAGAAAGCACCACAGTGGCTTTCCCTAGGCTCCAACATGTGTGTTCCAGCTTCTGAGACTATCTATTGTTCTCAATCATATCTACTACTGGGTCATATCAAAAGCATGAATGAAGAGATATACACCTATACAACTGATAGGGAGTTCCAACACCTTGCTAAATGTCAATGTTAACCTAAACTGAAGTGCATCTGCCTTGATTCCTCAGTGAGTGTTAACTTAAGAGTGCATTGGCTTATAATGGCATCACTGTGTTGGTGTTGAATAGATACTACAGAGAGTAATGGTCAAGGTTACCATTTTTTAATAAATAGTTCTCCCTCTTGTATACTCACATGCATCTCTTGTTTCTTCAAATCTTCTAAGTCTGGAAGATGTCTAGTTATAAACTCAATGTTTGTAGTAATGGTGTCAATAATTACTTTAATGCTTGGATAATCCTTTGCATATGAAATATTCATTTTAGATGTTTGGTAATGGTCTTTCATATCACAGAAGCTCTCATTGTCCATTAAGTTTGAACTGCTAGTAAAAGCTCCATATCGTAGTGCTGGCTGCATCAGCAAGAGGCCACGTTTAGCTCCAGTCAGTATATAGGATGCCATCACTAGCATCATTATTAATAATCCAAACATTAAACTGCATAGTTTTCCTTTCTTCAAGCAAAACAATCCAGTCCAGCTTTCACTGTGATAAGTCCTTACTTCTAGCACTGCAAGCAAGTTCATCTGTTTGCTATCCACGTGCAACAGAACTTTATTTTTATCTCTGCACAGAGAAGGACACTCTTTAATATTGTGAGTTGGCCGCTGGCACTTGAAACACTGTCTGTGCAAGTCATTTGATAACAATGCTATGCAACGTTGAATGCAATGCTTCATATTAGTACCATTAAAGAATTGGTGTAAGGAGCCATTTCAAATGGATGAAAGTCACTTTCTACAAGCAATCAAGAAACTTTGTCAAATCAGTATATATATTTTTTAAAAAATCAGACTAACCAAAATAGATGGCAACTACTGAAAATAATATGGCAATGTATTAGAAGCACATTATACTTGATCTGGACATACAAAATTTTCTTTTTAAGTTGATGATGATGAGTTCAGGTTTTTCCCATTGAACAAAAAGAGGAGAGTGGGATTTCACTATACAGAGTGAAGAGACACAAAAAACAAAAGGAGCTCATTGTCCTTTCATCAAAATTAAACAAATTTAGGTATGTGAGAGAATAGATTCTTCTTGAGATTTAAATATATTCCTTTAAAATGTAGGTTCCAAGACAGAGAAATGATCTGGAGTTCTTCATTTTTATAATCACTTCAGAGGATTCTGTTGTGTAACCTAGAAGAGAACAAAGAGAAAACGTGAATGAAATTATCTGTCCAGAAGTCAGATCAAAGTGTTACTCACTTTATTAGGCACTGGACTATTAACCCTGGTTGATGAATCTATGCTAAATTGCATATTAAGCGGAAAGGTAAATTCTGAGTACTGGGAATAAGTATAGATGACTTGAAAATGATTTGGACAGGAACCTGAAGGACTAACTACTTGCATGAACTGGCTGAACTACTCACCCCCTTTTTAGGTGGTATCTATCCAGTGCCCCATCCTCTGAGGTGAGGAGGATAGCAACAAAAGTCAGGGCCTTCACCAAACCATAAGGCTTCCCCCCCCCCAATAATTTGGGGGGGATTAAATTTCTGCTTTTTGCTTTGGTTTTTAATAGAATCTTGTGCATGCTTCTGAACTGAATTTGTTGTGTGTTTATTTGCTTGACTTTTCCTTGATTATTTTGAGGTATTGTGAGCCATCTGAAGAATCCCTGTGATTAAGAGGCAGGATATAAATATTTGAGATAAAGAGATAGAAAGATGAGGTACATGGAAGGGAAAGGTGGTGAGCGTGTCAACTGACAATTTTATGCTGGGATACTCTGAAGACTATGGTACAGATTACAAATAAGATTAAGCTAAGCAATCATCTGGGTCAAGATTACCCAGTGGGACATTCTAAAGGCCAATCTAATGGATCTGTGGGGCAAGAAAGCTGTTTGGAAAGGGAGCAGCATCCGTGGTTTGTGTGAAGGCTCCACAGGCAAATTTTGAGCAAAGAATAATACTAGCACAGTGTATTTTTGAGTAGCAAAATTCACCAAGTTTGTATTGGGCAGGAAGAAAAAGCCATGGTTAAGGGTTCAGGAATACAGCAGCCCCTAGAGATTCTCAAAAATGAATTGTGGCCACAAATTGATTTCTGTTTTCCAGTCCTTGCTTGGACATACTCATTATTAACCTAAGCAACAAAGGGGTAATAAGTAGGATACTTCTGGAGAGAAAGTAATTGAATGTCTCTCCTTTTCAAGATCGATAAAGAATATTAAGCAGCAGCACCAAAAAAAAATGCATTAAACTGTTGCAAATAAATTTTAATACTGTGGAGGTAGCATATTCCAAGAATTCAAGGGGAAATGAGAATATGGCTATATCAGACCAGTGCATTAACCCTTTCTCTAATGTGCAGTTCAAGAAGAAACACTTGGACCTTTAGATATGTATAGCACTGGGATTTTTTTCTCTAAAGGTGGCACATGTAGGGAACTGTATTAAGTTGCTAATGCATGCATTAGAGCAGGCATCCCCAAACTCGGCCCTCCAGATGTTTTGGGACTACAACTCCCATCATCCCTAGCTAACAGGACCAGTGGTCAGGGATGATGGGAACTGTAGTCCCAAAACATTTGGAGGGCCGAGTTTGGAGATGCCTGCATTAGAGATATCCTTCCGTTTTCCATTAGGGATACTGTTCTTGGCTCAGAAAATGTATCAAAATATGCATTAAATTGTTTAGATGAATATAAGAATATGTTTAATTTATGTCAAAGTGCATATAAAATGTGTTTTAGGAGACTATACGGACAGAAATGCATGTTTTGTTGGGGAGAAAACGTCAGTAAATGTGAATTTTCATACATTGCTTTAAAATGCAGATTGACATGTAAACAAGGTGGACTAGATTTAGGAATGGGCTTATGGATGCAAAATACACATGGACCAGAAATAGACATCCATCTATCCCCAACTCTTGAACCACAGAAATAAAATGAAAATTGTGCACTTAAGAACTTAGTCTACAAATAGGGTTCCCTATGCTGGCTAATTGGCTATGGAGTTTGAATCATATGTTTGATGACAGATAACCTTTTGAGGGACACCTAAACAACTTGTGCAAATACCAAGCTTTTTCCCTCCATTTTTGTGCCAACTCTTGAACACTGATTGGACCCAGATCTTAATAACTAACACAGTTGTAAGTGTCCCTTTACATGAGACGGTGATCAATAAGGTAGTGGCCTCTCAATCAAGACATTATTGGAAGTTTCTATGCCAGGTACAAAAGTTGTTATTCACCCAAACTTTTAGTTAAAGTAGTGCTCCTAACTTTGTCGGAGTAAGATTAGTGAAATCTCCAGTCCAAGCTCATGAAGAATCTATTTACAGTGGTGCCTCGCAAGACGAAAAGAATCCGTTCTGCGAGTCTCTTCGTCTAGCGGTTTTTTCGTCTTGCGAAGCAAGCCCATTGACGGATTAGCGGATTAGCGCTATTAGCGGCTATTAGCGGCTTTTAGCAGCTTTTAGCGGCTTAGCGGATAAGCGGCTTAGAACAAGGGGGGGGAGGGAAAAAAACCTGCAGGAACTCGCAAGACATTTTCGTCTTGCGAAGCAAGCCCATAGGAAATTTGTTTTGCGAAGCACCTCCAAAACAGAAAACTATTTTGTCTAGCGAGTTTTCCGTCTTGCAAGGCATTCGTCTTGCGGGGCACCACTGTATATGTTATTTGTAAACCTCCTTTCAAGACGGCATTTTTCTGATTCAACCAATTATTCTGGTTCCACAGTAGCGAGAACAAAGTTTGCTAAATAGGACACAGAGGAAATCAGATAAGATTCAATATGGTTTATAGAATACATGTTATTAGACGCCTGCATTTACAGGTGTTTTTGACTTACAGAAAATCTTTCCGTCTGCAATTTGTCAAAAAAAAAAAAAGAACACAGCATATAAAGAACACAGATTCATGTTATCATTGGCACTGGAAACAGGTACATTCCAGTTTTTACTTTGTAAAACTAGCAAATATATAAAAGAAAATTACTACCATGAAGTCTTCTTACAATATACCAAACTAAGTCTTCAACTACCAGTTGCTGCTTCAAGTGCACAACGTTTTCTTATACAGTTCTTATGAAAACCAGCTGAGTCCCTGAGGGCTTAACACTGACTTACAGGCATAATTACTGTATGTTTGAAAAAAGTTTGTAATTAAAATCAGCAAATGACAGAAAGTGGAGCATTTGAACTGCTTCTTGTGCTGAGCACCGGCTTATGTCTGAGTAGAATTAGAAGACCCAGAAGGAGCCTTCAGAAATGTTCAAAAGCATTATTAGAGATATATGTGCCAGTGCATAAATAAGAACCTTCATATAACAACTCCTGAAAATAAGTTTCAAGTTTCAATATGATTACTCACATTAGTAAAAGGAACACATGGATGGGTTTTAATGACCCTGCAGGCTTTAAACTAAGATGTTAAGAGAAGTGAAAGAAAAGAGAATTGCAAAAATAGTAAGCTGACTTCTTAATAATTGCATAATATGATTGTGGAACATTTAAATAAATGGGATGAATTATTTAAATATACAAGACAATTATGTGATTCACATTTTACAAGGGTTTGTTTCACTGTGATCAAGTAGTATATTTGCCCACCAAGAACGATGAAATACTGTAAACTGCTATAGTAGTTAGAGAATAGGAAATTACTCACCCTTTAAAATTAACTATTAACAGCAAATTTTACATGTTAAATATCATGGTGTTTTAGTATACAGCACTTGCAAACCGTATGTAACAATCCCAGCAGAAAACTTTAATAGCCTGAGAACACGATGAAGGAAGAATCCATTGTAGCTGGATTTATACTAAACTGAGCATTGCTGCATCTTGCATTGTGTGCACATTTGTGTGTGAGTGGCTTGTGCAGTTTATTAAAAATAGCCCAATTAATTATATACAAAATTATGCTGTGTGTGTGTGTGTGTGTGTGTGTGTGTGTTATAAAAGAACCAGGCCACATGCAGTACTACATTTCTGAAGAGTAATTTTGCAAATATTAATATTAATTAGATATTAATACATAAATTAGATATTAATACATAAGTTTCTGGGTAGTTTTCCAACAGCACTTCCCACAACACAGTAAGAGAGTAAGAGTAGCCAGTAAGAGAGACACTGACAGCCAGTGCAGGTAAGTGGTTTGAGTGTTGGACTAGGACCTGGGAGACTAAGGTTCAATTTCCCACTCAGCCATGAAACTCATTGGGTGACCTTGGGCCAGACACTACCTCTCAGCCTAACCTACCTTCCACGGTTGTTGTGGGAATTAACGTGGAGAAGGAACAACCATGTATGCCATCTTGAAGTTTTTGGAGAAAAGGAGGGGAATGTAAATGCAATAAAGGATGTTATCGGATTACCACAGTACAAAGCTGGTACATCAGCTATACCTGGTGAAATATGCTATAGGCCACAGAAGTCAGTTGGGCAGCACCACCAAGCTGCAAATCTAATGGAATAGGGTCATCTAAACACTCCTTCCCAAGCCAGGAAACCCCCTAGGCAGCAGCAGCAAATATTCTATATTTTACATACTGAGCTACATATAACTGTTCTTGATATTATGTTTTTGTACACCTGAAGAAACAGCTGTGACTTTAGAAAACTGGTCCATGTCTTTCAAATGGGAGGAAGACCAGAATAGAGCTATTTTTAATGTGTAAAATGTCAGTGGGTATCTGACTGACTTGGAGATGGAATCCAAGCAACTGAATTCTCACCCTGATCCATCAGCCTGCTTTCAACTTTGTCTGGAGCTACGAAGATGCTATGAATAACAATTTGTTAAAGAGGAGATTTGGAATTTCTCTTCAAGGCCCATCAATGCAACACTTGTTAGGAAGCTCCATTCTTGAAGCCAGACAAAGCTTCTATGACTGACATTAATTCTTATTCTTCTAAAAATGAACTGTCAAAACTATATTAAAGAATGCAGAGCTATGAATCTTTCTAAGCCTTGCCCCCGTTCCCCACACAAGCAAATTTATTGTGACACTTCATATGGAAACAAAATGAATAATAATTTATTAGACCTCTACTGGAATTTATTGGAATGCTTTGAAAGGTATTTGCATTTGACGAACTATACCATTTGAATGTGCATGCAATGCAGTGATGATAGATGGCATCGATAGTTGGAGTTTGTTTCAATATGGATCTAATTTGTGTCTGTAGTTCCTAATTCAGATACGCATGTGGATCTCCTTAGCTTGATTAGAGTGATTTTTAAAAAAATGAAACATTCATATAGAATATTACAAACCTGTGTGAGAGCCCCCGTTAATTGCTACACTAGTAGAATGATGCAATATAACAGGGAGGCAGTACATGTCCAAATCTCTCCAGCTGTTTTGAACTACAACCATCATCAATCCCACCCAGCACAGCAGGTGTAGTTTTGGTGATGACTGTTGTAGTCCAAAACATTGAAAGGACACCAGGCAGGCAAAGACTGACGTAGAAGGTGATTTATATTAATTTATTAGGTTTGTGAAATGCTCTTCCAAGGGAGGCTTGCCTGGTACCTTCATTATACACATTTAGGCAAAACCATTCATTTTCAACCAGGCCTCTGCCAGGAGAAAGACAGGTGAAATGTGTCCTTGTTGATTCTCCTTGACCTCTCAGAAGCTTTCAATACCATCGGTGATGGTATCCTTCTGGAGCAGCTGTCCAAGTTAGGGGTGGGTGGCACCACTTTGCGGTGGTTCTGGTCCTACATCTACAGGTTTGGTAGTGCATGTGCTGGACTGATGTCTTGTCTCAGTAATGGACTGGATGAGAGTCAATAAACTGAGACTCAATCCAGAGAAGACTGGGGCACTGTTAGTGGGCATTTCCCTAGACTGGATGGAAGGTTCCCCCTCTTGATGGGGTTACTCCTTCTGAAGGACTGGATACACAGCTTTTGGATCCTCTTTTGTCACTTGAAGCTTGGATGGGCTCAGTGGCACAGAGTGCCTTCCATCAGCTTTGGCTGGTGTCCTATCTGTGCCTCTATCTGGACAGGGATAGTTCCACCTTCTGCTGTCTATGCTCCGGTAACCTCTAGGATAGAATATTGCAATGGGTTATACATAGTTCTAGCTGGGGCTGATTGGAATTGTAGTCCAAAACATTTGAAAGGCACCAGGTTAGTGAAGGCTGATCCTGAAACATTTGGTTGGCCACTATTTTATTTAATGCCAGACCATATGGACTTTGGGCTGTTCCAGCAAGGAAGTTCTTATAAAGCATGTCCTTCTAGCCCATTAGTGTGGAAACTGTGCACTCAGTAGGACCAGATGACTGCTTCTCCAGCCCTTGCCTTCAGTTCCTTTAGCTACTATGTGAGTGTTATGTATTTATGAGATGAAACATTTATTTTTTCCCCTCAATAGCTCCCACAAGAATAGACAATTCTTAATTAGCTCAACTGGTGCCCTTTGCCAGATTTCAAATGTACTGTTTGTCAATAGTTTCTTAACAATCCTATGCAAGGAATGCAAATTTTATTCATGCCTTATTGTATGACATGTCAACTCAGAAATATTTGTGCAATTAATATTCCAGTCTGTAGTATTTATACTACAGATTGCTGTGCAGAGGTCCCTTAAGTTATACAGTAGTCATCAACTGCTCTCGTGGAGTAGCAAATGTTCTCCATTTATTAATATTTTCCCCTCAAGAGCTACTGTGAATTCAGTGTGATAATAAATTTACAAAAAGTATATGAGTAACTAAGTGAAAAGGTTTCTCACAGCTATATTAGAGTATGAATAATGAATTCTTTCAAGTTCAAATCGTGTGACCAGAATAAATTATGTCAATTAAATAGAATAACAAGTTTGCTTGATTAGTGTTATTCTGGTTTCAAAAAGGAGTGGAGGAACATGCAAGCTTGTTTTTAGTACAGTTGTACATCAGAAGTCGAACAGAATCCGTTCAACTTCCAAAACATTTGGAAACCAAGGTGCAGCTTCTGACTGGCTGCAGGAAGCTCCTGCAGCCAATCAGAAGCCGCAGAAGCTGTGTCAGATGTTCAGGTTCCCAAGAACATTTGCAAACTGGAACACTCACTTCCAGGTTTGTGGCATTCGAGAGCAAAACGTTCAGGATCCAAGGTACAACTACATTCTTTAGTATTTCAATATTATTTTCTGAAGCCAAGAAAGCAGATAAAGACAATATACTTGGGAAAAGGGCAAGAGCAGCAGCAGGTCTCTCTCTCAATGCCTGATACAGAAAGGTGGCTTCACCTTTCTACAAAAGTGGTGAAAGCTCCTCGTCCCCCACCCCAATTTCTCTGAAATTTGCACAGTATTTTTGTGAACTGCTTTTTCCATTGAAGGACATAGCTGAGAACCAAATCTGGAGTGGCAGTTGTCACTGGTGATGGAATTTGTTCACATTTGTCTATGAATTCTGAAATATTTAGGCTCCTGATGTAAGGCAAAGCAGCATTTGCTATCCAGGGAACTCTTCTGTTATAAACCTACATTTTCCTTTAACCAGACCGAATTTACCAACACATTCCTCCTCCCTCTTGCTCTAACCCTTTAGAGTAAAACAAATTTTGATTGATAGGGCAGTCCTCTATTGCAACAACAGTGCTCTCTCCATTTGTAATTCCAGCAACTGGTATACAGAGGCATACTCCCATATCATTTTACACAGAAGTAAGTGCCAATGAATTCAACAAGTCTTACTTCTGAGTAGATATGGTCAGGAGCACACTTGTTAGGCCCTTTCAGCCATTTCCTCCCCTCAGCATTACCTGGTATCTCCTGCTGCTACCAGCCAGCCAACTCCACCCTACTTCCTTGCCTGGCTGAAGCTCCACAAAGAAGACCCAGAACGGGGCCTCTACTGCATACCCCAGCCAGCTATAAACCCACTCCCCTCCCTATGCTGGCCAGAGCATAAGCACCCTAAAGATGGCTTCTATAAAGGGCATGTTTCTAGATTACATTCTCCTTGACTCACCCCCCTTTCACTCATGATCATCTGGGCTTTGCCTATACAAATAGCAGTATTTCACCAGAAATTTAATCAGTTCCTTAATGTATTGAGCACTTTGGTGTTACTGTTTCACTCCAGCTCTTGGCTCCTAGTGTGCTTTGCAGCTTTTACAATCTTGTGTTAGCTTCATTTCTTCAACGTTCCTGCCTCTCCTAAGATCTTTCTGTGTCAGTTTCTTGGACTTAAAAAAAAATAATCAATTGTAATAGTAACAGAAGTAAACAATAACATTCCAAGGTGGTAATCTCAGCAGCCAGCCATCAATGAAAGCTTTTTAAAACAATTTTTTAAAAAGATGCTGGCAAAATGTCAAAAGGGAAGTGTCCAGCAGATTTCCTTTAGGAGTATGTCCCACAGTGTGGGTGCAGAAATAGAAAGCGGGGGGAGGAATCTTGTTCCTTTGCAGTGAAATATGAAAGAGAACTTCACTAATCCCAAGGACTGGGGAGAGCCATATGATAAAAGGTGTTCTGATACCAGCTATTAGCTCTGACCTTTTTATTTGGTGAGCTACTAATCTGTATTGTGACAATTTGACCACATAACAATAACTTCCCAGGCCATAACATGCAAAGGACACTAGTGCTAGTCCTTCATGGGTAGAAATTGGAAGACCTGAAATTGGTATTATTAAAGACTGGGTTTGGGTTGTTTACATTTTCCAAATTCCTGCCTTAGGTTTAGAGCATGGCATAGCACTGTTTTGCCAGTACTTACTGTGAATAAATAAGCCTGATATTTAACATGTATGACAATAAACTGTGGCTTGAATGTGGAAGAAATTTCAGTGGCCATAGTATATGTGAAATGCACACATGGATAACTTGTGAAATATGTTCCTGGAGACCAAGCTGAGTGAATACTTCTCAGAAAAACAATTCTCTCTCTCTCTCTCTCTCTCTCTCTCTCTCTCTCTCTCACACACACACACACACACACACACACCTAGAGAAAAAAAAACCTGCTTCGAAGAATACTGTCAGAATATTTGTGAAGATTGCCATCCACCATACCCCCTACAATGCCTCTAGGTCCAGGGCACTGTAGAGCATGCAAAATCATGACTCAACACAATTGCTCCCATTGCCACCTAAAGAGGAGGAGGAAGAGGAGGAGGAGGAGGAGCCAGAACCTTAGGGAAAGAAGCTGTGCTATTTCCATTACTAATTTACATCCAAAAAAACTGTTAGAGAATTTATCATCTCCCTGAAAAAATGGTGAAATGGTCCCCCCAATTTCTCTGTTCACAAACAGGGTGGAGAATTTCAAGAGTCATTTGTGAACAGCTCTAGACCAAATCCTACAATGAAGGATGTCGTCGTGTTCTGTTGTAGTACATCATCAGTATAATGGATGCCAAGTGTTTGGGGCCCATTCCAAGATGCAGGAACAGCTACAATACATTCACTGCACTTTACAGAAGACCTCCCTGATGGCGTTGTCCATTCCATTCCACATGTACCCCATTCAAAAGTAGCTTATATGGTTCCCAGAAATTCATCCATTCAAAAAGACCTGAGCTTTTTAAAAATTTGTCTTCCAAAGGGGGTGGGGCAGAACCAGCCACCACCATTTGAAAGAATTTAAGTGCTATTCAAGTTGCAACTTCTGCAAATGAACTGCAGGAATAATAAAAGTGAGCTGTATATGGTTTTTTTTAAAATGTGATGTCGTAGATCAGTAGACCAATACTCAGCTGAATGTTTAAAGTACTGGGCTTCCCTGATTAACTTTTTGTTAATAAACTTTGTGTGAACTTGTAGCTATTTACTTCTGAGCAATCAACAGTCTGCTAAAAAAAGAAAATCAATTATATGAGAAATCACTACCCTCTGTGACCGTGCCACAAAAAGGCTTGAGTAATGGTTTTGAAAGCCCATATGACATGTTATGCTGGTCAGTGACCTTCTCCAGCTAGAGCACTCTGGCTCGATATAAAACTTCTCAAAATTCAGCCGGGGGAGTGGACATTTGTAACATGTCTGTCAAACAGTTTCCTTGAAGGCAAAACTAACAGCTAGTGGAGTTTTAAGACGGCTATTAAAAAGAACATTTGGTAACAGTCAGAAAATATATACACAGCCTGCCTAACAGTTGTTCAGATATAAACTTGCCATCACAGTTAAGTTTTTACAAAGGCTACAAAACACATCATTTTTACTCAAATAATAGTTTTATGGATTGCACTGTAACTTGTTACATTTGTCCTAAACGATTCAGTCCAAATATGTTGAAACCTACCATCACTGCTGTATTCAGTGAGAACAGGAAACCATCTGTGTAAATCAGCATAGCTTCATAGTTATCAAGAGGGAAAACAGCTATTTAAGTCTGCTACTCAGGATCATTGTTACTAAATTCATTCCTTTTAAAGGAAGCTACAGAAGTTTCGTTTCTATTACTAACTACTCTTGCTTGCCACAAATTCTTATTCAGCTGTGCTTCTTAAGAACCCATTCCTCTGTTGCTTGGTTTTATTTTCAAAAAATATACTTCCTATTAGGATATAAATGAGTACTTTTAATGGCACACCCAAAGTCAGAAAGGTCAGATTAAGTGGAGATTCAGCTTGAGTTTTTCTAACTAATATCAGGCTTATAAACCTCTGAAATTGAGCTCTATATTTTCATGCTCTGAACACTCAAAATGCACTGTTGTTGTTGTTGGCATCCTCCTGTCTCAAGAGACAATGGAGTGAGTTAACAGCATCGTAGGGACCTCCCCAGGGTGCAAGCCTGGTCAGTGTGTCTGGAGGTCCTGGGCTGCCTAGACGACAAGGCCACTGCCCTTGGTCTCACTCATGTGGTCCAAAAGAAAGCAGAGCAATACGTTTGGCACCAGCTTGGCTGCAGGAGCTGCTGGAAAGAGGCATACAAGGTGCCATCCAGCTGTTTTAGGGACTCCACTCTGAATTTATGTGGGCTTTGCTCCTTAGCCTTTTCTTCTCTCAAAGATATCCCACAAGGCAGCAAATGTTTCTTAGGGCAAGAGTTTATCTTCTCCTAGAAGGGCTACCTTTTCAGGTTGATAAACCCCATTTGCCCCTCACTACCCTCTGCAGCAGAAACTGCCTTCTTCACAATTGGATCCACTATTGCTCTCATTGGCTCAATCCACCAGATTGAGCCTATCTTCACATGCAGGAGAATCATAGAATTGTAGAGTTGGAAGGGACCCTGAGGATCATCTAGTTCAACCCCCTGCGATGCAGCAATATGCATCATCAGCTACCCTTACCTGGTTTAGCTGGTCCGTCAAAGCTGCTGTCACATGCTGACAGCTTCCAGGAGCCACAGGTGAGAGCTGAGTGCAGAGTGAGGACCAGAGGTGGACAAACTACCCCAGAAGGAGCATTGTGTGTACTACCTCTCCCCACACACCCCAAAATGCACTAGTTCTTAACTGTTGCCCTACTCCCTCAAAGCCTCAATAATGGAACCTTCTATGGCAGCTGCCATATCAGCCTGTGATTCAGGGTGATTGCATGTCCCTTACACAATAGCTTGATAGAGTAATTAAAACTCACCCAGGATACCAAAGTATAACCCAGGCATAGGCAAACTTGGCCCTCCAGATGTTTTGAGACTACAATTCCCATCATCCCTGACTACTGGTCCTGTTAGCTAGGGATGATGGAAGTTGTAGTCCCAAAACATCTGGAGGGCCGAGTTTGCCTATGCCTGGTACAAACTAAGTTAACTGACCCTGGCATCAAAGGTACATTTTAAAAAATAAATAAAAATTTATTTTTAAAAATTAAAATTAAAATTAAAAAATTAAAACTAAACATTAAAAATGCTTAGTGTAGTACATATTCACCTCTTGCATTATTATTTTTTTCAGCTTGTAAATTCATGAAAGAGCACAATTGGCACATGCTGGTAAAAATGCTCAAAATTATGTGTGTTTGAAAATATATATAGACTTTCTACTTCTGCAGCCACACTGAGCAATCTTCCCAAGCATCCCACGCTACCCTGGAGATTATACACTAAAACTAGGGGTTGGGGTTAAAAACACATTCCATCTGCAATCTCACAAAGACAGCTTGGATATATTGCTGCAACAAATTCATAACAAACCATACATTTTTACAGCACAAACTTTGTGTCTGTTTAAATAGTGCTGAAAGCTTGCAATATTTCAGTTCCTCTTCAATGGAAACTAAATACACCACAGGCTTAAATGTTATAATATGCTGTTTATGGTAATTAATTTTCACTCCCTACTCATTGAAGTATTCAACTGATACAGAATGACAGCTAGAAAATGCACAGAGACCAACTGGAAACAAATTATGATACAAATTATACCAAAGTAATTTGCATATTCATGAGTTTAGTACTACCGAGGGTTGTGCTGCTGTTTTAAGCAAATCTATCTCCTTTTTTGGAATGTAACAGAATGATAGAGAGATCTTTCAAAAGCCAGATTAAACTGAAATGGACAGAAAATGGCACAACTGATCCATTACAAAAACACTGTGAAGTTGCAATACTTTCTGAAAGGTCACTAAAATACTATCACCTACTTGTGATATATAATCTCAGAACCTGTTATTCCTATACTCTGTGATTATAATCTCCATCAGTATAGAAGAAAGTGGTCTGGGGTGAGCGATTTTAGCAACTATCCCTTGTCATGATCAGATCACCTCCGGGTAAGATTTAGATTTTCAGTGGTTTTCCTGCTCTACGGAGCTGGGAGACATATTAGAATGGTTCAACCTTGGAAGCTGATGGAACTAATTGATTTTCAGATGGCTCTGGGGGGATTTTCTGGCTGATATAAGTGGCACTGCTGTTGAAGTCTGGGTTGATCTGTGGAATACACAGATGACCTGGGCCATTTACACAATCACTCATGAGCACCCTTCTCCCGCTTGATGTAGCCTAACAGTCCCCTTGGTATACCTGGTATACATCGGGGAGAGCAATGAAACAAGCTAGGATATGGCTAGAAAACAAGTGGAGGAAAACTCCAGAAGAATGCAACTGAACACTGGTAAGAACCCACTACTGAGCCTACTCAGTGGCAGGGAAGGCAGCAAAGAAGCAGCACTTCACTGTTTCTTTGTATGCTCACTATGCCATTCAGTAGTATGGGGTCTTTTAAAGTCTATGCCATTCAGTGGGCAGTATGGGGTCTTTTAAAGTCTGGCCTGAAGGAGGGGGAAGAACCAACAGTGGTCCACTGCAGGCCCATGCAGGGCAGGGTGGGGGAAGCAGGTACACTTGTCTTTGGCATCAGAAGGCTAAGCTGGCTGGCAGACACTGCCAGGGACTGCCTGCTTTTTTTGTTTCTAACAAGACTCCTGCCATGGACCTCACCCAAGCTCTGCATGGGCCAGGCCCACTGCAAATCTTTTGCAAAGCATTTTTAGAATAAAATCACTTGCATCTTCTGAGACCTATTATAGTAGGTGAATTTCAATAGGTATCTAGAGCACTGTAGTCTCCAAGTCTCCAAACACTGTTCCTTAGGAGGGCTAAAGGACATCTTCTATAGGAACTGGCACAAAATATAACATTCCCCCCTTCCTTAACTCATTTTCATATGAAAGATGATTACTTCATTTTATCTGAGCTCAAAGGGCTTCCACTTGATCTATACCTGGGTTGGGCCAGTGGATGGGAAATCAGTGACCGATATATACATCCAATTAAAAGATTTGAAAAATGTTGTGCTTACATGGAGAAGGAAGAGGGCCTATAGTGTTTAACAAAGGGTGGAAATTGGGGCACATGGTTGTTGTTTTCTGGAAAAACTTTTGGAACTTAGAGCAGCTTCATATACTGCATATTGCCTACACATATATTTTCCCGTGTGTGGGAAAATACACTGTTGTGTATTAAAATTGGAAAAGAGTCTATTTTCCTGAAAGTATATGTGTCTATAAGCCTTTGCATTTTCTATGCATCCTTCCACAGAACATACTACCTTTTCTATATTCCTTCCGAGTCTTGATTATTTACTGGCCTGTTGGTTTTTGTATTCCTAGACCAAATCCTATTATTTTGCCTCTTTCTTGCTTCATTTCTGTGGATCTCCTATTGTGTTCTAGACTAGAATCTTTGAAGACCTGCATCCCTGGCACTGTTCTAAAAATGTTGCAGGTGCATATGCAATGCTGTCTTCTTCTACATACAGGTTCCAGTTGCATTGTTAAATCTTTTTTTTTAATTAGCAAGGAAAACAGCAGTGGGACCTATGGACATTGTTTTTTATTTGAACCTTGGAGACTAGATGGTGTATGCTTTAACCCCGCAACATAGATCTAGATCCTCCAAAATGCAGAGCAGTTTTGCTCATTTGCATTAGCCATTAGGAGAAGAACACTGGGAGAGGGTATTAATTCCATTTTTAAAAAAATAAAATTCTGAAGAGACAGAATTATCATTCATTAGTCTCACAATAAACCATTAAATTGTTAAGAATAAAGATCAGGAGACAGCTAACTAGGGATTTTTAACCTAAACTGACTTCATATGATATGAGTTAATGAGCTGAATACATAAACTTTTAATAGCTGGGGAAATGAGATAGTATTTGATCTTAGAATCATGCCTTTTACAAAGATATCTGTGAAGCATACAATCCATAGCTGCCATCAGCTCTTGAAGTGCTTGGCCAATTTTGAATTGACAATTATATAGACACCTAGTCGTACATGATAGACTTCTTATCCCTTTTCTTCCTAGCATATGTACATGAAGTCCAAACACAAGTTGGACAGAAAGAGAAGATATTACAATGAATTTGAGGAAATACATTTCTTTCCATTTTTCAACTAACTGGATTCCATTTAATTCATACAAGAACAAGATGTAACAAAAATGATTAGCTTTGTAAGTGATATAACAGCACCAACATGGTATTGCTAGTACCCATGATTTGACATATTGTAATATTAGCTTTGAACAATCTCTTGTGCTCATTTTGCGTTTTTGCTATAAAAACGTTAAGTTACTCAAGGCATTTCCTGACCTGAAGAAACAGTATTTTTTATAAATCTCCCTCTCCCCCTTTTGGAACCCTGAGCTTGATTTCTATATATGCATAGGTAATTAGCATTCTGTTTGTCTGCAATGCAATGAAACTCAGTTGAAAACTTAGATACTGTAATGACATTTAGTAAACATTTTCAGGTCAAAATTACATATTTCAGATTCAATCACCACCTTAGCCTCTACATGCACTTCAAAGTGGTGTGGTAATCCAAAAATAGAATGCAATGCCAGACCTGCCTTGAAGGTCAGAATTAAAAGGTAAAGTACATGCTCAATACCCTTTCCATATTTGTGAAAAATGCAGTTTGAACACACGATCCTGCCTTATACCAAGTCAAACCACTAGTACACCTAGTTCAATATTGTCTACTCTGACTGGCAGTGACTCTCCAGGGTTTCAGCCAAGAGTCATTGCGTGCATGCAGAGCATGTGTTCTGCCACTAAGCTTTGACCTCTCCCCAATTCTGCATCCATTCTTAAGACAAAACAAAATTCAATACACTACTTCCCTCAATGTTGAATAGTGAAAATAAAATATGGTGTGCATTTTTAAGGCACCATACTCATTCCAGCTATGAACTGCAACATAAACTGGGACAGTTTATTGCAGCACAAAGCAAAATTTCACTTAAAGACAGAGATCACAGTAGCCTTATTCACATGACAGGATAAGCCTTGGTTGCAGCTTCTGCACATTCACACAGTCTAAGTAAGTCATGGTTTTGCTTACCATGTTGTGAGAACCGTAATTTTCCATAACTGCTTGGCCTAGGCATGTCTTTCCAAAGGCACAGAAACGAAGCATGTAAAATATGTTGTAGTACGATATATGTCTTAGAGCAGGGGTAGGCAACCTAAGGCCTGGGGGCTGGATGCGGCCCAATCACCTTCACAATCCGGCCCACGATGGTCCAGGAATGTGTGTGTTTTTACATTAATAGAATGTGTCCTTTTATTTAAAATACATCTCTGGGTTATTTGTGGGGCACAGGAATTTGTTCATTTTTTTTTTTCAAAATATAGTCTGGCCCACCACATGATCTGAGAGACAGATTTTTCAGGCCCATGGCTGAAAAAGGTTGCTGACCCCTGTCTTAGAGACTAACATATTATCCTGAAAGCTGGTAGGCACATTCAGGCTGCAATTTTATGTTTATGTTCAAACATGAGTTTATCCTGCCTCTCCCTGCATCCTGCAACACACACCTATTTTTAAAACAACTATCAAACATTTCTGGTCTTAATGTCACCTTCTACAATTCTCAGAACACTTGGGGGGGTAGGCTTGTTCCATCAGAAGTAAACCCTCTGGATGAGTAACGTCATTTACATGTGTGTAATTAAATGTCTTTACATGTATGGAATAGCATTATGAATTAAATCTGGGCATGTCATGATCTGAAGCTTAAGAGAGATGACTTTACAGGACAATAAATGCTAATTACAGACTATTAATATTTTGACCTCTTCCACACTTAGTGCAGCTGAATAGAAGCCAGAGGAAAAGCTTCACTAATTCTGCATGGATTTTAATGAGCCAGAAAGATTCTGGCTTGCCCTTTTGCTGAAAAGACAAATTCCACAACAGCAGATCAGGTAGAGTTATTTTGTCATCAGTAACTAAGCCAAGGCAAGCTCATTAACGTGTTTTTAAAATGATTCTTTTCCTGTGGTGTTAACCACTTCACTCTTATTAATGCAGAAAAATGTCTACACCAATACAGGCTTGTCAAGTCTTTTTCCCCAACCCATGAACCTCTCCAAGAATTTTGAGTGACGCAGCAAAGTGATAACACCAATTTCCCAGGAGCTGCACTGACTGCTTATGTGCAACCAGGCCCCATTCAAGGTGTCAACTTTGAACATACAAAGCCCTGATTGACTTAGGACACAAGCACTTGATGGAGTTCCATGTCTGCCAAGCCAGCCTTGTGGCCTGCAGAAGAGGCACTTCCCATCAAAAGGTATGGCTCATTGCACTGTGACTTGTGTTAGGGCTATCTCTTTGGTGGCAGACTATTTGTGCAACTTCCTCCCTCTGAAGGCACAGCTGATGATTTTGCACTGTCAACATAAAACATATATTCCCTCCCAGGCATTTGGCCTCGGCTGGAGAGGGCAGGAGATATATATATATCTCTTTTCCTATATATATATATGAAATATATATATATATGAGATATATATATATATATATATAAAATTTATTTATTTATTTTTATTTTTATTATTAGTATTAAGCCGAGGCATGGCTACTTTAATGTACACTGCTGAACTGTTTTAATGATTGGAAACTGTGTTTGTCATCTTGCTTCATTTAATGTTTACGCCATACTGGAATCCTATGGAATGAAATTCAGTCTAGAAGTACCATCAATCAATCAATCAATCAATCAATCACCATGGTTTAGCATTAGTAGCTATTGTGATAAGCCATACAATAAAAGCCAAATCATACTAGATGTTTTATACTCTATGCTGAATTCCAAATGTGCAGACATGACCCTTCTTCTCCATTCTCTTAAAAAGGTATGGTTCATGCTCTAGTTCAATAGCAGACAGTAGGGCAGTGTAGATAGGGCTATATTGCTCACCTGCCTTCTGAACACAGAACATCAGTTCCTGTGAGGGAAAGGATAGGGGCAAGATTCAGGGAGCTCAGGGTGGTGCAGGCATGGCAGAACAAGGCTCATATTTACTCTGCTGCTGCTCCATACCTTGCCCCATCTCCCTCTCAGGAATCAGCACTGACACTTCTTGTTTGGAAAGCAGGTGCTCAATGCCACCCCCTACCTGCACCACCCCACTGACTGCTACTGCCTTGGTCATATATCACCTACTAATATCTTCTCTCGGGACTTGAGTAGTCTCACCTTGGTCACCTCACATCTGTCCAACACTCCAAAATATCCCACCTTTCACATTGCACTAATTACATGAAGATCCTCCTTACACTGGATTCCAGTCCATTCCTAGATTCAGCACAAGCTACTTGTCTTTGCCATTTGCACCTCACAGACTCCATTTGTCTTGCCCCCTTTTCTCTGTCATTTTGAAGCCACAATGCCCATGCTCTCCACCATGCCCTGTTCCTTCAAAAGACTCCACGCCTTCTCTCGTTTCCTCATATACTTGCATCTGCCTCCTAAAACACCTGCAGGATGCCACCTCTTCATTTTTTGAAATCCTCCCTCAAAACCCACTTTTCATGAAGCTTTTGGCACAACCCCCTAAATCCCCATGTTCTGCTGCAAACTGGCCTGTAAATTGGTCTGTAACTAATTCTAAGCATGTGACGCTGAAACAGATTGCTTCACTAGGAGGAATTCAATACCACAGTATTACCATTGTTTCCTCAGTGCAAGCAGTTCTGTTTACCAGATGAAATGGACTCTCCCCCCTCCCCTCACATGCTGTTCAGAGGGTGTTCACATGTGTACCCTCGAACCAAAATAGGGGCGCATGGGGGAGGAGAGGACGGCAGCCCTGTAGCACTAGCAGGACTTGTGCCACTGGCTCCTGATAGTACCACTATTTAGTGAGCCTAGCCCACTGTTTACCACTGCCACCACTTGCTTCCCCCTTCCCTTTATAGCTTGACTTTTCTGAATTTTAGATTGTAAGCTCCTCTTTCCCTTGTACTCTGCAAAGTGCCATGCACACCGATGGTGCTGTATTAGATGGTCTGAAGATGCAGAACTTTATGTATCTTGTTCTCACAAATAAGGACTAACTGGTAAATGAAAATAAAGAATGTAGCTGGACAAAACCAGTCATGTGATGACTGAAATTGTTACTCTGAAGAAGGCAAGAAAGGGAAGAAGCCTTGTTCCCTTTCTTTAAAATAAAAAAAGCTGATTTAATGGAGCTGGGGAGTGGCAAGAAATAACTAATGTGAATCGAATTTAAAAGGGAAAGGAGTTCAAGAAAGTGTTTTGTTTCCCCCCTGAAAGAGACACATCTGAAGTCACAGGGGAGAACAGTAACATTACTGCTGAAAAGAAGAGACAGCTCAAGCAAGATCCATGTTCATCCAATATCCAAACAACAAACAGCAAAGGCATGATATAAAAAATGACAAATAATAGCAGAAAGGCATTTGCAAACACATTTCTAAAGTAAGCAGTTAAAGTCACTGGTCTATCATGCAAAACCAGTTTATTATGAAAAGAATAAACTTCAGGAAGCCTCGGGCTTATGTGCTCTTATGTTTCTCTTCCAGTACAGTCACAAGGAACAGTTCAGAAGTGTTCACTTCCAGTTTTGCTTAGGCACACACATAATCAAACCCAACAAACCATGTTTAATGTTAACTAGTAGTTGTTTCAAACAAGTGAATAGATTTGAAACAAATTGTCACATCTTTAAACAACCTATAGTTTAGTGCAACATTCAGCATGGCCAGTGTAGGGCCTACAATGGTTATACTTACTACATTTTTTGTAACATGCGTAGTTGCAGTGGCCTCATTCACACTAATCTCGGTTTCTGTAGACTCACAACACTTAAAAGCTACCAAACCTCTTACCACTAAACATACAATAAAATCAAACCAGACACTGCAACTGCATTTCTATCTAATCTCAACTGAGCTGAACTAAGAACTAAACTGGCTAATAATAAGTTACTTCACTTTAACTCATGCAAGAGAACCACTGCACTGATATGCAGAAGTGTAAAGCCAAACACTCTATATATTACAAAATAGTAAATGTCCTGTCCTGTATAGATTTTTTTGTGAACATTTTTGACAGGTTCAAAGCTTGTCTCCTTCCCGTCTGACCTTTCCTCATAATTGCTTTAAAATCAAAGTATTACTCTCTCACTTTGAGTTGTCCATAGTTATCCTTAATTATTTCAGCAGGTACCCAAATTTATTGGCTTTATAGCATTGTGATGTCATCACATTCACCATATAATCCCTGATTGGGCTGCACTACTCACCCATGTGAGTAAAAAGAGCAACAATCAGAAAAAAGAGTGGCAGATAATGGAAACAACAGTATCAGGCTCTGGTGATGTTATTACATGGATATAAAGTGACAGAAGAATATCTTCAAGCATTGTGAAAATTGCTCTACTCTTTTCTTTTTAAAATAAACTTTCACTATACTTAGCTGAAACATGGGATACAAGGTGTCCTCGCATGTGGGAATGCATCTTGCTCCAAAGTATGAAGTGGTATATATTGAAACCGCTGCTAAAATTGAACTCCCCCTACCCGCCACTACCTGTTTAATTAGGTATTGTATCAGATGATGGTCTGCTTCTAAGTTCATATATTCAGAGCCAAACTTCATGCTGCCCTGGTAACTTGAATATGGGGAGATTTACAGTGCAAATGGGAATGTAAGTCATGACTCCTATAGAGACATTTTGGTGAAACTGGTCAGAGGGGAAAGATAAATGGGACAAGAATGTGGATTCAGCTAGGTAGAGGAGCCCAGTGGTCATGGGGGAGGCTATGCTCTTGGAAATACTGGGTTGAAGCAGGGAATTTCTTTTTACCTTGCATTTTGGAAAAAGCACTTTACCAACAATCAGTTCTGGAGCACTATGTCTATAAATTAATGTCTCATTCCTTAGTGCTGTTACAGGCAGGTCTAAATTATGTGCATATGTTTTCCACTGTATATAGTCACCATGGCAGGGCACAAAAGGTGAGAAGCTGACAAGGAGAATTATTAAAAGAAAAGTGATGAAAAAGAGAGAGAGAATGTCAAGAGTGATATGCCAGCAAATCCAGGTGCCACTTAGTGAAACATTTTAAAATCTGATTTATAAAACCATAACTTTGTTGAAGGACCTGGCACTTTGAGGATAGAGATTAGCAAATGGCTGCAAGGAAATATCAGCCTCCATCATGGGCTAAGCGAATCCTAGCTGTTCAGCCCCACCCCTTGCCTCACATGACCTCAGTGGGTTCTGCCACCTAGCAGGCAGAGGAGGTAAAAGGAAAACCACAGTGAAGGCCAGGGGTGCCGACTTGCCTCCCTCATTGAGAGGGTGTGGTCATGTGACATGTCATGTCACATGCTGCCATGTTTGCTTGTCCCAATCACAGCCCAGCAGCTCAGAAGCCGGGCTATGGCTGGGACGAGTGAAGCAAAGATCTTCCGCACTTGTCCCAGCCACTGCCTGGCTCCTGGGTTACTGGGTGGAAACTGGGGTTGTGGCACATGGAGGGGTGTCAGCCCTCTCAATATGGGGGGGCACAGCCGTCTGCCAAACAATACTGAGGGAGCTGAAGTCCCCAAAGCTGCTAGTGAAGGCCAAGGATTAGAACAAGAAATGCCACCTCCATAATCCTGGCACCATAGGGACACATGACTAATATTTCTGTTCCTGATTCCAGACATAAATGTGATTTTTAATATTCTGAAAATATAACTTGTGCAAAACAATGAGTTGGATCCAGGTTAGCCATTCTGGCAATAGAAGGATTCCTTTTGTGTCCTATTTATGAAAGTCCCTGAGATACAGAGTAAAGGCTCCCTGCTAGAGGAAGCATGGAAGCAAATGTCACCAATCATTCATTGCCCCTGTAGCTCCCTGAGCTGCCTCTCATTTCATCTCCTACATTTATCCCACCTTTCTACTGCGATAGAGCCCAAAGCAGCATACATCTGGATTCCACATATGGACACATATGCAGACTTGCTTAGCTTCAGTAAGGTGGCCATCTCATGTGCCTTCAGACCACCCCCTAGAATTTGACCTGCTCTTGAGTACCCCCAAAGCCCTACTGAAGATGTTAATGTCTGACAAAGTGAATGTGGGCATAATATGGAATAGTGTAAGCAGGTGAGCTTAGCATGTTTCTGTGTGAAGCTTAATTAAATTATTATTTAAAATGCTAACTAAATGGCATGTATGGCCTTAAATGGGAATAGCATTTACTCATTGAGTAAATACAATTTCTGTAAGTTAAATTTTTGAACATATTACAAACTGGATCTCAGTCATGCAACTCCAATTAAAGTCAACTGAAGATATGCAACAATAATCCTGATTAGAACATTGAGTTTAGGAATTTAATTAATCTAATACCAATTTCATGTTTTCAGAACACTATTATATTTTCTGAGAACTCCTACATACACAGCAGCTGCAATTTTCATGCTGACACCACTAGCACAATATTTTGTGAGCAAAATGTGAATATTTTGGGAACATATACATCTTTGCTACTGTTTTTTTTCATATGGGCATGCTAGTTCTCTTCAAATCATATACCCCTACCAAAACTGGAATCTTGAACTCTGGCACCAAAGTCAAGTATATTTTTACACACTAAGCAATTAAAAGTGGAACCCTGCAACAAAATGCTGAAATGTTGAGAGCTTCTGTTAAGGTTTCAAGCCACGACTTTCCATCCCTACTTTCTCATATTTTCGTTCCCCTGCAGTCAAGCAGCCACATGTTCACAGACCATGCTTGTTCCTCATTGGACTGTTCTGAGGGCATGATTGCCATTTGAACATGTGTGTGGCTTCTCACCCCCCACCCCCATTTTGGGTTTCTTTGGGGTTTTTTGTATGTGGAAGGTGAGATGAACGTACTTATGCTCCCAAATACATTAAATTATTTAATTTCTCTATGTCAGCTCTGGGGAACAATAAAAACAGCTTATTGTTGTGATCCAGGAAGCTACCGTATTTTTCGCACGATTGGACGCACCGGACCATAGGGCGCACCTAGTTTTTTGGGGGGGAAATAAAGGGGAAACCGAACCAGGTCGAGGAACAGCGGGATAGTGGCGCTGCACCTCCCTGCTGTCCCCCGAGCTTGTGGGGCTGGCTGATGTCTGCCTGGCGCGGGGGCGCTCTGCTTCAGGGTGCCCCGCCCGCCGGGCGGCAGGCTGCTATCCGCAGCTTGGGGAGCCTTGCGGGAAACTCCTGCAGGGCTCCCCACCCTGCGGATGTCTGCCCGGCGCGAGGGGCGCTCTGCTTCAGGGCGCCCCGCCCGCCGGGCGGCAGGCTGCTATCCGCAGCTTGGGGAGCCTTGCGGGAAACTCCTGCAGGGCTCCCCACCCTGCGGATGTCTGCCCGGCGCGAGGGGCGCTCTGAGTCAGGGCGCCCCGCCCGCCGGGCGGCAGGCTGCTATCCACAGCTTGGGGAGCCTTGCGGGAAACTCCTGCAGGGCTCCCCACCCTGCGGATGTCTGCCCGGCGCGAGGGGCGCTCTGATTCAGGGCGCCCCGCCCACCGGGCGGCAGGCTGCTATCCGCAGCTTGGGGAGCCTTGCGGGGAACTCCTGCAGGGCTCCCCACCCTGCGGATGTCTGCCCGGCGCGAGGGGCGCTCTGATTCAGGGCGCCCCGCCCGCCGGGCGGCAGGCTGCTATCCACAGCTTGGGGAGCCTTGCGGGGAACTCCTGCAGGGCTCCCCACCCTGCGGATGTCTGCCCGGCGCGAGGGGCGCTCTGATTCAGGGCGCCCCGCCCACCGGGCGGCAGGCTGCTATTCGCGGCGTGGGGAGCCTTGCGGGGAACTCCTGCAGGGCTCCCCACCCTGCGGATGTGTTCCCGAAGCGCCGGGCGCTCTGCTTTCAGGGCGCCCGACGCTCCGGGAAGCAGGCTGCTATCCGCAGCCTAGACATCCCTGCGGGACCTCCCGCAGGGTTGCCTAGGCTGCGGATGTGTTCCCGAAGCGCCGGGCGCTCTGCTTTCAGGGCGCCCGATGCTCCGGGAAGCAGGCTGCTATCCGCAGCCTAGACATCCCTGCGGGATCTCCCGCAGGGTTGCCTAGGCTGCGGATGTGTTCCCGAAGCGCCGGGCGCTCTGCTTTCAGGGCGCCCGACGCTCCGGGAAGCAGGCTGCTATCCGCAGCCTAGACACGGCTAGCGGAGCGCTAATCCCGAAGCTTGGGGCTGCGGAGCTCAGCGCGCCCCAAGCTTCTGGGTGCCGGCAAGGTCTAGACGGCTAGCGGAGACCTTGCCGGCACCCAGAAGCTTGGGGCGCGCTGAGCTCCGCACGCCCCAAGCTTCGGGATTAATGCAGCGCTCCGCTAGCCGTGGGAGAGCTGGGTCTCCCACGGCTAGCGGATAGCTTCCTGAAGCCTGGAGAGCGAGAGGGGTCGGTGCGCACCGACCCCTCTCACTTTCCAGGCTTCAGCGAAAGCCTGCATTCGCTCCATAGGACGCACACACATTTTCCCTTGCTTTTTAGGAGGGAAAAAGTGCGTCCTATGGTGCGAAAAATACGTATTTATCTAGAATGAGATGGTACTCAGAATGTCTCTGTTCTCCTGCTCTAGCAGCTTCAGTGTATTCTTCCCTCCCACCAAGATGTCAGTTTCCACCCACCCCTCTTCATCTCTCAACGTTCCAATCCATTGAGCTATCATGGGGCTTTTTTGAGTAATTTGCTTTTTGGGATAAAAAAATTCCTTCCAGTAGCACCTTAGAGACCAACTAAGTTTGTTATTGGTATGATCTTTCGTGTGCATGCACACTTCTTCAGATACACTGAAACATAAGTCATCAGACCCTTATATAGAGTGAGAGGGTGGGGAGGGGTATTACTCAGAAGGGTGGTGGGAATGGGTGATTGGCTGATAGGTGTGGTAAACGTTGATGACTGGTGACGACTGTTAACAACTGTTAACAACTGCAATTGGTCTTTCAGGAAAAGCAAGGGATGAGATGGCTAAAAATAGCTTTATCATGTATAATGAGATAAGAATCCAATGTCTCTATTCAGACCAGGTCTCTCTTGCATATTGGGAATTTTTCCTGCAATTCTTATTTACTTGTGAGTATCTCAAACTTACCCCTAGTCTTCTGGTATGCCTCGCCTGCCCATAATTAATCCAGTTATAACTACATAAGCACAGGAAGACTCAATTTGGAATTAGTATAGAAATTATATTATATTATATAGTTAAAACAGCAAAGTTGTCTTTAAACAGTTCAACCAGAAGAGGGAGAGAGGTCTTAGCTATTCAAACTTACTTAAAATACGGTAGCTTCAAGCTTAAAATAATATAATAAATATCTAAATGTTAATAAAAGCTCTACAAATATCATCCTCGTGGAAGGAGATGCAAGAAGTTTGCCACTAGATACTGAATAACTGATGACCTTTGGGACGTACATCAAGAGTAACAGAGGTAAGTTTTGGAATAAAACAGGGGAAACACTAAAAGGTCTGAAAATTTTTAAAAGTTCAAATAAATGCATGATCTCTAAACCCATATGAAGATTCTCAAACGACAGACTCACATTTTTCACTTTTTTGAATTAGAACAAGAACATGGTACAACATGTTCTCCATCTCCAGCTTTGCATCAATATGCAAATTGTGCAAAACCACATGGAACCAAAATATGCAAATTAACAGCCGGCCTCATGGAATATCCATTCAGTGCTGAATGTTCCTCATTCCTGAAAGAGGGAACAATCTTTCCACTTCTGATTAAACACAAAAACAACAGTTATTTCCTTTGCTCACTGCTGATGTTAACTAGAACCATACTAGGTGTAAAATCACAACTAGTCGTAAATAAAAGTGCAGCAAAAACTAAAAGTTAGTGCAGCCTAATGTTATAGACACTAAGATATGAGCAGATTTGTGAGTCATATCTTACCTCAGTCATGAACTCAGTTGGTGGTGATGGTAGTAATAAAAGTGATGATGATGATGATTATGATGATGATGATGATAGCAGGCTGTTGTACAGATTATCATGTGTAAATTAATGCAAATCAAGAGGTGAAACATTTCCTGGCCTATACTCTTTAAGGCAGAGATAGCTAATAAGGTACCCTCCATGTAATTTGGACTACAACCCCCAACAGCTCCAACCTGCATGACCAATAGTCACAGAAGATGAGAGTTGTAGTACATATCATCTGGAGGACACCACATTGGCCACCTCCAGTTTAAGGCTACAGGTGGGAATTACATATCTAAATGTACCCTTACCAAAATAAATAAGTCATATGGGAACACCAAAAAATTGCATGTTTTGGACCCACCTGGGCTAAGCCTTTTTCCTGACATTTTCTACAGAGCAACACTGGTGTGGCATGTAACCAAATAGTTTTATCCATGGTTGTTCCCGTACTATAGCTCAAGGACAGCCACTTTAATGCCCTCCGCGTGTTGCCCAACTCCATCTCTCAATATCCCTAACAAATGCCCATGCTAACTGGGGCTGACGGGAGCTGGAGTCCAATGACAACTGGTTGTTGCTCTAAGTGTTAGTCAGAACCAGGCCAGATGGCTAGTCTTCTTATCTAAAGTTGGGTTCAAAGGGAGTTAGTTGAACTTAGGTCCCAATAAAATCAATGGGGCAAATTAGCATCATGTTAAATCTCATTGCTTCAAATGGAAACTAAGTGCAGTTATCTTGGACTAGACCTACACTTAGGCCACTTTTATGTTTGTTTAAAATAAATGGCCTTTAAATGTGTAGTCATGAGCTCTAGAACCAGATATTGAAAAAAAGATTTGCTTTTCCAGATTCTGAAAAAGACAGAGCACTAAACTGTGTATTGTATGAACAATACAGTACACCCAAAATTGGTACACCCAAGCATTGCCAACTTTCTAAACATGCCATGCTCATGGATTCCCAATTTCTGGCTTTGAACAGATTTCAGACTCTATGGCTACACCCTCTGTAATAATGGCTAATGATGCGCAAAGTCTCTGTGTCCTTCGAATATACACATCCCTATTTCCTTTGGTAGCACACACTGGATTTCAGTAAGACAAGGGTTTTACCTACATTCTGCTACCTTTAAATGCTTGAAGTAATACTGTACTGACTTGTTACTAATTCCACATATATTATGTGTTGTGGCTATATTTTTATTGCTCTTTCAAGATACAACAGGACAAGGGACCATAGCTTAATGGAGTCACATGTGCTTTGCATGCAGATCAATACTTGGCATTTCTGCTTAAAAGGATCAGAGAACTGCCAGTGGTTAAGAGCAGTGGACTCATAATCTGCTGAACAGGGTTCGCGTCCCCGCTCCTCCACATGCAGCTGCTGGGTGACCTTGGGCCAGTCACACTCTCTGAAGTCTCTCAGCCTCACTCACCTCATAGAGTGTTTGTTGTGGAGGAGGAAGGGAAAGGAGACTGTTAGCCACTTTGAGACTCCTTAGGGTAGTGATATAGTGGGATATCAAATCCAAACTCTTCTTCAAATGATGGGAAATATCCCTGGCCAGAGACCCTGGAGAACTGCTGCTTGTCAGGGGGACAGCACTGAATCAGATGTACAAATAATCTGACCTGGTAGAAGGCAACTTCCTATATTCCTAATGTGTAAGAAATCTTGATTCAATTGGAAAGTGCACAATTCTACCACTCTAAATTGTGTAGATATTGTGAAATGATTCTACATCCTAACATATATGCAAATATCTTTTTTTAAGGTATAACTGTTCATTAACTAAAAATCATCTTGATAACTGCAACTGTGTAACAGAAGCACAACATTATTGTGGTACTTCCAGCTGATGCAGACAATGATGCGCTCTGTCTTTATCTTACATTTATCTCCCACCCCCACCCCTAATAACTTTAAAATAAAGGGGATCGAATTAAACAAGAAAAAACCTCCTCAGGGATGAGTATACAAATGAACACAAAATATTTTAGAACAGATTCTGGAATGCTTTTGCAATTTACAACCCAATGTTCCAGTGCTGGAGGATAAAAGCCTGAAAGACTAGGAAATTATTGTGCCCACTTAAAAGGCTACTATTAAGTAACTATTAAATCCTGGCAGAAGCTTTTTATACATTTCATTGTATAGTGCCAGAATGAGATATCTCCAAATTGTAGCTTGTGCCATCCAAAAATTATATATTATTTAGTGAGAACATTTTGATGTGCTAAAACTGTGTTGGATAATTGTTAGTGAGTGGCTGTGGAGGAGACATTCACGGAAAATGCTTCAATCATAAAATTACTTAAATTTGATTTAACAAAACTGAATTGCAGTGACATTCAGCTAAAAGCTACTCATAAAATATCAAGAAACCTAAAAGAACAGTTACAACACACTGCTCTTATGCTTTCACTACCTTGCTGATAAAGACAAGCACTTTACTCTTGCAGTGGCAGCCCATGAGGTAGGGCAGAAAATGGTAAACAGCCACAGCCTCTGAGTGGCTATAAGAGGGGGAAGGAGCCCTATGAATTTGCCAATAACCTTAGGGGAACCAAGGCCGGTGGCAATTTAGGCAGCACCCTATACACCAATGATGAGGTTGTTGCTGGATTACAACTCTCATAGTCATGCGCCTTCGGCCATGCTGGCTGGCACTGATGGGAGTTGAAGTCCAACAACATTTGAACGGCCACAGGTCCCCAAGACCATTGGACCATACAATTTCAGGGTGCTGCTGGCTATTCACCAGCTGTGCTCTTGTGTCATCCTGCAAAAGACACTTCCTTCCTCCAACAGATGCTCATCAGAAAGGGTCCAAGCTCTCTTGCCGTTCAGTCTCTGCCTGATATTGGTCACTGGTGTTTACTGCCCCCACCTTATCAGCTGCCACTGAATCCATGATGTTTCTGAGACACATAGTACGTCTATAAATTCATCACACATTATCTGCACACAGACTTTAGGTCTCTGTAATCAAAAGCTGGCCATAGCACAGATGGAGAACTCCCCCCCCGCCGCCGCCGCCAAGTAGGAATCCCACAATAGTTTGTACCCACATCCTACAGGTAAAGGTAAAGGTCCATTCGTGGCCGACTCTGGGGTTGCAGTGCTCATCTCGCTTTATTGGCCGAGGGAGCCAGCGTACAGCTTCCGGGTCATGTGGCCAGCATGACTAAGCCGCTTCTGGCGAACCAGAGCAGTGCACGGAAACGCCATTTACCTTCCCGCAGCAGCGGTACCTATTTATCTACTTGCACTTTGACATGCTTTCAAACTGCTAGGTTGGCAGGAGCAGGGACCGAGCAACGGGAGCTCACCCCAACACGGGGATTCGAACAGCCGACCTTCTGATCAGCAAGTCCTAGGCTCTGTGGTTTAACCCACAGCACCACCTGCGTCCTACAACTACTTAACTAAATAGTACCTGGGAAACAACAGCAGCTGTAAATTTTGTTATGGAAAATGACCATCTCTGATGACTGGGGAAACAAAAGACATATGGACTGAGATGAAGCAGAAAAGTGGCATTTTAAGTGTTACTGCTAAGCTCTGTAGCGAAAAGTGAATTATGCCATCTATCAGACTACATTGAAAGCTAACACCATATCTGGCTTCTGAAGTTAAACACTGTAACTGCACAATATGTATTTTAGTTACTGCGGTGGACTTCTTACTGGACTTACAGCTGCATACTCCTACGCATCAAAAAATAACTCTCCACTTTTTTTCTTTTTCACCCTCTGTTGTTTCTTTCACTCAGTTCGCTTTATCTTTTTATCCCACTTTGTTCTATAGCATGGGACTACAGACCTAAGCTACAAGTGATCCTGATTAGTATCTTTGTCTGTGTATAGGATACAGAAAGCTGTCTTCTGGATGCTTCCACATGGCAGTTTATTGTGGACTTGGTTTGGCTCGTGCTCAAACGTTTTTCACAGTAATGATATATCGCTATCATCAAAATGCCAGCCCATACTCCCTTACACTCTCTGCATCAGATATAAAGGTTTCCTTGCTGGGTCTTAAAAGTCAGGTGAATCCGGGGGGGGGGGGTTGAATTAAAAAATCAATTGGAAGCCTCATCACTTCATCAACTCTGAACCAACCTCAGATAATTGCTGGAGATGTGGTACTGTGGGAGCAGGTCTGTACCCATAGGCAGACTGAGGGGAGCATCACCGATTTAGTCGCACTGGGCCTAGAGCTTCAGGGGCATCACAGGGGCACCACAACTATTATATAGACTGGAAGGTGAGAGGCAGAATGAGAGGTGGGGGTGCTGGATTTTGGCATTGCACAGGGTGCTGCTGAAATTTGAGACCCCAAGATCTGCCACTGCTGTACCATATGCTTTTGGGGTATGTGGTGATAGCACTATTGTGGAAGGAAACTTTGATTTATATATGCATGCCAAGATGCTTTACTTTGCACTAAAACAGCCATACCTTTCTTAGGCATATTTTCAGAATTCGTTATCCAAAATGTTTGAAGACTTCCTTGCAGATTACTGTCAATATATGTATTTAAAATAGCCTTACAAAAGGCACTTTGGTTTGTATATTTTTATGCATCTCTGAGTCACCTGAAGCTCATGTTACTTGATTACACATCACACATCTAGCAATTCACTGAAACAGTTTAAAAGCCAATATAGTTTTGGAAAGGGGGGAGGGAAACACCTACAAGTGTGACAGTGAATTCACTAATGTGAACTCTTTACTGCTAGCCTGATTTATTCTGACTCATTTCTTCAACCTGACATACTCTGTGTTTTGTGGCCTTCTAAATGTATGTGTGTGTGTATAATATCGAAACTATTTGAACAGATGGAGAATGTATTGCAAAAAGCCTTACAAGAGGTATTGTGGTGAATTATCCAGAACTATGTAAAATGGTTTCTGCCGTATGCATGTCTTGGATCCTTGAACCCTGTGTAGGCCTTATCTGAAATAACTGTGATATCAGCTCCTGAATCTATTTTAAAATTAATGGTTGAACCAGATTTGTTTGTTTTTTTCTTGTTTGGTCAAAACACACATTCCCCACGGTAGGAAAAACAGAGGAAGGAGAAGTGGAATTGCACGATGTGTTCACATCATGAAACACCAATGTCCAAAAAGCACACATTACAGGGTAGATAAAAGTCAGCAACTCAATGCAAAAACTATCATATTTTGAACCAACATAGTTTATTGTCAAAAACTGGCAAAAAGACATTGCAGATTCCACCTACTGTTGTTATCAAATCTAGAAGACGTAACAGAAACTGATGGCATCTTTTTTCACAGCATAAAGGAAAGAACTGCCATGCATGCTTTGTAACTATACAAAGTTAGAAAGAGAAACAGTTCATGTTCACTGCAAATGTGATAGAAGATCATAATCTGGATAATCTCCTCAGTAGTGGAATGGCTGCCCCAATTTAACTGAACTATTCATTTTTCCTTGTACAGGAAATGGTTCTGTTTTCTTTGTCAAGTTAGGAATCTACAACTTTTAAAACTTAAATTCTGACAATATGTCAAGGAAGACTTCAAGGGCACACCAGCCAGTAAGCTAGCTGGGGAGGGGGGAATTCTATTTTAAGCAAGAAAAGAACAGACACTACTCAATACAATTCCACACAAATGCAGTGCTACAAAGTTCAGTGCAGCATAGGGATTAAACAATATAAGGATATTGAGGGAACTTCATTGTCTTACACTCCATTTCTGAGCATGAGTCGAAGTGGTGATGTTTATCTTTAACACCACATATGGCTTAGGACACAAGTACCTGACGTGACATCTGCTCCCATTTGAAACTGTCCATGTATTGTAGCTCTGCTCAAGGTATCCTTGCCATTCAAGGCAAGGCTATTGGGTGACCACAGATTGAATCTACTCAATCTGAATACCCTCCCCAGGGAGACCTGACTGGCTGCAACATGCTTACCTCTCACCACCAGGCAAAGTCATTTGTATTCCCCAAGGCTTTTAGCTGTATTTGTTTATTGTGTTGTTATTTATTTTATTGTAATTCAGTTTTGTATTTTATCACATTTTTTTGTGAACCACACTAGAAACTTTGATGAATTATATAAGTATTTCGAAGAAAATAAGCAACTTATGTGATTATGATTTCTAGTGTGCAGATAGCAGGGATGGGGACAAGGCAGCACCTTTGTTAAATCAAATGCTTGCCTACTGCACTGGTGTGAGTGCTTCTCTACCCTTTGAAAGCAGAACACATATATAGCAAGTGAGATGTTAGCATTACAGGCACACACCATACGTTTACTTTTTAGCCATTTTCATCCATTCATTTTACCTTTCCTAGATCCCAAACAGTTAATTCTCTAAAACTATGGCCATTAGAATTGGTGTGTCTTCTCAAGAACTCATTCTTCTTAAAAGAGTCACAATTTCTCACAGCATTTCAGGAATGGAAGGGGATGGGAGAGATCTGCCAATAATTTTCAGGATGTGTTTCTTAAGAGTAATCCCCGGAAAGTGCAGTATACATTTGGCTTTTCCTCTTAATGTCCATGATAATAGCATCATGGATCCCACCCTTAACCTCACAGGAAATAACATTTACCATCTGGCACAAGTTTGCCTTCACATAATAGCTATGTGAGTGGCAAAAAAAAAGGCACAAACCTAATCTGCTGGCACTAAACCAAAACACTGAGCAAGCCTGTGCAACTAATACAGCCTGTGCCCTGGTTATATTAACATTAAGTGTGTGTCTCTCACACCATGATCAATAACATGTCAAAAACAGGAATGTAATTAATGAACTTCCATGTGCCTTCTGAATGCTAGAAGGCTGCTTTGTAAGCTCATATAATTTGTCAGTTACTTAGAGCTTTCCCCATCACTCCCAGCAAAAATCGTTCCTTTTTGCCTATTTTTATGTGATTGCATATTATTCTTGAGAAAGGTTCTTCAGCTACAAGATTCTTACATACACCAAAGGAAACAATGCAGGCAGTCATAAGATGACACAAGATGCCCTTCACAGACCATGACACAGTACAACTACAGAAACAACTCAGTTAAACTTGGGGGAAGACCTGAATAGCTCCTGAATAACAGTTCTGGGACCAATGACACACACACAAAAATCAAGAGAGGCCTTCTTGGCACCTACTGGTAATTTTTGTACTTACCAAGCAGAAATTCAAAGTTAATAAACAATAGGACTGCTTATGAGCCTCACAATCTTTGTCAAATCATTCAACATTTTGAACACTAAACCCATCCTAATCTCAAGGTTGGAGCCCCATGTTGGTCAAAAGATTCTGCATAGCAGGTGTTGGACTAAATGACCCTTACAACCCATTTTCTAGGCCACTTATCTCAAGTAATGAAATAACATTACAGTAATATTGAGGTTAGGGACGTGGGTGGCACTATGGGTTAAACCACAGAGCCTAGGACTTGCCGATCAGAAGGTGGGCGGTTTGAATCCCCGTGACGGGGTGAGCTCCCGTTGCTTGGTCCCTGCTCCTGCCAACCTAGCAGTTCGAAAGCATGTCAAAGTGCAAGCAAATAAATAGTTACCGCTCCGGCAGGAAGGTAAATGGCGTTTCTGTGCGCTGCTCTGGTTCGCCAGAAGCGGCTTAGTCATGCTGGCCACATGACCCAGAAGCTGGGCCAATAAAGCGAGATGAGCATCGCAACCCCAGAGTTGGCCACAACTGGACCTAATGGTCAGGGGTCCCTTTACCTTTACCTTTAATCTTGAGGTTATGTTTTATAGCACCTTAGAAGTTCACACCAAAACTAAGTAGCTGGTTATCTTCAGAATATAATACAAGGAAAAGCCTATTCAAGACAAAATATCCACTTAGTTCAGTAAGATTTTCTTAATTTAAAACAGGGTTCATACAGAAAAGGACTATTCACCAATACTGCTGTATACGCCAAAAAATTTTCAGGAGTCGAGGCTGATGAAAATAGTTATTACAGGGACAAATGCAATACAAAATGTTTGTACACAAACCTATTTTAACTATTAATTAAAAATGTGCATTTTAACAGAACAGGTTGAACCAAGATCAAGGAGCAAGATGATAAATAGAAAATAATCTGCAGATTAGACTGATATCACTTTTTTTCAGAATGATTCATCCCTAGGCAATGCCCCAGGAGTTCGGTTTGAAGCACCCCTCTCAACTTAAACATTTTGAAAAAATAAACTCTATGAGTCTATGATTGTATGATATATGCTTACAAGCACCTAGGGAAAAAACCACACTGATTTTATAACAGTTCCAACCAACAGCCAGCCAACCTGGAGTTACCAACCAAGTATGGCATTAAAACTAACTTGATTAAGGAACATCAGAAGTGGACCCAATTGACTCTCATGACTGCTAGGAGAAGCGCACCTACTCCCTTTATCCAAAATTAATTATGCCTTGAATACACAACAACAGAAAAGTTAGACTAAGGAAGGTAAGAAGTGAGAAGTTTCGGTTAGGTTAGAAGTAAATGTAGAGTAGGAGTAGATGACTTGAATCAAGAAAAAGCTAAGACTGAAAACTCATTTATAAAGTGCTTCCTTTTATCATGAGAGATAAATAAAATTAATTTTGAACACCATATCATGAATCATAGTTAGCAGGGTAAAGCAGCATTCCCTGTAGTGTTTGAATGAAATGTTGTACTATAATTTATTACAAGAGATACAAGGAAATCAAATGTGTTTGCTGTAATAAAGCCCAAGCAATTAAATGGATATTCTCCATGTTTCAGTAATGATGATATTCAAGGAATCTAAATAATTATGATTTCCATTGTATTATTATTTTAAAATTATTTTTTTCCAAAGAAAGCATCCTTTAGTAAATGCAATGTGGAAAAACTGTTTTTATGGAACTGCCAAGAAAAACAATTGTTTCATTAAGGTTAACAGATTTACTTTCTCAAGGATCACTTGCACTTGGAACAGAAAGGGCAGATTAGAATCAGCAACCTTTCTATAAACACAACAATGCTACGAATTAGCTGACAACCTGACAGCATGATCCTTCCCCTCCCTATTGCCATTCTGAAGCTGTGTGCTGCTTCGCCAAGGGCAATGCAGTACACCCTGCCAGTGCACACGTGGTACTCCTATCCCCCAAATTCAGCAACCCAACAGCCAACATGTATTGGGAATTTGAAGAGAACTGAGCTGCTTGATGGTTGGATGTGAAGGATACAAAGTTATTAGTGAAGCACTGAGCATAATCCACTGTGACCCCACATAGTGACAGCCAACCAAGCTCAGGGCAGGTAGGAAGGAGAGAGATCCACATCAGACATATGTACATATGAGTTGTGGCACACCCTCCCCACATCTTCATTATACAGTTTCCGGTAAATACTTAAAATGCACCTCTTTACCCTGACACTTTAGGTCGCATTATTTTTCAGGTCGCAAGGTGTTTTAAAACTGTGTTTCAAGGTTGTAATCAGCCCTGGGACCTTAGGGTGAAGGGAGGGTAATTGTAAGAGCTAAACATGCACAGGTTCTGCACAGATGCAAGAGAGATTATGTCATTAGTCTGAATATATAAATAGGTTTTCACTGGATGGATTCTAATTATACTTAGACATATGCAGCTAAACATATATAAAAATAGCAAACTAATTGTCTGTATGCCAATCTAACGTTATTTTCTTGCCCATAAATCAGTGGGAGTCACTCTTTTCAGATAAAGCACAAAGAGATGCAACTGAGGGTACTTACAAGTAGGAAGGGGGTGTTCCTGACACTTCCCAAGGTCACAGACGTGAGGTGCAAATTCAGTCTTCATCAAAATGATGTCTTCAGTACATTTTCTCCTAAAACTAAAGTCAATGGTTCCTATTGACTACTTTGGGAGCCAGTAAAGGGTTGTCCACTGGAGTAATCTGCCCCCCCCCCAGCAACAGAAATGGAGGGAAAGATTTATGGAGACAGGGAGATTTTAAGAGAGAGAGAGAGAGAGATAAGTGGGAACCAACTTGTGACGGAAGTCCAGCCGTCATTAAATGGTGCACAGCATAGAAAAAAGACACAGAGAGCCAGCAATATTTCCAGGATGGAATGAGCAGCTCCTTCGACCACTCTCCTCCAATTTTATTCTCCTTTGTTCCCCTCTGCCCGCATGGTCGTTTGCCAATGTCTCACATTACCTCATCCGGTCATGGCTTTAACTACACCCATCACCATATAAGGTAATCACTGCCCAGAGGAAACACAACTCCATATAAGGTCAATACATTCTATACATTGTAAGGCAGAGAGTGCTGGTCAGCCGAGGTCAGGGGGCACCCTGCAGTATTACAAGCCTCTGCCATGGCTTTATGACTCCCACATGCCCTCTTTCTTTATTTTATTAATCAGAGTCATATGTGTCATTACCAATACGGTTATATCGAGCGCGATAGGCGACTCTTGTGAGGCCGGAAGCAGGCCGCTGACGGGAGAACCATGCAGTACATACAGAGATTAAAGAAGGAATACATTGTATACAGCAACACAAAATAACGCAAATAACTACTATAAGGATCACTAAAATCAATAAATGTCGAAGCCAACTTCCATCCGGAAGCCAAGAATATAAGAATTCTGATTCCAAGCTGCATGGTAGGCTTCCTTTCTAGTTTATTAGCCATGCACTGGTGTCACTCCTATAGCACTGAGATTGGTCACTGTATGTTCCTGTAAGAGAACAAGAGCTATTAAAAGTGAAATTCAATGTATATTGACAGTTTGGATATATGCCCCATGATTCTTTCCCCTCTTTAATTTGAAAACAAATGGGGGCAGGCTCATGGAGGGTCAATTGTACTGGAGGCCAAAAAGATTGCTTAGGGGATATAACATTTGTAAATTGAAAGGATCCATTGATAGGCACACCATGAAGCATTATGCCTGAATGACGGGCAAAAGGGGGCATATGCATACACAACCAGCATCTAGAAGCATGCAATAAACTGGTAAACATAATCATATCTTGTACAAAAATATTATCCCTCCATATCTTATGATAATTTTCTCCCCTAAAAGTCTTATTCAACAACACTGTTCTTCTAGTTCAAAAGTGGCTGAGCTGTGGATACTGCCAGCCAGAGTAGGATTCAGACGACAGCGGCTTGCCAGCCGATAAGGTGAAATATGGTGGTTTCAACTGGACTGGGTCGTCTGCTTCTCTTCCTTGTATAACGGTGCAGCAAAGGATGGCAAGGCAGATGGTGAGGAAGGCAAACACTGCCAGATGCAGCTCGTGTGCAGCACCTCTAGGTGGCGCATGCGGAAAGGTTTCAATGCTTCACCCACAAAATGTTGACAAAGTGTAGGGGAGTTCCGCATGCCCTGAGGCAGGACAACCACTGATATCGCTGGATGGGCTGCGAATTGTTATATACTGGCAATGTAAAAGCAAACCGTTCCCTGTCTGCTGGAGCCAGTGGGATGAAGATGGTTCAATGTGGCCGAAAGTCAATTGTTCAGAAATAAGCTGATCAGAAACAAGCTGGTGCCACTGCTGCGGATTTTTCTTTTGGTAGAGGCCACTGTTCTACCCACACTGGGGTATCGGTGATCCTGGTTTGCCACACTGGAAACAAGTTGTATCGGTGGCTACAGGCTGGTTTTTATTTAGCACCGCCCCGAACAGATGAGCCTTGTGGGTGGCTGTACCTACAGACTGACAAATGCGAAGCATGGCTGCTGTGTCTGTGGTAGGATTGTGTATTATCGGTCGCAATGCAAGTTTACAATCCTCATTGGCATTTTCAAAGGCCAATTGTTTGATAATTATTTGTTTGGCTTCAGGATTTTCAATTTGGCGACTCACTGCTGTAAGCAGCCTGTCCATAAAGGAAGAATATGATTCTCTTGCCTCTTGCCTGATTGAACCCCACCTTGACTGAATACTGGTGGGTTCTGGGATTTTTCTCATTGCTTGTTTAGCAGCAAGAGCGGTGTCCCTCAATAAGATTTGCAGCAGTGTGGCTCGCACTGAAGCCTGAACAAAGGGACCACGCCCCATCATGGCGTCTAGGACGTCTGCGAGGGTAATATTTGGATTATTCCCTCTGATTTGTTGTAACAAAGCCGGAGCATATGCACGGCAGGCAGTTTCCCATTCGTGGGCAAACAATACGCCCGCTGATGGAGGTAACACTGTATGGGCCAAAAGCTTGATGTCATCTGGAACCAAGAGCTGGGCTAATGTGGCTTCCAAAAGCGCCTGCGTATATGGGGCTTGGAGTCCATTTGTCCTTACTGACAATTGCAGCTCTTTCAAGATTTTAAAGTCAAAAGATTGGTGTTGGGCTTGAGTTCCTGCTGGAGCGCCAGCAGGGGGCACAATAACGGGAAATGCCACAGTATCCTGAATTAAGGAACAGGCAAGGACTGCACGTTGAAAAGGGGTCGCTGGTTCTGTCGATGAGAGAGTAGGATCATTGCCAGCCAGACCATGGTATTTTTGCAAGATTGGATCCTCTGGTGAGGAACTATAGTCCGGAGGCTTGGGGTCTGGTGGTGCTGGCAAGGCGAGTCCCGGAACAGACGGCATCACAGCAGGCTGGACTAAAGAAGCCGGAGGTGATGTTGGCAATACAGCCATGGAGATATTTTTGGGTGATAAAGAGCCCATGGCGGAACGAACCTTGCACCATGCATTTAGAACGCGAACACCAATGCTGGGGTGTCCGTGGAAATGTGCTCCAATTTTGTCCCAATGTTTTAATTCCCAAGTTCCATCTTGAGGATACCAGGGGTAATGCTCATTGATGGCCAGAATAAGCTGTATCAAATCACCCTCAGGAACTTCCAATTTGTTGGAGGAGAGGAGAAATTGTAAGTCTTTTAAAAATTTCTGTTGGGGAATAGACAAAGAGCTGCCCATTTTTCTAAAATCAAGATAAAAGGGATCGACTCACCGGGGATCCGAAGATGATTAGCGCTTGAAACCCTTGCCGGAAGTGGTGAGTCGATGATGCCGTTGTGTGAATCGAAGAACCTCACACGGTTTTCTTTTAAAAGCCTCAGATGTATTCTTTTAGTCAGCCTCACACGGGGCACCACTTGACGGAAGTCCAGCCGTCATTAAATGGTGCACAGCATAGAAAAAAGACACAGAGAGCCAGCAATATTTCCAGGATGGAATGAGCCGCTCCTTCGACCACTCTCCTCCGATTTTATTCTCCTTTGTTCCCCTCTGCCCGCATGGCCGTTTGCCAATGTCTCACGTTACCTCATCCGGTCATGGCTTTTACTACACCCCTCACCATATAAGGTAATCACTGCCCAGAGGAAACACAACTCCATATAAGGTCAATACATTCTATACATTGTAAGGCAGAGAGTGCTGGTCAGCCGAGGTCAGGGGGCACCCTGCAGTATTACAAGCCTCTGCCATGGCTTTATGACTCCCACATACTTGTGAGTGCTGAACCAATGTATTGCCTTGGTAATGGACACAATGAGAGCCAATAAACTGAAGAACAATCTAGACTGAAGCAATGTTAGTGAGTGGTTCCCTAGAATGAATGGCTAGGAGGTGACCTGCTCCCGATGGGGTTACACTCCCTCTGAAGGAGTAGGTACATAGCTTGGCGTTTCTTCTGGAACCATCACTGTCTCTTGAGGCTCAGATCACATCAATGGTGTAGAGTGCCTTCCGCTGACCTTGGCTGGTGGCTCAGCAGCACTTCTATCTGAACAGGGATAGCCTAATGTCTGTTGCCTATGCTCTAGCAACCTCTAGGTTTTAATACTGCATTTTTAAATAGTTCTAACCTGAGCTCAGGGACGCGGGTGGCGCTGTGGGTAAAACCTCAGCGCCTAGGTATTCGTAGATGCGGAGAAAGCTTTTGACAATATTTCTTGGAGTTTTATGAAGAAAAATCTTCAGGGGATGGGGGTTGGTCAAGGTTTTGAAAATGGTATAGGTGCAATTTATTCAGAACAAAAGGCATGTCAGTGCCTGCTGAACTTCTATCCTCCAGCCACCACTCCCTTTTTCTCCCAGCCACTACCTTCCCTTTCTTCCAAAACCTCTTCTTTTTGAGCTTCCTAGTACTCAGTCTACCTGCCTTGTCCAAACAGATCAACCTGTCCTTTGAAATGAGGTTTCCTCAGCCAAACCTGAAGTCACAGACAACTTCCCTCAGCAGACAGAATGTATATGAACATTCTGTGGCATAGCATCTGCTCAGCCAAAAGGTACCAGGGGCATCATTATCACCTCAATAAAGCACACTGCAATCATGTTGGATGAAGCTAGTAAATTATTATTCCAAATAATTCTCTCCCCCCCCCAAAAAAAATAATAATCAATCCCTGGTGTTTTGTCACAACTGCTGCTTTGGAATTTGATGATGATGCCTTTGGCTGCCAACTGAGAACTACTATCCTCAAAACAAGCAGTTTTTTTCGTCAGCTGGAACTACTGGGCATTCTATAATTATAACACCACTTAGCAATTATATAGTATTTTCTGAGTGTTGAAAGTAGAGGTGGATGGATCAAGCTATTTCCAGTTCATGTCACTTTTGTATGTGTTCATCCACAAATCCTCTCTGTCCCATTTTCACATTAATCTGAGAGCTTTCCTTTGGCCAGCATGAAAAATTACATTTAAATGTGTATTTTGAGCATATTCTCTCACAAAATACACATTTCAAGTGGAACACAGGCAAGACTGAATAGGTCACTATTCCCCACCAACTTGATGATAAGCAGTTTTCATCAGGATCTCCTGTCCTCAGTTCAATTACTTATATTTTAATCTGTTTTATGTCATCAACATATTGGTAGACATGGAAAATGCTCTCTGAAATGCAGAAACTACTACCAATATTTTGTTTCTCAAAACTACTATTACCCTAATGTTGAATATTATTTTCACAGTGTTTCCACATTTTCTGTTACTTTCTTGTCTTCCCCAACAAAGAACTAAATGCAAAGTTATCAATATATCAATTGTATCAAAAGCCAATGTCAACAAAAGCAGTACATGCAGAAGAGAATTAGTCAAATTAACTAAAACTATTTGTAAATGCATATTTCTATCAAGTAAGAGGTATATTTAAAATGTAGGTTTTATTTATAATGCTTTTGAGTTATACAGTTTCATAATTTTCTTTCACTGTTTGAAATATCATAGTTGAAATTTCTTAATTTGCTCACTTGCTAGCCTTAAGTCACTTCTTGTTAGGCAAAGATAACAAAATCTGTTACAGGATTTTATATTGCAATTGGAAGCATTTTATAAAGCAAATTCAAAGTTTTAACCATATTCTTATTTCAGTTAAGGTATAAAAAAGTTGGTTTTCATGTTAAATTTTGTATCAGTTTCTAAACAAGGGCTGGAGAACCTTTATCAGCCTTGGGGCCACATTTTCTCATGGATAACCTTTCGGGAGCCATATGTGGGTGGGTAGGTCCAAAGACAAAAGTGAAGGAGGCCAGAACCAAAAGTGGTGAGAGCAACAAATGGTGATTCTTATCTTTGAACATGACTACATTCCAGTCATGCAAAAGTCAGCGGTTCCTACACCCACACACCTCCAGCTTCCATCCAGACAAGAAAGAGACATCACCATTTCAAGGATGCTTGACAGTCAGGCAAAAATACTCAAGGAGAATGAAGAGCAGGGCCAGTGAGTACCATGGGCTGGAGAGAGGGGCATGGCCTAGGAGTCCCAAAGGCTGGACAGAAAGGATTGTGGGAGGCACATTTATCCACACATCCAGCCTGAAATTCCTTACCCCTGTTCCAAACTGTACAATTACTGACTTCAGACATTAGACTTTGGCTCCATGTTGAGTATATTTTTAAACACTGGAATGGTTTTCAGGATACCCTCAGGGTCCAAGCACAATAAATACTGTTGTGTTCAGTGACCTTTATATAAGCAAAGCATTCTTTTCAGCATGTAAATTAATTTTCTTCTCTTGGCTTGTAACAAGCCAAATGACTATTTTGACTCAGTGCCCAACTGTAGGAGAAAGTAAGATAGTGGCAGAGAGTAAAACTGAAACTTTTAAGATATCATAAGACAGCCAGTTTTGAGCAATTATATTCAGCACATTTAATGAAAACTGGTAATTATAGTGACTGGTGATTTCAGGAATTCCCCTCCGTAATTACGGTAAGCAGAAGACTAATGTTGTTGAATGAAATGTTTGTCTACAGAAATGAATAAACAAGCACATCTTATTCTGTCATCTCTCCAAAATATTTACTCTTCATGAAAAATCATTGCTAACCAGTAATGTGCAAAATTGAGTCATTCTTTGATTAGCCCAGATTTACAAGTTGCCAATGGCTTTATATGTCAGAAACAAGAGATATATATCTTAGATATGCTTCACATAATGAAGATAACTCACTGCTATATAAATTCAGAATGGATATTCACTGACATTAGATCTGAAATTGTTGGAAGAAGTATTGAAGCCATGGTTTATGAAATGAAATAAGTGACAGTATATTTTATGTGAAGACTTCAAGAATGACTTTGCTAAAGATACCAGTATTTGTCGTTCAAGCCTACCAATAATTATGATGTAAAAGGTCAGATGTCTACAGAACAAAGTATCATAATAGTAAAATGAAAACATTTTTCACCAATATAGCAATGCTGAAATTTAATGGTGATTGGATGCTTAAAGTTTTTGTGTTACAGTGGTACCTCGAGTTACAAACGCCTCAGGTTACAAATGCTTCAGGTTACAAACTCCGCTAACCTGGAAGAGTTACCTCAAGTTGAGAACTTTGCCCCAGGATGAGAACAGAAATTGTGTGCCGGTGGCGCAGCGGCAGCAAGAGGCCCCATTAGCAAAAGCACGCCTCTAGTTAAGATCAGTTTCAGGTTAAGAACGGACCTCCGGAATGAATTAAGTTCATAAGTAGAGGTACCACTGTACATAAGAACTTGTTAATGAACTCTGAAGCCAGTTTCAGCAGCAACAGACAACTATTAAGTTCATCAGTTTGATGTGAATATTTCATTATTATCAGAATATATTTACTAGTTTTATCCCCATAAACACTTTTTCTGGAAGACATATCTATCTTGATTTGGGTTAAATGAGGGTGGCAGCAGGAAGAACAGCCAAGCCACACTTGAGATACAAGCTATTTCACAATTCTTTCTTGACAAATCACCATAAAAATGCTGTAATTAGCCAATCAGCAATTCGCAGTTTTATAGTGCTGAGCCCAACAGGCAACCCAGCGAGGTGGCAACAAAATTGCATTATCTTAGTTATTATGCAACTCTTCTAAGGCCTTGCTTCAGACACACAACATTTTGAAAGGGCAATTGTTTTCTTTAAAAAAGAAAAATCAAGTACCCCTTTCATTTCACAGAGTGTAAATGCTGAGTAGCACAACCTCTCTACTGAATTAATGGATGTGTGTATTAAGAAACAGACACAATGCACTGCACGCCTCACTGTTATTATCAATAACTTAAGAAGCAGTGAGAAGGGCAATTATAAAACTCTACTTAAAAGAGGATTTTAAAGGTTCACATGCCAAATGCAAAACATTGTGCCTGCTTTTCTGACTTTTCAATGCTTTTTTCCCCAGGAAATTGCTATCATGTGTTGCTTTACAGGAGAAGACGGAAATGAGGGGAAAGTTAAAAGCATTTCAAGTTCATCACCAAGTTGTTGCTGAACAGTGACTACCACTAGCAGAAAGCACGAGCCAATGACTGACCAGTGTCTCTGTGTCAGATGAATCCACAAATCATCTTCTCTATAGATGCTGTGGCCGATATTGTCATGGCAGAAAGCTTTTTGGCAAGCAGTCTAATCAAGCAACTGAACGATACTATGTGAAGAAACACAGCTCTCCACAAACTGTGCTAATGTATAAAGGCCACTTATAGACACATTCACCAACTCAAACACACATGCATTCATATATAAATGGGTCCATACAGATATTTCCATATCCTTATAATAGAACCACTTGTCAGATCAAACGATATGTTAGAATGATTATTATTTCAGATAGGCTTATAAAAGCTGGCATTCATTCAAAAGCCAGAATGATTTAGCAAAACTTCATCCAAAAACGTGTGTATCTCTATACACCCTCAAGGCAATAAAAAGAAGTAAATGCTTCCAGTATGTTTCGTGCTTGTTCTAATATATAGCAGTAAAATATAGTCATATAGGTTTATGAAGCAACGAGGGCTTATATGATCCTGTTTAAATATATGTGCTACTGCATTGACAGAATGCCTAATCTACATGCTTCCCAAGGATTTTACACAAATACTATCGACCACACCACACTCCTGTACAAAGAACTCCTACAAGCAGCCAAGCCTGCAGCACGCCAACTCAGCATTTGTGAGTGTCAGGACAAATATCCCAATCACGACTGTGCTTCTGGTAACTTGCCATGTGCATGCATTATTCCTTTGCTGCCGTCCCTTCTTATCATACTGGTCTAATATACCTTGGAAGTCCAAAGAGAGGGCAGCACTTATCAGAGCCCTATAGCCTGCCTTGGATATGGCTGGTGCTAAATAGATGTCAGGAGTACAACTATCAGTGGCACTAAGCGGCCAGGAGAAGAAAGGCAGAAAGAGCCAGTGCATTATGACAGAGTTCTGCCCAAATAACTCATCCATGTTCCTTACAGCACCCCAATAACCCTGTTTGGATGAGTGCACGGTTATTCTAACGTCTTTTAATTTCTGAGGATTTCATCTACTGCATCTCCTTAGCCTGTTGACTGTCAGCGCGGTATAGTGGTTAGAGGGCACCCTGGTTAAAATTCCTGCGCTTCCTGGGTAGCTGTGGGCAAGCCAGTCTCTCAAAAAACCAGCCTATGGGAAAAGGCTCTGGAGGAAGGGAAATAGGGGCTAAGATCCTACAAAGTGCCTTCAGCTCCTGGGAAGGAGGGCAGAGTACAACCAAAGAAGCAGGGGCCAAGTTTCCTTTTGTTGCTACACCTGTGCCAGCCTGCGCCTCCTGCCAGGAGGGTGCAGAGACGACTCCCAAGGCGCCCCGGGCGTCTTCAGCGCCTCTTCCCCACGCCCAGCCGCCCGTGGCTGGCTCCGCTTCCCTCCGTGCCCCTCGGGCTCTCCAGAGGGGCACCGCGCGCTGCCACCTTCCCGGGCAGGTCTGGCGCTCCTACGCCTGCGCACTGAGGCCGAGCCCCCCCTCCTGCGCACCGCACCCCACCCCCTCCTCGACTTGCTCCACACAACTTCTTCCCACAAAGTGGAGACGAGAGCCGGGGTGGAGCCCCTGTTCGCGCGGACGCCGGAGCTCTCGCCTGCTGCCCCCTCTCTGCCACCGCTGACCTTGGGGCGCTTCCCCGGCGGCGCCGCGCGCTCACCAATGCGGGTCCCAAACAAGACCCGGCGGGGGGGGGGGCGGCACGTGCCGCGGCCTCCTTCCCCTCAACTTCTTTCGCCTAAGCGTCGCCTCGTCGAGCCTCCACGGCCAGCATCTCTCGCCGCCCGCGCCCCGCCTCGCCTCCACTTACCTCGCTCTTGTTCGCCCCTTTCTTCTCCTCCTCGCACTTTCCTGACAAGGGGACGGCGGGATGGGGAGGAGGAGGAGGAGGAGGGTCGAGGAGTTCGCTCCGCTTCGCAGGCAGCGCAGCCTAAGCCTCCCGGCTCCGGCTGGCGGCGGTGCTGTCGCGCCTCCAGCCGCTTGTTCGCTCGCGAAGCCGCGCTCTGCACCACACGCCGGGCAGCGGCTGAGGGGAAGGAGGGGCGGGGCGAGAGCCGGAGCCCGAGGGAGGGAGGGAGGGAGACGTGGTGCCTCGGACCTGCCGCCTTCCCCCTCAGCGAACGGGCGCGAAGCTAATTGCCTGCTGTTACAGGGAGAGCGGCGGCGGCTGGGGCTGCTTCCCTCGCGCTTGTTCCGGGCTGAAAGAATGAAGGCGTTTCAGGCGGTTACCGGCGGCGGCGAGTGCCACGAGCCGAGCGCCAAGAGAGCCCAGCCCAAAGCTGCGGGCTGATACTTTCCGAGCCCGCGGCCGCCGCTCTCGAGTCCCCAGAGGACGGAGAGCGAGTGAGTCTCCGCGAGGCTAAAAATAAAGAAGTTTGATTAAAGTTCCTTGGCGCTCTTCGGGGCAGCAGCAGCAGCCGCCGCAGCAGCTGCCCAACCCTAGGGTGGCACCCTCGCCACAGCGCCGCCGCGAAGGGAAGGAGAGGAGAGGCTAGTTTGGACCCTTACTCGAGGCGCCGAAGCCCAGGCTCTGAGGAAGAAAAGCAAAGGCACGTTTCTCCCTACGGAGATGAGATGCTGGGAGCCTGGGCCAATCCAGAGTTCCCAGCGCCATATACCTCTTCCCAGCGCGTGTGCGAGGAGATATACACGCCGCGTAACCTAAGCTGCTGCTGCTGCTGCCGCCGCCGCCGCCGCCTCCCTTCTTCTTTTCAAGTACTTCCACTCACCGATTGCAATGTCAAAATCCTGAAAGAGGTTTCGTTATCTTTGCCTGAGGAGAGCAGATCTGAAGGCTGCTTCACCTGTCACAAGATCCTTACTGAAAAGTCGGAATTGGCATGCAACCCATGCCTGCACTATCACATGTGTATAAGATGTTGCTGAACGGCCAGGCAACAACAAAAATCACCTAAGTGTGCTGCTGTCATATGCAATGATCTAAATGCAGCGTGCAGGCGAATTATTTGTGCAGAAATGCTTGTTCGGTGCATTTGACAGTTGTGCAGGAAATGCAATGGGGTACAAGGTATCTTAGGTTGTGCAGTGCAAAGAACAGAAAAAGGAACACTTTTTTGTTTGTTTGTTTTAGTTCAACCAAAGGTATGGCCAGCCCCATCCCATGGGCTTGGGATGGTAATACAGCAATTCCTGAATTCTCTGGCTCTGCCTCTCTCCTCTGAACCACCAAAAGTTTGGACTGAAATGTCTTACACTGCTTCTGGAAGATGCCCGGCTTTGTCAAGTTTCCAGGGTGTGAGAAAACTTAAAACTGAGTGCATATTTTGGAAGCAAAACCTGAAAATCCATTCAGATGTTATCTTTACTCAACAAATAAAAGAAAGTTCATCTGAGAACTGCCTTTTCTCCAAATTACACTCGTTTCAGTTAGAGCTGTTGATTTAGTAGCAGAGTTTCTTGATGATTAGCCCTCTTTAATGATTCATTAATTGAGTGATTCAATATTACTTTTCCCCATATTGAAAAACAAAAAGTCTCTCAGCCCCACTCACCTCACAGAGTGTTTGTTGTGGGGAAGGAAGGGGAAGGAGAATGTTAGCCGCTTTGAGACTCCTTCGGGTAGTGATAAAACAGGATATCAAACCCAAACTCTTCTTCTTCTTCTTCTTCTTCTTCTTCTTCTTCTTCTTCTTCTTCTTCTTTTCTTCTTCCCTGTCACCCTCTATCTGAATTTGCATCTGAACAGATGAAAAAGAATAGGATTGAGGTTGAATCCCAACAAGACAGAAGTACTGTTTCTGGGTGATAGGAGGCTGGCAGGTGTGGGGGACTCCCTGGTCCTGAATGGATGTGCTGCTGAAGGTTCAGGTGCACAGCCTAGGAGTCATTTTGGATTCACAGCTGTCCATGGAAGCACAGGTTAACTCTGTGTCCAGGGCAGCTGTCTACCAGCTCCATCTGGTACACTGGCTGAGATCCATATACTAAACAAAGGAATCAGTAGGCCTGAGAGAACAGCAAGGTTTGCAGAAGTGTGAAGTATCCTTAGAAAAAAGCCCCAGAGAGACCCTAACAAATCTTATTAAGATCTCAGTATGCTAAATGGCCACAGAACATTGGGGGGAGGCTGCGGTTAGTGGCTTGAATCCCGAAAAGAGGGTATTTCACACTCTAGTATTTTGTTGTAGGTGCCATTTGTCATTCAATAACAACCAACTCTTGATCTTAGATGAATCAGCCCAAGACACACATCAATGACTGCTCTAAACTGCATCCACTGTTTTCAGCAGTATTTATTAAAGCATTTGTTTACTAATTTTAACTGTGTGTAAAGGAAATTGAAAATTCCTGCCGCTTTCTTGTATGTCATTTATTTATTTTTAATGGCTAAGGCTGCAATAATAGGTTAACTAGAAAATAAGCCCCAGTTTGACTTATTTCCATAGAAACATGCATAGGAATTAGTTAGAAAGATAGACATCCCTGTGCTAACTAAATCTCCTTCATCAAGACCAAGCAACATGCCAAACTATGGCCTTACAGACCAACTTCATTGAGCATCCATAGACCATTCTGGATGCTACTCTCCTGTACTTGCAATTTGAAAATAACTTTCAGAGCACCTGAAGCTGCCTTTGCATGTCATATCTATTCAAACAAGCAGAAATCTTTCCTATTTTTTCCTTGTTTCTCTACCCTAGTGGTAGGAAAAGTGAAATCTGCCAAATGTTTATTTAAAATATGGGTGATCAAGTGCAATGGCTTCCAACCAGTTTGTAACATAATGGACCCCTTGCCTTTATTTTATTGTATTAAATTTCTACCCCACCTTTCAGTGCCCAAGGCAGCTTCCGGATTAAAAATGCAAAAACACATTAAAAAGTAATGAGATAAAAACAAATACACCACTTAAATCATTAAAAACAGCTGCAAGAGAGGAGCATAAAACAAATGGGTCCGTTTAAAAATACATACATTGCCACAGCAGGTAGCACATGTTAAAAGCATGGCAGTGGGGTTTTTTGAGGGTTTGTTTTTTTAAAGGTCTTTGCCACCCTACAACACTCCCAAATGATGAATCTGATTTTTCAAGGAGTGTAAATCCCCACCCAGCATAGGCCTTCACTTCAAGCCCAGTTCAGATCTTCTACTAGGTGGAAGTATTTCTGTCTTACAGGTATAACTCAGGTCCTTTGCTACAGAGCCATCAGTCCAATGGGATCTTTTGATTATAAACCACTTTCTTATTGATGAATACATATGTCTCTGTTCCAGTGACTTCCAGCTGCATATACCATAAAATGTGGTTTCTTGGATTGCTTTAAATTCCTGCTTCAGGGATTACCGTTTGAAAGCAAAGCAAATGTAATCCTTATAAGAAACAAGATGTCTCCATTCTGAAGAAAATCAATTCCTTTTTATAATTTGAAAAGCACAGTAACAGCATGAAAGATTGAGTAAAAGCACAGAAGTGGATGTACTTGTTATGAAGAGCATCTGATCCTAGAAAGTGAAACAACACAAGGCTTTTATTTGGCCATCTATTCACTCCATGTTTCTGTCTAGCCATTTGAACTTTGGGCCTTACCCAAATTCTTGGCCCAGTTTTGAAATTGTAAACCTTCTGAAAACCCTTTTCAATACTGCTGCTGAAGAACCCCTGGACACTCACATCCTCCCAACATATGAGTCGATACTGCTTCCCTGCTACCTCTCTTTCCTAGTACAGTGGTACCTCGGGTTACATACGCTTCAGGTTACACACTCCACTAACCCAGAAATAGTGCTTCAGGTTAAGAACTTTGCTTCAGGATGTGAACAGAAATCAGGCTCCAGTGGCGTGTTGGCAGCAGGAGGCCCCATTAGCTAAAGTGGTGTTTCAGGTTAAGAACAGACCTCTGGAATGAATTAAGTACTTAACTCGAGGTAACACTGTAAGGAGCAGCAACTCAACTGTCAACTGTTTGCCACTTATCAGCTGAGAGTATACCTACTCAACACCCCCCTGCAGCTTCTTTCAAGGAAGCATGTCCACCACCAATGAACCAGTGTTAGAAACACAGGTGTATAAGCTAATTGCCAAATGGGACCTTAAAGCTAGGTTACTGTCGTCACAATGGAATGTCTATACCACTTTATATTTTAATTGGGGGGACGGGACTCAAAGCAGTTCACAACACATTGAAACAGCAAATAAAACAATCCAGAATAAAAACAAATTCAAGCTTCAAGGAAAATATTTTAGATCCTTCTCTAAGAGACATTTTGTTCCCTATTTATTTATTTACTTACTTACTTACCTACTTAAATTATATGGCAGCCCCACAACAGAAGTATCTAGGCAGCCAGTGTGGTGTAGTGGTTAGAGTGTCAGTCTAGGTCCTGGGAGATCACGGTTCAAATCCCCATTCAGTCATGAAACTCACTGGGTGAGCTTGAGCCAATCACAGCCTCTTAATCTATCACGCAAGGTCATTGTAGGCATTAACTGAGGAGGGGGGTGAACCATGTATTCCTTGGAGAAAAAGGTGGAATTCAAATGAAATAAATAACCTATTCTGCTGGACCTGCACCAGTTGCAAAATGTGCCTGGCACCTTGGGAATTTCAAGCACTACAAATAACTCCAATATGCTTTCAAGGAAATTCAGGATCTACCAGACCATAATTTGAAAACCACAGTGTTTATCAAATAAGAGCTATTAACAAATAACTATACACATAACAGAACACCACAAACTTAACCTCTGGCATTAGAGATCACTCAAAACAAAGCAGTCTAACATTTCTTCAAAAAGCAGCAGTTCAGTGGAAAGCAAAGCACAATAAAAGTCGATTGTGTCACATGCTCAAGTTGTAACCTACCAGTCTGGGTCTTTTGCTCCTTAGAACAAAGCAAATCACTGTTAATCAGAGAACATATGCTTCAGCCTTGCCAACAGTACAATCCTATACCATGTCCACTCAAAAGTAAGTCCCATTAAGTTCAATGGGGCTTACTCCCAATCTATGGGATCTTGTTTCAGGAAAAGGCCAAAATATCTTTTCTGTTTAATTCAAGGAATCCTGAGCCTTCTTTACGTGTTCTTCATAAGCGTGTGAGAATATAGAGTCTCGGAGTGCAAGGCTGCATATAGCAGCCCATGGCCAGTGTTTCTGTTCCTGCTGGTTCCTTTGCATGTTGGGTAGGAATGTCTGAAGGGCGATTCTTTGTATGGTAGCCAAACATGCTTAGAATCACCCCTGATAATGCAGAGTTCCTGATCACTAGAAGGACCTAAGCACACTCACTTGAATCCAGGTAGAAGATACCTTCAGATTTTTTTGGGCAATGCAGAAAGTTCAGGGATGAAATGGATGGGACCAGAACGCTGGGATGGGGCTGGCACACCCCCCCACATCCCCATCATGCTTTAACACACTTCTGAAAGATGCCTAAAGAGGGCTGTAATGGATATAATGCAGCACTGAGATATAGAGATAAATCTACTTCTCGATAGCCATAGGATAGAGTGGGTAGGGAAGCAGACTTTCAAAGCAACCCAGAAATCTTGATGGAAACAGCTGGCTCCATTGAAGGCTCCTAAGGCTTCTCTTTATGCAATTCACAAGTCTGACTAAAATTAGTTCGCTCTACATATAAGGCGAGAACAAGAGGAATTGTGCGGCCCAGCTCCATTATAACTTTTTCTGCAATGGTATGCATAAAAAGGCATTTTACAAATTCTAGCATATTTTCTTTTTTAAAAACCCATTGCTGCAGCAAAGAGTTTAAAACTCTTACCATTTTGCTCACAGAGAATGTGAGGACTCCTGCCTAAATTTGCACATCAAGTGATTGATAAAAGTACTCAACCATCTCACATATTGCCCTGGCTCCATGTAGCAACACTTTGCATTGGTTTTTCAGCTCCAGTCCTGTTTCTCTGCAGGCTGGGGTGAGGACAGGGCCAGTAGGCACTTTCAGCTTCCTTTCCTAACCACCATCACCCCCTGCTTTCCTTATATATTTCATTTGCACACATTTCCATTCCTCTCTCTCTGCAGGTTTAGAGGAAAGAAGCTGATGCTTTACAAATGTCCAATACGAATTTGATGCATGATGGAATTAGTGCCATGGAATGCTGTTGAAAGAAATGAATGAGGCAGCAATGCCAATGTGGAAATAAACCCTATAATCATTCACAGATCCCAGGAAGTGACTGTAAAAGAATACAGCGGAACTGTATGGGAGGGAGGCAGCTATGGAAGCAGAGCAGAATGAATGATTGAAGTGCTCCTGATTCTCTCTTATCATTTCTCGCAATAACTCTTTCTGCTCAGACACTGGTCGCTCTGTTTTTCACAGCATTCATCCTACTATTCCATCCAGGTCCTTGCTGCTCTGCGCAAACCTGGAAATCTTCTTCCCCATAGCTTCATTCTTCCCATCCCCTCATCTCTTCCTCTTTGTTTTCCTCTTGTCCCTCCCAAAATCACCATCCCCTTTGCCAGGTGGTAAAGCGTGTTCTCCTTCATGGAGAGCACGTGTTGCGGTGGGGGCCGCCAGGACACTCCAAAGTTAGGGGGCGGGCTTATTGATCGTTGGCCACTGATGCGATTGGGGCTTCCCTTGTTGTTGGGAAGAAGTTAATGTTGCCATTTATTGATTGACAGCCAGAAATACTAAAACTCCTTGCACGAGGCTAGGGCTTCCTCTTTTCGCCCATGCATCGGATTGCCCATCCCTCCCTCCCTAGAATAGGGTTGTTCGCTTTGACCTTGCTATGCCTGTCATGGGGTCATCTGCTTTGGAGCGGGGGCCTGGTAGGAATTTTGTCCATCTGGCTGATTGGCTGGGGCCATTTGGTTTTTGCCTACTGCATAGCAAATCGTCACAACTTGTAAGGTTCGCGGTTAGGCATTGGTTTATGGTTTGGTTGGTTGAGGGGCATGGATTGGCTGTGCCTGCCCCTCTAATGCTGCTGCTGCAAGGGATTCCGTTAAAGGAATTGGGGGCTAACTATTGCTTGTCCACTCTGTCAAAGGGGCTCGGGCCATAACAATGAGCTCCTGGTTGCATTTGGGGTGAGGGCAGGTTCCCTGCTCCGTTGCTACCCCCAAGTGTATTCCCCTATTCTGACTTTCGCATCGTGCGGTATGTCAGTCTGTCCCCCATGGTGGGGGCAGATAGTCGCAACCAATGCCTAAGCAACCACTCACAAAATTTGTATTTTAATAAAGTTGTGGCCAAAATTATGCCAAAAATCTTAAACAAAAATTTCTGTGTGATGTGTGAGTTATTGGGGTGGACCTGGGGACCTCGACACGCAAATCTGCAGAGACATTTCAGAAACCTTTTTCCAGGACGCAGGGCAAAATGAGTTTCAGTCATGGGGTGGAGATTACCAGGTACTGGTGGCAGAAGTGGGTTCCTCCCTTCAATGTTGTTTTGCTACCACCACAAACGGGACAAAATGCTCGATAGCATGTAAAATACATCATCAAATTTATTTATCCTCACAAACAACTGAGAGTGAGTTGGCTGAGAGATTGCCCAAGGTCAGTCACTGAGCTGCAGAGATGGGTATGGATTTGAAACCTGAACTTTTTCATCCCATCTCATAAAATGCTGTGCACTGTACAACACTGATAATATCACTGCTTTGTTTCCTATTATAGCATTTATCTAAGAATCAACATTTTAAGTTAGTGTTTTGCTTAAAAGAATCATTTGCAATAACTGCAACTCCCACAAATTCAGCTTTCATCCACCTCTGGTTATGTATAGTTCTGGGTGGATCAAGATCAGACGAACTTTGTTTGAAAAGTAGCTGCCACCTACTCTCATGGTTTAAAAAAAGGTTTAAATGGCAGGATCAAATTCACATTTACCACAGTGGATTTTAAGTGTACTTGGGTGGAATCTACACACATATTTTAAAAAGCTGTGAAAATGCTTTTTAAAAAAAACATTTTGAAAAATATATTGAATTTGGCATAGCTCACTTTCACCATCTAGTTTCACATTTGTATATGGCATTTCACAACACATTTAAAATGTTTATTTTCAACTGTGTAGTCGAGTTTCTCGTCTCTCAGTAAAACACCTGACTGCGACACTAATTAAACCTGTAATTTGAAAAACTTACATTTTTTTCTGTTCCTGCTTTGAATTAGATATGTTGCCTCTTCAAAAGAAGGGTGTGCATCACAGAATAAATCATGAACATGATTCTTCTTTAGAAAGCAAGTTATGTACACATATTTTAGCACACACTTTCTGATTTATTTTTTAAAAAATAATGATGATATAAAGTCTATTTTCCCTAAATCATATTGGAGCAAAATATGTAATACCACTTAAGGTTGTTGGTACCAATCCTGGGAACATGTATTTAATTCTGTTTTGTTATCTATATTACTCTCTCCCTCCAAACAGCACAAAGCAGCATCAATTATTCTCCTTCCTCCCCCTGCCCCAAACACAAACCTACACTTTTTCCTCTCAACACCCCTGTTAGGTGGTTTAGTCTGAGAGCTTCATGGCTGAGTAAAGAGTTGAACCTTGGTTTCCCAATCCTAATCCAACATTCTAACCACTACACCATAGCAGGAGAGTGAATGATCATCTCCCTGCCTAATAATCCTTTTGTCCATGCATACAACACCTTTGCTCCTCCCTTCATGTAAGCAGGCAAACCAGTGGAGAAGCAATAATTAAAAACCACAGAATGAACTAGGATGTTAAAGCAGTTTGCAGCTGGTTTATACTGGCATGCTCTAAAGTCGTTAATCAGTTTCAGTGAAATAGGAAACTAGAGTTAATTAAAGGGTTCCTGGGCTGGATCTACACTGATTTGTAAAAACGCTATTAAAGGCTATTTTAAAAAAGTTATATATACCGGTAGCTCTCAAAGCAATTTCCCATTGCCGACGAATCACTGCTCTGCAGTGCCTCTGATGTCACATTTTTATAATGCATTTTAACGTTATAACCGACCACTGTGGATTCGCCCCTGGTTTGTTTGCCAGCTTGAATGAAAGGGAGAAGTTTAAGGGTTGAGCACATGGACAAAAGTATCATCCATATCTCAGTTTATTAAACCAGGATACAATAATACCAATGCAGCTAGTGACTCTTTAATTTAAATTACTTACTAGTAAGAAATCCACTTAAGAGAGGAGCCACCTTTTGCAACTCTCATTTAAAACACCCAGTGTACACATTGGTATCAGCAGTGTACTAATTATTAGTATGACCATCAACATTTCATTTGTATGTACAGTATGCTGCCTTCCCATATATCAAAGCATGCTCAAGGTGACTCACAACATGAGACAATTTACATAATTGCAAGCATAACAAAAGTAGTCTTAAACAATAAATAAAACACATCAAAAAGTACACAACCATAATCAATTTCCACATAAATCGTTCTATGATCTAAAAATCAATATACAAAGAAACCCTAAACAATACCTCAACCAAAGTAGCCTCAGCTTTTGTAGCTGGAGTTGGTTAGGGTCCCACCACCCACAGCCAGGTGGGAAAAGGCCAGCAAGGCAAGGAATAGGTCTCCCAGGACTCACAGCAAATATGTGAGTAATAATGTTAATTACTATTTGTTATTTCTGAAGTTCATAGATTAACAAGGTACTGGAAAATGAAACAAAATTTAAGAATTTTTTCTCAGACTTACAGTTTGAAACAAGAGACACTCAAGAAAAGGAGAGGCGTGAAAAGACAGAGGAGAGATACCAATGTGAGAATATTTCAGTGAATAAGTATGCTTTTAACATTTAAACAAATTAACAGGAGCCAGAGAACTCCATAGAATCCTTGCACTACCATAGATTCTTAAGGCCAAACTAATGAAATCCTTGTTAAAAAGGGCAAAACAATAATCAGTTTGCAATTTGTCTCTGCTGCTGTACAGCAATTGAAAAATGTTTCATAATCTGTTAAGATGTTCCAAGGAGTAAAGTCTCATGAATCAGCCTTTTCTGTAATGCAAGTGACTAAAGTTGAGCCATAGTTTGAATTGATTGCTAAATGACAATGATTGCTAAATTAAGCATTGCTTTATTGTATTTTCTCATTATACTTACTATACTTATCATTTTTTGTGCTCAAAGAAACCTCTACAATATGTAGCAACCTGTTCTGTGTCTGCTTCTTGAGAGCAAAGAATGCACATCTACATGTTCATGCACACATGCATGCAAAGGTCATGAACCTTGATAGATGTTGCATTAAATCCTGAAAGAAACCCAAAACACCACATTCTACTTATTACAGATTTGTGATTGAATTACCATGGAGGCAGCTGATGATTTTCTGCATGCCTTGGCCTTAAATTATTGTCATTTTTTAAATTGACAATTTTATCTTTTTTTGTAAACCACTTTGAGGTTTTTGTACAAACAAGTGGCGTAAAATTTCTATGAAATAAATATAAATAAACTAGGCATGCCACTAAACTTTTCATTTGAGTAGCAACTTTTGTTTTTTAATTGCTAGTAACAACCATGGAGGCATCTTTAACAGAAGAATGGCAGGGAAAGAGAATTGAACATCCTCTCTCAGCAGGTCACATTCCTGATACACAAACACACACTTTTCTGCTATTAGCAACTGAATAAACAAAAATCCACATCAACAAATATGTTTAGCATCACAATAACTTGGCCCTGATTGTGGCTTTGCATAGCAGTCTGTGTCCAATTTGTTGGTGCTAGGAACTGTGGGACTGACAAAGCATTGCAATAATATAATCCTGACAATAGTGGACCAATATAAAAATATGTATGACTTGCCAACACAATATTATAACACTCAGTGCAGCATTGCGGTACTCAGACTAGCATCAAGCATCTGAAAGTGGCTCCTTGTCCAAATGGACCACAGTGATGCCATGCAAGGGCACTTTAGAGAGGCACCTCCACCTCAGAGTAGGGGAAAGATAGCAGAGGATACATGCTATCAGTCTGATCTGAGACCAACACACATCTGCATCAGCCAGTGGTGACATTAAGTGATTAGAGCCAAGTTTACTAGCAACAGCAGCACATGCCATTCACTTTCTTGCAACCTGTAAATTAATATCAGCCTTCACCAACCTGGTGCCCATCACATATTTTGAAGTCAGACTCCAACTCTTATCAGTCCCAGTCACTGCTGACTGGGGCCAATGGCAGTTGTAGTCCAAAACATCTGGAAGGCATCTGGCTGATGAAGCCTGCTCTGTATGATTAGGCTGCCGGAGGGTGTTTTCAAAATTACACATTTCAGATTAATTATCTTATGTGAATTAAGTTGCCAAGGGATAAGTGATTAGCATAGTAAAAAAAAAAATGTAGATTCAACTATTTCGATCTGTATTCTTGGAGAACTCTCATTAGGTTGTTTGTCCACAGACACAAGCATACTAATATGCTTCAGGAAAGGAGAGTATCTCACCTTTAAACCAAATTTTCATCACACTGAATGATGGCTAACAAATCTAGCACAAGAGAGACCGAGAGACAGCGAGAAAGGGACAGAGAGAGATTGTTTTTCTTCTGAAAAGAAAGTAACAACCAAAGGATTCATATCTCAGATTTATTTGTGGAGCAGAAATGAGCAAAGTGAGAATCCCTCAGGTGCCTCAGCCTACCCATGTCTCATTTACAAGCCAAAATGGAGCCTAAGAGCCTTTCAAATGCTATGATGTACACCAAGGAAATAACTTGCCGTGAATGAAAATTGTTAATATATTGGAAGCAGTCCAAGACCTACGTACGTTTTGGTGCTACAAAAATTGAAAGAAAGGGAATTCCTGTCTATCTTTCCTTCTCTCAGTACAGTTACATAGCACTGAGGCAAATTATGCCCACTACTTATGCCTCACTCAGGGAGAAATGTAATAAGCAAACTCCAGACAGGTTACTAGCCTTCTTTCAGTGGAAATGTTTTAAATCTTAAAAACCAGATTTTTCCCTTACAAAATTGCCCTTGGGAATTACATTTGTAGGCTCGTAAATTCTGGACTGAATCCTGGAGCCTAGATATTCAATCCAAACTCTGTGCAAGTTTGTTCTAAACAAAGGCTGAGGCAAAATGCAACAAGGAAAATCCAATATGAAATCCATCACTTGTTTTTAAAGGGCTTTCACTTTCCATGATATGGTGCTTAGTTTCATGCTTTTATTCCTTATTCATAACAATGACACTAAAACCGCAACTCTATACACGACTACTCAGAAGTCAGTCCCATTGTTCCCAGGTAAAGGGCTATAGACCTGCAGCTTAAATAATTCCTTTGACATAATGTTTACATCCTTCAACAACTTGTTGATCAGCATCATTTCTTTCATAGCCCTCACTGAGAGAAGTTATACATATTTAGCCCTTTCTAATCTTTTCTCATAAACCACTGTCCTCAGACCCTAAATCATTTTTATTGCTGCTCCATGAATTCACTTCAATTTGTCTGTCTCTTGCAGGCAATAAAGTTCCCAGAGTAAAGTAAGACATACTTGACATAATCTCATCACATCACTATAGACAGGGAGCATTATTTTCAAGAGACCATTAATTAATTATTAGAATTTTATCAGTGTTTTAGAATTATAGAGTCAGTGGGAATTGATCCAGAAAGCTTCAAAGTGATAAAGATGGCATAAATGCTGTAGAGATTTAAGGGCTCCGCTTATATTAAGGAACACTGCACACTCCTTTTTCAATGGCATAAAATACTATTAAAAACAAAATTTTAATGTGCAAGTGAAGAGATAGGAGCCTTAATAACTTCATTAATAGAAAAGCCCATTCTTTTCTTTTTTTAATCTCAGTTTTAAATCCGATTTAAGTGATTCTAATTATTATGTGCTGATGGCATCATTACAGACTTAAGTGCATAGACTTATACCGGCAGTGGCCGTGATCCAGGACCATAGAATTGTCAGTCAATCAAGGAAAAATTATCTGTTTAAGATTCATCACATTATCATAACTGACTGCTTAATACAGAGCTTAATGTACTGGCTCTTCCCGCCTCCATTTTAACCTTTCAAAAGGTTAAGCTGAGAGAACATGACTGGCCAAAGATCATGTCTGAGTGGGGATTTGAACCCAGCTCTCTCTAGCAACACGTATACAACACAGGTGCTCTCTGTTATTTCTGCAGGTGGAAACATAAAAGGAAACGATATGTTTTCTCCTGTGAAGCTAACAGTGGGTTTCATTACAACCAAATGGCATTTAAATGTTGTGAAACATTCATCTTGTTGCCAAAAAACCCACTTGTGAGATTTCTGGAAGCACCCTTACTTACTTCTTAAGAAATATCCCAAAGAAATTGAGAATGACCATCTGAAGGAATATCGATAGTTACTATACGGAGCTACAATTGGCACCAAATCAACACAGGCAGATAGAAATTTTGTGGTTGCATATTCAGGATGGTAAGACTGAGAAATGCATTGCTTGAGCTCCATATGGTTGGTACAGTACTCTTCCTGCAACTATGGCCAGCCAGATGCCTGCCAGGGCAAAGCTGCATTCCTCAAGGTTCAAGAAAACCCATTCCAGATGTTCAGTGGTGGCAACATGACATATCAGCAGCCCTCCTGAAGCAGATGTGCTAATTCCATTGGATGCTAGTTCCATTGGATGAATGTAATGAGCCAAACTCTTGCTCAGCTGCTTTGTGTCAGTTAGGATCACTCTGGGCACCAGCAGAAGGAGTAGTTGCTATGCAATGTATGATTATTACATTGTCCCTAGATGTAGCATTAGTCCAAGAACCAGAAGCAATGGTTGTGAAGGATTTCCTGACTAATACATGGAATGTTTTGTAATAGCCAGAGACCTCCATTCAGACATAGAATCATAGAATTGTAGCGTTGGAAGGGAACCCAAGTCCAACCCCTGTAATGCAGGAATTCTACCCACAGCTGTCCCTAGGTGGGCTCGAACCACCAACCTTCTTGTTAACAGCCAGACACACTGGCCCATTGCACCACAGAATGTTCAGGGTGCTTACTTGCAGGACTCTTGCTCAGCGCTAGAAAAAAGGAGAAAGACTCTATTTCATTCTATTGTCTTCCTCTGGCCTTTTTTTGCTTATTCATTTATTATTTTGAAGCTTTTTTTGTCCCACGAATCAAGGTGACTAGACAGACTAAAATGAATAAAATTCCTTAAAAACAAAAACTAGAAGTGGTTTGTGGGTTGGGGCAGACCCACTACACTAGCATCCCAGTCGTTGGATATTTATTGCTTACTGGAAAGAGGAGGAGAAGTGAAGAGGTCTGCATGGTGCAAACACATTGGTGGAACCGACTGAGTGCTCCTGCCGGTGCATTTGCATCATGTTGACATGCTCGCCCCTCCTGCTAAGCAAAAGCAACCCATCTCCTGGCAAGCTAAAGAAGAGGTCTGCTAAAGTGAATTGCTTCCACACAAAAACCCCCACCCCAATATGCATTCAGATTAATAAGTTCATAATATCCTACATGAGAAGCAAAGTTGGCCCTGAGCCAACAAAAATTGCATAATAAACCAACAGTTCCCTCACTGCGAGAAGCGAAGCTACAGGGAACCAGGCAGAGGGCCTTCTCAGTAGTGGTGCCCTCCCTGTGGAACACCCTCCCACCAGATGTCAAAGGAAAAAACAACTACCAGACTTTTAGAAGACATCTGAAGGCAGCCCTGTTCAGGGAAGCTTTTAATATCTGAAGGACTATTGTATTTTAATATTTTGTTGGAAGCCACCCAGAGTAGCTGGGGAAACCCAGCCAGATGGGCGGGGTATAAATAATAAATTATTATTATTATTATTATTATTATTATTATTATTATTATTATTATTATTATTACAACAGCCTTTTTTTAAAAAGCCAGGTCTTCCGCAACTACCGGAAGCAGTGTGGTAATGGAGAACTCACTTGTCTGGGCATCAACCTAGATTTTACTTTTGTAGATCCGGGAGAGGTGGCTAAGATCTGGGGGGGGGGGGAATAGCCATTTCTTTTAAAGGCACCTCCAAACTCCGCATCCAAAGTAAGAATAGTGATGGCCAAGGACAATTATGAGAACATCAAGACTGTCTGTTAAAAAATAAAAGGGGGAGCATATGAAAGCCTAAGGATCTATTATTCCATCACTGTCCAGAAATGGTACTTACAGGACCAGTGAAGAAGAAGCCTAGCCTGTCTGATGCTGATGCTCTTTTCTTAAAGCACCTAGATGTGAGCCATTTGTGGACCCTGGCCAGCCACGTGCACACTGAGAGACATTTTCTCCAAAAGCCTGGAAGGAGGAAGGGTGCTGCAGTCTCTTGCTGAAGCTTTGGGAACAGGATGGTGTTCCAAAGGCAGAGGAAACCAGCTCAGATTCTTGACCCCTCCTTGCCCCAAGGTGGTTTCTAGTATGAACAAGTCCTACAGATGGTTCAGCCAAAAACATTTTATATTTTGTTGCTGTTAATCAGAGAGAAGCAGTCTGAATAAAGCAGTGGGTTTTGTTTGTCTGTCTGCTGAACCCTTTACATGCAGCAACTTTCCTTTGGCCAAGTGAGCATGGCAATCTCAAAAACAGTCTGGGGGGAAAATCACGCTGCCAATTTTCCAGCAGCACACGTGTGAGGGTGGAGTGACCTTTTGTAAATGCTGCATGTTCAACAGCACAGCCCTTGCTTTTTCAAAAGGCTGTTCGCAGTGGCTTTGAATGGTTTCCCAAACAGGTGTTTTCCTGCACTTCCAACGGGAAAACTTGGAAGGGATTTAACAGAATGAAACGGGTTTGTCTGCCTTGCTAAGTCCATCACAGAAACACAGAACTTGGAGACCATCTATTCCAGTCACGTGCTCAGGGCAAGATGAGCAGTGCAGGGTGCAGCTACAACATCCTTGAGAGATGGAGATACAGCATTTGCTTAAACGCCTCCAGCAAAGGAGGGTCCCCCACTTCTTTACTCTGCTCTATTCAAACAGCTCTTGCAGTTAGGAAGTTTCTCCTGATATTTTGCTGAATTGTGCTTCCCTGTGCTTCCACCCATCGGTGATCGGGAGCTGTGTATCACTACCTATCTTTTGCACTGTGCATGAATGAAATTTAGTAAAACATCATAGACAGTTTCTTTTGCTTGCACATAAAGCATAAACACTTTTGTTGCACACTTTCTTTCCACCTCCCCTACCTGCTCTGCCCCCCAGGCAGCAAAAACAGGGTAGGGCAAGTAGGAATCACACCAGCCAACTACTTGCCCTACCCTCCTTGTTATGTTTGTGGAGTAAGGGCATGTAGTTCCATGTTTACAGAGGGCTTTCATTTAATCATGTAAAGCAGCTGAAGTTGGCTTCAGGTTGGGAGGGAGGAGGGAAGATATTTAACCCTTTCCTTCTCTGTTTTCATCTGTTCATTTCGTTCCCAATTGAGTGTTGTTTTCTCTCCATGAGAAATAAAAGGTTTGAGAAGTGCAAATTAGGTGGTTTGTCATTAAAAAGCAAACCAAATTTAATGCCTTCCCCATCTCTGCTTCTCCGTAAGGGCCGCCCAAAGCTTTGATGTCACTCCACATGGGATTGATACAACAACATTCAGCTCTGGGGAGGAAATATACCACAGCAACACCCAACACTTATGTCAGTAATACAGCTGGAAGGATACACATGGCACTCTCTCTCTCTCTCCCTCTGTCTCTCTCTCACCCACACTTTTTTAAAGCAATACAAAATTTGAGACGTGCAGCTTTTAAAAAAACATTTTTTGGAATAATGTGTTCCACTCATTTGTGCAGCCTTTTCATTTCCACGGAAATGTAATATATGTGAATGTACTTAATCTTGTGCCCCAGGTAAGGAATTGTAGGTCATTGGGCCATTTTGTGTGCACTTCAGTACCCAGCATAATTTGTCCTTCCTAATTCATTTATTATTCCTCCCCATCTCCTGAATACAAAATGCTGCCTTTAAAATTTGATCAGAGATGTATTATGAGTTGTCCTTGAATCACACAGCTTATCTGCCAACCCACCTCCTTGCTACTTGCCTATCTTTCCTTAACCCCTTCTGCCCACACTTGTTCAAGTCATAGCTATGTGGTGCATTCTATATATTACTTTGTATTGCGACAATTTTTGTCCTGTATTTTTTCTGCCTCTTTTTTCCGTGGCTTGACTGCTGCTGGAACACTCTTCCATTTATTTCTACGAGGGATCTGGAGATTTAATCCCAATAATCAAAAGTCCTCTAAACTAAATCTTGGAAAAATGTGCATTCCATTTCTCAGGTTCGATGCCAATCTTCCTTTCATAAGCCACTTCATAAGCCCAGTCACACCCATGAGCTGTACACAGGACCAACCCTACCATGAGGCGAGTGAGGCAGCTGCCTTGGTAGGCAAATACTGAAGGGCAGCGAGTGGGGAGAGTTCTGTGTGTGCATTGCAACCTGTCCTGAACCCACTAAATCAGGTCACTGCCCTTAGGGTGAAGTGGAGGATGTTGAAATAAGATTCAACTATCTGCTGAGCTCCTATTAAATATCTTCCAGGACAACACACACACACACACACACACACACTATTGTAACTAGACACTGGAAGGACCTATCAGGAGTGAACATAGACCACTGCTACCAAAATGTATGGTAAACCACCCTCCTAGAGAAGTTAACCAACAAACTTAAATTAGCATGGGGACAGGCAAAGGAGGATGCCTTCACTCTGGGGGCGGAGAGCAGGAGGGAGTAGGGCTGGGCATGCTGATCACAGGGGTATGGTGCACATCCTGGGGGCGTGGCGCATCGCCTGCTGGGGCATGGCACCCAGCGCTGGCGGGGGGGCAGCCGCAATGGCACCCTGTCGGGATCATGCTGTTGGGGGTGGTCCGCTCCCCCCGCACGCCTCTTCCTCTGCCAGTGCTTCACCCCAGTATGGTTCCCATTTATCACATACACAGCACAACAGGACAATGACCTACCCCTCACTCCAACAGCAAACAAATCAATATAGCTAATCTGACCCAACAACCTAACCTCACACATAGAAACAAGCCTTTTCTCTGCTCCCAGCTCACTTCCTGTATCCAAACCAGGTAGAGAGAAAAGTGCTTGAAGCAACAGTTTGTGGAAAGTGAAGGCACAGCAAAGGGAAGATTCAGTTTCCCTCTCCTATATGCTCCTATGATTCTCCCATTTTGTATGCAAAAGATGGTGGACGCATACAAAAAAATGCCCCCATTATATGCCACCCTGCCCTTCCAAACAGCATAGTCACCCAAGAGCAGCTTTGATTAAATAGTTTCATTTTGCAACAGTTCCCTGAATACTATTTCAAGGATGCATTTATTGAATACCTATTAATTTTTGACACATCTTTTCAATCATGTAGTCATTTCTGGATATCATTCCTCGTTGTCATGAATTGTGTTTCTTTAGAATATTAATAGAAACATGGGAAAGCAGCCTCTTGTTAAACTTTTTCTCAGAGAACTGCAAAATGGGATTGAGAAAGAATTTAGGGGTGTTGGGGGTTTTGCCAGGGCGATTGTGGGAGAATGGATTAAACCATAAATGCCTAATGTTTTGTTGTTGCACGGACAGGAGTGCTGCTATTTTTCTATCAATAGGCTGAAAACAGTAGCATTGGCTTATTTGTATATGCTATGTATGAGAGGGGCCTGGCTCTCATTTAGACTGTGAGAGGCCCTGGGTACAGACTAGAGATGTTCATCAACCATACCACCTTGCTTCAGAAGATAAACCTTGGTGACTGTAATGCCCTCTTGATCCCTGCCATCTGGAGAACAGCTGCATCAGCAACAACACCAGCCCTGAGAATGACAATTTCTCAGGCCTACTGACACCTGAGGGTTATTGGTTGCCCTGGGACAACTACGTTCTCTAGGCCTACAGGTATTGCAGAGGTCCTGGAGATGGAAGGGAGTGAGGAAGGGGTCTTCTTTTTTTTTTCCTGCCTTCTGTCTTTGCTGCTCGAGGGAGTGGGAACCAGCTAAGTGGGTGGAAGGGAGGGAGAGATGGTTAGTTTGGAGACTCGCAGCAGGATTTTGGAGGAGGGTGTGACTGGACCCTGCTGCTCTGCTAACAATATAATTTGGGCCATTAGAGACATTCAAAAAATTAAACAACCCGTTAATCCCTGGCACCTCCAGATAGGATTGGGAAAGATTCCTGCCTGAAACCCTGGAGAGGTCCTACTAGTCAGGCCCCATCTGCACTATATATTTACAGCAGTGTCACACCACTTTGCAGAACCAGGGCTCTCCCCAAAGAACCCTGAGAAGTCTACTTTGCCATGGGTGTTTAGAGTTGTTAGGGGACCCCTATACCCACGACATAGCCACAATTCCCAGAGTTCCCTGGGAAGAGGGATTGATAGTTAAAACATTCTGAACATTGTAGTTGTATGAGGGGAATAGGGGTCTCCTCAACACCGTTAACACATATACTTTCCAGGATTGCTTGGGGCAGGACTGTTTAAAGTGGTATGATAATGCTTGAAATATATGCAGATGGCCCTGAATATGGACAATACCAAGTTTGATGGACCAGTTGCCTGATCCAATAAGTTATGAGGCAGTTTCCTATTCTTAAGGTGGGGGAGGGAGCCTTAGCTCAACATGCAGGAGGCTCCAGGCTCAATCTCTGGCATCTTCCATGTATGGTGGCTAGGAAATCCCACTCTCTCCAAGACCCTTGCAAGCCCTTCCTGCACAGAATAGAAAGTCCTAGGGAATTTTGGGCCATTGACCTGACTCAGTATAATGCAGCTTCATGTGCTAATCCAAACTTACTGGCTGAAAGAACAAAGGAGAATTGAAGGGCTCCTGCACAGTGGCTAATTTCTTGCTGAATCAGGCAGCCTGGTATAGATCCAATTTCTGCAATTCCTCAACCTTGCATGAGAAATGGCAATTGCTGAACAGAACTTTGAATGCAGGGATACCCTGCCTAATAGACAGATGGGATATTTATTCCAGATATTAAGCAGCCAGCCTCTCCTGCTTCTATTCAGCCAAGCTAGACATTTGGTCATCCAAGGGAGGAGGAGGGGGATGGGGAAATTAGAGCTGTAGTTGCTAGGCAACCACAGGATGTGCTTTCAAATTACCCTCAGACCAAAGTCAGCTTTCCTTCTCATCTGAACTTGGCAAATGGTCAACCAGGTCCAGTTCCTCTGCAGCCCCCGTGAGCAATGCAAAGAGGGAAATTGGAATAAGTGGAAGTAGGGAAATGGAGGTCTGGCATCACAGGGCAAAGGAGGCGCATTCCTTTCCATCCTGCCTGCCCCCACTCAGACACACACAATAGTTCAGTGTGTTTCTGCCTTGTGTTTGGAAAGGCAAGTTTGATACAAATCAAGATGGAGGCTGAGGCTCTTCTTCAACCGCAGACTGTCTCACATGACTCCTTCCTTTTTTGTTCAACAGATGTGTGATGTGCATTGTCTTGCCTTTTCTTACTTGTCCAATGTCAGCATAACTTTTAAAGGACAGAAAGTCACCAGAACTTTAAGAAGAATCCAGAAAATTGGCTTATATAATGACAGAGGTTTGTTTTCTGTTACCGTTTTAGCAGTTGATGCTTTTCTCTACCCCTACATTAAAAAGTTGCCCTCTCTGACATATGCTCATCTCTACTATTCAAGATACAGGAAGTGTGTTGGTCTTCCAGCTCTCCCCCTATGTTGTCTTAAAATGTTCTTGCAGGGTATTTCATGGAGCTTGTCATTGGTTGAGACAGGAAGAAATCTGAGGCTCCTTTTAGACATTGAGTACCATAAAAACACAGATACTGAAGGTTTTTTAAAAGATCCGTGGCCCTGCATATATAACTACTGTTAATTTACCTTAATTTATAAAAGACTATGGTACATATGCATAGGTACATAGGCACTCATTAACATCAGCAGTCCACGAGGGTCTGAACATGATTTGAAAAAAGAGAGTAAAATCAGTTATTATGATGTCACAAAGAAAAAAGATTTTGGTTTTATCTTCCTTAGTGAGCTATCACTATATATACTCACCTAATATCTTGATATATAGACTGCTAAAAGCCAGCATATTTTTGGAATCATCACAACTATCTTTATTTTTAATTGTGATTTTCATTAGGGTCCAATAGCTATTCTTCATGGGACTTCTTTTTCTTTCAAAAGCATTGCATTCAACCTCACTGAATGAACACATTTGCCAAGAATCAGAGTAGCAAGAGGTTTTCTTTGCTGATTTGCATTGAGGGAAGTGGTTGGTTCTGCAGCCACAATACTGAGAAGTATTGCAACAGTACTATAAAAAGAATAAGGATGTTGCAAAGTTCAATCTAAGGGCCTTAGTCCTTTGTGTCTGAAGGAGTGTAGTCAGCTAGATTTCTAAGCAACAGGACCCACGGTGACAAAATTTCCATGAAGTGCTAAACATGGAAGTGCTAAACTTGTGTATTTTTATGACTTTATTCATAAACCATATATAATTCAGGTGGATATGTAGAGGTTTCAGAGAGACAAAGTAGTTTTTCTAACCTCGGGCAAGATATTACGATTGTGTCAGATCGCTTCCTCTGTACAGTGGTTGACTTGCAGCCAAAATCATTGTTTTGCCATGCATGTTCTCAGATTCCCAGGCTATGTAGTAACCAATGTTCTCATAGAACCAGAGATTTTCCAAGTTACTGGTGCAATTCAGCTGAAAGCCAGGGTGACCAGAGAAGGAGGAGAAGGAATCTTTTCTAGCTGCTGTTGTATAGACAGAGTTTAAGGAGCTGTTGAGTTCCTCATCTCCTGCATAAAATGTTTCACTTGCTCATATGGTATTTTTCTGTGGCACAGTGTTGAAGGACCAGCTAGATCAGCCTGCCCATGAAGGTTTCTTATAAATCCAGTGGGATCCTGAATGCCTTTGAGGAGTTTCCATTTGGCACGGTTGGTACTGCTGGTGGTACAATCAGTTCTGGCTGGAACTGCATTCCTGTGAAGGAACAGGTTCTCAACTTGAGGATATTCTTTGATCCAGCCTTGTATACATAAGATATACATACAGATTAAACATAAAGTGTCAGACACATTTGCCTGCTCTCATCAATCTCTTTTATTTTATCTGGTTGTCCTCATGTTCAGGCTCTCACAACTTAAGTTTGCTAGAGTGCTTTGAAGATGACAATATTAAAAGACTAAGATACAAACAGAAGACGGCATACATGCAATTTGCCTGTCCCAGTACAGTGACTCTTTTTAGCTGTTCAGTAATTATGGCTTGCAATGTTGCATGGGTGGTGTTCCAATCAAAGATGACATGACACTTTGACACTGATACTAGCTTACTATCTGTTTAAGTTATCATATTAGTCCTCCTCACTTGTCTTTGTCAGGACAGGATCACACTTCAAAACGACCTTGACAGATTAGAGAACTGGGCCAAAACAAACAAGATGAATTTTAACAGGGAGAAATGTAAAGTATTGCACTTGGGCAAAAAAAATGAGAGGCACAAATACAAGATGGGTGACACCTGGCTTGAGAGCACTACATGTGAAAAGGATCTAGGAGTCTTGGTTGACCACAAACTTGACATGAGCCAACAGTGTGACGCGGCAGCTAAAAAAGCCAATGCAATTCTGGGCTGCATCAATAGGAGTATAGCATCTAGATCAAGGGAAGTAATAGTGCCACTGTATTCTGCTCTGGTCAGACCTCACCTGGAGTACTGTGTCCAGTTCTGGGCACCACAGTTCAAGAAGGACATTGACAAACTGGAACGTGTCCAGAGGAGGGCAACCAAAATGGTCAAAGGCCTGGAAACGATGCCTTATGAGGAACGGCTAAGGGAGCTGGGCATGTTTAGCCTGGAGAAGAGGAGGTTAAGGGGTGATATGATAGCCATGTTCAAATATATAAAAGGATGTCACATAGAGGAGGGAGAAAGGTTGTTTTCTGCTGCTCCAGAGAAGCGGACACGGAGCAATGGATCCAAACTACAAGAAAGAAGATTCCACCTAAACATTAGGAAGAACTTCCTGACAGTAAGAGCTGTTCGACAGTGGAATTTGCTGCCAAGGAGTGTGGTGGAGTCTCCTTCTTTGGAGGTCTTTAAGCAGAGGCTTGACAACCATATGTCAGGAGTGCTCTGATGGTGTTTCCTGCTTGGCAGGGGGTTGGACTCGATGGCCCTTGTGGTCTCTTCCAACTCTATGATTCTATGATTCTATGATTCTATGATTCTATAAGAAACATGCATAGTGCTCTGTTCCCAGCAATGCTCCTCCCTTCCGTGAAAACGTTAACATAGCTGTGCCTGGAACCTTTCAGAAACAATTTCCCACCCCATAAGTGAAATGTATCACTTGCTTCCATCAGTAATCATGTATTGAATGTGCCATGCCTTCTTTTGCACATTATTGCAACACCCATTATCTAAACTCCAATTAATTTTCATGCAATTGAATAGTTTCTTCTTTATGTTAATGCTATTGGATTATATTTTTTTATTAAATAAATAAAAATAAATATATTTTTAAAGAAACTTCAAATAACTTTTTTTTAGGTACCTAAAATGCATTATATATCATCCTGGTAAACTACAGTCAGTTTTAAACTGCATGAGCCAATCTCCATTATTTATTTATTTACTTAGTAAGTAAGTAAGTAAGTACTGCCCAGACCACTCTTTACCAAATAGTCACAGGGCAGTTTACAAATTGAAATCATAAATACATAACATAAAACTTTTTAAAATTGGCAGAGCAATCCAAACTTGCCATTGTCACAGCTCTGCCAAGCTTGCACTACATCTGCAGCCTGGCCACTCATGGCAGTGGAAGGTTGGCCATGGGTCTTGCTGATGGAAACTGGAGCCCATCAGTGGGACCATGGGTTAGGCACCTGCCTTGGTGTCTTCACAGGTTGATATGGAAGGAAGCACTTCTCCAAGTACCTCCAAGCACTACTGGTCCAGTATTGTCATTGCTGCCTACCTCAACCTGGCGCCCACGCTATGTTTTGGCCTACAATTCCCATCAGCCCCAGCCAGCATGACCAATCTTCAGGGATGATGGGAGTTGTAATCCCAAACATCAGGAGAATAGCAGGTATACTCTGACCAACAGCAGGTTGCCAGGGGATTTCCCACCTCTGCTACTTCAGACCCATTCAGCTGCAGATGCCGGATGGAATTCAACAAAGCACTAAGGAGATTGTTCCATCAGTGCAACCATTACTGTTTGCCCAGTGGAACAATCTCCCCTATCCTCCTCCTGCACACTGTTCTAGTAGTTCTCTAGGCCATCCAGAGTGGATTTGTGGGAGGTGCAGGAGTCCTTGTGCTGGCTTCTGCCACAGGAGTAGAACAGTTGAATCTGAGCATTGAATCTTCACTATTAAAAACATGTGCTCTGTCACTGAGCTATAGCTCCCCACTCCAGCAAAGGTGAAGTAGCCTGTCTTCCTTGATATCTGGTCACACTGGTAGCCACCATCTTAAAGTAAATGAGGTTGATAAGCAATTGAACTTCTGTGCTTAGTATCTTGCTTCTGTATGCTTTGTGAAGAAAGCAGAGCCAAGAAAACTTCATACACTTATGGTGAAGCTCTCATCTGCCCTATAATTTTAAATGTTTGCAAATTCTAATGGTTGCCTCTTTTTAGAAGCACTGTGTACCCGGACTGTAGGTACAGAAATACACTGGGTGATGTCTGTTTATGCAGTTTAATTAATACCTTTTAACATTTGCTGTGAACTTTAGTGATATGCTTCTCAGGTCTCTAAGAAACTGTTCAGAGACATCTAAAGAATTTGCTGACATAAAAATTGCAAAGAATCTGTTTATTGTCAACTTACTGAAAACCTGATATTAGGGGTTGTGCTAGGATGCTTTGGGGGGGAGTTGGATGTTGCCATTTGTAAAATGGCTCAAATTTTTAGCCCTCTTTTAATCACAATCCCAGGGTGAGGTACAATAAAATAGAATTGAAGCTACACATCTCAATAATAATTCATAAAATCTGGAGCAGGTCAAAGCAACAGCAGAAGCAATAACAAGAGCAATGCCAGAACCTGGTCAAACATCAGCATCCTATAAGGCAGGTGTGGGGAGCCTTGCTTGAATATATGGACCTTTACATAAGGATGTAAGAAGAGGCTGATGGACCAAGCCAATGACCCATCCTGTTCTCACAGTGGCCAAGCAGAAGCCTGTAGGAAGCCCACAAGCAGAACCCGAGCACAAGAGCATCTTCCCTGCTGTGGTTTCCAGCAACTGGTATTCAGAAGCATACTACCCCCAACTGTGGAGACAGAACATAGCCATAATGACTAGTAGCCATTAGTAGCCTTATCTTCCATGAATATGTCTAACCATCCAAGTTGGTGGGCATCCCTGCCACTGTTGGGATGTAAACTGCGCTGGGCTTCTGAATCAACTTGGAAAATGCCAGCCAGCTGCGTTCTCTCCCACAAGCACCCTCAGGATGATTCATCACTCTTCTGTCCCAATGCGCTTCTGTGACACACATCCGAAGATATATGCACACAATACTGTAGCAGAGTCCAAGCAGCAGAAATTAGGCATTTGAGGTGTGGAAATCTAAGCTAATTTATTATGTACAAAATCAAGTGTTACAGAACAAGAAAACATGGCCCCTCTCTCCTTCTTCTCCGAGAGAGAAGAGGAAAAAACAATAGTACAACATAACGGAACGGTGTAACTGAACTTCCGTTCTCATGACTCCAATAGTACGGAATGTCGACACAGACTTGTGATGAAAACAATCACACATCCAGCAACGGGAGGAATGAAAATCCCAACAGCCACCTGTAAACACAATGTCACAATTGTTGATGGCATCCACCTATCTTGGGAGACAACAGGAGTGTGCTTTAGGGGGTGAAGTCAAACAGCTGGAAGGTTGCAGGGCCTGTTATGGCTGTAGAGACCTATACGGGAGAGACATGTTTTGTTGCAGCTGGAGCAGATGAAGGCATCCTGTTGTGCTGCTGCAGATTCACCACAGTGTTTCTTCTATCTGCGCTCCTCCCGGCTGTCATTTCTTCTCTGGTCACTGCTAGGGAAGACTGTCTGTCTTCAGGCAAGGGACTCCCACATGGCAAGGCTGATGTTGCCAGCCTTCATGCCATGTTTGCAGACATTTTTGTAACACAGAGCTGGTCCACCAATTGGCCTGGTGCCTGACTCCAACTCCTCATACAGCACATCCTTGGAGATCGTGCCATCTTCTATTCTGTGAATATGACCAAGCCAGTGTAGATGTCACTGAGACAGGATTGTGAACATGCTGGGAATGTGGGCTTGGGAGAACACATATTGATGGACTGGGTGTCCATCAATATGCAGATGATACCCAGCTCTACCTCTCTTTCAAATCAGAACCAGTGAAGGCGGTGAAGGTCCTGTGTGAGTGCCTGGAGGCGGTTGGAGGATGGATGGAGGATTGAGGTTGAATCCTGACAAGACAGAAGTACTGTTTTGGGGGGACAGGAGGCGGGCTGGTGTGGAGGACTCCCTGGTCCTGAATGGGGTAACTGTGCCCCTGAAGGACCAGGTGTGCAGCCTGGGAGTCATTTTGGACTCACAGCTGTCCATGGAGGTGCAAGTCAATTCTGTATACAGGGCAGCTGTCTACCAACTCCACCTGGTACGCAGGCTGAGACCCTACCTGCCTGTGGACTGTCTCACCAGAGTGGTGCATGCTCTAGTTATCTCCCGCTTGGACTACTGCAATGCGCTCTACGTGGGGCTACCTTTGAAGGTGACCCAGAAACTACAACTAATCCAGAATGTGGCAGCTAGAACGGCTACTGGGGGCGGCCGCCGAGACCACATAACACCGGTCTTGAAAAACCTACATTGGCTCCCAGTACGTTTCCGAGCACAATTCAAAGTGTTGGTGTTGACCTTTAAAGCCCTAAACGGCCTCGGTCCAGTATACCTGAAGGAGCGTCTCCACCCCCCCATCATTCTGCCCGAACACTGAGGTCCAGCGCCGAGGGCCTTCTGGCGGTTCCCTCATTGCGAGAAGCAAAGCTACAGGGAACCAGGCAGAGGGCCTTCTCGGTAGTGGCGCCCGCCCTGTGGAACGCCCTTCCAGCAGATGTCAAAGTGATAAACAACTACCTGACATTCAGAAGACATCTTAAGGCAGGCCTGTTCAGGGAAGTTTTTAATGTGTGACATTTTAGTGTATTTTTGGTCTCTGTGGAAGCCGCCCAGAGTAGCTGGGGAAACCCAGCCAGATGGGTGAGGTACAAATAAATTATTATTATTATTATTATTATTATTATTATTATTATTATTATTATCATCTTTGTAGGAGACTGTCCTACCATGTGATACCCAAAATTTTCCTGACACAGCAGATGTGGAAGGCATTGAGGCATCATTCCTGGTGGTTGTAAGTTGCCCATGACTCACTTCCATAAAGCAGCATGCTCAACATGTAAACCTGGTATACCTTCATCTTGGTACTGGACATTAGCATCACATTCTCCCATACCCTTTTGGAGAGGTGAGCCATTGCTGTAGCTGCCTTGCCAATTCATTTGTCCAGCTCAGCATCGATGGAGAGGCTGCTGGTTATGGTGGAACCAGGCAGACAAAATTGCCTACCATCTCAAGCATGTGGTCACCAATGCTGATGCGTGGAGTGCTGGTGACATCCTGCAATTTTTTCCATTAAAAATTCCATCAGTTCAATTTCATTTCTGACACTAATATATTAAAGGAATCACTGAAAGATAATGGAATTATTCTACAAGAGAATCTGGCCCAAAGGTATTTCCATTATTGCACACATGAAATCATTACATACAGATACTCATTGTATTCTTTTCACAGCTAACAAAATGATCTTCACCCAAATTTTCACATGCGATGTGCGTACTGAAGACAGGGAGGGAGAATGCCACAAATTCTATTTGAATATGAACACTTCTCCCAACATTGAATTTTCTTTTGTATAAAGGTTACTTCTGACTTTATTAGTATTCATTTTCATTTACACTATTGCAAAGTCATTAATGTGATAAGAGTCTTCCTATCTTTCTCAACAATGTGTATTCATTGAAAGCATGCACAGAGCAAATTGGTAAGATGATGGAACATGGCAAAGTACAATGCAAAGGAGCCTCTAGGAAAAATAATATGGATTTCTCATTCTTTTCAGCAGCTTCAGAGGAGCCAAGCAAGATAACACCGAACTGAATTCATCAGAATTTGCAAGTGTTTGGAATATTCAAGCTGCCCATGAAAAAGACTTGAATGGGGGGGTCCTTTTCTAGGAGACAATGGCTTCCATGACTTTCAGGGAGAACCTGCCATGCAGTGTTATTTCATTTAAAATGTTACTGCTTGCTTACAAATAAGAGAATGTGTAGGAATTAAGGATTCATTAAGTATTACTACAACTAGACTTGCTCTACTTTACTCTGTTTCAGAAGAAGGTTAGTTCACCACTCTTGTCAATCACATTCAGGCTTGGGGCAACTATGAGGAAGAGTAAGCAGTAGATGATGGGCAACATTCTATATGGTAAACTTCCAGTTACACAATTTATTTTTATTTATTATCTTTCTGATTTTCTGATGCAGGCACCAAGGTGTCTTGAGCCAGCCCTGGTCATATTGTAGATACAGCTTGCAAATTTATCAATGCTATATCAGCTATATCATACAAAACCAAATTAAACTAGGAAGCAGGAGAGGAATCCCTAACACTGCTCCATAGCAACCAAGAGATGACAAATGTGGCAAAGTAAACAGCATCCAGAAGGAGATCCTGAAAGGGGCAGACTCTCTCGCTATGAATAGACAACAGATGGGGAAGTGTCCACAAGGAGAAGGCAAAGCACGGAGGAAACATTGCCTCTAAAACCACTAGATGGAAAATTCCCTAAACCCATTAGCCTAAAGCTAAGCATTCAGAACGTCATTCTTTAGTGCTTAGATGAAGAGATGGGAATTGACTGGGCAAATCTTTTGGAAGTAAATGTTTCCTGGATCCTAGATGCTATTACTGGGAAATCAGATTAACATTTATCAAACAATGCCCTCCGTACAATTATCTAGCTCTTTTAAAACTAATGATGCTTTTTGTTCTCCAGATTTCAGCCTCTTACATCTACTTTATGGGCTTTATCTGTGACATGATCCTCTATAATGAGTGAAGAGCAAAGAGAACCTCCATGGCATGATTGGTGGTGTTGTACAGTTCAAAGTAGATTATACTGCTGCTAATGCAGCTCAGGCCAAAGCATAGTTGAGCCTGGATCCTTGTGATTTCAGTGAGGCCAAATCAGTTTAAATGTGATAGCTGTGATGTGGATAAGACTATTAAAATGTCCCTATAGCATCAGAGTGGGAATTACCTTCGTCTGATGGCACAGCTGTAGTACCCCATGCCATCTGCTCAGGTCTTCCCCCATGAAATCATTGTCCATTAGGCCGGATGAAGGGCATGTGAGGATGGGCTTTTTGAATGGGAGAAAAACACTGTGGAATGAAGCTAAGGAAAAGTGGTTCCTGCCCAAATGCTGTTAAAAGGGTCATCCAAATTGTCCCAGTCATGTAAGAAATTCAGCAGCCTTCAGCTTCTTTTGAATATTGGTACAATTCCCAAAACAAGCAGCTTCCTTCTCTATACTGCAACAAAGACAGATCGAGTTAAATAGATCTAGGCCTAAAGTTGCTCACTAATGAATGATGAGCCATTTGCAAATAATGTAAGCAGTTTCAAACACTGCTGCAATTAAAAGATGCAGTATCTTGGATCATTATTCTTATTCATTAATTTTTTGCTTTGGCTTCCAAATAGCCAATCTTCATGTCAAATATTTCCATAATTTGTTATATTCAGCTCTTGTTTATGGAGCTCTAAGGCAGGGAAATGGAATAGCTTTTTAATTTATGAACATTTTTATTATTTTTCCCCAAATATCACATCTAATGTATTACTATCTCTAAATTCATTTTAAATGATACTTTGAGGAGATTACATTTTAAAACTATTTTAATGCAGGGTCATATTCTTTGAAATGCTGATTCACATTTATATGACATTAAGCATAAGATGGGTGGGTGATGCAGGTGAATAGCTTTTTAAAAAATGCCTGTATTGTGTGTGTCCCAGATGGCTAGCCTTCTGAATTCATTTCTGCTTTCGTATTACAGGTTCAGCTTTCATTCTCCCCAGTACAACCAATCTTCCGTAGACATTCTTTTCAGTCAAAGATATAAAACAGAAATGGGCTTTGGGGCCAAACTACAATTGATGTTACATGCATGGTGGGTTTTTAAAAATGGAAATTGCATCAACTGGTGGATCTGATTGTTAGTTGGACCAGAACAGGTATGGTGAGGGAATTTAACCCTGCTTCAACCTGGAGAGAAATACCCTCACTAAGTCATAGAATCAAACAGTTGGAAGGGACCTCAAAGCTTGTATCTGCATTGGGAGGAAATCCCTGATTGTTATCCCTAGTTTGCCCAGTGGTTGCTGGGCAAATGGGGCACTACCCCACCAAGCTGGGTCTGCCTTCAACCAGCCCCACCTGCTCATCTTCTTACTTACAGCCTCTAAATGGGGAGACATTGCTTGTCACTTTCCCTGTGCAAATTGTAGCACATTGTGAGAATGGTCCCTGGATATTTACTGGGTAAGGAATTTTGTACTTTACCCAATAAGAGATGTATGCCCATGCCTGAATGTGGGGACAGGGAAGCAAAAAGATTATTGAAACAGCATAACCAGAGCATCACTAAAGAGAAAGCAAGCATAATAGGTGTTGTCTGCTTTTACATCAACAGCAATTTGGGCTACTCTGGGGCCCCTACTCTGCATCTTTTTAACAGGGAGTATTTCAGCCTTCAAATATGTACCATTTTGATTTGCTAGTTGCATGTATATACATGCTAGTCAGCAACATCGACCATGCTGTAAAATTAATCCCTGTTTCCCACTCCAAGTGTATTATGACAGAAATGATGCTCCATAAAGATGAAGTACCACATGTTGTCTTGTACAAAAAGCAATCTCCCGGCAGTGGGAGAAACAAAAATGTTTTGCTCAGGCATGTCCAAAACTTAGATAAGTTGACAGACACAACATGTTAAGTTTGTCCTTGGTGTTTTCAGGCATTTCTGACTCTGCCAGGAACAAAGAAACCATGAAGCATTCTCCCATGCAAGATACAGTTCAGTGAACTTACTCTTTGCCTTCATTGCTGCATAGTTCTCAGTATTGAACCAAAACTTCTCAGAAAAGAATTTTCTGAGAGTGTTATCTCCCTCACCCTGCAACTGGAGAAGAATTCCACGACCCAAGAGAATATACTGTGAAATGAATACCCCCGCACCATTTCACCTACTGCACTTAGGATGGAGGATTTCGGGAGATGGTGATCTTGCAACACATGCTCCTTTCAAATTCCCAGAAACTTAACAGCAATTCAAACCCCTGAAGAAGAAGAAAAAACATGAATAGTTTTAGGGGACATTTTTCTCTCCCAAGCTAAATATCACTGTATCTCAGGGAAGTACAGTATCCTCAAGGCATTGTGCTATGTCAAAAAAAAAAAAAAGACATTTAATGAAGCAATCCTAACTCCCAGCCAGGAAGCTGTGGGGTTGGATGAGCAAAAGGGGCGTTCTGTTATTTACTTGGTTTGTGCTGTGTCAATTCCAGGCTCTAATGTCTTTTCACATGCAGTAGCTGGCTATAGGCATGGGGCAAACAGACCAGGGTTTGAAAATCAAACAGGTATGACTTATTAAAGCTTACCGTAACATAAAATGTTTGTTTGCAGATTTGTTGTATAACAATACTTAACTGCTTAAATATACCGCAGCTGCTGTAAAGAAATTACTTTCACTTCACTGATGTTACTGCTGCTTTAAAAGAGGTGTCTATCTCTACAACTAAACCATTAGCCAATTACTATATTTAGCTCCACCGCAGTTAAATCACTGACTGATTACATCGCATCACCAAAGTCTTCTGTTGGGTCTCTTCCCCACAGTTACCTTACGGACTTTACAGAGAGTTTTGCACTGGATTCAACATAATAGTTGCACCAGCAGGAGCCAACACAACAAGTCCCTGGAACATTGAGCATTTCCCAGTCTCCTCCCCATTCTTGTGTCCCATCCCTACTTTGTTCGGGAGGGAACCAGGAGAGTTTAACAGCTTCACTTCCAATAATAATAATTTCTCTCATCCCCAACCATTTTATAACATGTTGCTTCTCATCACTCACATTTGACTGGGACTCACTTTTTGCTCACTCTTACTGTGGAACAAAAGAAGTGCTCAGAATAAAAAGTCCCTTTCGTCTACTGCTGCAAAAATGCATTTCCTAGCCTATACTAGTGCTGAGACCAGGATTAAACACAGGAGCAGCATATGAGTTCCCCTTTCAGCGTTATTTGTGTAAAGGCCCGGTAGTTATTTTCTGATTTCACTTGTAGCGATCATTATCCTGAAGCCAATTAATGGATATGTCAGGATTTGCCTGTTCCCCTGTTCCCTTACTCTTATGATATATGTACTTACCCTTTGGCTGTGGAAGTGCTCGCCAATTGACAACAGCAGTTTTTAACATTACTAATATATTCCATGGTGCCTATTCATAGAACGTCTCTTGACAGGCATTAGTAACCATGGTAGTTTCCTAACAGTAATAGAGCTGCTATCAAAATGGCTCTGAGGCTAGAGTAAGAGGCTAATTTTCAAAGGAGTGCAATTTATTCATATCACACTGTTGCTGACATAAATTAGTTTACATCCTCCACATCAACTGGGTAGCAGTAGCAGATACTGTATCAGCATAACGCACCATTCTTTCTTTAGTTATTTACAAAATTTATTACTAGTATTTTTATTAGAAATGACCAAGTGGGGGATGTCAGGAAGCCAGTGCAAATTTTAGTATAAGGGGAAACAGTGTACAAGGGTGAGGATTGTTTTTGTGTACGCATTTTGTCCAAAATAAGGTTACCAGATTTTTTTCAATTAATCCGGGGACACTTTTCAACTTCAATGGATTTTGCATGGAGACTGATTTGTAAACCCGGGGACTGTCCCCAGGAAACAGGGACGTCTGGTAACCTCAGTCCAAAACCAGGAAGCAAAAAGCAAAAGTCAAAGTTTCACAGGTATGAGTCACACTAAGACCCTTCCCAACTTTGTCTCCATTCTCTAGACAGCCTCCATCCAATTTGCTGATATCCTGCAGCAACTGTGATGTCCATAACTTTACATAGTATTCCTGAAGAAGTATGGCAAAATAATAATAATCCCTTTTTATTTAAAAGGTCCAAACAATGTATAAAAAGGGGGGGAATCTTAGGAAGCTAGTGATCTGGACTATTACTGTTGATGTAGCTTACAATTGTGTTAGACTTTTAGCTATCACATCACACTGCTCACTCATGTTTAGCTTTTGGTCTAGTAAAATACATTTGAAATGGAGGGGGCGGACTTCAGAAAACAATTGGATAGTAGATATCTGTGATAATTAGCACACTGATCCAACAAGAACAGAGAGGGACAAATCTGTTTCCAATCTGTAATCTTATAACAATGCTTCTTCTTTTCAGTAAAAGGGTTTTAAGATTATCCCCTACTTCAGAGATGACAGACTCTGTATTATGTTGATCTGCTTGATCCTTCGCATGAGCTTGTCATTACAGAACACATCAATTCCCTCCACGTTTGTAACTCTAGTTTGTACACCTTAAAACTCAGGTTTGATCTATGTGTGACAAGAAAGGGTTGTATTCTCATGTGTGGGGAGGGGTATCCAAGTACCTATATTTCCATGTGTGTGTTTTTATACTTTTGTTGAAACAAATTTGGATTTGGATATGAAATGCATAAATTCTGGTCAAAGTGTTAAGAAAGTTTTAGTGAGATGTACCAAGATAGTAATGACTCTGAATCCAAACTCATGCTATGTAAATTTATTAAAATAATCAAAGGTGATGTCCTCTTCAAATATTTACTCTGATCCTGTTTGTAACTGAACTGAAATGGAGAACTCTTAGAAAATGAAATGATTTGGATACAGATTAACAAAGATAGCCTCCCATATAACCTTCCCACATAATGCCTGTGGAAAATCAATCTTCAGTAGGGTGTAAATGACTTGGGATAGCACCCATAATGTACAATGAAGGAAGTACTCTGCACCCACATTGCTTCTTTAATGGTGCAGACCTGTGTGCCAAATAGGAACGAAATGCACTCCAATATTAGGTATTCACAAGTAGTTTACAGTCATAAAGCTTTAAAGAGAGCCATTGGAACATGCTGCCTGCTGCCAAAAGATGGCGAACATTGCAGAGCATTGTCTGCTGGAGAACTTGCAGCTATGCCAATGCTTTTAGTTTCTGTTTAATAAATCAGTAGACATTTTAATGACTTGACCCGGACTCATCATTTCTTCCTATGCCAAAGGATCTAAGAATTTAATGAGCACAGATACGTTATTCTTATCCAAGAACTTGGAGGAGGCAGGGAACATAGAGTTTGATTTTATGGTGGGCAAATGGTGACTGCACTCTGTTCTAACTCGGAGGCAAATTTAGGGCACCATGATTGATTCCCCCTCACAGGGCACTGAACCGAGAGGGCACCTTCCAGCCTCCTTCCCAAAGCCTAGTAAGTGCTTGCTTCAGGAAGGAGGGATGAGGTCCTAGAGTCATCCTTCCTCCTTTCCAAAGCCTAGATAGTGCTTTCCCAGATTCGGGAAGGAGCTGGGAGGGCTCTAGGACCCTGTCAGATCCTCACACCTTCTTCACAAAGCTCAGTTACCTCACTTAGCCAGCTTTGGGAAGGCAGCATGAGGGCTCAGGGTTGGATGTCAAATTTCAGCCATGCACAGGGTGCCATATTGGCAAGGTCTGCCCCTGTCTAACTTCATGCTATGTGAATTTTCCAAACAAAGAAGCAATTTGTAAAGATGGAAAACAGGCGATAGATGCGCAGTCACTGAGCTTGGAGTTATTCAGAGGCAAAGGCCACTGATTGCCATATGCTACCACAGATGGTCATCCGCTGTCTTCGCCTCATAATTACTGACTACACAGAGCAAATCAGACAAAGCCAATCACTTGGCTGTCCAAGGGATAAGTTTGGCATTTAAAATGTATTGCCACACTTAGTGTTTTAGGCTTGCAACTTGCATGCATCACTATGCCTGAGCACGGACTTTTATATACATGAATCACTGTTAAGACAATGGAGATGCAGAACTGCAAATTCTGACATGTCAACTTCTACCTGTAATGTGAGAATCAGTGCTGCATAAGATGGATGACTTGAGTAAATCACCCCCCAAATTGTTACATTAAATAGGAATCCCATTTGGCAAATCTTGGTTCATCGTTTTTATTTAGTCCCTAGACAAAAATCCTTCAGTGCTGACAATATATCCCCAAGTTCAATAGGCTCATTTTAACTTTTTATAGAATATTGTAAAACCAAAATATTATATGTGCACTATACATTCTTTTTTGAAAAGCACATCCTGATTGTGTCTATGTGAAGTGGTGCAGGACTGTGAATCAACCAGGCCAGCCACCACCACCCATCAATTACTGTCATTAAAGGGGTTAAGCTAGGAAGGAAAAGGAGGAAATTGGGAGAAGATGCCAACATGAGCAGTAGAAGGCGCCTATAGTTACTGGCAAGAAATGGAAGAATACTGACTCCCTGACCTGCTGTTCTGGGGAAATCCCTGCTTATGAGTGTCTCCTTGCCCACCACACCGAAGTTAGGACTTGAGAAAAAGTTAGTCATGTAAAACTCCACTAACCATGCAATTTTTTTTAAAAAAAACCTCATACCCACCCTTCCTCATATGGTCCCAGGACATGTTACATTATAAAAATGTAGCTTCAATTAAAACAAACAAAATAAAATAAAATAATAAAATAAAAAATGCCTTCCAGTAGCACCTTAGAGACCAACTAAGTTAGTTATTGGTATGAGCTTTCGTGTGCATGCACACTTCTTCAGATACACTGAAACAGAAGTCACCAGACCTGTATATATAGTGAGAGAGTGGGGAGGGGTATTACTCAGAAGGGTGGCGGGAATGGCTGATAGGTGTGGTGAACCTGTTGACGACTGTTAACGACTGCAATTGGTCTTACAGGAAAAAGTAAGGGGTGAGATGGCTAAAAATAGCTTTATCGTGTATAATAAGATAAGAATCCAGTGGGTCTATTCAGACCAGGTCTCTCCATGGTTTTAAGTTTGGTAATAAGTTGCAATTCAATTAAACTTCAATTAAAACAATCAATCAAAACAATTAAAACAATTTACCACTAGAGTAATAGGATGGGTCCTAATCAAGTGTCTAAGGTCAGGGGGGAAAGGTGTATATTCAGCACACAGCAGGGTATATACAATGGTGATACTAGATGCACCTCTGTGGACAGTAAATTTCACAATTCAAGGATTTCCACAGAGAGTTCCCTCTCCCAGGTCTCCATTCTGCAGACGGCAGAACTACAAAGTGTCTCTGCCAATCTTAACAACTAAGAGAATCCATAGGGAAGGAGGCAGTCTTTCAGATATCTGGCTTTGAGCATGAATGTGAGCATCTTGAATTGGGTGTGGAAACAAGATGGCAATCAGCGCAGCTGTTTCAAAACATTTGTTCTAAGAGCTTTACATGCCACTTGGCTAGCAGCCTGGTCACTGCCTTTAGGAGCAGTTGGTGTTTCCAAGTCATCTTTGGGGGCAGCCCTACATAGAATGTGTTGCAATAATGCAGTTTGGAAGTCACCAGTGCATGGAATACAGTGGTCAAGTCATCTCTATCATCTCTTTCCAAATTAGGAGTTTTTGGATGCCTAGAGTTATGTGGGCTCAGACTAGTGCAGGGCCATCCACTCCCCTCCAAACTGTGATCACCATTCACCAAATACAAATATAATGCTGGTAAGAATGGTTGTTTCCATTTTACTAAATTCAGTTTGATCCAGTGCATGAAGCCCTACTCCTGCCCTCAAATGCACGCAGCAGCTGTACCAATCTCTTCTTGCTATCTCCCAAATAAACTGGGGAAGCCATAGGCCAGTCTTTACAGAGGAAACGTAATGAAGATTGTTAGGCAAACTTTCAAGTGACATCAGAACTTCTTTTGTTTGGGTGCATTGCTACAACACAAAACCAGCACTGACAATATGTCTATGTCACAAGAGATATTCCGGCCCATTAAAATGTCCTTCATTTTATTACAGGAAAATAATTCCAGTATAAGATGGCTTTGTGAGATCATAACAACTTATTTCTGAGTGAAGGAGGAGGAAACGCCAGTTTTGGCAATCATATCGTTGCAGGGTAGACTATTTCACAAAGTCCTTGTGACTGGCCAAGGATAAGAGATGGGCATTTTTTAACAGGGGAGCCTGGAAATATTTGAACGCTTAAAGTGCTTGAAAAATACGTGGTTTTTTCCACCCTTTTCTATTTCGTATTTTTGTCCTCTTCCATCTCCTATTATCTGCCCACACCCTATTTCCTGTTTATTATTTCCTCTATGAAGGACAGTGGTTGAGTCAGCAGTTAAGCTTATTTCAGTTTCCTGAAAGGTTGCTATGAGTAAAATGTTGTACTTTCATTGCCCTGTCTTCTTACTTTTGACAGGGTGTCAGTCATGACCTACTGGAAGATCTTTCCATGCATCTCAGACAAAACTTATTATATTTTTTCTTAGGCTTTTTTTCTGAGGGGACGCAGGGGTACGCATACCCCTAAACATTTTGTGAATCTAACTTTGTCCTCATTGAGGGGCAGTATTTCAATATGAGTAGGAAAACGAGAGTACCCCTAAACTTTTTTTTTGGAAAGAAAGAAAAAAGCACTGCCTACAATGATAATAATCATAAATGCAATTTTTAAAGTATGAATTAATTTTCATGGAACCTGCAGTAAAGTATCTATTTCAATGGCAGTTGTCCACCAGTTTCCATATGTCTGTTTCCCAGAAAGCTTTTAATGTTTTTTTTTGATGAACCACAGCACAAGCTGGTTAGTAGTTTAGATTGCAAACCTAAATACACTTACTAGGGAGTAAATCCCATTGAATATAAAGTGTTCAACCAAACATGTGTAGGGCTGTGCTGTTTTAAAAACATACCTTTAGTTAGTCATAGTGTAGTGGTTAGTGTTGGAGTTGGATCCAGAAAACCTGGGTTCAAATCTTCACTCACCTACAAAGCTCCCTGGATGTACTTGAACCAGTTACTACCTCTCAGCCTATCCTATCACACAAGGTTATTCTGAGGATAAAATGGAGACAAGGAAAGCAATGTCAGTTGCCTATAGTTTACTGGAAGAAAAGGAAGGGGTAGAGGTAGCAAATAATAAATAAGGATGAATGAATGAATTAATTAATTAATTAATAATAAGTGAACTCAACTCAGCCATGTTCATCAATTTAAATGGGTCTACTTGAAGCAAACCTTAGTTTAGCAGACAATAAAAAATCTGTGAGAAGATGGAGCCACATTGTGACAAACCACATCATGACTCACATCCCTATTTAAGCGACTGTCTTGTGTGAGGCATATGGTATCTGCAGGTGCCCATGTTAGGTTGCACTGAATTAAATTGGCCTAACTCTACCCTTTTGCAGATAATGTAGTGTTTGATAAAGCTCTGGTGCAATTTAAACCTAAATGCTATCTCTTCTCTTCCTTCCGTGGCATGGAGGCAAATATAACATAGGTCAGGCTGAGAATTTCATTCCACAATGGTTGTTGCCAGATCAGAGAATGGGATTCTTAAGTAGTCAGTTACATGTACCCCACTGGTAAGCATAAGAACATTGCAATTGCATTACCAGTGTGGCACAACTGAACGTTCTTCAGCTTACAACCTCAACATTAATGCATAACAGTCTGTTCACCATTTTCAAAATGAAGGAGGCTGCTTCGGCCTCAAGCCCAGTGTGATTCTCCTTACTATTTGTCTGAAAAGAATGAAATGTGCCTCTTTGTTTTTAGCTGCCTTCTGCTCTTTTGTTCTTCTTATTCATGAAGGCATCATTCTTTTATGAGGAAAAGATTGTGCAGCAATATATCTATTTTGCAGAAGTTATTTTGTTTCTGCCAAAACACACACACACACACACACACACACACACACACAGCATTTGCGCAGCTCAAAAGCTTTGGTGCTGTGATCCAAAAGGGGGTGGAATCTCATTTTTTTTTTTGGATGCACTGCATGTTAGCTGTCTGTAGCTGTTTTTTACCCTTTGCATGGCTTGCAGTTAGGCAGAGTTTGTCGGGAGCTATTTTATGGCTGAGGTAATGTTCCCATGTGAAGGGGAATTTCCAGACTGGAAAAGAGGATTAAACCACTAAATCATGGAGGCTGAAAGACCTGAATTGTTTCACAAGGGTCTTTGTGAGTACTGGGCTGAGTTGTTTTCCTTTCACTTTGTATCATGAGGGTGTTTTCACACGGCAGAACGATGCCAAGATCAATCCAAGGCTGAGCCACTGCAGGGCTGAAATCCTGCCACATGACTTCTGCAAACACCCACCAAGGCAGCATTTTAGATCCCTCTTCACCAATTGGAATTTGCACCCCACCCAGTCTTATAGGCTGGAGAAAGCCTAAAGCATTTTTTTAAAAATTCCTTGGCTTGTATAAACCTAACTCTGCTACTGAAAGTGATTCATCCCCCTAAGTTACTCTTGTTTAACTTTCCTCACATCTAAGTCTTTCAATGATAGATTTTAAATAGAAAAGCCATGATCTGGCCTAGGGAGGGGGAACCTGCAGGTCAGCCCTCCCATTTGACCCAGCCAGTGTGGCCAATGGTCAGGACAAAGGGAGTGGTATCCCAGTAGCATCTAGACAGACACATGTTCCCCATCCACGACTAGCCAAAATTAAGCTATTGATTTAAGCACAAATTTATATCTCTCTCATTGAAATAAGGACCTGTTGGAACAAAACGCAGGACAGAAGTCTAAGAAATGAACCAGTGGAGGAAGTGTTTGCATTTGCATGATCCATACCTATGAATGGGGGATAAATTTGGTTCAGTTCAAATTTAAAAGCAACTCATGTGCCGTAACTTGCACTTTCTAAAACAAAATGCGAACAGAGAGAGAGCCATCCTGCAAAATTTGCACTTCTGAATTTTCCAGTGAAGGTCTCCAGCAAAATGATGTGTACAAAGGTGCATATGCCAAGGTAAAGTGTGTATTGAAAGACACATTTAGTGAAAATAACATACAAAAATGTGTTATATTAGGGAAATATAAATATTAGGGTAAATGTGAATAAGCAAAATACAAAAATGCACAAATTGCAAGAAATGCTGATGAATTTTCATAAGGATTGTTTTAAAAATAATAATCACAAAGTAGCAGACAGATTCCTCCATCGTTGGTCATACCCAGATAAATGCAAATCTATGATCATGTTTCAGAAATTCTGAGTGAACCTTCCCACCCTTCCCAGGAGTTATTTACAATATTGCTTTTCACAGACACTATACCAAGCATGAAATTGATTCCATAGACTGGATCCTGGCCCCAGCTTTATGCAAAAAATGATATTTATTCTATTTGCCAATCCCTCGTTCGCTAACTATGTTGAAGCGTGTTCCAATAAGAAGTGCTACATGGCTCTAGGTAAAACTATTGTTGTGCAAGTTGGGAGCATCAGCCTCCTTTTTGATATCCCCTAGTTTTCAGATAAAGCTGGATGCCGAAAGATTAATCAGATAGGGGCTTGGGGGGTGAATAAGGTATTTGGCACTGAAGACTCTTCTCAGAGCACTCTGATTTGTGGCTATTTAGATAGTTGAAGAAGGAAAATTGCCAATCTGCTTAGGTGCCTGACTTAGCCTAAACCCACTAGGGTCAATGTTTTCCCGCCAGGTCTGCAATGTGTCTACTGGGACACAGGTGGCCCTGTGGTCTAAACCACTGAGCCTCTGGGGCTTGCTGATCAGAAGGTTGGCGGTTCGAATCCCTGCGATGGGGTGAGCTCCCATTGCTTTGGCCCAGCTCCTGCCAACCTAGCAGTTCGAAAGCACACCAGTGAAAGTAGATAAATAGGTACCACTGTGGAAGGAAGGTAAACAGTGTTTCCGTGCACTATGGCTTCCGTCATGGTGTTCCATCGCGCCTGAAGCGGTTTAGTCATGCTGGCCACATGACCCAGGAAGCTGTCTGTGGACAAATGCCAGCTGCCTCAGCCTGAAAGCAAGATGAGTGCCGCAACCCCATAGTTGCCTTTGACTGGACTTAACCGTCCAGGAGTACTTTACCTTTTAATTTTTACTGGGAAATAAGCAGTAAGAAGGGAGAGTCAGCTGCATCAAAACCATCACGTTCGAGTGAACTGAATACAGTGCCAAGGGAAGAGAATCAGGGAGGAGAAAAGCAGAGGAAGATAATACCTAAGAAAAAGGGAATATGAATGGTGAAAAAGAAAAAGGAACTGAAAGAAGGAAGGAAGAGAAAAACTATTGTGTTTATCAACATTGCGCTATGTTTTCCTCTTCTGCATTTGCATGCTATTCCTCCTACCAGGTGTCATATGCAGCTCATCTGCTAAATCTAGTCACAATATAAGCAGCTGGCAAACAAGACAGCCAGCGACGCAGAACTGAGTGCTATACTATGTCCGCTCACATGTTGCTCAAGCCTTTTCACCCATGTGATGGCAGCTAATAACATCACTTAAGACTGGTTACTGAAATCTGTTTCACTGTGAGGATACACGCTCTGCTGAATGGAGCTGCCAAATCTTTGCAATGAAATATATATGCAAAAAAGCCTTTCAATGCAAGTCAATTCATGTTTGTATTATACAGGCCTTTTCTAAATATACTTCCCATCTTTCTACAGTCTTTTTATATTCTTGTCCACAGTGCTCCTTATTCAATTCTAAAAGTGACTTCTTCTTTGGAACACACTTTTTAAAATATATAAATGGATAGGCTTTATTTATCAGCATGGAAGGGGAGTAGTTGAGCCTGCCAGCCAGGCATTCAATGGAACCTGAGCCAGCCCCACTCTCATCGTATGATGGCCTTTAACCCAATGCAGGGTGAGCTCTGCAGAAGTTTGCCTGTGCCCCCTTCCCCACTTCTACTTGGGCCAGCAAAACCATCAGGGTTGCAGATGCAGCAGTGACTCTTGAGTCCTCTTGCGTCTTGTTGCTCCCCGGCAGGGGTTGGGATTGCAACCCTAGAACCTTGAAAAGTCTAAAATGTGCAGGAACCTCCACAAGGAAAGGAAGCTTTCTTCTTCAGAGGTTTGCCCTCCAACAGCTGGCAGAGCAATGAATCAGCAGCAGGGGCAGAGCAGAGTGCTCATCTGCACTGGTAACCCCATGTTTACTTAACACAAATGCAGATTGCTTGAAGAGCACTGTGGTGCTTCACCACAGTCACCCATGCCCTCACCAGCTTTTTCCTTCTGCTATATACACTCCTCTGGTGCTTTTATCAATGATTCAGTTCAAGATGTTCTGCTTATATTCAGGAGGACAAGGCCCTTCCTTTATTCTTCTTTGTGTGTTCTGAGTGAATGACAAAGAGGAACTCAGGACATGATTTTTATTGGTCCATTGCTCAGAACACGGATCCTTTCTTTTCTTTTGAAAAACCCTTTCCACTCCCTATCTAGCTTTTTAGTCTATACATCATCTAGGGAAGGGCAACTCTATTTCCAATTCATGTCACTTTTCCTTATGTTGCATGCCAGCCTCAGTTCTGACCCATTTCCACATGAACGTGCACATTTTAAAATAAATTTTCACCACAAAAAAATTTTTGTGTTTGTTTTTTTTTACAAAATACGCATTTGTGAACAAATTTTATCCCCAAATACACATTGTGGTACATTTTTAAGCTGAGAACTGCAAAATCCAAAGATCAACTGCATTTCAACCTGTGCATTAGTCTGCGAGATGTGGATCTATATTCTGGGATGAAGAAATTTTGCTAAATAAATAAAATTAAGATGTTGTCATGTGCCTCCGAGTTGCCGCATGTTCAGCAGAGCAACTGTATCTAAGCTCATGTATTTGCTCTCTGTCTTTCTGAGAACCACAAAACTGAAAGTCAAAACACAGAGACACTTGTTGAGGAGACGCTGCTGGCAATGGGAATGTTTCATCTGGGGTTGGTCTTTCCATGACCAGATAAGGTTACTTTCAAAATATCTAGACTGAGGAGAAACACAGTGGTGGCAATGTCTCTCTGAGTGCTTCATCATCTGCAGCATCCAGTATGGCAGAGAAACCATGGAATTTCTGCTACATCATCTGCAAATGCCTGCCCTTGATCTCCAAGTAGCAAAGATTTTGTTTGCTTTACGCCTCACAAAATTGGTCTGGGCTATCAGTTTTCCCACTAAACACAGAGGTATAGTCTGGCCCAATTTGTTGACAGCTGAAAGTGCTTGCTACTTAACTTAGACAATGAGGCGTGAGCCAGTTCCAAAGATGTTAAGTACATCTGTGCTCAGAAATCAGGCATGATTAGGCCAGCATTTTAGAATGAATAGGAAGATAGCATAAGTTGATCTTCTTTAGGGGTAACTAATGTGATGCCCTTCAGATGATGGCCGCAGCTCCAGCCAGTGTGGTCAATGGTCCAGGATGATGGAAGCTGTAGTTTAACAACATCTGGAAAGCAACACATTGACTAGTACCTATATTGGGGTAGGCAACCTAAGGCTCATGGGCCAGATGCAGCCCAATCGCCTTCTCAATCCAGCCAGCAGACGGTCTGGGAATCAGCGTGTTTTTACATGAGTAGAATGTGTCCTTTTATTTAAAATGCATCTTTGGGTTATTTGTGGGGCATAGGACTTCGTTCATATATTTTTTTCAAAATATAGTCCGGCCCACCACATGGTCTGAGGGACAGTGGACCAGCCCATGGCTGAAAAAGGTTGCTGATCCCTGACCTATATTGTCCAAGCCTGCACAATTTGTATCCCAACATGGTGAATGCTGCTTATCGGTTTGTATTGTGACTGGCCAGGTGTTTAACAGACCCTTTCATTTGCAATCCCAAACATGCAGTGAAACTACTGCCTTGTAGGCACTCAAACCCATTTGGTGCATTGCATTCAGCTTGCAAGGGGTAGGGTACTGAGGCAGAGGAGAAATTCCATTTGGTTCTCATTTTAATGCCAACTTACCTAATTTAACAACCTGAAAGCTAATGCTATTCTAGGCTGCATCAACAGTAGTGTCCAGATCAAGGGAAGTTATAGTTCCACTCTCTTCTGCCTTGGTCACGCCATACCTGGAGTAATGTGTCCAGTTCTGAGCACCACAATTTAATAAGGATATTGACAAGATGGAATGTGTGCAGAGGAGGGTGGCCAAAATGATCAAGGGCCTGGAAAACGAGCTTTATGAGGAACTGTTGAAGGAGTTGGGTATGTTAAAAAGCTGGGTATGGAAAAGAGAAGACTGAGGGGAGCTGTGATAGCCATCTCCAAATATCTCAAGGACTATCACATGGGAGAGGAAACAAGCTTGTTTTCTCCTGCTCCAGAGGCTAGGACCTGAACCAATGGATTCAAGTTATAAGAAAGAAGATTCTAACTAAACTTCAGGTAGAACTTTTTGACAGTAAGATCTGTTTGACTGTGGAACAGACTCCCTTGGGAGGTTGTGGACTCTCCTTCCTTGGCAGTTCTTGAGCAGAGGTTGGATGGCCATCTGTTCTGGATGCTTTAGTTGAGATTCCTGCATTGTAGAGGTTAAACAAGACGACCCCCGGGATCCCTAAACAGTCCTTACAGTTCTATGATTCTATGATCCTAACACAACTATCCATTAGTATTCACACGTCTCCAAATATTGCAATGCAGTTTGCCATCCATTTTTATTTATTTTTTACAAAAAGGCATACCATATATTATGAGAAAGTGTGCATAAGATTGCACACTTCCGAAAATGTGTGTACAGTGGTACCTCTGGTTGCGAATGGGATCCGTTCTGGAGGCCCATTCGCAACATGAAAAGAGCACAACCCATAGTGGTGCGTCTGCACACGTGCGTGTTGCAATTTGTTGCTTCTGCGCATGTGCATTATGTCATTTTGCACTTCTGCGCATGTGCGAGCGGTGAAACCCGGAAGTAACACTTTCCGGTACTTCCGGGTCGCCACGGGATGTAACCTGAAAGAACGTAACATGAAACAAATGTCACATGAGGTATGACTGTATTAGGAGAAATGCACACTAAAAAGCTGATGCATTCCCATGAGGACATTTCGCTTTTTTTAAAAAAAAGCAGATGCGGTAATGTGAACTAAAATTAAGATTGGAAAATGATAATATGAGAGAAACTGGAAAAGGACAGATTTGTCCATCCCTATTGGCATGGCAGGGCAGGGGGAGGAACACAACTTCTGGTCTAGTGAAATCTGGGAGATTCCTTTCCATTCATGAAACCTGCAACACCAGAATTTTATTGTTGTTAAACTAGCCCAAAGGTGATCTATGCTAAATATGTTTGAATCCTTCTCACCACAATTTTGGCAAAACATTTTAGTTATCAGGGTATAAAGGAAACACATTTTCACAGAAACATTTGGTACACCAAATGCAGGGCCACCGCCTCCCGCCCCCCAACACGTGATTTTAGTGTCTGTTAACATTTCAATGCAGCCTCTCATTAAATATAAACAGACTTCAGAGCTATCAAATCCAGTTGACATTGGCATTCAGCCTTTTATATATATATTTTTTGCAAAGTAAGATTTTTTTGTCAGATTTTAGGGAAAGAAGCAGATGGCTGGAAATATAAATCTGAGTAGGTGTTTAAAAATCCTTATGAGAGTAAGTACTATGTTAATAAGACATGTCGCTTGCTATATTCCCTTGCTATATTCTGAATGCCAGTACGTTTCTTTAAAATCAAAGGAAATAGTTTTTTAAAAAAAATATTATATTGCATTCCATCTGTGCTGAAACCGTTTTAAGAACAACCCCATGTATAGTGAAATATGCATTTTGTGTCAAAATATTATCATTAATGATTACCTAATTATTGTCAATAATAGAACAGAACATTTTCACAATCAAGTAAATTATGGTCCTTCTTCTTAGGAAGGGAGGATCAACCTAGGTAAGCCAGACAGACAAGGGTTTAATTCGATTAAGCTATCTTTACTCAGCTATAGAAACACTGAGTAAACACAAGGCCATACCATTCACAGCTGTGCATGTCAAACTACATGTTAAATGGAGATAAGAGTTTGCAATCCCAAAACCACATTTTGAAACAATGTTAGCATTCATTCACAGTGATATGAGACTCTGGCACCTCGTTCAGCAGTAACTTTCTCAGCAGAAGGAACCTTTAATCTGGATCCAATGTATAGGACTAACTCACATAAGGCCTGTTGACCCACACATTCACTGAGGGTTCACTGGTGAGATAAGGGACTCTATCTCTGATGTGTCAGATGGGGGGGGGGGAGATGCGTAACTAGACCTCTTGAACTTCACATTCACCCCACACAAACTTGAGAATAGTGATGAGATAGGACTCCATCCCTGACATATGGGATTTGGGGGGGGGGGACACTGTCAGAGTCGAAGTAGCAAGTGCATGTAACCAACTTGAATAAAATATTGTGGGGGCCCAGGTTAGCCCCACCCTGCATAATCGATCACATGACGCAGTGCATGCACACCATTTGAATGGGAATGCCCATCAACTTTGTGGGGGCCCAGCCTCCCCAAATATTTTATTGTGGGGGCCAAAGCACCCACGGCCAATAGGAATTGGCTCCTATGCATGTGACATCATATCAGATTTTTAAATTTTAGTTACAGGCAGTGTGTGGTTTTAACTGGGAATTCAGTGCAGGGGAAAGGAATGGCTAACCATTTACTTCCACTACAATGGTAATTATAAGCACGCACACACACACATAACACAGAGTTTGGTTTAGAAAAAGGAGCAGATGAAGGAAAGGTGGACTGCTATACCTACTTCAGGTACAAGAGAGCCCTATTTTGGCTACCCTTGTGGAAATGCAGGAAACAGGGATACACATGACATTCATCATACAGCTTGCCATGGACTTCAAGCATTTTCTTTCACAAACTGCCAATGCACTTCTGGACTGGGCACCCCATATCTACAATATGCAATGGGGAGAAAACTCTCATTCACTTCAATGGGAGCTTCCCCACCCCACCACCCCTCTGCTTGCTAAGTGCAGGCATGAGGAGCCAATAACCCCATACTAGGAACCTATTCCAGATGTTGGCATTTTTGCAAGAAAAAGAATGAACTCCCAGGTGAACATCATAATTGACATCATACACGGTTTGTATTATAGAAGTAGCAGCCAATGATGGTCCAAAACATTTCTATGAAACACAGCTGTATGGAGGATCAGTTCCAGTGTGACCTTGTTGGCAGGCACTGCTCCCAGCCATGATTTCTGAGAGTTTGGTTCCCATTGCTTTTTCTCTGGCATGCTCATGAGAATCGCCGCTGGGGAGTGGCATCTATCAAAGTAGTCATGCTTGGCCAGACATTACTTTGGCCACCCAGCTGTACCCATATGGACTTCCTCCGTGAAGGGTATGAAATATACTATCTGAACTGGGTGATAATCTTTCTTTGATTCGGAAAGTGAGTGATCATGTGTCTGGCTTTTGTTTGGACTCTTAAATGAACTTCAAATTCATCTTACTATTACAGTGGGATGTACAGTGCCCATTTCCCAGTATTTTTTCAGATCCAGAAATAAATTCCTTACCCTTTTTTATTTCTGCATATTCCTCACAGAAATTAAAGGAAGCTTCTGTTGGTAAAACCATAGAAACATGAGCCTATAAGTTAAATCAGATGGCATGACTGAGTAAAATGCTGTTCTAAGGGTCTGACTGAATATATATATATATGTGTGTGTGTGTGTGTGTGTGTGTGTGTGTGTGTGTGTGTTGCAGATGTTTTTTATTTCCATCCACCATACATTAAAAGGCTTATCCTGTGCTGTTGAAAAGTAAGCGGTTTCTATTGATGTGGTTTCTTTCAGCTGCATAAAAAGAAATAAAAAGTATCCATCAATGTTTATCTGATAACTCTTAATCTGTGGATTGCTGCAGGCTGTAGGAATGTGTCCTTTGCATTCCAGACCTAGTAGGATCTTGGCTTTAGAACACTACTGGGTTCCCCCCACCCTTTCAGTCATCCGTAAGATTAATGGAGCAAAATACCTGGAATGGTTTGAAGATGCAGAGCCCAGAATTTCATGTCAGTTTCCAAACCACCCAGCCTGGCATCACAAGCATAAAGGAATGCCACAAAATTTCAACTCACATGAAGCCAATTACAGGCCAACTACCTCAAGTACTTCACGACTCCCCATTTCTCCATGTGTCGTTTGACCATCCTGGGCATAGCTTAGCAGAGGGCTCTTTGCTTTCATGTTCACAATGCTGCATTGCAAGTTGAAACCTATGGAAAAAAATTGAGGAGAATTGTGGGGGGAGGTGGGGACCAGGAGCACTTCCAGACAATCTGTGTATTAAGCATTCATCTTGATTTGTTAGTTATCGGAAGGATATCTTGTGCTTTTTTCTGACCTGTAAATAAGCCACCAGAGGTTTTTTGTACAGTTATTTGCTTCTATCCAGGAGCAGCAAGAGTGGAGAACACTCCAGTATGCCCTGGCATATTACATCACATATTCAAGAGTTGAATAGACTACAAGTTCTGGGGTTCAAGTTAAGCTCTCGCCCTCTTATTGTTGGTTGCCTAGCGAAGTTGAGAGTCAGGGTGGGGTAGTTCAGCAAATGCATACATCTCCTACATGAGGCGTGGCAGCAAGATGCAGGCTCTAGCAGTTGACTATAAATAGCCTGTTTGAAGTGGTAGATGAGAGGAGTGAAGAAGTTGATGCAGCTGGAGCAAGGCACTATGGCAATTATTCCAGTGGCAAAGTTTCAAGCAGGCATCGGGGACAGGGAAGAAGTAGCTGACATAAAAGGCAGAAAGGATGGAATTGCAAGGAGAAAATTAAAGCTCAATAAGGAAGCCTCAATAGGTCAGGAAGGAAAGGGCATATTTGAGTAAGAGCATTGTCCCGATTTACTAAGTAATAGCATCTTTCTTGATCCATAAATATTTGCCTCAGTAAGTTTCCAAAGGTTTATTAGATGATAAGAGAAGAAGCACATCGCCTTACTTGCACTTACTGTGGAGGTACTTCCAGAATATGCCCAAGCTGATTGCACCCTATGCCTATTGATTTTTACAGGGACTAGGACATGAAGCAATAGACAACCTCACTTAGGTGCTGTTTTGGAAGGCCCCAGGAAGGGAAGGCATAATTTGGGGTCCCTATGTCTATTCAAGAAATACGATTACAGATGTAGGGACACCAAGTCATGTGGGTCGCCTTCCCTGCAGCCTTCTAAAGCAGTAGCTAAGTGACATTATCATGAAAAAGACAGAATTTCCTTACCCCACCTCCTATAATTCAAGCACTACCTTTTTTGTGAAATGGTGAATATTCAATTCCACAATAGGTAGTGATGGGCACCAGTTTGTATGGCTTTAGTTTGTATGGATTAGACCAGGGCTAGTCAACCTTTTTATACCTACCACCCACTAATGCATCTTTCTTGATGGTAAAATTTCCTTACCACCAGTGCCACAGTAACATGTGCCGTAGAACCCCCTACTGCCCACCTGGAATCCTGAAATGCCCACTAGTGGGTGGTAGGGACCAGGTTGACTACCCCTGCATATAAGACTCCCCTTAGCTACTAGTTATGATCAGTGCTTAGACTTAAATAACTCAGAATATATATTTTTTAAAAACCCTCTGAATTATAGCTGAAAGTAGTTCCTATAATTTCCAAGTGAATTGAACATGAATTAATTTTAAAATAATTCAATCATTGGGTTTTGATTGTGGTGATTCCATTTTTACATTTTTAACGTATCTGAGAAGTGATTCGGCTGTTTAAGGTTCACTATCATAATTATTGGGGGAAACAAATAAAACCAATGTTCACATCACACTGTGTGTGTTCTGGTGTTTTCTTGGTCTTCTTAAGTATATTTGTTTACTTCTGCAGAGCAGCTTGTAAAATTCTGAAGACAGGATGGAAGGAATGCTGAGGTCCACGTGAATTAAGTGAGAATTGAAATGTTAATTGAACTGGAAAGGAATTCCAGTTGACCGAGGGGTCAAACTTGAGCTTGAACTGGTTCCTTTCTGAAAGGGGCAAATTAGAACTGGAACTAATTTCTTTTTAAGATTAACTTTTCAAGCATTGATCATGATTGCTATATTACCTCCAGTATCAGAGGCATTTTGCCTCTGATTATGAGTTGCTGGGGATCATGAATAGAAGAGTGACATCGTGCTCATGTCATCCTTTGTGGCCTCCCCATAGGGATCTGAATTGTTACTGTGGGAACAGAATACTAGACTAGGTAGACCTTTGGTTTGTTCCATCAGGGTTCTGTATTATGTTCTTATGATGCTATTGGCAGACCTTGTGGGGATAATCCCAGAACATTCCCTGGTTGCTTCCTCTGTGTGCCTGCCTAAAAAACTCCTGATGAATTCAACAGGACAGAGGACATTATGATCCTATTGGCAGCCCTTATGGGGACATTCCCAGGTTTCTCCCACTGTGCGCCTGCTTTTCAAACTCCTGATTATTTCAACAGGACACAGGATATTGCAAAACCTCCTTTTACTCAGTGCCTAAAACATATGCATGTAGCTTGTACTCGTGGATGAAATTCCTTACTGGATGGAGGAAACTTCTTCGGAGTAAAGATGTAATGCAGAAGGAGAACCATCACTGAGACCATCTCCATATTGAATATAACTTCCCTTCTCTTGTCTTCCAGGCCAAATGGCAATATTTTCAAAATCAGAACTAGTATGAAGTGATGACAGATCAGCATTGGGCTAAGCTTATTTATTATGTCAAAAGCTGGGCTTTTTTCAGCCGGAACTCGCCATAACTGAGTTCTGGCACCTTTCAGGTAAGTGGCATTGCCATTATAAACAAACAAGGGAGGTGTTCATGGTGAGTTCAGGCACCTCTTTTTCTCAAAAAATAGCACTGGTCAAAAGGAAAGGCTAACCAGAGAGAGCAAGACTAGAGGACAGTCTGAAACCTACCATATTCCCAAGTAATGGATTTTGATATATCAGCAGTAAGGAAGGGAGAGACGGAGAGAGATTCAGTAGTCTGGTTGATTTTCCCTTGTTAGTATTCTTGCTTAAAGAGAGGTGAAACAACTTCCTAGGGGCCCATGTCCCTGTGGAACATGGTCAGCCATCTTGTGTGCCAGTTCCCTCTGTCCCCTCCACCGCACTCCACATTTCTCCTTTCACAGAGCTGGGTACAGGGAGGTTTGATAGCAGTTAAGCGGACTTGCAAAAGATGTGCACTGTTCCAGCTCTCTACAGCAGACAGGCAGAAATTAGATCTGGATCCGCTGGTCAACCTCTGGATAATTATCAACAGTCGGTAACAGTTGCTGACTCCCAATTAACAGCAACAAAATGACACCCCTCCCCCACCTACCTTAAATTATACTGATGAAATAAAAAAGGAAGGGGCTTAATATAACCAGGAGTGGGTTGATGTGTGAAGGAACTTTGAGTTGCTGGGAATTGCAGGCTTCCCATAGGCATCTGGTTGGCCACTGTGAGAGCAGGTTGCTGGACCAGATGGGCCACTGGCCTCATCCAGCAGGGCTCTCATGCTCTTATGTCCCCCTTTACTTACCCTCTTTCCAAATTAAAAAGCCTCAACTGTTTGGTTGCCTTTGGCTTTAACTTTGGCTCCTGTTTTCTCTGCTCCTCCCTCCGCCTCTCCTATTTCAGTAGGTTTGTGAAAGTGTGGGGAGAGGAAGGGGGGACCATTTACTTCTATGACCACTGGCAACGGGCTTTTCCTGGGGGCAGAGGGATTTGGAGTCAAGAAGATGGGCAGTGGCTACAGGATTTATGAACTATATTCCGTTCCCAACATTCTTCTCCATCCCTAAGAAAAAATGCTATTACAGGAATAGTGTGTGTGTGTGTGAGTGTGTGTGTGTGTGTGTGTGTGTGTGTGTGTGTCAGACATTGCGTAGTTTATAAATATATATTTTTGTGAAGATAGGTTTGTTTTTGACACCAGGATGAAAAATTGCAAAATCGCCACTGAGGTCAGCTATTTACAAGTTTCTATTTTAGTAGCTAGATCAAGAGGCACTTCGGTTGCTCTCTCCATAGTTTTTCATTCTAAAGATAACTTCAGTTAGAGGAGAGAAGGCTCATTTAAATACATTTCCTGGGGAAAATGAATAACCTTCTGCACAGAATTGCCTTTTGGGTACAAATTGCTTTCTTTTCTTCCAAGGTGACTTCTTTAGAAAGTTTAATTAAATTCCCATTTGGCTATTGACAATTCTTCTGTCTCACCATACCCATAATTGAATGATGGATGATTACACAGTTTCCTGGGTTGTAATTGGCAGATATTCCCATTTGCTTTCTTTCATTCTTCCTCAAAACTGTGGTATGGCTTATTGATTACCAGTTAGTGCTTATTACATCATACTTACCAATACTCTATTTCCAATGGGGCAGAATCATCAAAGGCTTCAGTAAATGTAAATTTGGAACTCAGAGACAGGAACTCATGCACTAGAGTCAACCACTTGAAAACTCACATATTAATGTAGTGGGTTTTGCCTACGAGTTCCTAATATAATTGTGGACCCAGAGGAAAACAAGATGTAGATAGAGTAACTATTTAAGAATATGTGGACTGGGAAGAACCCATAAGTGAGCCATTCCTGTTTCAGAGTTCAGCTAGAGAAAATAATTATTGGACTGGAAATATAACCTTCAAAGCGGTCAATATTTCCAAAAGGGGGGGGCACATAACCATATAATTTATGGTTGTAAATTGTCTTAAATTGTTTTGGGGTTTTTTGCATCTGTCTATCTCAAGAGACAATGGAGTATACCTTCAGGGGTGAAGTCTAGTATTATTTCTAATGCCCCACCCTGGGACTTTAGGGTGAGCAGGGGTAATATATTCTTATTCTTATTCATTATTATTATTATTACTACTACTACTATTACTATTATTACACACGGGATATTGGAATCTTCAGGACAGACAAAAGAACCTACTTATTCACATAGCACATAGGTAAACGATGGAATTTGCTCCCACAAGACCACCAACTTAGATGGCATTAAAGGAGGATTAGGTAAACTTAGGAACGGTAAGGCTATCATTGTCCACTTGCTTTAATAGCTGTATTCTACCTCCGTTGTCAGAAGATTTATGCCTCTGAATGCCAGTGTCTGGGAATCGCAAGTGGGGGGCATCCTGCTTTTGAGCTTCCCAATGGTGTCTGGCTGGCCACTGTAAGACAGGATGCTGCAATAGATGGGCTACTGGCCTGATCCAGTAGGCTCTTCCTATGTTCGTATGTGCAACAAAACATTGCAAGATGCCTCAGCTCCTAGCAGGAGTGCTTCCATTCAAAGTTAGAGCCACCTTGCCTTCCTATAGGATACACTGAACTGTAAGCATCTCAAGGAGGTGCCCTTTTCCCATTGTACTTTTACAGCCAACACACAGCATTCAATGGCAGGTGAGAATGTTCCATATTTGTTAACATAGTATGGGTTGTTGGGGTGGCAGTTTCCCCCTTTTTTATTTCCAAAAGTGTTCTAATACTTCTGTTAACTTGTCCCCTGTGTGTGCCAATATATCTCTCAGTGGAATGGTCTTGGCTGGGAATGATTGCGAACAGTCTTCCTTCAAGAAACTCTGAGGTATCTGTGTTTGACATAGAAATAAAGACACCCCCCCAAAAAAAAAAAGTTGAAAAAACAAGGTTGCAGAAAGTTTAAAGATTAAAAATTCCACAGTGCAAAAGTATTTATATGAGTGGCTATTTCTAAGGTCAAATCAGTTCATCTGTTTCTGAGCATTATTAGTAGCACTGAGAAAAGATAAGAAAGATCAAAATAATTGATTTTTAAAAACCCTTTCTGTGTTTTAATAGTTTATCATATACTCTGATAACCTTTCTGTTGTAGCCTAAATTTAAACTCTACAAAGTGTAAAACTCATTAATTTTTTACTTAAAAGTGTCTTTAATCTTGCTAGTTTCTGCAAGCTATTTGTTCCTTTTCAAGATTACTCTTTTCTGTGAAACACATATTTTTACCTCAAAAATTTAAACCCTATCACACACTATATAGACAGTTTCTTTTCATATGCAAAACTCTTACAATCAAAGGCAACATCTTTGAAGTACAGGTTTGAAAACATCTGTCCCCATTCTTTTGGCTTTGGAGTCTAATTATCTCAGAGCCGATTATGATTGCTAATTATGAAGCTAAACTGCCCAGTTCAGTTGCATCCCCTTCCTATCTATTTACCACAAAGTAAAATATGATTCTCAAGTTGGCAGTGGTAACTCGTGTGTGTGAGAGAGAGAGAGGGAGGGAGAGAGAGAGGGAGGGAGGGAGAGAGAGAGAGAGAGAGAGAGAGAGAGAGAGAGAGAGAGAGAGAGAGATTCAAATGCCAGCAAAGCAAAAAAAAATCCATGCAATATGACAAAAAAAAATCTCACTGTACAGGACTTGCCAACCAGGGTCTGCACACTTGGCTTCCCATCAGCCACATTGCCGTGCTTACTGGGAGGGGAAGGGTGAGGGACAAGGCAACAGGGATACAAGTGCAGTGGGAGAACCAATCTGGGGCTCCCACCGCAATGACCTTCATACCATTTCACCCAACTCCCAGTAAGCACAGCAGAACAGCTGATAGGAGGCCAGGTGTGTGGCACTGCCCCTCCCACCAGCCATCCCTTTGGCCAATTTGATGCCTATGGGCACAATGGCACCTGTGAACACTTTCCATAACACCCGCAAATCCTCTGGAACACAGCACACACACACACACACACACACTGCCCTCTTGGTCATGAGGTGGTGAAGATGGTTGCCCTTTTTTCCTGTGAGAAGTTCATAGAACTTCATAGTTGGAAGAGTGGTGCTCTTTCTCACTTTCCTTTTCAGTTCTATGTGCTCTTCGTAGCTCAGATTAATTCTAGATCCAGTGGGGAAGTGATGTGTGGGCTCTCTCACTTTCTGTCTCTCTGGGGGCGAGGGGCTGAGCCAGGAGAGGAATGGCCAGACGGGGTGGCATGCATGACACTCACTCAAAAATGCAAATGTGCCCATGGGTCTGATTGTAAAGTAATAATAATAATAATAATAATAATAATAATAATAATAATAATTTTTATTTATACCCCACCCTCCCCAGCCAAGGCCGGGCTCAGGGCGGCTAACAAGCAATAATAAAAATAAGTTGAATGAATACAACTTAAAAACAAAATTAAAATACAATATTAAAATATTGAAACATTAAAATGCAGCCTCATTCTATAGATTCTAAAAATGACACCTGTTGGACTAATAAGTTGAACTTTGGCCCATGCCATAACCGTGTATGTACCCTGCATTAGAAATCCCACACCACAAATTCCAAATACCTGACCCACACTGAAACACCTCACAAACTCTACCCTACACTGAACCCCATCTGCCCTAGCCCACACTGAAATTTGCACCTGAAAGACCAAGCGAAAGTGTGGCTGCATAGAGGGTAAGGTGTAAGGAAGGATGTAAAAAGGCATGTTTTCTATTCCACCCTGTCTTTGTTGCATGCAGCAGTGTTTCCATTCTGCTGCACTTTACCTCCTACCGAAAATGATATTATTCATCATGCTGTTCCGTGTAATAAAATTATGCAACTTACATAATTTGCACAATTAATTACATGAATTGCATTGTCATTACATTCTTCTAGCCCATTAATTTCAGTGCAAAGGAAACACAGTGCAAACAAGTAAGGACATAATTAATTATGTATAATTTGCAGACCAAAAGCAATAACAGCAAATAGTGATTTCCATTCTGAACATTCATTGGTATTCTCTTACAGTTTTAATCAAGCCCAGTTTTGTGACATTGCATATCATCAATGCAGAACATGGGGCACGTCTGTTAAGGCATTAGTCTTAGCTTCCAAATTCCTGGCTTTGTGGAACTTGAGCCAACATGAGATAGTCTTAAGTCTGATCTTAAACGAGAGGTTGTTTGATCATTGAATTCATTACTGAACAGTGCAGAATCCTGTAGCTAAAGAGCAAGATCTGCAGTTGAGTGTTACCGTAATTCTTGTTTCAAAAGTGTCTGATGCCGAGCTGGTGATTACCACCAATGCTTTCTATTGAAAAAGAATGGTGCAAGAGAGCAGAAGCAAACCTGGAATCCATGCCGCCAAAGCTACTATTTAAATTTAGATGTGAAACAAAAGACATTTCAGTTCTCCTAGACTAACAATATTAAAACCTTGAGTTATTTGCAGGTATTGTGGAGTATGTCTCTGAGATCATTGTAACCATCCCACACAAACCAGCAGTTTTCTTTTTTTTTTAGCTGAGACCTGTATTTCAAAATTTAGAGAATTGTGACAGGTAAAGAATAATTACTTTCCAGTCCATGTATATGTCTGGGTGGTGCATATTACCATAGGTCAATTCACTTAAATATGCAGCCCGGCTGAAATTCTCCTCCATCCCTATTTCCACCTAAGCTTCTCCACTTAAGTAGTTCGTGCCTTCATTCAGGAATACTGCATTTGAAGTGTCCGTTTTTTCCTCCTCTCAAAATAGTGAGTTTGATCATAGCCAATAATCTTCACAGCTAAGTGTTAGTTTTCAAGTGGTCTCAGCCACTTCCTGCTCACTTGAAGCAGATGTCAATCTGGTTTCTCACACTATGTGAAGGATGCAACATCATGGCTGACTGATTAGGGTGACACCTGGTTGACTAGGAAAGCCACAGTATTTTGAGGTGGTTTCAGGTTGGTAGGTAAAGGGACTGTTCAGACAGGAGAGGAAGGGACAAAATTGTACTTTGAAGGTGTTGTGGTGGATGCTGTGTAGTAGATCAGTCAGGGTAATTACTGGGGCATGGACCTTAGGGAGGTCAATTGGATAAAGGTCACAATAAAGAAGTCCTGGGGCACTGCATGATGCAAAAATGCAACTCACAACTCTCTTGAGATGATTATAGCTATGAAGTCAAAGCATCAGACAACAGCTTTCATTCTAGCCAGCAATTATTTTAATTCTTATTCCAGGGAATGAATTACATACTCAAATTGCAACTTGTGAAAGATCAAGTGCTTCTTGGACCACACTAAAGAAAGAAGAACAGTGAAGAGTTTAAAAGTGCAAATTACTTGAAAAGCAAACTTCCTTTTTAAAATAACAGAGTGGACTCCCCTAACAAGGAGGCCAAGCCTTCATCACTACCATCAATTATATGCTCTGTACTTCTATACTTTTAGTTATGTAAATTTACCAAGATTTACAAACATGGGATACAGACACGGGATACAGATATGGGCTTGTATAGAAGTCACGTAATGTTACTTTAATACTTCTGAGTATATATGTATATATATGTATAGCACTGCATTGCGAATCAAGTAACTTTCTACCATCTTCAAAGGTTTAGAGGCACAAAGGCTGGTATGATGATCTCAGTTTGCAAATGCAATATGCAAGTCTAACAGCGGCTTAACCTTTTGCATTCTTGTTTCTGCTGCTGCAGCTAAACAGAAGTAGATTGGGCTGATGTCATTTCATACCTTCCTTGTGAGTCAAAAGGAAATTTCAGGTTTATTTTGCTTACCCAAGAGATTTTTGTGGCTTCTACAAAATGATCTTGGTCATCTTACTACCCAGTTCCAAATACTGATGTGCTCTGGAACCACCACTGAGTGTGCACACTTGTAAACAGGCCCCATTTCCTCTCCCCTAGATCACACTCATACAAACACTTTCCTCTTCCTGTATACATAATGTGTATAAGGGAGATATAGAATATTTGTTCTGAGACAGAATTGTTTAGTTACTATAGCCAGGATGCAAAGTGCAGAAAGCTTCCATATGTGCCGAGAAGACTCAGAAACTCCCTTTTGAATCCAAGCTCTCCCAACGGCACCACCAGACAATATTTTATCCGGTCTTGAATAGCATGCAATCACCACAATGAAGAGCAAACTAGACATTACTCTGACTGTGTGTCTAGCAGCTACATACGTGGGGCTGTTTTTTGTCTAATACCAGGTATGGATTTTCATTGGCACCACACGAGAGGAGAGGACGTTCAACCTTCTCTCCCCAGCCACACACAGCAGTCTTTTGGCAAAAGCAATGACCAGGTATAAATTCAGAGGATTTTTAACAAGTACTTGCAGATGGTAATGGGTGGAATGTAGGCTAATAAACTGAATCTTTGGATGAGTGGAGATTAAGTTCAGATTCAGCGGGTCTGGGAGATGGCATTCAATTTGTTCTGGATAGGTTTGCACTCTCTCAAAAGGAGCAAGTTTGCATCACTAACGTTGGAGGCGCAAGTGACTGTTTTCGCAACCCCAAGCTTGTCTTGCTCCTACCCCTAATGGTAAGCCGCAGCAACATTGCTGCCAGGAGGCTATTGCTGCAATCCCACCCTAGCAATAAAGCCAAACTTGCTATGCACATTGGCTGGGTGGGGGACAGAGGGTGTCTTTTGATGTTCTCCCGCTGGGACAGCTCTGCTTCTTCAAGTCCATCATGTCATTCTGCATCTCCATAAGTGAAATCTTTCACATTTACATGAGCTGCCATATGATGGTATGGGAGTACTGCAGTTCTTTTCACTTATTCCTTCCAACTAACTACACAGCCTGCCTTTGCCCAGGACTTCCGCAACCTGGTTTTACTTGCCATGCCAATGAAATGTGTATTGCGTGCTTCAGACTGTGGCACGGAGATGGTGGTCAGTGGTTCTTCTAGGCCAAGTACACAGCATACACATGCCCCCCAAAGAATCCTGGGAACTGTAGTTCATTAAGCATGTTGAGACTGTAGTTCTGTGGCAGGCAAACTACAGTTCCCAGGGTTCATTTGGAGGGCGCTTTAAACATATGGTTTGTGTACAGCCCTAAACTATGCAGGTCTCAAAGGATTAGGAGGGTCTGCAGCAAAGTTTGCTTATAATAAGGATGTAATATATAATAAAAATATTTACAGAAATGTTCTCTTTAATAGCCAGAAAACTCAGGACTGACCTCAGTAAGATTAAATCATACTCGTATTGAAATGATTCAAAATATGTTGCAGAGTGTGTGTCCAGCTCGCTCGCTCTAGCCCACAAGCCTCTTTAGTGTAGCATAAACAGAACTGAGAAACACAGAGTCCTTTTTCTCTCAGTTGCTCAGATCTTCACAGTGGTATTGATTGTTTAAAAATCTGTAAAAATGAAAGACCTTAAAAAAAACCCAACCCTTTTCTGTTCTGTTAGATTAACTATATGCTTTAATATTTGTCCCTTCATTGGATCAAATGTAATTAGAAGTTGTTTGATTATGCACTGGGTTTTCAAACTGGCCTGGAGCTTTATAAAAACATAACCAAATTAGATCTATTTGTGTTTGGCCGCGAGCCAAGAAAAGGAAAAGTATATGCATTTTTAATACACGAGGCTCAGAAAGTCTATAATAGGAGGTCAACAGTTGAGAGCAGAGGTATGATATTAGTTATTCAGAAGGAGTCTGGAAGGCTCCCCCCCACACACACACACACTATACACACACACACTTTCAAACATTTCAAAATGGAAAGAATTGACCTTGAGCAGCGCTGTGGCATGGGAGAGGTTTCAAAATAGGTAAAGCTTTGTCTATCAAGTGAAAGACACTGGTTTGCATTCTAAGTTAACTTATGCTGCAGTTCTGAAGATAGGGTCGGAAAGAGGGAGGGAGGAAGAACCAAAGGTAGATGTGTCTCCACATCCAAAATCTTGCTTCACTCTCAACAGCGACAGGGCAGAAGCAGAGGACAAGGCCGTCAATGGCTACTAGTGCTCAAGGACAGAGGAAACAGCACTTCAAATGAACCAAGCAGGAAAAAGGAGGGGAAACACCAGTGCTCACTGGTACAATAAATCCTGAATGTACTTTAGTGAGCTACATGAAAGATTTCTTGAACCAGTGAGCACCAGAGCTTCCCCTCCTTTTCCACTGCTTCCCCCCAAATCAATGGCTACTAGCCATTATGGCTATGTTCTACTTCCACCATCGGAGACAGTATTCCTCTGAATATGAATTGCTGGGTAATACATGAGGGGCGTGTGCCCTTGCACTCCGGTCCTGATTGTAGGGTTCCAATAGCATTCTGCTTGGTGTGATCCAGCAGGGCTATTCTTGTTATCTTAGGGAACTTCTAGGCTGTCATTATTTTTGGTGGACATTAATTCACATCCTGGCAAATCCAGGCTACTCAATTAAAGCTGATTTGGAATTCTTGCAAAACAAACCCATTTCTTACCAAGACTGGACTTTTTGCAATAAGGAAAGCAATGAGGAGATATACTAGAAAGTGTGGGATAACGCTTGCACTGATGCTCTTATGCTCTTAATTAAAGGCAGAGTGGTGCTTTCGCACTCCTTACTCCTCTTCCGTGGTTGGTCCTGTTATGTCCAAGCATCAAGGCAGGACTGAATGGCAAAGGCTTTATTATAAAATAAGAAGAACCACAGGAAAACTGATTGCCTAACCCAACTGTTTCCCATTGTTATTTTCCATCTCTTTTTATAGACTGACTCCCTTCCCCTGGCTATTACTCCCAGCAGACTTCAAAGAAGATTTAAAGGAAAACTCCATACTAAATCACCACAGGTCTTCTCAAATAACAGATGAGCTGCTTGGGAGAAGAGGAATCAGGAAATGTTCCTCTCAGAAACTTATTTATCTTAGGATCCAATACCAATTTGGGGCAATTTCCCCCCCCCTCCTTTCTCCAGTAGCGTGCTTTGTCCTATCTCATAGGGTTGCCATTGGAAACAGTGCCCAGGCGGAAATCACTGAAATTCTGGATTTTTAGAAATATGGCAACCCTACTACCTAACCTTGTTCAAGAAGGCCCCAAGGCACTGTGGAGAGGCTTTCTGTGTGAACATCTGCCTGTCCAGGGGAGGAGGAGCTGGGAAGCTTAACCGTTGAGGGCTTTATTCTGCCTTTCAGAAATTGACTTCAATCATTGTCACATTTCTAAAGCAACGCCACAACTGTGTTTCTTGACCCTACAAAAGGCAACATACCAAATCCACAGGCATTTACATTTGCTTTCCCAAGAGAATATAGAAATGCACATTGCCAGATGAAAAATGGCCCCATTGTCTTTCTTCTCCCACCCCCATATACTTGATAAAGCTATTTATATTTTTCAAAGAACATTTCCATTTTCACAACATAGGCTCATTGGGGCTCTTGAGGATTACGTGTAAGATGCCAGAATCTCTGTGTTGTTGTTTTGTAATCCCACAAGAAAAAAATGCTTACATTTCAAACTTTTTTTTTTTTTTGGCTCCCTAGCAGCCGCAGTGTGAAAAGATGAAGGCATCTGTTAACATATTGATTGCTTTTTAGCACCATTTTAAATTAGCTTCCTGTTCCCCTTCATATGTTTTTTCCATTACATTAAAATAAATTAAAGTTCAATTATCTGGAAGACCTGTGCTGAGAGTTCTTTAGGGAAGGAAGGGCGAACTGATCAGACAAACAAACACTTACGAGCGTTTTTTGCATGGATATGGGCATGGGGGGTCCTGGGAGGAGCCGATTGCTGCAGCAACCTGAAACTGCTGCTTCATAGATGCACAAATTCTGCTGGCCTGTGGCAGCAACCAGGCCAGACTATTTTCAGAAACGGTCACTGATTGCAAAGGACCCATCCTTTGACACTTCCTCATGAGTCATGCATTTCAGGAATTGCTCATCAGTTTGGAGAGGTTCCCTGTTGTTGCCACACAGGAATTGAATTCGGTCAGCAAAGAAGTAGAAGACATAAACAGGAAGATGCCCTTCCTATAGAACTGCTTTGATTCTAAAGACATCAACTTGTTTCTCTCTTCAGGATGGTTATTATTACTCCTGGTGGGAAAGAACATTCGGCATCTTGATTCTCATTAACTAAATTAAAGCTTAGCAGAAACAGTGCCTTCTAATTCTTCCTAGTATCGTGGATTAAAAAAATATATACTCTGGGGATTTAAGAATGATTTTGTTGCTGCTGTTTCTCTTTACATGACACCAGTGTTACTTTAACTCTCTTTACCACCCCTACCCCTGAGCAGTATGTTATTAATTGCATTTAAAGATTTTTGGGGGGGGGGGCCGGGAGATTGCAAGCTCATGTTTTCCTAAGCATCTGTTAAGGGTTTATGATAGGTCCCAACTCAAAATTTTACATGTTTGGATTGGTCCTCAGGGAAGGCTGCTTGCAATTCAAGCCAGTTCTCACTTGCCCAGTTGAGCTCCTGCCAAGTTAGCTTACCTGTCTTCTTTCACTGCAAACAGCTTCACTTGAACCTTCTGTTAGTCTTATACTACTTTAGAAGTGCAGTCATATACATGTCTATTCCAAAGCAAACCCCACTGAGTTTGGTGGGACTACCTCCCTGGTTAGTGAGTATAAGAGAATAACCTAGCAGTCATAGTTTTCCCAAAGAATCTCAGAAAGTATAGTTGGTTGAGGGATAGAGAATTGTTGTTTAGAGATCACAAGCCACCACAAACACTGATCCCAGAACTATTCAGAATTTAACGGGGAAATGAAATGTTTAGGCAGTTTCAGCCTGTTCTATCAATAGGGCCAGGATGCTATGTATGCTATGTATTCCGCAATTTAAAACAATGACTTTATGTCTGCAGGCTATCAATGCTCTGCCATGGAAAGCTGAATTTGGCAACCTGTATAAATTATGCAAATTCAAGAAATTTGAATAATTTCTCCTTTTGTATAATTTATTTTGCATTTTTACACTTTTGCATAATTTATTCTGGTTTTGCTCATGGCTGGGAAGGCAGAGTATATTGCAATGTATATTGCATTATCATTTCTAACAGCTGAAATTCTTATTCAACTACTTTTCTGCCTTCTGAGACTTCAGCAGTCCTTGCCCTCACAACTTCAGTGTCTCTTCACAGCCACAGGAACTAGAAACTTATATATATATATATATATAGAGAGAGAGAGAGAGAGAGAGAGAGAGAGTGATTCTGAGAGATTGGATGCTGTATAAAATAACACATTCTGCATTTTTAATGCATTCCTATGGCATTGTAGCATTCCAATTTCAGGGCCCCAGTCACCAGCGGCAAACAGGGGATTTCGGTGGTTTTTAAATTTCAGTGCCAGAGTAGTGGGGAAACTCACTGGCACACACTTCAGCTCCCCTAACCTGCCCCCTGTCATTTTGTTTTCCTTAGAATGTCTTAGAATTATGATGTATTGTTTTCATGATGGCCACCAGTGGCTGCCATTTTCTCCCCAGAAGGCCTCTCAGAACGGCCAGAAGGATCACTGGTCAGTTTTGTTCCATGATCCTGATTCTCCCTCCCCTGCAAAAGAAGCAAGGCCACCAAACCACTGCCTTAACCAATTTGTTTAAAAGTTCGATTTTTTGCCAGTCTGGAAAAATATCTCACAGGGGACACATCTGCAAGGGGCCTTGGAAGGACCTGCTGCACAGTTTTTCTGATTACACTTGCCTCAGATCTACATATCTGAACAAATGAAAATACACATGCACATGCCATCACCTCATCATCAATTCCCCACCCAAAACACACCTGTGAATTAGGTCAATGAACAGTGCCAAATAAATGATTTGACTTTTCTCAGGGCAAAATATTCCAAAGCAGCAATCTTTCATTACATCCTTCCTTCAGATCCCAAAGGCAGCTAGCTAAGATGTACAGTATGCTCATACTAATCTTTTCTCTTCACCTGGCAAATGGAGGGGTTTGGGGGGGGGGAAGAGGACAAATTGCTTTGAGGCCAAAGACTGCCTGAAAGTCTTCAACTCTGCCTCCTGTCCTGGGCCTGGATGTGGCAGTGAGCTATTTCTTGGCACCCTTGGCAGTCCTCGTCTTTTTGGACAGGCCCTTCCTGATCTGAAGCCTGACAGCCAGAGCGCGTGATTCTTAAGAAGCCTTTTGATCCATACAAAGCGAGACTGAGCTGCCATTCAGTTCCAGCCCTTTCATTTGCCTTCTGCCTTTAAAAAAATCCCTGCGCAGAACAGCACAGAACTTGCACGTCTCTCGTCCTGCTTTTGTCAGGAACATGGAACTATCCCCAATGGCAACCTAAATACAAAGGCCTTCATTCCAAAGCAGTACGTCAAAGATCCTCCCCACCTTGGGGAAATGTGTAAAGCATTATTGGAAAACTGAGCCTATGAATAACTTAACGGAATGAGAGGCTTGTAAGGAAGACATCACTTTATGCTGATCAGATCAGATCAGAGATTCTGGACCATATTCCGCAGCGATCTGCGCCTTTAAATACTGCAAGCTCACTTCACGAGTGACAGGGAGAGAGCCATGACTCAGATATGCATGTCTTGTCTGAATAATCTTCTGAGTGCCAGCCTCTAACAGCCTCATTTGCAATACAGTTAAACCAGAGTATATAGGTTTGGGCTGATCAAAGACAAAAGGACACAGGGGAGACTCAAGACACTTTGGAGTTTGATGCGGAACATCTGAATGGCACCCACTAATTAAGAAAGGTCGCTTTCAATTAGGGCAGAGGTTGGGGACCTCCAGACCTCCTTATCTGCCCCTTGGGACTCTCCTTAGGCTGCCCCCAGTTTCCCACCTGCACTGACCCTGCTCCATGCTTTCCCGGACTGCTTTTGCTCAACTGAACTGAATCTTTGAAATGCAGTAATGCTTTTTATTTACCTGGATGGAAGATGGAAAGTGGAGTGTGGGTGTGGGTGTGCATAAACCTGACTTTTATGTGTCTGCAATGTAGCCTAAGAGCCACATCTGTTGCCCTGTTCACGTTTGGCTCTGGTCTTGCCTCTCTAAAAGTGAATGTGACCCTCAAGCTGAAAATGGTTCCTTACCACTAGGGAGCTCTCCTGCACAGTGTCTATAGAGATGGCCAGAAGCAATGGAAGTCATAAAAACATAGGGAGCTGCCATATACTGGATCAGGCCATTGATCAGGGCATAGCTCAGTCCTGGCTACCTTGACTGGCAGCAGCTCTCCAGGATTTCAGACTGCGCTCTCTTCCAGTCCTACCTGGAGACGCCAGGGAGAGACCTTCTGCGTGCAAACCAAATGCTCCACCACTGAGCTACAGCCCTTCCCATGCTTCGACACTGCTCCTGTTCATACCTTCTGTAACTTGTGCAGGAGAATTACGTAGCACATTGTGCTTATGTGGTCCTAGATCTCTGCCTCACACTCTGCTGCTGTTCAAAACAGTGCCCACTGTGGCAGCAGCCTCACCTTGCCTGGTGGCAAGGCCACCTCTGATAGGATGAAAGGAAAATTCCTATGTTTACACTCCACAGAGACTTTTTGCCAGCACAAATTACACTGTGGGATTGGACCTGAACAGTTTGCCCCAAGCGACAGATTGTAATTTTGCATGCCTTAGTCCAACACATGCACTAGGGAGATCTGAGGTGTGCAAAAAACTCCCACAGATTTGTGTCCAGGCATTGTGACCATGGTTAGGGTTGTCGTGTTCATCAGCCTGGGATCAGCTTCAGTTCTTAATAATTTCTTAAATGCATTCTCACAACAGTCAGATATTTGTCAGATTACAACTCCCATCATCCCTGACCATTGGCCATGCTGGCTGGGGCTGATGAGAGTTGTAGTCCGACAGCATCTGAAGGGCACCACGTTGCCTACCCCCGATGTAACCTAAGCAAGCTGACCTTGATAAGTCTCCCTCTTTCTCCCCCTCTTCTGAAATGCCATTCATCTTCCCTTTCCTTCGTGGAATAAGCCCACTCACTCCGTCCTAAACAGCAATTATATTTTTGAACAGGTTATTCACAACATGAAAATACTTAAGACTGCCTGACTTTGTTTTTAAAATGCAGCTCCACCTTCGACAAGGGTTGGTGCCCTGTAATTTACTCTGTATCCACGGCAGCTCGGAAGGAGCCCTTAGCAGTTGGAGTGAGTCAATGAACAAAAAAATCCTTTTAGTGCGCCTTGGCGTAACCAGCCCTCAAAAGAACCATGGTGTCCGTTGTGCTGGGAGCCAGGATATTTGTAAGGCTGAAATTATGCACAGTAATTGCCCTATCCAGCTAATTCAAGTCTGCAGCATATTACAAATTCCCAGCGTACGAATTTACTTAAACAGATAACATAATGGGTAGAGTTTCTAAACTAGACTTTATAGGTGTTTTAACATTTCCCCGGTGGAACCATAAAAATTAATAAAAGAAGAATGCCGTGGTTCTCTTCTAAGCACAGAAATCAGCATTAATGGAAAGGCTTCTATATTTAAAACCTGTATTTACAACAATTGCTGACCCCTGCCAGCCGCAAACCAGACCTTTCAGTAAACCCAGGAGCATTTCGCAATGCTACTGCCTCTAAATATAGACTGTTATTTAACACCAGCAGACTATGAACACAATCTTGGGCAAGCCCCACTGAAATGAATAGAAACTGTTTGAGAATACGACAGTGCCCTTTACCATTACTGCCATGGAGAGATTGTCCTGGATGGACAATTTAGCTGGGCATTGGCCCTACTAGGTCACTTTGAATTCAGCAAGGCTCTGCCCAAAAAAACCCCACCACCCTCTGAGCAGCCCAATAACTGGTGCAACTAAGTCTCCATTGTTTTCCCAAATGTCCTATGGTATGGTCTGAAGACCCAAGAGGTCACCACCCTGCTGAAAATGAGCAACTCTGGGTCTAGTTAGTGCCTGGATGGGAGACCACCTGAAAAACCATATGTATGCCGCATTGAGGTCCACGATGGAAGAAAGGTGGTGTATAAATGAAAGGAAGTAAAGGACCATGGCTCAGTGGTAGAACATCTGCTTTCCATGCAGAAGGTCTCAGGTTCAATCCCCAGCATCTCCAGGGAGAGAAAGACTCTTGCCTGAAACCCTAGAGAGCTGCTGCCAGTTCCTGTAGACAGCGCTGAGCTAGATGGGCCATTGGTCTGACTCTGTATAGCTTCCTAAAAATAAATTAAAATTGCATGGAAGTGTTCTCTCATAGGGAAAGTGCTCCAAGCCTTTGGTCGTTTTAATTGCCTTTTGCTATATCTTTTCCATTTCTGCAGTTTTTGAGACAAGGTAACTATGCCAGTACGCAGTATTCCAAGCACAGCTCCACCCCATAAAGGCATTACATTACTAGCCTTTTTCTTCCCAATCCTTTTCCTAACAATCCCTATTTGGAACTGACATTTTCCATTGCCTTGGCATGTTGATGAACATCAACTACAAATACTGTAGGTGGAATATGCATGCAGATCTCCCTGGATTAGGAACAGTAGTGTTTAAAATAAAAGCAGTAAATTCTTCAATGGTTTTTCAGATTTCCAAATGTTGTGGGTGTTTCACATTTAGGCCACAATCCTAGACACGGTAACTTAAGAGTAAGTCTCATTGAACTCAGTAGGTCATACTTCAGAGAACTCATGTACAGGATTGCTCTGTCAATCAACTGCTAGCTGTCACCTCATTTTCCTCTCCTGGTCCTCTGCTCCTTCCTCAGACTCTTTTCCTTTGTCCCTTTTTTTTAAAGGAACAACTTTGAACCCTGTATTTGATAACGAAAGGACACCCAGATGTACAATATTCATGCTAACTTTTCCTTGGTGACCTTGCAATAGCAGGCAGCTAGCCTACTACAACCAAAGGAAAATATACATTTCTTTAAGATAGCTAGATTCATTTCATGATTTGGCAGTAAAACTAGGAGGCCAGGGGAGGATAACACTTTAAAGCCACCTAATTTGTCTGCTTTAAGTTGGCTGTAACAGTGAGCGGTTTTACAGCTGAACACTTAACACTAAATAATGTCAATGTTCTGTCTAAGTGTTATTCACAGTTCTGTATGCATAAAACGGCCCAGGTTTAATCACAGTTCACAATGGGAAGGGGTAGTATTAATTACTGAGAAAGGCAAGGGTTTCAGCAAATGTGATGAGTAGCCCCAGAAAAAGCCTCATGCTTGCTCAGTCCAGTGCTTAAAGGATGCCTTCACACCTGAAAAAAGAGAAAAGCTTTGGGAAACCAGGCCCAGCTGATCCCAGTTACCCTGCCTGAATCTGATAATGTGGCTGTCCTATTCACCTCCTGATGGACAGAAGAAGCTATTTTATCACACAAGCCTGTAGTTTCCAGGGAGGAGAGAACTGTGTCATTCGGAAAAACAGGCATAGGTCAGTTGGTAGAGCAGGAAACTCTTAATCTCATGGTGGTGGGTTTGAGTCCCATGTTGGGCCAAAGATTCCTGCATTGCAGGGACGAGGTGACTCTTGTGGTCCCCTCCCACTCTACAATTCTATGATTCTCTGGGAGGTAGCCAAAGACTCATGCCCATATGCTGCTACTCATGAAAATTTCTTATTGTTGAAAAGCCTCACCCCAACACTCCCTATATGTAATGTTCTCATGCTGCTATTGGTGATCTTGGCTGGATCAGGAGCACTGGGGAAGAAGTTGTAGTCTCCTCCCCCAGTGCTCCTAGTGTACAAAACAACAACAACAACCTACTATCCCTACACTGCTTTAATATTTCCCCCACTACCCTCCTGATGGCTGATCAGCTGGGCAGTGGGGAAAGGTGGCCAGGTTTCCCCTGGGCTTATTGAACCACACAGAGAACAGCTGAAGTTTGCATATGGCCCACAGCCCAATGGTTGCCCAACTCAGCCTTAACAGTTAAGAGGAAGCACTTTTATTTTGTATGTTTGAAGCATACCATTCGTCTGGGGAGAATCTAATTAACGAAACCTATGCAAGAGATTGAAGCCAACCTACCTATGCTACAATAAGGTATTCAGGTGTAACCAAGCACAGATGCACATTGATTCCATGGAACAGTTTTCATGGAGACATCTTATTGTTACCTTTTATTTCACTCCAGTGTTGTTGTTTAGTCATTTAGTCGTGTCCAACTCTTCGTGACCCCATGGACCAGAGCACACCAGGCACTCCTGTCTTCCACTGCCTCCAGCAGTTTGGTCAAACTCATGCTCGTAGCTTTGAGAACACTGTCCAACCATCTCGTCCTCTGTCGTCCCCTTCTCCTGGTGCCCTCCATCTTTCCCAACTTCAGGGTCTTTTCCAGGGAGTCTTCTCTTCTCCTGAGGTGGCCAAAGTATTGGAGCCTCAGCTTCAGGATCTGTCCTTCCAGTGAGCACTCAGGGCTGATTTCCTTAAGAATGGATAGGTTTGATCTTCTTGCAGCCCATGGGACTCTCAAGAGTCTCCTCCAGCACCGTAATTCAAAAGCATCAATTCTTCGGTGATCAGCCTTCTTTATGGTCCAGCTCTCACTTCCATACATCACTACTGGGAAGACCATAGCTTTGACTATATGGACCTTTGTTGGCAAGGTGATGTCTCTGCTTTTTAAGGTGCTGTCTAGGTTTGTCACTCCAGTAGCTATGACTAAAAATGACCAGAGCTTGAGTGTCAACAATCAGCAAGCTGTGTTTAAAAAACCAACACCTTTTAATTCCCCAGTCCATAATTGACCACAACTGTTATCATTGCATATAAATAAAGGTACTATAGGTTTAGTGCTTTGGTTTTAACAATCCATTCTGGGATGTACCTGCCATTCAGGGTTCACCAAGGGAAGTAATCTCATTGAGCACCTTCATCCAATCTTAATTGCCCCTTCCAGGGTACTATAAACCAGTGGTTCCTAAACTTTGTCCCCAGTGGACCACTTGAAAATTGCTGAGGGTCTTGATGGACCACTTAATGGTTTTTCTGTTTGTTGAAACCATTGTAATGCACTGTGCTATATGGTTTTCATTGCTTCTTTTATTTCTTCTGTGCTGTATTTTACAATCTTCCATAGAATTCAAATATTAATACAATAGAATATAACATAAGAAATAAGATAAACCATTAAAATCAGTGTGGCTATTTAATGTGGTGGGTGTGTCATTGCTCGCCTTCAACCACAAATCCACAGACGTATCTCAAACCACCTGAATGAAGCTTCTCCATGGAACTCCTGCTATAAGTAGTAAGGGGTCAAACAGGACCCCCCCTTTTTTATTTACTTTTTTTAAAAATCAATATTCCATAGGTTTTGCAAGGTAATATTTCTGCATAACCTTAGAAGTCCCCCAAATATTCTGAAACCTCTACCTTGTCTCCCAATAGATGGATACTTTGAAATGGAATGTCCAAAGTCGGGTGAATATTGACAATTTCAGATAAATTTTGTTCATGTCAAAAAACTCAGAAATACAACTGAGTGAATGTTGACAGTCACCTAAATGAGATTGTCAGTACTCATTGGTGTAGAGCTGACAAGTGAAGGCATACACCAGGGAGTTCAAACATTCACAGGCTTTGCCTGGGAGGGTCAACATGCACACGTGAATATAAATATTCTTGGCCAGTTACTGTAATCCAACAAACATGCATTCAGGCACGCACAATGAAATGGAACCTGCATTCTGCAAGCATAGGATATATGTTACTTGCTATCCAAAATATGAAGAGGAAATGGAACTCCAACTTGCTCTGTGTTAGAAAACTGGCCTGTGTTTGTAAAGTAAAATTTGTGCCCCGAAGTTTGACTGCTCAGTGTTAGAAAATACACAATCATTCCTCTTCAGGCATTCTTCACACAATGAGGGGGATACCAGGGGTGCACCTGCTAGCCCCCAAACCCCGCACCCCATCCCTGTTACTGCCCTACAACCTCCCACACACTGAGGAGAAAATATCTGTAGTGGGGAGCCTGCTGTACCCAGGCAAGCAACTGGGTAAATTTGAACTCTACAAAGTTGGGGGTCTGGCAACAAGGATATGATCAGGGGGCAGATTTAAAACATCTTTGCCCACAGGATTCTAGTGGCATGAGCAGACTGTCTGCATGGAGTTTGTTTCCAGCCTTACCTAGCAATCCATGTGACTAAGCCTATATGTGTAGCACATTTCAGTTTTCTGGGTGCCCTTGGACATTTTGGGTAGGAACATAGGAAGCCGCCTTATACTGACTCTTCCTGGAGATGCCGGGGATTGAACCTGGGATCTTCTGCATGCAAAGCAGGTGCTGTACCACTGAGCTATGACTCCCTTTCTGTACACTTCCCATCTTCCATTTCTAAGAAGACGTTGCCAAAGCTCTCCTTTTCAAATTTTGCTAGTAATCAGCATATCTTGGGCACCCCTGACTCCATTCCGCTGCACTTCATCTCCTCCCAAAACCTAGGCTATTCATCTCACTCTTGTAAATTAAATAATTTGCATAATTACATAAATTACATTGTCATTATGTTATTCCATCCCATTTATTTCAGGGCAGAGGCAACACAATGCAAATGGGGAAGGACATACTCAATTATGTACCATTTGTGAACTAAACGCAACAACAGCAAATGTTGCTGGTATTTGCTGGATTGCTTTCTATTCCAGAGACAAATAAAAAAATGCTGGCAATTTCTGATTTTGTCAGTATTCTCTGATATCCCTATCCATGAGTGCAGCCATTTATTTTTGGTCCCTGTGACCATTTACCTCTATGGTAAAAAGCACAGCATTTGGGCTACTTTGACAGTTAGAGAAAAACACTGAAGCTTCCACAGAGATGCCTCTGGAAGAAGACTGTGAGTTCAGAATATGCAAATGCACAGGAACACAGGAAGCTGCCTCATTCCAAGTCAGACCATTGGTCTATCTAGCCCAGTAACTGGCAGCAGCTCTCCAAGGTGTGAGGCAGGGGACCTCCACAGCGCTGTCTAGAAATGCAGACTGAATCCCACAAAAGTCTTTCCAATATACAAGCCTTCCTTCCGCTGAACCTATTCATCATAGTAATGGCCACATTGGAAATACATGTCCATTACAGAATCAAATTATTGCACATTTGCCTCACGTCAGAATATGAATGACAAACACATTCTTATGATTGTTAAGGGGATTGTGTCAAAAGAAGAAGAAAAGAAATCCAGGTACTGGCTATTCACCATCAAATCAATTAACATCCATAGAGGAAAGTGCTTGGAGAGAGCCACTTGGTGGAGTTTCAAGTCCTCTCTCCCCACCCCCAGTGCGGAATCAGCTATGGGACAGGAACACAACCGTGCTACATTTCTTCCAGCTGTTATACTGTGCAGCTGCCAATAAGATCAAGCCTCCCACAGCACCTGTGAGCCCTTCACTGTCCACCAGCAATGATAGCACATAATTCACTCTGTCTGGAGGAGCTTAGTAAATGTGTTTTCCAAGTGTTGGTGGGCTACGGTAAAGCTGGGAACTTAGTCATCTGACTCTCGGAAATTCCCGTTGACCCCACAGGGTGAAGGAACATAATTTAACCACCTACACATTGGCTAGACAAACAGAAACTGATGGTTAGCTCATCATCTCAGTTTTATCACAACGAAAGCAAATAATTCGAGAACTATAGCATCGCCAACAAACCACTTGAGCAGGGGTGTCTAAACTTAAGCAAATTAACTTGCACTTGTTGTCACTGAGACAGTTGTCCAATTTGAGTGCTACACTCTAGTGACTGTAATGGAGGGGGAAGAGTCGGGGGTCAGACAGCCAGGCTGGTTGGGGCTGATGGAGTTGTAGTGCAAAAACATCAAGAAGGTACAAAGTTTAGGCAAAAGGCTGTCTGACATCCTAAATGCCACATTGCACTGATTCATCACAAATGGAAAAGAGCCATATGTTCCCAGTTTCAGGATAGGCTACATATTGACATAGTCATGTACCATTGCTTTGCGGGCTATTATAATGTTAAAAACTCACTTTACAAGTTCCAGGAGACATAATGGTAAGACCACATGCTTTTAGAGCAAGCAATTCAACTTCCTGAAGAAATGAAGTTGATGTGAGCAATGAAAGACTTGCAAAGTACATCCTGGCATGAGAAGTAGAACATCATTTATCTGAACAGCCCAAGGAACATCCAGAAAATAAGAAAAACAAATAGGAAGAGGCATCTGTTTTAAAGACTGTGCTGACACAGGCATAGGGACACGGGAATATATTCAAGTATTTGAGAGATTCAAATAACCTAGATTCAAATTCAGTGGTGAGTAAGGTACAAACCTACCATCCCAAAAATGCCTAATCTGCTGAATAAAAGCCTTCAAAGACACCATGCAGAAAATTCTACCTGACTTAAGGCATCAAGTAAGCCTGAGGTAATTGCCTAGGCAATAATTCTACATGCTGATAGTTGTTCAGATCCAATAGGCATAATCTTTCACTCACAGGTCATTCCTTTTAATCACACAATACACCTAATTGATACTGCACAGCAGAAACGAGAGTTTGCAAGCTCTGCTGCCTAGAAGAGGTCATACTGGAGCTAGCTGTGGGTTTTGTTCAACTTTTACACTGCTCTTCCCTTAAAAGTAAAAAGACAACATATCAGAGGAAACTTTACAGTCCAAGACAAGGATTATAGATAGCCATTGCACAATGCCTGCTCCTAATGTGGGCATTGCGCAGAAGCATCTTCCTCTTTTATCATCATAATCAAAGTGGCTGTGGTGTCCATCTAACTTTCCTTTTTATTTTCTAGTGTGAGGTTAGAGAAAGAAGTATGAAAGAAGGTGCATTTTTCTATCTGCTGCAGGGGAGGGGTGGGTGCAGTATCTCTTCCATTATCAAAATATGAGCATCGATATCTTACACACACACACACAATACCTTAGGTAGGGAAAGAATGAAGGGAACACTGGCTTGAAATAACAGGGCATATGGAAAAGGGAGAGCCAGTGCAGGTAGATTGCAGGGTCTGGGATGTTCAAATAAAGAGAGGAAGTCCTTGAGGTATTGTAGTCCTGAGCAGTTTCAAGCATTATAGGTCAAAGCCAGCTCTTTGAATTCAGCCTGAATACTAATTGGCAGCCAGTGCAGTCAGGCCAGGATCGGTGTAATATGCTCAAACCATCTTGTCCCAGTGAGCAACTTGGCAGCTGAAGCTTCTGCACCATCTTTAGAGTCAGCCCTACTTATAACAAGTCACCAACTGCCTGCACTGTGTGCCCCTTACTTGGCCTATCTCCCACACCATATCTCCCCCTACCCTGAACCACTGTGATTTGGGGAGGGGGTTGCTCTCCATAGCGCCTCTCTTCCCAGACACATCCTACACCCTTTTGTTTAAAACAAAACAACCAACATTTGCAAAAGGTTATTTGCAAATAGGACACCAATAGAAGCAGTTAGATAGCCATCCTAATTCAGTTCTGATCCTGTTATCCAATAATGCACATCTTCCCTATTGAAAGGCAAGTGTAGCTGAAGAAGCCTAAGTTTAGAGTTTGCAGTATACTAGTCTCAAACTCAGGACGGCTCTGATAACCCATGCAATGTACAGGGATAGGCTTGCTACAGGGCAGTATTTGCATTTTTTTATTTTTATTTTTAATGAGGCTTGCTCTACAACCCAGCCCTATAAAGGTGAATACACAGCCTTCGGGCAACAACATTTTTTTAAGAAGTGGAGAACGGGAATAAAGTTAATTAAATAGCAGAACACTGCTGTGGAGGGGGGAGAGGCAAACAGCTTTGCTAGCTTTCACCAGATTTGCTGCTATTATGTTTAAAGGCTGAGTGCATCTGTGTTGAGAACTACTTTGATGGAAAGGAGGCATGAATGATCAGCTTCTAAAGAATGATTTTACTTCTAAAGTAAAATTATATGTATTAAAAGCTGAGCTTGTTACCAGTGACTTAAAGATGCTATTGTGCTCATGATGCTCTCACAACCACATTTCACAAAATAGTTGAGACTGATACCATAGATGGGCCTACTTAGTCATCTTCATTAATTTCAAGGATCTAATCTGAATATCACCCAGAATATTCAGATATAAATCTAAATCCTAAACACAAGTGGGCAGTCTACCAATTCCAGTATTTTAGATTTGTGTCAATGATTTCAAAGGGACTTAACTGGCATATAAATGCAAGTACTGTTGCTTCATGTTTTCTGGATTTAGTCTGAAGTCTTCCTCATGTTAACAGAAATAGCCCACCAATATACTTTGCAAAGAAGATCCACTACAGCTTGGAGCCCAAAGTGTATGCATTACTAAAGGAGCCTAAACAGGAAAAGGTTTTGGAACATCTCACTGATTATTTATTTGTAACTAGCAAAACGCCCCCATTTTGACTGCTTAAACAATGGCACCATATTGGTTTTGGCTTCAGATCAACAACAAACAAAAGCAGATTTCAGTCAACAAGAGGGAAACAAAATACAAACAGGAGCAAAGGAAGAAGAGCTGAAGACTAAAGAGCAAATTCCATTGTCAGCAGACTAGGACTGTGTGCACATTACTGTTTATTCTGGCTCCAGTGTGCTCCCACCAATGGTGTCTGAAACCATGTAGCCATGGCATTAGCCACAATCTATATCTTGTATTTTCTTTAGAAATACTGCTGTTTGATGCCATTCCCCCTCAAACTAGCTTCCAGCCAATTTAAAAACCTAAGACACATTTACTTCACAGTTTAACTGAGGCTGTATGCATTTGAGACAGTTGTGCACGTGCTGATGACAGCTTCACAAACAGGAGTTTGGGAGGGAGGATTGCCGACACTGGGAAACAAATCAAGTAATGCACATTTGGGGAAGACATTCCTGCCCCTTCTCTTGTGTGTACACCTAGGTGACTTGCCGCTAACATGTACATAGCCTAGATCTGCCCATTAAATCCTTAGCTGGCAGGTGAAAGATGTGAAAGAAAAACAGCTTCTTTCAGAAGCTGAAATGGAAGCATGAAATTGGCCATAAAATCAGATACAAAATAATGCCCATACCAAAAGCCAAAACAATTTGATATCTTTTGCAGGCTACAATTGTATTAAATGAACTGATATCTGCTCCTCTGCTTCCATTCTGATAGGCTCATTTTTTCATTTCCCCCCCATGGCTATTCAAATAGCCCTATAATAACAGATGTAAGTTGCCATGAAAATGCTCGCCATTTGTTAATTCTAAGCCTCGTCTCCACAGCCAATGATGGCCCTTCGTTTCAAATTATATGTTAGAGCTGCTTCATATGTGTGGCCAGGAAACATGCGGCACAAGAAGAAATTAGCAGCCTCTTTGTTATTAGAAATATCTGATCCGCGGTCTTCACTGCTCAAGATGAAAGGGAAGCTAAGAAGTGCTGAAATAAGCTGTGTTTGCCAACTGTAATATTATAGATAAGCAGATGGATCTTCCAGTCTTCTGGTTATTGAGCATTCATCCAGATATGCCTGCACAAAGCTTACATGGTTAGAAAATGTTTTTGTTGAGCATTCATTCTGATTCATTTGCTGGGAAGTTATCTGACAATGATGTTAATCCTGATTTGTTTGTGTGAAAGTTATATGCTTTTCCGTGAATCAACTGATATTTATTTATTTATGAAATTTATACCCCGTCCTTCCTCCCAGAGGAACCAATGCACTTTTTAGTGCATTTCTCTGTCGCTTTGCACAGAAACTGCTTTCCACAAAAACCACCCAAAGTCTGTTGTAGGTTTTTTAAAGTGAATTTGTTTAAAGTGGTTTAAAGGACATTTTAATCCACTTTAGTTGCACGAAACTAAATGTCCAGGATGCAGCTGAATCCATCCCACAAAATGCTGGCAGTCCAGAGGAGATTTGTCCTGCCTTCATTGAATGCATTCTCTGAGACGGTATTGTAGCAAAAGGAACAGCCCCACCACATTTCTGTTTCTGGTCAGGTGTTACATAGCACTGATATGTTTTGGATCATCACTACATAAGTACAGCTCTTGTCCACCTGCAACCTTTACTATGCTCCTTTTCGCCAGGAGCTGATCCATGGTGCTGAAACATGTTTCAGACAGGGATAATGGCAAGTGGGATACTTTGGCTGTGTACCCTACATTTAAAGCACATACCTCCCTCTCCCCAAAATCCCAAGTACTGTAGTTTGCTCAGGATGCTGGGAATTGTAGTTCTGTGATTGGTAAACTGCAGTCGCCCAGATTCTTTGTGGCAAGGTGCTTTAAACATAAGCTTTGCAGTCAGCCGTGAACAAAGTTGATCTGAGCATTCAGGCAGAAAAGAAGTGTGCATTCCTACTTGAATGCGTGAGAGCAGTAGGAAGGTAGTCTCAGCCCTGCTCAACTCAATCCTAATGGGCACCAGACTCAGCTCTGAAGATTCTGCACTGGAATTTTAGCATACAAGATCCTTACAGGAAATGAAGAGAGAATTAAATTGGCTTCTAGGCCTAGTAGAGTATCAGATATTCTCCACCACCAGTGCCTTCCCCATTTCTTACCCCAAGGCACAGAAACTTATATTTAGGGTAGAGGGAAATGAGAACAGGGGCACTGGTTGGAGCACCCAAGATCTTAGCAGAGCATCTTTTCTAGTTGGTGATCAGGGCTATGTCAACACTCCAAACTGGAAGCAATCTGCTGGGACAGAAAGCAAACCAAAGGACAATAGCCAAGTGCAAGGCCAGAAGAAGGAGTAGGAAGCAATACAAAATTTTAAAGGCAAAACAATGTACTGAAGCTGCAGTCCAAGCAAATGCAGTTGGGTGAGGGAGATATGACAAAAACAAGAAGATGTTAATAAGAATTTATGGCTTGCTCTGCTGTGGCAATACAGCAACCAACACAGCCCACCTTAAGCATGTATTTGTGAGCACAAGACTCAAGATGGGTCTGAAAGACTCAAAAGCTTTCAACTGAATGCATAAAAATATGACATTATATGAGTTAAGATGACATATCCTTCTGTAAAAACACCACCCTATGGTGAGACAAAATGGCCACCAGACTCAGCTCTGAAGATTCTGCATTGGAATTTTAGCATGCAAGATCCTTACAGGAAATGAAGAGAGAATTAAATTGGCTTCTAGGCCTAGTAGAGTATCAGATATTCTGTTCTCCAATTTGTATGGAGAAACAGACTCTTCAAACACAGCAAATCCAATTCAATTATGCTATATTAGATGCATTCCCCACTTGATTGTCAGGCTTGTGGTAATACCTTTAAATCTATCTGTTCTAGATTTATAGCCAAATCTCAATGTAGCATCTTGTTGATTTACTGTCACTTTAAATATTTAAAGGCTGCTGCAAATTATCTTTCAATGAACACATTCTAGGCCTTGCATCTCAGAATTTACTGAATAGGTGGGTATGCTCAGCAATTTAAAGGAGCTCTCTCCACTTAAGGAGTTTCTGAAGAATTCTAGATGGGAGTTATATCAAGTAGAACACAGCCCATCACAGGACTCTATGGAAGATTGAACATTAAATTATTTTTATAACAATAATATGAAAATATGTACCGGTACCTATAATTAAATGCTAAATATTACATTTATAGAGTTTTATATTTCAGAGCAAATTCCTGCTCATAAATTCCAGGTAGGTAAACCTGTATTAAATATTCTGTTATGGGTTTGCAGGGGGCAATGATCCCCTAAAATTCCAGGGTGCCAGACTATCTGTTTTGCCAGTTAACTCTGCAGGTTCTTTAAAGGATCTTTGGTAGTCAATATATGAGGGAAAAGATATTTTTATTTGAACAGAATAGGAAAACCTCCTCAAACAGCAACAACAGAAACACTAAAACACTAAACCTTTTTACAACGAGAAATAACCCCAAAGAAACAATTCCCCCTACCAGACCTTCATCCACACCTTCCTCAGGAGCTTGGCTTAGAGAGGTACCGTCAAAGAACAAAGGTAAGTGATGAGAGTCAATATTCTGTCAAAAGGGAAGCATTTAGCATCCAACAAGTCTCAGCAATGTCTGCCCTGGCTTGGTCATGTACACAGAATATTATTAATAGTGACAACAACAACAGCGTTATTATTTGTACCCCACCCATCTGACTGGGTTGCCCATCTGGAAAATGGCAGGATCCCCAAGGAAGTGTTCTATGGGGAGCTGGATTCAGGCGCTAGGCCTGTTGGTAGACCAACTCTGTGTTACAAAAATGTCTGCAAACATGATGTGAAGGCTGGAAACATTAACCTTGTAACTGCAGGGCCTGGAGACAGACAGACAAGTTGTGTATCCATAGCAGTGACCAGAGGAGGAGTGGCTACTGGGAGGACTGCAGAGAGAAGAAACGCCATGGTGCATCTGCAGCATCACAACCAGATGCCTTCATCAGCCTCACCTGCAACAAAACATGTGTCTCCCGCATTGGTTACAGCCACAGTTGACACTATAGGGACGCGGGTGGCGCTGTGGGTAAAACCTCAGCGCCTAGGACTTGCCGATCGCATGGTCGGCGGTTCGAATCCCCGCGGCGGGGTGCGCTCCCGTCGTTCGGTCCCAGCGCCTGCCAACCTAGCAGTTCAAAAGCACCTCTGGGTGCAAGTAGATAAATAGGGACCGCTTACCAGCGGGAAGGTAAACGGCGTTCCGTGTGCTGCGCTGGCTCACCAGATGCAGCTTGTCACGCTGGCCACGTGACCCGGAAGTGTCTGCGGACAGCGCTGGCTCCCGGCCTATAGAGTGAGATGAGCGCACAACCCTAGAGTCTGTCAAGACTGGCCCATACGGGCAGGGGTACCTTTACATTTACCTAGACACTATAACTCTCCAACAGTTTGACTTTACCCTCAAAGATGCACTCTTCCATTCTCTCCTGAGACAGATGTATAGGAAAGGCTGCACTGAGAGGCTGGGGGCCATGACTGGCTGCTACTTTGGACCCAAGTTTGCTGAAGCTGTAAGAGGAGCAATGAGAGATGCTCCTGGGGTGTAATGTTCTGCAGCCCCTCCACGGAAACACCAATGTGGCTGAGTGCCTGGATCCTGATGGAATTTTGCTACCGCTCAGCAGAGATTGGGGTGGCATGTAACAATTCTTTTTTAAAAAAAATACTCCCTCAAGAAATATACTATAAATATTGCTATAATAAATATACTATATATTCCTACACTAACTCATTCCCCGTTTTTCTTTTCTGTCCCCAGCTTGAATTCTTCCTTCGCAGTCCCACCTTGAACATTCAATGACCTGATGCCGTATGACAATACTTAACTACCCACAAATCATTTCCTGCCCTTGCTGTAATTGCATGATAGATAACACCCACTTTTCTACATTAATTTCGTCATAATGCAGGCCCTTTTAATCTATCTAATTCTTAAAGGACTAGCCTCTTGCGCAAGTGGATTTGGATACGTCCGTAGCTTACAGACACATTGTTGAGGATCGTATTTCACCATCTGGGACAGCTTATTGGCCTCTGAAAGTGCCCATTAAGAGGTGGCAGATCTTTTCAAAGTCTGCGAACATGTTTTGAGAACATAAAAAGGCTTGCTGAATAAAAACTTACGTCCACCTAGTCCAGCTCTCTCATTTCTGATAACACTGAGCTAGATACCTTGGGAAAAGTTTAAAGGCTTTTTGGCAGCAGCCTTCCCCTATTGTTTCCTTCAGCATCTGGTATTCAAAAGTATAGGTGGGCTGTGGTTTATCCTCACCTTCTAATAGGAGTGGTCCTGTTTAGGGTTCAAGCCAGCCACAATCTCTTCAAGAATACACCATTCTCGCCCGTCCCCTATCTTAAATTTTCTGTTCTTTTTCAACTGAGACTCAGCAGCCCTTAGTGTGCTGCCGTAGAGTTGGGTTTTTTTTAGTTTTCCTTCTTAGATTTTCTTTTAAAGCTTTGTTTGTATGCCTGCAAACCTTGGGGTTCCCCTAAGCACACTGATTTACCCCCCTGCCATTTCTATCAGCACTCACCACCTAAGCTTGCTATTAAAGGTAAAGGGACCCCTGACCGTTAGGTCCAGTCGCGAACGACTCTGGGGTTGTGGTGTTCATCTCGCTCTATAGGCCGAGGGAGCCGGCGTTTGTCCACAGACAGCTTCTGGGTCATGTGGCCAGCATGACTAAGCTACTTCTGGTGAAACCAGAGCAGCGCATGGAAACACCATTTACCTTCCCGCTGGAGCGGTACCTATTTATCTATTTGCACTTTGACGTGCTTTTGAACTGCTAGGTGGGCAGGAGCAGGGACCAAGCAATGGGAGCTCACCCCGTCACAGGGATTCGAACCACCAACCTTCTGATCAGCAAGCCCTACACTCAGTGGTTTAGACCACAGCACCACCCACATCCCAAGATTGCTATTAGAGGGAATTAAACGATGCCTCAGCATGGAGATGCCATCTAACTATCATTGCCAATGTTTATGTACTTATTTAAAACATTTGGAAATGCCATCAATAAGAAAGTGCCCTATGACAGAACATTCAAGAGTACACTGCTAATGTTTTGCCACCATGAGACCATATTTAAAGTTAATATATTTTTTTAAAAAAATGAAAAGTGAATAAAGATAACTTACGGTATTTACTGCATAATATGACCATTATAGTTTATTCTTATCTCTTATTCCCAGTTTGTTCCTATGCAATTATAGTGTTATTTTTTTTATTTATTGATCTAGGTGAAGCTGACTACACCTATATCTAAAACAGTGACATACATAAAAAGTTAAAGTGTGTGTGTGTGTGTGTGTATCAAGCATAAACATAAAAACAGTTTTAAAACAACAACAGCATATACATAAAATCATTTCAGATCCCAGGCACATACCATATGGGATAAAGATTTCAGAAGGCTTGCTGAATGCTCTCCCTGCTCCAGCATCCCTTTCTACTATATACCATTTTATTTATGTTATACTTCTCTGAATCCTCGAAGAATTCTGTACATTTCAAAGTGGTAAGCCCTTTGTATTATTTATTTCATCACACGGTGCAGAAACCGATTTAAAACATGAACAATCTGGGGACAGGAGAATGAGCCATTACGCGGGTCAACTGCGGGTTAATTAACAAAGACATTTTTCATTGTTAGAAGTTGTTTAGTTGTTCCACATGGGTTTTAACAGTTCCCTAATACTCTGAGAAGGCAGCCAATAAATAAAAAAGCCACCTTCTTAGCACTTCCTCTTATTCTTAAAAGCAGGACGCAGTAATTCAACCCTTTCCATTTGTTACTTCTTTAAACTTTCAACTCACATGCAGCATAGGTGTTTCTTAGAGGATAAAAAATATTAAAATTAAGCTGCAGGTAAAATTACCGTAATTGCCTGTGCTTACCTCCAACTACAAATGCTCATGCAGATCAACGGGCCAGATTCAATGAAATAGTTGCACTAATAGGAATCAGTGCAATGAGTAGCAATATTGCAACAGGGCTTTCCCTCAACTCCTTGCCCCACGTGTCTCCTGAGCCACCCCAAAATCAGCTTGGGGGGGTCAGGAGAACCCTGCAGAATAGCATGTGGTGGGGGCGAGAGGGCAAGCAGAAATGTTTGCACTTACAGAACAATCATAATAACACGACACTGGATTCCTCCCAAAATGTCTTACATCAGAGAGTGTGTCTCCAGACTTTCAGCAGGTCTACAGAAATGGTCTAGAAGACTTTCCCTCCCTGCCAGCTAAGTATGCACTACATATTGGAAGCTGACTGACTAATGAGTAGACGGGAATATTTTCAAATGATATCTGATTGATTAGATGCCAGCTTTAGGTGGATTGCTGCCCAGGCTCATTTAAGGGGACATGTTTTTAAATTGAAGTTTCCTGGCAGTCCTTCAACGCTGCAGCTGTGTCATGTTCTCACAATCTACTGTGACATAAATTGTGACACTTGACGCTCTGGTGCCATCTTATGTGCAATGTGTGACTGAGCCGGCGATAACAGTGTGCCAAATATTCCAGGCTGCAATTGTTATAATGGTTTCCAACAAGTCTGGTCTAATATACATGGGAACAAAGGAAGCTGCCCTACACTAAGTAGGGTCCGTCTCGCTCAGTAGTGTCAACACGGTCTGGCAATAGCTCTCCAGGGTATCAGACAGGATTTTTCCCCAGACCTACCTGGAGATGCCAGGGATGCCACTGAGCTACGGACCTTCTGCTCAAAGTATGTTTTGTTTGTGAGTGTAAGGTATCTCTTATTTGCAAACTTGGTAATGCTGGCCAGACATACATCCTCCATCATATTTGACATCTCAAAGTGTGGAGTTGCTGAAATCTGACCCATGGAATTCAACAGAACTTGGAAACTTCCCTTTTCAGCTATGCTAACTACAATGTTAACCACTGTCTGCCCTACTGGTAGGGTTCTGTGGAAGGAGGAGGCCCACACCACATCTACACTTCTGCCACTGACAGAGGACACAGCAGAAGGTGATGGCAGGACAATCAGGTCTGGTTCAAGCCTGTGAGTTACAATGGCAGTGAGATCAGGTCACAACAGAGCCTAGGCTGGTTCACCTTGCCCCACTTTCAGAACCATTTGAGGGCTTTCCGCATAACTGGGTAGAGGAAGGCCCCCACTCCATCCAGTTCCTCTGCCCCCAGTCCAGGAAAAGAGGGTTGGATTGCTCCATCACACATCCCTTTTAATAGTTAGGGGGCTTCATGTAACCCACCAGGGTTTTCTTCCAAAATCATCAGATATTCTACCCTTAACAACAACAAGCAAAGAAATCCATCTTCCCCAAGTGCTGTGTAAGAGCTGTTGCTTTGTTAGACCCATCTAACTTCTTTGGTTGCAATCCTTTGCCCATTTACATGGGAGCAGGCCCCACTGAACTCAATGGTATTTGTTTATTTAGGTAATTTATAATCAAACTCTAACAAAGCGTGAAGTGGAAAATAACCAGATGTTGCCACCTCTGACTCAACCTGTCACACAGGAATGTTCAGGGCAGGAATAACTGTATTAAAACAGAAGGAAACCCCTTATTCAATTGCCAGTGTGATAAAAGCAGCAGTAGAAGGACTTAGGAAAAATAAAAGTTGCCTTCACTCCATGTCTCTATATTTTGTAAAATCTCGTTGAAATCAGGACCAAACAACACATTACAGAAATCGCATGGTTTGCTCTTCAGTGCAGGATTTTTGAGACACAAACAGCCAGCATGGAGCCCTAATCCAAATTGGGCCTTGGGGTGCATGGGGCGGGTAGAAGTTTTTTAATCCTATCACTGCCATTATGGTCTCAATCCATACTGGAGGGCTGTGCCTACTAATTGCAATGAGGGGAAAGACTCTCCTCCCTGCAAGAGAGGGGAGTGGTTGTGGCCGGGAGCCGGACTCCGCCTCAAGCAGGGGGCGTTTGCCCCCTGCCTCCCACTCACCTGGCTGGCGCCCACGCCCTTGGCCAGGTGCCTTCAAGGGGGCGTGTACAGCAGCCTAAATTGCTGCGGTGCCAGCCTCCAGCCAGGCACGACCCTCGGTGACATCAGGGGAGAGCTTATAGTTGGATTAGCATCAACAGGCTCCACCTACTGGTGAATAAACCCCCTTTGTTTTTTAGACTCACCCCTCTCCGAGTGGGTGGAGTCAGCTGATGTAATCCAATGCCTAAGCCAATACCTTTTCACTTGCTGTAATCAATAAAGTTGTGGCCTTTTCTTGCCCATTAACCTTATATCACGTGTCCTTGTGTTTCATTCCACTGTGCGGGGTTCGGGTCCTCGAACCACAAACTCTTATTAGCTGCAATAAGAGCTCCCCACCACCACCACACACACACCCATTGCAAATAGCAGATGTGAGTGAGTGATCTGGATCAGGACTACAGTTGAGGCAAAGGGGTAGCTCCCCGCCCCCCACTTCAATGTCAGAGTCCCAGTCTAATTGACCCTGCGTCATTATTTGTGAATAAGAAATGCTGCACTTAAGGACAAACAACGTGATTAACATAATGTGCTGCTTATCCTTAAGTGCAAGGTTTCTCATTCACAAAGAGCAGCATAGGACACAGTTTCACCTCTGAGGTAGGTAGATTTGTTTGTTTGTTTAGTATACTACCCTTTATCTGTGGGTGCTGTAAACAGAGATTATATTAATTCAACTTTTAGAACATCTTTCTGGCTCATTCCAAATATTTATTTAAAAAATTAGAATCAGAATCATAGAATCATAGAGTTGGAAGAGACCACAAGGGCCATCAAGTCCAACCCCCTGCCAAGCAGGAAACATTGTATGAAAAATTATTAGATGAGGAACTTCTTACAAGCACAGGATGAAAATAAAATAATAATAATAATAATAATAATAATAATAATAATAATAATAATACTTTTAATTTGCAGTACATTTCAGCTAAATTCCAGAAAGTTTAAGTTTTCATCATTACTGGAATTGAAACGTGTCCCTGGACTGTGCTTCTGGTCCTAAAAATTGTAATGAATCCAAGTTAGGATTGGTTTGTTCTCTGAATCTTGTTTTGACTTTAGCATCTATTATGTGATGGTTTGTGATGGTTTGCCAGTTCAACAGCTGGCAAATCCACAACTCATTCATTTTGTGGCTGAACTCAGAGCAATAACAATTATCACTCAGACAGATATTTGAATCGGTACAAAAAAATTTAGTCTCTTGTTTCTGAGCTTTCAGTCCTTGTCTCACAACTTTTGAAATACGTAGATCACTGTGCTTGTTCAAAGGCATGCATTCAGAATGATTCACAATAAACATATTCTGTTGTATCTCCTGGTCTATTGCATTATTACAGAGTCAGATTCCATTGTGAATCTTTCTGAAAGGGAAACTCTCACTCTTTTAGATGTATCCTGCTTCAGACAGCCTTTTTTATCTAACCCATAATCATTCTTTTCACAGCACATCCTGTCTCATTTTTGTATCCCATGGACAATCTTCGCTTTGCTCTTTTCTTAAACTTAATTGATTTCGCTTGTCCATCAGCCTGTATACTTGATCTCGGATCCAAGCCTCTTTTATCTTATCCATTTGAACTACTGCACACCTTCTTCGGCAATTTCTATGATGTTGGGTTGAAGGCACAAGTTACTACTCACCCTTTGTACTTCACAGCACATTCTGGGGGTGTTGTTTTTTTTAAAAAATGACTCCTGGTTGGTTTTCTGCTTCCAGATACAGTGGTACCTCGGGTTACAGACGCTTCAGGTTACAGACTCCACTAACCCAGAAATAGTACTCCGGGTTAAGAACTTTGCTTCAGGATGAGAACATAAATCGCGTGGCGGCAGCGGGAGGCCCCCTTAGCTAAAGTGGTACCTCAGGTTAAGAACAGTTTCAGGTTAAGAACGGACCTCCAGAACGAATTAAGTTCTTAACCTGAGGTACCACTGTACTGAGTTGTCTGTAGTTGTCTGGGTGTTGATTCCAGCTTTACTACTGTGAACATCTACTTTCCTGGACACCTGGACTAGAGTGATGGCCTCAACATATATCAGAAAGACATGTTCAACCAGGTTGCCTAACATTGTATCTGATACACCACATCACTCCCAAAGTCAACCATTTGATTGAAGCCACACTTATTTTGTTACAATGTAGGCCAGTTTCTCTGTGTATGAAATTTGTACCCAAAACTAGAGTGCAGCTTCTTTTGTAAGCAGGATGTTTGTTTCTTCAAGATGTGACATCTTAGGCCCACTTCAAATTGCTCCTATCATGTCCATGCAGAAAGCACCGGCTTCCCCTGAGAATGTGATGTGTCACCTACAGAGAATGTGATAATATCACCCAAGGCATTCTGAGTTACAGATGTGGTTCCCTAGCAGCCCATTTGGCATTACAGCAGAACATTTTAATTTCTCAGCTCCAGGAATCACGGAAATCAGACTCACTCCCAGGTAAACTGTAACTAACCCCATAAGCAGCTTAAGTCACCCGTTGCATTCCCCATGTGACAACGAGGATGCACTTATGGCAAAGAAGACTGTGAATGTCTGAAGCAGCGCTTAGCTAGTCCGTATTAAGCTTTAGTCATTTTTCTGGTTCGATCTAGATTTATATGAGACACTGGAATTATATGCACATCTGCAAATACTGAAAGCAAATGTTTAGACTTTGGTGGGATATATCAACTCCTGCAACCCAGGGTGGCTGCTTTTCCTTGCAGAGGATGGAAGCACTATTTTGAGAGTATTATGTGTTGCAGGATGTTCTGGTGCAGTGCTACTACCCTTTCGTTGTCTATGCCATCCCATATCTTACATGCATTTTTTACAGCATGTGTTGTGATATGTCCAGATGATTCAACTATACCAGGTGATTAGGCTATAGAGGGGTAGGGTTGGCTTAACTATTGCTTCTCATGGGATCAGCTCCCTGCCGCACCCCATCTCTGATATTAATTCCCCAGCGATGCAACAGTACGATCCCAGAACAGTGCTGTAGCAACAGTGTTCAGCTGATTTGTACAGCAACTCTTGCTTCTGATTTACCCAGCCATGTAATTGTGCAATAAATCAACAGGAAGAAATAAACCATTTTGAACAAGGTAGAAAACGAGCACATCCTTAGCCAGGCATTACTTTTGGTGTCAGAGAGAGTGGAAAATAACAGCAGGGCCAAAGCCAAAGGTGGGAACAGTGCAATCTATGGCAGGATCTGTGTTTCCCCCTCATCAGACTTAATGCAAGATCTCTGTAAACTGTAACAGTGAAATATGACCTCTCTACCCCAGGCCAAAGAAAGTGTGGCTACATCAGTTCCTAGGATCAAAAATGAGCTGAATGTACTAGAATGCACATTAAATAGATATTCATTAAACTGCCAGTGAAATCAAGGTCTGAAAGACAGGAGAAGAATGTATGGCATGGCATGATAACCAGATGCAGTTGCTAATCCTGAAATATAGGTCCATCCGAACCTTCAAGTCTGGTCTGATCATTAGGTAGAGTGAAGCAGATTGGGGTGTAATTAAAGGAAAGTAAATTGTTTGCTGCTAAGAAATATATGTTTTGATAATACCTATCCGGGGAATGCGGTGAGATGGTCCACTAGTAAGAACAGCCAGCCATTGCTATGCCGTGATTAAGTGAGGAATTACTATACTATACTATACTATACTATACTATACTATACTATACTATACTATACTATACTATATTGGAGACAACTCTGTTACCACTGCAAGTGTGTATCAGCTGACTAAAAATCCACATCTGGCACAAGCTGCTAATGCAAGTCAAAACAGCTAGCTATTTTATTAATTTGTTTCTTTGTTTGTTGCATTTATATCCCATCTTTTTCTCCAAGCGTTTGTTTCAAACCCTGAAGAGGCTGAGAGGAAGGGTATGTCAGAAGGAAAACAAATTGATACTGAGTTATATATATATATATATATATATATATATATATATATATATATGTTAGCAACTTTGTATTAATGTAACTTTTTTATATGTAACTGTGTGTTCTGCACCACAGCAGAAACCAACAGTTTGTTGGAATAAGCAAGAGCCTTTAATTAATACAGTACCCACAATACTGGAAGGGATAAGGTACTAGAGGATGGAGGAACAGAGAGCTAGATGCCCTTTCTGAGTTGTCTATTTCAGTTTCGCTTCCACCTTTCCTGCTTGCTTCTGATGTAATCAGTAATGGCTGGTGTTGTTAATTCAAATATACAGTTTAAATTTTACCAGCCTGTTCATTTTCCATGTTGTGAGGCAAACACTTCCTCTGCAACACAGTTTCTACTAGCAAACTCCTTCATTGTCACATACCACATCCACCAGTTGTGTCAGATGGCCCTGCACTCAGGTGCCAATGATGTTTAAAGATTGCACTAGGTAAAATAAATTTTAAAAGGTAAAGGACCCCTGGACGGTTAAGTCCAGTCAGTGGCGACTATAGGGTTGCGGCGCTCATCTCGCTTCAGGCTGAGGGAGCTGGAGTTTGTCCACAGACAGCTTTCCAGGTCATGTGGCCAGCAAGACTAAACCACTTCTGGCACAACAGAACACCGTGACGGAAACCAGAGTGCATGGAAATGCTGTTTAGTGTCCCGCCGCAGCAGTACCTATTTATCTACTTGCACTGGCGTGCTTTTGAACGACCAGGTTAGCAGGAGCTGGGACAGAGCAACAGGAGCTCACTCCGCCACGGGGATTCAAACCACTGACCTTCCAATCGTCAAGCCCAAGAGGCTCAGTGGTTTAGACCACAGCGCCACCCGCACAATAAAAGATTGCACTACCAATACTACAACAGGGTAAGTATTCTCTAATGGTCTACAAGTTTTTGGCATGTACACTACTGAATCTGATGTTACAGGTGTGATGTGATCTTAATGCTTCGTATTCACTGGTTGGAGGATTTTGTCTGTCGCTGTTTGCAAACAAAGCAAAGTTACTGAGCTAGCAGAAAGAGTCCTGTGGCACTTGAAAGAGTGACAGATTTATGTGGCATATGCTGTCATGGACCACAGCCCACTTCATCAGAAGTATGAAATGTATCCTCATGCACATCATGGAGTATTCTAGGGCAGTCTCCTTGTTCTGGCAGAGCTGTAACCTACACTTGTGATTTAATCATTAATACTTGAACTTTCCCGCAAGAGAATTTGCAATTTACATTCATTAGCAATTCTTCAGCAGATTAATTAGATGACTGCAAATTGAATTTTTTTTTAAAGTGAAGTAGCTTTCTGGTTATTCATCAGGATGTGGGGAAACACTAAGAGAAAGCAAGTTACTTGGGGAAATATGTCAAAAGTAATGTTCTCTTCCATTTTTAAGCCTGTTGACATCACTGAGAACAGGGGACTGGCATACCTAATCAGTTCTAATTTTTTTCTCCATGCACAAATTGGAGTTTTTGGGTGCAATGCTATTTTTTTAGGGGGGGAAATAACCATGTGACATATGTGGAAATGAATGCTAATAGAAGTAAGTCCTTTGCTGAAAATGCTAATTAAGCAGTTCAGTCCAATGGTTATGCTTCCATTAATCATGCTTCAGAAAACAAAATCAAGTCTTTTGCCATTTCTGTTCACTATCTGAAATTCAACAGAGCTGAATTCTAAAACATTTTCGTATTCATTTATAGCTTCCTTTTTCATACCTCTTCTCAAGAAAGGAAAGTGGCCACTTCAAGAAGCTGAAAATGGCAATTATGGATCTGTTTCTCAGAAGCTTTTTCAAATGTTTGGTTACTGAAATGTTCAGTGTTTGTCAATAGGATGAATGCTGCAAGATGTAACAGCAGAGAAACCAGTGTGGAACTAGAATTTAGCATTCGAATTCATGGATTAAGATATTATATGAAGATCATTTTTGCTGGAAAGCTTCTTAGCTTGCTTGCTACCCTTTACTAAACAGGATTGCTTTCCAAATTTGCAGGGGTCTCCCTAACTCACTGAGGGTTTGAGACCCATCAACTACCTTCACCTGGTTTAGCTGGTCAGTCAAAGCCATTCCTGGGGTGTGGCTGCTGTCACATGCTGACAGCTTCAAGGAGCCACAGGTGACGGCTGAGCACAGAGTGGGGAACAGAGGTAGACAAACTACACTAGAAAGAGCACAACGTGTCCCACACAAGAGGTACTACAAAGTTCATTTCACTTTTGTACAGAGCTTAGTTTATACCAAAATAATAATGATGGAAATGCAAGGGAACTATGCAGCTGGCAAATCCCATTCCTCCTTAACTGGGCTTCTCAAAAAGTAACTTGTATTAATTTCAGCAGGAATTATAATTTTAAAATGTGTTGGGCTCGTCACCCAAGAATGTTACAGATCTGCACTGTTCACAAGGGAGAGGATGTTCCATCTTGTATTTGTGTGTTTTAAATAACTCTCATTTGCTTCTGAGCTGATCTGTGCTCTCTCTGCTTTAATCTGTGTTTCAGGTTCCAAGCTGCTCCATATAAAACAAAGACCCGTGTTCCCTGTTCACTATACAGTGGTACCTCTGGTTACGAACTTAATTTGTTCCGGAGGTCCGTTCTTAACCTGAAACCGTTCTTAACCTGAGGTACCACTGTAGCTAATGGGGCCTCCCACTGCCACCGGCGCGCAATTTCTGTTCTCATCCTGAGGTAAAGTTCTTAACCCGAGGTACTACTTCTGGGTTAGTGGAGTCTGTAACCCAAAGTGTTTGTAACCCGACATACCACTGTAATGCAGAATCCTTTGGGGGATGAAATTTACAAGCACGGGACCACCTCCAGAGTGGATTATGCCTGCCAAATTGCAGCAAATTCATCAAAGGTTTCATTGTCCTTTGTAATACCTTATGGAAGGTGGAAAGGAGGTTTCTTTTGCCCATTCTTACCTTAAATTAATTAAGGGTGTGTATTTTTGCCTGTACAAGCTTCACACCAGCCTTTCCTTTGGGCCTGTCTTGTGATAAACCTTATGATGTAAGGCTGCCCCAAATGTTGCCTCCAAAATTCCAAAGAGTTCTTGGGAGCGGGAATATAAAGCAGAGCAACACAGAACTTTAAAAAAAAAAATCTTTAATGACTCTTTCAACTTCTCTTTTGTTTTTAAGTACAGTGGTACCTCAGGTTAAAAACTTAATTTGTTCTGGAGGTCCATTCTTAAACTGAAACTGTTCTTAACCTGAGGTACTACTTTAGCTAAGGGGGCCTCCCGCTGCCACCACGCGATTTATGTTCTCATCCTGAAGCAAAGTTCTTAACCTGAAATACTATTTCTGGGTTAGCGGAGTCTGTAACCTGAAGCATCTGTAACCTGAAGCGTCTGTAACCCGAGGTACCACTGTACCCTGTTTCAGTGGTTTAACAGCCACAGCAGCGAAACAATCCAGTGCTCCTCAAGCAGCCTTTGGGCTGCCTCACTTGCTCCAAAGTTTATGCACCTAGAGAATCATGGAATGGTAGAGTTGGAAGGGATCCCAAAGGTCCAACCCCTGTAATGCGTGAATCTCAGCTAAAGCATCCATGACAGATGAATAAGCGATATGGAAATATATGAAGCTATAAGGTACCAAAAATACAGGAACAGCAGAGCCAGCGGCGGAGCAAGCCGATCGGGCGCCTGGGGCGGCGCATGTGCCCTGTGCCCAGGGGCGGGGCCAGCCGGGGCAGAACGCTCTGTGGGACCTCCAAGGAGTCAGTCTGCCTGCCTCCTCCAACTCAGCAACCCTACAGCTGAGGGGGAGGCGACGGGCGGACAGTTTGGGGCAGCGCGGAGCCTGTGGGTGCCCAAGCAGCTGTGTCACTCCCAGGAGAGACACGTGGCTCGGGCATGTTGCAGGCCCACGGTGAGTGCTGCCCGGCATTTTGTCACCCCCCCTCAGTGGTGATTCCCAGGGCAGATAACCCCCCACTGCACTCCCCCTTCCTGCGCCCCTGAGCAGAGCAACACAAGATTGGGCTGATCTGAGGCGAGGCATTATTGGCACTCTGGGAGATGGGAAAGGCTCCCCAATGACCCTGATTCACCTCATTATTTGACCCACATGCACCGCCAACACATATCCCTGTTATTTACCCTCCTAAGAGCTGGTACAGTAGTACCTTGGGTTACAGGCGCTTCAGGTTACAGACTCCACTAACCCTGAAATAGTACCTCGGGTTAAGAACTTTGCTTCAGGATGAGAACAGAAATCATGCAGTGGCAGCAGCGGGAGGCCCCATTAGTGGTACCTCAAGTTAAGAACAGTTTCAGGTTAAGAACGGAACTCCAGAACGAATTAAGTTCTTAACCTGAGGTACCACTGTATTCACTTTTAGCCCTTCAACATGGAAACCAATTTGTTGTTTCTTTTTAAATATGATATGATTGATTATATATATATATAATTTAGTATCAATCTGTCTCCTTTTCTGACTCCCATCCTTCTCTGTTCCCTCTTGCCTTCTGCTTCTATTCCTCCTCATGTCAATCCCTCCCCATTATTTTTTTTAAAGAATGGTGATGATGACGATGGTAGTAAAAACCATTAAGGTCAGAACACGACCCAGGAATGCCTGGCAAGTTGAACAAGAATAGGATCTTGCTGTGGCTCCAGCTTTGCAAGTTGTTAACTTGTTTGGCTGCAGCAAACATTAATTCAGAGGCTGATGCTGCCAAGTCACAAAGATAGAAGACACATTGCAGAAAACAGCAGAGAGATGTTTAGAGCTGGGGGGAGGACCTGAGTTCTATGGCTCTGAATGACTGCCATATTTGAGGTCATCACAGAAAAATCTTCCCAAAGGTCAGATTGACCAGCAATGATGATGAATGGTTCCTTCTCTTGCACTCTGAGTTCTGGAACCAAATTGCTGCCAAAAACATATGTAGGCTATACTGGCGGATATGTAACTCCCATCATTATTTTTCCCCCAAATGATAAAAGCATCCAGTGGGAGGGGGCACTCTAATTTGATAGCAAAGAGGCACAGATTGCAATCTGACTCCCAGTAAGTTTCCAAGCACAATTCAAAGTGTTGGTGCTGACCTTTGAAGCCCTAAACGGCCTCGGCCCACTGTACCTGAAGGAGCATCTCTACTCCCATCGTTAAGCCCAGACACTGAGGTCCAGCTCCGAGGATCTTCTGCCAGTTTCCTCACTGAGAGAAGCGAAGTTACAGGGGTCCAGAAAGAGGGCCTTCTCGGCAGTGGCACCCGCCCTGTGGAATGCCCTCCCACCAGATATCAAGGAAATAAAAAACAATTTGACTTTTAGAAGACATCTGAAGGCAGCCCTGTTTAGGGAAGTTTTTAATATTTGATGTTTTATTGCCAGCCAAATGGGTGGAGTATAAATAATTGTATTATTTATTATTATTATTATTATTATTATTATTATTATTATTATTATTATTAGGTTGATCCTCCTCAGGACACTTAGTGTGTGTTGGAGGTGAGCACCAGAGTTCAGCCATGAGCAAGGTAGGCCAAAAGAAATGTAGCCTCCTAGTGCTGACAAAGAACTCAGGTAGAGGGAAGGTTGTCTTTTAACTAGCTACCTGACTGCTGATCATTTAATAAAACTATGGCCCTTAGGTTCAGTCCAACTGATGCATCTCATGTTTTCATTCCAGGATGCTGGAGTAACAGAAATTTGGAACTGCCATTCAAAAAGCAGCAAAGAGCAAAACTTTATTTACAAAGTTTGACTAACACAGAAATGCATTGGCTGCCTGTCAAGCTTCTCCAAAATCAATGCAATTTGCTGGGAGGCTTACAGATTGGTGCTGTCTGAGGAGTAACTTATAACAAAGCCAACTTCTTACCTGCAAATTAGGTCCATTTCGGAATGTAATGAGATTTGTTCGCATTTGTCCTGAAAAGTCCTTATAAGTTTTAAAGCCCAAAGCAGAATTAACTAAATTATTTTTTTTCCAGTTCCCATGAAACTCACTGGGCCTTACTTCTGAGCAGACAGAAATATAGGATTGCAGTGACATTCACAAAACTGGGTGCCTAATTTTCACAGTGGCAGGATTTATAAAATTATTAGCTTGTGTGTGGTTTTGCATTACTTCAGCTAATGCTCAACAAGCTGCATTATTTTAAGTAATTCTCAATAGGCTGAGCAGCTTGCTATTTCGCATGATGTTGGAATATTTCTGAAGAAAGTTAGCCCACTCAAAGACTGAGCCAGTTTGTAATTATGCTTACTGCCGGACTATTGCTCATTATCAGTCCCATTCAAATAGCTGATCAGCTTGCTGTTGTGATTTCTGTCGGGCTATTGCACATCCTCCCCTCATTCAGTGAAATTAGTCTAGCTCAGGCATAGGCAAACTTGGCCCTCCAGATGTTTTGAGACTACAGTTCCCATCATCCCGGACCACTGGTCCTGTTAGCTAGAAATGATGGGAGTTGTAGTCCCAAAACATCTGGAGGGCCGAGTTTGCCTATGCCTGGTCTAGCTATACAACAAGTTGCAAAGCAAATCATCCTTATTTTGTACACCTGCAATTAATGTTCAGAGACCTGTTGCTATATTTGAGATACTTCCTATAAAGGTAAAGGACCCCTGACAGTTAATTCCAGTCACGAACAACTCTGGGGTTGTGGCGCTCATCTTGCTTTACTGGCCGAGGGAGCTGACGTTTGTCCACCAACAGTTTTTCCAGGTCATGTGGCCAGCATGACTAAGCTGCTTCTGGTGAAACCACAGCAGTGCACAAAAACACCATTTACCTTCCTGCCGGACCGGTACCTATTTATCTACTTGCACTTTGACGTGCTTTTGAACTGCTAGGTGGGCAGGAGCTGGGACCAAGCAATGGGAGCTCACCCCGTCACAGGGATTCGAACCGCCAACCTTCTGATCAGCAAGCCCTATGCTCAGTGGTTTAGACCACAGCGCCACCTGCGTCCCTTTCGAGATACTTCCTAGTGGTATGCTATTTAGATCTACAAAAATGAAGAGTTTACATATTCTTCTCCAATCCCCTGTTGCTGTTTTTTGTTGTTTTTTTAAGGCAGGTGTTTTACATGTTAAAAGAAAGTGTATGGCAAGCTTGGAGCAAATACTTTGCACAACATTATTTTCCAGCCACCTACATTCTTTTTTTCCTACTCTGAAACACAATCATTCATTACGTGCTAGCTTTTCTGCAGCACTCTTTAAACTACTATAGATAATACCATTGCAATAATTACACCATGAAGGGGAAATGAATAGGGTTCTTTTGGATACTGACAGGAGACAAAGTATGTATTCATATGAAATTTCAATGAAAGGAGAATTGCTGAAGCAGGGAAATGAAAAGATATGGGAGAGAAGAGGCAAACTTTGCTCCAAGCCACAGACAAAGTGATATATTACTTCAGAAGGGATTAAGATCTATAGGGCCCAGCAGCTGAGACACTAGCTTAGGAAGTGTGTGTGTTTGATTTCCATGTGGCACCAAAGACCCACTGCATAATGTATGTGAGATGATCATATGCCTATGAGTTTGTCAATTCAGTCTCGTGGCCACACTTCCAGTGTGTGCACACCCTCTGGATGCCTGCACTCTAGAAAGTTCACTGTAAGTAAAGACCCCTGGTTCCATACAGTTTGCAGACTAAAAGCAACAGCAGCAATACCGGTGGTATTTTCTGGATTGATTTCCATTCCAGACACAGGATGAATAAGCTAGCATTGGCAATTGCAACGCCCGTTTCTATTTCTGTCGGAATTCTACGACATACCTAGTCAAATCCTGGGCATTTGCCAGTATTATATATATTTGCCAAAGAATCCATAGTGTTCCTGTTGGTCTCACCACAATACTTGTTTGTTTGTGGATTTATCTGTTTATTTTAATCATATCCTCAGGCTCTGTTGGTCAGGTCACTTGCATTTGTCTTATAACTTCTTGAAGAATTAAAGTTGGGTTTTCTGGGCATTTTCTTCTGGGATCATTTGTCCTAAATGCTTATAGTCCGTTAATCTCTGATAAATTCATCTTTCAAAATTCTGTAATCCTTCAGTATACATGAAGGAGCGTCTCCACCCCCATTGCTCAGCCCAGGCACTGAGGTCCTCCTCCAAGGGTCTTCTGCTGGTTCCCTCCCTGAAAAAAGTGAAGTTACAGGGAACCAGGCAGAGGGCCTTCTCGTCAGTGCAGTCCCTGTGGAACACCCTCTCTTCAGATGTCAAGGAGATAAAGAACTATACAACTTTTAGAAGATATCTGAAGGCAGCCCTCTTTCAGGGAGTTTTTAAATGTTTGATGGGTTTTTTATGTTTTAATATTTGCTGTAAGCCACCCAGAGTGACTGGAGAAATCCAGCCAGATGAGCTGGGTATTATTATTATTATTATTATTATTATTATTATTATTATTATTATTATTATTTGCAGTCTGGCAACAAAATGGTATATGGCAGGGATGATAACCTATTACCATCTTGATGGCTTGTAGAGCACATGGCTCACATACAGGCTTGTCCCAGGTTCAATGCTCTGGTGTCTCCAGTAAAACTGGGAATGTTTCCTACCTGAAACCCTGAAGAGCTCATGACAGTCAACATAGATAATACTGAGCTATATTGACCAATAGTATAAGCCAGCTTCTGATATTTCTATGTTGTTTGGTTGGTGCAAGCTGCTTTCGGAAGGCAGCAAACTTGAAAGGCGGCTTAGAAATTTTAAATGAATGTATGTTCTTTTTCAGATAGCAGACTCCAGCTGGAAACAATTCCTATCAGCAAGGTACTAGTGAACCTATGAAGCTAGGAACACTTAAAACACCACAAGCTGTTGATACTATCAAGTTATCAGTGGGAGGCGGGGGGGGGGTGCTTTGCTGAGGGGAAAGCACGAAGTGGCATTCCAAAGGCACAAAACCTCAGAAATGGCACTGATGTGTTTGAAAGGCATGGATATCGCTCAGGTACATGGCGCGCCATATTTCAAAGCAGATGAAACAATCCAGCCAGTACAGCATCTGCCATGAACAGTCCCCACAGTACTGAGATAAAAGATCGCGAAAACAATAAAGCAAATGAAAAAGGATGGCACTGTGACAAAGTGACAGGCAGCTGCAGCGGAAAAACCCGGGAAACATTGTATTTATTTGCATACACTCAATAAATTTAAGCATGGGTATTAAGAGTTCTCTCCCAGGTGCCTACTACAGATGAGATCTTACCTGGTTTTGTCAAGACAAATGTATTTTCTGTTGAATGCAAAGGGTGGGGAGCGGCAAATTTCAATAGATGAAAGCAGTCTCCCCACACTGATTTCTGGACCTCAGAAGGCCCTTACAGATGGCACAGGATGCGTTTTGGGATGAAATCCATGGGAGAGCAACAACAGGGTGCATTCTCAGCTCTCAATGGAGTTAGTAGGCATGCATTGCACTGTACAGCTGTTTTTATATGTTCTTTATTGTATTGTAAATCACTTTGGAGTACCTCACGGGAAACAAATCATAAATGGAATTGTAGTAATGGAAATGGAAATGTAGTAATAGTAATGATGGTGGTGCCTTGAAAAGGATAGCATTCATAAATCTTATTTAGAAGTACTGTTTGTTTCCAAAGAGTATGGGACTAGTAGATCACTCCCTTCATGAATTTCCCAATTATTGGCATATGGGGTTGGGGGGGGGGACCTGCTAAAGAAAATGTCTGTCTGTCTGTCTGTCTGTCTGTCTGTCTGTCTACTGGTGTAAACAAATAGCTTTCACTGCCATCATGACTGTGCACTGACTTATGTTAAAAAACGCATGTTCCTTGGTAGCACTGCTCTTGAGTTATTGAAAGCTGAAGTTGCAGAAAAAGCTGCAGATCAGCTGGGACACAAATGGAGCAATGCTAAAGCCCCCTATGACAGGCATGCTAAAGAGCTGTAAAGCTGCATGATGGAGAAATAGTAAGAGGAATTATTTCCTCAGGACAGGCTATGTCCTTGGATAAATAGGAACTTGCATAGGGAAGATAAATCCCCTCAACATACCGTTGAGGTTAATGGACACCATATATCAGCTAAACTGCAAATTAATTCATTTGGTGGCTCATCAAGCAACCACAGACACCCCAGGTGTGTCCAAAGGTAGGAGACATAATCCTTCAACTACCCACCATTCTGACCAAAATCCACAATCTACCTGGCATTCTTTTTGTAAACTTATTTAAGGGGTTCCCCTCCCCATCAAGTGATATATAAATTTTATGAAACAAACAAATAAACAAACAAACAAATAAATAAATAAATAAGAAAAGTCAACAGTACACACAATTCCACAGCCAATACAGTACAGTAGAGCATATCTGAATGACAAAAAAAACACAACTATAGATCTAGGTCTGTGACTCAAAGAAGAAGAGTTTGGATTTGATATCCCGCCTTTCACGCCCCTTCAGGAGTCTCAAAGCGGCTAACAATCTCCTTTCCCTTCCTCCCCCACAACAAACACTCTGTGAGGTGAGTGGGGCTGAGAGACTTCAAAGAAGTGTGACTGGCCCAAGGTCACCCAGCAGCTGCATGTGGAGGAGCGGAGACGCGAACCCGGTTCCCCAGATTACGTGACTACCGCTCTTAACCACTACACCACACTGACAAGTTGCCCAGTCAGCCCACTAAATGATCTGTAGCATAGCATTTTCAATACAGATTGAGTCATCGTAACAACATAGAAAGTTGCCTGATGTTGAATCAGATCTGGGATCTTTTGCATGAAAAGCAGATAGCCTGCTTTAAGATCCTCCTCCAAAGCATTTGTATTCTCTTGAATAATTGTGACAATGCACACTCTGGAACTGGCTGAAGGAAATGCTCTTTTTTGTCATGTTCACAGAGCGAAGAGACTCAGAAAAGCAATTTTCACACCCAGTCTATGACTTATTCCTTATGTGATCTAGGTTTTGTGTGTAAGATTTAGTGTAAAAGCTACCATCCTTGGCTGGTGTCCTTGGTTGGGCCATGGAACCTACAGAGACCAGACCAAAAGAAAAGCAGAGAAAAGAATTGGCATAGATTTAAGCCTGAGTATCATCCTCTCAGTTGTAAAAGACCTGTGTGAAATATCCACCTGTATGAAACCAAGATTACACCAAAGTTCTGTGATCCTCTTAAAAGAACCAGAGAGTGCACCCTAAGCTGAAATACATCCAAATTCTCTATTGATTACTTTTCATTGACTTAACTGGATATCCTGTTGAGTTCACAGAGCCTAATTGTGCAAATCACTATTCAGTAACCTAGAGGGATTCACAAGGAAGTAGGCCCAGATACAAAATTCATTGAAATTCATAGACGTCTTCCACTGTCTTCATAGGTCAGGCCTTCAGCAGGGAGTATTTTCCTGAGAAAAGGCAAGCAGTTCCTTTTCTTTTTTTCATGTACTATACTTGAATGTGTTATTATATTTAAGGGCAAGTTTAAGTCAAGGGAAAGAGATGGGAGGAGGTGAGGAAGAAATGAAGATTTTTTTATTAAAAAAAGAGTTGTAGAACAAAAATAGCACTCTTAAATGTGTGCTTTCTTGGAATGTTTCCAAATGACTGTAAACTCTCTCAAGGTTTTGAGATTCAGGAAAATAGGGATGTTTATGCCCTCCATTGCTCTTTTATGATGTGCAGAGACAGCCTCGTAAAGATTGTTGTTCCTTTGTAATGATTCATCTCTTTTTCCCCCTCCCAAAGTATTTGGCAACCGCTGGAGGTCCTGGAGCAGGGCCATCTATGAAGCTTGAACTCCAGCTCTCCAGAGTCCTATGCAACACAGAGTTTTAAACTGGAGAAATGTTCAGACAGAGATTTGACTCCTTAGTGTCATATTGTATTGACACAGGAGAGTCAGCAGAATTTATGAAAATAAGAGATTGTGAAGATGAGCGCTAATGGAGTTAGTCCTTTAAAACAGATCAAAGCACTGACTCAACTGCAGATGCAAACACTGTGGATTTACCTCAGCTGCTAAATGTTTGGCAGAACATTCAAATCAACTCCGCATAAATACATTTTTTTAATTAACATTTTCTTGTATTTATAGCCCACCTTTCTTCCACTCCTAGAGCCCAACGTGGTATAGATGTGGTTCTGAGGTTATCTTCCATTCAGTCACTGGCCAGACCCAGACTTGCTTAAGTTCAGAAGTGTAATGGCTTCATGTGCCTCCAAGACCATACACATCCATTCATTTACTTATTTATTTCATAAAATTTATATACTGCTTGATTGTAACACACACACACACCCCAAAACCCTCAGCGTGGTTCATCCATCCACCAGTAATATATTTTGCTGAAACAAAACAGTTCCTTAGATTGCAAAGGTGCAGCTCAATTCTGTTCACCAGTAACATCACTGTGTGCAGTGGAGCTTACTCCTTATTCTGCAAGTTTAGGATTTACAACAAATATCATGATACAGTGCATGTCTACTATGAAGTTGAGCCCCTTTGAGTCCAATGGAATTTATATTCTTGACAACTGCATACAGGATTGCAACCTTTCTTTATATACAGACCACATCAGATGATTACTTGTGATGTTTATCCAAATGCAACTTCTCTGAACAGATTCAGATGCCCATGTCATTCATGTGAATGGTTGTGATTATCATATGATAGTCTGATTATCTGGTGTTTTTATCATGCTGTGACTCACCACAAAGTAGTCCTTTGTTCTCCTAAGAGAGGAACAAATTTTCCTATGGTGGAGATGGTCTTGGGGTTTGGGGGTTGTTGTTGTTGATTTCAATAAATGCTCTGTTTATTTATTTCATTCTGTTTATGAATCACTTCCTATAAAACAGCTTGAAACAATTCCATATATATAAAACCAATTTCAAATCTAATACAGATACATGACCAATATTCCCATAGGCTCCTTGGGGGCTGTGGTGGTGATGGGAATAGGGAAGAGATGTTTGAGAAATGTAATGTGCCGAGTAATTAAAGCAGTAAGTGTCACCTTTTTCTTTTGTAAGGAGCAAAAGGAAAACCTGATAGCAAACAGTAACAAAGTCTCTGTTCCATCACTCCAGTGACTACCTTCTGGGGTATAAGCAGGTGAGTGGAATCTGTTCATGAGCCTTGGAGAAGTATAATGAGAAGCATCTGCACTGCTGTTTTTAGCCCTTTTCATGAATTAGGCTCCAAATGTTCAAATACAGAGAGGAGAGCTGCATGAGTTGGCCGTGCACCTATTTTCATTGCCCTTTCCAGCTCTGGCCTCAGACCTTCTCATATTGGGCTAAAGATCTGATGAGGAATCTGTACACATTCCGCTATATGCACATAGCATCCTCCATGCAACCGGGTGCAAGTGGGGTGATGGCTCTGAATCATGTGGCCCATGTTCAGCTGACTGGGCAGAGGTTTCCTCTCTGTGCATAGGGGTCTTGGGATGAGGACAGCAGCAGGCAGTAGGGACAGCAACAGTGGAACTCTCTACAGAGGACCTTCTTCTGTTTTGAATGCAAGCTCGAAGTCATCTTGAGCTATTTCATTCATCCTGAAAACAAATGAAACTGTGGGTGGGATTCCCCTAATGAGCCGCATCAGCAAAAGCCGCATCAGCAATGACGTCCACTTGTGCAATGGGGCTTTCCCTCCTCTTCTCCCCCATGACCCCCAGAACTGGCTCTGGGGGGATTGAGAGAACCCCCAAAACAGCACACAGGGGGTGGAGAAGGGGGGAATCATTCCATATGACAAGCTCCAGTGACTGCAGAGACGGAACATTTGTCAGAGCACAATTCCACCTGATATATTGTGCTTCTACATAATAAAGCTTCCTTCTTCTACACAAAATACTTGGAAAAGAGAGTAGGTGCTTTCATAGGAAGATACATATTCCAGATATGCTCAAAAACACAAACACTTCTAACACATGCCAAAATGTTTTCTTCCATTGTAGAAACCAGCTGTGAAAGTATCAGTATGAAACAGTCTTTTTTTTAAAATCCATTTATCATCCGATTTTTGCAATGTTGCTTTATCAGCCTGTTTGCCAAGCTTACTTGTGTATGAATGTATTGCTGCTCCAAGGTTAGAAATATTCGTTCTATTTTAATATTATTATTTTTCACTTGTGTTGAAACTGTTAAAATTCACTTGTTGAAATTGCATTTACAGTCCTCAATTTTTTATTTTAAAAAATGGAGAAAGTAAGTGGACAGTGATAAGAAAAGGGTATGTCTGCTGACACAGATTCAAGTAGATTAGATACTTTTATGCATTCAATTTCGATTTGAGGGAAATAATAGCTCAATCACACTTTGGGGGAAAGGAAGGCGTTCCAATGAGGAAATCTTATATGGTCAATTCTGCTCTGGATAATGTGAAAAAGATGAGAGCTGAAAATACTAAAGATTATATCTTTCGATGATATCAACATGGCGAATGAAAAGCTATGGGATGGCAGGCTGGATCTCACCAGCAAGCTCTACCAAGCATAGATATTCTAGACACAAAATGTGCAGTTCAGAAACTTCTCATGTCCAGTCAGAAAAATGTAGAGATGGGAAAGAAGGCACATTATGGTGTATGTGTTTATTGATTTTTATTTATTTATTGCAGTTATACCCCACATTTTTCCTCCAAAGAGCTCTAGGTGGCATGCACTGTTCTGCCCCTCCTCATTTAATTCCCGCCACAAACCTGTGAGGTAAGGACAGGCTGAGAGGCAGCGACTGATCCACAGCCACCCAGTGAGCTGCATGGGCAATTGGGGATTGAAACCTGGTTTCCCAGGTCCTAGTCCAGCCCTCTAACCAGGATAAAATGGAGACAAGGTGCCATCCACATGGTTCTCCCTAAACTTTCTGGAGGAAAGGTGGGATATAAATGTAATCGGATTATTTACTAATGCAGCCTTAAAAACAGTTTAAAACAAATTGCAATCACAACTACAGTGGGTTCAAGAAATTTATATCTCAAGTGTCAAAGGTAAAGACGTGCATCTTTAACATACAACCCAAGCTGTACAATGAAGATGTCAAAGGTTGCCTCTGTGGAGAACAGCGACATAATAGGTACAGAGTAAAAGACCCCAGCAAAGCTTTGAGCTTTATAACCTCAACAGCTTCAAACTGCTGACTGGGGGGGTTTTTCAGTCTTTTTTAAAAAGTTCGGTTGTTGCTACTTGAAAGTGTTAGCATACTGTTAAATATGAAATTCACTCCATTAACTCAGTTTATAAAATATGCAGTACGCTGTGGCTTTGAATAACTGGGAAACCTACGACGGCCTTCAAGAGTTCTAGCTTACAGATCATTCAAGTTTCAAGTCTGAGGGGTTGCATGGGTGTACAATATCTACATAGCTATTTAATAATAACAATAATAATTTCCTAGCTAGGTTTCCAGTGGAGCAAGTGCTGCCAGCAGTTTAAAAGGCCAATATTTCAGTTAAAGCAAACCAAAACAAAATGTTACCTACTATAAATACAGTCTCAACTAAGAAATTTCCAGCATTTAAATAGCCTCCTACCCAGTGTTCAATGACCTGCAGTGGGTCTCCAGGGTTTCATACACAAGTCTTTTCCAGCCCTACCTAAGGATGCCAAGAATTGAACCCAAGACCTCAGGTGCTCTGCCACTGAGCTTCCCCTAAGCTCCTAACAACATCTGGAGAGCATCACGTGTGCTACCTCTGCTCAACGACATAATGAGAATTTGAGCAAAACATGTAACTTAATGAAGCTCATTATACACAACACCAGTGTTTTCTCATGCAAACATCTGCATTGTTATTCTAGAGCATGATTTTATTTGGGTATCTGCTAGCTTTAGTAGTTCGCTGCCTAAGGAATGCAAGTTGGGGAAATAAACAGGGTGAGGAGACCAAATGGAGGCAAGAAGAGAGGGCAAGCAGAGGTGATGAGACAAACATTCAGCGTCTAGTTTCATTATAACTGTCTGAGGTGTCTGCCTGCTCCATAAATAGAAGAAAGCAGACCTCTCATTTCATTTCATTCATGTGGTTTGAGAGACAACAGGCCTCACCAGCTGCAACACAAGATATCACACACACACCATGAAACAAGATTCTTTTATCTCCCTCTTAGGAAATGAAAATATGGACAAGTTTGCTTTTCGAGGGTGCAGAAAGCCACAGAAATGTGAAAGGCACTTACATAAATAATACTCACATTTATTTCCCACCATGTCTATATTTACCTTTACTTGCCACTTTCAGTAGCATAAAACGGAGCATTTCTAGTTTGTCACAAACGGGCCTTTTATTAAAGGCCAGGGTTGAAATACCTTTGTAACAATTCTTCCTATCAATAAACAAGCAAGCTTTGCACTATACAATCCAGACTTTGTCACATTTAGGGTTAGCAAGCTCGTAACCTCATGTTTGGGCCAGATGGTTTGCATTAGAATGGGCACCTTAAGAATAAACACTGCTCTCTGCCTGGAAACTCAATTGATCCATCTTGCCAGACAATGTACAGAAAGAGCAATGGCATGTAGGCTGCTCAGGAAAATTAAATTTGCTAAGACTTAAAGGACCTTCTTTGTCCTTCGGTTAAAGCTAATGTTTTCTTGTTGGGCCAGTCCAATTAATCTGTGGCTATATCCAGCACTCACTATGCAGTTTGACAATGGCAAAAACTGAGTATCCCAACACACATTGGGTAAAAGTATGTTAAAAACCGCACCACTGATTGAAATGCCCTGAGAAATAGCTACAAATCATGAGCACTCTTATAGCTGCTGGTTGAACTTCTGTCATTAGGCAGATTCCTGACTAATTCCCCAGGATATTTGGTTGATGGCTGATCAATGGGTTGGGATTTGGTCCTCTGAGAACCTGAGATTCCTCTTTGGTGTTTTAAATGGGACATGCAGTACTGTTGCCTAAACATTTGAGTCCCTCTTCATAACCATGCCTGATTTGTAAAAATAAAATGCTTTACCTTTTATTATTATTATTATTCTGTCCACTAATGAACTTTGACTTGAGCCTGGAAACGATTTGATAGCCAATGCAGTCATGCCAGAATAGGTGTTATATGTTTGGACTATCCTGTCCCAGTCAACAATCTGGCTGCCATAGTCTGCACCAGCTGCAGTTTGGAAACTTCACATGTATAACAGATTGCAGACATCCAGCCTAGAGGTTCCCAGAGCACAGACAACGGAGGTTAGTCTGTTCATGTATATTCTGCCTTTCATCCATGAATGTCAAGGCACCATTCATGTCGTTTCAAGACTGCCTTCCATCTAGGCACCAGCCGGACACAGGCAGTGTAACTTCATCAAAGTTCCATCAAGGGTCTTCCCATTTTCTGGGACAAGGTCTCTAACATATAGAACAACTTATCAAATAGATCACCATTGTTTTATGGGCTCACCCCACCCTCCTGTCAGTTTCCACCAAGAACATTCAGCAAGAATGTGGAGAAGTTCCATGTGATATTTATCCACATAGTGACCAACTCCCATTGTACTTTGACTGCATACACTCTTAACGTTTACACTGCATCCAGTATCTATCCTGTTGTTTCTTATAAAATACTGCATTTTGATGCCTTTCACCCCAAACCAGCTTCAATATTAATTGAGAAAAAGAACGACCTAGCTGCGATTTAAGCTGGTAATGTGTACACAGTCTCAGTGTAGAGCACTTGGCAGGAGGAGGCTGGTTTGAGAAGCATCTGTCATGGCAAGAACAACATGACTCAGTCTAGGGGGAGAGAAAAGCCATTCAGTCTACTTAACACAAGCCAAAAGTCAATCTAGGGGAGAGAAACCATCTAATCTACTTAACACGGGCCTCTGGTTTGAGAACATTAGGAAAACGGAGGCTTTTTCCTTGCAGAAACTGCCTGCATTACACAGTGAATGTATTGCCCATTTCTACTGAACATGTGCAAACAACATGAAAAAGTCAGAAGATGGAGTGAAAGAATCACAAATCGCAGACCGCCTGAGCATGAGCATGGAGCATTCTCTCCTGCCCCTCCTGCTCCTTGCTTTTCTCTGGAGTTCCTGCAGTTTCATATGAGTGAATACATGACAGCTAGCCTTCTAAGATTTGACAAGTACCTATGTACTGTGTGAAATGAATATCTGCTTCAAACAGAACAGGAAGAGGACGAATAGCTTCCCAGGGGTCTGACAATATTCACTCTATTTTGAAAGGTTAAATTACAAAATATACTAGGATTTCTACCTTAGGGCCAGTGCTGATTTAATACAGCTATTCTGCTAACCATGGTTAAGGGTTCAGGACTGGGTGGTAGTGGGCTTTCTCTTCCCCCAGTATCTTCTCTCTCAAACCGATCTTTTCCCTGCTTCTCTCACCAGCTTTAACCCCAGTTTGAGGTTACATTGGCAGCAACCTTAGTCTTAGCTAATGCACACAGCATGGGGAGGGGGGGCACACAGGGTTTGAAGCTAGTAACAACACCCTGGCTGTTTTCAAGTACTGATAACATTAACCATGATTCAGATCAGTACATAACCATGGTGAAGGTGTCAGGGGGAATACAAGCCAAATAAGAAGTTCTAGGGAGAACTTCTACAGCCTAGTCACATTTACATAAGCACAGTTCAGTGTTCAGTTTTTGTTGACTATATAGCTGCTGTGATTAATGCATTTCCTCGTCATAGGCCTCTGTATAAAAGGTATTACTGATGGCAATTTCCACTCGGATGGTACAGAATACATATTTGAGGGGGGGGGACATAGCAGCAGTTCATTATTGTCTTCTATATCCATTGGCTAGTTTTGATGATGTCTTGAGTCCAAACAAGCACTGGGTTGGATATGTGTCTATTTCACTTGGAGAGGACACTCTCCTGGATGTGTTGGTGTATGACTAGGGGTGACACAAAGTTTGTTGTGTGCACAGCCTTATTCATTTTTACATATTTTGACGCTTGTTGTATGCACATAGTAGGTTGAGTCAGGCCATATAATGGAATCACAGTTTAGGCATGTCTTCGGAATCTTCAGAACCTACTGAGAAGCCACAGTACTCCAACAACATGTAAACAGTAGCTGTTTATATTGGACTTCAGTCCCATTCATTGTAGTGGAACCTTCTTCCATACAAGTGGCATAGATCTGTCAACTATTAGCATTTCCATATGTCATTTTCAGTGCAGCTCAAATATAGCAACTCTGATTTGTGTCTTATTTGCCTGTGACTCTGATTGAGACTCAAAAGAAGACAGCTGGCATTGCACAAGTACAGCAGAAGGTTATAGCCATGGAGACTTGTGTTTTAAATTTGTAACACAAGAGTGGGGATTTTTACAGAGAGGAAGAAACATATTGAGGCCTTTCATGTTCTTTGAATTCGCTCAGCTTGGAAGTCAGATAAATTGTGCAATCCCATTGTGTTTATAATTGAGGCTAGTCATTAGTCAAAGCTAAATAAGCCTGAATCTACATCTGTGCTGCATCACATATCTATCTTTATTCCAAAGTTATCCAAGTAAACAAATCAATAGAAAGTACCAGTATGTTGAATTTCCCTCTCACTCTCTGAATTTAAAGAATGTATCTTGTTAAATGTGTATATTATATAGTACACTTGTGACTTAAATTACATTCCTTTATAGATCTTTTTCTTACCAGTCTCATTCACCATCCCCACTCCACCAGAACATACAAGGTTCTATATATGAATCTTGTAAATATCTACTGGTTTCAGGTAGCCATCCCTGGTACATAAAAGTCCTGTTTTCTTGTGAGGATGAAACCATTTCAGTCATTACTAAAGCTTACTGGGGCTCCCTTGTAGTTAATCATACAGCACAAAGGAGCATAAACATCCCTGAGGAGCACATGAGTAGGTGGTGTAACTTCTCAAAGACTAGACAGGGTAAATAGAAATGTTGGCTGATAAACTGAAAACAGAAAAGCAAGGCTTTCAGAGTGAAAGGGACCTGAAGAAACGGGCAAAGTAGGTCAGCAGATAAACAAGATCTCCCTTTTCCCTTTCTCAAATATTATGGGCACTCCCAATATTGAAGGGAATCCAGATCATTTACAATTCTGAAATTTTCCACGGATGCCCTCCCTTTTTAACATTTCTTTGCTGGGTTCACAACTAGGCCATAAGTCAGGTTTCAAAAAACGTTTCTGTGGTTTGGAAATCAAACCAAGAAAACTTGTCCTCCAAAGAACCCTGAAGAGACACTGTGCGTCATCTTTGAGCAGTTTTGCACTTAAATTTACTGTAGTCACTATTTAATTTAACTATTTAATTTTTCACCATGCCAAGACTTACACATGTAGACACGATACTACATGCTGCTGTAATAACATGCAACTACATACCATGATAATATGAAAACTACCTTGGTCCCTTTTTGCTAAGTCAAAGAGAGTGGTAGAAGGCATGCAAAAGATCTTCATTTCATTTCTCAACATCTCCAGGTAGGGCTGGGACAGACTCCTATCTGAAACTTGGGAGACCAGCTGCTGGTCCCTGCAAACAATGATAGTACAATAGTCTGACACGGTATAAGACAGTGCCAGTTCCCTATGTTCCTATCCCTAATGAATTTTAAAACCAGGAGTTTGTCCTTTAGCCTTTGCAAAATGGGCAGTCAATGGCAGCAAGCAGATCAGCAAATAAATGGATGAGAAGGACAATTCCAACTCTGTTATTTTCAATTGCACAATACAAGATGAGGATGCTTCTCCATCTCATTTCTGAAACAATTCTGCCTTTGTAACCACTAAACACTGTGGTGATCACCAGACAAATAGAATTTTCTGAGATATTAACTGTATTCATTTAGCTATATTAACTTAACAATGAGCAATGAAGGCTGGTGGTGCAGTCCTTTCTGAAACTTGATAGACCTAGTAGTTAGATTGGTGAAAGAAACAGCTGCATCTCTTTGGCAATATTAAGAACTCTCCACAATACTTCAGAGAGCCAGTTTAACTGCATCAACTATCCAACTGCATCAAGTACCCATTTAAAGGATCATTTAATAAGCAGTGCAATTATCTGCATTTCACATCAATTCACATACACACACACCTGACATCTTGATAGAATTGTCAGTTTTTTAAAAGTCTGAGTTCATAATCCCATTGCACAGATTAGTTTCAGGCCCACCTGTTCAGCCATGGGCCATATGCACCATGCATACCAATGCAGGCTTCCTAGTGGTCCTCACTAGCTGGATGAGGAATCATGCAGTTTTTGTCCATTCATGATTCCCCAGCCTGATTTGGCAGCCAGGCCTGAGAGTTCAGAGCTGCATCAAGCAATCAGTGCTAGTGCTGATCAGCTGTTCAGGGTGGAAAGCAACAGAATGAATGAAATGCCCCTGATCCCCTTAAATTTCTAATCCACATGATTGATGATTGTTCAACCGGGGATATGCACTCATGACCTCACTTCCTGTGGATAGGGCCAGTGGCTACAAATGGCAAATGTTCTTCATTGCTTCTTATTAAAAGCACATCCTCTCCGGCAACTCATCATTCTAGGACTACAGTCCTTTCCAAATATATTATCACATTCTCCCTTCTTCTGGAAGGCCTGGAATGTCGCACCGCTCAGAGATTGGGATGGCGTGCAACACTGTTTTCGATATGGGCAAGAGTCTCCACTATTTCCATCCTTGGTCATCCATCCCTTCTGACTCTGCTGTAGGAAAACCTTGCTGCACTCTCTAAAACATCTGTGGCCACAGTCAATGATACAAATATTGCAGTGGGAATTATGATAGCCAAAGGACATAATCTTGGGTCCTGTTTCCAAGCTAGTGAGAGCATTTATTGACTTCCTTACATCCCTTAAAGTTATGAGTGATAATCAATATGGTTAGAAATCCAATCTGAGCAAATATGAGTTGTGAATGGAATAATATTCTTCTTCACAAGCTTTATGATATTGTGCTGCTCAGTCGATTCTCCTGCCTTAAAATACCCACTTCCCAAATCCACTTATCATGGAATTTTTGTTGCTAAATTACATGGGCTGCACATCACCCATGATGCACGCATGTATTTTTCAACCCATTTTAATTTAAAGCACATGTAAGTAGTGACTGGATCTGCTCAGGCCCCTACTCAAGGTGTAATACACTAGAACAATTCACTAGAAATTTATGTTCTACAGCCCCAAATTAGTATATTGTCTATTTAAATATAGCTTAATGCATAGACAGATTTGTTTTGTTTTTAAGTTGTTTTATGATCTGGGATGGTGTGAACAATGAAGAGAAGGTTATAAAGAGAAGCTGAGGATGGCATACTTGGCTCTTCTTCCCATCTCCTGTTTTATCTTCACAACGATCCTGTGAGGTAGTTTAGGCTAAAGTCACCTAGTAAGATTCAAAGCTGAACTAGATTTGATCTTCCTAGTCATGGTCCATCATTTCTAACTATTGTGCCTACTTTATGGGAAAACTTTCATCTTTGTACTCATGTATCTGTGCAAGGTTTTTTTCATAGATACATGAGTACAAAGGGTTCCTCGTTGGCCTCTTTTTTATATTCTTCTATTTGTTCTATTGATTTCTATTCTAATATTTTAAAAAAGCTCAAAGTGAAAACGTTTGAGACAGGATACATAACTGTGAGGAATCATACTGGGGATGTATTTTTAGCCCATTGTGGCTTCTTCTGATCTATGAACTTCATGATTAACACAGGAATAAAAGGCATGTTCAGACTCCCGTTGATACCCAGCATGCACTGTGATCACAGGAACATAGGAAACTGCTTTTTACCTTTAGTCCATCAGGACCATCATCTATACTAACCGCCAACAGCTCTCAAGAGTTTCAGACAGGTGTCTTATCCCAGCCCTACCTGAAGATGCCAAGGAGTGAATCTGGACTCTTTTGCACACAAAACATTTTCCCATCCAGTGCACTATTATCCTTCCCCTCACTCCTCTTCTGCTCTCAGCATATGGCACATTGTAGACGAGATAATATGGGTTAATATCCCCATAAGGTAGTGAGGTTCAGCAGACCCTGCTGTTCTTCATTTAACAGCTCTGCTATCCTATGACTATGTCTCTGTATGGATTATGGGATGTCCGAGATATACTGGAAATGATCCCTCAGCGTTTTACTCATAATTATTAGGTTATTAAGTAAATGAGGCGTGCATTCATTTCAGAATAGCATGGAAGAAATGCTCGGCTTGCGAGCTTGTGCTGTAGATGATAACAGCCAAAGAACTCTGCATTTGCCATATGCTATTGCAGCCAAAATCCTGGAGGGTAATAGGAAGCAGCAAGCTCATCTGAATGGCCACCCGTTTCAGTGGCAGTGAAAAGAACAAAGCTGAGAAACATTACATTTGGTTTTAGCTCCATGAGCATCATGGGTTTAGAAGGTGAGCTGATCTAGTACCTCCAGGGTACCAAGCGAAACTGAATGAGCATCACATTTCAAACACCCAAAGCAAACTGGGCAGTGGATGAGGAATCAAAATTCTTGTGTGTAATGTAACTTCAGACGTTTTCATCAATGGCCTCAGGGATTTGTGTAGTTGCACCACTACAGCCAACCATCTCGTTACAAAATACGTTTTTAAAACCTAGTAGCGGCATAGTGCAGCTATGACATTAGCAGCTTAAGAAGCCACCTTATCTAAATACACAGCTGATTGGATATGCTCTGGTTTAATGACAAAATTAAATGAATATGACTCATAAAGGCTTGTTAGATAGAGCTGGTGGGAAAATATTCACTCAGGGTATGCTGTATGATAATTTTTTCAGACTGTGATCGAATCATGAAATCCTTAAAAGAACACCTGGAGTGTGAAAGGTTTAAGCCTAATAGCTTTGTAAAATCTTGCCCAGCAGGCAAGGATAATAGCTTAATGTTATTTGCATTTAAGACCAGAGATTTGGGATTCTCTGCAATAAAACAGTAACAGTAAAGAATCTTTTTAAGAATAGGAAGAATGCTGTAATAAACAGTATCTTTTTTATAAACATGTATTAGTGTGATTTTATAATGTGCTTTGTATGAAGTTTTAATTTTTTAGCACTGACAACAAAAATAATGTGTAGCAGAATTTTGCTAGCATTTCATAACCATGCTATATTACATAATGCGTAACAAAAAAACACATTTCTAAAATACAGTATACATATTCCTGTCATAACAAGTTCTATACACCGAAATGTTTTTAAGTTCAATACATCTAAAAAATAACATTTAACATATGAATCAGTAAAGTTGTCTTTGCAGTATTTAATACAAAGTTCCAGTTGACTTTGACGCTTCCCTAACTCTCTCTTTTCTTCTTGGTTCTTTGGTAATAAGTTACTTTGGCAATAATTGCAAAATACTGTATTTTATCCAGTCACTTTTTCAGTGCATGTTAGTTTTGAGAGCACCCAAGTTTTTGTATGCTTGTGTTTTCTTGGCTATATTAAAAGTTGACATCCCAAACACAGCTGTAATCTGCTAGAGAGGTCTAACTTTCTGAGATAAGCCTTGTTGTAGATAGCAATGCTTTAGATGATTTTATATATCATTTAAAATAAATCCATAATATACTTAGTACAACACTATTCATCAGTGTTAGGGAAATACCAAAGGTAGTTTTCAAAATCTGACTTTATAATAAGTATTAAAGGGGACACATGAAACTTCCACTACAAGAGACCCTAAGTCTCTAGACTTGTTCCATCAGGCCCAAATAGTATCAACAGTAATATTAAATTATATTCTTCCATACTTTGATGCAAATAATGCATATCTTTTGCTGCATCTACACCACCACATGTCAGTTTTTCTAATCAAACTCTACTTGATTTCCCATTGGAAAATGCAGTCATTATTTTGAAACGTTTAAGCCCTGACTACAGTGGCTCATTAGCTGCACATCATCCATTCAGGAAAAGCTCTGATGAACAACAATGATCCATTCAGTTCCACGGTTGCTCCTACATAATAATAAAAAGCACTGTGCTATAAAATATTAACAAACGTGGCCTTATGAAAGCAATAGGGTTGTACTTAGTCAAATGCCCTTCTGCTAATGGCACCGTTGCAAAAATGCTGCAGTAAAAGCAATCTGAGAGAAACTTCCCAAGATGTTTTGCAATGTGGCAAAGAACAGGAAGTACAAGCCTCACATTTTGCCTTTGAAAAGTAGGCACAACTTAGGCACAACTGAAAGCAATGTTGTGTAGCTTTGGATAGATAAAACCAGTTTTATCCTTCCAAATAGTTTTAGAGTTTTTCAATGCACATCCAGTAAACCATCAATCTGGGATGCTTTGTAGTCCCTAGTAAAGGTAAAGGGATCCCTGACTATTAGGTCCAGTCGTGACCGACTCTGGGGTTGCGACGCTCATCTCGCTTTACTGGCTGAGGGAGCCGCCCTACAGCTTCCAGGTCATGTGGCCAGCATGACTAAGCCGCTTCTGGCGAACCAGAGCAGTGCATGGAAACGCCGTTTACCTTCCCGCTGGAGTGGTACCTATTTATCTACTTGCACTTTGGCGTGCTTTCAAACTGCTAGGTTGGCAGGAGCAGGGACCGAGCAACGGGAGCTCACCCCGTAGCGGGGATTTGAACCGCCGACCTTCTGATCGGCAAGTCCTAGGCTCTGTGGTTTAACCCACAGCGCCACCCACATTCTTTACAGAGCAGCAATATCTCCTAACAGAACAAATATCAGCCAGGGGAGGGGTGTTATCTGAAAATGACATGAGGAAAGGGTTAAAGTCACACACACACCCAAATCTAAAGTAGTCTTGCTTCCTTCTGGCAGCTATTTACTTAAATGTGAAGGGTCAGCAAATCCAGTCAAAAGATCCCCATCATCTTATCTAGGTTCTGATGTGTGACACACTGCTGTAATGTACAAGTGGGGTTGGTTTGTTTGTTTGTTTTCTATAAGCCTGTCAAGTATTTAGAGCCATAGCAAACATGATAGAATACGAACACAAATACAGAAGACGTTTGGCACCAATGGGAACTTTTTCCTAAGGCTTCCAGCCCTGCACAGAAGCCAATCTCCATGTTGATCTTGGTGGAGGAGTGAAGTCACAAGTCTGCCCTTCCCACGTGCTGCCTTAACAATGAGAATTGAGCTTCCTGCCCCTCTAATTCATTAAGGAAAACCAGATACATAGCTGCCTGCTACATATTAAGCAGTGTCTAGGCAAGTTCTAAGAAACAATGCATTTTAATTTGCCAAGGATAGCACATGAATAAGACCAACTGTTTTATTACCAATTTTATTGCTAACCATAGCATCTCATTAGGGTCGGCATTCTTTGCCATAGTTGATTTTGCCTTTAGAAGCCTTTAGAAGGTTAGTATAAGAAGAGCCTTGCTGGATCAAGCCATCTAATCCATTGTCCTGTTCTCACAGTGGCCAACCAGATGCCCATGGAAAGCCCACAGGCAAGACATGGGCCCAAGAGCACTCTAGCCACAGGCATTGAGAGGCACACTGGCTCCATTACTGGTAGTCGTACTCAGCCATTATGACCTTGACAATCTCCTCCGCCATGAATTTTTCTAACCTCCTTTTAAAGCTAGCCAACTTAGTAACCATCACTTTGTCGTGTGGTAGTGAACTACATTTTGTCTCTCCTTGATCTTTAAGTATTCAACTTCAGTGATTGAACTTAGGGTTCTAGTATTATTAGAGGAAAAAACCTCTCTCTATCCCAGGGATAGAGAGATGGCCCTCCAGATGTTGATGGACTACAACTTCCATCTCCCCTGAACATTGACCATGCTTGCTGATGGAAGTTGTAGTTAAGGAACATCTGAAGAGTCAAAGGTTCTCCACCCCTGCTTTCTCCACACCAAGCAGTTTTATGTCCCTTCTTACTCATATTTTTTTTCTAACCTAAGAAGTCCCAGATGTTGCCACCTCTCCTTGTAGAAAAGCAGTTCCAAACCCTTTGATCATTTTGGCTATTTCTGAACCCTTCCCAGATCTACAATATTAGGGGGGGGCAATAAAGTGATCAGAACTGTATGCAATATTCCAAGTAATAATAATAATAATAATAATAATAATAATAATAATAATAAATTTTATTTATATCCCGCCCTCCCCAGCCGAAGCCGGGCTCAGGGCGGCTAACAACAATCAAATAATCAAACAATCAAATAAACCAACATTCTAAAAATATTTCATTATAAAAATTAATTAAAATCAAGTTAATGGCAACCATTAAGCAAAACTCTGTGCAGGTTGCCAGAGGAGGGAGTCAGGCTGCGCCCTGACCAAAGGCCTGGTGGAACAACTCTGTCTTGCAGGCCCTGCGGAAAGATGTCAGGTCCCGCAGGGCCCTAGTCTCTTGTGACAGAGCGTTCCACCAGATTGGAGCCGCAGCCGAGAAGGCCCTGGCTCTAGTTGAGGCCAGCCTAACCTCTCTGAGGCCTGGGACCTTCAGGATGTTTTTATTTGCAGACCGTAGGTTTCTTTGTGGGGCATACCAGGAGAGGTGGTCCCGTAGGTACGAGGGTCCTAGGCCGTATAGGGCTTTAAAGGTTAAAACCAGCACCTTAAACCTGATCCTGTACTCCACCGGGAGCCAGTGCAGCTGATATAGCACCGGATGAATGTGGTCTCGCAGCGAAGACCCCATAAGGAGTCTCGCCGCGGCATTCTGCACCCGCTGGAGTTTCTGGGTCAGTCTCAAGGGCAGCCCCACGTAGAGCGAGTTACAATAATCCAGTCTGGAGGTGACCGTCGCATGGATCACAGTGGCTAGGTCAGGGCGAGAGAGATAAGGGGCCAACTGCTTAGCTTGGCGGAGATGAAAAAATGCCGCCTTTGTTATAGCTGTAATCTGCGCCTCCATAGAGAGGGAGGTATCGAAGATTACACCCAAACTCTTAACGGACGGTGCTGGCACTAACTGCACCCCCGCAAGAGATGGGAGTTGCCCCCTCAATCCCATATCGTCCCGTCCCAGCCAGAGGACCTCTGTCTTCGAAGGATTTAACTTCAACCGGCTCCCACGTAACCATCCAGCCACAGCCTCCAGGCATCTGGTCAGTGTGTCTGGGGCCAAGTCAGGATGGCCATCCATCAACAGATAGAGTTGGGTGTCATCGGCATACTGATGGCAACCCAGCCCAAAACTCCGAACAAGCTGGGCGAGGGGGCGCATAAAGATGTTAAAAAGCATCGGGGAGAGAATTGCACCCTGAGGCACTCCACACACCAAGGAGTGGCGCGATGACAATTCCCCCCCAAGCGCCACCCTCTGTCCCCGACCAGAGAGAAACGAGCGCAGCCATTGGAGGACTGTGCCCTGGATCCCCACGTCGGCAAGGCGGTGGTCTAGGAGTTCGTGATCGACCATGTCGAAGGCTGCTGACAGGTCTAGAAGAATCAGCAGCCCTGACCCGCCTCGATCCAGCTGCCTGCGGAGATCATCTGTTAGGGCGACCAGAGCCATCTCGGTCCCATGACCAGCGCGGAAGCCGGACTGGAATGGATCGAGAGCCGATGTTTCATCCAGAAACCTACCAAGCTGTTCAGCAACCGCTCTCTCAATCACCTTACCCAGGAATGGGAGATTCGAAACCGGGCGGTAATTGGACAGATCTAAGGGATCTAATGATGTTTTCTTTAAGAGCGGACGCACCACTGCCTCCTTCAGTTCCCCTGGGAATATCCCGGTGCCAAGGGACAAATTGATGATATCCCCCAGGGGGGCCCGCACCTCATCTGGACACGCTCTAATCAGCCATGACGGGCACGGGTCAAGAGGACAGGTGGTGGGCTTTCCAGCTTGGAGGAGTCTGTCCACATCGGCTGGAGATATCCGGTCAAAGTGGTCCAATACTGGACCCGAGGACAGTCGAGGGGCCTCCAGTTCATTTATTGTGTCCAAATTGGCAGGAAGGTCATGGCGGAGCAATAGGACCTTCTCCGCAAAAAAGCTCGCAAATGCCTCACAGCTGTGTGTCAGATTGTTATTTAAATTTGGCTGTCCTTCAAGGGACGTTAAAGACCTAATTATACTAAATAATTGCGCCGGGCGAGAGCTAGCGGATGCAATGGAGGCCGAGAAGTAAGACTTCTTAGCGGCCTTCACTGCCATCTCATAGGTTTTCATAAAAACCCTATAAGATGTATTGACAGCTTTGTTTTCAATCCCTTTTCTCCTCAAGACAGAATTTGTCTTTTTTTACAGCTGCCACATGTGGAGTCAAAATTTCACTGAGCTATCCATCACAACCGCAAAATCTCATTCCTGGTCAGCCAATGCTAGTTCAAACACCATTCGCAAATATGTGAAGTTACAAAAAATTGCCTCCGTGTGCAGGTGGCATGATCAGAAAGGTATTCTGATCACATCTTTTGAAAGCCTATTTGCAAGCAGAGAAAACCCTATCAATGGTCACATTCACACCATACATTTAAAGTGTTAACATGCCACTTTCAACAGTCATGACCTCTCCCAAAGAATTTTGGGAGCTGTAATTTGTTAAGGATGCTAAGAGTTGTTACAGGAGCCTATAGTCCCCCTTACAGAGCTACAATTCTCAGTATTTTTTGCGAAGACAGATTTATTGTTAAATCAGTCTGATAATTGTAGCTTGGGAAGATATAGGGGTCTTCTCTGAAATTTCTTTCCTCAGTCAGCTTTTAAATGTATAAAAGGGTAGGAGGGAGTCCATAACCTTACATCTCTTGCAAACAAACCTTACTTCAACAGTCTGCAGTTGCCTAAAGAAAACATTTATAAAAAGGTAAAAACCCTACAGATGTCTTTTTAAGACTTGTTTTGCAGCCCTTGAGATGCATAAAAATAAATCTTCCTCTTCCAAATCTTTCTGCCTAGAGAGAGATATTTTACCCCCTACCAGCTGGATCACAGGCAAGTAATACATGCTGCCTATAAAGTCCTGCAAGAACAACCACTTGAACGCCACCAGCAAAACAGCATTCCCAGATTAAAATGCAATAAAAGAGAAATATGTGATAATGAAACCGCAACAGCTCACCACAAGATGCTTACCAAAACGTTATCCTTCTGAAGGATTCCAGCCTCTTGTCTTCTTTTTCTTTTTTACACCAGATGGTCAAGGGACTCAATGTCTCAGTTTATATAATGTTCAAACTTTGCTATCATGAGGCCTGTCTCAGATTCAATTTTCACCTAAGCTAGTTCTTTTCGATGTTATGAAAAACGCAATAACTAATATGTCTGTGGGAGTTTTGCTATCACCATAGGCTTTGCAGGGAGAAAACAAAAATGTGCCTGTTCTGAGGGTTTATTTGGGGACCACAGAAAACATTTGCTAGGAACATTTTAACATATGTCATGTCTTTATTTTATGCCTCAGAAATATCAGCTCATCCTTTTATCCTTATTTCCACAAGCATTGTTTTCGAATTAAACTTCCATTGGACATATCAACTGAAAGTGTAAGTATTTAAAGATTATTGTTTCCATTGTTCTGAGAAAAGTCTATCATTTTCATTAGGGGCTTTCCTCTTTAAACTAATGTTTTTCTATTCAAGAGTAAGGCATAACATATTTCAGGCATAGGCAAACTTGGTCCTCCAGATGTTTTGGGACTACAATTCCCATCATCACTGACCACTAGGAATGATGGTAGTTGTAGTCCCAAAACACCTGGAGGGCCAAGTTTGCCTATGCCTGACATATTTCTATTTTTGAGGAGGGGTGTTTGTTTTGATTGGCCACTTCTCCTGTACGGTATTAGCCATTAAACAGCCTCAGCCCAGTATACCTGAAGGAGTGTCTCCATCCCTATCGTTCAGCCTGAGGTCCAGCGCCGAGGGCCTTCTGGCAGTTCCCTCCCTGCAAGAAGTGAGCTTACAGGGAACGAGGCAGAGGGCCTTTTCAGTAGTGGCGCCCACCCTGTGGAACACCCTCCCAACAGATGTCAAGGAAATAAACAACTATCTGACTTTTAGAAGACATCTGATGGCAGCCCTGTTTAGGGAAGTTTTTAATGTTTGATGTTTTATTGTGCTTTTAATATCCTGTTGGAAGCCGCCCAGAGTGGCTGGGAAGGCCCAGCCAGATGGGTGGGGTATAAGTAATAAATCATCATCATACATTTTCAAATAGTCTCCTATGTGCCCAGAAGCCCCACACTTTAAGCTCTCTGCAGTGTGGCTTCCAGTCTAGAAGCAGTTCTTGGTGTGCCATGTGACTACATAACATCACAAAGTCCAGGGGTTGAGGAACCCCAAGGGGCACACTAATAGGTGCCAGCTACTAGGGCTGAGGCACTTTTGCCCCCGCCCCCAGTGTTCAGAAGGTGTTCAGCTTTACCCCTGGCTCCTCGTGACGTTGCACGTGTGACATCAGGATGTCGCATTGGGGCCCCTCAATCATCTTGAGAAGATAGCACCTCTGGATACACTCCCTTCAAGGAAACATGCCAGGGACCACACACCAGTGTTGGGCAGGGTCAGAGGCAAAAGTGGCCAGAGCAACCAGTACAGTAGTACCTCGGGTTAAGAACTTAATTCGTTCTGGAGGTCCATTCTTAACCTGAAACTGTTCTTAACCTGAGGTACCACTTTAGCTAATGGGGCCTCCCACTGCCGCCACATGATTTCTATTCTTATCCTGAAGCAAAGTTCTTAACCCGAGGTACTATTTCTGGGTTAGCGGAGTCTGTAACCTGAAGCGCCTGTAACCTGAAGTGTCTGTAACCCGAGGTACCAGGGTTCAAGGACACATTCCAGCCAGGCAAAAACACTCAAGGGAAATGTGCAGGAATGCCAGTGAGGGCATGGTCTAGGGAGAAAGAATAGCCTGAAAAAAATCCCAAGAGCCAGACAGAGAGGCCCAGAGGACCACATTTGGCCTGTGGGTCTGAGGTTCCCCATCTCTGGCATAGTCACTTGGAGATGTAGGGAAGTGCTACAAAGCTAGAAGTATGCACAGCTCTTCATGCTACTATGAACATGTGTGGAATTTTTTGCTACAATGTGGGTTTTTTAATGTTTATGTTTATTAAACATCATAGAAAATAATAAAATGGTCAACAAAATTAACAGCAAACACGCATGCCTTCCCCAGGTAATTAATGTACGTCTCTTCTGAACAAAATGGTCAAATGGACCAATGTTCACATTCTTTATGCTCTTGTCCTAACAGGTCAGCCCAAATTTACCATGTGTTAACAATAAAGGCCTCTCAGCCACCCCATACAGTAAAATAAGGTAAGTGCAGCCTCCTGTCCTTCAAAAAATTTATTTGATATCAAGACTTTAGCTGCTGCCCGTGACGTAGTTGGGCTAGGACCTGGGAGAGCAGGGTTCAAATCATCACAATTTTTAGTTACTGTATTTACTCAAATCTCATGCTCACCTTTTGGGGTCAAATTATATTGCAAAAATTAAGGTGTGCATTAGATTCAATGGTGCATTAGACTCGAGTAAATACGATATACTTCGCCCATCTGGTGGTTGCCCCAGCCACTTTAGGTACCTTCCTACACACATAAAAATAATCATAAAACATCAAACATGAATAGTAACCATCAGATCCTATATTAAAAACTCACAATAACTTTAAAATAAACAACTTATATCAAATAAAGCAATATTCAATTATTCATTAGAATCCCATAGTAAACAATAGAATTAAACATCAGCGAATAATAATTTAAAGGTTTACACTTACCAGTTACAATAAAGAATTACTAATCTGTAATCAATGAAATAACAGCAAACCGCAATGCATGAAATACCACAAAACATACAAAACCATGTAAAAGGATCAAATTGAGAAACAGGATCAAATGGAGAATCCCCACTCAGCCCTGAAGCTCACTAGGTGACCTTGGGCCAGTCATCACCTCTTAGCCTAACCTACCTTCACAGGGTTGTTGTGAGGTTAAAATGGGGAGAAGGAGAACCACGTACACCACCTTCATGTCCCTGGAAGATAAATTAATAAGCAAATAAATATTTCCTAATATTTGGAATGTTTTCTTCTTCGATACTGGCCAAAGTACCACTATTTGGATGAATTTTCACAAGGTATCCAGAGGACAAATAAATAATCATCTGGCTACCTTTCCCCCCTCTAAGAGAGCAGGATGTACTGGGAGCAGTGAATGTTAGTCATGTGTGATATTGAGGATCTCTCTGTTCTGACATAACAAGACATCAGATGGTGGTTCTGATGCAGCTATACAAATTGGACAACAAAATTCAATATCAGATAGAAAACACGCCAGTAACCTATCTAATTTCACGTAAACTGGAGCAGTAAACAAGGGTCATTGGGCAGTTTTCTAGATGCAGTGCTTCGTTTCTGTAAACTACTTTATTTACTTGTGTTTAGTCTACACGATGTTCCAATTTAATGAAGGATCTGGCATAAATCATAGTTAAAGACATGCCAAAGATATCAAAGATTTATTTTTATTTTTTATTGGCTGGCAGGTAGACCATGAATCCCATGCTAACTCAAGTGAACTGACAATTTCAAGAACTTTTGCTACTGCTGCAGTAAATAGTACATTTGAACCAGATTGTTGTTCTGCCTGTTTATGTGCCGTGAATAAACAGGGCCTTCCTCTGAACGTCTTCCATTACCAGTTTCTGCTTAATACCAAACTTTCAGTGACCATATTATAATCCTTGCAGACCTCATAATTACTACATAGCACAGTAGCAGTAAACAATCTCATTGTGTTTACTTCATCACTCTTACAAAAGATTCTTAAACTACATCTGCCAAAATCATTGCCACAAATAGAAGTTTTCTTTCCATACCTTAAATCCACCTTTCCCTCCACCCGTAACATAGACAACCCCTTTCCACTGTTGCCCTATGTTGGTCTTTTTCTCCTCCTTTCACTCTCACTCTCTCTCTCGTTCTCCATCTTTTTCTTTCATCGCCATCGTTCAGCTTTCTAACATCTCCTCCCCATATTTCTGAAATGATATCTAAATCAAATATAGGAGAAAATGGTGGCTCTAGCACTAGTTTTGACCCACCAGTTGAAGGCCAAGGTGTGTATAATAGAGAAAAGCCATTCGGTTGAACATTTAATTCACTGGTGGATATATAGATAGAGAATATTGTACAACCCAGAACTATATTCTAGGATCCATAACAGCTTGCTGTAAACTGGTAATGGTGATAATCCTGCATTACATTTGCCTCAAAGCAGCTGTAGACACTATAAGGGAAAATGTAACATATAGAATCACTATAAGGCTCATATAAATCAATTTAAGGTCCAACAGGCATAATTCTTTATAAATATGTCAACTGATAAATCCTGTTGCTTACCAAAGCCGGATAACTTTTGCACATGTATATTCCGTTTCCATATATGTTTTAAATTGAATCCATCATGGCTAACTTGTATATGAACTGGGTTAAGCCAGTTTTCAATACAGTAGGGCAAAAACATTAATATAGAATTCCAGTTTCAGAAATGTGCATTAGTCCTATAAGTATGTTATGAATTTTAGCCTTTGAAGTAGCCTTGGCACCCAACTGTCATCCATCAGCGAGCCATAAAAATGCCATAGGTCTGCAGATCTGTTGTAAAATGAGATGGGAACATCTGTCTGTTCTCATTTTATTATTCCTGCACTGTGAAATACGACACAATATATGAACAGTTTTGAATTTTATAGATACGAAAAAGACAAAGTAAGCAATCAAACTGATCAAGATGTTGTTAGGAATTGTAAAAAGAAAGGAAAAAGAATTGGTACACGATGTACAAAGTCAACACCTGCTTTTACAGTGAGAGATGGCCAGTTTGATTTCAAATCACAGAGACAGGCAGGCATGTTTCAGCCCTTCCGTAAATAAGGGTTTAATTGGAGCCACAGTGAGAGCCTAGATGGGATGCAACATTAAAGCCAGCAGCTTTAATTCTAGACGAAGGGTGGAAATGGGAGGTGAAATTGAATGGAATAAACTAATGGAAAGAAATGATGCAAAGAATAAAAGACTAACATTCAAGTAGGCCCCGAGGTCATGGGATTCATTAGGCATCACAGACCCTAGGGGAGAAAGTGAAGAATATGGATGTACAATGAGATGAAGAAAGTAATCATAGATACAGAAAAGAGAGATAAAATAGAAAAGCAGGATGAGCTCACAGAACTCTGTTAGAATACTCTGGCAAATTACAGGAGAAGCGAAGTAAAATTTTTAGCAGAAGACGAGCAGTAAAAAACTGTTCTGAGTGCAAAAAAAGAGGAAAGGTCAAAAGATAAAGTACAATGAGAGCTGATATAAGAGCAATAATTTATTGACAATAGCTTCAGACTTGGCTAATGGGGAAAAGGAAGAAATGGATCGTCCTTCTCATCATTCAAGAAAAAAGTATGCAGGAAAGATGCCAATATCCAATGCACATTCTTTTTAAAGGACAAAGGAAAAATATATATGGCAGAAAATTATTATTACTCCAATAGCACATGAAGAAATTAAACAATTGCAGGAATGCAAATGTCCAGATTTAGACCACTCCAGACTGTGAAAGGAAGGTCATAACAAAGCACAAGGCTCAACAGACTATAAAATTATCATCATATCGTTTATTCATGAAAACATAGTGAAGAAAACCTAGTGCTCATCTTTCAGATTTCAGTGAGTTACTCTGAAATAATGGAGTTGTAGATTACAGATAGTCTACTATCCTTTCCCCGCCCCCTCAGTTTAAGGAACAGAGCTGGTGATATTTGATCACCTGTAAAGAACTTCAAGACTAAAGATTCCACTGTCGGAAAATGTGAATCATTCAATGTGAAACTAAAACAACAAATTAGCTTTGTTGGGCGGGGGTGTCGCAGAAATTCTGGGTCTTTGAGAATGTTCTAGCACTCTGATATATTGTCGCAACACCTCCATTTTGTCCCTACACCTTCATATTGTCTTTCTTTAGCTGCCAAGCTGGCAATGGCTAGTAGCAAATAGCAATGGTGCTTGGCTATCCAAGTCTCCATCCACTTTCCATTGAAATGAAGATCAGAGATAGTCCAAGCTCACATGGTTCCCAGATGTCCCAAAACCACTTCACCACAGGGCAATCAAGACAAGACCTAGACACTCATAAATGGACAGTAGCGAGAGCCCTGTGTGCCTTTGCAACTTTCCCATCTAGTTCCTGCTCAACCAAGAAGCCCCCAGCAACCCTTTCTGGTACCTCCAGCCCTTTCTGGTATCTCTGGTACCTCCAACCCTTTTGATTCTCATGGAACTTATTATTACTATTATTATTAGCATCCTAGCCTTTTGTTTTCTTCACAGTATAGTTGTCTTTGGAATCTGGTGTTTGGTGTGCTCTCAGATGTGGTAAAGCAGGCAGACACTCTGCCTGGCCAACTCTTCGAACTCCCATCTTTGAGAAGAAACGTCATGATATGTTCTTGGCCAGTTGGAGACCTTCTGTTGCTTGGGAATACCTGCTCTCCTGATCAGCATCCTGAATGAACGGCTTTATTCTAACCTGTCACACATGTGGAGATCCTATTTCTAAGAGCTAATAATGTACTTTAGGACTAACAGCAGAGCTGCTCTCTGAAGTGTATTCTGGTTGCAAAGGGATTTTTTTTATAAAAAAAAATGTTTTTCTTTTAAATAAATCACAGATGAACCATCATCATTTTAAATATTTGTAGGCTGCTGGGGGGGGGGGGAGGCAAATGACCATGTAAATCATCTTGCAGTCAAAACTAAGAGAAAGCACAGTAGTACAAAATTATAAAACTTCATCATATTAGATGATAACAGTTTGAGCTATGAAGTGGTCAATTATGAACCTTTCCCTATTTAAAAGGTAAATATTTGGGAGAAAGGTCAGTGTCTCCGGCAAAAAATGATTCTTTTTCAATCAGCCATGCATTTATAGATTCCCTAAATACTCTTTTGCTTAGCATGGAAAACATTTTGATGTTCCTAGGAAGACAAACAAATATCAAGAAGGAATTGCCCAGATGATCTTCAAAGAAAGAAACTATTTACATGAGCTATTTTAAAGTAACAAACAAATGTTGCCTATCATTTGTGCACAGATATTATCTTACTTCTGCAGTTTGCACTCAAGCATATTTTTAAAAAGTCTGCTTTCACTCTAAGCCAATAATATACCAAATCAACAATGAACATTTCACTCTTCTCTGAACTACCATCATCTTCCAGCATCAAGTGCATATATTTTCCATGCATCTTACAATCACTGAATCAAAGATACTGGGCTGATTAAAATGCTTTTCTAAGTACCCCCCCCCAATCTGGATCTTACTTGCTTACCCCAATCATAAAAAATGTTATCATCTAACAGCACCAGGTACATACATTTTCCATAGTTATTATTTATCACTAAATCAAAGATACTTGGCTGATTAAAATACTTTTCTAAGTTTTATTGCAAACTGAAACATATTTACCAACTCTAGTCTTAAACAAGAATCTTTGTTCTGCATTTTGTGGAGACAAACATTTCTGCACTATTATGCTGCCATCACCTATATAATTGTGAAATGGCCTCAATCATCAGGAAAAACCATTTTGGACCACTTGGCAAGCTCCATCACAGTCATTTGCTAAGCCATTATACCAGGACCAAAACCAGGAGAAACTCACATCCAATATTCGGCTCCACAACTTTCCCTTCTACCCCTCTTCACAGAGCACAAAATGCCCAGGCATAAATAACCAAGGAAGGAATAGTGAGGGTTTCCTTTTCTTAATACAGAATGCTGTAGTCAGGCATGAAAAGTGGATACATATTTATTGCTGAAATAGATCCCCATCATTTTAAAGATGACAAAAAAATCAAACATAGATGTAGATGACAGGTTGCTAACCCCCACTTTAGGGGGGCACAGCTTATTTGGGAAAGAAAGAAGTTCAGAAGATCTACTGTGTTGCCCTAACACAGTACCCTATACACACACCCCAACTTGAGTCACACACTGTGGTTGTGGGACTCCTGTGGCCCTCTAGGTGTCATTGACTACAATGTCCCTCATCCCTGACCATTGACCAGGTTTTCTGAGGCTGATGGGAGCTGGAGTCCAACAGCAACTGGAAGCCCATGTATATTAAATTGCTGCTGAGCCATATAATTTTTGTCCTTTGGATTAGTTAAAAGGCAATATAAGAAAAGAACAAGAGCGATGCTCCTTGGAAACTAGAGCTGATTGAAATTGGCTCCCAAATTTCTCTACCTGATTTGCAGGTAGCAAAATTGAGGAAGGGCAGAAATGTCTACAGAAATATAGATGCAGAATTTTCAAACAGTGTGTCTTTTCTGAGTTCAGCTGAACTAATAATGAATGAAACTATATTGAATGAAACTATGTTGTTAGCTCTTACCAGAGGGTGAAGGATAAAATGGGCAGGAGCGTCTTACCCATAGAGGCTAGTGGTACGGGGCATCAGGGTGCCAAGTTCTGGAGGGCGCCAGGGAAGAGGCGGCACCTCCCAGCATCAGCTTGCCACCCTCACTGGCCTCCGCAATGCCGCACCGAAGCAGCACCACACCCAGAGCCTCTGTCTGCCGTGGTCACCACGGCATGAAGTGGCCAGCTGAGCCAGGAGGCGCCCCGCCGGAGAAGCCGCCCTCCAGCCGCTGCCTGCTTCCTCCAGCCCTACCGGCAACACCGTCCTCCCTAAAAAACTCTGGGAAATGGGGTGGGGGGGCCACCAGAGAGAGCTTTGCACCACGACGCCAGATATGCTTAAGAAGGCCCCGAAAATGGGCTAAGAGAGGAGGAAAAAGTAGAGGCCGATGCCCATTGCTTCCTTTGGCAATATTAAAATAATTTTAAATAATAAAGCTGGATCTACCACTGTGTCCTCTTAGCAAGCTGTCAAATTGCTGGAGGAGATGTTGCTAAATAAGCTCCAGGGGGGGGTGAAATTCTCCAAGTGTTCAGGAGAGCCCCAAAAAAGTAAATTATCACAAAGGTTATCATAAAATTATTTTCTAAGGAATTTCACCCCAGGTCTAGTACTAATGAGAATGTAACTCAGGTGGCAAGCCTAGATAGATGTGAAGCTAGGTGGCGAAGTGAGCTCTTGCAGAGATAGCTGCTGTGGTACAAGCAGCTTTTGAATTTCGGAAGCAAGAATAGCAGGTTAAACAAATAAAGAAAAAAGCACCCAGCCTGCCTGAGGTCTCAGCTTTATTTATAAAATGTCAACCAAAGGACCGCAAACTGGTAGGATTTCAAGCTACTCTCTCTTCATGCCACTTCACAGTCAGTAAATTCTAGACAAACAGTATCAAACCAGACAAAACAAGCCAGAAGCAGGACAGGGAAGCTCTGCTGTCTCCAGGGCATCCTGTCCTGGCTTCTGGGCAGTGAACCTGCTCTCACCTTTACAAATGAAGCATTTCATAGATATTTAAAAAAACAAAGAACAAGACTATTTTCCCCTTGGTGCTGCACGAAGCTCAAAACACTTAAGCTTGAATTGGAGCACATGTTCCAGAAAGTGATAGCCAGCCATCATTTTTAAAATCCAAACAACCAGTTTTCCCTTTTAAGTTCTCAGCCTCCAGTATGTTTACTCTTACCTCTCCTCCCCACTTACACACAAACACACACACACACACACACACCATGGAATTTGTGTATCTCTGCCTGGGATAACTGTTCTCTGCTTGCTTCCACATGCTATCGCTGTTCTCTTTCTGCAAGGGTGTCTCTTTGCCCATAAAGTAGCCACGGCTTGCAGATAGGGATCTGGGAAGTCGGGGCACCCAGTTGCATAGCATCCCAACTGGATGAAGTCCCTGTTGAGAATTAACTCTTTATCCATAGGAGTTCCTTTTCAGACATCTACACTCAACATGTAACTGTCACAGATGGAGCTACTCTGCGCATGGGAAATCATGAGTGGGCCCAGTCAGTGGAGAGTAGACATGCATCAGAAGAACTCTGCTGGATCAAACCAGTGGTACCATCTAGTCCAGCATCTCGTTTCCTACTCTGGAAAACCATGTGCATTTCAAACAGGAAGGCAGCAGTCCTCCCCCATGGTTGTTCTAAAGCAGGGGTCAGCAAACTTTTTCAGCAGAGAGACCTTGTGGGGGGTTGGACTATATTTTGAAAAAAAATTGAATGAATTCCCATGCCCCACAAATAACCCAGAGATGCATTTTAAATAAAAGGGCACATTCTACTCATGTAAAAACACGCTGATTCCCGGACCATCCGCGGGCCAGATTTAGAAGGCGATTGGGCCAGATCTAGCCCCCGGGCCTTAGTTTGCCTACCCATGTTCTACAGCAGCTGGACCTGGTAGCTGCATAGAGTCATCGTGACTAGCCACCATTTACATAGACTTTTCCTCCATGGATTAGCCTGTCCCCCTGCTCATCCAAGTGGGCAGCTGTCATTGCATCATGTGCTTGTGATTTCCATCATTTAACTACACACTGCATGAAGGACTTCCTTTTGCCTGTCCTGAATCTCCCATCATTCAGCATCATTGGATGATCCCAGTTCTAGCATTATGAGGGAGAGGAGTTTATGCCTCACCATGCATAATTGTGTAGTAAAAATCTTATCATGCACACAGACAACCACCCTTTTCTGAAACTAAAACACAGCCTGTCATAGTCTCTCCTTGTACGAAAGGTCTCCTTCTCTACATCATTCACAGCTTTACTATAACCTTCCTGAGACATGGTGACCAGAAATATACATAGGATTCCAAATGTGGCCGCATAACAGACTGTCATATTTTCCAATCCTTTCAAAATAATCTCTGGCATAGAATTTACCCTTCAGGAAAACTTTGGAATTTCATCCTTCAGCTTTGCAGAGCCTTCCTTATAAACAACAACAGCCTATTATCCCAGAATGGCTGCTGAAGAGTCTCTGTTGCCTCTTATGATTGAATTGATGGTGCATCTTGAATGTACATCTTCATAAATTAACAGGCTTAAAATCAGTTCCACTTATTAGACATGCGTTCTAACTGGAAGAAATGTGATTGCAGATAGAAAATAAGAGTAAAACAAACAATGGAAGGGGTAATGGCATCCATGTGGAGAGCTATGGAAAGAGTACTAAACTAGCCAGCATTTCATCAGACCACTTCTTATCTGCACTACACACTGTGTTATGATTCAGCATAATGGAAGCAAGCAATGACATTGCAACTCAAAAGTGTACACAATCTTGAAAAATTCATAAGTCTCAAGCTCTGTTGCTACTACCCTGCCACCTGTCGAGGTTGAAATCCTATGCACACTTACGAGAGAGTACAGTCCATTGAATATACTGGGACTTACATCCAAGGAAACATACACAATATCACATTGCACATCTCAAACAGGCATCAGTCACAGAATACAGGATGCATTACAGTTTGATGAGCAGTAGCCTTTAGAGCAGCTGTGAAGGACCAGCAAGGTGAAAACTTCCTAAAGATGGAAGGGAACAAAGAAAACCCAGGAAATGCAGGTCATGATAGCCTAATTGGCCTTTTCCTACTAGAGTGGTTTGACTGTTTTTATTTTAGAATTCTTGTGCTATTAATTAATCAACCTGATCATCACCCACTCTGAGCTGTCCAAGGATAAGACCTGCTAACTACTAGGGCTATAAACCATATGTCCTATTTCTTTTCCCAGCAGTCTTACAATGCGTGCCATACTTAACATCACATGTGGCAGCACTTATGTAAAATTGCATGTTTAAAAAATAGCTCAGCAAGCTACAACAACAATACTAACCTAAAATGCACTGAGATGAGTTTGACCCCTTTTGCTTCAGGAAATCGCTGGCACAGTCCCAAAGCTTTGTAAGCAAAAGCCTGAGGTTTTACTGGTGTTTTCACACCCTTCCAGCACTGGACACAATCCAGCCCAAGTCAAGCACTTTGTGTCTGCTGAGTTCACTGGGAGAGAGTTAAGCACACATTTAACTCTTCCATTAACATCAGTACCAAAAAGAATATGCCTAACTTAGCCTGGATTTTGGCCTTTGATTCTTTCAAGGCATCACAAGACCTAAGGATTCTTGTGCTGTAAGGCAAGTCCGTGGCCTGTTTGTATAAAATGTATGTGATAAAGATGAAGGGAAAACATGCTCATCTTAGCAACCACCAACATTATATCAAAATGAAAGCTAAATACAAGCTAATTTCCCCTTTGGGCTCAGCACCTGTTTTATGAGGCTTTGATCCTACATTTGTAATATTACTAATTTCCCTTTCTGATACTTTGACAACATGTTTGTTTAATCTGTAGATGCTGTTCATTCTCAAATATAGGTAAATGATGACCTCATTACATATGTCCCATCATTTACTAAACAATTCTTTTAGCTGTTTATCTTTGCTAAAGCAGCAGCTGCGGAATCAGGGTTCTCAAGCCACAAGTAGTCCTTGCCAAGAAATCCCTTAGAAATCTCCTTGGTCCTTTACCTGGTTTCTTGGCTCTTATGCTGCCCAGTGCAAATTTAGCTCAGAATGAACACCTGGGCTAAGAAACACCCTGCAAAGCCAGAGAAGGGCTCACAGGAGTTCAGATTTGCAGGAATTCCAAAGGAAGATGCCCAAACCTCCAGAGTGATCAGGTCTAATGGTTTATCAAAGAAGGGTATAAACTTACAGCAAAGGGCTGAAGGATTCCTCCTCTACCCAGCTCACAGCATTCCATGGGACAGACTCCACAGCAAGGAGATGGCTTGTCCACACCCAAGTAAAGAGGCACACAATCTCTACAGCACCAGGCAGGCTATGTCACATGGGAACACAGGTGGCTGGCATTAACCATTACCTCCTCCTCTAGCTATGCCTATGAGCTTAGTGCTACACTTATTAGCTCAGTGCTACAGCTGCTACCAATTAGGTAGGGGTCACATACCTAATTTTAGTTTTGTCTCCTTCTGAATACATGGGGCAGGCATAGGCAAACTTGGCCCTCCAGATGTTTTGGGACTACAACTCCCATCACCCCTAGCTAACAGGACCAGTGGTCAGGGATGATGGGAATTGTAGTCTCCAAACATCTAGAGGGCCAAGTTTGCCTATGCCTGACTTGGGGTAATACCATATGTGCAACTCAGCAATGCAGATTCTTGTGCCAGCCCTGAAGAGCTGCTTCCAATCCGTGTAGACAATACTGAGCTAGGTGGACTAGTAGTCTTCATACAGCTTATCAACTTCTTATGTTCTGTGGAACAAGTCTCTAGTTTCAAAAAGCACACTTGCAGCACCATTTCAAGCAGTCTCCAGTGGCCATATCATCAAAAGCCTTCTTAAGATTGACTGCAAGCATCTTCTACAGATGCAACCCATGTTTTGTTTATGCCCCTGGCTCCCTTCCGAACACATAGAAAATGTCATAGAAAAGGCACAACGTAATGCAGTATTCAGCTTGGTGTGCCAGGAGCTTGCTACAGTGTCCTGGCCCTCCCCAGCAAAGATTGGGACACTTCTGATAGTTAACTCTTTATTGACACAAAAAACACTTGCAGCAGCTTCCATGGTGCTCCGGATACACACACACACACACACACACACACACACACACACACACACACACACACACTTCTAGCCTCTAAGCATCTTTCCACAAATCTAGGCCCTGGGGAGCAGTTGCAGCAACAAGGAGACAACCCCTCCCATCCTTGCAAGTTTATATACCCACTCCTGATGGTTTACTTGCCCATAACCTGAAACCTTTCCTGCACAGAATTCGCCATTGTTCTTCCTGCTTCAAGCCCCTCCTTATTCTAGGAGACAGTGGGGTGGAGGAAGGTGGGGAGACTACTGGCCCATATGTTGACTAAACAGCCTCTTCTCCTTCTGCCACATCTGGTGTGCTTTTCTCCATCTCGGACTGCCCTGAGTATCCCTCTTTCCCTGGCTCCTGCCTTGCAGGAAACATCAAACCCCATAAATCACTGGTCCCCTCATCCGGGTCACTCTTCTGGTCCCCTGCCTCTGGCCCACACTCTTCAGAGTCCTGCGAATCCCTGGCATACAGTGACTCATCCAGGAGATTTTTTTAATTTATTTTTTACACTCAGTATCAAATTAACTTTTACATAAAACAGGATTGCTCTTTTTGATTAAGCAGGACCCCATATGATCAATGAGAGGTCAGGGAGTCTCTAGTTAAAAATGCTGATTAGCTTTAATTTTAAACTTGGATTGAACCAATGTTGAACCAGAAAATAACAACCAATTAATTAGGTTGCAGATGGAACAAACTGTGTCTTGTTTTTTTTGGCTTCTTTTTCTCTGTTAATGGAAAGTGATAATCACCGTGCTTGATAATGTTAAAGAGATTTGAATGAATGTGCTGTTACTTTCATGGGTTTATTCCAGTTGCAACTTGTATGGTGGTAAATGAGAAGGCTCTCTTAATGAAATAATTAGAGTACAGTTTCTAAAATGGCAGAGCAATTGAGATCAGAATTAAAATAATCCTGTCAATTATGAACATTTTGTAATTTTGATAACTTAAAGGCATGTGATTTTTAAAAAAACACAAGCAAACTTTGGTATTAATCACAACAAAAAGTTGATCTTCCTTAAGATGTCTCAGTTTAAGCAAGAATGAGAAAGACACAGATAGAGGAAGCTAGGTTTCGGGCTATATGAGAATCTTAGGGTGCTGGATGTATCCCTATAGATTTGCATACTCTCCAACATTTCTACAATGAAAATAGGGACATCCCATTCTATAATGATAATTTTACTAATTATACCCTACACATCTTACAGGGTTGACCCAGACACTCTGAACAGCTTCCAACATATATAAGAATGTAATAAAACATTAAAAAAAAACCTTCCCAATACAGGATTGCCTTCAGATGGCTCATGGGTTGGATAGCTCCATACCCTCCAACATTTCTCCAATGAAAATAGGGACACTGAAAGGAAAGGTGGGGCATTCCATGATCAAATCAGAAACCAGGATGGCTTCTCTAAAGTAGGGACATCCCTGGAAAATAGGGACACTTGGAGGGTGTGGATCTGATGAGGGAGCAGTGGCTGTGTCTCCACCTACATTCTTCCTGTATACCCTAAATATGGTAATTATTGAAAACACCATGAAAACTGGTGATTTCCTGCCCAAGGGAATCAAACGTGCAGAAGCACTGTGCCCCTTGACATTTTCACTGCTCAAAGAAATAGGTTGTTATGAGCTTAAGGTTTCTTGATTACAAAAGAATGGACAGCTAATATGTAGCAATGTATTTTAATAAAAGAACTCTACTGTTCATTGATTGCTAGGAAATCTCTTCACTGATGCAGTTAGAGAGGGGCATGTCCTTCAGCAATCTCACTTTTTAAATAATTCAGTTTTGCAGTTTGAATATAGAGAGAAACGAAGCGTTAAAGATGTTTAGCAAAGGTTAACAAAAGTCTAGGGCAGGGTTTCCCAAACTTGAGCCTCCAGCTGATGTTCAACTATAACTCCCATAATCCCTAGCTAGCAGGAGCAGTGCTCAGGGATGCTGGGAATTGTAGTCCAAAAGCTACTGGAGACCCAAGGTTGGGAAACTCTGGCCTAGAGCACTGGCTAAAACAGTGGCTCTCTGAAAATGTGATTTAGGATCAGCTATTTTGCTGCCTATTTTCAAGAGCCTATTTACTTCTATGCATTGCTTGTATATGTGTAATTACAATAAACGTTACAAAGACACCACAAACCTCCAGTATTTTCCAAACAGAAACTGAACTCTGCAGCATAGCCCCTGGATGTCTCACCACTGGGGAAAGCGGGTGGCAGCATGTTAGCACTGGTGTGAGATACACTGATTCTTTGAAGAGAACTGCAAGCTGCCAAATGATCAAAGATTAAGCAAATACTAGCACTCCTGAAAATAAGACTGTCAAGATAGCAGTTTCCAAGACAAACCAAAGCAATTCTGCAGATGCTAAATGCCTCCCATACACAGAATGGGAACAAGCCTGAAGTCCCACTGTGAGGAGGTGAGAACCTCATTTGATCAACAGTTACAAAGGGTCAAAGCTGACTCATAGGCCCAGCTGCAAAGCACCCAGTTGGGGGTGGTTGAAGAGGTGCGTGAGCAGCTGGCCAGCTTGGAGTGTGGATTATTGAGGTCAATTGCTAAGAATAAACAAACTGTCTCTGCCCTGGAGCTGGTCAGCATAAATAAGGATGAAAAGCAGGAGGAACAGCCTCAGGAACTGGAAAACTGCTGGGAGAAGACTGTGCCAAAGGAAAAGCAGAAAGGACACAGGTTAGAAGCCTGGAGGCAAAGGCAAAGAGAAACTCAGTTTAGAAGCTCCGCCTTGTGTTCCCATGAAAGCGGATGGAATACGACTGGCACTTTCCTTTAACAGAATGGAAGGCAACATCTCAAGATGATGGTCAACCAGATTCTACCCCAAAACCCAGAGACAGGCCCTATGAAAATGTCCCTATTTTCATGGGAGAAATGTTGGAGGGTATGGAGTTATCCAACCCCTGAGCCGTCTGAAGGCAATCCGGTATAGGAAAGTTGGGTTTTTTTAATGTTTAATTTTTTAATGTTTTTCTATATGTTGGAAGCTGCCTAGAGTGCTGGTGCAACCCAATAAGATGTGTGGGCTATAAATAGTAAAATTATTGTGATGGAATGGGACATCCAGTGCTTTTTTTCTGGGGGGGGGGACGCAGGGGTTCGCATACCCCTAAACAATTTGTGAATCAAAGTTTGGCATCATTGAGGGGCAGTATTTCAATATGAGTAGGAAAATGAGAGTAGCCCTAAATATTTTTTAGGGGGAAAAAACACTGGGGACATCCCTATTTCATTGGAGGAATTTTGGAGCAGTGGCGGAGGAAGCCGCCCGGGTGCCTGGGCCAGGGCAAGCCAGCCATAGGAGCGGGGTACACCACAGGGCCTGCCTCCTCCCACTCAGCAGCCCTGGGGAGGAGGCAGCAGGCAGACCTTATGGGCAGTGCGGAGCCTACGCATGCCCAAGCCAAGCCACCGCATCTCTCCCTGGAGAGACGTGTGGCTCAGACACGCTGCAGGCCCCATGGTGAGTGCCACCCGGCATTTTGTCACCCCCCTCAGTGGTGACACTTGGGGCAGTCCGCACCCACCACACCCCCTTCCTTCGCCCCTGTGTTGGAGGGCATTCAGAGACTGCTGATAGATGGATAGGGGTTATCAAAATGAACCTGAACCCAAATAAAATGTCACTGTTGAGGGTCCAAGAAGTCTTTGAAAGATGTGGTTGCTTGTTCTAAACTGTGTGACACAACCCAGTGAAAAGAACACCTTCATACGAGGTATCACTTCTGTTGCAATGGAATTCACTTTTAATGACCTGCCATTAATGACCTGCCATTTGGTCTATTCTAACTTTCTAATATTTTTCTTCTGCTTTATTTCGAACCACTCTGCTCAACAGTATGAATTAGACAGCCACCTTTATGTGTAATTCTGTCCTATGTACAGCTACTTTAAGGGCACAGGCTTTGGTTGCAAAAGCAGGCTTGTGCCTCAGCTACCTCTTTTTATAGGAAATGAAGCAGTGCCAGAAATGCACAGATAATGTTTATAAGCCAATTTTACACAGATATTATTGAATTAACTGTTCCATGAAGCAGCATTCTATGACAAACTGTTCTGCATGCTGGATTTCTCAGGTACATTTCCTTCAGTGTGGGCTAAAATAATGATGTCTCTCAGACATTGTTACTTGAATGCTAACAGCTCTTTCCCCCCCCCAGCCCCCGCCGCCTTGAAATCATTTTTACATTCTTCTCAAGGAAAATGTGAGATGCTCCACTGAAATAAAGGCATTTGCCCATTCAGAACCACTCAGTGACATTACCACTCATACGTGCATTCCAAGAGTCTCTTCTTCAGGGCTTTAATGAGGCATTGCCGAATATGCTGTATGTTTACAAAAGGCCTAACAGATAATGACTTTAAAAAATGCAGAAGTGCAGCTGCCAGCGCAAACGGTCATAACACCAATTATCTCAGCAGCGCTTAGTCATTATGTTGATTCAAAGGCAAAACTGATCCAGTGGGTGGTTTTCTTCTCTTGTGTGGGGGACTGGGGGAAATGGGTGAGTTCCTCTCTCCTTATTCCCCAGATTCTTTGTATTTCCTATTAGATCTTTCCCCAGCTGGATACACTATTAATTCCCAGGCAAGTTCTCAGAGGAGGCTTTAGACAGATAAAAACAGACAATAGGGATATAAAAACAAATATGGTCTCCCTCCAATATTTAGCGGGGTAATGATCACATGCATTATGCTAGGGGCATGCTAACTTCCAATAACACAAACCATATGGGTATCACTCTCTGCATGAAGTTCTTTCTGCTAAGCAGCTTTCATGCAGTTCAGTGGGGGGGGGGACATTCTGTTCAAACTTCCTAGGAGTCACTTCAAACAAAAGATTTATCATGTGCCTTGGCACCCATATCGCCATAGGCATGAAAATATCAGCAGTCAAATGGAATTTGTGCAGCCCCTAATGACCATGGATATGCAAGTGTTTCCCAGAACTGTGCTTTCTTGAGCACCAAGTAGGAAATCTATGCTTTCAAACACCTGTCAATAGCCATGATATATAAAAAAAAAAATCCTGCAAAAAGTATGATGAAGTGTATGACGGATTATTATGAAAATCTATTTTAGAGTATCTCTGATAAATTATTATATAGGGACAGGCTTATCCAGCTTTTGCTTTTTTTTTCTAAAAACAAAAACAAAACAAACACCTGAAAATTGAAATATGTATTTTGGGAATTATTTTCTAAAAACATGCCCATTTTTTAACCTATTTTCTCTCCACTTATGCATTTCTAAATATATTTTATCCTAAAGTATGAATATTGGAACACATTTTTGGTCTTTTTTTGAGCCAAAAACCACATCACAAAATTCAAAATAGTGCAAAATCTAAAAGGAAATGATGTTCCATTCCACATATAGCATAATCCTAAAGACGTCTGCTCATAAGTAAGCCCTATGTAAGAAGTGTTAGGACTGCAGTGTGGCTCAGGTCAGCTCATACTGGAATCTGCAAAAATGGAATCCCTCAGGTATGCTCATTACAATACAACTAGAAGTATTCTGAAATGAGTTATAGAACTAATTTATTGTGCAGTTGTACTTTTGTATTTTTCAATGCATAAAAAGATATTTCATCACAAATATATTTTTGTGTAGAACAGATTGATTTTGTAATTCAGTTCCAGGATGACTTCCAGCTGTACAGCAATTTATCAGAGAGATATCCTAAATTAGTGCCTATAGTATTATAATTTATCAAATAAATACATACACCATCTATCACTTGTCCATTTTTCATCAACAAAGTAAAAATGAAAAAAAACATAATTCCTTCAGTCTGGAATTCCATGTCAGAATCTGTCTCACATATCTCAGAAGTAAATAGGAAGCCTCTTACACCAGGAATAGATCAGCTGATTCATCTGCCGATGGCCACAGCATCTATTGCTACCTGTCAAACGTATGTCACAGCTGGAAGACATTAGATAGATGAAAAGCACAGATATGTTTAGAGTCCTATGACGGAGAGACATTCATACTGAAAGGAAATGGAATAGTGACATGAGTTTAAACTCTCCCCAGGATAGCAAGTAACACTTCCAAAGGGAATAAAAGAAAACCAGTGGTGTATATTTACCAGAGATATATGTTTGCGTTACAAGTTAAATAGCAGCACTTAAAAAAATAAATCTGGCCTAGAGGGTCGTTTCAATGAGAAAAATGCTCTTGCAAGTAGACATTCTGTGTTTTCTAAGGCATGAAATCGGTGCAGCGTTAAGAAAAACTGTGTGCTTGAACTGTGAAACCACTGAGCACTGCCTCAGCAGGGGTTATGGATGTATTTAATTCCAAAGTCCCTGGGTGGCAGAGCTGCAATAATGAATGCTGCGGCTGGACAAGTAATATCAATACTTAATGGTCAGTTTGCTAATCTCGAAGCAAATTCTCATGAAAATGGGCAAAGCACATTTTTATTCATGGTGCAGATGTTCTCACCCTCGAACACCTGCAGGATTTCAAAAGGATGCTTTCAATGAATAGGGACACAGGAACCTGCCTTGTATCAAGTCAGACTATTGGTCCACCTAGCTCCGTGCTCCCTACACCAGGGATGTGGGACCTGCAGTCCTCCAGATATTGTTGGACTACAGCTCCCATCATCCCTGAGCATTGGCCATCCTGGCCGGGGCTGATGGGAGTTGCAGTCCAACAAGATCTAGAGGGCCACATGTTCTCTGCCTCTTATCTCCACTGACTGTCAGAAGTTTCTAGGGTTTCAGACAGGGGGTTTTCCCAGCCATACATAGAGGTGAGGGAGATGGTGAACATACGATGGAGTCTGATTAACGTGGCAAGCTAGTTGACACATATAGCAACCACAACATGGTGACAATATTAAATAGCTTTCATGTGGTGGCTTTGAGAAGACCTTCCTTAATTACCTGGGGTTCACTGCTGTTAGAGAAGGGATCTTGGATTAAATCATTTTCAACCCAAGGACCACATTCTATCGAGGGCATTTTGCCAGTGCTGGGCAGGATCAGGAGGCAAAAGTGGCATGGTCAGAGCCTATAGTGAGTGTGATTCATATTTTTACAATACACTACATTCCAGCTTTGCAGAGGTGTCTACACACGCAAACACACATCTCTCTCTCTTTGATCCTGACAAGCAAGAGGCATTATCCCAGATCAGTAACATCTTCTATGTTACTGTAACGTATTCTCTGAGGTCTAGCTCCAAGGGATTTCTGGCGATTCCCTCACTGTGAGAAGTGAAGTTACAGGGAACCAGGCAGAGGGTATTTTCAGTAGTAGCGCCTGCCCTGTGGAATGCCCTCCCATCAGATGTCAAAGAGGTAACAATTATACAGCCTTCTGTAGGCAGTCCTGTATCGGGATGCTTTTAATGTGTGATGTTCTGTTGTGTTTCCATTCTGTTGCAGAGTAACTGGGGGAACTCAGTCAGATAAGTGGGGTACAAAAAACAAATTATTATTATTATTATTATTATTATTATTATTATTATTATTCTAGCAAGGCAAAAGCAGAGCAGAGTTGGCGAGGGGTGTGGCCTGGGGGCATGATAGAGAGGCTTAAAGAGTTGCATTTGGCCCCCAGACCTGACATCCCCCACCCTAACTAAAATAGTAACCTAATGTATTTATTTTAAACATTAATGCCAATGTTACTTCAGTTTAGACTATGGACAACTGAGCACTGGTGAATTACAGTATAGACCAGGGGTTCACCAACTGTGGCTGCTGACCCCAAGTGGTCCGCAAGCTTCATTTAAGTAGTCCACTGTGAAGACTAGTGGGAGCAGCACCCTAAATACTCATTGATTTAAATTGCATTTTTATTGGTTCTTTATTTCTTAAGTTGTATTTTATTATTTATTGTTGTATTTTATGTTGCATTTGATGGCATTCAAATTGTAATACAATATAGGAAATGAAAGAAACAAAGAAAATGCCATTAAAAGCTCACAGCATCTAGCACAGCACATTACAAATGCCACAACAGGAAGAAAAATCATTAAGTGGTCCACCAAGACTCTCAGCAATTTTCAAGTGGTCTATGGGGGAAGGAACCTTGGGAATCACTGCTTCAGAGCAAGCTGAAATTGTATATACTAGAGGAATTTGTTTTAATGTATATGACTTTTTTTAAAGGGGGGGGACTACTTTCATTAAAAAACAACAACACACCTTTTCATTTCTATGGTTACTTGGCTTTTCCTTTCTGGTGTACACTGAGACTAGCTAATAGTAAGGACAAAAACAATGCAATAGTGGAGATAATGGAATAAGCACATGAAACCCTTATTGCAAAGTAGTCACTTTGTGGCTACATTGTCAACAAAGAGTTCACTTAAAATACTTTTGTTCTGGTTTTGCTGGAAGCAATAACTCAAAGGAGTTGACGATACAGTGAAATGGAAGGAAATGCAATACTACAATCATTTTAGAAGCTACTACAAATTAAAGTCATAGTCAGAGTTCCAATTTAAAAAGAAATGAATCATACCAGTGAACAGGAAAAGCATAAAAACCTTTGAGGAACATAGGAAGTTGCTTTATACCGCATTGAACCATTGATGCCCTTTGCTCAGTATTTTCTGCACTGACTGGTAATGGTTTTCCGGGGTTTCAGATGGGGACACTGCCACTCTCACCTGGAGATGCTGGTGATACAACCTAGGACATTTTGCATGTAAAGTGCTTTACTACTGAGAGATGGCCCTTCCCCTTTTCCTAACCTTTGTGTTGTTGGGCATTCAAAGGGAGAGTAACAGTATTTTTTAGGAGATTGTTCCACAGGCAGGGTGAGCTCACCTGTGCTTTGAAGAGCACAATTTCCTGTGCAGAGGACTTAAGTTCACTCTGCTTGGATGAGCGAAGGGTCTCTATAGAAGATCAAATGACAACACAGAGTTTGGGAGCTGGGTCAGTGGAGTCTGATACTGACACTCCTTCCTGCATTTGTTTCACCTGATAAGCCATCTGCTAAGGATTATGATGCTCTGCCAGTCCTGCACATCAAGTCACTGGTACGTTTAAAAGTTGGCAACCCTATGTACACAAGTCCAGGATGATAACAGAAAAGTCCATGCTTCTACTTCTTATTGATGCCACCTCTTATGGTGTAGAGCAGGGGTGGAGAAGCATTTTTGGCTCCGTGGACTAGATCCATATGAGGATCAGCCTTGCGGGGCAAATTTGAGAGAAGGGTTGCATGGCATCTATATGACATCACACAATAGACAGGTAGATTTCTTCACTTACACTTTGGCAAGCTGCAAGGAATATTGCCAGCCCTGTCCTTTGCAAGCTTCTCCATGCTACTCCTTTAAGCTCCCAATGTCAGAGGTTTCAAGGGGCAGCACAGGGAGGCTTGTGAAGAGTAGGACTGGGAGGGAAAAGCATTTTCTATTGAATGAAACTCACTTCCCACACTTTGAACAAGTGCATTCCTATTGCCCAATAGTTGGGAGCCTTCTTTTCTCCAGCAAAGGAACAATTTGGAGACCTTTGAATCCCTACCCTACCTACCCCACACTTGACAACATGTATGATATCAGGTGTTGGGCAGGTAGCCATGGCTTCCCCAAAATGGCCTGGTGGGCCAGGTTTGGCCCATGGGTGGACATTCCCTAAACCAGGTGTAGAGATATGTGTAGCAGGTTCTTCAGTACATCTCTCAATAGGCAGGGAGGTCATGTTGCTGAGCCGAATCACTAAAAAAAAAATATTCCAACTGAATGTTAACACTTTATTATTTTGGAAATGGTATGGTTAGAATTGATTTCCACCCTTGCCTTCTTCCTCTCTTTCGACATTTCTGCTGAAACACCATTCTCCCTAAGTGGTTTTCTCATGCAAGCATCATTAGCTGAAATGTTGATAGAGGAGTTTATCCAAAGTATGGAACTGAACTAATATCCAAACACTGCCTTCTGCTCTTTGCATCCTCTTAAGCTCCCCCACAACCATCACTGGCACATCAGCTGCCGGTAAAATAGAATCAGATCAATACCACAATGGATAATAGCAGCTTGATGGAAATCAAAAGGGTACTAAACTTTCAAAAGGTCTTCATCCATTTATGCAGTCCCCTGCAGAGATTGCTAAAGTATTTTCTTCCAAACTGCATTCCACAACCTCTGGCTAGCTTTACTGTGGCATTTTTAGATGTAGGCAACAATAGGTAAACTAGGTAGACATGAAATATTGTTTATTGTTATACCACTTATTGCCAGAATAGGCTTCTAATCAGTTTACAAATATAAGAACCAATTATACAAACACTAAAATATAAACTTCCATAATTAAGATACACAATCCCAATAAAACATTAAGATATAAACATCCATACCTAAAGTATGCAACAAACCGTTTTTTAAAAAAACCACAGTAATGAAAACAGGAGACAGGGGTTGGGTAATCAAGGGAATGTCTGTATAAACAGGTGTGTCTATAATATTTAAGCAGTAAACGCCACATTTTGTATGGCAGTATAATTCTCCCCATCTGGCTATGGCACCCAACATGATTCGAGACCTTTTTTCAATACACACAGGTCCTGTAATCAAAAATAGTGTTAGCTTTGTCCACAAAGCTGGATGACATTTTATGAGTTACACTTTCCTCAGACCTATCCTGAGGGAAGGTGTGTGGTGCATAGAATGAATGGATGGATGGATGAATGAATGAGGGATGCTAGTGCTTTGTATATTGAACAAACATATTTAAGAAAAGGAAGAAGGAAGACATCTCATGGCTTCTTATCAACCTCTTCTCCCCACCCTTTACAGTCCCTGTAAAAGTCTCCCAATATGCTTATTATTAATTTTTTGAAGATTCAACAAACCAGCCTCATCAACAGGGACACTGCAAGGACTTCCACTTGTGCAATGGAGTTTTTCCCCTGTGTACCTCCACAGACACCCCCCCCAAAAAAAATTGGCTCTATGGGTGTCAGAGAACACCCAAAACAGGGTGCAGAGAGAGGAGGGGGGCTCATTCCACCTGGCAAGCTGAAATGTTTCAGCAGAGGGAACAATTAAGAGTGTGATGCAGTATTCCACCCTACGTATTTAACATAGAGCGTACTTTGACTATAACCATGATGACATTTGCCATCTACGAGCTTTCAGTTCTCGGGGCAAGGGCGTCAAAAAACAACACTGATCTTTGTAGTGATCCTTAGTGCTCTAAAGCTCCCTTCACATCAGTTGCACTAAGGGAGATCTATGCTATTAAGATGAAATAGGTCCATGATGCTGGTTCTGAGCCTAACATCTAACACTGAGTGTAGATGTCTGAGCAGGGTAGGTCTGTTTCCAACTCACACTAAGCTTAACACACAAAGATTTTCATGCCTATAGAAATTTATCTCTATTAGCCTGTCCAAATTGTTGCCTTCCAGGTTTTTTAGACTCCATTTCCCATCATCCTAAACTAACATGGCCCATGATCAGGGATTATGGAAGTTGTAGTCCAACCGTAACTGCAGGCCAAGAAGGCTGCTCTAGATGGTGTCTGAGTGGGGTGGGGGTGCAGGTTTTTTGCTACTTATTTTATAGATGCTAGACTTGCCATACATCAGCAAAATTCTTGGCATGTCCTGTTTTCCTTGGGTGTGAAAATGGTGTCAACAATTTGGGTTTGTTCCCCAAAAAAGCATATTTAATTATTGCCTTTGAACTTCCTTTGGGAGTGAAGTTCTCAGTTCAGAATGCAGCTTTCTCTTTTCCTTTACAAAAGCTTAGCTCCATTCTGCCATGACCTGCACCTTTTAAAATACATACTGATCCTAAATTATACTATTTAAAAACTTGACTTAATGTACTTTTTACACCCTGAGTAATGGCCAGTGTTCAAATCCTTTTATAAATAAAAATATCACTTCATCTGCAGTTTTGGTTTCCCCTTTAATGATCAAGGGTGAGGGGAGAAATAATAAATTAGGGCTGAAATCCTATATACACTTTACCTGGAAGTACATCTCATTGAATTCAGTGGGACTTACTTCTCAGTAGACATGCATAAGATTGTGTTGCTAAAAGGCAAGCTGAAAAATTTACCGGTAATCCTATTAAGTTTTTAAAGTAAGCTCAGGGCAGTAAATTATCCTAACCCTTGAGCAAATCCTGTTCCATAAATTTTGAGTAGGCTCTTCATCTCTCTCTCCTCACTCTCGTCTTCCCATGAACAGCAGCGTAAAGGAAGAAGATGTGTGTAGGAATGTTCTGCCTCAATGTTACCTTTTGAGGAGTTTTTGTGCTGTGTTTCAGACAGCCACAGATTGGACGGAAGAAAGTATGCAGTCCCTAGCAAAGAAGCCAAAGGAAAGCTAAGAGTTTGTTCAGTGCATTCCAGCCTGTGTTGAATTTCCTTCATCACACTTTTTAAATAAATACTGAGAACATGCTCACTCCCTTTCTGAAATCTGTAAAAAGACTGAGATGATCCTGAAGGTTAGTAAAGCATGCCATCCCATGTCCAGGTAGCTGCATTGCCTTAAGAAATGCTCTGCAGCAGAATGCATGCTTAGGAATCCTTGTTCCCTTTTGTATTTCTCCATTGATCAAGACAGTAGTATTAGAGCATTGTTCATGTAACTCAACCTGACATGTCAGTCTGTCAGCACATTATGGCATCAAGCAGTTCCCTTGGTGTCCCACCCAATAATATCGTTTGTATCTCATTAACTGTTAGGAGAAAATACTACATAGAAAATTAACCCAGCGGGCTTTTACAATTTTTCCCCACTTTTTAAAATTAATGAATTAAGGATAGATGTCACTCCCACTCCTCCTTGCTTATGGGATTAGTCTCACCCAAGTGGCAGAAATAGCTTACCACATATGAATGATTCAGGCAGCTGTTGATTGCCAGGCTCACTATTTTCCGTTGTTTGGCTTGGCTGCTGTAAGAGACTCCCGTCAGTTGCATACATTTGGAGTCAGGAATCTGGAAGGGAAGATGGAAGGTGTAAATACAACCTATGAATTTGTATATTTGGCTGTTTTAACGTGCCCCACTGCCACAGATTCTATAATATACATCCTCCCTGCATGGAGCTATTTATACTTTTCCTTTCTTAATGGAATCAATTCACTGCAGAGAGTCCTAACCACCAGGCTCTTGGAGGAAGCCAGTAGAAAATTCAGAATTGCGAGGAAACCTGAACCAGAAAGCACCAGCAAGAGTCAGAAAATAGTATATGGAGCTTACATTTGAAAGTCCTAAAGTTAAATCCTAGTTTTAGTGCTTTACCTAGGTAGACTATCACATTTCAGATTCAGTTTCTGCCCTCCCTTCTGGCCTCCTGAAATGGCAATAGGGTTAAGTTGAATGAGGTAACAGCAGTAGCAACATCCAGGTGCTAACTGGGAATAAATTCCATGCAGTGTCAAAGGACATTAGGGCCAACAAACTAACAACATTTATGTAGGTCAATATGAACACACTCTGGCTTCATCCATGAGGAAAGTTTATCAAAAGATGAGTATACTATTTACTATGAGCATGTTCACCATGAGTATGTCTAACCCATATAGCCATAAATAAATAACAAGAAAAGAACTTGTCAAAGCTCTACAACTGTCTATGACAGACCTATTCTGCCAAAGACGATTGGGTAGCTATGCCCTCCAGGCCTTTAAAAAAGAATAATCCCTGTGATTCTCACATGTTTTTCACATCCATAATAATTTTATTCTGCTGTGACTATAGTGAGGGTTGCATGAAATTGCAATCAGACATTGTATCAGATGACCTGATGTGTTAATCAACACTAAAGGTACACCACAGGGAACAATAAATTTTAGTTCAGAGACAATTATTACTATTGTTCCTTTGTTGCAATTAGAAATGAAAACAATGGGAGAGATTTTTGGGGGGAAACACAAAGAAAATTAATGCAGATATAGCTTCTTTGTTCCCTGTGTGTTGCATATTGTGGGTAATGTAGATTTTTCTTCATCTGAAGCACAAATGAACTTATTGAGTTCTTTTTATTTATTTTCACACCATTCATATTTAGTGTAAACTTCGATATATTATGTGGTCCTCCAGAAACTGTTGGACTGCAAGTCCCATCAGACCCAGTCAACACAGCCAAAGGGCAGGGATGGTGGGAGTTTTACTTCAGGAGAAGCAGGTTCCCCCACCTAGCAATTAAAATCTATGGAGAGGGCACTCCAAACAGTGCTTGATGGGACAGTGAGCCATGGTAGTGGCACCCTCCTGGTTCCTCTCAAGCTGCATCAGGAGTCTTCCATACTTCAGTTCTGTAGGTTGCCCAAGATGAATCTTGTCATTTGGGCCTTTGAATCCTTGTGAAAGTGCGAAGAGTTTGATTTAATGCACAGCCTATCAGATATATTTTCTTGCAGCTGTTGATTTTAATGTTTCTGATACGTTGGTTTTAGTTTTGTGAATATTGTATCTTACATTAAATGTTTTACGAACCACTCTGGCTTGTCGTTTGGAAAAGCGGTATAAAAATTGAAACAATAAACCAATCTATTTTAAAAAATTGGAGTGTAAACCCTGAAAAAGAGGGTAAAGATGCTCATTTTCTACAGAGTGAGAAAAACTATTTGCAGAGTAAAAGGAATAGCCAGGTCAGAAACGAACAAGAAGTGCCTGTCAGCTCAGTTTCCAGAGAGGTTAGGAATCAAAGACCTTTCTCCTTGCCAGAAATTCCAAAGGCTGGAGAAACTTCATTGATCTGAATGGATCAGCAAGAAACAGCTCTGCACAAAGCAGAAACTGTTCAGTTTTTGTGAAGCAAACTTCTCTTGGGCTGTGTAGACTTTCTCTTTCATGGGTTTGAAGGGAAAACTGTCAGTGAGAAATGTATATTTTCCCCCCAAACTGATTTACACAACTCTTACAGATAAGCAAACTTCCACAAGAAACTGCCAGTGGCTTTTAATATTCATACAGAGGCAACACATGAGCTACTTGCTCTGGATTCTGCAGGTGGAACTTCTCCTGGCAAACTATGCAGAGGTGCCCCCAGCCTTCTTCCTGCAGAGTAGGAAAATGGTGTGTGCAACACATGCCATTGCAGTGACAGTTAGCATAAAGCTTTAGGTTGAATAGACCTGGAATAAACACATGCAACTAGTTCTTCTGCCTCAGCCTGGTCAACCAAAACAATACAGCAGAGATGGGAAACCTGTGATCCTGCAGATGTTGTTGGATTCCAACACCTATCACCCACAGCCAGTATGACCAATGGTCAGGGATGAGAGTTGCTGTCTGGCAACGTGTGAGAGGCCACATTTTTTCCCATCTCAGCAATATAGCCCATTTGTTTACTCTTGCTCAGCCTCCAGATTAAAGCCATCACCTCTCAATCTCAGACCATCCAGGCCAATGGATGTGGCCTTGCTCAACTCCTCCACACTCAGGAACATCTCTCCTAGGCAGCCTACACTGGTACCTGTAGCTGCAGAATAGGGAAATGATTGTTAATCAACAGATCCCCACCCCTTGTCAAGGAGCTATAAAGCCAGCCAGTCTTCATAACAGTGTAGCACATTGGTGAGGCAACAGCTCACTGTTGGGTAGTTCTGGCTAGTCTTGGCTACAGGGAGCTGTCCAAGGACTTTCCCAGTGGTCTTCTGCTTTGCCCTAATAACCCTTACTTAGACTTGACAGTTGGACTCACCTTACTCAGACCCTGGTCTTCAAGACCTAACATTGCTTCTTAATTTGTGAGTGCCTTGGACTCTCTCTGGCCACTGCACATTCTGGGACCCCAACCTGAGAGAGAACAGGACAGGGGTGGTTTTTTAAGGATAGGCTCCCTCTATAAAATGTTTTTGCTATTTATGAGATTTATTACCCATTCTTCACAATATAGTCCCAAGGCAAGTTATATTAATTTTGAAATACAGTATTGAAATCAGTTAAAAACAAACTGCAGTCAATAGAGGGGGGGCGTCCTAAACAATATATCTCAAGTGCCAAAGAGCCACATTCATCCTTGGACTGTCCTCCCCCAAGGCATGCCAGTGGTGAACAGCTCTCTCTCTCTCTCTCTCTCTCTCTCTCTCTCACTCACTCACTCACACACACACAAAATCACCTCCCTCCACTGGTTTGAATAGAGCAGATAAGGAAAGGTTATCCCCTCAAATGATTGATCTCTCCATGCATCAAATAATTGACCCAATGTTGAAATAGGAGGCATCAGGGTTCTGGCCTTCCATCATCTCAGTCCTGTGTCTACTTTTAAACAATTTTCTTTGCTACTGTTGCCTAGATTGGTTGGGGTCTTGGGAGCAACCTGGGATGGGAAAAAATTGATTTCTTTCCCCATTGGACTCAGTGAAAAGTCCAAACCTTAAAGAAATGTCACTGATACCACAAGGGAAAGAGAACTCTGTCGGTTCCTGTTTCTCTCTGTTTTTCATTTTTCCATTCTTTTCCAATTTTTGTATGCTATTTTCACTGATATATGCACTGTATGCACATCTCTATCTAAATATATGTATTTTTGTATACATTATTTCACTGGAGAACTGCATCACAAAATTTGGAGAAGTGCAGATTTCAGTTTCTTTTAGCAAGTGTGATTGAATAGGTTCACATTAAAATATAACTGAACCCCATTTCTCCTTCATCCCTAGTTATTCTTTATTATTTTTTATTTTCATATATGACAAACATTTCTAACAGAATCAGCTTTACATATTTTAACTTCCCCCTTTTCTGCGGTTCCTTATATTTATTTAGTCTATTTTTCTGCATATCCCAATTTAAATCCATTTTATATTTTATTTCTATCCATTTCATATATGTTTTCAATACTTCACGTTTTTACATTAATCCTGCAAATGTCTTAATTTGTTTACAATGAGTTTGTAAATATTCAATAAATTATTTCCATTCCCCCTTAAAGACTTCGTTATCTTGATTTCTTATTCTTCCGGGACGTTTCACCATTTCTGCATATTCCATTAGTTAGAAGAATGGCTACAGAAACTAACAGAAACTTCCATCCCTAGTTATCACCAAAATAATATCTCTGCAAAATTCACCAAAATTCTCATTTGCCATATTTTAGTCAAACTTATTTGTAATATTCGGAATGCAATGCAGTATAGTTAATAGCAAATTAGTAAATGTATTGTTGCATAAAATCTCTGCTACTATTTGCAAACATTTGACAGATTGGTATTGACAGTAGTGCATTTTAAAGTGTAATACATTCTCTGCCACGTTGACTGGAATACGCACGCTGAATATATATGAGGCAGCTAGTGGGAGATGGCAATACTATAACACCAAGGCAGGTGCATACTCTTTAGAGCAGCTGTAATGAACCTCTAGCACTCCAGATGTTGCTGAACTACAACTCCCATCACCCTTAGCCATAGACCATGCTTTCTGGAGCTGAATGGAGTCGTTGTTCAGCAACATCTGGAGAGCCAAATGAGCCAGAGCCCATCCAGTTATCAACTGAGAAAGGAAGGAGCAGCATTCTAGGACTGTCAGTGCAGCTACAGCTTCTTCTCAGCCAGCTGCTTTGGCAATAAAATGACATAGAGGTGGAACTGCAGAGCCACTCTCCTGACACCAGCTGGATGAGCTTGGTAGAGTGATTTTCAAATGCAGGGACAGGGACTGAGAGTGTGTAAGCTTACATAATTTTTTTGCATGGGATCATATGGTTATAGGGTTCAATCTTTGTGGTACGGTGCGTTTTGTTGTTTCTGTGGCTTGTAAACTACGCTGTGTGCAGCAATGTAGAAAGGGTTACTTCAATTAAGAATGAAATTTAAAAAATGAAATATGGTGCTGAGTGATGGAAAGGAGGAGAGGAAGAATGGGAAGAGCTATCCCTGCATACAAAAGCGTTGGTGTTTCAGGAAAGTGCAAACAACAAAGCAGCAAGGGTAACAACCTTAAGTGCAATGATGGAAAACTCAGGAGGAATCTGACTAGGCACAGGCAAGAGTCCATTTAAAAGCATCTCTGGTGCACCGATGGCAGCCAAGCAATTTATGCACCACCACCACTCTGTCTGGGTAGCACCAACCAAGAATATTTTTCCATATGGTCAACAACCAGTTAGAATCTGGGAGAAAACGTACCCAAACAGAGTGGTCTGCTTTTAAAAATGAATAAATCCCAGCAGGTATTCAAAGAATAAATGAGACGGTGTTTCCAGCTGATCTGGGAATTCATTTTTCTCCTCTTATCTGCAGTGTTTCATATTTTTTCAAACAGTTTCATTTTAATTATTTACTGAGCAAGTTGTGTGACTGTAGTTATGTGATACTGCTTCAGTTTACTTTCAAAAGTTTCAAGCCATCTGAAGATACACAGTATGTGTGTGTATGCTGTGTTTTAGGTAGGGAAATAAAACGTAATAAATAACTAAATATAAATAAAAATCAATATGTGTTGCCTTATAATGAGCTGCAGATAAAATTTGTTCTCTTCTGACCCTATAAGAAAAATGCTTTACATAATATTCAGAGGAACACCCCTAGGTGGAGAAGGAACGACATCCCATCGCAGGGTTTCAGTACCCAGATGAAGCTCATGACATCACTCCTGCAACCTGCCTGGAGTACAAAACAGGGACATCCTTTCTGCCTTTCGATGCAGAATTGCTCACTTGACATTTACATGCAATCTGCCTCTGAAAACTTATCTTTGTGCCCCTGAGATAGTCCGAGCTAGGGACGTGGATAAACTCTCCGCTAGTAAAGGTTTAAATTAGAAGCAGTTAAGAATCAGGCTCCGTGGGATTTATTTCCTCCCATTCTGCTGGCAATTTGGCAGAACAAAATAGCGCTGCTATTTCACACCTCACAGAGAAAAAAAATGTTTGTCAGCTGTCAGAAATGGTTTGTGCTAATGCACCTCCAATCTAGCTAAGAAGACAGCAGTAAGAAAAGAAGTGTCTAGGAAGCTTGCCTTTAATGAACCCTAAAGAGATTTGTTGATCAAAAATAGTGCAAACTCCAAAGGTTTCAGGCTTGGGCCTATAGGCATACCTGTCCAAAGCCTCAATGATGGTGCCACTAGAGAGGAGGAGACCACATGTCATGAATAGCTAACTCACTTCAGAAGCTATTGGCTTGTTTACTTAGTTTTGAGGTCACTCTGGATGAAGCATAGCCCTAGCAGAAAGTATAGCCCCTTCTACCCACTCTTGCTATAAAGTATTTGCATCTGTCATGGGATCTGGGATGGGGGGAAGGATGAGCTCAGAACTTGCATTTGTCCATTTGGACACCAATTACATCAGCCAGAAATGCCTTCCCTTCCCTTCTATGATCTCTTCTCTCATCCAGGGCTGAGCCAACATATTTTGCTGCCTGAGAAGGACAAGATGGCGCCTCATGCCCCTCCTCCCACATCCCATGTCTAGAAGCTGACTAGACAGACAGTTGAATCCTACTTCAACACTGGTGACAGGTGGGGACTTGCGGGAGGGGGATGATTCAGTTCCCATTTAAAGGCAACCCTCCGTAATTTGCACTTAGTGAAACAATACACAAGCCGTCCTTCATAGTTTGTACTTCTCTGAATTTTGCAGTGCAGTCCTTCAGTAAAGTAACATGTACAGAATTAAATATACTGGAGTGAAGTGTGCATTAAAAAACATATTTGTAAGAACGGCATACAGAAATGCATGCTATTGAGGTAAATTGGGGGGGGGGTGTATTGGAAGGAATCTGCACTAACTTGCTGGTGAATTTTTGTGAGGACTTAAAAAGAAAAAGAAACACCAACCAAAATGTGGAGAGCTGAATTTAAGATTAGGGGAAATGAGAAAGTAAGAGAAAGCAAAACTGGCCTACATGTCCATCCCTAATGAAAGGACAATATCATTGACTGCAATGAAGAGCAGCAGGTTAGCTTAGAGGACACAGAGCAGGCCCCGTGGCGTTCCCATGGCCTTCAGCACCTTGCTGCCATGCCCCCAACAGCTGCTGCCTGACACAGCTGCTTCACTCAGCCTAATGGTAGGACTGGCCATGCCCATCTTTTGCTTAATTCAACCTTAGTGACAGCATTACGGCTCGTATCTTTCACCTCTATTCCATTCACCCCTCAGAGTCTGTTCTCCTGTCTCTGCTTCATTATACTGTTTTCTACCATATTTCTACTTCACCAGCTGGGTTTTAATGCTGCCCTCCCAATCCCTCATCTCTTCTGGTGGTGATATTGGTGCATATTAGCTTCCAGGTAGACCTGCAGGCTCCCAGCCATTGCTGCTTTGATATCTTGGAACCACAGCCAGCCTTGTCTGGCTCCTGTTTCAGAAGGATGCAGTGGAAGTCCTCCACTGAAGCGTGTCAATTGCTGGAGAAAAAAAAGTAGTTCATTTGTGCATTCAACGTTCTTATATGCATTCAGCATTGTCTTTTTTGATCCTCATTCGAGGAAATTTTCCCCAAAGTTTTACATCAGCAGCCAAGGAGAACGTGGATCACATTGTTATTTTATACATGCTTGCCAATTTCCTGGTTCCAGAATAGGAAAAGGACATCTGCAAAGCTGCAAATTAAGAATTTTGAACAGTTTTAGATAATTCTTTGGGGAAGAGAGGCAGACTTATAATAATACTTGATAACAGATGTTGACCTTAACATATTTTTGAGCAGTGATTGACCAAAGAAATGTCTCGAGGGTAATAATTTATGCCAGCGTTAACCAAATGATTGATTTAGGCAATGATGTGTTAAAAAGTAAACACAGAGAGAGAGAGAGAGCGTCTAACACAATAGAGTTGTATAATAAATGCCTGTGGTGTATTTTTATAATTTAGCCATGATGAATTTAGACTTCAAAGTAAAACAATTTGGAAATAGACAGCCAGTGTAGTGAGCAATGGTTGGAAATGTGGAATCCATGGCACGGGGCCTGACCAACCTCTCGTTGCATGCCACTACCTGCATGAGGCAAAGTGGTGTAATGGTTAGAGTGCTGGATTGAATTGCATTATTGACTGCCTTCTTAATTTGTTCTTAGGTGTTTTGTTTTGTTTTTCAAACTTATTGTTGTGTCCTTTGCATTTTCTAAATGCCTTTGGACTATTTTCTGAGATTGCCTAGCCCATGTGTGATCTCTGATTGAGTCCTTATCTACCGCAATCTGTCATATGTGCAATTTTTGCTCAAAGTGGTTGCTCAGAAATTCACCTAATTAAAAAGTGCTATCCATCTGTAGAAGCAAATATGAAATGACAGTGCTTCAAAACAAATCTGCCTTTTTTTAAAAAAAACACCTCCCTCTTCACAGCCAAGTAATAACATCTCTCTCGTTTTTTACCTGGAGTATGCAAGAGTGCTGTTCAGATCAGATTCACGCTTGCCTTAATAGTAGCAATTTATTTTTATTTATTTATTTTCTGCATGTGCATTTTAAAAACCTAATTTCGGTGCTTTTTTCAATAGATGCAGCCTGAAATAATCCTTGGAAATCGGCGATCTCATTCGAAGCACGTTTTAGTTAAAAGTAAATTTCCCTGGAATTGATAGTACTTGCAATCATATAAAATGGAAAAAGAATTGGGCCAGAAGGTCCGGTGGCACCTTAGAGACCAATTTAATTGTGGCAGCAGCTCCTATGGACAACAGCCTACTTCACAGTTTTAATTGACAGGAGTGTTTGAAGCAAACTGTTGGTCAATAAAGTGAAAATTAAATATGACAAGCATGGAAATGCACACATCCAGGGATACCAAAGAAGAACACAATATATAATCTACATTGACTGATATGCAATTTTAGGATTACTAAGCATCAATACAGTATAAATGGAGAAGGCAACTGCTGTTTGCAATAAACAGCTACTCCTCTAGGAAGGAGCAAACTTTTGAGAAGGATCAGAGGAAAATGGTATGAATACTTGTAATAGCCCTCTTGATATGCTTTAGCATTCAGAACTGCTCTGTCACATTCACAAAGCAGCTAATAAGAAATTGACTGTTCAGACACTGCACTGGGAGCAGGAGAGGACCTGCTGCAGAACGATTCTTCTACCACTTGCCAGGCCTGTACAGGGCACAGCAGTGGGCAACAAGGTTGGGAGGCACAGTCGTTTTGGCAGGTATGCCAGATTGGTTCTGGTAGGGTGGCACAGGCACACCAGCAGGGCCAAATCAGTGCTCCTGCCAATGTCCCAGCACTGCCATGACTTTGCCACCTGCCTCAACCCCAAACTGTCCTGGCGAGTTGTAGCAATGCCGCTGCTGGAAGGCTGGCTCTTCACAAGTGCCACAAGATGCCAATCATTATTTCCCCAAACCATGAGCCCAGCCAGACAAGCCTCTATAGCTAGGCAATCTTCGCTTCCTGGTACTCCACCCTGGGATTATATGATGAAGGATAGGCTAGGAATTGCCAAACATATGAAATTTTTAAATACCCAAAAACCGTACATTGAATAACATGTATTTATGTATTTGTTGCATTTGTGCATTGAAGTGCCTCAAAGCAACTTATGCACTAAAACTAAAACAACAGAGACATTAAAATCAGATAAAAACAGGAATGGACGAAAACAACATATTTAAAAGGAACAAGTCCTACCCAAGGAGCGCAACAAAAGCCTAACTACCCTCCTCATTAAAAACCATAAGCCTGGGTAAAGGAGGACATTTTTGCCTGGTGCCAGAAACAGATAGCAATGGTGCCAGGCATGGTTTGGAAATAACTCTGGAAATTGTGCTTGGAAAGAGACCAGTAGCGATTGGAGCTGTCATAACATGGCAATCACCTGCTCCCTGCAACTGGCCCTAGTGAATAGTCTGTCTGCAGCATTCTGAACCTTTGTCACACTCAGGGATCACATCTGGCAGCAGCAACAGTACACAAAGCTGTGGAAGAGCTTTTCTTTCCTTTAGTGTGCAGTTAGACAGAAAAAGTGGAGTTGGAATTTGTCCGGGTCAAAAGCTGATAATGTCCACTTTGAAAAATGTAGGGAGGGAGAATGAGACACATTAGACATGTGTGTTTATAGAGCACTTAAATGATGGTCAACGTTAGGGACACCATGTCAAATGGCTAAATTGTGCTCATGGTCCATATTTGAGGTGTCCAAACCATATTAAAACCCCTTCTTCATTTTGGCCAGAACCTCCTCTTCTTCACCTTTCTCTTCAGGCAAGTAATGCTTCATTACATCCCTGAAAATACCCTTAAAGTAGTCCTGATTTTACACCTGTTTGTTGCCGAACTAAAGCAGGTTCATAAATGAATCGCTGCTTATGAGAACTTCTGGCTCCTATGGGAAAACGTCACCTTGTTCAGCAGCAAAGCAAGCAGCAAAGCACACTTTTCTTTTTTTAGAATAAGGTGTCTGATGGAAAATTTGTGCCATTGGAAAATCGGCTTTGAAAAAAAACTCTGGTGGACTTTCAAGCTAGAAGGATCATGTAGGGGGTGATGGAAAAGACTGAAACCCTGGAGAGCTGTTGCCAGCCAGGGCAGGCAATCCTTGTCTTATCTAGACCCATCACTCAGATGAGTACATCTGAGTTCCCATGGTTATGGTTATGTAACCATAAAACTAATGATTTACAACTGAAGATGAATTAGCAGGAACTCATGGTGGAAAACAAAGGCTCAATATTCTACAACTGGATATTCAAGTCCCAGCTTTCCAGTCTTACTTTTGACTAATACGTCTTGGTATTACCCACCAAGCCTCTTTTATTAGCATCTTAGGTTACCATAAACAAAAACACAGCATCCAATTTTCTCAAAGGTTAACATTTCACCTCTTCCAGCTCTGACTAAAGGGAGGTTTTGTTGGGAATGGCTTTGAACTTTCCAAAGATGGGAGAAACAGGGAGTACAAAATATGTTGTGCTTCCTCTTCTCACGCTTGTTTAGATAAGTATATCTGAAGCATCTGTCAATACACATTCTTAAGACTCTAGTGCCCCTGAGGAGGAAACAACACCAGAATTTCCCTGTCAGGAGGGAATGGCTAACCTGTGGCCTGCAGAGTTTATTTGTGCCCCTAAATCACTCCACCCCATTAATTTGGGGATATGGTATTCCTTTGTTCCCCTTTTGTGAGGCTGTAGGGTGGCCTTACTCTGCAAAGGCAGCTCTTCTCTCCTTAGTATGATGCCACTGCAGGAAGGTCCTAGGGCTCAGTTTCCTGAGTCCCAAGACAATTCCACTTCCTTCCCCAACACTGTAATGAGAAGCAAAATTGCTGAGCATCCCCTGTCCTCTGGTGCTTAGCTAGCTTTCTGTATCCCTGGTTTGCAGGTACGCTACTGTATGGTAAGTGTGTATGAAATTATGCATGCTTTATAGGTGGCGAGTGTGCATGTGTGTGTGTGTACATGTTTAGTCACCACTCCTGCTATTGACACGTGTCCCTCAGAGGAGTGACTGACTATCAATGCAGCCCTCAGAACAAAAAAGTTTAGGCAGCCCTACTTTGAGAAGATGCATGGAATCATCTTTGGTCCTTCTGAACAACCAAGGAAATGAAGGAAATGCTGCTCATTTGCGCTTTGCCCCCAAGCTTATTCAGAATGTTCAGAGTTGCCCCTAATTCTCTTATATTGGAGAAACCAACATGGCCCAGTGAACAGATGGCTGAGGTGGACCAGGGGGACAATCAATTAGAGCTTTGACTATTCGTCAGAGTTATTTGATAGGTTTGGCCAAGCCATTCTCTTGCGGCCTTTGTTCCCCATGTGTAAAATTGGGGCTATTAAACCGCTGTGCACTTGAGAGAAATTGAAAGCAGTCTGTGCACCAAATATGAAATATTGCAGGAACTGTAAAGCAGTGGGTACATTAAAGAAATTATAAACAATGAATAGTAGCTGAATTTTATGATGGTCAGCAGCCACTCCAGTAGAGTGTACAAGATTTGTGTTGAAAATGCAAAGGGCACAAAGTGTATGATTTTAGTTCACCCATTTAACATTGGTAGAGCTCACAACTTCAATCCTTGGCACCTGCACTTTGAAAAGATCTCCAGTATAGCAGAGTTGGAAATGCCTATGTCCACTACCAAAGAACACAGTACTGGGCTAGATGACTAGGTGACAGTACTGGGTGAGTCAGAGGCCACATCTGCACCTTACATTTATAGCACTCTGTTGCCATTTTAACAGTGATGGCTTCTCCCATAAAGTCATGGGAACTGTAATTTGTTACAGGTGGTAAGAGCCCTCACAGAGCTACCATTTCCACATTGGCTTAACAACCAATCCTTCTCAAGGTAGAAGGTCTGCTTCAGATATCTCAGTAGGTCTTCTTTCTGTCCACCTCCAATTTACAAAACCTCCACTGTGTTTGTATAACGGGGTGGTGTCATTTTGGTTGTTGCCATGGGAGCCAGAAATACTTTCCAATCTACTTCAGATCACCCAGAAATCTATCAGTTGATCTTCTTTCTGTGCACCCCCAAAACAAACCCTCTACAGTCTTTGTCTTCTTTCACAGTTGGCACAGGTGATTCCACATCGCCTTCCCCCCAGCTGCATTCCTTCAGTCATTGGGGAGCAGTCGAAAGAAGCAAAACTAAATCTTTTCCAAAGCCCCATTCCCTGCCCATCTGCATGGGGAGAGGCAGAGCAGGTCGATAGCAGCTGGTATGCATCCTTCATGAGATGCAGCAACAAAGGCCCAGCAAACACTAGCAAGAGAATCAAATACTTTATTGAGTACATACTATACCAAATGTTACACAAAGAAATCAGCCTCAGACATCGAGCTATTTTTCCTGGCATACAGCTGGAGGGAAAAAAATACACTAATATTTTATAAGCAGCCAATGCAGAGAAGGAAATATTCATTTTCCCTTTTATGCTTGTTTTGCCTACAATTCACCCACTGTATGTCTTGGTGGAGGTGGATGAGATTAATCTCTGCAAGAAGTGGAAAATAAATTGCCTTTCCGAATTAGCATGAACTGTTCATTTTTTCCTCTAGTCCATTTGCGGGATGGTGGGGTGGGGGAGAAAATGTTACATTTAGAGCTGTACATGACTTTTGTGCAAACAAATATGCCCATTCTGTGAACCAAGCAAGATTTGGTGTGAGTAGGCCACACATGTTTCATCATGTGTTCATGTTCAGAGCAAGAGATGGTAGAGTGGGGTGGGTTCTAACTTCTACATTCAGGGTTGTGTGGCCGAGGGTTTTTGAATCCTCTCCTGCCTTAAATCTCCAGACTCTTGTCACTTCAGGTGCATTTTAGTTTTGAAACCCTTTGCTCGCTCTAACACTAGAAGCTGAGAGAAAAGTGTGAAAATTTAAGCATTATTTATTCCTTTATTTATTTTTCTTCATTAAAGTATTTATTTTCCACCCTTGCATAAAACAGCAGGGCAGTGTGCAGTAATATAAAAATATTAAAAACAATTCAAAATGATCATTAAAATTACTGGCTACTCTAGGGGCATTTTAGACAACTGCATAAGCCTGTTGGCGGGGGGTGGAGAGTCTATACTTGAAAGTCAATAGCAAGGCTGGCTGCCGAATCTCTGCTGGAAGAATGTTCTTCAACATGGTGAGGCAGCATGCATTGTTTGGTTGAAGGATTGGATAAAATTAGAAAGAGAAGAAATCCTCGATTTAGGACATGATAACAAATTTGGCTGGCATGCGTATTTATGCTATAAGAAAGATAAAAAACATAAAAGTTTTCATAATCATATAATAAGGAAAGCATTGATAAAGGTATGGAATAAATACAAAGATTTCTTAGAACCTAAAATACCATGGTGGTTGTCGCCAGTTGAGGCAATAACAATGAAACCGTTGAATAAAAAAGGAAACTGGCCAACATATAGAGATTTGTTAATAGAAGAAGAGAAAGGTTTGAAATTAAAAAGTTATGAAAATTTGAAAGTTGGTTCCATCACAGACAAATTAATGAGCAGTTTAAAGAAGATAACAAAAGGGAGTTCAGCTACACTATCTCAAACTTCCAAAAGGAAATTGTGGAGGGAAACACCAAATTACTGAAGAAAGTCGCCATAAGACCTTCAGGTATAAGGCAACATATAAAGTTAATAATAAATAATAATTTAAAGCAGGGAATTCACGGGGTAAAAGAACTTAAAACCAAAGAATTGCCAGTGTGATACAATGCAGGGGCTGTCATGATCCATTTCACAATATCCATATTGAGTAAACACTTTGCACAATGCTTTTGGAGCAGCAAGGAATTAAGCTTGCTACACAAATCTAAAGCAAATGTAGCCCTTTTAAACTGCATGTTTCATGAATGACAGGTCATGAAGCTGTTCAGAGCTCTCTCTTGTCTGGACCATCTGGGATAGGGTTTCCATCCAGAAATAATTTTTACAGGCCAGGATTTCACGTTCTTGTTTGGTTGCCAGAACTGTGGAACTAAAAAGGCCATTAAAAATCCAGCTGTATACGCATTTACTGTCATAATGCATGTGTGTGTACTAAGGAGTCACTTGGGAACAGCAGCTGCCTTTGCAAAATAGTACACTTTTTCAAGCGCAGTAACTGCTATCACAGGTGCAGTGCATTGCCATGGGAGATGTGCCATTTTAGTGACATGCACAGATGAGTGTGCACGTGCAAATGACAGCTTCATGAGTTGGAGTTCTGAAGGGGGTTGCAGAAGAGGACCAAAAAGGCCGTGGGAGTCAGGTGAAGACATCCCTGCTTCAATTCTGATATGAAGAACAGTGTGCAAAGGTGGCGTGAAATGCAGCAGGGGGAAATGACATTGCTGCATTTTAAGCAGTTAATGTGACTGCAACCTTAGACAGTTGAATAATCTTAGCCAGATGGAGGAACATTCTCTTCACTAAGGAAAGGGACTGTTCATATTCAAGGACACTTTGCCTTAGGTCAGGCTTCCTCAACCTCAGCCCTCCAGATGTTTCTGGCCTACAACTCCCATGATCCCTAGGTAGCAGGACCAGTGATCAGGGATGATGGGAATTGTAGTTTCAAAACATCTGGAGGGCCGAGGTTGAGGAAGCCTGCCTTAGGTAGTTCCAGGCTTGTCTACTGTACTTTGAAAGGAACTCTGCATCTGCCACAAGGCACTCAGTCTACAGTGCCAGGGTTTTTTAAAACAGAAAGGTGACAAATCATAACCTAGGAACATTTTCATGTTGCAGTGAGGAAAATACAATTCATTTCCAGGTTCTCAAAAACTCATTCTGATTCATGTTCACTTCATGATTTGATTGACAAATATTAATTGAACGGCATTTTGCATTATCTCAAGATTAGCTTTAGCGTGATTTTAAAAATTACTCTTATCAACCTCATTCTTTACGTTAATCAAACTAAAACCCAGCCGAACTGGCTAATAGGGTCACCCAAAATAACAGCAGAGACATCTGGCAGTATCAACTGATCCACAGTTCACTGTTCTCTTTAGCTACATGGTAACACGGGTGATGTTCATTGCATTCAAATGAGGCAGCCTTACTGTCATCAAATATTCTTCTCACAGCACCATCTTGCTGGCCAACAGTTTATGCATTCATTAGAAAAATCTGCTGTATCCAGTTTTCTTGATGCACTAAAAACAGAAGTGCATACTGCATGTTTTTGCTAAGTCAGATACAAACCTTGCTGCTTCTAACGAGCAATTTCAGTAAGCAGTAAACTCTAAACAGCTTCCACCTTATCCTCATACTTACATCAAAAGCAACATTACTGACCGACTGGTTTTCAAGCAGCCTGACTGGGTATTTTTTCTCACTTGGCTAGCTATGCGTGTGTGTGTTATTTTTGTAATATACGTTCAAGTCAATTTCAGTATTAGGAAAGGAGCAATTTAGATTTGTACACATTTACATGGCTCAGCAGTACAGTACATGCAAAAAGTCCCAGGCTCAATCTCCAGTATCACAAGGTGAGGTTGGAAAAGGCTCCCATCTAAGGCGCTGGAGGACTGCTACCAATCAGTGCACTGAGCTAGGCAGACCAGTGACCTGGCTTGGAATAAGGCATCTTATTCCAATGCACCATGTGGAATGATCAATAGCTAGGGAAAGAGGTATCACCGAACAACCCCGTCCATATTTAAGCTGCACCTGATGTGGGTGTTCAGCTGCACCCCCCATCTTATCTATTGGTCAAAATAACAGAGCTTGCTAGGGAGATACCTGTCCCACTGGAAAGCAGCAGGGCACAGAATTTGGCACTGAGTTTAAGATAAAGGTAAAGTGACCCCTGACCATTAGGCCCAGTCGTGGCCGACTCTGGGGTTGCGGCGCTCATCTCACTTTATTGGCCGAGGGAGCCGGCGTACATCTGCTGGGTCATGTGGCCAGCATGAATAAACCGCTTCTGGTGAACCAGAGCAGCGCACGGAAACACTGTTTACCTTCCCGCCGGAGTGGTACCTATTTATCTACTTGCACTTTAATGTGCTTTCGAACTGCTAGGTTGGCAGGAGCAGGGACCGAGCAACAGGAGCTCACCCCGTCGCAGGGATTTGAACCGCCGACCTTCTGATCGGCAAGCCCTAGGCTCTGTGGTTTAACCCACAGCGCCACCTATGTCTCTTGGCACTGGGTTTAAACAGCCCAATATGCAAGTCTTATTGAAAAGGATATAAAAGCATGGGGGAATCATAGGAAAAGAAAAAAAAGTTAATGGCATCATGTAGATGGCCCCAGAATGTAAGTGAATGGAGTGCAGCAATTTCAAAGTAGTATGGAAGCACCCTAGGATCATGCAGAACCTAAAGCAGCCACCAAGGGCTCGAGTACCTATAAAATGGATGTATTGAATCAAATCTGAAATTGTTTAAATGACATTTTCCATTTATGATATATGAGCTTAAATATGCCTAGGTTTAATGAGACTTAATACTCCTGAGAAATCTCTATGTGGGACAAGAAGCTACAGTTAGAACTGGATATGGAACAACTGATTGGTTCAAAATTGGGAAAGGCGTACGACAAGGCTGTATTTTGTCTCCCTGCTTATTTAATTTATACGCAGAATACATCATGCGAAAGGCTGGGCTGGATGAATCCCAAGCTGGAATTAAGATTGCCGGAAGAAATATCAACAACCTCAGATATGCAGATGACACAACCTTGATGGCAGAAAGTGAGGAGGAATTAAAGAACCTTTTAATGAGGGTGAAAGAGGAGAGCGCAAAATATGGTCTGAAGCTCAACATCAAAAAAACGAAGATCATGGCCACTGGTCCCATCACCTCCTGGCAAATAGAAGGGGAAGAAATGGAGGCAGTGAGAGATTTTACTTTCTTGGGCTCCATGATCACTGCAGATGGTGACAGCAGCCACGAAATTAAAAGACGCCTGCTTCTTGGGAGAAGGGCAATGACAGGCCTAGACAGCATCTTGAGAAGTAGAGACGTCACCTTGCCAACAAAGGTCCGTATAGTTAAAGCCATGGTTTTCCCAGTAGTGATGTATGGAAGTGAGAGCTGGACCATAAAGAAGGCTGATCGCCGAAGAATTGATGCTTTTGAATTATGGTGCTGGAGAAGACTCTTGAGAGTCCCATGGACTGCAAGAAGATCAAATGCATCCATTCTTAATGAAATCAGCCCTGAGTGCTCACTGGAAGGACAGATCGTGAAGCTGAGGCTCCAGTACTTTGGCCACCTCATGAGAAGAGAAGACTCCCTGGAGAAGACACTGATGCTGGGAAAGATGGAGGGCACAAGGAGAAGGGGGCGACAGAGGATGAGATGGTTAGATAGTGTTTTCGAGGTTACCAGCATGAGTTTGACCAAACTGCGGGAGGTAGTGGAGGACAGAGGTGCCTGGCGTGCTCTGGTCCATGGGGTCACGAAGAGTCGGACACGACTAAACGACTAAACAACAACAACAACAATACCAGATTATATTAAAACGCCTTGAAAACATATACCAGGAAGTCTGTAGTGGAATCCTTTACTTGCCTATATTTCTTCTGCAAAGGAAATATCTGCTTGCCATCATACTTAAAGGACTAGATGCTGTAGATGCTGCTTTCTCTTAATTGTATACATCAGTTCTCTGGAATAGGCAGCCAATTATTGTAAACTATGTGTCAACAGCAAGTAGGTGACTAATTGTGGCCAGCTGAGGTTCATCTCAATCTCAGTCATCCAGACACACTGCTTAATTTGTTTGTGTGAAAATAATTGCTCATCTAGCAAACCTTGCCTCGTTTAGCTAATTCAGAAGAGTACTTCCCCTGAAATTATTTCCAAACACAGCCAATGTTATGATGGATAAGAGCTGTTTGTCACAAACCTTGTAGGGTGGTGAAGGTTCATTATACATATACACAAACCATACTGTGCTAGCCTAGACCTTTCTAATTTCTTCTCAAATATATTCCTTCTGCCTCCTATGTTCCCTCCAAATAGATAGGTTCTCGTTTTCTTAAAATATGCCTCTTCTAAAACTCAGCTGTTGGTTTCAGAAGCTGTGTACACATGACGTTGGCCATGATCCATATATATCCTGAATCTGTCTGGTAGTTTTAGTGCATTTTTCTCAAGAGGAGGAAGCTGACAGTGTCAGCCCCTGGGCTAGTTGTAAGTAAGAAGGCAGGGCAGGTGGGGGACTGACTGAAGGCAAACTGAGTGCCCTACTTGCCCCCAATGAACCAGCCTTGACTGCTGTGATGTGAATGACACTGGTTGCCAGTTGAGTAACTTTAGTTGCATGGACTCTGAGAGTCTATTTCAGGGTACACGCAAATTATGGACATCCATCCAGCTCCAAGACAGCAAATGGAGAGCTCCCTTCCCTGTACCACCCTTCCGAAGATCTCTGATTCTTAGCCACCTTCACTCACTATGAAGAAGTTGCTAAAGTAGGCACCAGGTCCCACCGAAAGGTGGCAGTTCAGCCAGGAGGTGGACTGCCTTAAAGCTGTTGCTACTAGGCAACACTGGTTCATACTGAGCACGTGTGTGAATTTCCTCCATAGTTTAACATTCATTGGGGGAAATGCCATTTTAGTAAAAACTACAAGCAGGTTGCACTACCACTAAATAATGGCAAATACCAGGTGTTCCCCTTGACCAATCTCAACAAACCATTTCCCAAAATGCTCAGTACAAATGGAGGAATCTTCACAGAAAGTCCAACCTAAGCAAAGCATATGGAAAGAAAACACAAAATACGTGTGAAAATGCCAGAGTAACTCATCCAATGTTTAACTCATTTGATATAAGCCATTTATTAACCTTTCAACCCAAGATTTGGCCTGGACCACCCGCAAATGTTTGTTTCTTACCCTGCCAAGTTTCAAATCAATCTGTAGGGCTATTCTTGAACTATGAGCTGTAGAACCTACTGCCCCGATTTCCCATTATGTTGGCAGAATACAGTTCAAGCAGCTCACCCTTTACATAGGGCATTAAGATAGATCTTCCACATTTATTCTTCTGAGAAATGTTACAGCTTCGGAAGCCAATCAGATCAAGAATGTCAACCAAAAAATCCAGCAAAGAAAGTTGTGGAATTTATAAGGCAGAAATAAAGAACTGGTTCATCCATATTTCTTTAGAGCAGAGGGGCAAAACCTGTGCCCTCCAGATGTTCTTGGACATCCTTGGTCATTTGCCATGCTGGCTAGAGCTGATGGAATGTGGAGTCAAAGAACATGTGGAGGGCACAGATTCCCCATCCCTGCTCTATTAGTAACAACATTTGGGACATTCTAGATTAGAAAAAGGGATGTGGGTGGCGCTGTGAGTTAAACCACAGAGCCTAGGACTTGCCGATCAGAAGGTCAGCAGTTCGAATCCCCGCGACGGGGTGATCTCCTGTTGCTCAGTCCTTGCTCCTGCCAACCTAGCAGTTCGAAAGCATGTCAAAGTGCAAGTAGATAAATAGGTACCGCTCTGGCGGGAAGGTAAACGGCATTTTCGTGCGCTGCTCTGGTTCGCCAGAAGCGGCTTAGTCATGCTGGCCACATGACCCGGAAGCTGTAGGCCAGCTCTCTCGGCCAATAAAGCGAGATGAGCGCCACAACCCCAGAGTCGGCCATGACGGGACCTAATGGTCAGGGGTCCCTTTACCTGGATTAGAAAAATGGGGAGCATGATAGTGGTTTGGTGTGGAGAAAGTGGATAGGGAGTGTCTCTTATATTTCTAGAATCCAGAGCCACCCAATGAATGTCGGGAGATTCAAGACAGACAACAGAAATTGTTTCTTCATGCACCCCTTAATTGAACTATGGAATTCACACCCATGATCTGCAGTGATGACCATCAACTTGGATAACTGTAGAAGAGGATTAGACAAATTCATAGAGAGTAAACCTATTTCTACGTCCACAGTCAGAGGCAATAGGCACAGAATACCAGTTGCTGAGAATCACAACCAAGGAGAATGCTGTTGCACTCAAGTCATGTCTGGGGCTTCCCATGGGCATCTCATTGACCACTGTAAGAACAGGATGCTGATGTAGCTGGGTCTTTGGCCTGGTCCAGCAAGTCTCTTTTTATGATCTCCAAAGAATGAAAAATTTCTCATTTTGTTTCCTGTCAACATGCCTCAGTTGTTCAGTTTTTTCTGGGTGCGTCGTTCATTTGCTTTTGTCATCCATATATTTATTTTCTTCTGTTTAGCCAACACTATTCCGGACATCTTAAACTGACAGTTATCTCACTTAAATGTAGTAGGGAAAAACATGATACAGTTACTGTAGTGGAAGAATAAATAGAACATATGCCATGACATCTCAAAGAAGTAATGCATTATAGCTGACACACTAAGTAGTCTGCATATGCTAGTATGATTAATTGTAGTATCCCTGCAGTGAAACTGGGTGTGTATCTCTCATTAGTTAATGTTGTTGATTTATATATGCACTGTAAACCCACACATAAAGGAAGCTGGCTTTGCTGCACAACAGAGTTGCGTGGAACCAAGAAGCTTTGGTTTTGGCATATCCTTTTCCATGGAACGTTACGGTTTAATAACAGAAAAGTGTAAAAGTGTTTAATTTGCATTAATGCACCCCTGAAATCTTGAGATTTGTTCTTTGTTGGCTTTTTTTTCCATCAAAAGATTGAGCCTGCCTTTCTGAAGAGGAAACATGCAAAGCGGGTTGAATAAATAATAAAAGCAAAAGACACTCATCAGTGGAATATCAAAAACATAAGAAGAGCCTGCTGGATGAGGCCAATGGCCTATCTAGTCCAGCATCCTGTTCTTTCAGTGGCCAACCAGTTCCCTGCGGGAAACCCACAAGCAGGATCTGAGCAGTTCTCATCCTGTGGTTTCCAGCAACTGGTTTTCAGAAGCATTACTGCATCCATCTGCAGAAGAAGAGTGCATCCATCATGACTAGTAGCCATCAATGGTCATCTTCTCCATGAATTTGCCCAGTCCTCTTTTAAAGCCATCTAAATTGGTGGCCATCACTGCCTCCTGTGGGAGCGAGTGTCATAGTTCCAACTATGAGATGTATGGAGATGAGTAACATGCCCCATTTGGGGGCCTTATGCTGCCATATGTGGCCAGAATACTGGCGGTTGTAACATGTGCTTCGCCATACTTTCAGCAAGTGCACCAAGGGCCTCCATGGCCTGGTCGAAGTACACCTCTGCTGTATCCTCAGCCGCACCAGAACACAGATTGGGACTTGCAAGACTCTTGCCTTCGCTGCAGCTGACTGACATGGCTACCCCTCTGGGAACTATTAAATGCAAAAGACGACATTATCTTCATAACTGTTGTGCCTGTGTTTTTCACCTGTTCCTGAGTGCTAAACGTAATGAAAGAAGCAGTCTCTATATACGAAGCACAGGTTTCCATTAAAGCTGAGGGTTCCAAATCCACCACTGGCTAGTAGCCAAACATGTCAGAGTATACATCCCTAGATGTCTTATTACAGGAAGCAAGAAGTGAATGATTATTGACAGCTTAAATCCATAATAGCCCAGTGGTTCTGTGCAGACTACTCAAAAAAGCCTCTGTTGCCTCTAGAGACAGGATACAGGAATAGATATAAAATGGGTCTGACATGGAAGGACCCGTTTTATGTTTCACATTAGGAGTCGACAGGTTCCTTCCTCCATATGCACAATTTGTGCCACCATTTGGATTAGTATGGATTTTATGTAAGTGCAAATTTTCAGTGAGGTGAATGTAATTGCTCATCACACTTTCAGATTAGCCCTGGTACTTTAAAAGAAGAAAAATTAAAGAATGAACCTTCCTACCACTACTGAGCTGCCCTGTTTTGTCCAAACTGGATGTGTTTTATGACTCACATTTCAAATTTAAAGCAAGCCAAATGTGTCCCATATATGAAAGTATCTTGCATATGGGATTGCTTTGGATTCATATTGGAAACATTGGGTGTTGGGAAAGCAGATAAGCGATACAGTCTCACCTCCTTCCTGCCCCCGCAGGTTTCCCGCGCCTGCTTTTGAGGAGGAAGGTGAGAGATGGATGCAGAGATAACTGCTCTAGCTGAATTGTGGAATTTCTTGGGTTGTTTTTCCTTTGGACCATGCTTAATGTATTTTGGTGTTACTTACGAAAGAAGCATGCTGGACAGAGGTGACATGAAGTAGGCGGATCTCACTGGAACCAATGACATTATGAGCTCAATTGACTTGAAGTTTAAAATTACAGCCATTATGACCAATGTCACTGCTAGCTTCCTGAGCAGCTGTTTCCCGTCTTATTTATGAGCCAATGTCAAATAAATTAAGGAGTGATGATCAAGAGAGAAACTCCAAACATGTTTGCATTTTATTTTCCGAAATAACATGACGAGAAGAACAGCATGTTCCTGTTGCCCAGTTGAGTCTTCTCCATGATTTCATACTGCACAGGAACAGTGAAAAATTGTGTTTATGGTCTCTTGTGACAACTAAATGGGGGTTTTAATGATTTAATTTCCTTGGCTTTTTGTTTTTGTTTTTCTTTTTTATTCCTCCAGCACAGATGAAAGGAAAATGATGCCTTAAACATTAACGAGGGAAAGATTGTGTTGCGTTTGCATGCTGAAGGGCCGCAATAGCCTATCCCACTTTTCTGCCATTAGCAACCAGAACTATCATGAAGATGATAATGATGCGAAGCATTCTTGCCATCAGAACTCTGGATAGGACGTTTACTAACCAGAGAAATGCCATTAACATTCTGTGCTACACGTGTTTTTTAATATGTAAGGAATTGTAGTGAATACATGGCAGAAATAAGTAAAAAATGGAGCATAGGTCACGGCCTTCTACCAGATCAGACATGTTAGTCCATGTATAGTAGTAATCATTGTAGTATTTTTTAAAAACCATTCTCCTTCACCAGCAAGTCCCAGTGTGGGTATAACAATTTAGAATTTAGAATTAAAACAGACTGCATTCACAGGAACAGGCTGGGCCTTGAAAGCACACATCTCAGGTGTCAAAGGCCGGGGTCAAGAAGTGTGATTTCAGCATTCACCGAAAACTGTATAGTAAAGATGCCAGACCCACTTCTGTTTGCTACCCTGGGCTGCTTGGCAAGGAAGGGTGGGATATAAATTCAGCAAATAAATCCGGCAAATAAATAAATAATCTTGCCCAGGATTGCCTTCCCTCACTAGCAGCAGCAGTGAACATCTTTGGCACAGAAAGCTCTCTCCCAACCCCTGTATCTTTTTTTGTGACCCTCCGCAACTCCCATCAACCTTTGGCCACGCTGCTAGCTGTCGGTTATGGGAGTTGGAGTCCAACCACACATGCAGGGCACGGGGTTGGTTAACCCTGAATTAGTCGGTCTGTGAGTGCCCTGAATGGGAATAGGACTGAAGAGTCAAGCACTGTTTGGAGGGCCACAGCTTCCTCCATCCTTGGTCTAAAGTATTTATGCTTTCATTACATCCACCCAAGCAACAATGGGCACAGACTCTGTATAGCCGCAGATTGAAAACAGAAGGGTGCTTAGCATGAGGCCAAAATGCCACACATACTAATGCAGACAGGCTTGAATTTTCCAGAGATGCCTGGTGATGTCAGAATGCACATGTGTGGATAAAATGTTCAGCCTGGTGTGGGTGGTATCTCTTCTCCCAACACAAACACAAAAAGGGATCCAGCAGCATTAGTAAGATGCACAATATATTTGTCTGCTCCAAAGCAGATTCACATTAGTCCACCTTCTGAACTAAAATTTAAGCCAGAATGTGGTCTGCTTTGGATCTACACTGCCACCAAATTCCATGAGATGCTCCAATGCCTGACCTTGTTTCTCTTTTAAAAACAAATACTAGCCTCCAGGAGCAGCTGGAAAGCATGAGCTCCAGGACCGATGACCAGACATAGAATCATGAAGATATGTCTATCCCAGGGACTTTAAGGAAGTGCCTGTTCTTATACAATGATCATCTCCTGCTATCTGGGGATTGGGCCAGGCATGCAGCATCGGGCACCATGGCTAAGCTGGCTAAAGCACCTGTCTAGTAAACAGGAGATCCTGGGTTCGACTCCCAGTGGTGCCTCAGATATTTAGCATTTTGCCCCTTGTCTGTATGAGTGTGGCTCAGCAGAGCTCACAGAGCATATTTTGCTGCTCATTGAAGCAAGAAGATAAAAACTCCGACAGGCCATGATGGATATTTGATGTTACTCACTTTCTTTGTGGAGGAAAAGCAGAAGTTTTACCCATCCCAGGAAAAATAAAAATAAAATAAAAGCATGGGCTTTGTTTGGGATTTGAACCTGGGATCTGCCACATCCTAAGCAAGAATCATACATCTAGACCAACAAGAAAGTCAGGAGATTCCTCTGCATTTAGGGTCATCATGTTTCCCTTGTTCAAGAGAACTTGCCACCAGGCTTTCCTGGCAAAAAGGAGCAGATGTTACAGATGTGCTGCTTTATCCCTGTCTTCAGGTAGCAAGTGGACCAGGCTTGCAGTGGGGGGGCACTGTGAGTAAGCTGGCTGAACCTTTCGCATCCTGAGCCAGAGTCATGCCTCCAGATCAGCCTTTCTCAACCTGTGGGTTCCCAGTTGTTGAAGAACTACAGTTACCATCACCCCTAGCTAGCAAAGCCAGAGCTCAGGGATGATGGGAGTTGTAGTCCAACATCATCTGGGGACCCACAGGTTGAGAACCACTGCTAGATCAACAAGCCAGATATGGATCCGTTCTGCATTTCAAAGAGTTGCAACACCCACATTCAAAAAGGAACTTGCCACAAACCTACTTGGCAGCACCACTTCAAAGCTATCTGCCATTAGCAAATAAGCCAGGCTTCAGTATTCTAGTTATGCTGGCCAAGGTGCCTGTTTAGTAGACAGAAGATTCTAGGTGTGATTGCAGCTGGTGCCTTAGAAACCATCCCTTTGGGCCTGGCAGTAGAGTGCAGCTCACTGTGGCTAACAAAGGATATTTTACAATTCCCTGAAGTGGGAAAAGAAATCCATTAAACTGTGTTGCCATGATGTGCCAACCCTTGTGATGCCATGGGTGCTAACCCTTTTGGGCCCAGCAGGTGGGTGCAGCCGGGTGGGGTTTCCTGAGGGCCTTTTGCCACTCTCTGTGGTGAGAAAAGAAATCCATAAAAGTTGTGAGTTCCTGCCATGACTCGGGTTTGAACAGAGGTTGCTGCGGCCACAACGCAGAGTACTAACCACTATACGATCACGGCTGGGGTGGAACAGCTGCCTTCAAGAAGCTTCAGAAAACAAGGAAAGATGGCTGAAGGATAAGTCTATTGTGTCTTGGCCAGAGCCTGTGTGGAACAGGAAAGAAGCTGATGAGGCACCACAGCTTAGCTGGCTAAAGCACCTGCCTTGTAAACAGGAGGTCTTGAGTTCAACTCCCAGTAGTGCCTCTGGCTTCCTCTTTTGAAGCAGACCCAGGAAACTCCCATTTTCTCGTAAGGTATGCCCACCACCTCTTCCCTGTGCCTCTGAAAAGACCATATGGGTCCTGCATCAGAGGTGAATTTAGGGGAGCGTGACTGTTTCACCCGCACAGGTAGCCATTGTTAAGGAATGGTGAACAATGGAAGGTAAGAGGCAGGGAGTGTCAAATTTAGGCATCACAAAGGGTGCTGCTGAATTTTAAAGCCCAAAGTCTGCCACTGCCTGAGTGCAGTGAAAAATGAATATCTGGCCATTTGCTGTGACTGATGCACAAACAGTTTGGGCGAGGAGGGGCTTGCAGGATTGCAGGATTAAGTACTGCAGCTATGGTGACTGAAGTCTGAGTCTGGGTTTGTCCACTACGTGTGGCCCTGGCTGTTGAGGTACATCTCAATGTGGCTTGCAGGTCTTTTCCTACTTCCTGTAGTGGGAAAAGAAAAGTGCAAAAAGAAATTCACAAAAGTTGCTTGTTCCTGCCATGACTCGGATTCGAACCGAGGTTACTGCAGTACTAACCACTGTACGATCATGGCTGGGCTGGCGTGACCCTCTCCAAACAGCTGGGTCTTCTGAAAGCAGATAGCTGAAATGTCAGTCTGTAAGTTGCTTGCTCAAAGCTTGTGGCAAGCGGGGATTGAAAGCGATGCTGAGCAGGACCCAATAGCTTAGCTGGCTAAAGCACCTGCCTAGTAAGAAGAAGATCATGGGTTTGAGCCCCAGTGGTGCCTCTGTTTATTTCTTTTGAGGCAAAATGCAGTGCTTTCCTTTGGTGGCCAATGGTGCTCAGTGCAGCCACCCTATGGCTGCAGAAGGACCACGGAGATGCTGGCTTGCGTGCTGTGGAAAAGAAACATCCCACGCATTTGTGCTGACACCTCTGAAGAAGACTTGAGAGCCTACATATTGGATGACGGGCAGGTGAGTTTGTTCATCGTATAAGGGGGAAGCGACCCACTCACATCCCCTGGGTATGTCATCACACCTGTTTCCTAACCAAGGACTGCATTATCCCCCCCCCAGGTAAGCCTTAGGTGTGTGGGGGAGGAGATGTATACTGTGTACACCTTAGTGTACCTGCTCATCCCTGCGGACAACCCAGAACACCTGCCCCCTGCCAACCTGTGGCTGTAGGTGATGACTCTTGTATGCATGCAACCTTGAAGTTCCTCAGGGTTACATGGTATGACCTTAATGTGTTCTCTTGCCCCACTCCAAACACCAATACAACCAAAGAGCCCAAATTCTAGAATAAACCATCGCCAATTAGATTAAATCCAATGTTTCAACATACAAGCCAATGTCAATTAAGCCAAATAAACCCAATCATCTAAAAACATATAACCAATCCATGGAAATATTTCCAATCAGATGAGATCCAACAGAGAAAAAAGCAACACACGATCTGCAGCATGAAGTAGGCAAAAAGGGGAGATTATTCCAAACCCAAAATTCTTCAAGAAAAGACAGACGCACTGCAGAAGGATAGTGGATGGGTGTTACAGAGTAGAAACAAGAGCAGCAGTGGTCAGATTCGCCTTAACTGGCCAAAGGCTATTCCCTGAGGCAGGAAAAAGAAATCCACAAAAGTTGCGAGTTCCTGCCGTGACTCGGATTCGAACCGAGGTTGCTGCGGCCACAACGCAGAGTACTAACCACTATACGATCACGGCTGGAGTGGAAAAGCTGCCTTCAAACAGCTTCTAGAAAGCAGGGCAAGATGACAGATCAGCCTATTGCATTGTGCTTAGAGCCTGCGTGGAGCAGGAAATAGAATTGCTAACCTGGCAGCATAGCTTAGTTGGCTAAAGCACCTTCCTTGTGAGCAGGAGACCTTGGGTTCGACTCCCAGTGGTGCCTCTGGCTTCCTCTTTTGAGGCAGGAGCAGAATTGTCCCATTTTCTTGCTCACCAACCCCTCCCATGCTCAACAACTCACACTGTTCACACTGAAAAATATAAATCCACCTGCCTGCTGTGATTTGGATTTAAATCAATATTCATGAATCCTCTGGAATATCCTCACTACATGGCCAGGTCTTGGTGGGCAGGATAGCGGAGAACATCTCTGTCAGTATGGAGAGGCAATAGCAGCTGGTTCTGTTGCCATAGACCAGCTGGCCAAAAGATTTCTCTGAGTGACTTTGTAAGGAACAGTAGACCTGTAGTAACACCTTGAAAAATCTGGATCTAAATGCACAGCCAGACCCCACCCCACCCCCACTGCTGCTGAAAAAAGCACATCTTTAATTTTGAACTCAAGACCTTTCATATCCAGAGCCAAAATCGTACATCTAGATCAGCAAGCCAGAGAGGGGGCTGTTCTGCATTTCAATCAGTTGTGATACCCACATTCAAAAGCAACTTGCCACAAACCTGGATGGCAACACCACGTCGCTCCTGTCTTGTATTCACAAATCAGCTGGATTTACAGGGTTGTATATACTGTAGCTAAACCAGATGAAATTCAATCCTGGATTTCATTCTCCCTGAAACATCCAGCAGTTGCCTTTTTGGCCCTGGCAGTGCTGCTGCAGTTCAGTGTGGCTCACGGGGAGCCTTTGTAACACTCCCCGAGAGGGGAAAATAAAATTTCAAAATATGCGAGTTCCTGCCGTGACTCGGGTTCGAACCGAGGTTGCTGCGGCCACAACGCAGAGTACTAACCACTGTACGATCACGACTGGGCTGGCATGACTGCCTTCAAGCAGCTTCTAAAAACAAGGCAAGATGCCTGAAGGTTAGGTCCATTGTGTCTTGGCCACAGCCTATGTGGAACAGGGAGCAGTAGTGGAGCTGAACTGGCACCATAGCTTAGCTGGCTAAAGCACCTGCCTCGTAAGCAGGAGATCCTGGGTTCGACTCCCAGTGGTGCCTGTGGCTTCCTCTTTTGAGGCAGGAGCAGACTGCTCCTATTTTCTTGGAGGCATAGCCACCAATCCCTGCCTTTGCTCAAGGAGGACATTTTCATCTGAGGAATGTTGGAAAGTATGTGATGTTGCAAGTTTGAGGGGGAGCCTCAAGTGCTTTTGGGGGGTAAAACTTTTTGGGAAGGAAGAGGAAATGAATGAAAGGGAACCACCTCTCTCTCTCCCATACCCACCCACCCACTCCCCTTCCCATCCAGAAATGCCCCTTTTAAAAAAAAAAAAAACTCTAAACTTTATTTTCATCAAATTATTTAAATTAACTCCTCTTAGGATACAAGCCATTGTGCTCAGAACATTTAAATTCACAGTCAACTTATACTCCTTCTCTCTCTCTCTCTCTCTATATATATATAAAGCACCAAATTGTGATGAGTAATTAATCATCTCAGGCCTGCCCTCTTCTAAAATAACTAGGTGTAAGCTAAACTTTTGCCAGGTTCAGCTTTTATGTCGTTTTCAGCAAAAAATAAATTTGCATTATCAACTAGTATACAAAATACAATTAGAATAATATTCATTCCCCCCCTTTTTTTTTAACATCACTTTTTATCAGCGCTCCCTCCCTATACAACTAAATTTCTATCTTTTCCTGCCTTCTGAAGGAAGGATTGCTGACTTTAAAGAAAAATCCAGCCTGGCCCGATCTTTCAGCTTGATATGCAACTAGGCAATTCATGCGTGCAGACAGGCCCACATAGTCATTCAAGGGACTGTGCTCCTATTACTTCTCTGGACTGAGCAAATGAGTCCTAATTAGGGATGAGAGAGAAATTTGGTTCAGTTTTGCATTTAAAGGTAAAAATGGCAAATTTGCACTTTCTGAAATAGAAACACAGCCATTCTTTGAAATTCACATTTCAAAGAATTTTGCAATGCAGTTCTCCAGGCAAATAATATGTATATATTAGAATAAAGTGTGCATAAGTATGCATATATTGGTGAAAATAAATCATCCAGTGAGGGGGGAAGCTTTGCAGAAATGTGTACATTGGGAGAAATTCACAGTAAAATGCTGGTGACTTTTCTGTGCACTTAAAAAAAAGAAAGATGTAAACTGATGTGGATATGTGAACTTATGTTTAGAAAAATGAGAAACAGAGAGAACCCAAAATTGACAGGTCTGCCCATCCCTAGTCCTAATATAAGATATGTTGGCCACAGTAACCATGAAGCACCTGTTTCAAAAGTTAAGCAAGAACAATACAGGGCCCATGGGTACTACCACTGCCTACAGAGAATGAATCCATCCATAGGGAAAAGAGTGGGAGGAGACATTGGTCTTGCATTTGCGGTGGGGAAGGAGGGGAGTACTGAGCCAATGAGCTAGGCTTGCTGAGTCTCTCAGTGTTCCCTATTACAGAAACAACATAGTTTTGTTTTGTTTTGACTTTTCAGAGAAAAGCCACATGAAAAGTGTGGCTTTTTTCTCTCCTAAAAAGTTATAAATAGGAGGAACTTGGAACACTGGCCAGCATGTTGTTGTTTTTTCAAAAGTCAAATGGACAAAGTTCAGGTTGGGGAAATGCCTTGTCTTTATTCTGATGCTAGGAACTTGTATAATCTGATTTGCTTGCAGGGTGTTTACATGTCTCCCCCTTAAATCATTCACAGAGCTGGCTCTATGATGAGGCAGACTGAGGCAGCTGCCTCAGGTGGCAGAAGCTGAAGGGGGGGTGGCAGAGCTGTGAGTCCCTTCCCTGTATCCCCTACCGTAGCCTGCTGCCCTCAAGTACAGTGGGAGATACTTTCCTTTCACCAGTACTGGGGTAAGATTCAACTGCCAATCCAATTGGCTTCTGTATGTGTCTTAGGGGAGGGCACCAGCTTGCCCTTCACCTCACGTAGCATTATGTCTTGAGCTGTCCCTGACAGTGTGTCACGCCACACTTTTCAATGCATTTCCCCATCACTTTTCTAACAACAAAATGCCTGTCTCTTATAAAAGTGGATTTGTTATGCTCTAGGGCACCAGAGAGATTTAATCCACTTTAATTGCATAAAACTAAATTTCCTGGTATGCTCTTGAATCCCTCCCACAAAATACTGACAGTCCAAGGGTGGCCAACAGCTACTTATTAGAAGAACAGGCCTTATTTTTCTGCATAAGAAAACCTGCACTGACTTTTCTCCTTTGGCTCAGCTCTGCCTAAGCAAATCTGACTTATTTTTAAAATGCTCTCTGTTTGTAAGTCATCGGTTTCTATATCCTGTGGTGATACTTAACCACACTGTGGATTTTTTCCATTGCCAGTGACAATTATAGGAGCCCAAAGCCAAGTGGTGAAAAATGTTTTCGACTGCCCTTGCATCTGGCTCCCTGGCAGCCACTTCTGCCGTCGACTGCAGAGCTAGCCCAGCGCCTCTGTTGCGTTTAAACTATTCAGATTAATTTTTCCCTTGGACACTATTATTTGCCTTGCCTTTCAACTGCTTTTAGAGGCTTTTTCTCATTTGTTAATAGGATGGCATTTCACAGGAGTTTCGTTTACAAAACAATATCTCAGTGATCAAAAAAGGACTGGGGGCGCTTTCTCCCTATGCAAATATGGAAAGGCAGAAGCTTTCCCCGTCGCCTGTATGAAATGCATTTTTGGATTACTTTCTAATATGAGGCCATCTTATCTGAATTAGGTGTCTCGGAGATGTACTCCCTCAAGAAACAATCTATCTTAAATTGCCTCCCTGTGAGTTATTGAGAGATACACAGAACTAAGATGCATAACACCTTGATTTGTTTAAATTACAGGGAGGGGGGAGGAGCAGTCAGAAGGACCCCAATAAAAGATTCCAACCAAATGTTAAAAAATGGTGTTACACTATCATCAGAAAGTGTCCCATCTTTCATTTCTGAAGACAGCATCAAGCACAGTGTTACAGTGCTATTGTGGGAGAGGACAGCTGATTCTGATTGTTTTGTTTCTATTGTAATTATAATTATTTCTGTCCCCAAGGCCACACGGTAAATGACCACCCTCAAACAAAAGCACTTCAGAGAGAGACTGCAAAGTGAAACCACTTCTTACTGTTTGTAGCAGAGTTTTCCCCATAAGCAGAGGACAAGAACACAAAACTCCACTGGAAGACACAAAGCACTGTCAGCCTGCAAGTCAGTCCTCCTGTAATTAATCTAAATGCCTCGCTGATTATTTTAGTCTGTTTTACAGTTGCTTCTCAAGTTTTCAATACACTGCCTAGGGCTAGCGTAAGTTGTCCCCCATTCCAGCTTTTATCCTTTTTGCTCTCTCTGACATCAGAGGAGCACAATCTCATGGAATACGTTTATTGGGTCAGATCTCCCTCTCCTTTATCTCCACCATCTCTCCTCCATCCCCCGGAATGGCCTCCCAGGGACCACCATAAGGTAAAGGTAAAGGTACCCCTGCCCGTACGGGCCAGTCTTGACAGACTCTAGGGTTGTGCGCCCATCTCACTTAAGAGGCCAGGGGCCAGCGCTGTCCGGAGACACTTCCGGGTCATGTGGCCAGTGTGACATCGCTGCTCTGGTGAGCCAGAGCTGCACACGGAAACGCCGTTTACCTTCCCGCTAGTAAGCGGTCCCTATTTATCTACTTGCACCCGGGAGTGCTTTCGAACTGCTAGGTTGGCAGGCGCTGGGACCGAACAACGGGAGCGCACCCCGCCGCACGGATTCGAACCGCCGACCTTTCGATCGGCAAGCCCTAGGCGCTGAGGCTTTTACCCACAGCGCCAGAGGAAGAGAAATCTGGCAGGTACTTCAAGTGACAGCAACACGTTGGCCATGATCTTCCAATTAAGCTCCAGTGGCAGTCCAATGTATACATGTGACAGACATATAAATTGCATCAATCTTTTAAAGTGGCAATCCTATATTTAGTTGAGTGGGAGTAAGTACCATTGAACTCAACAGGACTTACATTTCAGAAGATTATACACAGGATTGTTCTGGAAGAGCGAAAGAGCTCAGCTGTAGTTGAGTAGCAAGTTAATTGTTTTGGCTGAAAAGAAGAAAAATTGAGCCCTTTTTCCATAGGCAGACTAATCCTCTCATTACTGAGTAACAACAGAATGAGTGTGGGTGTACAAGGGATCAAACAAGGGAGGAGAAAGCTCTGTCAGCTTTACAGCACCATGCTGAACGAGATAACTAGTTACTAAAGCAACAAAGGCTTTGCTTGTTTTTTAAAAACACATTTTTTTAAAAAAAGATACAGGATTCTAGTAAACAAAGTTCTACTCAGAGTAGACTCACTGAAATTAATGAACCAAGTTAGCTGTGTCTATTAGCTGTGTCTACTCTGAGTAGGGCGAGTGTTGAATGCCAACCATGCCTTGCATTTTCTTTCTTACAAATAAAAATTGTCCATTAATACAAATTCACACAGCTGTCATTGCTTCCTTGTGACTATGGGTTCATCCATAGCACCCTATTTTCTTGTGACTATGGGTTCATCCATAGCACCCTATTTTCTCAAACAAGGATACCCGAAAACGAGATCCTGACTGGGGGGGGGGCAGAGTGCAGGAAGGCAGTGATTTGGAGAACATTATACGAATAACAAAAAATTAATGGTGGTCCAGGAACCTTACTATTCACACTGAAGATCAGTATGGATAAGGTCCTATGGCTTTAAAAGGGGTGGTCTGATTGCGGGAGGAAATAATACCTGAGTCCCTGAACCATAGGTTTGTGCTCAAGTGGAGATGCAGCCTTAAAGCGCTATGGAAGTATGAAACAAAGCGACAGGAACTATCAAAGGCAAGCCATTGTATTTGAAAAGCTTGATTGCTGGGTGATCATATTTATGCAACATTCCACAGCCCTTAAATTTCCCTTTCAGAGGCATTTCAAATTACAGCAATAGGAGAGAGGCTCTGCTCAGGAACAATTACGCTTTGGAAAGCAAAATAAAAGAAATCATTTACAAGGGTGCCAGCACAAAAACTGCACCCTTCAGGTGAGGTTGGGGTGACTGAGGGCCTTTGAAGAGCTATGCCTCTCAGCCAAATAGATTGAAAAGTATTGATGAGAAAGGCAAAACCCAGAAAAAGGCTGCCTTTGAAGACATTTGCTCTGCCTCTTCCTATTGAATGCCACATTAATCTCTCTCTGGTGTGTGTGTGGGGGGGTGTATTTAAAAAACCAATTTTCTTACCATTTTGCTTTTAGGAAGGTTCAAGGAACAAGGAGGAACATACAACACAGTACAGTACATGTATCCCAAAGCAAACATTTATAATCCTGCCCTCCCCTTAAAAAGAAATGTAGCTATGGATTTTATTCCATCAGAAGGCTGCTTCACTGCAGGAAGCAGTGGAGGAGACGACGGCCTCCACCTAATAATGCAGCCAGTGAAATCATGTGCACAGCAGACCAGCACCCCATCTTCTGCACATACAGTCAATATCTGGAGGAGAAAAAGTGTATATACACAAAATCATATGCCTCTAGATAGCATGGGGACTATGGGGACTGCATGGGCAAATTATATTTTTCACTGCAAACAGGAACAACGTGTTGTTTCTGTGAACATGGGAGGGGTTGATGGGTATGCCTTGCAAGAAAATGGGAGCACTCTGCTCCTGCCTCAAAAGAGGAAGCCAGAGGCACCACTGGGAGTCGAACCCAGGATCTCCTGCTCACAAGGAAGGTGCTTTAGCCAACTAAGCTATGCTGCCAGGTTAACAGTTCTATTTCCTGCTCCGTGCAGGCTCTAAGCACGATGCAATAGGCTGATCTGTCATCTTGCCCTGCCTTCTAGAAGCTGTTTGAAGGCAGCTTTTCCACCCCAGCCGTGATCGTATAGTGGTTAGTACTCTGCGTTGTGGCCGCAGCATCCTCGGTTCGAATCCGAGTCACGGCAGGAACTCGCAACTTTTGCGGAGTTCTTTTCTCGCCTCAGGGTGGTAAAACGCCTTCTGTTGATCCTAATGAGCTGCATGCAATTTCTGGATCCAAAAGGCTTAGCATCCAAAGCACCATTAGTAACTGAACCCAAGTTCACCTGCTACAGTGATCATCTACTAGGGTGGAGGTTTCGCCACTTAAACACACACACACACACACAGAGAGAGAGAGAGAACACACTGCAAGCCTGGTCCACTTGCTACAAGGAGACAGAAGCTAAGCAGGACATCTGCAACACTTGCTTCCTATTTCCAGGAAGGATTTCAAGAACTTGTGACTCCTTGCCAGAACACACCACCCTCCCCTCAGAAGACTTAGATACTGATAAGGACGGGGGGGAGACAGTATTGGCACAGCTATGACCCTATAGTAGTTGCTCCTCTGCATTGTGATCAGAGCAATTGTGGTTCACATCTTAGACACAACACAAACCTGGGGCTTTTATGTATTTATGCTTCCACCTCCGGGTGTGGCAAAAGGCATTCTGCAAACCTCCAAATCCTGGAGAAGCCTTGTCCACAGCAGAAAGGTTGGTTTCACCATTAGACATTGTGTTCGCAAAATGTGGGGTGTTTCTTTTCCACAGCACGCAAGCAGGCATCTCCATGGTCCTTCTGCAGCCATGGGGTGGCTGCACTGAGCACCACTGGCCACCAAAGGAAAGCACTGCATTCTGCCTCAAAACAAAGAAACAGAGGCACCATTGGGACTCAAACCCATGATCTCCTGCTTACTAGGCAGGTGCTTTAGCCAGCTAAGCTATTGGCTCCTGCTCAGCAGCTCTTTTGATCCCTGCTTGCCACAAGCTTTGAGCAAGCAACTTACAGACTGACATTTCAGCTATCTGCTTTCAGAAGACCCAGCTGTTTGAAGAGGGTCACGCCAGCCCAGCCATGATCGTACAGTGGTTAGTACTCTGCACCGGGACTGCAGTAACCTCGGTTCGAATCCGAGTCATGGCAAGAACAAGTAACTTTTGTGGATTTCTTTTCTCACCACAGGAAGTCGGAAAAGGCCTTCTGCAAACCCGATTAAGATGCACCTCAAGGGCCGGGGCCACTGGTCCTTCGACTATCAAACCCAGACTCAGACTTCAGCCACCATAACTGCAGTACTTAATCCTGCAAGCCTGCCTAGCAAGAGAAAGGAGTGAAGTGGTACATTAGTAGTGTGTTCTCCCTTCTGCCAGGCAGGTTCGTGGCAAGTCCCTTTGGATGTGGGTGGCACAACCATTTGAAATGCAGAATAGACCCCCAGTTGGAATGATTCTACCTTGGGATCTCAGAGAAGCTCTCATCACAACAGGCTGCTCATTTAGATTTAATTTTTGTTGGGATGGCTGCAGCTCTAATATTCCTTCACAAAGTCGCCCGAGGAAACTTTTTGTCCAGCTAGTCTATGGCAACACAACCAGCTGCTATTCCCTCTCTCTGAGAATGAAGGTTCCCCCCACCCCACAAAACTGGCTGTGCATCAGTGTGGCGTTTGCCCTCCTAGGTGTGTGACATCATACTGGGTTCATAGGGAAAGGGTTAACTAATTGTAAAATGACTAACCAATGGGAACCCAGGGGGCAGAGTTAACTGTGTATAAGTTTTAAGCACAGAGGTTTTTAGGGAGTTAGAGTTATTGAGGAGACAGTCTGGAGTTAGAAGAGACAGAGAAGATAAGTCTGTGGGTTGGGCTAGTCTGATGTGAGAGAGTGAGAGAATTTGTTAAGAGGAGTCACAGTCAAACAGTTGAGATAATCAGTCAGAAGGTATTAGGAAGGTATAGGCCGTTAAAGAAACTAAAGTTAAGATACTGACAGGAATATTATCTGAGAAACCATAAACTTGTTAATGTTTGTAAAAGAAACTTGTGGGGTTTTTTGTTCACTTTTAACAACTGACTGGACTCAGTGTTTTACCAGAGAGTAACTGGTTGGTGGCAGCGGGGAAGCGAGCACAGTGGTGGCACAGGGATCAATAGACCGTTAAACGTCCGGGGACCCTGTGTGATCGCCACAATCAGTCACAGCAAATGGCAAGATTTACCTTTTTCAATGCACACAGGACCCACAGGGCATTTGAGTGTCACAGGGAAGAGCTATTACCTTACAATAATATAGGAACACCCTGGCCCTGCTTCAAAAGAGGAAGCCAGAGGCACCACTGGGAGTCGAACCCAGGATCTCCTGCTTACAAGGCAGGTGCTTTAGCCAGCTAAGCTATGGTGCCTGTTCAGCTCCTGTCTTACTCTCTGCTCCACATAGGCTCCATCCAAGACACAATATACTTATCCTTCAGACATCTTGCCTTGCTTTTAGAAGCTGCTTAAAGGCAGTTGTGCCATCCCAGCCGTGATCGTATAGTGGTTAGTACTCTGCGTTGTGGCCGCAGCAACCTCGGTTCGAACCCGAGTCACGGCAGGAACTCGCAACTTTTATGAATTTCTTTTCTCACCACAGAGAGTGGCAAAAGGCCCTCAGGAAACCCCACGCAGCTGCACCCACCTGCTGGCCCAAAAGGGTTAGCACCCATAGCACCACTGGGTGTTGAACCCTGATCATTTGCATACTAGAGTGGAGTTTTCCTCTGCTGAACTATGCCCCCCCTATACACACACACACACACACACACACACACCACAAACCTGCTCTACTTGCTACCTGAAGGCAGAAGCAAAAAAGCACACATTTGTAACATCTGCTCCCTTTGCCAAGAAGGCTTGGTAACATAAAATCATAGAATTGTTGAGTTGGGCTGAAATGCAGAGGAACTTCCTGAATACCTTGTTAGTCTAGATGTATGACTCTTGCTTAAGATGTGAAAGGTCCTAGGTTCAAATCCCAAGCTAAGCCTTTACATTGCTTTATTTATTTATTTATTTATTTATTTATTTATGCATGCATGCATGCATGCATGCTGGGATGGGTGAAACTTCTGATTTTCCTTCAAAAAGAGTAACATCAAATGTCCACCATGGCGTGTCAGAGTTTTTCTCTTCATCCTTCAGTGAGCAGCAAAAGCTGCTGTGAGCTTTGCTGAACCACACTCATATGGACAGGGAGCAAAATACTAAATACCTGAGGCACCACTGGGAGTCGAACCCAGGATCTCCTGTTTACTAGACAGGTGCTTTAGCCAGCTTAGCCATGGTGCCCGATGCTGCATGCCTGGCTCAATCACTTCCAGGTAGCTGGAGATGAGCAGTGTGTAAGCATCATGCACTTCCTTAAAGTCCCTGGGATAGACATATAATCATGATTCTATGTCTGGTCATCACTCCCAGATCTCCTGCTTTCCAGCTGCCCCTGGAGGCTAGTATTTGTTTTTAAAAGAGGAGCATTGTCAGGTTTGGGACCCACCAAAATCCAAAAGTTTATTGTGCACCTTATGAATGCTTCAGGATCACACTTCAGATGTGTGTGGGAAGGGGGAAGAAGATATACCATCCACATCTGGCAGAATCCATCTTATCTCCATATACATGCTTTCTAAGATCAACATGCAAGTTTGGAAAATTCAAGCACAAGAGATATGCCACATCCTCCCCCTCTTCCTCCTGCTATGCAGTGGCGATTAAATTGTTGGTAGGTCAAGCACTACATGTTTGGAAAATTAATGCTTTACCTACAAGTAGCAAATCCATACCTTCATCAGACCCCTGGAGAAAAGCATCTGGTTGGCCACTGTAGGAACCAGATGCCTCTCACCTAGCAGATGATGAGGTTATGGATTTTCTGCTTGTAGGCAGTAGTGGAGGGTGGGGTGGAAGTACTTACTTGACCTCCCAACAATTTCATCACCGCTGCTAACCAGGAGGCAGAGTGGGATGATGTGGCAGGTCTCTTGTGCATTGATTTGGTGTGATCTTTATTTGGTAGGCATCCTTCCTGATATATAGATTTGTTCAGGCATCCATCTTAATGAATAAACTCAGCATGGGGTTTTCTATTTGTAGGAGTGCTTAAGCTGTGTGACTCCACCTATGGTCAACTTTTATATTTGTAAATAAACCCAAATACTGCAAAAACAAAACAAAAAAGTATAAAACGCAACATCATAATTATCCAGTCTTTTCTGCTTCCAAAGGAAACCAAGCCCATGGAAATGCTGCTCCTCAAACTTCTCAGCACTCAGTGGGGAACACATCACTATGTATTTCTTGTGGTACACAGCTCTGCCCAAGAGCACAGTTTGGGAATTACGGAAAAGAAGGGTTGGAAGTGTAGGGAATCTTTTGATTTCACAATGTTCTGACTTTACAGAGGTAGTAGGGTGGGTGTTTTTCCCCTAATTCTGTCTATATACACTGAAATGCTCCAGGGACGGAAGATGCGCTGCTTGGATTTACCAGGGTGGTGCAGACCTGCAAGGAGTTTGGCTGCAGCTCAGAGAAGCTCCAGAGTGCTGCTGCTCAATGAAGCAAGTGGAAACATGATCAGAGCAGACTTGGGCCTAGAATACCAAAGGGGTGGTAATGCTTAATTTATAAATCTTCCAGCTTGATGTAAGTAGCAGTGCATCCTCAGAAAGAAAAGTGGCTCTTACCGTATTGACCTAAGAGATATCAAGTAGCCAGGATTTCCTGCTTCCGGTGCACCAGGAATGGCGTTTCTCCCAATACCGCGGGAGAGAGGCAGAGGGGGATAGTCAGATAATGATAAGGTTGGAAGAGGAACCAGTGTCTCATCGGCAGTTTGCCTGGCAGTCTGGCACTTGCCTGTGAGGACAGGCAAAGGCACTGGGTGCACAGAGCACTCCAGCTGTCACGACCCCCACCCCAATCCCGTTCCTGGAAACACAGGTCATCCTGTTAATTGGACTTTGATTGGAGTAAACTACAGGCACGTGCCAGAGACAATGAGATAAGAAACTGCAAAAACAACCCAGCTACAAGGATGTGAAAGGTTTGGATTGAGAGCAGATTTCATTCGGTGAAAGAGACAATGCAGGGAGGGGAGCCCATGGTTTGCTTACTTAAGGTTTTTCTCTATATTTTGATATGGCAACCCCCGCCCCACTCCGGAATGCAAGTTTTATTTAAAAATATCTGCACAAGTGAGGATGGAGGGAACTGGAATATAATATGGAATTTAACAAAACTGGAACTTCGTGTGAGAGAGAAAGGAACTGAGAGGGAAAGAGGGGAAAATGCTATGCTTCTAAAATATAGAGCAAAATCCTCCCTAACCTCAATTATCCACAAAGGAATATGTTTGAGATAAGGATAAATGACCATAACTGAGCAGCAGGGAGGAAAGGGATCTACCAGCTGTGAGAATAGAAGTTTTTGGATTAACTATCTGCAATCTGGATTCAGACCGTTCTTCCTAGGCTGGAAAAATGGCAAAGAGGGGATTTTTTTGTGGAAGCCAAACCATGGGACGAAACAATGCAGTAACTTTTGGAAACTGAGGTAACAGCTTCTTCTGATACATGACGGGAACCATCAACAGTTGCAGGAATAGAGGATAAAAAACTATATATCAGGCATCCCCAACCTCCTCCACATGTTTTCGCCTACAACTCCCATGATCCCTAGCTAACAGGACCAGCGGTCAGGGATGATGGGAATTGTAGTCCAAAACATCTGGAGGGCCGAAGGTTGGGGATGCCTGCTATATATGGACAGAGGAACTTCATGGGGGAAATTGTCACACGTAGGAAAGAATAAGGATTACAGCTAAAGTTCCTCACTTGAAACTTTATAAATTTCCTGTTATATCAACACGAATTGAAATCCCAAGATTGTAGCTGTTATATAAGGGATTATTATATCTGAATGGAATGGAAATTATTAAAACTTTGGAATGCATAAAAAATGTAGAAGAATGAACTTATCAACTGTAGCATGCGAGGGAGCCAGTTTAATTAATTGGATAAAATTGGTATTGTTATAATGAGGCTATTATTGGCACGATGCTGGAAAAGCAGTAAAAAAAATCTATTTTTTTACAAAAGAGATATCAAGCAGCCCTTTATTTATTCTGATCTCTTGTGCAATTTTTTTTGTATGATCCTTGGGTCCAATGCCAAAAGCAATACATCCTTCCTGGTATATCTCATTGTTAAGGCATCCGTCTTAATGATTAAACTCAACATGAAAAACCACATCTTCCATTATTTCCATCCACACAGATAAAAATTAGCTTCAACTCTGAACCAAAGGGAAGGGGGGTGGGGAAACCCAACAGCAACAACAACAGACAAATCCTACTATGGATCACAACTGAGTTCTTGAGAACCTTTACTTTTGTAGCTGCTTGAACAAACAGCTGCTTCTGATCCCAAGCAGTGCACTGAGTAAAGGTGAAGATTCTTGGAATAAGATGTTCGCACTTGGCCTGAATGTCAGGAAATTATTTGGTCACACCCTGCTGGGTTTCTCATAGCAGGCCCCAAGGGTTGAAGAAAACTGTGGTTATAGACCCTTCCTCTTTAAGATGGTGATGATGGGGGTGCTGAACAAGCATTGATTGTTGTTGCTTCCTGCCTCTCGAAATTATATCTTACTGCAGAGTTATTGCAGATGAATTATGTATGAGGCTGAAATCACTTTTCCAAAGTACTTGCAGCCTCTAGCAGCGCTGCAAAACAGACCAAGGTCCATCTTCAGTCTATGTTGTTATAGCATTCTGCATGGCGTTATTCCATTGAAAATGAATGTGCTTAAGTCATAACTGCTGCTATCAAGTATTTGTATCTAGATCAATCTTATCTCTGCCCTTTCATTGGTTGGGGCCTGCTGAGCAGAGTGTCCACTTCTAACAACTAGGTGAGAAGAAATCTACTGTTAGCACTATTTGGTTTCCATTTAGCTGAATCAGTCTGTCTCTATATCCTATCCGAGACCATAAGGGACTCAGTTTGCTCAGACCTAATGGTTTATTGATCTGCTGCATGGCATATATGCCTTGTAATAAATAAGAAAAGGGGCAAAGGGTCCTTCATTTTAAATGCAAGACATGGCACTCCTTTAAAGTGTTTCTTTTGCCATCTGTATTAATTCACTGAAATTAGTCATTACCTGATTTCACGTCCCATTGATCCCAAGCGCAGACAGAACTCTCGGAGTTGGAAAAAAAATTGGGAATAGTCCTGCCATTAGTATGGATAGAAGAGTTCTGTTTGTTGCTTTATCAGCGAAAGGGTTCCTATCAAGCTCTTCTCAACACGGCTTAGGTTTTTGTGGTTTTTTTGTGTATGCTTGAGACTGCCCTGTTCTGGGACTGTTTAATGAGGAAATGTCGCCAGCAATTCCAAATGCCTAGAATCAAAGATGGTGCAAAACGTCTACAAGTAGCTCCCTGAGAAAAGGGAATTACGATGGCCATATAATACCCAATCAGAGTCAAATAATGAGTCACACTGCTTGGGAATATTATCATTCTATTCATGAACATGAAGAATGAACATTGATGCTATGCTAGCATGGAGCCATTTTATGTGCTGGGGAGGGGACTTTTCTTGTGGTAAGTTTGCTTTCCAGTGCCATTCTCCCTGTAGGTACCATAACCATGACTAATAACAGTCCCAGAGCATGCAATGTCTTCCAGAAAATGAAAAGCACTTGCTCCTCTTTTCGTCACTTTGTTATGCAAAGTTCATTTATTCAGAAAGGTAGTGTCCAGTCCTAGTTTATTCCTTTTCTGGACCTCATTGCATAGCCCTGAAGGTACTATTTTTCTGTGTTGCTTGCTGCACACAGCCATATATTGCCCAGTGAGGGCATTAAGACCAATGAATTGGCTTGTGGTGATACAGAGGCAGACATTTTCATTGGTGACTCTGGTGTTGTGGAATGCACTTCCTCCTGAAATATGAGAGGTCCTGGCATTCCACCAGCTGTGTAAACACACATGTTTACAGAGACATTTCCTTGATCTCTTGACTTGAGTCGCCTGTTTTAATTGCTGTTTTGTTTCAAGCATCCTGTCTCATCTGTTCTTCTCTTCCTCATGATTCCCAGCTATATCTTGTCATTTGAACTCTTCCCTCATTCTGGCCATCTCCTTCTCTCTGTCTGCTGTTGGCTCTCCTCACTTCTCCGCCATCCCCAGCGCTGCCTGCACACCCAGTCAGAACTTAAATGCCTTTTGGATAGGTAGCAACTCTACCCCCTTACTGTTTCCAACTGAATGCCAACATTCAGTTAACAATGAAAACACCTAAAGCCTTCATCAAAAAGACATTAGGCGGCTGGAAACAGCCACTTGTGTGAGTGGCTGAGGATGGGTGGGGGAATCCACTTGATTCCTTTATCATAAGAACACAATAAGAGCCCTTCAGGATCAGGACAAAGGCCCATCTAGTCCAGCATCCTATTCTCACAATGGCCAACCAAATGCCTCTGAGAAGCCTGTAAGCCACCAACAGCCAACACCTGTAATATTCTCAATTTCTTACCAGTAGCAGAACTCATTCACTCTGAAGGTGGCCAATCCACCATGATTCTTCAGATCAGGCATACACTGTTCTTCTCCTGCCAGTTCCCTTGTACTGTAATGGATGGTGAACCCTTGAAGTGTAGCTTATCACAGAAAATTGTCTACTTAGTACTTTAATTGGCATGTCAATACACTTCAAGAATGCCTTGCCTAAAATGTGGCATGATCCTCTCCAGAATTTTCCCCAGTAGTTCAGCAGTCCCAGTAACTACCAGGGGTCCCTGCATCTGTAAGAATGCAAAAGAGAGCTATGTGCTATATAAGCCAGTGTAATGTGTAGTTTGGTCCTGAGCAACCTGTTGTTCTCTGCAGGTTGAGCTGTCAGGAAGACCTATTTCATACCCTACGGGCTACAGCCGAACAAGATAAATGTCATAAAAAATATTAGCAGCATCTTTCTAAAGACTTTTCTCTGTTTTCTAATGAGACAAAAAGATTTATTTCAAAGAAAACAGTAGCAATGAAAACTGACAATCAGTGAAGTGCCATGAAGTGGTAACCAAACAAAGTATTAAGGGAAATCCTTTGAAAGGCAGGATCCTAGCACAGCCCGGAGTAGATTTCCAATAAACAAACAAACCAAACCATAGGCATGGCATGAACCAAACAGATTATTGCTCTTTTATCATCCTTTGAACTAAATCCTGCTTGGCATTCTCACCACTAAAGTCAGGAAATAACCATACAAATCAATTTAGTGGGATTCAAACCTCCTGGGCTAGATTCTAACCTCATCAACATCACTTTATATAGTGGCAAAACCTCCATTTATTTCAGTGTATGCATTTCCAGTTTCTGCAAAGCCAAGTTTGTGGCAGCTTTGTTGACATGAATTTTTTCCCTTGTGTTTGGCACTTCAGTCCTAAATACATAGACTTGGAAAGTAAACCCCACTTATTTCATTGTAAGAAAGTTTCAAATACATGTATTTATGATCTAAACTTAGCAGATCTGTTCTATATAGTTGTTTTAGTTCTTCTGGCATTAATAGCAAAAATTGTATGACAATATTGGCAAGTAAGGGCTCATCCTGACTTTCAGCTGCCCCAACCCCAATAGATGGCAGGAGAGAATCAAATATTTGTAGAACAGAACAGGCACATTGTCAAACAAAATCAAATACTGGAAGTCAAATATAATTGCCTGCCAAATTCTATCAGACATCAAATATCAGGTGTCAAATGGCATAAGCTGTCAGATATTGAATATTTTCTAAGTTCTAACAGAAGTTGTCAAATAGAAAATATAACTGCATATTAGCCAATACTGTCAAATATAAAGCTTCCAATATCAAACATTGAAATCAAATACCAAATTTTCCTGGATATCAAATACTTATACTGAATGTCAAATATTCAATGATCATTTTGAGCAGAATGGATGGAGACAGATTCAGTGGTATCAGGTTTTATTGCCTGTAAGCAGGAGGACCATTCGGCTGCTATGACTATCTATCCTCAGTGGCCTATTTACCATAGTAAATTTGCACACCAGAATGGTATTTGATAGTAAACTGCGAGTATAGTAAACACCTCAGAAGCAGACTCCTTCCTTCTAAACCCTGAACAATTACCAATGTGTCTCAGAATTTGCCTTCATCTCACACCATTTTCACATGCCAAAAAACATTCACAGCATGACAGCTTCCTGTAATCCTCAGCGCACACACATATCCCTAGATAGTCCAGAACAGTTTTAACAAAATATTGCTCTGAAGGTACACTCAAGCAACTTACTGAAGAAGGCTAAGGAGCTTGTTTACACCCAGCATACTTGAAGGACTAAGTACAACACAATCTTAAGCATGCTTACTCAGAAGGAAATCCTGCTGAGCTCCTTAACAGGGTCTTTACTGTTAGGATATTTCCGTTCCACCTTAAAAGGGAGCAGGATGTTTGTATAACAGCCTGCGTAAGTTCCTGTCTCACAGGATGTTTATGTTGTAAGTTCCTTTCGTTTTTGCCTGTCTTGCCTGAGCAGTCGGAGGAGACGGTCATGATTTCTTTGTTCTGACCAATGCCTAATAAACTGTAAATATGCATGTTCTGCTCTCTGCTTGTGCAACTTCCTGCTGTGTGAATTCTGCTGATATAGTGTGCACTAAGCCTGAAGCTTAGTGTCGCTGAATTGCTGATATTGCCTGACTACGGGAGGTCGATGGATCGTCCGGCACCGAGCTTGGGGGCCAAGATGGACTTTATCTCCCTGGCAGTATCCCAACAACAGGTTATGGGCCCAGATTCACGGCACTTGCAGAAGAGTAAGACAGCGACAGACTGCTGAAAGGTATGTGCTGGGAAAGTGAAAGCAGAGGCTTTTCTGCCGCGGAAGACGTCTTTGATGTCCGGCACAACTAATTGGCCTGGGAGCCGAGCCAGAGGCATCGTGATTTATGGGCTGCCGAGATAAGAAGTCTTAAAAGGCTCACGGCTGAAGCTAAGAGCTGGAATGGAGTTTTTCCAAGCCTCTGAAGCTGCTGAGTGTCCTAAATTGAATCGGGACAATTATGAGACCTGGGCAAGATGGTGTGAGAGTTTGCTGCGTCAGTTTGGAGTCTGGCATACTGTATTTGAGGCCACTCCAGTTCCTCGGACAGAGAAATGGCAGGGCCAGGATTCGAAGGCCATGGATATTATTGTCTTATCCGTCTCTCTGGAGGAAATAAAGACGCTTGCTGGAAATCTCACGGCACGTGACATGTGGGATGCTTTGAAAAAGGCCCACCAGCCAATAATCCCAGCCCAGTGTTTGAATGCATCGGAGGTCCTGGCTGTTTCCCAGAATGCGAGTGAATGCAGAGATGCCGAGGGCACCGGTTGCAAGCTGCAGGGGGAGCTGACTGTGATGTCATCCCAGGCAGCATTCCAGCCTCCAGAGGGAGCCAAGGAGTCGGCAGCTGAGAGCTCTGTTTCTCGTGAGAACCAAGGTCAGAGCCTTTGCAGAGGCCGGAAGACCAGATGTAAACAGAGCAAGATGCTTGCAGGTGGCCAGGAGCAGGGGGGCAAGTTGCAAAAGCCCACGCCAGTGGAAAACAAGGCTATGTTAGCTGGCACAGCTCCACCAAAGGCTAAAGGCACGTCTGATGGCCAGGAGCAGGGGGGCAAGTTGCAAAAGCCCTCGCCAGTGGAAAACACGGCTATGTTTGCTGGCACAGCTTCACCAAAGGCTAAAGGCAAGCTGCAAAAGCCCACGCTGGTGGAAAACAAGGTTTTGTTTGCCAGCAAATCTGCTTCGAAGGGGAAGGCCAGGTTTATTGTTGACTCTGCGGCCACGCGCCATCTCACCAAAGACCGCCATCTGTTCATCTCCTTCACACCTCAAGATGGAGAGGTCCAGCTGGCTGATGGAAGGACTTTGCAAGCTACAGGAGTTGGGACTGTGAAACTTGAAAGTCTGCATACTACGATTAGTAATGTTCTTTTTGTTCCAGGAGCTGTGGACAATTTGATAAGTGTACCACAGCTGACTGGGCGTGGTTTTGAGGTATCCTTCAAGAAGACTATCTGTGTCATCAGAAAAGGCAAAGAGGACATGTGGCATGCAAAGTTGATGGATGGTTTGTTCTGTCTAACATATGATGACAATGGTGTTGCTATGTCTAATGCTGATACTTGTTGTGTTGCACAAACTAACAAGGTTCTTCATGCAGGTTGCATTCACGATGCACATCGCAGATTTTGTCACCTCTCTTGGCAAGCACTAGCCAAGATGCCTGGGTTGGTTGAAGGTTTGGACATCAAACCTTGCAAATTTCACATGAAATGTGTATCTTGTGCAGAGAACAAGGTGAAGGTTGCTCCAAAAGGCAAGGAGTCTAGCAGGCAGGCTTCCAAACCCTACCAGCTAGTTCACGCAGACCTGGTAGGCCCTCTAGCGCCCTCTTTGGGAGGAGCAAGGTACTTCATGGTTCTAATTGATTCTTTTTCCAGGTACATTCATGTGTTTATGCTCGAGCAGAAATCGCAAGCATTTCCTAAGTTCAAGGCATTCTGTGCTTGGTTGGAGAATGCTCACGGTAAACGTATTGGCTGTCTGTTTACTGATCGGGGCGGGGAGTTCACTTCTCAGCAGTTTGAAGCTTTCCTGACTGAGAAGGGAATCCAGCATGACTTGTCAACGCCTAGATCGCCATGGATGAATGGGCTTGCGGAGAGAGCAAATCAAACGTTGCTGCAAGGAATAAAAACCTTGTTGCATGATGCCAACCTCCCTGAGAAGTTTTGGGGGGAAGCTCTCTCGAATTTTGTTTACAGTTTTAATCGCAGACTGTCATCACCTATTGGTTGTACTCCCTATGAGAAAATGTTTGGGAGGAAACCTAATGTCAAGCACTTGAGAATCTTTGGTTCTGACATGTGGGTACACACCCCACAAAGCAACAAGCTTGGGAAGCGTGGGGCACATGGTTTGTTCATGGGGTACGAAAAAGGTGCATACAGGGTATGGATGACTAACTCTAAATCCATAAAGTTCACAAGGAGTGTTGAGTACAATCCTAAGTGGGGGGGAAATGTGGGAATTTTCCAGAGTTACCCAGAGGAGGATGAAGGTGATGTGAAGAAAGCAGATCATGCTGAGAAAGCTGAGGAAACTGATGATGATGATGATGATGATGATGATCAGAGTTCGGATTCCAGTTCAGTGGGCGGCGCTGCTGCTGCTGTCAGTGACAGTGATGACACAGCAGACTACAAGAGCGCAAAGGCCTCAGTCAGACCATCTGATGAGTCTGACAATGAACTGGAAGAACCACTGTTCACCATTGGTCACTATTCTCCTAAGAAGGAGGAGATAAGTCCAGAAGACTTGCGTCTGGTTCGCAGGTCTGAAAGGGCGACCAAAGGCAAACCTCCAAAGAGATTTGCTGATGAGTTTGCTAAGACGGCAACTGCTGTTCTTAGTAGCTCAGAGAAGGTGTGGGAACCTTCAAGCTTCAAAGAGGTCCAGGAGTTAACCTCTAAAGATGCTGAGCCTTGGCTTAATGCCATGAAGGCTGAAGTTGATTCCTTAAACAGGAACCAGACTTGGGAACTGGTACCGGTAGTCCCAGGAATGAGACTGGTTGGCAGCAAATGGGTCTTCAAGGCCAAGACAGACCAGAATGGCAAGGTTGTCAGACACAAAGCCAGATTGGTTGCCAGAGGTTTTTCACAGGTACCAGGGCAGGATTACCACGAGACCTACTCACCCACGGTCAAATATGAGAGCATTCGGCTGATGCTCAAGATCGCTGCGGAGGAGAAACTGCATGTTTCCCATCATGACATAAATACAGCTTTTTTGTACGGGATTCTGGGGGAGGAGCTGTACATGCTTCCACCTGACGGGATGCAGATACAGAAGGGAATGGTCTGTAAACTGCGGAAATCCTTGTATGGTCTCAAGCAGAGTGCCAGGTGTTGGAACACAAAACTCACTGAAACGTTGCTTTCTCTAGGTTTTCACCAGGGCAAAGCAGATCCATGTGTGTTTGTCAAGGAGGAGGGGCAAAACAAACTGTATTGTTTATGTTTTGTTGATGATCTTCTGATGTTTTGGAAGAATCAGGCTTTTTACCAAAGCACCCTAGCTCAGCTGAAGGAGCACTTTGACATGAAGGATCTTGGTGAGGTATCCAACTATCTTTCTCTGCAGGTGGAGAGGGACCAAGCAGGTAATTTTCTGGTACACCAAACACAGAAAATTGCTGATGTATTAACCAGGTTGAATTTGGTTGATGCAAACCCAGCAGACACACCGATGGTGACAGGTTACCAGGTAGATAGTACTGCTGAAGCGTTTTCTGACACAACGCTGTACAGATGCATTCTAGGCAAGTTGAATTTCATTGCTAGATGTTCAAGACCTGACATTGCTGTAAGCACTAACCTGCTTAGCAGACATGCTAACAATCCTACTGTTCAGGATTGGAAAGCTCTGAAGCGCATAGCCCGGTATTTGAAAGGGACTATGCACTACAGGCTGAGGTTCACCAGTCAGAAGACTGGAGGTCTTGAAATCTTTGCAGATGCAAGTTTTGGAAGTGACACCACGGGTGGTACAAGCACTTCTGGAGTATGCTACATGTACAACCACTGCCTGTTTGACTGGTTGTGCAAAAAGCAGACAACAGTTAGCCTAAGTTCCTGTGAAGCAGAACTCAATGCTCTGTCATTTTCACTCATGGATTGTGAATGGTTGATGCAACTGTTTAAGGACATTGGGGTTTCTGTGAAATGTCCTATACAAGTGTATCAAGACAATAGATCTTGTTTGGCTTTGCTGAACTCGGAGAGTTGCAAGCAAAGGACCAAGTACTTGCAGATTAAGCTACATCGTGCAAGAGAGTGTATTCAGAAAGGACTCATTCAGGTGTCCTACATGCCAGGAAATGAAATTCCTGCTGATCTGTTGTCTAAGGTTGTTAACAGAGAACAACTGAAGGTTTACGCACAAAGGTTGCAATTGGGTTGAACCACAGGTACTACAGGTTACACGGAAAGGGGGAGGATGTTAGGATATTTCCGTTCCACCTTAAAAGGGAGCAGGATGTTTGTATAACAGCCTGCGTAAGTTCCTGTCTCACAGGATGTTTATGTTGTAAGTTCCTTTCGTTTTTGCCTGTCTTGCCTGAGCAGTCGGAGGAGACGGTCATGATTTCTTTGTTCTGACCAATGCCTAATAAACTGTAAATATGCATGTTCTGCTCTCTGCTTGTGCAACTTCCTGCTGTGTGAATTCTGCTGATATAGTGTGCACTAAGCCTGAAGCTTAGTGTCGCTGAATTGCTGATATTGCCTGACTACGGGAGGTCGATGGATCGTCCGGCACCGAGCTTGGGGGCCAAGATGGACTTTATCTCCCTGGCAGTATCCCAACTGCTGTCACAGTCTGGTTCACGGGCGATCAAAGTCCCGGCTGGGGACGTTAGGACCGGGGGCAAGATGGCAGGGTGGGAGCAGGAACAGGAGTCCAGGAGTCAGGAGGCCAAGGGTCTGAGGGTCAGGAAGCAAGGAGTCATGGAGTCAAGGGTCCGAGGATCAAGAAGCAAGGAGTCACAGAGTCAGGGGTCCGAGGATCAAGAAGCAAGGAGTCGATGAGCCAAACACAGCAAGGCAATGAATGTGTTGCTGTGGCAAAGAGCCGAAGGGAAATGCTGACCTTTTATCGCTTCCTGGCTCTTGCCACCAGGTGCTGTGAGTTACCAATCAGCCTCACCTGTGTGGCCGCACCTTGCCTCTTCAGAACAAACTTAGGAAGGCCCCAATCCTGCAAAGTCCTACTGGTCACAGGGCCTGGCTCCTACACGCACTCCTGACAGCTGCTGCCAAACTGTCACTATTTTGTGGGTAGGATTCAATACCATACCAGTAAATTCAAGTTGTGCAGTTAAAGTGAATTGGGCACTGGTAAGTGTGGGATAACACCTGTTTGATGTGATGACCTATGACCCTGCCACAAATAAACGTGAATGCATGCTCAGTGAACAGTAGACCTTCCTGCAAATTTTGTGCAAACATGTCAGAAAGAATGCATAATGAGCAGGTCATCTGGAAGTGAGTTTTGTATTCTTAGGGTTGCAGTCTCTGTTGCTCCCGGCTCGTTGTGATTATACTACCGGGGTTATTACCTGCAAATTTCTTAAAGGCTGGTCACTGAAGGAATGCAATTCCTGGTGACTGTGGTCTCATCTTTTTCTGTCTCTGGTCCTATGTTGTGTGTTTCCTGTACTTAGGAAAGCCCACTGCAGAAAACATTTTAATCTTATTTGTGATCTGATGCCCCCCAAGAAACTTAGAACTTGGAATATCCTGCCCTTGCTGCAATTCCTGGATTAATAGTCAGGGCAAAGTGCAAACTTTGAGTATTTCCACATGCCCAAAAAGCTTCTGCCTTTATAGCAACGAATTGACTTGAACAGAAGCATTTGAAGTAGAGCAACCAGCTGCTTTGCTTTCCCAACTATCTTTGGGTGCCCCACAGGTTTTTAAGCAGATTCCTCTTATTGCCCCCCTCCTCTGCATTGACATCTCACCATATTGAAAGAAGTCACAGTAACGTCAATGTCAAATGCTAGCTAGATTAACCAATTTCACTAGTTTTTCAGAAAGCAGCATGGTTGCAAGAAGTCTTAAGAAAATTAGTTTTAGTTTACTATTTAGTTTTCCTATTTACTCACAATGGTTTAGGGAAACCAATGAAGTATAGATTGATTTCAGTAAGCAAAGCTCTCAGTCAGAAGAGTGCTTCATTAATTCAGCTGTGGTCAATACCCTCTTGACCCACCAATAAAGCATTAAATATAATCTGGATTCCTTAGACTTCTAGTCAAACACTTGAGTCTTTGAATGGGTTTACCGTGATGATGTGCAGAGTGACCTTCCGTGATTTGACCTTGGCTAAATCTATATTGCAGGAGTTATTTTCATTGATGCATTCATGATTCATGGGTGAAAGATAGCCATATTATCACTAATGATCAATCAGCATTTTCCTCCCTTAAGTCTTATTCTAAGAGTTGGCAGGCACTTAAAAGAATATGAACACTACAGTGCTACCTCGGGTTAAGAACTTAATTCATTCCAGAGGTCCATTCTTAACCTGAAACTGTTCTTAACCTGAAGCACCACTTTAGCTAATGGGGCCTCCTGCTGCCGCTGCACCACTGCTGCATGATTTCTGTTCTCATCCTGAAGCAAAGTTCTTAACCCAAGGTACTATTTCTGGGTTAGCAGAACCTGTAACCTGAAGCGTCTGTAACCTGAAACGTCTGTAACCTGAGGTACCACTGTATTTTGTTTCTTCTTATAATTGCGATTTGATTTACCATCTGCTTTTAGCATTATTTTTCTTTACCATCTCTAATGCACAATTCAACCAACAGTGATATAATGAGAACCATGAAATGGATCAGAATTTAATGGAACCACATTGCCCTTACGCATTTTCCATGGTCAGAAGAAGTGCTCATCATTAGAGAGCTGGTGTGGTTAACTGACTAGAGAGTTGGACTCAGACCAGGAAGAGCTGGGTTTAGATTGCATGAATCTTACTCATGGGCTGTGAGCATCTTTCAGCCTGAGATGCTTCATAGGGTTGTTGAGAGATAAAATAACTACCGTGAGTTCGTTTGAAAGAAGGGTAGGATGGGAATGTGATAGATAAATTTACCACAGAAGGAAAATGGAGAAGAAATCGTCATGTAAGAATGCAGTTGAAATTTTGTGTCCAGACTTCAGTGTTCTGGTCAGAACTCTTCATATACTGTTCTCAACAACCACAACTTTCAATATCAAATCAATTAAGGGTGAAATCGACCACATTCTTCAAAGCAGATATTGAAGTAGCCATTGCTTTGAGTGACAGGCATACAACCAACTCTTAAGTTGTTCCCACTTCAATCTAAAATTGAACAATTCTAATTACACTGGGGATTTGGAAATCTAATTTTTGGGTTACATCCAGCCTCATATAACCAACATGCTTAAGGTTAATTAATACATGAAGGGGTTAAGACCATAAAGTAAGCTGTCCTGCCAGGCTTAGCTAGGTCAGTCCACCTCACCTTGGGAGGAAGGGTTATCCAGCCTTTGTTCTACCCATTCCATCATGTGAACCCTACCAGTAAGGAGGTCTAAGCTGGATGCTCCATCTTTGTGTTTCTATACAACAAAGACATCTTTGTGTTTCTATACAAATAATTTAGAAATATTTACCATTTTGGAACCTAAGCTATACGGCCTGTCTTTTATTGCTGCTGAATGGGAAAGCACATGACTCTGACCATTGAAGAGTTTGTAAATAAACCATTTTTAACTTACCAAACGTATGGTCTTATTCTATGCTAAGGGAAGTGGGAACTTTAAAAGCAGCTTAGAATTGGATATTTTAAAGGTACAACAGTCTGTATTTCTGAGCTTTACTTCGCTGCATGTTTTGTGTTTTTAAATATCTGCTGGGGTTCTCTCACCAAAGAGTACTTGCCCTGAACCTGGATCTAGGCATCTAGGGAATTCTCCTTTTTTATTTTACCATATCTATTTTTCCTTTAGCCAAATCAAACCAACAGATTTTGACTTGGTGGGAGGAAATGTCTTAAGCATTACTTTATTAGCCTGGTAGTCTTAAATCACTGTATTGGTCTGGCAGTCTTTGAGGAGTATTCAGTGAGTCAGACATAATCCATTCAGAGCCAAACTAGACATCATAAACAGATGCATGTAACATTCCCCACAACATTTTAATAAATAAAAATAAAATAAAGACCAACCTCAATGTACTGAGGCTGGACACAGAGGAATGACAAGAGGAGAGGATCCTTAACCTTCTCTCTGCCTGCCTGCCTGCCTGCCAGTCAGCCATTTTTTGCCTCTCAAAATCTTCCCCAAGGTGCTTCCTCACCAGGCCCAGCACTAGCACTCAGCATACAGGAGCAATCCACATTTTCCTAGAACACATCTCAATAGAAACGGGGACCAGCCAGATGTATTTACCAATATGAAAAGTTGTATTGTGAAATCATCATACAGTTGCCTAGTTTAGGATAGATTTGGATGCACACTTACTAGTCGCCCTGCGCCCGGTCTTGGCTGGGGAGGGCGGGGTATAAATAAAAAATTATTATTATTATTATTATTATTATTATTATTATTATTATTATTATGAGTCATGTTTTCTTTCTATATGAGCATACCTGCATGGATTTGTGCGTACTGCCTGTCACCAATAATACAACACAAAATACATTGAGAATCATTTTGGGTGGCATGTTTTAGGTGCCCAGTAACACATACTGATGCTCATGGATATCCAAGCCAATGCATATCATGGCATAATGTAACACAAAGAAGAGAACAGCAGCTTATGTGTGATAAGTGCTGTTCTATTCATGGATGGGATAAGAGCTGCAGGCCAGGCTTGAAAATTCCTCTCCATCAGCAAGAGATTGAAAAACTAAGGGCTGGGGAAAGATACGGAGAGAGGTTGAGAAAGAGCAGTTCACTCTTACTTATGAAATTTGCCTGTCATCGAACCCTTCAGGCTATTGCAAAAAAGAAACAGGAACCTCACAAAGGACCAACCTCAGGACTTCCCCCCAGATGCCTTCAAAGAAACAATGGCAACTTCCTCCAGAGTTGTATAATCCTTGCTGCATCTCTTATCACCCGCAAACAAGAAGTCACACTGTTGTCAGTCTTCAAGTGTGCTAAGACTACCCATTTGGCCACCACCACTGAGCTAGTGGCATGTTAGGATGGGTAAAAACCTGTCCCTGCCACACACATTTGGATCCCATATTAAGTACATAGGTGATTCAATGAAGTACTTGGTATTCCCATATATCCTCAAGAGCTGAAGTCAACTATACCACATGGGCAAAATAAAGCCATGTTCAATAAATCCTTCAAAATAAAGTGAAAGGACTAAGTAGTCTAAATGAGAGGCACAGATAGGATAACTATTTTCCCCCTCTAGACAACCAAAACATTAAGTATCCCTTTAATACAATGCATGGAAAACTTATTATTTCTAGATCCAGCTTCCTATGCATAGTTTGGTTGGGCCCTGTATAATTATATGAGTGGAAACACGCTGTTAATAACACCAAAGGATATATTATAAGGAGGTTAGGATAATATGCGTAATCACTGTGGGTTGCACCTTGTTAGATTCTGGAGAAGGAAAATGTTGCATTCTCTTTTTTTAATAATAAAAAAGCAAGGACACAGTCTTGTAATAATAATGCAAAAGGAAGGTGAAAAATGAGGTAAGGCAGCTTTGGTTATGCATAACAAAGACCTTCATTTTCACAGCCATTATGAAAACAAGCTTTTCAAAGGTACTCGGGTGCCATACAGCAAGTCTCAATTGTATGTGCTTACTCTGTTATTAAATTTAGCCTCGGGGTCTCTGGTTATAAATGAGAGATCTTTATGGCTTCAGTTTGATGTATTTAGCACTAGAGTCACTGTAGTAGAAACCAAGCTGAAATGACAGTTTCCCTATAGAAACCCAGTAGCAGGACTGTGCCTGTTTTTGAGAGGTTGCCACAATATTTGGGGAGGGGGAATCAACAGACACTGTGGAGATTCATTGGCAGGAAGATTGTCCTGTCAGTTCCTAAACAGCTACCAGGGCAATCCGGATAATTTTTTACTAGAATTCCCATTATCCCTGACTATTGGCCTTGGTAGCTGGGGTTGATTGGAGTTGTAGTCTAAAGAAGACAATACAGCTGAGATGGGGCAAATGCTTGTCCTAAAAATGTTGTACTGGTTACTCCAGCGCACACAAATTATATGGCTGAAACAATGCTATTTTTCTAGGAAAAGAGGAGCTGAAACTCACCATGAACACCTCCTTTGTTCTCTTATAATGGCAATGGCGCCCAGCTGGTTCCACCCACCAGAGGTGCCAGAATTGAGTTCTGGTGAGTTCCAGCTGGAAAAAAAGCCCTGGTAGCAAAAGGCTCAGGCTACCATTTGGCAAGCAAGGGAGAAGAACTTAGCACCCAAAAGCTTTGTATTCACATGCCAAAAGAAGTTTGTGGAGAAGTCTCAGTAATACAGTAGAACCTCGATTTTCGAGCATCCCAGAAGCCAACCGATTCGGAACCTGAGCACCGAAAACCCATATGTGAATGCTTCTGTTTTCAAATGCGCCTCGGACGTTGAATGGCTGACCGTCAATTGCACCTGAGTTGTCGAACGTTTCGGATTTCGAACGGTCTTCCAGAACGGATTACGTTCGACAACCAAGGTTCCACTGTATCAGATGCCCTAAATGAAAAGGCTGAGAGTGCATGCTTGAACCTTAAAGCTAGGTGGAAGGTCAATCTTGGGATTGCAGTTTCAGAAAATCAACCAAATGTGCTTTAAAGCTCCATACTGATCAAAATGATCTCAGTCTGGGTTAAAGGGGCTGCACTTAAATCACTCCACAAATTGCACTACAACCCAGTGCAGTTGCCTAGAATTAAAACAACTTGCTTTGTCTAGCCCAGGCATAGGCAAACTCGGCCCTCCAGATGTTTTGGGACTACAACTCCCATCATCCCTGACCACTGGTCCTGTTAGTGAGGGATGATGTGAGTTGTAGTCCCAAAACATATGGAGGGCCGAGTTTGCCTATGCCTGGTCTAGCCTGTTGGAGAAGGTGTAAAGAAAAGGGTGCTCAACAAAATTGTCTTTTGGCCTAAGCAGGTCATTCAGTGCACCCCTGTAGTGTTGAAGATAATATCACAGGTTGTTGGGGATATGTTGTTTCAGCAGCCCATGGTGGCATCTCCTCTAAATTCCATGAAAGATCAATGTGGCAGCACCAGTTCATACCAGGAGATACCTAGCAAGGATATAATGGGGAACCTCTCTGTTTATGAACAACAGTGAGACATCATTTGTTTAGTCTCTTGCAATTCCACCCCATCTCTGTCTGGCCCACTTGTATATAATGAGACGCACCACTCCAACTCAACAGGCATGCTCAAACTGGGTTTCCACAAGTCCAAACATTAACACTGCATGCCACTGAGAATGTTCCCTACTGCAGCCAAGTAGGAAGCATGCCAGGTTTCATCGCAAGGGTGCATATTCACCTGTCATCAATTACAGGGTTTGCACAAAATCCATTGGTGGGTGAGTGGGATGGTGCAGAGAGGTAAATGTGAGTGCCATTTTGGTACATAAAGTGTTTAAATTCTTCTGAAGCTAACTGTGGGTCATTGTCATTGATGACTTTGCAAATATCATATGAAGGGGACTCTTGACAAATTCAGATATATAGCAGAGTCTTTGTTTAATTTATTTTTCACAGCACATTAGCAGCTCTCTTGCGGCACACTGCTGTGCTCCTGCAGCACACAGTTTGGGAATTTTCTGACCTAGGTAGTAGGCTGCTTTTAGTATCCTGCCAAAAATAAGTCTGAATTTTTGAACAGATGTGGCATTGCCAGGAACAGCTGAGTGGGTAGAGGGGCTTTTTATTTTCCTATATGAAAGAGTCAAGGGTCACAACAATTATCCAAGCATTGTATTGTATCTGTAAAATAAATAGATTTCAATGCCATGTGTGGTAACAGGTTTTTTTCCATCAATACATAACAGGCTCTAGAAAAGGAACGGGGGGGGGGGGAGAACCTTTGCTAAAACACAAAAGGATACATTCTATTGCATTTTGCCAGGATACAAAAGAAATACAAAAAGCAAAACACTTGTCAATATTTAGAAAGTTTCAAGGTTATGTTTTCTTCCTGCAGCTTTGTTTTTCCTAAGATAACTGATGTGAATACAAGCAGTCAAGACAACTAAGGAAGAATTTAAAAAAACAACAAACTGGATTGTGGGAAAGTACAAGACGGGATGGAAATGTCAAGATGCACTGTTTATTCAAACCAATGGTGACCTTCACTTCAAGGCTATTTCTTGGAGCTTCAAAGAAAAACACCATTGGAGGATTGTATACCTGCCAATTTTTTAAAAAAATCCAAGATTTTGGGTTCTGGCCTGGGACTTTGAAGTCTCCACCTCCACCAGGACCTTCTGGCATGAAGCAGTAGTAAAGCCAAGAAAAGCATCCTATATTTAATTAACATTTTTTTTCTGGACCATTAACTGTGTGCTAAAAGTGGCCCTTTCCTCACATTCCAGTCACATATTCAGTCAATGCAGTGACAGGGACTGAGATTGCAACCACTGGCACTGCCCCCATACATTCAGCATAAAATGAGAACGGGCTGCATGAACAATCAACTAACTGAATAACTGCAAGGTTTGTACTCATGAGACGAAACCTTGATATAAGATAGTGCCAACATGAAATCTGCCCTTCTCCACCACCGCTTACAGCTTCCCAAAAGGTTTTACTATTACGCCACATCTTGTAAAGCAGGGTGCTTTGAGGGTGGTATAGCAAATGTCTAAGAAATTGTAAGAAACTTCTTGTTGAACCATCTTCAGCAAACATAAAGCTTTTTTGCAACCCTAATCATGGCGCCTTGATGATTTTGGGGGAGGGAGTCGCTGCATGGGTGGGGAGAGTTGCCTGTGACTATTCCTCTGGTTTGCAAATGTGCCCTCAGGTCCAAAAAGGTTGGCAACCCCTGCTTAGTATTGTGTCCACTCACTGCGATCTATGAGGCTTTTCATGTGACACCATTCCTTCTCTGCAGGGATGTGAGAATCCATCCTCCTCCCTTATACAATGCATTTTTGTACACCCATTTGTGTGTTCATTACATAACTGTGTTGCAAAATCTGAAGCAGCGCAGTTTTTGCAGAATGTTTGTTTTGTTGCATATTGTTTTGGAAAGTGTGAAATAATGCAAACTGAATCAAATTTCTCACCCAAACCTATTTCTCTACCACATTTTCTGTGTTCTCAGACAGCCTCCTCACACCGACTTGAAGAAAGCAGCAAGGCTCTCTGCATAAGTTCTTTCCTTTCCTTCTATCCACATTTCCTGGGGACTAGGCCAAAAGAATGCCTGTGGGATATACAGTCCTGCATGGAGAGTCTAGTCACTCACTACAAGACGATGTGACAAGGATTTCCCAGCCCCCAGGAAACACAGCAAGGAAGGAAGAATGGATATCCTTGCCACTTGCTCTCAGGAAACACAACACTTCGTTTAAACTGAAAAGGGGCAAAAGAACCCCTTATGGTATGCCACCCGCAGTTCCCCCAAATCAACACGCAAACATCTTTAATGTTTAGGCCATGTGGGGTACAAATCCGTAAGAACTTGAAATGTACTGACCCTAGGCCTTCAGCTACAAGTCCTCTAGGTAGAAGTAGGGAAAATGGGGAGAAGGGAGATCCAGTTTCTCCAAATGGAGTTCATAAGTAAACGAACTTCAGAAATAGAGCTTTTTACCTGCTGATAATCCATCTGCAACACCTGGGTGCATACCTATTGTTTTAATCAGGCTTTGCAGAGATTAGAGTTGAAAGCATAGTTTTCAAAAGTGTGTTACACTCCTCTTGCCCTCTTTTCATCTTATCTCTTTTCCATCTCCATCATTTTATCTTGCTAACCAATTTCTCTTCCCCCACCTTGTCCCCTGCTTTTATTTTAATTAAATTCTTCCTAAGACTTGTAGCTTAACCAAGATTTATATTAAGGAGACAGCCTGCTCAACAGGCAGGTTTCTTCGCCCTTAGCTTTCAGAGTCACATTTATCATTCAATTTTTGACCATCTGTGCATGTTCTTTTTCTACTGTGGGTTTTGTTTTGTTTTTTTTTACTTAAAATAACAGAGAAGCAAAGGGCGAAAACAACAAAAGCACAAGAAATTAAACTTAAGGCTTGTGAAACAGATTGGGAAAAGGCACAGTACAGTAGGGCATGAATTCACCTACATAAACAAGCTTTAGCCGTAGCTTCTCCTAAGAAAAGCACCAAATTAAATGCCCTTTTCAGAGTTAGCACATATGGGTCAGGGGAGTAGGGATCACTGCCCAGTAATACATAAGTTCAGTTGAATGTCTGAATATACATTGGTCCGTGGCAGGCCCTACTAACATCTTCTCACCTCTACACACACAGTGTGCTTTTTCTTTGGAAGTGTAGTACAATCTGGAAAAGACATACAGTAATTGCATGCAGCTCTCTAAGAGAATTTAGCACAAAGCCGACATCCTCATGGATCCTTGGGGAAGCTTAAGCTGTTCCAAGTTTGTACATGCAAATGTACCAACAAAAAATAGTTGGATTTATCAGGGGGCGTTACCAATTCACTTTGTATGAAGAAATTTTGTTAGTAGTTATTCCTGCTTTGTAGAGTTTCCTGTTAACTTGTTCTACAAGTTTAGGGTGGGTAGCACAATTTATACAGACTTTATTTCATGCCAACTTGTGAAATCCTTTGGGCTCACCAGGTGATCTTCAAAACTGAGTTGAGAATTGAACCCAAGTCTCATCACCAAACCCAGCCTTCTACTCAGTGCCGGATTTATGTATAAGCTAAACCAACTATAGCTTAGAGCCCCACTCTCTTGGGGGCCCAAAAAAATTTAAAGGAAAAAAACTAGATGTACATTTCCAAAATATAAGATAAAAAACAAATAAAGTAAAACCTACATACAGCAACAGTGTGTTGTGTTGTGTAGGCTGCTGTTTGTTACGTGCAACTCACTTTAGATACCTATTAGGTCCATAAATTACCATATGGCATATATTCAACACAAAAAACAGCGACAATTTGTTGTTGACAAAGGACAGCTGGACTTATAAAGGGCTACATTACCTTCAATAGCTTAGGGCCTCATCAAACCTAAATCCGGCCCTGTTTCTACTCCCTGCACGGTTACAACAAAGAAAATCATTTTTAAGTTTTTTAAACATAAAAACTTTTAAAAGGTGAGCTATAAAAGCAAATTACTTGTTAGTAAACTAAAGGTTAGATGAGCTATTAGTAGGACAACTGTATCAAATTTGTGTTTGCTTTTCAGAATAACTTGAAGCATAATTGATATTAAGGACTGGGAGATGCTGCAGCAGCCATTATCTACCTATAGGATCAATATGAGATAAATATGGGAGATAATATTGTTTCAGTTTGCATTTTAATATGGCCCTAGCCTAGTTTGCATGTCCCAAACCAGTACACAAACTGAAATGCAGCTACTCTTCAAAATCTGCACTTTTCCAACCATCTAAACTCTTGTGAACACAATGCTGGATAGTAGGTGTAGAACACTCACCTTTTTTGTATCTATCCTTTCTCTACTGGAAAAGGAAAATCTGAGCCTCCGTATCTGGAAAAACATATGGTGACATTTTCCCATCACTGTAGCAAAGCATAGGCTCTTCTTAAAACCCTTCCCTTCAGAATCCTAAGATCCCACAGTGCTCTGTGTCTAGAACAGCTGAAGAGACAATTTACCTCAGCATCATATGCTGCCTGGGGCCTAATATGTTACATCTGAAACACGGCTACGTGAAACCTGGATGGGCCTAACCTCAAGAAGATTCTGGGCCTCTTCTCTCGATTGTTGTTTTCTCTTTTTTTCTGTTATTGTTCAAATGGAAGTCTCTAGTCCTTTTACTTGCTGATTTATAAGAGGAAGTGTGCAGGCAGTATTCTACACAGTTGTTCAATAAGAAGCAAACTTGCTAATGTTTAGCCTGCCAGTTCTCTCCACTCTTGAATTCAGTTTAACTGGAAGGCGCTTGTATTAAACCTGTGCTTATATGTGTAGCTACGCCTTAGGCACATGCTCAAACCTCAAGCAGACAACAACACACACACACACCACTCTTTGTTATTGTCCAGTAATGACATCACCTCTCCTAACCTATAACACCTGCACACCTCAACAGTTACAGATTCCTGGCAAACTTCCGATATTTCTGAGGAGAAAGTGTTGGGCTCCCAGAAGCACTGTAGATTTTCAAGAGCTGTGGGTTTTCCCCCTCTTGAACTGTGTTGTTTTCCTTTCTTGCTAAGAAAAGATGCATCTGGGGAGGTACAGGCCTCCAGCCAGCACTTGGAGGCAACATACCTGCCCCATGCTTTGGTCTTCTTTTTGCACTCTCTCTCTCTGGTAGGCAGCAGAATGCACGGCACTAAGAGTTGTCAAGCAGCAAAGCTAATGCTGCTTTTTGGAATTGGTATGGCTGTTGTTTTTTAAATTCATGGAAAGAAACCAATCTGTAATGAAAAGAAAGCTGCGGTATTCAGTAAGTGTTAGATGAGCTCTTGTGTACTTCATTGCCATTTTACCTCTTGTGTGGCCTCTGCAGTTTTCATTTTTGACTTTATAGAGAAAATGCTCTATGCAAGCAAATTCCTCCCTTTGCGGCTGGTTCTGTCACCATTTGAGCACAACACGCAGAATAGGTTAAATCAAAGTTCTATACAATAGCAAGGCAATCAATAATAGTGTTTGAAAGCTTAAACTCTAAATTTTATTCAGCAGTACAGCCCTGGTGTTATCCAGTTTGTGAGATGAGAGAATGCCGTATAAATAACAGTATATAGCCCTGAAAAGTCCACAGTAAACACATAATACAATTTGCTTTCAGTGTTCTGCCACCATTCATAAATCACTCCGGCCAAACTCCCGCCGTTTATGGCAGGACTCATATCCCTAAAGTGAATTACGGTCTCATCTCCAGTATGCAACCAGCTATTGTCCCAAATATATCAGAGGTGAAAAGCAACATTGGAGGGATGCTGTGTATGCACATGTTTTCAGAAGACATTCAGCAGATCACTAGGATAGAGACTTGAAGGAATATTGCTATGTGTTGGCAAAAGTCTCAATCTAATGAAGAGACAGTGAAATAATGTCTTAAATCTACAAGATGAGCAACAAGCGAGTTCTGCTTGTTTCACAGTTTTCAGCGTTCATTTTATCCTGGAGCATGGCTCAGGAAAACAGAAGAAAAATAGTTTGACTTCTGGTTAAACTAGAGAATATTCTTTTTTCAATTCACGTATCTATATCTATTGGGCAAGAACACAGCTTAAGAATGGTTTTGAGTTTTTAAAATACTTTTACCTTGTCTGGTCAAATTTACTTCATTTACTAAGGCCATGGCTACCAGTAAGGCGGGCACTGTATTATCGAATCTGGTGATTTTGGAAACAATCCAGGTTTCTTAGCGTTTGGACATATCATATACAACTGCCGTGTGAGAGTTCTGCACCTATTCTACATATTCTGCCTTTAACCAATTTCCACACCTCTTCCCCTCTCCCGATTATAATTTGAGAACTCTTAACAGTTGTAAATGTGGTTCTCTTGTGCTAGGTACTGGCTTTACTGTACAGTGGTACCTCGGGTTACATACGCTTCAGGTTACATATGCTTCAGGTTACAGACTCCACTAACCCAGAAATAGTACCTCGGGTTAAGAACTTTGCTTCAGGATGAGAACAGAAATCGTGCCCCGGCGGCGCAGCAGCAGCAGCAGGAGGCCCCATTAGCTAAAGTGGTGCTTCAGGTTAAGAACAGTTTCAGGTTAAGAACGGACCTCCGGAACGAATTAAGTACTTAACCCGAGGTACCACTGTATATTCAAGTCAAAGGTTTCACTACTATTTTTATGTCATACACAGAGAGCTGGTGCAGCCCTGTAGCTAACTGTGATTTCCCCCCTTCTCCGTTGATGTCCATCCTAGTGCACAGCACATAAGGTGTTCAAACTATATGAGAAAGGGAATAGTTGGATCTGTAATGAAAAGGAAGGCGGTTTTATGTGGTGGGATTGTGTAACAGCACTAACATTTTGGAAGTTGGCAATGACTTTGCATAAATATTCCAAATAAATGTGCCACTTGAGATTGTCTCTTCTACCCAACTATTAAAGATGTAGGAATTCTGTCCTCTTTTACATCTGTTCACCTTAGCCAGCACAGCCATTTATTGAATTAGGTGATAATAGGGCTGCCATACATCTGGATTTTGCCAGACATTACTGGGATTTCAAAGGCGGGATTGACGTCCGGGGGGGGGGGGGCTTTCCGGAAGGCAGCGCTTTGTCCTGCATCTTACGCAAGCCAATTAAAAAAAGTGTGTGTTTTTTCATTTTCAACAATTTCATTAGTTTCCTAAAAAAAAAGTTCAACAACTTTCGGAGCGTCCTGGTTTTTACGTTTTGAAATATGGCAACCCTAGAATGTATGCACACTTTCCTGGGAAAAGGCCCTACTGAATTCAGCCTCAATCTGGGGTGCACCAAACCTTGCACCACCCCAGGACATCAGCCACTTCTTTCCATTGTTGGGAAGAAAACGTAATAAGTGTGACATTGCTTGTATTCAAACCATGTTTGCTGCAGCCAAGGCGCAGTATGATAACAAGTGGGGCCAGAAAGAGAGGTGCAGGCTATGGGTCCTTTGGAGAATGGGTAGCCTTGCTGCCAGTCAGTTTAGGCCAGCTGCCGTTTTTGAACAATTGCTCTTTCCAAATGAATAGCATCCTTTGAGTTTGTAAAATCCTCCACAGCTTATCTTTTCCTCCAGGGCATTCTTCTCTAAGAAAAGAAAGAACAAATGTCAGAACAGAGTTTTAATGGGAAGAACTCAGACAGGTAACTTGAAAAATAACCCACTGTGGTGTATTTAGTACTATATGAGTTTTCCAGCTACAGTTGTCCAAACCATCCTGTTTACTCCAATTTAACCCATCCCTGAGCCTTTCTGAAATAGGCTTTATCTTTACTGCCAACACTTTTGTAGGAGTAATGCGAGAGCCTGGCTTCTGACTCCTCCCATGTCATCTCTTCCTTGGTCAAGATTTAGACTGCCAATTCTTTGGAGCTGTTGACTTATGTTACTCGCTAAATCACCATGTTCAGTGATGGTACTACACAAATAAAAACAGTTAATACTATCCCATCCCCAACACAGCAGATGAGGCAGGAAGGGACAGCTTCTTGAATAATCTCCTCAGGTCAATTGTCATCCTGCTGTTCTTATTCAGTACTTTCTTTTTTTTAAAAAAAAAGAAGAAGTTTGGATGTGTGCTTCAGTACAGGTTTCACACAGTGAAATACCTTACAGCCTCATGCAGCTGCTTTACAATATTTCTTTTTAAGTGTGGTTACAGATCTCCTGCGGTCCTTGTATTTTGTATTTTGCACTTTCCACCATATATTTAACCTATTTGTGGTATCTGATGAGTTCTGATCATTGAGAACTTTGTTGGCCTGAGAGTTTTTACTACCTGAAGCAGAGGCCCAATGGGACCTATCCCTTTGTCTCACTGAGATCACAACTGATTATACTTTGATAGATTTGTAGAGCTAGAAGGGACTCTGAGAGAATCTCAACTAAAGCATCCATGGCAGATGGCCACCCATCTCATTTTAAAAACATCCAGTGAAGGAGAGTCCACCACCTTCCGAGGGAGTCTGTTCCACTGTCAAACAACTCTTACCGTCAAAAAGGTCCACTGTCACCTGGTTTTTGCTGCTTCTCTATCTTAAGCCACTCAAAGAGTGTTGCTGTTCTTCTCTCAGTTTCAACTCTGGCGCACCTCACTCACAAGCCCTCCTCTAGGAAACACAGATCTCAGCTTCTGACACCAGTGTTGAACACCACCCGCAATCTCTGAGCAGTACATGACTCCAGGGAGGTTCCAGACATGATTACCCAGAGTCTGCATTTCATTTTGGGAATCAGGCACAGCAGAGACTGTGGTGTCTTTATGACAGATGGTTTACTTGCACATATATACAATCTGTGCCCACGATGGCCTTGCTTTTCCTGCAGCTGCAGCTTTGAGTTCAAGAAAACACAGAGATCAGCCATTGTGCTCTGACCCTCTCTCCAGCTTGCTGGCTGCTGTATTATTCCTGCCTTCATCTATCCCACCCCCAGAGTGCCACCTGAAGCAGGCATTTTTTTCACACTGCTGTATGACAGGGTTGACTCTAGGCAAGAAAGATCTGGATAACTACTGGCTTTTGGAGAGCAGCCACTGCTTCTTCACCCTAGTAAGCCTTGCTGCAACCTGAAATATTTTTGGCACTAGGCACAGCTGAACCTAACGTTAGTCCACATAACATTTCCACCAACTGCTTCCATTTTAAGGCTACTACAAACTGTGAGCTTCAGCTCTCCCTCATACCAAGCAACGTTTTTTCCCTCTCTCCTGTCAACAATAGCATTGATGCAGAGAATATAAAATCCTAATAACCCCTTTTTTACTTCCCACTGACCTGTATCAAATTGTTCAGGGCCTTTCAAATCACCCCAGAAATCTATTTTTGCTTGCCAGCAGCTTGTCTCAGAAAAACTCCCCCACAGTTTTGCTCAGAAGATGGAACCCACTGGGCAGATGGAGCTGCAATATATTTCCCCTCCTTCTTTCTTGGAAGATTTTTATTTTGCATTAGTGTTACATTTGCAGATAATCTGTGTTGTGCATTATAGAACAGGATTGTTGTTTTTCCAAGATTGTATTTAGCATTTCTGCCAACCTAAGGAACATATGTAAAAAAACAACAACCAAGTACAGTGGTACCTTGGTTTACGAACTAAATCAATTCTGGAAGCCTGTTCTTAAACTAAAGCCGTTCTTAAACTGAGGCGCACTTTCCCTAATGAGGCCTCCCACCACCAGTGCTCTTCCACCATTCAGCTTCCATTCTTTGTTGTTGTTTAGTCGTGTCCGACTCTTCATGACCCCATGGACCAGAGCACACCAGGGACTCCTGTCTTCCACTGCCTCCCGCAGTTTGGTCAGACTCATGCTGGTAGCTTCGAGAACACTGTCCAACCATCTGGTCCTCTGTCGTCCCCTTCTCCTTGTGCCCTCCATCTTTCCCAACATCAGGGTCTTTTCCAGGGAGTCTTCTCTTCTCATGAGGTGGCCAAAGTATTGGAGCCTCAGCTTCAGGAGCTGTCCTTCCAGTGAGCACTCAGGGCTGTCTAGGTTTGTCATCGCTTTTCACCCAAGAAGCAGGCGTCTTTTAATTTCGTGGCTGCCGTCACCATCTGCAGTGATCATGGAGCCCAAGAAAGTGAAATCTTGAGGTAATGTTCGCTAGCCGGAACACTACTTCTGGTTTTGCGGAGTTCGTATACTGAATAGTTTGTAAACACAGCTGTTCTTAAACCGAGGGACCACTGTACTATTGCATTGCTTGTACGGTTATTGTTGGTCAATTAATGTAAACATTAGAGAGACTAAAAATGACTATAAAGAGCTGATAAGTACATCAATATTGAAACAATGAAAATGAAACATTGTTTTCTGTTATTATTTTCCCAGTTTGGGAGGAAATAATACTAGACAGTAAATATAGCTATTGATTAATTGCAGGCCATGGTGTTGAAAAATTATTTTTGAATGCATTTTGGAAAGATCTAGCAAAAGAAAATAACAGTACGAGAGAAGTTTGTTTTCCTACTGATGGCCTATGACCATCCTCTCTACCTTGGATTTCAATTTATATGCTCATCTAGTGCAGTTAAAATGTGGAATTGCTTTTTCTACCCCTGCCTCCATGCAAATCCCTTAGCTTATATGCAAGCAAAGGAAAATGTTTAAATATTCTCAGATATATTTTGGGGAACAGATGTTTGAATTGCCTTCATGCAGCAATAATTGAAAGATTGTGGCTGGGGAATGGAGCAATATGGACTACTAAAGGACATCCATGTTGTCAGGATGTGCTTTCAATGTTAATTGTCTGTTTTAGAATTTGGTAATTTGCAAATAAGAAGCAATCGTAGGCTCTTAATATTCTGCAATAACAGTTTCAAACACTGCCTTGGGCACACAGTCATTCCAGAAATAACTTAGGGTAGTGTCTTATATGAGGGGGGAAATACTACTTATCTATGGGCCACGGTGCTGAGTTTAGGGCAACCTAATGTGGAAGACAGGCCACTACAGATGGAATATGAGCTTAAATCTCTTTCAGAGGCGCTGCTGCCTGTCCATTGCTGGAGCATGACAGGGCACTGACTGGAGGTAGGTGGATGGCCGTCAAAGCAGTGGTGGCAGCAGAGAAAGTACATCTGGTGGCTGCCACAAGCAGAGCTAGGCCTGCCCTAGTTTGGAGGGAGTGTTTGTGACGGAAAAATTTGTTTTTGCTGAGCAGGTTGGTTCACCAAGTGTTTTCTTTTTCTTTTTCCCTGCCAGCAAACAGTTAACGAACGGCAGCTTATGATTGGCCAGGGTTCCAGAAGGGGGAGTTGAAAAGGAGAGGATTTTAAGAGACAGTTGAGTAGGTTGGGAGAGAAAGGAGAGAGAGTTGGTTCTGGGTAGAAACATCCACTCTGGGGAATATATCAAAAGCTAGAGAAATAAGTCTCTGAGCTTAGTGTGAAGGACAGTGTGTGGTGTCCTGTATGAGTAATTAGGCCAGAAATTAACTGGGAGGCTGAGGCTGAGCCAGGAGAAGTAGAAGCTGGAAAGATACAGTCTACTTAGGTCTCATTCCAATCAGGAGGGAAGAGATTCTTCTACAAAAAGAGAAGACTCCCAAACCAGTTAAGAGGGTTGTGGAGACCCTTGGGTCTGTTACTTGGAGTACCTCAGGAGTAGGGTCGTCTAAGGGGTGTGGAACTGACAGGAAGTACCACCTTGTTTAAGAACCAAAGTATTAAGCAGCAACAGCTGTGCAACAATGGAGAAAGCACTGACGTGAAATAACATTATAATCTGAAGTATCCTATGTTTTATCCACTTGTGTCATAAACTTCCTTTGTTAAATAAAATCTTTATTGATTCTTTGATCAAATCCTGCCTGAGACTCCAAATTACAATGGTACCTCGGTTTTGGTTTGCGAACTTTACCTCGGTAAAGAACGTAATCTGAATGGTGGAAGGGCACCGGCGGCGGGAGGCCTCATTAGGGAAAGCTCACCTCAGTTTAAGAACGGTTTCAGTTTAAGAACGGACTTCTGGAACGGATTAATTTCATAAACCGAGGTACCACTGTATTACGTTTTCCCTCACACAAGTCCCCCACAAGATAATCTGAGGTAGTTTGTGGAAATTCATGGAATTGGTGTTCTGTGAGGTGGGTGCACTATATTGAAGTGAGAGTGGGCCCAACGGCGCCAGGGGGGAAGTGCCATTGCGCTGTTGCATGTTCACAGAGGAGACCATCATTACCCCCATGTCAAGGGCTCCAAAAGTTTGGCCCTGGACAGGGCCTGGTTGTGGAATTTACAGTTTGTGCATTGCAATGGCTAAAGAGCACAAAGCAAGTAGTAAGAATTTAGCTTGCATCATGTTTGTAAGCCAATCTTAGAATTTTAAGGTGCTGAATACCTATTTAAAACATGGGGACTTAGCTATTTTACGCTCTTCTGGATCAACTTTGACCAGCTGGAAAGCTCAGCCAGCAAGAGGGAAGACATTTCACATTTTCAAAAACAAGCCAGGACCTGAAATGTGTCCCATGGCAGATCAAAAAGGCATGTAGCTCATGTAGAGAAATAAATATTGCTTAAGGACAGAGAATTTTCAGTACTAGAATCCTATACATTTTTGATGGGTTCAAAGGAGGCTCATTTAAGAGTGAGTGAGCCTATTGCAGCTTGGAGGAAAATATTCTCTCTAGGGAAGGTCCTGGCAGCCTGGGCAATTGGGCCAGACTATGGGAATTTTTCCAGACAGGCGAGACACATATTTGTCCAAGGGAGCAAGCACCCTTTCTTCATAGTAATGTCCTTTTTACAGAATTAATGTCTCCACGTGGAGCTGAAGTGAAAGCTATAAATGCCTTGCATAAAGGTTTGTTAGTTTCTTTCCCTCTTCTTTCCCCCACCACCACAAAAACCAATCCAGCACTACACAAAAGAGAAAAGATGACAAACTAACAGCTGCCTTCTTATGGAAGCCACTTGAAATTACCTCAGGGCAGCAGCTTCACACATCAGGCTGTCCCATGACCACACTGCAAGAAGAAGAAAGGCGAGGCAATTTTATATGCAATTCTGGCAGCAACCATATCAACAAGTGGCAGCCCAGAGAAGTGACTAAGAAAAATGGAAATGGCAGGGAAACATTTCAAGCTGCTAATTTTCTGGCCAAAGGATGAAAAGAACTGGAGATGGAATCACAAGTTACACCCCTCAACTGCATAGCTGATCTCACCTACATTTGTAAGCACTGAGCAATTGTGGTCCTAGTCAAGGAAATTCTGAGGCTGCTTGCATACAGTGGGAGTAAAAAATTTAATGCAAATCACAAGCTTCTGTGGGTGTGATCTGGGCTGGAGCTGGGAACAAAGTGTTAAAGCCCCTACCCCTATATCAGGAACCTGATCTCAATCTTGAGAAGGGGGCAGGGATCACAATTGCAGTTTCCTCTTTTTTGTCATTCATGGAATTGAGCTTTTTCCAAAGCATGTAAGTAGAATTCCCTCCCTCCCTCTCACACTTAAACACACACGAAAACAAGCTGTGGGATACAAGAAAGATTCCCCAACAAAACAAGTGGTCATAAAGCACAATTTGCATGTGCAAAAAAAAAAGTCCTTTCAGAAAATTGTATTTGTAATGTGTGAGGTTCAAAATGTCTATGATTCCACATTACTCATGGCTATAAATTGTAAAGAGGATATTCTTGGAAAAGTCAATTCTGCAGACAGTCTGCCTAATAACCTTTTTCAGTTAATCTACATACAGTCATACAAAATTATGCTTTTAATGTATTTTTTGTGTTAGCTATGTCCATTAAAAGGAAAACATCCTCAGCATGGATGCTATCTTCATAAATCTGGTGATCTCAGCGATGCAAATATAATCGCTGAAAAATTGACTAGCTTCACTGGAATGCTTAGCTGGGGCGACATTAATCTTGTTTTCATTTCTGTGCTCATGAAGGTTAACTTGAGAGTGCAGGGAGCATAAGTCTTTATTTTACTCCCAGCTTCTACTGCATGCAAATGCAGACACTCTTGCACGAAGAGGGGAAAGTCATTTTAACCTTGTTAGGCCATAGGGGAAGGAGCTGTCCTTTGTTGACATGAGAGTAAGGGGTTGAGAAGTGCATTTATTCATATCGCAGTTCTTCAGATCTATGCATGTTTGCCAGATGTTACTGATCCGGTCAATGTAGGAAGAACATTTTGCTACTGATCTCGGTGAGAAAACATCTGTTTCTGCTGTGCAGATAGGTAGTTATCTATAGTAACACTTTGGTCATGGCAGGAAAACCACAACAATGTGAATGCTGCTGCCAGGTCAGCCATGTCCTAGAACTCACTGGGAATAGAGGCCGGCCCTCTTTCCAAAACATGTTGATCCTTTCACGATGCTTGGTAACAGCTAGACAGGCAAGGAGTGGGCCAACAGCATTCATCATGCTGTTTCTCTGTTTTGTTGTTGATACCTCTTAGGGGTTCTGTTGTGGAAACTTGGTCATAATGAAAGGAGTGGCAGAACTCAAGTACAATTTTTGTTGGGGGGGCAGGAAGACTGTATCTATAAGCAAATCAAAAATTACCCTTTAAAGCACAGTCCTATGTATGTCTGCTCAGGAAAAAAGTGTCTTGTTGTTGTTTAGTCGTTTAGTCGTGTCCGACTCTTTGTGACCCCATGGACCAGAGCATGCCACGCACTTCTGTCTTCCACTGCCTCCCGCAGTTTGGTCAAACTCATGCTAGTAGCTTCGAGAACACTATCCAACCATCTCATCCTCTGTCATCCCCTTCTCCTTGTGCCCTCCATCTTTCTCAACATCAGGGTCTTTTCCAGGGAGTCTTCTCTTCTCATGAGGTGGCCAAAGTATTGGAGCCTCAGCTTCACGATCTGTCCTTCCAGTGAGCAGTCAGGGCTGATTTCCTTAAGAATGGATAGGTTTGATCTTCTTGCAGTCCATGGGACTCTCAAGAGTCTCCTCCAGCACCAAAAAAAACCAACAAAAAAACCTTCATGGATCACTGCCTTGCCATGGTGAAGGGGCTTGAGTAACTCAGAGAAGCTATGAACTATGCCAAGCAGGGCACCCAAGATGAACAGGTCATAGTGGAGAGTTTTGACCAAACGTGATCCACCTGGAGGAGAAACCGGCAAGCCACTCCAGTATCCCTGCCAAGAAAACTCCATGGACAAAGACAACAGGCATATAAAAAGAGTCTTACTCCTATGCAAATGTGCACAGGATTGCAGCCTACTGTTAGGCAGAGGAACACTCTCTCTTAGGGATGGATCAATCTGTCGGGTTTGGCTTCTTCTCTCCCTTTCCAGTCTTGTGTTCTGTTTGCCACATTTCTGCATCAGTTTATGAACACTTTTTTTAAAACAAGCCTTCACAAAAATATATTCAGCCGTCTCGGGAACATTTCTCCTACTGTATACATTTTTCCATGAGGCCTTCCCCAACAATGCATCTTATTTTCACTAATCTGTACCAATTTGTACACATACTTCCCCCAACATATGGATTCTTATGTCCTTTTTTTGTTGGAAAACAGCATCGCAAGGTGCAGAACGGTGCAAATTTCAAAGGAAGCTGCTTTTGTGAAGCAGCTGGTGATTACTGATCTTGGCTGCAATTTTACTCGGAAGTGGCCAAAATGCATTAGGTGTATAGTTATGATTTTTGTTTCCACCACTCTATATGAAAACTGCACATTCTGAAGACGTTTACATGCAATCATCTGTGGAACAAAATTTATCTTAATTGCCTTAGACTGAATGCATAAGCATGGTACTCATTTGACTAAAATGCAGATCGGGTAGGCATGTGACATATATATCCTTTGGCAAAACACAAGCACTGCAGAGTTTCAGAAATGTTTGCTTCAAACACTATATTTTCATCAGTGTACAAAAAAGAACACCCCTATTGGGCAAATTTCTGATATTTCCCAGGCTTGCTTTTGAAATATATAGTAATTTATCTTCAGTGTTTTGAGCACAGCAGGAACATCATCTGAGGAAATGCTTAAAAATGGACATTATGCCTAGGGGCCCTACAGAATATTGGGCTCTGATATATGTCTGAGCTCCTAAAAATAAAAAAGATATAAAACTCTCCAGATTTCATTATTTGAATGCATTATACAGATTAGACAGACCTACATATTATTGCAGTTGTAAAACTGATTTAAAGTGACAGAAGCAGAAGAGGGGTGTAGAGATAAGAAATACTGAGTTATGGATAGGGCCCACACTGAGTTAAGATTTCTCTAAACCAGTCTTCCCTCAAACTAGTGCCCTTCCAGAGGTTTTGGATTACTGTACTGCTCGCATCAGCCCTCAGCTGATGGAAATTGCAGTCTAAAATTTTTGGAGGGGCACCAGCTTGGGGCAAGCTGCTGTACACAGCCACAGAAGCTTTAGTCAAATGCATCTGAATATGAGCAAAAGCAATAGCTCTAAAAACAAAGTGTATTCCTTGCTTCATATGATACACACGTCAAGAGTACGCCTCACCTCCCAAGAGACATTTCTTCTATACTGAAGAAAGGTGGCCGTCTCTCAAAATGGTGGTCAGCACCTGCCATTTTTATAGGAACGAATATGTCAGCTGATTAGATGTCACTTTTGATTATTAAAATAGGCATAACTAATTAAATCACTGAATCAAATTAAATCAACTAACCCCATGTTCACCTGGCAGGGTCTAGAAAACCTCTGGAACCACTTCACCAGCAGAGATGGAGCACTGTTGGAGCGCCCCTGCTAAGATGGCAGAAAGCTCTGCTGGTGTAGATGTTCTACCAGAAGAGATGGGGAACCAGGTGTCTAAGGTGTGCGTAAATAGGGATGCTCTGGATAAAAGCGCCTTCATTACCCCAATCACTTAGAGGTTCTATTATAATCAAGTGGTATATACATTTTGTTAAAGATAGATAAATGAAACTTACTTAGAGAATCAGCCTAACTTCGTGCCAGCCCTGGAGCTGGTATAATAAATTTACAGTGAAAAATGTAGGTGGTGTGGGCTTTTATCCTAGTCATAGTGAAACAGGAGGGCACAGGGTTTGGTCACTGCTCTGCCACGTAATCTCTCCTCTCCCTGCCCAGGTCAGGTGGTTTACAACATATGCAAAAGCTTGAGTTATAGGGAACCTCTTAAAACCACTGGGTAGGGTAATGAGACCTTTCTTGAGCAACAAGTCTTCACCTCACTTACATGGAAGCAAGCTCTACTGGAACCCATGGAGAAAATTGCCTCAAACTGAGCTGTAGTGAGTCCCTTAAACACCTTAATCCTAACAATATATGCTTTATGAACTCTTAGGGCAGAAAGCTGGCAAAGAATCCGTGTTCTGACAGATCTGATACTCTTTTTTGCTCCTCCTTTAAAGAAGTGATTTCAGTTTTAGCCAGAGGCTGTCACAGAAATGACAAGAGGATAACCGAGCATAGCAGCTGGCTAAAATTAGAACCCAGTTTGCTGTCTAACACATGTGGAGGAAGGAAATATCAAATGATGTGATGTTATTCCCATGATGCGCCATGTATTTTTCAGTTAGTCAAGAAACAGCAGGTTCTATGCTGACCTTCTAGGCAATAGAGAAAGAATGAACCAGGAAAGTCTAAGACCTGTCTTATAGAGCAATGTGACATCAGATGGAATCCAGGTTGCATGCAACTTGCTTAGTGAATTTTTTAACTTGTTTCTTTTAAAAAAACACTAAATCAAATACAGACACAAAAGGAGTCTTGTAAGCAGCAGCTTCAGTCTCTACTAGGAGTTTGGAAAGTGTTCTGAGACATACTGAACTTATTTGAAAAAGGATGAACCAAGAAACTATGGTTACCAGTTCTTGAATTAGCCTTCATCTTTAACCAACTTCAAACTGTGGCTTGCTCCAAACCTAGGTACCATAAGTTTCCCGGCTTGGATTCTTAGGAGATTGTGGTCAGTTTAAGATTTCTTAGTTTTAATCACAGCACAGGGGAAAGGGAATGGGCTGCATGCAAGGACAAAAGGCTCATTCATGCTGAATCCACCCATCTCCCTGACCTAAATCTGATGTTTTCTCCACAGAACAAAACAGCTTTTTGGGTTCTTTGGTATCCATATGTGGATCAAATCTCAACTGCTGTACAGAAGAAAAAAACTGAGACTTTCTTATGCTTCTGTAAGAGTCACCCTGTAGTAAAACGGATTGTTTCTTGTATTGAACTTTCAGGTATACAGTACATACCGGTAAGTGGTTTCTTGCATTGAGCTTTCATATATACAACAATCTTCTGTTTGTGTTTAAATAATTGGTTGTTGTGTTTAGTGCGGGGGCCTATTAGCCCTAAACCTAGATACAGAACAAGACAGGTTTAGCTGCAGAAGACTGGTAGATCTTGGTTCTCATTTAACAAGATATAAAAGCTTAAAAGATGAGCAGAGGTCTCCTACCTAAAGTATTTCTGCTCCATAATAAAAATGGGCATGTAGCACCACCTTCTGGCTGCTTGTTCAAAAACACAGAGCAAATAATTAAGGACTGAAAAAGAAAACAGCCAAAGGTTGTGGCGTACTTAACCTTTGTTCCAAACAGGACTGCTGATCGTAGTCAACAAGAGAATGTTTGTTTTCTTACACATATCTCAAGCTGTTAAAAAAAATTGTTGTAATGGGCAGCTGCTCAGGAGTCTCAAACAGCCTTCCTCAACCTCTTTCTGTCCAGATGTTTTGGACTACTTCCATCACCCCTCTCAATTTGTGATAATTGCTGGACCTGGTGGGAGTTGTAGTCCAAACATCTGGAGGGCACCGCGTTGGAGAAGCCTAATCTAAGACAAAATATTGCTGGTAAAGAAGAAAAGAGTACACCATTTCCCAATATTATATTCTAATGTGTGTAAAGACCAACATTATTTTGGGGATCATTTTGTACAATAAGGCTTATCATGCCATCTTCCTATCGTTAGCAGCAAAGAATTTCTATGTATGAGAATATATAAAATTAATGCATATCGTTCTTGAATACTGTAAGTTTAGAACAGTTTCTTATTAACCACTCTTCCCAATAAGCTCAAGGTAGATTCCTACCAGGGACTTCTTCTGCATCTCACTAGAGAAAAAAACATCTGCCCTGTTTAGCTTGTATTGCCTTTTCAAGTCATGCTGCAGGCAAACCTTCTGAGGGAATCTTACAGCAGAAGATAGTTTCACAAAAAGGACAGGTATGAATCATGCTTCTAAGGCAAAGTATTAAACTACAACCTGCATTAAAAAGAAAATTTTGGTATTGTTCTTCCTTTCTACTAGTAGCTACTGCCTACATCTTGATTTCAGCAACTGCTCATTAAATAGTCCAGGTTGATTTATGTGTTACTAGAGAACATTGTGATACAAAATGCTATCACACCCAACACTGAAACTTCTGATCCTATGACTGCCCTGTTGCACTTTTCTCTCTCACCTACAATTCAACCCACATTTTTAAGATAGTTTTAGGGTCAACCTTCAAACTTGGAGGGGGGGTTTACTTCCAGCAAATGAGTCAACCAGAAAGCTGTTTCAAGAAGCCAGTTCTGTGCACATCCAGCTAAATCTCTAACAAAGAAGAATAACTTTTCTCTCAAGGGGCATTCCCGTGGCAACAGAATGTTAACCTGTTTCTTACATTCTCACCTGCTCTTTACCTTTCCCAATGAGCAGACCAATCCATCCTGCCAAAGGCAGCCATCTTCCTCAACAGCATGTGCTGACAATTCTGTAGTACTAGGAATGTATCAGTACTATTTGGGTTCACCTTATCACTGTAGATCAGGGGTCGGGGCACTGACAATAGAATGGTACTGTTTCTTGTTCAAACTATGAATGCCCCCCACCCTCTTCCAGAGTTCCACCTGGCTGACACATTCCTAGCAGGACGCAAAACTAAAAAAAAAGGGGGGGTCCTCACTGATGGGCCAGCAGAACTGCCCGAACCTGTTGCCTCAGCAACACCAAGGGACTGGATCAGCTGTTGGCCAGGAGGTGCAGAGCCACTGCTCAGGTGACAAGTTACCCTCACAACAGGTGCCCAATTGCCCTGCAAGACAGAGGAAGAGAGGACTTCCTGCCATGAGGCGTTTAAAGTACAGAAGTGGGTGGCCAAGGATTCATCCCTGTAAAACTCTGCACTTCTGGAGCTCAAGCTGCAGGAAGGGTGGTGAGAGTCCTGACCCTGTATGGGAGCAGAGTACACGCTCCCACAAGGGCTTCACAAAGTGGCCACATGTAAACAACCCCGGCATGGTCAGCTCCCCTGCAGGAACAGCAGGGACAGAGACAAGTGGTCGGCAGCCGTGCATGAGAAACGCCTGTCTTGCAGCTTAAATCTGGACTGAACTAGAGAGATGGTGACCCAAATTCAACCACTGGCTAGAGGTTATTCCACTAGTCAAGGGCGAGAATAACTGTTGGAAGTGATTTCATATTGCACAACAGATGTGCTAGCAGTAGCTGGTTGTGTAAACAGTCTTGCAACAATAAATATAGGAGCTACAGTCATATGTTGCACAACCAGCCACAGGAAACATAGTAGCTTCCTGCCTTCTGTTGCACAAGCCATTCCGTGAGTACAACTAGTACACCGCTTAGGGAATTTAACTTACCGTAGTGCGGCACTGAATTCCTCCCGGTATTTTCAAACTATGAGCTAGGTGGAAGTGAAGAAAGCCTCTCTGGGAATCTGACACCTTGTGCAGGAGTACTTGCATACTTCCACATTTCTCTGCCTCTACAGTTGCAGATGCAAAGCATCACAAGGGTCACAAGACTCCAGTACTTTCTTATCCAAGAGGAAGCTAAACCTGACAGTGAACATCACACTATTGCACACAGCAAGGGCAGTGCAGTTTCAAAACCACACCTTCTCTATTTTGATCAATAGTAGCTTGTTAGAGAAAAGTGTCTGGAATGGCCAAGTTGGGAATGATCACTGTAATTAGCTTGATTGTAAAAGATGAACATGTATTGTTCTTCACTGCAGGAAATGACTAGCCAAGAAAAAGGTTAATGGAGAAGTCTTCACGCACATACACTATAAAAGCAATGCTTTTAAAAACCTTAAAAGCAGTAATGTCTCACTTAAAGTTTCCATTTTGATGATGAAATTGCATCTCTCTCAACAGAGACACGCTACACTACACTAGCTATTATTAACAAAACAACTCTATCCCAATTGAAAAACGACAGTATCAATATTAGAACAATTTTTACCTTTACATTCAAATTGTTTTTAACTGCAATATTGGGTAGGTGACAAGTACTAGATTCAGCATCCAATGCCAGTTTGCCAAATGCAATGAATATGCTTGTTATAGCAACAAAACACTGACCAGTAAGACATCCATTTGAGCTACCTTTATGAACCAATACAGATTTCAAAAAGGTGAGAGATTCTACTGTTCTTGATCCTCTGAAGCTAGAATTTCCAGTCAGGATACAATCATTAGCACCAACAGCAAGATTTCAGTCCTCCATACAGGGGCAAATGCTAAAAGAAAAGGTTTGAAATGTTTGGGGGGTTTTAAATAGCTTCTTAAGCTGTTAGCATTTGGTACAACAGTTTCATATAATTTATATTTTGGCTGACATGTAAAAGGAGACATAGCCAAAGTCACAATAAATCAAAAACAATTTTAGTCATTTGCTCCCCCCCCCCGGGTCCATTATTTTTAAAAAAATTAAAACTGATTTTAGACGGCTTTTGGTTTTCAACCCAGCGGGAAAAATATTGAACTTCAAAGGGGGGCGGGGTTCAAGAATATTGCTTTTGTAGTAGCGTTATGGAATCAAAGTTGAAGGCAGACATTGAACACTGTGCCTTTAGAAAGATAAAATGGTTTTGTGGATAATTTCAATGCATTCTCTGATCTCATCCTCCTTGATCACCAGTGGGGGAGCCAATCGGATGATATCACCATGTGTTGGTTTGGCCAGCAGTCCATTGTCACGGAGTCGCAGACACACTTTCCAGGCATCGTAGTCTTTAAAAGAAATCCAAAAACAGAATCAAATATTTGCTTTACAACCAACTGAAGTAAGCATTACAAGGAGCTCAAGGTGGCACAGGTGTTTCTCCTCCTTCCCATTTCCTCATCACAACAATTCTGTGAGGTAGGTTAGGCTGACAGATGGCGACTGCTCCATGGTCACCCAGTTTGCTTTTATGACCAAGTGGGGATTTAAACCCCGACCTTCAAGGTCCTAGTCCAACACTCTAACCCACACTACACGAAGGAGATGGGTTGTGGTTTCATTTCCAGACAGGAAAGAAATTTGTTCAAAGTCTGTTTAGAAATGGCAGCTTGGACAAATATTTCAGCTCTGGCCACAAGAGACCAGGTGTGCTCCTACTTTTTAGACAGTACATAAACTTGATTGAACTTGCAATCTTTTTTCAGGAAAAGCATGTCAAGCAGTCTGGGCTACTACCTATTTACCCCAGTCAGGAGGACTTCAGACTTTTAGAACTTTCTGTTGCGATTGAAACTGTCTAAACCCTATTCCTAGAGCATCCTCAGTTTCAGGTATTTTGGGTCAAAGTTCCCTATTCTCCTTTTGTGTGTATTTTCAAATACTGCCTTTTTTATTCAAAAAAGTAAAAAAAGGAGAACAGGATATATACCCCCAAATTATATACCTTTACTCAAATAGCAGCAGCACCTAATTGATTCTGAATGGATATAATATTATGCTATTGCCTCCAAACTGGAACTTGCAGAATTCTCTTGCAAAAGTGAAAATGGCCTTGAATCATGTTGAAGTCTTGTTAGCGCAGTGTAAAAACAGCCTTACCTTTTGTTTCACGAATAACAATAGCATTTAATAATCCTTTTCCTCTGACACAAGCCACAATATCTGACGGAGTCTTCATAAGCTCATTCCTCAATAAGTTGCCCATGATTTCTGAATTCTTAACTAACTTTTCTTCTTCAATTACCTAAAGCAGTTTGAAACAAAGGTAAGAAAACTGAATGATGGAGGAAGAATCATAAAAACGTAAACATAAGGTTCAGTTTGACTCTCATCACAAGACCACTACTAACCATAATTATAATTTATAATTATATTTACTAACAATACACAGTTAACTATAAAATTACAAGTCATAACATGGTACAGATGTAAAAAAAGAAGTCTTCAATTATGAAGACGTGAACAAACATACGACACAAAGCAGATACATGGATATTTGACTACTTTTATTATTAGACAAGTTGAGGGAAATGACTGTGAACATGCAGTTTTCGAGTTATTTAAATACTGCACAGTGTTAGCATAGTCATGCATAGCATTCATAGACCTTAAACTGATATTTACGTACCTCGAGTGCTGCTATGGCCACCCGGCAAGCCAATGGGTTCCCTCCATATGTAGAACCATGTTCTCCAGGTTTAATGGAGAGCATGATTTCATCATCACATAGTACCGCTGAAACCTAAGAACATAAATTCTGCACTGAGACAACATTTACCAAAAACTTAAGAACATTTTTCCTTTGTCCTGCTTCACAACACCACAGAGGTTCCACTAAATTACATGTCTGTAATGTTTTGGCATCATTATGCATTTAAGACTGTAATTCTGAAAGTCGGGACTGTGTTGGTTTGTTGCTTTGTTTTTATTGATATGTAAAGCAGCTCAGGGAGTGTTTACAGCTAAAGAGTGGGGCAAAAATGCTTTAAACAAACAAATCACTTTGCTGCCTCCCCCCTACGGTTACAGCTGCTGCACAGAGTCTAAGGCAATATTCCTATTTATTTCCCATTGCTTTATAAAGTATGCATTCCTCAGTAAATGCTTTGCAGAATGAACTGCAAGTAGGTACAATTGCCTGTTTGCTGTGTTCAGCATTTATTTACCATTTTTAAACTTCTGACTCGCTCAAAAAGAGTTGCAAAATGCTGGATGTGGTACTCAGGCTACTCAGCAGGAAAAGAAATTCTCCGTTTCAAAGCTGTTTTCACCAGACAATCATGTAAGTGGTCTAGAGAACTTAAATGGCCTGATCCTTCAAGACATTTTACTGGATGTGACAGCCACCGATCTGAACAGACCTTTTTTCCAAATATATACTTAAGATTCCAAACTAAGCAATACTTGTTCAAAAACAAGACAGTTGTTAAACTTCCCAAATGTACAGCTAGTTTCATAATACCATATCACACTTCAAAATGCTTGCTTTGTGCCTAGTTCCCCCGGACTTAGTTAGAAACCTGGAGCAATGTGATGGAGAAATTCCCCTTCCTGAATATGATTATTTACTGTTGTTCTTGGCCAGCTAAATGTATTAACAATGGAGCAATTTCAAGTATTAGAGTACAGTACAGTGCTATTTGGCGTTCCTGTGCATGCGTAAAGCGTGATTTAGCACTTCTCCGCATGCGCAAGCACTGAAAACCGGAAGTAACCAGTTCCGGTGCTTCCGGGTTTGGCGCGGTGCACAACCCAAAATCATGCAACCCGAAGTGTCTGTAACCCGAGGTATGACTGTACCTCAGCTCAGTACTTCTAGGCTGTTACAGGTCTGACCTTGGAAATTCAGAACTGCAGGACCACAACTGATTTGGTCAGCATGCAATCTGCATTACACCCACAGGTTCAGTCCCTGGAATCTCCAGAAGGGACTAGGAGAAAACCCCTTCTGAAACCCTGGATGGTCACTGCCATTCAATGTAGTCAGTACTGAGCTAGATGGATCAATAGTATATCTCAATATAAGGAAGCTTCCTATGTCACCATTTGCTGACCTCTGTCATATTGTATGAACAAGAATCCTGGAAGATAGTCCTAACTGACTCCACTTCATCAATGCTCCTTTCATTAAGCCAATTTTGTATCTTAAACCTGTTGAAATCTCCAAAAAGCAGTTCAGAACCAGCTGTTTCTCATTCAATATTACTTACGGGATAAAGACCTCCAGACAGGGCCTTTCCGAGCAGGATCATATCTGGTCTAACATTTTCATGATCGACAGCCAGCATTTTCCCAGTCCTTGCCAACCCAGTCTGAATTTCATCAGCGATAAAGAGAACCTGTTTTATTTTAAAAGGAGCACATATTCAAGAAGTATTTCTAGACAAGGAAAGTTCACCCCAAACATCCCTAGCAACTCTCGTCCAAACTACAGAAACTGGTATAATTAAACAACTAGCTCCAATGTTTAACCTCTGCTCAGCGTACTGCTATATCACACCACATCTAGATCGCATAACTTTAAAAATTCTAGGCTACATTTGTGCCCACAAGATTCTTTATGGTAGTACGATTTCACAAGCCAAGAATGCTTAACAGCATTTCACTTAACAGCCCCTTTAGAACTTTTCATATGAGAGGCCTGAATATCACTTGCATAGCAGTATCAGAGTCTCATCATGCACTGGAAAGCATAAAAGAAAATAGCTTCAATCCAGAGAGCCCCTTTAGACCTGCATAGAGAGGGACTTGATGAATTGTCATTCAATGAGCATTTAGTTTGTTTTGTTCTCCTTTAAAAGAGAAGATTCTCCAAAGCCAAACTCCAAATGAAGATCTTGCAATATGGCTTTCTTGACCCCATTCCTAATCTACATTTACTCTGTCTGATCTAAAGTCCAAATGATGTATATGTTTGGAAGCAGGAAGGTCATTATAATCATTCCACAGGGTGAAATTTGCCACTGCTGTACCCCAAGATAAACCAAAATGTTCTATTGAAACAGCCCTATCAGACTGAAAAGCAAAGACAATTTATGAGTTGCCCAGGAGTGGGATAAAGTCCATTTAAAAGGTACACAAAGTATAGTACAATAACCTTGTCGTCTACTTAAGATAGACACAGAACTGATAAGATAGTAGAGTTGAGCAAGAGCTCACTTTGGGGGAAAGTATTTTACCAGGTCAAAACCGACATCATTGGTGAGAAAAACACTGATTTCTTTATAATGATAAAAAAAGCTATACCACTTACTACTGGACCTTTGGAAGATTCAACTAACTAAATATTAGACTGTGTTAACCAGCAGTGTAAAAAAAATGTTTTTTGAAACATATAACAGCATTATACGATTGTTATCTTTGGTCTAAACAAGGTCTGTTGTATTAGTTAAAAGACTTGGCCACTTCCCACAGCTTGAATGTTGTGTTCTTAGCACAGTGACTTACTTACATTATGCTTTGTGCAAAGCTCTCGCACACCTGTGAGGTAACCTTTATCCGGAACAACGACACCAGCTTCCCCTTGAATTGGTTCCACCATGAAAGCTGCTACATTTGGATCCTGAAGTGCACGCTAAGGACAAGTATATTGCAATGAAGAAAGACAGTTACTGAATGCCGTTATGGAGAGATGCAGAACAAGATTTATAACATTCCTTCTCCTAACGTCTGAATAGGTCTTCACAGAATGGAAGATTGCAACACACCTCAAGAGCTGGCAAGTCATTGTATGGAATTATTTCAAACCCTGGCATAAATGGTCCAAACCCATCATAACTGGAAGGATCTGTAGAACTTGAGACAGCAGACATCGTTCTTCCCCAGAAGTTGCCAGCTGGGAGGAGGGGTGGGGGGAAAGAATGAACAAAATATATAATGTTCAGTTACGTTATGCAGCCTAGTCAACAATCCGAATATGTCAAAAGACACCACGTCTTTCTAAAAGGTAGAGATGCTAGAGATGTATCACAGTTGTGTTTAGATCAAGGATGGGGAACCAGTGGTCCTCTAGATGTTGCTGAACTGCAACTCCCATCATCCCACTGAACATGGCATAGGTATTAAAACCTCCTTGCCCAAATCTGGATTTTAAACAGCATTTAATGTTATCGGAATTGATTCTGTTGAAAATGAATAGCAAAATACATATCGTTTAATCATGTTCACCTTGTACGTTTGCCATGTTTGCAAGTGCCAAAGAGTTGCAACTTACCAAAGTTATAACAAAACAGAGTCTTTTACCCAACATGCTTGTCCAGGATGAATGATTACAGCATGCTGTCTTAACAGAGCCCAGAACACCGACTGCATGAGATTTCAGTTGACCAATACATTTCACAAGCCTAAGCACACTGCCTCAACAGCAAGTCCCTGCAAACTGAGCAGGATTCGTTCCCTAATAAGTGTTGTTTATGACTGTAGCCCTAATTTGTCAGCACCATATTCCCACCCCGCTTTCACCCATGAAAAGAAAGATTAATCTCTTCTCAGTTAGATTTCGGTTCTTTATGGCACCAGAGACGATATAGGATTTGATAAATCGGAAGGTGATGAGGGCACAACTTTGCACCTTATTTTAACTTAATGAATTCATTACAAGCAACAAACCATTTAACAGGGGTGGGAACTTCAGGTCCAGAAACCAAAAGTGGCTTCTCTGGTCTTTCCACCCAACTCTTGGGACTCTCCCTACAACACATTTTCTCTTCCCTGACCATGCCCATCAATGGCCCTTTTCCTCTCTCTCATCAAGTGCAGCTGCCACTGAAATGTAACTTACTTTACACAGGTAAGTCACATCCCTTGCTTTGTTCGCTTTTTGCCTCTGGCCCCAACCATTGCAAGCATGTGGCTTGGGAAGGAATGCAGCTCTGAGGCTGCAAAAGATTCCCTACTACTTTATAACACGTTTAAGTAAAAGACACAGACACTCCATTTTTAATACAAAGGAATTCCTACAGCATGTTGTTGTTTTTAAAATATGCATGATTTCATAATCCAAAGTCTCCAATACCTTTGTTATGCCCACCCGCAACAAGTTCTTGTGATATTTAAAACTCTGACATACCTGCGAAAAGTATCTTTGCCTTGTATTTGGGAATTCCTTTCACTGTATATGCCCACTTGCGAGCCAGTTTACATGCTGTTTCTCCAGCCTCCACTCCTAAAATAAGAGAGCACAAAAGGAGAGGGGTAGGAAGAGAAGGAGAACTCATTACTATCAGAAGCCACATGGTGGACTATTACGGAAGTATGCCATGCAGGGTAAGAGCCTAGGGCCCTGGAAGTGTGGGAAGGGACAGATAAAAGCAGTGTGATGTTATCAAGAAGCTGAGTTCTGCTGGAACTCTGCACATGCCTTGGAACCATGCCTATACTTTGGCAGTGTCACTGCAAAGGAGGAGAGAAAGAAACATTGACTTAAGCTAAACGACCTCCTATAGCAGCAGCAAGAGCATGGCCCCACAGCAGCCTTCCCGCCCCGCCCCCCCCCCACTGTACTTGCTCAAAATTCTGAATACATCCTTGAGCTGAAAAGGGTTGGAGGCATGGCACTTTGTGTGCAACAGATTTCCAAACACACAGGAAGCAAGCCCAAATTTCAGGAATCCACAACTGTTCTCTCTAGCTTCCCACTTAAGTAACAAAAGCTGTCCTTTCACATGCTTTTTTGGAGGACAAAACAGAAAGCCTTACCTGTGTTCATTGGAAGCACTTTGTTGTATTTGAACATTTTTGTGATATACTCTTCATATTCGCCAAGTACATCATTGTAAAACGCTCTTGAGGTAAGGGTGAGTTTGTCACACTGGGCTTTCAGAGCAGCTACAATCTTTGGGTGACAATGGCCTTGATTGACAGCACTGTAAGCACTTAAGAAATCAAAGTATTTTCTGCCTTCTACATCCCACACATAAACACCTGGGGCGGGGTAGACAAGCAGAGGTACAATATTAGGAGAATATTATCAATTGATATATCACACACACAAACCTCTGGTGACATATAAAACAAAAAAAAATGTTGATCATTTATTGTTTTTAGAATTGAGGCATAGGGTGAATGATGCAACTGATTAAGTCATTCAACTGCTAAAAAACATCGTATAATATTTGGCTAAAGAAAAAAGCAGCACTTCAGTATAGATATACTACATAAACAGAATGGCTACTTTAGCAAAACTGAACAGGAATGACACAAAGTACAGAATTCACATTTCTCAACTTCCTATATGTACTTTTTGGCACAGTTACCTATGCATTTTCTATGACTGTAAGATAACTGGCTAAGCTATTTTGTGTCAAGCGCTGTAGTAGTACTGAGAAAAGATTGACACCTGAAAATGCAAAAGTATTATCTGTGCACTGTGGGGGTGGGGATAAACTTCATTCTCTTCCCTTGAAAATGGTCTGTCTGGTACTGCATTTTCCCCAAGGTAGTCCTGCTAGCACAAGCCAGAGTTTACATTTTTGGCACAGCCTAGGGCAATCTGCTCATGCTGACTTTAGCTATGAAAGACTTGTACCCATTTCACATAGATATCAAATGTGTTTACCAGGCACAGCTTCATAGAAACAGGAATGAATAGCTAGCTTCCAAAATGACTGTCATTTGGGTCACACTGACTTTTCACCCACACTGTTCAACATGCACCTTCTAAGGTAGATCAGGTAATATGCATTTGAGCACAAAATCTCTTTGTAGGCCAACAGTATAAAACTATGGAAAGGCTGTTTTATTTTCAAACTTCCTAGGTGAGAGCGAGACTCCATGCCTGCACCCATCTGTGCTATGCCAAGGCAGGCTGCCAGATGCCAAGACAATAAAACTGCCTGCTTATCCTCATGGAAGCATGAGGTATACTTTGTACTTTGCTACACTTATCCAGCTACCAAACACATGTTCAGGAAGATAATACTAACCTAAGAAGCTGCTAATTTGCAAATGCAAACCAGTAAAAGAGTTGACCTGAACACAGTTTCCAGACGCTTGTTTTACTACAAGCTTTAATCTTCCATTATGAGGTTACATAGTAGCAAGGAAACAGACTTTGAGACCATTTGCACTTCTAATTAGGCTAAATAGGCATTCCCTTGATTTGGTGAAGCTTGTCAAAAGTAATAAAAGTTCAGCAACCTTGTAGATCAGGTGGTAAGTATGCTAAACAGTTGGTGCCCTAAGGTCAGGATAGTTTAGTGATATATGCACTGGGGAGACACCAATAATAAAGAATGCTAACAGAGCGCTACCAAAGCTAGACATTAGAATTATTTAGATTAGGGGTGTGGAAACTGCAGTCCGTGGGCCAGATGTGGTGCTCCAGGCCTCCCCATTTGGCCTGCTAGGCCATTTCACCCCATGCCATTCTCAGCTGCCTCACCCCTGCCCCATCAGTGTGGCTGCGGCAGGTAAGAGCAAGCTGATTTAGGTGCACAAGGGAGCTTCCTGTGGAGAACCAGTAGGCACACCTGATCCCTGCAGAAAGCAGGTTCGAACTCACCTCCCATCCACTGAGTTCAGGCCTACTTTTCAGAGGCTTCCAAGCACTGCACAGGGCTCTCTGGAAGGCGTGTATGATGCTTTGAAGTCACTATCTCCCTCTATCCCAGCAGACCACATTTGACAGATGGGCTGGGCCACCACTACCCCCTATTAATACCTGACGTCATTAGAGGGAGAGAAAAACCTTGGCCACCAGATCCCTGGTTTATATTAAGGCAGACTTTAAAATGTCAAACGCTAACCATTGCGCCCGGAACTGAAGGCAACATAAACCAAAGAACTGCAGAAAATAAAGGCAATATAAAAGAGCAGTAAGTTTTTATAACAATACACACCACACTGAATGCAGCATGATCTGTTGTTTTTTATACAACTAAATGGAAATGTGGGGAATACTTAAAGAAATATAACAACCAGATAAATTTCCAAGTAGGGCTAGATATATGAGCAGCAGCTAAAAATAACTAGAAGAGGGGTGGTAACTAAGGAGATGCAGCACAGCAAGGATTAAACAAGAACCCATAGAGGGGTATGTGGGGAAGTCAAAGAATATATGATAAGTGATGATAACTGTATAAGGTATGTATAAAATTATATATACATATGAAATGTGGCATTTTTATGCTCAGAACTCTCAAGCGTTCTAGGTTTTAAAGCAGGTCAGGGAACCTGCCGTTCTCCAGACATTACTGGACACCAACTCCCTGCATCCCTAGACAGCATGGCCAAGAGTCAGACATGATTCCCTGCCCCTAGTTTAAAGGCAATTATGCCACCTCTCCTGAGTTGGTCTCAAATGCCAAGCAGCGCTCAGTGAGCTAGAAATAGAGGAGCAGGCACAGATTAATTCAGCCAGTGACAGCTGCAGGCTGCTTCTCACAACTCATTGCAAAATACTTACCCTATGCATCATCAGGGAATGAAAGACCAGCAAACCATGGACACAGGCTATGCCTGCTGCTTCCTATCTTTTGAATTCAACATGCTTTTGTCCTGTTCAGACAACTAGGATAGTTCTCACAGCTGCATATTGCACAATGTTGGCTAAGAGGAAGTTACTTTTAACTTAATCACCAAACCAACAAAGGAGAGCTGTGGAACTAGACTATACAAATGACTGCCCCTACATTAAATACAAAGGTAAAGGTACCCCTGACCATTAGGTCCAGTTGTGGACGACTCTGGGGTTGCACACTCATCTCGCTCTATAGGCCGAGGGAGCCAGCGTTTGTCCACAAACAGCTTCCAGGTCATGTGGCCAGCATGACTAAGCTGCTTCTGGCAAACCAGAGCAGGGCACAGAAACGCCATTTACCTTCCTGCCGGAGTGGTACCTATTTATCTACTTGCACTTTGACGTGCTTTTCAACTGCTAGGTGGGCAGGAGCTGGGACCGAACAACAGGAGCTCACCCCATTGCAGGGATTCGAACTGCCGACCTTCCGATTGGCAAGCCCTAGGCTCTGTGGTTTAGACCACAGCGCCACCCACGTCCCTTCTTACATTAAGAACCATTATATGCCTCCCCACACCCTGCCAATTGCCAACTTCCTCTCTCTCCTTGGAATCTTCTTGAAACTGTTTAGGAGAGGCAGACCCATGATCCCATAAGACAAGGGGGTGGGAGAGAAACTATCTTCCCCAGGAAGATAGTAGTAACAGTGTTTTCTTTCTTCTGAGTTAACACGGTCAGGAAAACAGCTGAGATTGCACATGCACAGCAGCCAGAGCATCCCACATTTCTGTTCCAAAAGAAGCATCATTGTTGCAGTGATGATACAAATGATCCTTGCCACTGGAAAGCATTAAAGTGAATGGCTGAGTTAAGCTTCCATCCCTTGCCTAGGAACCTATTGGAAAGATTAAAAGTACATACCTTTTCCTTTTTCAAGAGCAACAGGGAGCGGGTGGTAGTTATGTGCACCATACTTGGCCTCACGCTCAAATATGTAGTCGGATGATGGCGGGCCTTGGACTGTTTTCTTAGTTGCAACTGACGTAGCTGAACTCACTGAAGCATGAACGCCTCGGCAGAGAACGCTGAACGACTGCCGATGGGCCAGTTTAGAAAACATGGTTACAGTGCGCTGAAGGTCTGAAAAAAGAAAAAATGGCACATAGGGAATTGGGTCAGAATCATGAAACTCAAGAGGGTGTCCGCTTCAACACCACAACTGCAAACGAAACCTTTACAACTAGTTGTGATTACATGCAGGATTTTGAGAGGGCCTTCTTACACAGACAAAGTATTTCAACACAGAAACCTAGATCCTAGTGCACTATTAAAAATTCTCCACAGAACAGCTGATATGATCTTCATGAGGTAAACACAGACTTTGCACAGCTAAGCTAGAAAACATGGGACAACACAGTAGACCCAAACCCAAGTTCCCAACCCAAGAGTCTATCTTATATGCAGCACACAACGAAACATACTCTTGCTAAGGTACATGCCTTCCCCATTAGGTGTGAGTTCACGCCAGGATGAGTCATGGAAAGTTGCATCACACCAAGCCTGTCAGTTAAAAGCTTTGGTATGCTTAAGTTACCTTTGGATATCTCACAGTCAACATCCAGATTTGTGCTCAGCTTATAGCAAGGGCGGGGAGCCTTTCTCAGTCCATTCCTTCTTGGCCAACATTCTGAGGGCCACATGCCAGTGGTGCACAGGGCCAGAGGCAAAAGTGGGAGGAGCAACAGGTGTCGACCACACAAGAGTTGGAGGCTTATATCGATACACATACACCAACCTACATTATTGCAGTTCAAGCAACACTCAAAGAGGGTGCAGAGAAGGGCCTGGGAGGTATGTGGCTTGTGGAGAGTCCTATGAGCTGGACAGAGAGGCCTCAAGCTCCTAGACCTGAGGTTCCCCATATCTGACCTACAGCTTGAAGACCAGTATTGCCAGTTCTCATCACTATGTTCCAAGCTCTGAGCCATGAAACAACTATCGCATAGGCCCTGCATCTTGAAAACCAACATGTAAGAAGATGCTAGAGGATTTTCTATAGCATTTTCAATTATCGCATGTTTTTCACTGTTGGTCACTTAGCAGCAGATAAAAAGCCATGAGAACTTAACAAAAATAATAATAATCCCAAGTGCCTAGTTGCTTTGATTCTTAAAGTCCTGGTGCAGGGATTAGAAATATTTTTCCAGGCTGCTGAACTCTACTGCAAATGTTCCCCTGTGGAGCTTTTAAAGAACAATTAATCTGAGTTACAATACAACCCTTGTCACCAGAGCATTGCAACACTGACAGCAGACAGACTAATCTTCAATATAAATAAGACCTACTATTACCTTTCAGTATCATTCGGTTCATAAGACCAAAGGGGAGTGTTGTGGTGGTTTTTAAAAAATGGTTTATGCGAGCATTTGAACAACTAAGCAAAACCATACACATACAGTCCTCTGCTCAACCATCACTAGACAGTTCATTTAAAAGACAGGTAAGTCTATGCCATTGTGTGTGTGCTGATTAATAACTGCTTGTTATATTAAACACGAAACAGAATATATTGGCCAAGGAAAAGAAAAGCTAAAAAAAAAAAATCTTAACTCTTCCCCCATCCTAAAAAAAAGTGACTTTACCAGATGCTTATACTCACTTGTTATAAGCTGTTTAAGCAGCATCCCTCACAGTGGAGCGGGAAAGTAAAACACATTTCTAGGAGTACAGCCTACAAAAGCTTGATTCTTTAATGTACTTGCATGGGAATAAGGTCCATTGAACACTGAAAGACTTGTTTCCAAGCAAACATATATAGAACTGCACTGTTAGTATCCTACCATTCCAGCATACAAAGATGACACATAGCTTTGCTAGTTCATAGAATCATAGAGTTGGAAGGGATCCAAGGGTCATCTAGTCCAACCCCCTGCAATGCAGGAATCTCAGCTAAAGCATCCATGACAGATGGCCATGTTGTACAGGAAAAGTCAATAGCTACCTCTGTTAATATTGACAAAACATGTTAATGGAGTTCCAATGTGACATTTAGAAATTTCACCCCCCCCCAAAATAGCAAGTATTGCACTACATAAGATTTGGATAGGACCCAGATTTAAAATTGCATCACTGAAAGCTTGCATCAGGATGAACTTCTCAATGATAGGACTATACAGGCCTGGCCCACTACACACCCCTCACAGGGGAAAAAAGCTAGCTTGCTTAATAAGCATATACAAGAAATAAATGCTGGTCTTAGAAAGAGGCAAACTTATGGTTTATTAAAATACTATGAATCTAACTGTAACTGCTGTGATACTTACTGTCACCTCCTAACATTGGCAAGTGTGACGAGTTGCCTTTGAAACCCTTCTCATAAGGCAACTGCACACAAAAGATGAGCAAGTAATCCGTTTTGAGAATACTCAGATTTTATATTTTCTGTTCGTATATACATTTTTACTTGTACTGTAATGATTTTGGAAGAATGTTCTGAATCTGCTGGTTATAAAGGCATTTTGAATGAGAAGTAAATCCACCCAAACTGGTGCTTTCTCAGGTCCATTTTCCTATTTAATCCTTTTAGCTTTACAGCCTAGTTACCAAATTCATCTCACTGCCAAATATTTACAGACACATCACTACTTGCAAATAGTGGAAACAAGGATAGTGATGCACATGGCTAAAGTGCAAGAAAGCAAGGTTTTCAGGTACCCAAAAATTGGGGGGGAGGGGCGCATCTTAGCAAGGAAAGGACATCTGCCCAGTGGAGCTGAGAATAGTCAGACTAGAAACATACAATATTTCTTCAGAGAGCTAGCATCAGTAAACAAGAGACACTTGCTTGAGGCATATATACTCATCCCACTTTTGCCTTCTGAAACAGGTTTTGCATGCTTCATGTTGGTTAAAAAACCCACAGAAGCCTGTTTGACAAAACACTAGTAGGACAAAAAAAAAACGTGTTTATGAGAGAAATGGAGAATCTGCAGTCCTCCAGATGTTGCTGGACTACAACTCCAATTATCCCTTAGCATTGACTGTGCTGGCTGCAGTTGGTGGCAGTTGACAGTCTGGCAACATCTGGAAAGCCCAATGTTCCCCATATTGGGTTTATTACATGGGTAGTAATGGTAGGAAGAACAAAACAGGCACTCTGCACAGTTTTGATTGCCATGCCTCAAAAGGAACTTTGTGGAGTTGGAAAAGATGTGTCTCTTTAAAAGCAGTTTAAACCAAATCATGGAGGATAAGGTTAACAATGATAGCTGTGTACTACTTCTGGTGTTGGATGCATTATGCCTCTGAATACCAGTTGCTGGACAGCACAAGTGGGAAGCAGCTCACACCCTGCTTGAGAACATCCCATAGGCATCTAGTTGGTCTTTGTGAGAGAAGCATGTTGGATCAGATTGGCCTTTGGCCTGAACCTACTGGGATCTTCATATGCCTCTTCTAGACCAGTTTGCTCTTAAATGCTATGGCCTATTCCACCTCAAGTTTCCGTTGTACTGTGCCAGAAAACTACTAACAGTGAACTCCTATACATGTCTACTCAGCAGCAAGCCCCATGGGACTAATGCCCGGGTGAGTGTGCATCTATTTCCTTTGCTACCCACTTTATTTACTCTCAAGGAAACCAGAAAAAGCCAGGGGCCTCCTTTAGCTGAGATCTTGTACCAGCAGGGTTTTACGGCTCTGCAAAAATGGAAGAAGGGAAGAGGACCATCAAGGCTCTCTAAGGACGAGAGATGATGAACTTGTAACACGGAATACATCATAAAACAAAAACAAACCAATTGCACACACACACACACACACACACACACACATGCACATTTTGAAAAGGCAGGGGGTGTGATAAGGCTTCACGTATCCACCGCAGGCTGAAGGGTGCTGTGCATACATTTCTAAATAAAGACCAGCTGGGGCTAACCTACATACACTCTGTGCATGCTCAGACACACAGCGTCCCGTTACATGCTCCAGAGCAGTCCACGGGTCTCCAGCAGGGGCTGAAGGACCAAATTACGTTGGGGAGGCTCGTGGGGGGACGACGACAAAGCAGTAAAAGGGGAAGAGAGCAAAAGGAGAGAAAGCGCTGCATGGCCAGGGCCTCGCTCCAGCCCGACGGCCGCCGCCCGCTCCCCATCCTCCCGGGCGTGACGGGGTGCAGCAGCCGCGGAAGGGGGTCCCCCCGAGGGAACAAGCAGGCGGCCGGGCGGCCGACTCCTCCCCACACCCACCGGGCCTCCCTCCTACCGCCGCGCTACCTTCCCGAGGCGACTCTCCTCCGCTTCGGCGAGAAAGGGCAAGCGTGGCTTCCTCGGCCGCCTGTCACAGCTCAAAAGACCGGCCACGTCACAAGCCCCCCTGGCAAGACGCGCCGGCGCCGGGGCGCCCCATTGGCCTCCCCTGCACGCCGCACCCAATCACAGCGCGGCGAAGGCGCCTCCCCCGGAAGAGCTCGCGCGCTATTAGCCGCCTGCTTGTCCCCACCTCTGCCGCTCATTGATCCTCTTAGGTGCATTCCTAGCGTCGCTCTCGACCAATCAGGGTTTGCGCGTAGGATTCTTTGGGTCCCTCCTGGGCGCCTCGCTGCCTCTTTCCTTCTTGCCTCTCCGATACAGATTAATGATCAAGCCTATCTAAAGCATCCGTGAGAGATGGCCATCCAAACGCTGCTTAAAAACCTCCAAGGAAGGAGAGTCTATCACATGCTGAGGATATTAATTTTTGTCTATGTCTTTACTTAGACATATTTTAGATAAATAAGGCCCTGTATGTTCAGTTGGTTAGACTTATTCCTCCAATGGTAGGTAGTTATTTCTAGATCCAGATTTTCTTGGGCATCTGAGTTTAAAAGAAGAAGGGAAAAGTTCCACAAATTTGAAAGAAACCATAGAAAAGAAGGAGTTGAAGTGCAAAATCAATGAACGGAATAAGCGTTCAACACCCTTCCCGTTTCCTGTTTCTCTGAGGCTGCTTTTATCTAGGAACAATGACAGGGTTTTGCCACATGTTCCTGTTTCTGCACTTCAACTCCAATCTCATCTTTTTTAAAATAAAAAAAGCTGATCCAGAGATACATTCATAGAGAATGGGTAGCTAAATCCAAGGCTAAAGAAAGATGATAGGAATACCAGCTGGTGGGGACAGATAAGAAGCAGAGGTGTGAATAGGAGAATGGGGACAAAACTAGAATTTAGGTGGCTCTGGCTCTGCCAACTACAGTGGTTCCTCGGGTTAAGAACTTAATTCGTTCTGTAGGTCTGTTCTTAACCTGAAACTGTTCTTAACCTGAGGTACCACTTTAGCTAATGAGGCCTCCCGCTGCTGCCACCGCGCTGCTGCGCGATTTCTGTTCTCATCCTGAAGCAAAGTTCTTAACCCAAGGTACTATTTCTGGGTTAGCGGAGTCTGTAACATGAAGCGTCTGTAACCTGAAGCATCTGTAACCTGAGGTACCACTGTATTGGTCTCCCTTGTACCCTACAAGTACCAATGAAGAGAGCTGCTGCTCTCGTGCCAACTTGCTTCTGTGCTTCCAAGATTCACATGGCTGAACACTGGCAAGCAGGGAGCAGGACGAGAAAGAACTTTGGTCCAGTTAATGAGGGATCTTCTGTACTTAACCTGCCTGCCACTGACCTCGAAAGAGCATCTGATGTGTCTGGAAAGGGAGTGAAGTGTTTTGAGCAGTGTTTCCTTCCACACCACCCTGCTCTGTCACCATTCAATTGGTTAATTATGAATCGGACAACATGCATTTAAAGGCAAACCTACGAAATTTGCAGTTTTCAAAACAATATGCCAATTGAAAGAGAGCCATCCTTAGAAATTCACACTTCTCTGACTTTTGCAATGCATCTCTCCAGACAAGTAATATGTACAAACAAATGCATAAATTTGGCTAAAGCACAGCTTGACCCTTTGCAGATCATCACTAACTTTTTTCCAGGCATTATTGGAACACTGTTTTCCTCTATATAGAAAGATTATCAACATCTACTAATGAATAAATATCAACAATACACATTAATAAAAGTTGTCAGCCTAATATGTTTTCTCTTAAAAAAATACCACACACACACATATATCTAATACACACAAAGTACTTGATCTGTTTTACTATCTTACTATTTTATTTTGCAATTGGTCATGTTAGAAACCAGAACAGATATAAGAAAACACTATTCCACTTAGCAGTGAGGTGAAGCTGGAAGGGCAAGCCATGGTGGTACTTACAAAGCAAATGCCAGTAAAAATAGTATAAATCTTTCTTCTTTTCACTTATAAATCCTCCTCTTCTTGCCATCATTTCCCTCTCCTCATATAATTCATTATATTATTCCTATGTATTTTTAACCTACAATTCATCATACAATCCCAAGGTGGATCTCTTCCATCCTCCATATTTTTTCATTATCTATTTCCATTTCACTGTTTCCTCTCTTTACCTTTTTCCATCTCTGTGCCTTTTCTTCCAGCCTTGACCTTACTTGGCTTCTTGGCACCTGGTTTCTTGGTTTCTGCCAACCTGGCAGTGCTCCATGGCCATGAGGTAACACATGTGAGTTCTGCTGCTAAATAAATCACTCCACCTCCAGCCCGACAAAAATACGTCTAAGAACCTTTGTGATGTGTGAGAAATCCTCAGTTCACCTTCCTGTGAGAATATAATAGATTACGAGACTTTACACTGAGCCAGATGAACAGCACAATCTTAGACATGCCTTTTGATTGAGTTCAATTGGGTGTATTCTCAGGTAAACATATATGAATTGCAGTGTTAGGGAAGTTAACCTCTTGGTCCTGCTCAGGGCTGTGGAACCATTGGCTCTGCAGCTGTTGTTGAACTCCAATGAGTAGGGATGATGGGAGTTGTGGTCCAGCAACATCTGGAGGGGGCAAAGTTCCCCCAGTCCTGAGCCAGCTGCTTTCTCCCTTTTCAGCAGGGTCAAATCACTCCATTAGGACAACTGAGTTCTCTTTCTTCATCTGTTCCAACTGTAGCAAATGTAAACGGCCATACTCACAGCAGTTGTGTGGGTGTGGGTGTATAATATTTTCTAGCACTGGAAATCAATAAATTAGAAAGAACGGGATAAAAGAAAAATGATTATAAAATGGAAAAAAAACCTGCTCCAAAGGCAGGAAGAGAAGAGAAGCCTTGCTGGATTTTTGATACTTTTCTTAAAGGCCTATGAATAGGTTAAGTTCTACTAAGGTAATTTTACAGAAGGGTAACTGTGTTCCAGCAAAAAAAAAACTGCAAAGAGACTTGTGGCACCTTAAAGTCTAGCACATTTATTATAACATACACTATTGTGGACTACAATGCACTCCTGAGTTGCAGGTACAGTGGTACCTTGAGTTAAGGACTTAATTCGTTCTGGAGGTCCGTTCTTAACCTGAAACTGTTCTTAACCTGAGGTACCACTTTAGCTAATGGGGCCTCCCGCTGCCGCTGCACCACCACTACGCAATTTCTGTTCTCACCCTGAAGCAAAGTTCTTAACCCAAGGTACTATTTCTGGGTTAGGGAAGTCTGTAACCTAAAGCGTCTGTAACCCGAGGTACCACTGTACATGGTTAAAGTGGGAGGGGTATTGTAAACAGTGATGTCAGAAGGAAACAAAATACAGAAAAGTACAGAGGGCAATAATTTTCCTTCTTAACAGTGGCTATTCACAAAAAGAACCAGTTGTTGATAAAAATCCATTTTTGAGCTTACCTCTGAGAAAATATGGAAAAGAGAAAACATGCACAAGATGCCCTACCATCCTGTTGTGCCATAAGAGGTTGAACATTTTTAAACAATTTATGAAAACCTTTTAAAAACTCCACAGAACACCACAAACAGGGTGAAGAGTTGTGTTGTTCACTGGTGATATCATGGGATGTATCCAATAGGTGCCAGATACAATTATATTGTATATATAGCACAGTGTGCTGGGAAGATGTAATTTTGCCACCTGGGAGTGCTACCTTGGGAAAATATTTCTGAATCCAGCCATTCATCTGGGAACAACTGGACAGTTGTGTTTAAGACATCCCATTCAAATTATTGGGAGTTCTTTCCATGTAATTATGGGCACCCCAATAACTCTTGGTCCCTTCTGTTCTTTGACTCTTCAGCCCTCTTGGCAACATGCAACCATGTATTAGAAAACTGTCCTTAAAAAAAAAAGAAATTGTGCATGTTTTGTATGAAAGCAATTAATCAGCTGTTGCAAAATCTCTCAACAGCTAGATCCAGTCTGACATCAATGGGAAGTTGCTTCTGTAATTTGAACTGAGGGATTGGACTTGTGGTGTTATCTAAACTCTGACCTTTAGCCTGTTGTTATATAGCTAAGTATCTTATCTTATCTGCTAAAACAAACAGAAAGCAGCATATCATCATCCAGGCTGGAACTGCTCCAACCGAATAGAGCAATGAATGATATGCAATATCTTGGATACTAAGTTATCATTCAGTCTTTCACCATCCTTGAAATCATGTGCTTGGGGTATGCACACTGCACCCACTTTTTTAAAAAATGGGGGGGGGGAGAGATTTGAAGGAGTACAAAGTAAGAAAGCACAAAGAAGGACCAGTGTGTGGAAGCTAGAAGCTGGAAGCAAGGCTGCAGGCTGGGTGACAGAGTTATGTCTGATTTCTCTTTCAATCCAAGGCTGTGGCTACGGGAGGAGCAAGACCCTCTTTGGGTATTAATGCTAGGAACCCCTCCATTGTAGGTTCAAGTTGTATACTGCATGTGTAAATAAACCATATATCATAAAGACACCACAGTCCCTGCTGTCCTTCATTCCAAAGGAAACATGAACCCTGGGTTAGTGCCTGGAACCCCTGGTCTTCCACACCGCTTGGAGACTGGGTGGTGTGCAACAATATTATTCTGGATACACCTGCTAGTAGCTGCAGATGTGTTCTTCTGCTTTTCCCACTTACTCATCTCATCAAGTGAGGCATGATTAGGAGTAAGAAAAATCTAGGTTTTAATTGAAATCAGCTTAAGAAATTAAATTAAATTGAAATTAATGTAAAGAAATTGTCAAATCGGATTATCCAAACATTAAAGCAATTAAATTACATTTAAAGAAATTGCATTTAATTTATCTAAATGTAAATCAAATTACATGTTAATAAATTACATAGAAAAAGAATTGAATTTAAATTAAAACAAAATCAATGACATAGAAACTTAGGAACATAAAAAGTGAATTGCCACTCACAATCCTGGATTTGCTGGGCAAAATGAGATACATTGTCTTTGGAGAGAGAGATCCAATAATTATAATAGCTCCTTGGTAAGAAATGCATGTTTTTAAAGTTCATAACCAAGATTTTAAAAACCCAGATAAACAAAACAAAAAAGAGAAAGTATCACACCACCATTAGTTTCTAGTAAGGACTGTACCAGGTGCCCATACTCACCTCAGTTACACATATGCAGCAAAAAAAAAAAAAAAAAGAGTTTTGAAACCCTTTTTTAAGCAGTAGCACTGGGGGAGAAATTCAATGCAGTTTGCATTTAAAGGCAAACATAGCTAATATGCACTTCCCAAAACAATTGGCGACGTAAAGCATAGCCATTATTCAGAATTCACACTCCACCAAACGTTGCAGTGCAGTTCTCCCACCAAGTAACATGGACCAAAAATGCATACACTTTAATAAAGCATGCAGAAAAATGCATACATCAGTTAAAAGAACCTTTAAAAATGCATTTCATCAGGAGAAATTGTTTGGCAAAAAAAAAAGTGGGCATTAAGTGAAATTGCATTCAAAAACACATATACTATGATACCTTTCCACTAAAGACTTGTGAATGTTTATTTATTTATTTAGTCATTAGTTTGATATACAATGCACTTTTCTATTGAAAAGAAAAATCAGAGCAGGTTGAGTTTGAGTCTTTCTTCTTCCTTGGAAATTCCAGCCCCAGCTGGCTGCCTGTGCACATGCACAATTGAAAAATGCTGGTGAATTCTCATGAGGACTTTGCAAACTGATATGAAAATGTGGAGAAGAGAACTTAAGATCTGAAAAATGAGAAACAGAGAGAAATCAAATCGGACAGATTTTTCTGTTCCTAGAAAATGGGGAATAACCAAACCACCATTCTCACCTCCCTTACCTGTTGAAACTTACCCTGTTGCGGACTCTCATGGCCAGGATTATTTAATCATTTGTTGTGGAAGATAAAGCAAACAGTGGCTACTGTTTCTAAAGTTTAATCATGTACCTAATTCGTATTAGGCGAAAAGGAAATAAGAAGTTGGGTGGGAAGCATACCTTTAATGTAGAGCAGAGGTTTTCAGCCTTTTTGAGTCCATGGCTCCCTTGACCAACTACATCCTTTCTGCAGCTCCCCTGTGGGGAAATGCACTCCAAGCCTCAGAAGCCCAGTTATGTCACCCCTTGCCTGCAGAACCGGCAGCCTCTCGTCCTTTTTTTGAACACGCACCCTTGTGGAGTGTTCCCTCAGCCTCCACTCCTCTCCCCTCTCCCTGGGAGACCTCTGGGCAGCCGCTGCTACTACCCCAAAGAGAGGTGCCTCCTCACGCTGCCCTTCAGGGGGCTGGGAAGAGGATGCCCCCAGCCTTAGCGGCCTGACGGAGACTAGTCAAAGGTGAACATGAAGCCAGCATCTCACTCACATTGAGTGGCAGCAGCGGGTGCCGCCAGGCCTGCATGGCAGAAAGGCTCCCCTTTGGCGCCAGGCACTCAGCTCCCAGATAGGCATTGCACACAGCAAGCAGAAGAAAGGTCAGCATACTGCTTGCCTGCCTGGCCTCCTGCTGGTCCATCCATTCCCAACAGTAGGGGCTGGTGGACTGGCTGTGTGGGCTCCCTCACCCACTTGCTTGCTTACTCCGAGGCTGCCTCAGCTCCTGGCAACCAGCACCCCCTGGCCAGCCCCAGAGGCACCATTCGCCTGGAGTATTGTTTGGAACTCTGAAACGGACACTCAGATCTCTGTTCAGTTATGAACTTCCCTGCACAGGCCTGGGTAGATCATAGTATGTTTCACTAACACACTTCACGAGGTTAAAACATAATAATGTTAATCAAATAATCTTTTATTGGTCCTCTCTCCATTTCAGGAATAAGTGCATCCATTGGACTTCCACTAGAGGGCATAGGGGTTATTTCTTTGAAGGCTCCGAGGAGTAAGGATTAAATTTCAAGTGCCAAAAGGGAGGTAACATTTTCCGCTGCAGCAAAAGCAGCGTATCTTGTGACACTTTAAAGACTAACTGATTTGTGGTGGCTTAAGCTTTCACAAATTGATGAGCACTTCATCGGGTGCGTGGAGTGTTATATTCTCTGTTGGCAAATAAATATACAAGCACAAATACAGAAAGTGGGAGATGGAAACAGCGAAGCCAGGATATTCAGTGTAGAGCTGCTGTGGTGCATCTATGGAAAGCCCAAGTTGATACAAGTTAAGACCAGGGAGTGATCTAGGCTGCGAACATTTGACTTTTGCAGAGAACTCGCAGGTGCACTGGACCTCTTACTTTCATAGCCTTCTGGGACCAATGTTTACCTCCCCCCTCCCCCGCACCAATGTGTGTGATAATAAACATTTGTATAGCATTTTTCAGTGCTCAAAGTCTTTCACGTGCATTTACCTCGTTATAATCTTTACAACAATCCTGTAAGGAAGCCCACAGTATTATCTAAAATGTTGCAAAGTGGACTGAAGGAGGGGGGAATTGAGCCTGAGTCCCCTCACCACTTGCCACAGTGGCTATGCTCTGCCATGCTGTTGGAGGCAGTATGCATCTCAGCACTAGTAGCTGGAGATCGCAGGAGGGGAAAGTGCTTTTGCACTCAGATCCTGCTTGCGAGCTTCCAGTAGGCAACTGGCTGGCCAGTGTGAGAACAGAATGCTGGACTAGATGGGCCATTGGCCTAATCCAGCAGGTCCTTATTATGCTCTTATGAGAGAGTGGCTTGCCTGGAGTCATTTAATGTGTTCATGATGGCAGAGGCAAGATTTGGACTTGCTGATTCATAGCTCATTCTTTTATAGTGCAAGCCTATGCATATCTACTCAAGAGCTAACCCCCACTGTGCTCAGTGGGCCTTACTTGCCAGATAAGGGTGCACAGGACTGCAAAACCACTTTTCCAGGGTTCTAAAATGCATTGGGAGCTTTCATGAATACAGGAGCATCCCCACTTCAACTGGAATGGTGGGGGCACAGGTACTTCTTGCTGCTGTGCTCATGTGTATGATTAACACAACTACATAATAGCCAAAGAGGGCTTTTGTTAAGACTGCAATCCTAGCTCACCCCCTCACTTGGGAGTAAACCCCATTGAACCCAGGAGGATTTTTGAGTAGACATATACATTTTTTAAATTAAGTCTTCCCCCCACTTTTTTAAAAAGGGAGAAACAATCCAAGTATGGGGGGGGGGAAATTCTGCAGATAAGTCTCATTAGGAAATGGCTTGAATGCATATTCTTCCAGAAACCCAAATCAACTTTTTTTTGTCTTTCTTATAGGGTCAAACAGGAGATGTCCTTACCTTCTACAAGATCTATGTCTTGCCTTATTCCAGGAGCCACCAACTTTTTGAGCCTGTGGGCACATTTTTCAGCAAGTGCTGTGAGCACCACCTGCTTTGGCCACCTACAGTGGAATTAATCTAAGCCTTGAAAAGTACATAGAGCTGAAAGAGGAACAGGCAAGGAGCAACACTTCCTCCTTCAGCTCTATGTAATTTTCAAGGGATAAAAAGGCAACCATAATTTAGCGCCTCATGACCAAGGGGACGTTGAATGGGAGAGAGACTCAGAGGATTTGCTGAGCACCATTGTACCTATGGGCCACACTTGTGATGCCTGCCTTATCCTGGATGCTAAGTGAGTGCCATCTGTGGTTTCTGGGTTAGAGACATGTTGAATTTCAGGATATGGCACACATACAGCCCTACTATTCTTTAATGTAACTGTTGCCTGCCTTGGCTGGTCAGCAGGATGGTAGCAATAAGGCACTAGTGTGAAAGGAGGTGTGAGTTGGTTAAAGATCTGCAGCCAGTGCTTATAGTAGTGGTGATTGCTCTCTTTCTACACAAAAGGTAGTAAAACGCCTACAGTATCTTATAGTGTACTTGGTGCTATTCCTGTCAATTTCGTACGAGGTGCTATTTTTACATATGAAGTATATATTTAGAACCAAAACAACAACAAAACCCACAATACCAGTTCTTGTACATGAACAAAACCTTTTCAGATCATTAGACTAGAATGGGATCTCTACTTTGGTTGAGGTTGTAGTCTGTAGCACACTTATGGTCCAATCTTATGCACAATTATCTGGGAGTACAGTCCTTATGTACACGTGCATAGGGTTGCACTGATTAACATTAACCCACTAGTTACTTGAACCCCACATAAGGTTTATACTGCCCTCTGGTGGCTCCGGACCTACCACCAAGTAGGAACATTTGCTTTTAAATACAAGATCGTATGTAGTCCAGTGCACATTTTATTAAAATACTGCCTTCATTTCCAATCTACATTTTGCATATTCCACTGTTACACACATCCTGTATTTCTGCCTAGGAGTGAATGTAATGTTCAAACAGGATCATGCAGCATGGGTACGCTATAGTATGCATACCTTAGCATGCATAATGTGGGCTGGTCCAGCATCTAGCCAATTTAACAAGGGTGGGAACTGAATTACAGTGGCTCAGTCCATCACAGGGCACCAAATAGAAACTAGAGGGAGGAGGAGAACATTACAGTGGGGGAACCTTTGATGTCCTTCCAGCCTGTTAAATCCACATTTGTGTCTTCTTTCATTCTCTATAGAAGAATCAAAAGGAATAGCCCTATACGTATCAAATTCTGTATAGCTGCCCTCTTTATTTCTGAAATAAATCCATATTCTTGCATTAAAACTTACTCTGGTTTCCGCAGATTTAAAGGAACTGATGAAGTTTTGGTTTTGCTTAAAAAAAAAAAAGTTTGGGATTGGGATGTATTCCCGCTCCCTTCTCTTTTCCCACCCAAAGTCAAAACTAAAAAAAAAAAAGGGGGGAAGAAAGGAAAGCACCCATAACTAGGTAATGGTGATCACAGGGTGGAATATTAGAGGGCATGCTCATAAATAACACTTAGGAAAACAGACATTTCAGCAGATGGAGTGTCAAAACTGGATTTCCTTGGTTTGCTTCAACTCGGTAGAGGGTTTGCTCTTCACTCCCGCGCAGGGGACACCTGCAAACCCTGCAGGGAACAGGTTCCTCTTATAGGTGAGGGGTATAAAAGGGGGCCAGGTACGTGGGGCTAAAAAAGGAGGGAAAGGGTCCCCCTCCTGCAGCCAGGGGAAGGGGAGCTGCCCCGGGGAAGAGGACGTTGGCCGAGGCGTACGAGGGGAAAGTCTGGTAGGCCAGGCTGCTGGGGCCTGGCGGACTGGGGCTGCCATCTCCTCCGGGGGGCAATGCGCTGTTCCCCGGCTGCGCCGCGCCGTCGCCTCCGGAGTTCTGTTTCTTCCATTTGGTCCTTCGGTTCTGGAACCAGATTTTGACCTGCGTCTCGGTCAGGCTGAGCGACAGGGCCAGGTTGAGGCGCTCGCACACCGACAGGTACCGCGTGGCTCGGAACTTGTTCTCCAGAGCCACCAGCTGCTCGTAAGTGAAGGCCGTCCGGGCCCGGCGAGGCTTGGCGCAGCTGGGCTCCGCTCGGCGCCTCTTGGACGACGGCGGCGGCGGAGGCGAGCCGGGATCGTCCAGGTCCGAGGACGAGGAGGGAGGGAAGTCGGGCGAGGGGAGCGGCGCGGGGCCCGGCTCCTCGTGCTCCGATGCCTCCAGGGCGGCCGCTTCGCTCTCTCCGCTGCTGCTGCCATCTGGGGAGACACACAAGGACAGAATGAGGCCAGGGGCCTTTCCCGACCCGCCTAAGGGCCGCTTCCCTGCCCGGAAGCGGGTCCTCTCCGCCCGGATCCGCATCGCAGTCTCCGCGTAATTGCGCACATGGCCTAGTGAGCCGCTCGATGGAGCGGACGCTGTATTCAGTTCAGCTCCACCACATTGGCGGACAGACACACACACACACACACGGTTCGGAGGGTCTTAGCCCTGGAAACCTGCGCTGCGGCTTAAAAAAAATTGTGCGCATAGAGTCAAAAAGGCCAGTCACGAGCAATGCTGACTTTTTAATTAGTGCCACTGAGCATACGCAGAGTGCCTTCTCCCCGATAAGTTGCCAGTGTCCCATATCGGGACGTACAGGGTGCCAGGGATGAGGGGGAAATTGCCAAATACGGCGCATCCCCGTTGCTGGACCCTTGAAAGAAAGTTACTTTCCACATTCAAGTCAATAACTGAACCAGAAATGGACAAGTAAAAGAGGATCTGGGTTCCAAATATGCTTTCCTGGAAGTTAACCCCCTCGAAATCAGTCGGACTTCAAAGAAAGCATGTTTACGATGTGAGCGTTAAAATGAACTTGTTTTTCTTTCAGGGATCTAAACACGTCCGTCCCCTTCCCCCAGCAGAGATTCATTTTGTCCTCTCGGCATCGCCCCGTCCGGCTTCTGACGCCTCCTCCGCAGGGACCTTGATTTCAGTTCCAGGTATGCCTGAGCCCAGGTACTTCCAGTTTCATAAAGGTGTTTCATAGAATCATAGTGCTGGAAGGGACTCCGGGGGTCATCTAGGCTAGCCCAATCCCCTGCGATGGACTAAAGCATCATGACAGATGGCCACCCAACCTCTGCTTTAAAAACCTCAAAGGAAGGAGAGTCCACCACCTGCCGTGGGACTGTCTTTCAATATGATATGGAGAGTGGGGGGAACTACTCTTTTTGGTGTGTACCTAAGGGGGCTTCTGCCCAATAAGACAAGAGCTTTGATGGGCGCCAGTGCAGTGCACTGTGCAGGAACTACGGGGGACCAGGTTTAGCAATAAAGCTCACTGGGTCTCCGTGGGCCAGTCACTGACTCAGTCTAACCTACCTCACAGGGTTGTTGTGGGGATTAAATCAAGAGAAGGATGGAGGAAGAACTATGTACCTCGAGCTGGCATATAAATGCAATAAATAAATGGACGGGCCGATAAGACAACACGCAAGACTCTACATAGCCTGAGTCATGAATGAATGACGCGTGTCTGCTTTACCGCCCCATCCAAACTTGTCATTTCTTAAGCAGCCCCTTCCACCAGAATTAGCATCTCAGAACTGGGGAACTAATTATGGGAAACTGGCAGGAGATACAGATATTTTTAAGAAGGGGGGGGGGAGTTAAGAAAAGTTTTTTTGGTTTTTTTAAAAGAGAAGTAAATCCTCCACCTTCTCGCCACCCCCCACCCCGCCCTCCTTCCCGTTCTTTTCCATCTTCTTTTTCCCCGGCCGCACTAATAGAGTTTCAGATTTGTGAAGGGGCGGATCGATAGATGTCATCTATTAAAGGTAAGTTTTAATCGAACAATATTAGGATCAGACGGGGGGGAAGGGGTTTGAAGTTGGTACCGGCAAGCTGTGGGAAGGAGATACGCGGGAGTCGGTAATAGGATATCGATCAAGGGGGAGCGAAGGCATCCTCTGGTGGGGGAGGCCACAGGAACAATTATCTCGCTTGTCCTTCGCCCGGCGCGTCCCTCTGCCAATCAGGCTGCCATCCGGCCAGGCTGAGCCGAAAACAATCGCGCCGGGCTGCAGCTTCCCGCGCAGACCCGGCTTGGGGCGCGGCGGACTCCGCCGGGACTCCGCCAGGGGGACCGCGCTGCGCTCGCCGTGTCCCCTTCCGCCGCTTCTTAAAGGGGAAACGCAGCCGGGCCACGGGGCCTGGGAAGCTGCGACCTTCCGCGGCCCCGAGAGGAAGTGAGAGAGGGGAGTGAGGATGCACCTCGTCCGTAATAATAGCCCAATCCAGGCGTTTAGCTCCGCCGCGGACCCTGTCTTGAATGCGAGGAGGATTCACACGTACACAGAAATGAAAATCAAAAGGTGACTTCCTTCACCAGACGCTGGGGATTCGTCATCCATCATCCACAACATTATCGGTATTTTAATTCATGGCAAGTCCTGTGTCTTTAACAGGTGCAGGTGGGGGGCGGAGATTCAGCTTGCCATCACTGCAGGAGCTTCACCGGTTGAATTTCCGCCTTGCCTGCACCTCTTAAGGTTAAGAGTTTGTTTTAAAGTTATGTTAAGGAGCCTCCGCCCCCAGGCGTTAAAGTCTTACCAAGGAAAATCAGCCTTTCTGCGCTCTCAGCCAACAAACGGGGGGTGGACTAGATGACCCTTGGGGTCCCTTCCAACTCTACCACTCTGTGAAACTGAATTCAAGCCAAGCCCCGCTGCGACCCATAAACTACAAAGTTAACCGTTGCTGCGCATCATTCCCACGCTTGGTGTCCTATCAAGAAGCACAGCAGTAACCCTGGGATAGTCTCACACGCTACCCTGCGGTTCAATAGCCACAAATCTATAGGGCGTCCAAATATGCTATAATCTATTAAAATAACACTATAATCTATTAAAACTTTTAATGGGTCACACAAGCCCTTTTCTTTTTTTCCGTCCCACTATCCCCTCTGGAAGTTATGCTAAGAAAGACACCTGGAAGCATCGTTTGCTGCTTTCCAGAAATGAGCCAGCTCGGAAGTTTTCCTGAAGCCCAGCCAAACCGCGCGGATCAGATAAAAGCAGAACGCGCCGCCTACCATGATATGCCTCTAGTTTATTCCTCCTGCTGCTCGGGAGCCTTTCCACGTCAACTCTTCCCAAACTTTTCTCCCGCTGCCCCGCGTGGGGGATGCTCTCCCTTCTCCCTGCTGCTGCTGGGTTGCTCTTCCTGGTAAATTTCTGAGGATCCAGGATGTCCAGGATGGAGAAGGAGATCTTCGTGTGGATGGGGGCTCCTTTGGCCCCACTCTCCGGACAGTCCAGCATTCCCCGCTCCGAGTCCCGGGTAGATCTGCGACGGCCCAAGCTTGGCAGCAAATGCACGGCCAGGTGAAAAGCCAGCCCCGCTTTCCCTCGGCAGACGCGCGGCTTGAGCCCGGGGGGAGGCTGTCCATAAGAGGCAGGAGGGTCTCCCTCGGATGCACCCAGCGCGGACTTCGGAGAGGTTTGTCTGGAGAGAAGGGGGATCTCCAGGGTGGGTGGGGGGAAGAGGAGAAAGAGGAGGATCCAAGATGAACAAGCGAAGGAGGCTGCGATTGGAAGGAAGGGGCTTGCAATCCACCTACTGCTGCCACTTTCCTTCAGCTTCCTTTATTATTCTGTGGTTGTTGGGGTTTTTTTAAAAAAAACCTGCTGCCCGCCCAAACACGTGGAGAAGAGGACAAGCCTTGGAAATGGTATTTTAATCGATGAGATTGCAGCCTTTCCGCTCCCTCCCCTCCTATAGGGTATGAAGTGACAGTGAAACGTGTTTGCTATAATAAATGAGTCACTAGGGTAAGAAGGGAGATGCTCACTTCTTTCCCCTGGAGGTAGATCACAACTGAAGCCTCCGAGGGGATCGCAGGAGGCTTTGTTGTTGTGGGGCATTCGTTCGGGAAGAGGAAGAGCTGCCATTCCTTTGTAACCTACAGTCTCTGGAATTCTGTGCCTTTATAAGAATGCCCAGGCAATACAGAATCTTAAATCTCTAAAAGGAAGGACACCCCAGGCCTACTGTAAGGTCTAACTCTCCCAGTGCACTGTGGACAACTGTGAAAAACACAGTTGCAAGGGAATAGAAGTCACAAATATACTACAGTGGTACCTCGGGTTAAGTACTTAATTCGTTCCGGAGGTCCGTTCTTAACCTGAAACTGTTTTTAACCTGAAGCACCACTTTAGCTAATGGGGCCTTCTGCTGCTGCCATGCCGCCGGAGCCCGATTTCTGTTCTCATCCTGAAGCAAAGTTCTTAACCTGAAGCACTATTTCTGGGTTAGCGGAGTCTATAACCTGAAGCGTATGTAACCCGAGGTACCACTGTATCTCTTTTTATAGGTAGCCTGTGTACCGTCGCTTTGAGAATAAGGTCACACACCTGGGAGCCCTTTTAAATGTGATGGGACTAACTTCTGAGTAGATGTGCATAGGATTGCCCCGTAAGTCCCCTTCAAACCTGCACAACTTTATTTAAAAAGGATAAAAGGTTTTGTTTTGTGTGTTTTTTTAAAAAAGAACAAAGCAACATTTTGAAGATTAAGAAGTTAGAAACATTTCCATGAAATTGCAGAAAATTCAGATGATGAGCACATTCACAAAACCAGGTGCTATTCATCCAAATTATAATTGGAATTATTCTAGCACTTTCATTTCACAAGTGCTTTACAATCTATATCAGCTTTAGTCTTGCAGTACTTGGCACTGTGAACATTGTTATTTCTGTTTTGCAAATGAAAAACAAAGGCTCTGAGAATGGCCTGTCTGGTACCACCCAGTGAGCAGCTTTGAAATGAAACCTGCTTTCCTGGGAACTTGAGCAACTTACTTTCTTCTAAAGCAGCCTTCACCAACCCGGTGTGACTGGTGAGTGATGAGTGGTGTGGGCCATGGGTGTAGCCAAGGAGGGGGGCAGGGAGGGACAGCTTCCCCCCCCCATCAAGTAAATCAATACAAAATACTTAACTAACTTAGGTTCTGCCCCCTAACATAAAGCCTGGCTATGCCCATGGTGTGGGCCACAACAGCTGCCTGGAGGGCACCTAGTGGCAAAGCACTACTCTAAACTATATTGGTTCCCACTGGAATAGCATCTAACCAGCTTCTGGATTGCTAATGTGGAACAGACTCCCTTCTCTCCACAAATAAACATTGTGCAGTAGGGTGCTTGCATCCTATCAGCTTTCTCTATGACAGCTCCTAAACTCTGGTATTTCATCTCCAGAGACGTGCATCTAACATCATAATTATTCACCTTTGCTGTATGCTGAAGACCTGCCTCTTTACACCCTTGTTTAGGACCCGCCCTATTCGTCTATGGGTACAAATCAGAAACATATATTATTTTTCTTTTATTGGTAACGAGAATTCACATGGAAGGTGTCCTGTCCCCCACGTTACCTACAGTTCTGCCCCTTGTTTGCAAACCAATTTGCAATAGAAAAGCGAACCCATTTTGAAATTGCCAGAGAGAAATCCCAGTAGCAAAATAAAGTAATTACAAATGCACATTCTAGTTTGAAAAACTAAGTTGGCTGCCAGATCTTGAAAGTAAGCAAGAAAATCCAAAGCACTCCAATAATCTGCAGGAGCAGTTCAAGAACATAATACCCGCCTTCTTCTCAATGCAGTTTATACTGTGAACCAACGTCCCACCATTTTTAAAAGGGTAAATTAGAAAGTTTTCAAAATCTATCAATTCCACCTGGAAATAGCACTGACCCCTCCTCCCCACACCACTATTTTATCAAGGAGTAATAGGTTAGCCAATAATATTGTTAGCTAGTATAGGATAGGTCAGGGAGAGGAAAATCAGCCAATTACAGTTTTAGTCCTCCTATCCCCAGTGGGTGTTTTGAATCAGCCTTTTAAATGAGAATGTTCCTTTAGTAGTTCACATTCAAAACCTGTTATTTCCTCTACTGCCACAACATTTATCCAAGTTATCCTCTGCGATACTAAGCTTTGCAAACCACCTGCTGCTTAGAACTTTCATCTTTGCTACCTTTAGCGCATGCAAATAATCATCTATTAAAACAGAGATTTTCAACCTTTTTGGGTCCACTGCTCCATTGACCAACTATATTCTTTCGGCAGCACCCCTGTGGGGCTCAGGAGCCCAGTTATGTCACCCCTTGCCTGCAGAGCTGGCAGACTCTCACGCTTTTTCGAATACCCTCCCTTGTGGAGTGTTCTTTCTGCCTCCTCTCTTCTCCCCTCTCATTGGGAGTTTTCTGGGCAGCTGCAGCTGCCGCCCCCGGCCTCTGAGCTCCAAAGGGAGGTGCCACCTCCCACTGCCCCACAAGGGCATGGGAAGCACCCCTTGGCCAGCCCCAGAGGCACCATTCGCCTGCAGAGCTTGTAGCTGCAACAAACACCCACACAAGTCTTTGGGAGGCAGAGATGTGAGATGGCACCAGAGATGGGAGGGAAGGAAAGAGGGACAGAGGCCAGTGTTGCCCACCCCACATCTGACCATCATTCAAGGTATCTCAACGTGTCACGGCACACTGGTTGAAAACCACTGTATTGAAACTAGCCCAAGCCATTGTGTTCTAAAAACAACACCCAATAGAGGAATTGTGTTAACTGGGATCCTCTGATTAGAATAACATTACAATGAACATTCCTATTCCACTGTGTATGGTTATATTCTGCAGTACCCATACCTATTAAATCTCCTGCTGTAAACCATAATCACAAGGTTTCAATAACTGATCTTCATTCAGAAAGCACTAAACTACACTGGGCAGCTTGGAAGTGTGGAGTACTCAAAGGAAAAGGAATGATTGTAGGTCTGTGTTGTAGGAACCCAGAAGTGGGTGCCTTGTTGCTGTCATTTGACAATTGACTGGTTTAAATATTTCTATATATTTCTATTGGGAGGGTGTAACCCTCCATGCACACTTTCCTGGGAATAATTAATTGATGTTAAGGCTAATAAGCTTTAGAGAGTACGTTTTAGAGGTTAAGGCTAGTAACTGTAACTGAGTAGTCACTGACATGAGTCAGTTTAAGGCTTTTCCAGGGTTGTACAAACCATTTTAATCCGGAACAAAGATCTGGAGCACAAAAGGGAAAACTCAATTTTATTGATTACAGATGCAAGGCAAATACAATTTGAAACAAACATGCAAAAGACTTCCTCCAGTGGTGAAAATAATTTCCCATCAATGATGGCTCACTGTAACTTCAAGTTGCACCTTCTGCAAAGTGGAATTCAGGCAAGGCTTTACACATGAAACAGGCAGGCAGCTGTGGAACCTATTGTCCATAGAGTTCTTCAAAGTCTTGTCTTCAGTTAAGACAACAAGTTTGTTGTGTCAGCCACCAACTCAGATGGCATTAAGACATGTTTGATGGTCACACTTTGAGCATATCCTCTCCCGTCAGGTGGGGACCACTCCGCACATCCTTGTGACTGTTTTTCCCCCCTTGCACCTTTCTCCAAAATGCAACTGGTTCCACAGCACATTTGTGGGGAGGAGGAAATGGTGGCAGAGCCTCAAAGGAGTCTGCACAGGATCGAACTGTTAGCTCTGCTCTCAGACATAATTCATGTTTGAAAAGTACAGCCATCTGTCAATTTTGCTTTGTGAGGCATTCGTGGCAGCACCATCACACACAAGGGAAAGAAAACTCTATACCATGAGGAAGTTCAAATATGTCATGTACCTGTACCACTGTTGTACAAGTGCTCAATATAAGTAATGCCAACATATTTGAAAGCTACCTTAAACCTGGACTACCAAATAATGATCATAATTATATCATGAAATTGCCTACCGGTAGAGTAAAAACTGGAAATACAGGAGAAGATATGAGGTGTAAATAAGAAATAAAGGAAAATAACTGAAGAGAAAGAAAATAGGTGAATAAGGAAGACATACACAGTTAAATAAAGACACATCTCTGTTTCTTGGCCAGGGTGAAAAATAGGCAAAAAGAATGTGATCCACTGGTAAAAGATTCCAGGCAGTGACATAAATATTGTCTGTGGGGATAATCTTACAAACCATTATTTATCTGGCAGTACATATTAGTCTTCTCCCTGGGGTAGATTCTGCCACCATTATTCATGTTGAGAAGCAGCTTACATGGCAGTTGGTCCCATTGAAATGAATTACTGTTAGAGATTCATGTAGGTGTGCTTTTACTGTGGTTGAAATTTAAGTTATTTATATATTGATATCGTATATGTGCATGTGTATCTATAGGTGTATATGGGAAGTAAGTAACAGTATATTTGGTGAACATTTCACAAAACATTTCAGAATGAGTAATTATTGAAAGGGTTAATCATATAAACAGATACATTAAAATAGTGTAACAGCACAACATTATTTTTACAGTTCTGTACAGCTTTGGACTTTGTGATGCAACCAATTGCTCTGGAAATAAAGCTCATTTGATTTGTCTTTTGATTTCATAATGTTCTCATACAATTCTGACTTGTTATTTATGAGTGTGTGCTACTGAGCCTATTTGAAAATCAAATATATCCCAGTTGTTTGGATTCTTTTTTCTTTCAAAATAGCCCCCAACCTAACAAACCTGTGTTTATGTTGAAAGGCAAAAAGCATGTCAGTTGATATATAGGCCATAGTGGAATGTATTATTGTGAATTTACTGTAATCATTGTTCTAGCTGACTGGGTTTTAAGTCATGAAACAGATAGAGTAACTCAAAAGTATCAATTTTAGGGCTAAAGGGCTTCTTTAAATATTGTCAGTTCACCAACGCACATGCACACACAGTCTGCCTGGATTTGGTTTGTTTTTCAGCACAGGCAGACATTAAAATTCCATCTGAGTGCTGTCTTTAAATTGCTTTGATGCTAGGTGGGTTTCAACCCTGACCTGTCCTGACGGCAAGTGATGGCTGTTACAAGCTTCGGATCAATATTCATAGCGGGTGTCCAGGACTGATAACACTATCCAAGACAATGTTCCCTATCAGTGTGGACAGCTGAGATATTGTACCATTAGTGGTGTTGTTTTAAATAACCTGATCCATTTCGTGGTCTATATAATGAATTTTACAGTTTAGATATTATCTTTAAGAAGAAGCGACTTGTAGCAGTGAGGCAAATCAATGGTTCCTTGGCTTTTCTTGAAATAAAGTAGACTATAATTCCAACACTGTTTCTTATATATTCTTGAATTGTGGCAAGCCAGTGATTGTGTTAACAATAAAAAGCATCTGCACTTTATCAAGAGAGTAAAAAAAAACCCCACACAACATTGCCTAAGTTTGAACATACTTGATAAAATCTCTCATATAGTCATAAAACACCATGGAACGGGCCACTTCTTTCCACAACAAACTAATGAGGTTTTAAGGTATTTGTATAAGGTGGCAGTCTGGTATAAACTGAGAGTGGCTAACCTACAACCCAATTAAGACCAGAGCTCACATGCTCACTTTGGCAGTAACCCTCCCTCTATTGAACACAGTGGAACTTATTTCAGAACTAATATGCATAGGATTGGGCTACTGCACCTAGTTGATGTGTTTTTGTCTTTCAGATGGTCCAATTTTGAAGCCACATGTCAGATTATATGACCTTTTGGTCAATTCTGGCTCAATGTTGCATAAGGTTTGAGTTACTTATATACTGTATATTCTTTTCAGTTAGACTATTTGTGCACAAACCTAAGCACTCTGGTGAAATTTTTTTATTTTAAAATAATATTTATTAAGAGTTTAAACATTACAAAAAGAAAAAAGTTAAACAAAGCAGAACAATACAATACAATACAATACAAGAAAAACAAAAACACTACTTATCTTAACAAAACAAAAACAAACACAGAAAAAATTAAAAACACATCCAATATTTCCGTATGTTATCTTTCATTTACTTGTTTCAACGACCCCCTCACACCTCCCTTTTTTGTATTCCCGTTCAGTTAGCTATTTCAGCAAATCCTTTCCATCTTTCTCAGTTTTTGTCCTATAATTTATCTTAACACAATCTAACCTTATTTTTTCCCCATTAGCCCATTAACAATCTATTTTTACTTAATTCTTTATAACATTTCTGCTAAAGCCATATAACATCATTCCAGCATCCTTCTAACACACTCTGGTGAAATGAGTGTTTATAGTCTATGGCCTTGACTGCACATGGAACCAGCTAAAAGAAAATGTTAGTTTTTGTTGCTATTGTGGGCCATCTATCACAAGTAGAGTGCATGCTTTGCATTCAAAAGGTGCTAGGCTCAGTCCCCAGCATCTCCAGGTAGGGCTAAGAAACTCTTGCCTGAGTCACTACTTGTCAGTGTAGAAAACACTGACTGAGCTGGATGAGCCAATGGTCTAACTCAGTATAAGTTGGTTTCCAATCCCAATGCTCCATCAGTATACCTTTGTAAGCAGCAGGTGGGTAGAAATAGCAGAGAGCCCAGATAGCATCAGCTAAACATTAGGAGAAGCTACCTTAAAATAGCTGTATGACAGCAGAGGGGGTGGTAGAGGATTTTCTTCGCTGGAGGTATTTGGATAGCCATCTCTCAAGGATGTTGTACTTGCATCCTGTACTGCAGATCTTGGCTGGATTAGAACAGCCTTTTGTGTTGGAAGTGTAAAGAAAAGGAAGGGACTTTTTATCATATGTGGTGGGATTGTAATGAAATTAAAAAGTTTTGGGAAATGATATACAATGAGCTGAAGAAAATGTTCCATCTAACATTTGTTTAAAAACTTGAAGCATTTTTGTTTGGGATTGTAGGAAAAGACATACTTTATGGGGAGGGGGAGAGGGGAAAATGGGGGGGGGGAATTAAGGCTGATTTTTTTTGATTAAGTGTCTTGTTGAAATTCCTAATAAAAAATATTTTAAAAAGAAAAGAAAAAAGAACAGCCTTTTGGATCTCCAGATGTTGCTGCACTAAAATTTCCATCGCCACTGACTAAGCTGGCTAGGGCTAATGGGAGTTAAAAGCCCAACAACATCTGGGCACTCAAGGCTGAATCACTCTGCACTGGGTGATTTCCAAGACCCCTTCCAACTGTATAGTTCTATTATAAGTGTTACTCTATTTCTATCAAAAGTCCCCAAGACTACTCAACCAATCTGCATCAACAAGTGTTATTAGAAAGCCCATCAGCTAAGAAGAAAGGTGAAGAGGTCTGATTTAACAAAAGTTGCTAATAAAATCTGGCATTTAGATCTGATGGCCCTTTTATGGCACCTAAAAGTGTGCATTGGACTGGCCCTTCTGAAACATCAGAGAAGTTAAGTCAATGGCAGCCGGAGGGACTTTGAAAGCACCCGGCCACACTTGATATCAGAATGGATCAGCCAACAGTATCAAAAGAGGCAGTACATAGGCACAAAGGTTAAGATGTGAAGAGGGGAAGAGATAAGGATGAGATTTCACGGAGAAAGGAATATACCCTAACAGAGAGATGAGCCCGTAGTTAATCCTGAAATTGTGGTGCTGGTCTGTGAGCCTCGCTGTGTTCCCGTTCTTGGATCATTCCCCACAGCCACACTTCCCATAATTGTTCCTGCCATTTCATCTCTTCTCATCCTCTCTATCTCATAAGGCAGAGATGGAGAAACTGTAGCCCGCCAGATATTCTTGGATGCCAACTCCCATCAGCTGTAGGCAGCATGAACAATGGTCAGGGATGATGGGAATTAGTGTGTGTGTGTGTGTTTGTGTACCTCCTAACCTGAGCAAACCGCCTACGACCACATGCATTTATTTACTGCATTTCTATCCCACCTTTTCCTCCAAGGAGCTCAAGGTGCCATACATGGTCATTTAATCCCCTCAACCACCCTGTGGGGTAGGTTTGGCTGAGAGGTTGTGACTGTCCTCGACCAGTGAGCTTTGTGGGATGTGAACCCTGTTCTCCCAGGTCTGACACTATAACCACTGCACTACACTGGCATTCCTGCTTGCAGTCGCTTGCTAGGGTCCCTGTGGGATCGGTTTGACCTCCCTGCGGCACTGTCCACAGCCAAGAATTCTCCACAACCTGTCGCCAGCACTGCGTCTACTTATAAGCCCACCAATTAGCTCAGTGGGTTAGAGCATGGTGCAGGTTGCAGGTTTGATCCTCGTAAGGGACAGCTGCATATTCCTGTATTGCAGAGGGTTGGACTAGATGATCCTAGGGTTGCCACCTTTGTTCTGGCAAAAATACAGGACAGGGCGGAGGTAAATTATTTTTCACCTGGTGCTGAAGCAACTTCAAAGCAATCTATTTACAATCTATTACAGCGTAACAGGATCGCCCCTCTGGAATTCGTTGTCACGCACACGCCTCATACACATGAATTTTAAATCTGCATGTGCATTGCTACCCAGTGCTTAAATACATGACCTTTCACACACACGCATTTGGAGAGGATCCCTAACCTGGCACACAGAGAAGCCCTGAAATACAGGGCAAATCATTTTACATTGAAATTCGAGTCGCTCCTGTATTATACAGGACAGGTGGCAACTTTTCCAACTCTGGAATTCTGTGATTCTACGCCCCCCCCCCGCCCCAATGTCCCAGGCAGCGCCGATCAACGCCCGTCTCCTCGGAAGCAAGTCGGCGGCGCTCACTCCTCCACTAACTGCTTGCAGGCCCTGAGGCGCCGTTCGCAGCCTCCGCGTCGGCGGGCGACTACATTTCCCAGACGCCTCGGCGGGCAGGAAGGGTTGGGGAGGCGGCGGCGGCGGAGAATGTGCGCGCTGTTTGTGGGCAGGCTGCACGGGCTGCTCTGGGCGATGGCGGAGTGGGGGAAGCACCTTGCGGGCGTGGAGGGGCTGGTGCTAGACATCAGCGGGGTGCTTTATGACAGTGGAGGAGAAGGAGGCGGAGTCCCCATTCCCGGATCTATAGAAGCAGTGAAAAAGTAAGTGGGGACCCGCGGAGCCCCCAGGCTGCAAGTTTCTTGTCCTTCACAGAACTCCTTCCCTCTGGAGAGCCCAGGAGACCTGTCCTCCTCGCACAGCGTACAACCATTTATAATGTCGGAGCCCTTGTGGGAGCTGTGAGGAGAAGGAGGAGCGCACTGCAGATGTGCTTTTTCTCAGCGAGAAAAGGGGTTCAGATAGGGAACGTCTTTGCACTTTGCCTTTTGCACTTGAAAGGGAAAAAATGCCAGGGGGAAATAAAAGGCGAGATTCCTTCAGCGCGGTTGTAGAGCAGGGCTGCCAGCCCTGGTTGGTTTAGCAACGTAGGTAGCGGCTCCATCTAGCTCAGCGCTGTCTACACTGACTGGCAGCGGCTCGGCAGGGTTTCAGGCAGGGAGCCTGTCCCTGCCTGACCCGGAGATGCCACAGGTTGAACCAAGGACCTTCTGTAGGCAACACGTGAACTCTGCTACTGAGTTGCAGTCCTTCCCACACAGCTGGCAAGTCATTAAAATATAACAGGTAGGATCTGAAGACTGTGAGCCACACAACCTCTGAACTGAATGAAGTCCAGCCCCCTAATCGCCCCCTCAGGTTGGCTCTCAGTGGCTGTTGTAGTAAATTGACACACATTCTGTACACATGCACACACATTTTTGCTGCAATGGCCACATGTTCTGTCAGCTAATGCTGATGATGCACACCAGACATTGGTATACTGCATTTACAAATAGCTTAGAAAACTTGTGCATCAACAAAGAAGGCTTTGTTAAGGTGCTACAATACACTTGTTTTTGCTGTAATAGGCTAACAAAACAACTAGAGAATGTATCAAAGTTGCATATCTTCTATACTCGCATTATTTTTAATCTGATCGCTACAACGCTAGTGTTTTTTTTAAAAAAAACAGTTAGCGTTTTAAAATATGGTTGCATAAAGCTGTTAAAAACTGTTCCTTCTAATGAATAGAATGAGCATTAAGAGACAACCTTTTAAAAAATTGACAAGATCAGATGAGCAAGCCGAAGTGTAGCGTTTTCTCTAATTAAAATGAAAACAAAACGTGTTTTGTAAAATATATATTAACTGTTGAGGTATTATCCCTAAAAATAAGTGTCTGGTAAAAATGCAGTTAATTTATCCAGAATTAACTTTAATTTTCAAGTATACTTTGTATTACCGGGAAGGGGGGCAGGACAAGGTCTCTTGTCAAATCTAGTTGTGCTTGTAGGAAAAACCATATTTTTTTGAAGTAGAAAATGCCTCAGGCAGGTGATCTTATTGTGGCATCTTTGTCCTGTTAGAGTTTCCTAGCGTGGTGAGTATTGAGTTGATTCCTTTTCTTTACTGCCTGGGGGTACAAAAAATTTATTGCTGCTGAGAATAATGGCTACTTCTCCTTCACAGAAAATGGGGTGGCAGTATTAACACTGATAGGAATATGAAAAATAGAATCATGAACATACAGGGGCCATCTAGTTATCCTTTGCTGTGCGGTGCAGAATCACCCTTGTATCAAGCCCCTACAGATGAATTCATGCAGTCCAAAATATTACGTATCTCAGACAAATATGTGGCAGAAAAATTCATTGAAATTACTTCTGTAACAAGTCAATCTACAACCCAGTGGACAAAGTCAGAAAACAACAACCAACCCAGGGTTGCTTACCCAGAAAGGATTCTTCCTCCTGACTCCACATATGATCAGTGAAAGCTTGAGTGTGAGTAAACTAAACCCTCTTTCTTTCTTATAGACTTCCCAAGACAATTTACATTAATAATAAAATTTCATTAAAACATTCAGTGTGAATCACAATAAAACCTTTTAAATAAGCTGCTGAGTCATCTGATGGAAAATAACTGGTACGATCCATCAGTATGTTCTGTTGAGTAAGCCTCTTTCAAATACCGTATTTTTCGCTCTATAACACGCACCCGACCATAACACGCACGTAGTTTTTAGAGGAGGAAAATCCGTAGGCATGCCACCCGTAGGCATTCCCTCCATAACACGCACAGACATTTCCCCTTACTTTCTAGGAGGAAAAAAGTGAGTGTTATGGTGCAAAAAATACGGTAGTTTGCATGTAATGCTAAGCCAAACCATAGTTTAGTGTGAGCAAGCAAGTGTGCAATTTCCTGGATGAAAGATTGAAGCTGTAGCTACTTAGCATTACATGAGGACGAATCAATTGGAGTTGTACAAGAGCACCAAATTATTCTCAATTAGAGAACCAGATATCCTTTTCTACTAGAATTGCTCTTTCATAGCTCCCATTCATTTCAGCCTCTCATTGTGGCATTTCCTGATACCTTGGTGGAAGGAATCATGCTCACATGCAGGGTAGGAAGAAAAGTTCTTTTGGCTCAAATGGGCCACACTTGAAGTACCAGAAATAAATCAAATTGGATATTTTGTAATTTTTATCTGTTCTAAATCTATTAATTGATCTAAGTTTGCATGTGGGCAATGCGAAGGCACTTTCCCACTGTGGTTCTCCAGCAAGTTCTATTGTGTTTGTGATCCTGAATGTAGTCTTTAGCTATTATGACTAGTGCCTATTGATATCCTCATCTTCCGTGAATTTGTCTAATCCCCTTTTAAAGCTGTCAAAGTTGATGGCCATCAACCACATCTTGTGGTAGCTTATTCCATAGTTTAGCTATGCACTGTATGTAGAAATGCCTCTGAAAGCCTGTGCTGAATCTCTTGCCCTTCGAGTTCATTGGATTACCTTGGATTCTAGTATTATGAGAGGGGCAGAAATCCTTTTTCTTTTCCCAGACTCTTGTCTTTGCAGATTGCTTTCCCATTACTTTGCATTTGTTTAATTTCTGTTGACTTAAAATTGCGTTGCTTTGTTTTGCGTTTATTTTTAGTGTATTTTTCATTTTCTGTTAGTGGGAACTTATAAAATCCATAAAATAAAAATAAAATAAAATGGGACTGCCGTAGTGTATGATGCAAGGCCTCTTCTGGTATTACACATATGGACCCAAAATGTGCAGGGAGCCTCCATGGATACAAAAGGCTCCCCACTTCACACAGCTGCCTTCCAGGAGTAGGAAGGCAATAAAAGTGGCAACTGGGTGGGTGGAGTTAGTGCCTTCGTTCTTGCTTCCTGCACCCCCTCATGTGTTTTGTTGCCCATGTTTGTAGCAGCTGAAAAGGTTGGCAGTCTCATTTTGCATAGTCTGACTGTTTATCTACAGCTTTTTTGGTTATGGAAAATGTGCTGTATTCTTTTGCTGAGAACCAAAATCTATTGAGGCTGTCATAAATAACAGTGGATACTTACTTGGAGACTTTGCCCTTTATTTCACATAATTGAGGCATTGAACTATACATTAATTCTCTGCTTCGCAATTGGATGAATATTACAAATTGTTTAAACCAAAGAGTTGTCTGTGCTGTCCTTGGAACCTCAGTTGTCTCTATTAGGCTTCGGTGTCTGTTGAGGTTTTTCAGTCGGACTACAAAATAGTAACCATATTGTTCATTGCCGTGCATGCTACAGCTCTTACGAGCTGTAATCTGTGCAGACAACTTAAGCTGTAATTTAACATCAGAAATATGTTGGTTGATATGGCAGCAAAACTAGAGGCTGCAGGCAAAATGGGCGATGCTGGCGTTCTGTTTGAATTGCTGGAAGCCTCTGAGTCCAAGTCGTTCATTAGGGATTAGTATGTTTCAACAGTTAATTTGGCTTCAATGCTTATTTGACCCAAGGGAGAGTGGGAGACCATACTGAATCTTCAAAGTGTGCCTTGACATGCTAACTAATGATGGTCCCCAGGATGTTTAGTCCAAACAGTCAAATACATTTGGGCTAGGTCCGCGGTAGCAGAAGAGCGAGTGAAATTTGCTCAGGCTGAAAATAAGTGTTGCATCTTCTGTGGCTGGGAGCCAGTGTTGGGTTATATATATATAATGCCTGTTCACATTGCTTCCACATACTTGTAGCCTGTCACTATACTGCAAATTTCTCCTGAGCATGCTTTCCCAATTAGCCTATGAGATAGAAAATGGTTGAAGTCACATGTCTTTATAATAGGAGAATGGTAAGAGAGTCATTGAAATAAATTTCGGAAAGAGGCTTGGATGGGCAGGGTTGGGTTATGACATTTTGCTGCCTAAGGTGAAGGATAAAATGGTTACCCCGAACCCCGTACATTCTAATACAAAAGCTAACTGGACTGGAAGTTGAATTTTATTTCAACACTGGAAGACAGAAAGTCTTCCTACTTCTTTGCAATTTCCCATGCACCGTTGTGGCTGTATTTGTTTCAGACAACTTATTCTAGCCTGTGAAATTATAAACCTTAATATTATAGCTTCAGGAGTGTGGTTAGTGTGTGTGCTTGTGTATAAGTTCATGTGAGAGATTTTTCTTTCTGCTTCAACAACAGCCTTTCCCTTACAACTAATTGAAATGTGTAATTAGCAGAGCTTGGTCTATTGCCTAAAGTCCATCATAAAGAAAATGCCAATTCTTTAATTATGAAAATAAGATGGAAGCATTAAAAACAGCCCATCCTTTCTTAGTTTCTGTGTTTGCTTTGAAATGGCGAGGGACAATCTAACACTATAACCATATACATGTCTCCATGAGTTCGGTGAGACTTCCTTCCAGGGAAATGGGCATAGAATGCATCCTCTGGAACTTAACTTTTTGGGATGTTTAGGCCGATATATAATTATGGAGGATTGCATGTGCTGGAAAAGAAAAACCAAACTGGAAGTTGAACAGCAACATTTCTCTTTACGTTTGATCAGCCAAGAACAGAATTTGCCTCATTATCCTTATTGCAGAAAAGCTCTTTTATCTAATAACTTGGATTGTTTCTCACAGTGTAATTATGGTTGCCAGGATGCATGCAGTTGTCAGAATGATCCAGAGTAATCAAATTTCAATTGCTGAGTGAAATTTCATGTTAGGGTTTGATTTATATATAGCTTGCAAAGGTTAACACACTGTGGGCGAGTGCTAATATGTTATAATTTTTATAGCTGGCCATCAGCTTATTTGGTTAAGTGGATTACATGTCATCAAAGAATAGCTCGTTGCATTCCAAAATAGTCACTCTTGTTTTGTCACTTTGTCAAAACATCTGTTGAGTATGCAAGCCTTTGTGTACTTTTTATAACTTAATATGAAGTGTGACCACGGGCATATATCCTCTGCCCTTGCTAGCAATTACTTTTATTGTTTTAATAGGCAAGGACACAAGTAAGAATCTTAGTTAAAAGCCCTTATCAAATCAGCCATAGCATCTCCTCTCTTCTGTGCTATTATTGCCCTGATTGGTTTATACAGCATCAACATGAGGCAAGTGATTTGCTTTTCATGTTGCAACCAGTGAGGAGTTGGCCAGTTACAATGCAGAAGGTGGTTAAAGAAGCAATAAAACATGCTCCGCCTGAGACCTGTTATTTGCATTTACAGCTGTATGCTGATAGCATATCCATTAGCATATACATCTGAAAAGCCCACAGCGGTTGGACATTTACAACATCCTGTTGTTTGGCCACTATAGGGCATCTGTTAGCACAACTTTCAACAGCGCTCTTTAAAAGAGGAACGGAAATCTTGGGCATCATGAGGCGGTGGAGCAGCTGGACAGTCCTGTTAGAATAAGATACCTGCAGAGTCTGACAAGGGCAGGATTGCCAGGGAACCTAGCAGAATTGGAATTGTAAAACAATTCAGTATGTAGGGGCGGGTTGCAGGGAGCCAGTACAGATGATCCTGCAAGCTGGTCTACAAAGACCCTGCTTGAGGTGCATGTGAAATAGACATTTGCAGTGGCATCTGCTAGTTTCTATGAGTGGCAGTGATTGGTGATGCTGACACATCAAGCTGCTTTTTTTTTTTTAGGAGCTACACTTTGCTTTTTGTATATTGAGGACGAGTACTTTAATGTTATTGTATATTTTAAATCTTAACATTATTTTAATTTGATGTATTCTGACACACGCTCAATAAATGCAACAGTTCTTAGACAAGGCACAGTAGCTATATGATCCCATCTTTTTACCTTCTCTTTCCATCCCATATATCTTATCCCCCTAAGTTAGGGAACAATGTTTTTATAACAATAATCACTGATTACGAGTTGTATGCAAGGAGACTCTTCCATACAAAAAGGTACTAAAAACATAAATGCATCAACATATACCAGCTTGCTTTTCCATTTGCGTAACCAATGTAGCTCCAATACACTATGTCTTTCCATTTTCATGTTTCAAACTAGGGCAAGAGAAGGCCGACTACACACGACTCGTTCAGAGACATTATACCACCATGATATTTCTGATCACTGACAAAGCTGAGAATTCAAAATGCTACATTTCCATTCCAGTGCCTTTTTATTCAATTTACAGACCCCTGCATTGCCCCAACATTTTCTTCTAACCAGAGGATCTGTGCTCTTGTAGCATGAATCCCCAAGTAAGGTCAAAGCAGTTTGCTGCCACATAATGACAGTACCAAAGTTATTTGGGGAGACATGCTACTGTTAATAAAGCAGTTTTTTGCTAGCCCCAATTAGTAAATCATATGTTAAAACAGGCAGTAGTTCATAGTTCTGTTTCCCCTATAAGACCTTTAAAAAATGTATACTAGAGGATAAAACCATCCTTGCAATATTATGATCCCAAAAGAAATGGACACAAAATACCATACTGTCTATATATATATATAGAGAGAGAGAGAGAGAGAGAGAGAGAGAGAGAGAGTGTTTGCAGAATCATGGTAACTTTGCAGCTTTTAAAAAAGGTATGAAGCTGACTGAGCTATCCACTTTAATTCCAGTTGTAAGGCTTTATTAAAATGAAGCAAAGAATTGCTTCCTTTCTGTTAGTCTCAAGTTAATTGTTTACCAACAGATGTTCTTTATATGCGAAGTATAATAATGATTTCACAGTGGAAGTGTTGTATTGGATTTGATTGGCTTGATTGGCTTTTATAGATGATAATTAGTGACTTCAAAGGCAAACCGTTAACTATCCATCAGTATGAAACAAAGGCCAGTGTAATATGATTACTGGATTATATTGCCCATAAAAATGTTGTGATTAAAGCAGCTCAGTATAGTAGTAATGGCAAATAAATTTATTTCCAGGACTGTACAGCTAATTAATTAATAGCTGAACTGCAAAGGTTCATAGGTGTCTTTGGGATAATCAAGGAAGGAAAAGCTCTCAATGCCTGTACAGATGAACCTTTTTCATGCAATTTCAACTTGCAATCAGATCTCAATTACTGTGCTATCAGGCTCAAAGATCAGAGGGATAATTGGTGAACATTTAATCAGTCACTTGCGTTAATAGATGATAGAACCCCAAGGCTACTAGTTTTAGGCTTTGAATTAGAATAATAGGATTGAGGGCCCAATGCTGTTGGACAGAGCCATGCATCCTTACTAAAGCCGAACAATGTGTTTTTTTCTATTGTCACCAGTTGCATGCCTGCTAGCTTTTGATGTAGCTTCAAACTCTGGCTGCTGCCAGTGGCTATAGTTAATTTATGCAGGGTATATTATTTTTGGTTCCCAGGAACCCCAAATATTTAGGTATCAATCTGTGTAGATAAGCAAAAAACCAAACAAACAAGCAAAATAAAAGGATCAAGATTCTAGCTTGCTACTTGTTTCTTGTCTAATTTTCTTGTTATGGAGTTAGGTATCATCTCAGTTGCCCTTCTGTTGCTCCAACCTTTGCTGAACCTCTTTTGCCTTTTAGGTGCAGCCGATGAACTTGCTCCTTTAGCTTTGAAGACCTATAATGTTCACGACGCTGGTATTGAATTTCTGTTGGATAACGTAGCTCTAGTCTGCCCCAGTGCCCCAACTATCTGTGTTGCTATCTAATTATTCATTGCTTGCTGGGTGTGTGGTTTTGCTTCTTTCTGAGAGCTGTATTCTGTTAACTGGCATCCTTTTGCAGTTCTGTGATACAACCATACTCATTAAAAATCACTCTCTAGGGTGGCCCAGTTTTCTGCCTCACATAGTAATACTGACCCTCTTGCCTTCTTGCTGTACATGAGCTTGACACAACTCACCTTTTTTTTTTTGCTGCAAGTTTCTGTTATATATCTACCAACTATCTTTCCTGCTCCTTTTTGGCCTTCCTTTTCTTTAAAAATATTGGTAAATGAGAAGGTGCCTAAGGAAAGACCACAAAGTAGATGAAAGGAAAGGAGGGCATCGCCTCTGAACGTAAGCGAGAACTTAATAGATGAAAGTTTTGAGCAAAGGCAAGAGAGCATAAAAAGGAAATAAAACTTTGTAATTTAAGGTTACCAGGGTTGAGATAATATGGAAAAGGACCTTGAAAGTAGGTGGATGCCGAAGTCCTTTTAAAGAGAGATATTAAAGATCAAAGCAATTACATTAGTGTCATTTTTTGGTGTAGCTCAGTAAATAACAGAAGACTTCCTTGTGTTGTTGGTAGAAGCAGGAGTGTTGATAATGTACAGAAACATTCCAATATTCTTTGTGCTAGTATTTCCTCGTTTGCCTAGAATTGTGGCTTTGCTTATCATAATTTGATAGATAGATTTTGATGACTTCAGTCTATGATGGGATGGGGGGTGCTGGACCTGCTGAAGTTTCCTTAGTAGCTGGTAACAGACTGGGAGCCCACTTGCATTCTGTTAATGGCATCATTAATGATTACTTGAAGACCCAGGGATATAAATAATGTTGATGAATTTGCAGTAAGTTCCCATGAAGTAAAACTGTTCTGTTGCTCTGGCAAGGGAATGCTTAGCCTGAAGAATCTTGCAGAGTCTCTATCTTGATAGAAGGGGGTTTCCATAAGTGAGCAACACATGATTGACAGGTGCTTCTGGTTTAACACTGCTTGTTGCCAGACTCGAATTTCAGCCTTAGTACACTTTGTGTAGAGGTTCACTGTGACATAAGAAAACTAATCTCTCTCTCTCTCTCTCTCTCTCTCTCTCTCTCTCTCTCTCTCTCTCTCACACACACACACACACACACACACACCCCAACAAACCTGAAATTCTTATTTAACAAGTGTGGAAGTCTCATTACACCGAAATGCACAGAATACATAATGCTGAAAATTAACTAGTTCAGACACAAATGGCTGTTAGAGTTGTGTTTTGGGCTCCTTCCTCCTCTTAAACACTCAGATTCTCTCCAATTTCCTGGTTCATTGCAAACCACGGCTCGACAAAACCTCCAAATCAGGCAAAATGTCATTTCAGCTAAACATATTTTACCACCTGTGTGGAATTAAAAACCATAGTTTAAAGTGGGTTTCCTGTTTTGGTTAAGAGGAAACAATGGTTTGTCATGAACAAGGGAACAAGAGAGAAAATTGGAAGACATGAGGGAATGGGGAGCATGTGAAACAGAAGCATAGCCTGATGCTTATATCTGGAACAGGATAATGTTTATAATCATAATATCAACTGTCAACCAAACTTTGAACTTGTTGTATGTCTCCCATAGATTTCTGGGTCTTAAATAGCACTCCTTTTAAAATCTGAACCTTTGTCAATATTTTCATTGCACTGCGGGCTAGTGAAGTATATGAGGCAGTATCATAAGTGGAAGCTAACAGGCAACGGAAACAGAAGTAAGCTTAGGCAGTGAGAATTATCTGGGCCTAGAAAATAATCTGAAAGTGCCTGCTGTAATTCTGACTTGCCTAGTGTCGGAGACTGTGAAATACTGTGGAACCCTGTGTTACGTACCACCCTCCTTGTGAATGCTGTGGGTTATGAGCTCCGCTAACCCGGAAGTAGATGCCCCTTGTTGCAAACTTTGCCCCGGGATGTGAGCGGAAGGTGCGCACCGGCAGCTGGGAAGCAGCAGGAGCCCCATTAGCGAAAGCGCGCCTCATGTTATGAGTGGTTTCGGGTTACAAACGGACTTCCGGAACGGATTAAGTTCGTAACCAGAGGTGCCACTGTGAAGGGAATTTCTATGCCAAGAAAAATAGTAAATGATGAAGCACCATATCTACAAGTGGGAATTTGAAACAACTTGTATATCTCTGCTTATATATACAACAATAACAATTTTTCTAGTTCCCCAGTTCACCCTTTCCATCATAATTGTGGATACATCCCTGAGTTTCTTCATGTTATGGGTGTGGTATGAGGAGATATATGAAAATATTTTTAATTTCAGTGAGGAGCTGTCCCTTATGCTATGCCAGTTCTTTGAACTGACCTTTACCTCATTCTGACAGAACAGGACAAGACTCTGAGTGACAATGTCCCACAATGCAATTACTGTGCGTCAGATGAGCTGGTCCCTTACAAATCACCTCGAACTTTACACATCTGCTGGCTGTCAGCATCTGCCAGGTTCATTCACCCGAAAATAATGAAAAAAAACTCTCATTATTGTGCCATAACAGGTAAAGTGTTAGGACAATTATTGGACATCCTGAGTGACCTTGTACAGTCTTAGCCAACTGCCCTTGCCAACATATTTTTGGGTCAGCCTATGGGTATGTAAAATAGAAACCCTCTTCCCCCACCCCTCCCTGCTTTTAGATGACATACAGGTTATGACTCAAGTTGGGAGTGGGAGAGAGGAGAGAAATCTGGGGATCCTGTCAGAGCATCATTATTTTCTAAATTGCTGCTGCGCCTTCTAGAAAAAGGAAAAACAAAGTGAAGATTCTAACTTAACCGCTAAGGTGAATTCACTTGCAAATCTAGGACTTAATACATTCCCCCCCCCCTTATATTTGACTTCAGTTTATAATGAGTACTGGCCAGCCTCAGAGATATTATGGGTTCGGTTCCAGACCAGTGCAATAAAGCAAATATTGCAATAAACTGGGACACAGTATGTAGTAGAAATGATTGATTCATTGTAAATTAATACCACTTTGCAATATTTAGCTGCTTCAAACAGTGCTTTTGCAAAGGGCTTTAATCTCTGCTCATCTGTTGATGAGTGGGGATTAAATCCTGCTGCCATAGCTCTGTGATCTTGTTTCCTGCTGGGAACAGGGCATGCAGCCAATGCGGGGTTAAGCCCTATTTCTCCAACTTATCAGCTGACATTACCAGTGACATCAGCTGGTGAGTGTATGTGGGGGGGGGGATTTCTTCAGAGCCCAAATTGGACCCCCTGCCGGGCCAAGATTAACCCATGGACCAGGGGTTCCTCACCTCTTTAATACAGGTTGACAAAAAGAGGTTAACTTCCAGTCTTAAACATACAAGTGCCAGTAAGAATATTGGCAGTGCTGCCTACCTAACAGACTTTATGTGAGCCAGGGCTTAGCAGGATTTAGTCTTGCATTCTGTTTTCAGTGCCAAAGCTCAGTCCTGAAACTTCCCAGTGTGAAAAAACAGCTTCAGGGTAATTTAACCCCTTCCCCTCCCCTCATTCTGTGGTCCCAGATACCCCTATGGTTCTTACTTAAACCTTGACACATAAATTACAGCTCCCATAGTTTGGTTCTCAGAGTCAAGATACCAAGTGGCTTGGCAGTCCTAGAAAGCCTGATGCAATGGAACTTCTTTATCTTCATTTCTGTCATACGGGTGTGTGCAATGCAACATACCTTTCTGCAATGCTTTTCTTTTCAGTTCTGTGGTTGTACTTGTCAGAAGAGTATGTTCTCAAAATGTTGGTAGTGTCAGAGATTTTTTAAAAAGTTGGTGCACTTTCCTGCAAAACGAGTTGTCAGCGGGCCTAGTTCAGCTCCATGCATTCTGAATGTCTGTACAGTGGTGCCTTGCAAGACGAAATTAATTTGTTCCGTGAGTCTTTTCGTCTTGCAATGTTTTTCGTCTTGTGAAGCACGGTCCGTCGCAACCACACCTCTTCAAGCGGCTTTAAGAAAAAAGGGAACAAACTCGCAAGACGTTTTCGTCTTGCGAAGCAAGCCCATAGGGGAGATCGTCTTGCAGAGCAACACAAAAACCGAAAAACCCTTTCGTCTTGCGCGTTTTTCGTCTTGCGAGGCACCACTGTATTACAACCGTTTTTCCTTCTCTTAATTCAGATAAATGTTTAGGGAGGACTTTTAGGGCTGTTCCTAAGTCATGGATGGTAGCATCCAAATGAAATGAAAACGAAAATACACCAAAGAGGAGATACTCGCCTGAGTGCAGGTTTGACCCAGCCATTGTTATTCCGTTTCCAGTAGTTGTTGAGCCTTCTTTACCAGTTCTGTTATTTCATAGTGAAGAGATCGCCAAAGGCTCCATGTTGTTTGATTATGGTTCAGCACACCTGACACTTGGCAAACCTTCCACCTGGAATTGCCCCTACACTTATGATCTCAAGTAAGGCATTGCTGCATTGATTGTAACTCTCTTCGCTGCCTTCATATATTGATATAGTGTATTGGCCTTAAATTCATTGATATTTCAAGTGGCCAGCAGTACCTAATATCTGTTTGAGTTAATCATGGCCTACAGTTATTATTTCATATATGTGGTAAAACAAGTTCTTCTTTAAGCTAGATTGTTAGAATCCTAGAATTAACTCTGAACACCTTTGCTGCATTTAAAATATATTATTATTATTTTGTTTTTATACTCCAGTGTAAACTATATTTGGAATAACAGATGTGAAGTACTGTCATCTAACTGTCACACCAATTGTTCATTGTTCTGAGAAGGTCACATCATAATTCATTAACAGTAATTATTCCCTCGGTACACGCTGCACTTCTTTACCTCAATTGCTTCATTAGCTCATGAGTGATTCTCACATTCGTTGCTGCAATCAATGAAGATATATTTATAATGTACAAGTGGATGCTATTAGTTACAATATATTAACTGCCTAATTTAAAATGGAAAAGCTATCTTTATGAAGGGCAATTAACCACTAAGTGTAATTGATAATTCACATACCTATGATTAGGAAAGACAAATAATGCCAAAAGAATGATTCTGGAGACGATATCTTTGGACATTTTAAATGGTCAAAAGATGTGTGTGTCGTGCCCCCTCCCCCCCCCCCCGCTCCTGCCATGGGACCACATTTTTCAGAATTGCTTCTGATAGATATATTTTGCTTGAATTTACCTAATATGTTATACTTAATACAAAAGGTATGGATTTTGACCTTTTTGAAAAATCGTCTTATCTCCACACTCTCTTATTTTATTATTATTTAATACCATTATATACATGCTTCAGCATACAAATTCCACATCCTTTACAAACCTAATATGAACATATATAAGTAAATATACCAATCATTCTTCAATCTCATCAACAAATAATTGTATACTGGGCAGAGCAACCCACCCCCTGATCTGCTGTTGAATGAGGCAGATATATTCTTCCATCTAGCTTTGCTCAGTTCTGCCACTGCAGAGCTCCTTAATGAACCCCTCAAACTGTGGATAAGTGGAAGTGTAATCCAGGCTTGTTTGCTGCATCAGCCTGTGATGTGGCATAAAAAACAACAGGATTTCTTGCCCTGCTTTTTCTGCCCTGGCCAGTGTGAACAATTGGGTTGTGTGTGCAGTGTAGCTCCACCACTCTGTGATGGCTTCCTGCAGTCCTGGTAGGTTTAGGTAACCCATTATTGTTTCATCTTTTATGAAATTGAACCTAACTATTCATTAATTTAACCCTTTAAGGGAATCTTTACTAATGTTAAAAAAAAAGCTCAACATTTATTCCTACATTTACCAAACCAATGGTTTTGTTACCTCTGCATCTCTCCCCCCCCCCCCAAAATGCTGGAATACTAATGTCACTCATATGGTCCAATGAAATTTTTATACCTGTTCTCTCCTTAACCTTTATTAATATTTGTATACAAAAATTATTAACCATTCTTAATAACTGGGCACTTCCGCTGAATAAGAAACGATGTTTATATCTCCAACATTCATCCTTCTCTGCATAAATCATTTTAAACCCCCCCCCCCCCGGTGTCATGTACCATATAGCTATATTTTAAAACATTCTCAACTAAATTTTCTTTTGGTCCTACACGGGTTCCCATACTTTGTTTGAAATGCCTTTATTTTCACAGTCAAAATGGTATTCAAGTGTCATTTTGAGGCGCTTGCCAACTCTGAAGTTCTTATAGCACAAGTTTATGTTTGAGTTTATGTTTACTTGCAAATAATCCCCAGTGGGTTGTATCCCGCCCTATATAATCTATAGATGGAGCCAGAAAGTTGCATCACCAAGATTTAGATGGATACTGTTTGGTGCTCCAATTAAAATATATATATATATATAGTAATGAATGCATACAACATAATTATCTGACTCTTTACATAGGAGTTTGTAATACATTCTTCTCATCTTCTCATCTATTTAAATTCTGAATTCTGTAGCTGATTGATTTAATGTCTCGCCGTTTTGCTCTGTCAGGATCAAGACATCTGGTCTTAAGCTGCGGTTCTGCACCAATGAAACTCAAGCTACGCGAGACAAGTTTGTAGGAAAGTTGCAGCATCTGGGCTTTGACATTGGGGTGGATGAAGTCACTGCTCCAGCACCAGCAGCATGCCGAATCCTGAAGGAACGCAACCTGAGGCCACACCTGCTTGTACATGATGGTCTGTTAGTGTTTAATGCTTTGTACACGCTTGCTGTTAATTACAGTGGAGGTGGGCACTTTAAATGTGGTGCAGTCTTATTTTTGCAGTGGGAATGAAGACATTTCAAGGCATACATGTTTTCAGGTCTATGGGTTAGATCCAGGAGCTCCACTCCTTTGTGCATAATGCCTCTTCTGATTAGGGTAGTGGTGTTTTACACTTTGTATTAGGGCGTTTCACAGGAAATGAAAACTCAGCCCCAAAATGTGCTTCAACAAGAGTGTTCGCAAACTCTTGCAGAAACATGACAGCTCCTATAATGCCTAATTATTATTGGACTGTGTGAAGTCTTGCACTAGTCTTGTACAAGTGTTTGATGAGCAGCATTAGTAGTTACTTTTCTTCTGCACGTTATCTAACCACCTTCCTGAACCAGGAATGACAGGGAAGGAGAACCATTGAGGTAAAATTTACAGAACATACAATTTATCTTGAAATTAGAAAACATCGTTTTTGCTTTCTATAACATCACAATAGCATATATTCTTGTTTTGCTATCAAGCTGCTTCCACATGGACCTGGCAAGCTGAATATCTAGGGAGCTGGTCTTTTTGCTTACCATCATAGGATGATGCTTCCGTGTTCTGACTTTCAGCTTCGAGATCTAACACAGTGTGCCCTGTGTATCACCTAAGTGCATTTTCCACATCAGTACCAGAGGTTCCTGAGGACGTCAAGTCACTTTCTGCTGCATTTGGAAGGAAGCACAGCAGAGACTAATTTATCTGCTTTGGCCTCACTGGCCCCAGTCTTATTTTAGTGCCCCATCCTCACTAGGAAGACTATTGGCAGGCTGGTTAATGGTTAATAGGACAGTGTAACAGCTGTTCTTCACAGAGAGCTCTTTCCCCCTGAATCTCTTAGTCTCTCATTTTATCTTTAGCACACCCTTGCCTTGTTACTCATTATGTGCTTTTTTACATGAGCCCAGTACCTGTCCACAGTTCCTCATCCTGGCCATGCCTGCCTCTTGGCTGTTTGCCCTGTTGTTTCAAGACCTGGCTTGGGTCATGGGTCCTAGATCTTGTCCTTTCTTGTCTTCTTTGTGGTCCTGATTTTCCTAGCTATTCTCATGAAACCAGCTTCCATGTCTAGCCATGGACTAGGATTACCCTTCCTTTTCCTGTGATAAAATCACTAAAGTTGAGGTCTGAGGGCCTCAGCTGGCCCCTCCAGCAGATGGCTGTATCTGGTCTATGCAGCTGGAAATAAAAAACTTGATTGATCTGGCTCAGGAGATTAAACAACAACATGGTTCTATTTGATGCGCATGGCCTTAGTCCCTTACGTTACAAAAATCGGGTTGTCTTAACATCTGGATCGACCAGGGTGCTCATGGGATTTCACTGGAGAGCAACCCCTCAACCTAATAATAAGTGCAGTAATGTTTGACTCTCTTTCTGACTAGACTTCTCAAGATCTTATGCCCATGTGCTCCTTGAGAGAACAGTGTTTGGGAATTGTGGATGAAGAGGTGCCAGGGTGAAAGTGCAGGTTGCAGGAGAGAGATGAAGGAAGAGGTTGCCCTCAAGATCAGACAGGGAAAGAAGGGGCGGCAGCATTAATTGAGGAAACGAAAGGTGAGGGAATAAAAAAGGCAGAGCCTCAAAATGATACTGAAAGGGGAGGGGAATAAATATTGGAGGATGCAATTATGTCCCTTTCTGTGTAACCACAACCTAAAATGAGGAAACGGTTAATGAGAAAGTTGTTATCTGTTCTGTTTTATCATAATCTCTGCAGGGATTCATTCCAAACATGTTGTCTTGTAATGACTGCCTCGGTGAAAAGCTGCTTATCTACTTGCTATGTCCAAACATATTGGGCATATTGTATTTTCCAGTAAAATGTATTTCATTTAGTGTTGTGCTGAACCTTTTGATCCCATGTGTTTTGGGGCAGCTTGAAGAGGGTGGAGATGAAGTAAAGTGGCCTTTGGAGAGATGGGATGGGGAACCTCTAACAAATTTTGTGGGGGACAGCAGAAAGGTTTACTTGTACTTTTTCTTTGATAAGATACAAAAGAAGAAGAAACAATAAATAGTACCCATGTTGAAAACAAAACAGAACGTTACAAAAAATGGAAAAATTGTTATTGTAGTTAACTAGACCTTAACCTAATATGGTATTTATAAAAATAAAGGGTTTACTTTATTAAACAGCATGAAGCCCTTAGCACAAAAGCTCACATATTTCTAGTATTTCCTAGAAGACCATGCGACCATGCAGTGCATGGTGGATAACATTGGTCTTTCTAGGACATGGTGTCAGGATGTAAGCGTTTGTGCAAAGAGTTCTGTACTTCTGCAAGCACAAGTGGGCTCTTCTAATGGGCTAACAGCCCTGCTTTTTAAAAAGTTCCATGTTTTAGAAAAGCTCATTCATGTTTGCAGCAGTGCAGGGCTCTTGGCGCTAAGGTGTCCTAGAAAGGCCATGTTACTACAGAGGAGAAAAAAGGGTTTGAAGAGGTAAAAAGTCTGATCTGCCAACTGATACGTTTATTAATGTAATGCAGACCCTCAACCTATGAAATTTCTCCAGAGTTTTTGTTTGTTTTTCCACAAAATAGGCAGAACAAACAATGAGACCTTGTGAAATAAGGACTAGGGCTTGATGCAACAGTAGTTCTAATTTGAGCATCATTTTTAAAATTTGAATTCTTCTTCTTCACCATCAAGACCACTGTTTCAGATATGCCAATTTGCCTTGTAATTCAAAAGAGTCACTTTTGGAAATACAGCTGATGTACACTTTTGTTCTTCAGTTTCATCCAAAAACATAACAAAAATGCTGAGCTGCAACTTTGGGGTGTCAAGTTCATTCCAAATGACGATTATCTGCTTGCCATCTCATAGATGCACTTGCTTGGTTCTCCAGCAATCAAGTGTCTGCATTCTGAGATGTGCTGCGGCTTGTGACCTGACCTTAGGTCTTGCACTGCTAGCAAAGAAGTGCTCAGAATGAGGATGCGTTTCACTGGAATAAAGCATAATTTTACACTGGTATCGCAACAAAGATGTGCCAGTTAGGTAACATCAAAAGGGAACATTTTGAGTTTGATGTTTCAGAATTTAGCTGCATGTAATGCAGAATAAAGGTAAAGGGACCCCTGACCATTAGGTCCAGTCGCGGACAACTCTGGGGCTGCGGCGCTCATCTCGCTTTATTGGCCAAGGGAGCCGGCGTACAGCTTCCGGGTCACGTGGCCAGCATGACTAAGCCCCTTCTGGCAAACCAGAGCAGCGCACGGAAACACCGTTTAGCTTCCCGCTGGAGTGGTACCTATTTATCTACTTGCACTTTGTGCTTTCAAACTGCTAGGTTGGCAGGAGCAGGGACCGAGCAACGGGAGCTCACCCCGTTGCAGGGATTCGAACCGCCGACCTTCTGATGAGCAAGCCCTAGGCTCTGTGGTTTAACCCACAGCGCCACCTGCAGAATACACACTAGCAAAATCCAGAAAGATTGGCTGTGGATGGCAAGCTGCTGTTGATTTATAAGTTTTGATTGCTTGGATTTTTCAAGTTCCTTTCCAGTGTTCTTCCATTGTGTTTTATGGCGTGCGCACACACAGAAGTGGAATTGCCATGTGGAGTGCTTTAGTTCAGGAAGGTGATCAGTCATGCTGTCTTCCAGGATGTTCCATACCATTCTCTCCACCCTGTTTTTCATTATTTCCCCTCAACAGTCAGTCAGCCACATTCACACAATGTGTATTAATACCACATTGAACAGTCAAAGAATTCTGTAGTTTGTTAAGGGTGCTGAGAGTTGTTAGGAAGCCCCTTTTCACCTCACAGAGCTACAGTTTCCAGAATTCCATGTGAAGACTGATTAATTGTGAAGCCACTCTGAGACCAACTCTCGGCACCCTTAAAAAACTACAACTCCCACAATTCTTTGGGAGGAAGCCATGTTTTTGTTTTTAAGTGGCGTTGTAGTGCTTTATACGTATGGTGTGAGTGTGACCTAAGTTCACTCCTCATTGGTATGTTTGGTTGTTGTTTTCATCCATCATAGTTTTTTCCTAAATATTATTTTTTTGCTTCTGCAACCTTTGGAATCCTGTAAGCCTGCTGATACCTCCCTCTTGTGGCTGGGTTGTGCCATTTTGATTATTGTAGTTCTCGGTGTGTAGATCCTTGAATTCACTTTTGGTGTATCAGACAGAGTAGTTCAGCCTCTCCCCCCCCCTAAAGAATAGTCAGAATAGCAGTGATAAGTCAATGAAAAGTTGAAGAAAGGGTAGCAAATATATGGCTTCCTGAAATAATTTGATTTTTTTGCCCCTTAGATCTTATCCCAGAGTTTGCTGATATTGATAGAGCAAACCCAAACTGTGTGGTGGTTGGTGATGCAGCAGACAGCTTTTCTTACAAAAACCTTAATGCTGCCTTCCAAGTGCTCATCGGTTTGGAGAATCCAGTTCTGTTATCTCTAGGAAGAGGGTAAGTTAATCAATTTATTTATAGTTCTCAGAAATATTGGGGATGCCAGAAATATATGTGTGCTGCTTGCTTCCCCTTCCAGCCTCTTTTGCTGTATTTTGACTTCTTTTTTGAAGCCCAGAATTAGGGAGAATTCTGCCACTATTGCACTGCTCTTTGCATTATCTTCTTAATAACTGCTTTCCCCATGGTTTTATCTGGTATTGCTGCGTATTAGACGTGTGTTTGCAAAGACTACCATGTATTTCCCCCCCAGCTCCCATTTTTAAAAGCACAGAAGAACAGCAACTGTCTCAGTAGCCTTTAGAACAACATGAAATCCGTTTTGCACCTAACACTGCCTAATTTTATTAAGGCTGCCTAACACTTGCTGCACACCATTTAGGATGTTTACAAGCTACAGGCTCTTGGGCTTCAACACCATTCCCAGCCTTTTATCTCCCTCTATCTCTTTGATATGTTGCTTTGCTTAATATCCATCCTAAAAAAGTACTGATCCCTAAAAGCAATTCTCAACCAGTGTAACTGTTTCCAGTAGGGGTAATATGCTTGTGGACTGCTGTCCTTACCAACATTTTTGCAGCAGCATTTTTTTCACTAGTTGCAATTTCTGGTCCATCTTCAAGGGCAGTCCCATGTAGGTTGCATTACAGTAATCCAGTTTGGAATTTATCAGAGCATGAGTAACTATGGCCAGGCTATCCCTATCCAGAAATAGCTGAAGCTGTGTAGAGGTGTTCCTAATCCTCAAGTCCACCTGGGCCTTGAGTGACAAAGATGGTTCCAGGAGCCCCACAAACAACACACCTCCTCCTCCTTCATGAGAAATGTAACCCACTATGAACATACTAATTACACCTAACTCCAAACCCCCTAATGACAGCAGCCTCATATAGAAGTTAAATAACATGGGATCCCTCAATAAAGCTTCCATGGGAGCTGAGCACCAATCACCCTATGCTATTCTCTGAAATTGTCCTTGAAGGTAGGAGCAAAACCACTTTAAACTCATGCCTCCAACTCCCTCAGACAGTATCATGTTCAATGCTGTCCAAATCCATGGAGAGATCAAGGTGAATCAACAGGCTTGCCCTCCCCACTGCCCTTTTCCTGACAAAGGTCATCAACCAGAGCAACAAAAGCTGAGACTGCGTTGAAATGGGTCTAGAATGATAATCGGTTTTATACAAGCACGCCTGAAGCTGCTCTACCACCACGTTCTTGAGTGCCATGCTGGGAGCATGTACACACTGGGCATCCCGCAGCCCTGCTTTAAGACTGTGCCTCTAACCTTGATTCTTTAGAGAATAACTCCCAGTGAACTTGGTAGGTCTTTCTTCTGAGAGGACCTGCTTTGATGTGGCTGATAGCTCCTTGTATCCCATTGATCTCAATGTGGTGCGCCTTGATTCCCTAAGCATGATTACTTGGAAGAAAGCCCAAGTGAATTCAGTGCAGTTTACTAAATGGGTCAATGGTTGGAGCTTTTAATGCACTGGACAGTATTGGAGTGCATCCATTTTGTTTTATTCCTTGGAGCTGTCCCATAGGAGGCAGCTTTGATTTATTTCTAAACAGCTGTAAGGCTTTCTTAGAGTAGTCATGCAGGTAGTTCAATGGAGCTAAGTAGGGGTCTACTGTGATTGTTGACTTCCTCTGATAGTGTGTTTGTGTGTGTGTTGGGGAAGCAGACCAAGTCTTACTTGGAGTGAAGTAAATGTTGCAGAAATATGAAGTGTACAAGACCTTTGTAATTCAAACCTCCTCTTTAGGCTTGTAACATCTTCCATAAAGGAGATTACTTTGCTTTGTGTGAGAAGGTGACATTAAATTTGCTTTGATTCAAAATTGAGCTGTGGTAGCATCTAGCTGCAGCAGCAGTGCTTCTAGCAGCAGTTATTTGTTTTCATGTGGTATTTCTGTAGTAATTCTCTCTCTCTCTCTCTCTCTCTCTCTATATATATATATAAAACAGAAAAGTATAGAGTTCATTCCTTAAAAATTATTTTGAAGAAAGAAACTAACATTCTTTCAGCTAAAGTTTTGGTGTGCTCACTTAGAAACCCAGAGCATTAGACTTACTGGAGCAGAATGCTCTCCTTGTGAAACTGGAGTGATTTACATTTAGCATCTGTTTTGGGCTGAGAGTGGGAATTGGCTTTGTAATTTCTTCTGTCATGCCACTGTCAGAAAATTAAGCTGTTTACGCTAGACTATAGAAGGTTAATGGCTGTTCTAGCAAAGGTCAAGTGGTCATTTTAAAGAGAGGCTATGCTGAATAATCGAAAATGGCAGAAGGATAAAGCATAAAATCTTATCTGACTGCTCATCCTATACATTTCTGCTCTCTACCTATCTGTCTTGGGACTTGAAAGAAAACACTTGCCTTATCCTGATTGTCTCTTTTACTATTTCTTGAAAAGAAATATGCTAAATAAGATTCTGAATATTCACTAAAAGAAAGGCCCTGGCTTCATTCCTGAGCATAGTTTATTTGGAGTAAGTTCTACCTCAGCATTTCTAAAGAAACATGGTTAAAATAATTGGTCAGCTTGGGTGGCAAACCCCCAGACCACTTAATCTTGTGTTTTCTGGTTTGGCTAGTCAGTGAGATTCTTCACTTACAATGGAAGAAGAAAGAGTGTTTAAGGTGTGTATGTACAGAAGGGAGTTCTGGCTTATTGCCACCATCTTGGTGGCATATACACCCATTTAGTAGTAGTAGTATTAGTAGTAGTAGTAGTAATAATAATAATAATAATAATAATAATAATAATAATAATAATGTCATAGGCCTCAACTGGACAAGAGACCAGGCCTCCCGATTCTCTCACATTTTTGTCAAAAGCAACCATAGCGAACACACCAAATTAGTTCATGGAAGGTGAAGTTATCAGGGACTCTTGGTCAGGATGTCTGTGTATTGTCTCCAGTATTGGAAGCGGTAAGCTTCTGAATGCCAGGTGCTGAGGAGCACACGTGGGGAGGGTGCCACTGTGCAAATGTGTTTCTTGCAGGCTTCCTTATAGGGAACAGGATGCTGGTCTAGATGGGACTTTGGTTTGATCCAGCGAAGCTATTTGTATGGTCTTAAGATCTAAAAATATTTGAATCTAATTTTAACCTTTTCATTTCCAGGCGTTATTATAAAGAAACAGATGGCTTAAAACTTGACGTTGGGGCATATATGAAAGCATTGGAGGTATTTTATAGTTCAAAGGGATATGTTTATTGCAAGCATCACACTGCATAACCACATTTGTTTGTATTGATCAGCATGTGACACAAATCGGAGGGAGGTTTCTTATATTAGAAATTGCAAGTGGGTCTCTGTCTTTCCTGGGCCTTTTTTGTTGTTGGAAATAAACGTTTTAAAAAGTCCTTGTTACTTTGGTGGTGTTGATTATTTGGAGGAGAGTAAATATATTCAGCTGTAAGAATAATGCACAGCTCTCTCATTTACTTTGGAACCTTTTGCTCCATAAAGCTTAGGAGTAAATGCATTTCACAAACTGAGGGGCAGAGTTAAGAAGTGGGCAGGGAGGTAGCTCATCAATTTTATATGTTAACAACTGACAAGATTCTAAAACTTCCGAATGGGTTTTATGATCCCTAAAAATGCCAATATATGGACGGAAGACGGCATGCAAAGACAGTGGTTTTGTGGGGGCCCATGTGCCATACTTGTTGATCTTTATAGCAGCAGTCCATATCACATGTGAGCTGTGACAGTTCTTTAGCAAATAATGTAGCACAAAAGGTGGAGCCTGTTGCCTCCTCGAAGGTGGCTTGCCAAGCACATACCTCTTAATTTCCCCAAGGTTTCAAGTGTTCATTTGGAAAGGCCTCTATTGTTGCTACTTTTATCTGCTGACCTTAATTTCCTTCAATTTTTGTATTATTTTGCTGTTGCTGAATTTATTATTGTTGTTGACCTGTATTGTTCTGAGCTGCCTTGAGAACACTTGTATTGAAGGGTGGCATATAAATGTATAAATAAATAAAATATCCTTAACCATAGCCTTTGTTGTTGTTTTTTTTAATAAATGTTTATTAACATTTTCAATGATAAAACAAAAAATAAAATAAACAAAAAATAACCAACATACAAAAATAAAAACACATAAAATTTCCATTACTTATTTTCTTTTACCTTATTTCTCTGACCTCCTCACACCTCTCCTTCTTGTATTCCAATTTAAATTGTTAGCTGAGCAAATCCTTATTACTTATTTCTCAACCTTAACTTAATAATTTATTTTAACATATTATTATTTTACCTTTTCTCTTTAATCCATTTCCTCAATTTATTTTTGCTAACCTTATTTTCATTTAATTTAGTTCATTTTAAAAACCAATTTTGCCTTATCCAAACTTAAACATCAATACTTATACATCAATACTCATTCTTAAAACATTTTTCTAAGATCGACCAATATTCCCTTCCACGAATTTCCCAATTTTCATACCAATAACAAAACAGAATAAAAACAGAACAAATTATAATTATGTCCCCTTTGGATTCCCAAACTCCACCCCCCCTTTCCCGGTTTCAGTCCCCAACAAATATCCATCAGTCTCAATCTACTATCAGCCTGGAGATCTCATATCCGAGGCTCTTAATTCTCTCTCAGTTCCTCTCTGCCGGTCTTTTTGATGGTCCTTAATTTTGAACACCAAATCTTGGAGAGGCTCCGGTTCAACAGGATCCATGTTTCTTCCAGCCAGGCCTCCATACTTAAAAGTGGAGCCTATGGGGTACTCCAAATCTTGTTTCTTACTCCTTTCAAAACCAAATGTCCCAAAAGCTCCGACTTCCACAATCAAATTTATAATCCTTGGGTCTTCAGATCTCCACATAAGAAGATCTTTCCATTTTTCAGTCTCCAATTCAGGCCAGACTTTCCAGATCAAATTTTTATCTTCCTTTGTTGTCATCATGTCAGGCCTCAAGCTCTCCTTTGAGACCTGCAGTATTACAGCTCCTTCTTTTTCTTCAAAAACAACATCTGTCTCCTTCTCCAAATTCTCAAAGCTCTCGAGATTCTCTGTTTGCCCAGTTGAATAGGCTTCCTGATTCAAATCCTTATCAAACTCAATGATGTTGTTTACTGTTAAGTCCAGAGTTGTAACACTTGTAGCCAAAACATCAAGTTGGCCTTGTATCTTTCCCAAGAGAACAAATGCTCTGTCCAATTCCATCTGGATTTTCCCTCCTCCAGCCAGTCTTGTAATGTCCCAAAACCCCCTCTAGAGGGATTTTGGTTCCTTAATATTCCTTTCAGCTCAAATCCAAAAGTCAAGTTAGTTTGTATCAGCTCTTCCTTATTTTCAAATTGTATCAAGTATTTCCAAATTGTAACCAGCAGAAACAAGAAAAACAAAGTTCTCTTTTTCCGTCTTGACAGCTAATTTGACAGCTGTCAAACTCTTCAATACCTCATCAACAGGCTCTCTCGCGGGGCGCTCCCGGGTCCGGGGGGGTGACACTTCAGCTCCCAAAATTTGTTCTTTATCTTCCAATAAGATTTCTTATACTGCCAAACCGTGAAATTAAAATCCTTAACCAAAAAAAAGAGAGTTCTCTCGACCCTAGTTAGCAGGTCCTTTACTTTAAATTATTTACAAGACGGGGAGGCGGACTTCCTGTTTAAGCCTTCCCCGATCGTGCTTAATTCATAAGAATTCTTTAAAGATCCAATTTCCGTATTACTCACGGGTTGTTACTTTACAGTCCGATTGCTCACAAGAAGAAGTCAGCGCTCTCCGACAATGGCAATGCGGCTTCACTCCGCAGAAGAAGCAGTCTATTCTCAGCACCGCGCCGCTCATCCCTTCCCTGTTCCGGAGCCTTTAAAAAGGCTCCTTCGCAGCTTGGGGGGGGCGCAAATGGTGCCGGCCGAGTCACCACGCTCACAGGCTTCACCGCCTGTGATTTTTAAGGGTCCCCGCTTTGCCGCAGCGGCAAGACCCGATCCTGCGGAGCCGATTCCCTCCGGAGCTCAGAGGGAATCCGCCATTAGTCGATCGCGCTAACCCGGAAGTCCCTTAACCATAGCCTTTGACCTTAATTTACAAAAACGCGCAACACACTTGTGGTTGGAAACGTATTTGCCCTGTGATGATGCCACCTTGCTGTTGTCAGTGGTGGCCAGTGAAGAGAAATGGAAACAGGAGAACTCACTGTGATAATAATGCTCCCATCACAGGGCGAGTGTTCCTCCATAATTGTGAGGGAGAGGAACTCAAGGCAGTGTTCCCATGCTGCACATAGCATGTAATTCTCACCAGAGTATGTGCCAGAGTCTTTAGGCATGCACTTGCATCTTTGAAAGATTAGGCTTCAAGTAGCTTGAAAGAAAAAGGCAGGCTATGTTAGTAGTGGTATGTCAGCATTGAGCCAAAGCATGAAGAGACTTGTTTCTATCAATTGCAGCATGCCTGTTATCTGCTACTTTTTGTGATACCATTACATTCTTTTCAAGTAGCCCACAGAAACGCATAGCTTTTTTAAAAAACAAAAACAAAGCAAGCAAACCTAATTTCTGGATAGTTTCAAAGAACATGTCAGGCTTATTACCAAAAAATATAGGTGTACATTGGAAAATTGGAAAATTATTTAGACATGACTATGATGATGATGATGTGCCTTATTTGTGTGTAAATCAATCAGACACCTTTGTTTTGAAAGTTACCCATGTTAATTTTGCTTTCTCATCTAGTATGCATGCGATATTCAAGCGGAGGTGGTGGGAAAGCCATCCAAAATGTTTTTCCAGTCAGCCTTGACAGAAATGGGCATTGAACCACACCAGGTAAGCTTTCTTGATTAATACCATCTGCGTTGATTCTAGCAATACTTCCAGGGGGTGTTTTGGAAGGGAAAATATAATCAGTCTACTTTCACAAAAGGTGGTATAACATGGGAGCTGCGAATTCACAAAGGACTTCTGCTCCTCTTCTGTGAAAAGAAAAATTGCATGGTTCCCATGTTAAATTGCTCACTCATGGAGATTACTCACATGAGTTGGGTACTGTTTAGTTTCTTTTACTTTCCTTTACTCCCTCCACCCCACTTTTTAAAGGATGAGTTGGCCATAGAGTATTTGCTTGAATACATTCATAGTGCAGAATGCAATTTTAAAAAATGACTTCTTATCTTTACCAAATCTTGAGTGAGTTTTGACATTGTAGGATCTACTATCTCATGTCTGTCAGAGACCAGATTCCTCTTCATTGGGTAATGGAGGTGAGGACTCCTTTAAGAAAAGCTGGTGGCCATCATTACAACTATCACTTCCAACTATTTTCTCCCCAAGCTTTCATACAATGCATTTCTCTCCCAAAGCAGTCTTCAGTATTGTTTCAGATTTAAAAGCAATTAAGTTCTTAAACACGTTTAAGACAATAATATTATACTGCTTTTCTTTTATGTGCCATAGCCTTTTAATTTACTCTATCATGTTATACAGAAGTTGGAGGAAAAACATGCCCTGGCTCCAGTTTAAGCCAGTGGTATAAGTCCTCCTCGACAGCACAAACTTTCACTTGGAAGGAAAAAGAGTTATGAATTACAAGATAATAATTCCATCCAGTGGTTTGGATGATATAAAGAAAAACAACAGCATGTGTTGTGTCTTAGAACCGAGAGCTGATGCTCTGACCCTGTATTTCATGCTTTGTTTGTTTTATCGTATTATAGAATATAGGCATTGAGAAGAAATAGTAAGTCATCGAGGCTCAGTTGTCCGTTGGATGATTGTCCCTTAAATAGATTTTAGACGGTTGATGTTCATTCTAATTTTGAAAATATCAGACTTTGGAATTTGAAATCAAAGGAAGCTTTTCCTTTTATATCACATTCCAAAGTTCTTTTTTTTGAGTGTGTGTGCCTTCTGTGTCCATTCCCTGTTTATTCTCTCTTACATTCTAGCATTCGGGAACACATTGACCCCCTTTTATACACAGTTGTTGTTGTCGTTTAGTTGCATTTACGCACACACAGAGTCTTACAACTGACTGGCACTATGGTAGTGTGGCAAAATGGTTAGAGTATTGGACTATGACCTGGGAAACCGGGGTTCGAATCCCCACTCAGTCATGAAGCTCAGTGGGTGACCTTGGGCCAGTCAGCTTCTCTTAACCTAACCTACCTCACAGGGTTATGGTGAGGATGAAATGGGGAAGAGAAGGCACACCACCTTGAGATCCTTGAAAGATACAGGTGGTCTATAAACTTAATAAATAGATATATAGTTCTTCCTTCTTCCTTGTCTGCTTCCCCACCAGCACTACACAGCTGTCTCTCGAACCATAGTGCTGATAGCTTCGCACAGTTCTATATGGAATATTCATAAATATTATATAACCCTTCAGCAACTGCACGGAGGTCATTTCAATACAAAGTCATTATTCTACCGCCAATACAACCTCAAAGCCTGCAGCCTGTGTTTCCCACAGTTGTTTGTGTGGCTTTTTTATACCAGTTGTTTATCTGATTTTGAAATTGCAGAAAGAGAGTTGTCTTGCCAGTGTTCTGCACTTTCATTTGTTAATCTTATTTTGCTCACTGCAACCATCATGTGCCCTAACATTGTCCAAATGGTGTGGCTTTGACCACAGTAAATAACAGTAGAGGTAATTATTCCTGTGATACAAAATCCTATAGGATCCTTCCCCACACAGGCAGACATATAAATGAAAGAAAGCTTTTTATGGCATTTAGTCATACTAATTTTTTTTTAAATGGCTTTTTATCCCTTATTTTGCCAGGGGTTCCTGAAAATGCTGCTCTGTGACTTCTTTTTTCTTTTTAAAGACAAGCAGTCTGTTAAAATCCTGATCCTGGATTTTAATCCTGATCTTCTTTCCTAGTTATCACGTAGCTAAGCTATATGTTTCACTTTTTGTAATCTTCCTTCACAAGTCAATCCTTAAAGCACTTTTAACTGTTTTTGCCACTCTTCCCCAAGCTCTTTCCAATTTGTTGCTATCTTTCTAGTAATGAGATGGCCAGGACCGAACACAGCATTCCACTTGTGCTAATCCATTAATCCCAGTTTGAAGGGCCCAGTGAACCAAAAGAGAAAACAGAAAACACTGCCACTTATTTTTTTAAAAACACCACACACATATGATGAAAAGGTGGGCAGATTTTGAGGAAAAAGCTCAGTGGACTAGCATCTGGTTGTTTTAAAAGGAAGCAACACAGGAACGATATAAACCCTATTCAGACACTCAGCCTCCTCAGGTGTAAACAAAAATTGGGATAAATGGGAGGGGGTTTGCCAGCCCTGTCCCCACCAGTATATCATCTGTATGTGATTCAGATCCCTCAGTGTGTTTGAAGGCAAAGGTGTCTGAAGCAAGATGCTGCTATTTTGAACTCTGTAGTGCTATAGGAACATTAGCATTCAGACTGCTCAGTAGGGCAAGACTTGAGAAACCATTGCTGGTAGTGTTGTGCTTAGATTTCCATTGTCTTAACAAGGAGATGGCTCTTCCTTGTTGTGCTTGGCTTGTACTCCCCAGAAAGACGTCTCAGTGCCTCACAGTGTTTGTTTCCATTTTTTTAATGGTTGACTGAGATGAAATTAATTAGGGACCAGCAACAAAATGTGCTCCCATTCAGAATTCCAACAGGAATGTATAGAAATACACATGGTATGGAAAAAGTAGATAGGGAAAAGTTTTTTCTCCCTCTGTTGTAATACCAGAACTTGTGGATGTCCAGTGATGCTGAATGCTGGAAGATTCAGGACATATAAAAGAAAGGTTATAAGGTATATAAACAATGAAACTTGCAGCAATGACCACCAACCTGGATGGCTTTAAAAGAGGATTAGACATATTCATGGAGGGATCAGATTCATGGAGGGACAGTGGATTCTACGTCCACTGTCAGAGATAGTGAATACCAGTTGTTTGAGGCTCAACTTACTTGCTGTGAAACAGACAGACATGTTCTTTTCACCTGAGCAATGCATGTATTTTGTACACATCCCCCCACCCTACACATAGATTATCTTTCACACGCGAAGCAGCCACAAGGAATGGCTCAAGAATGCAGCCATAATCATTGTGATTTGGGGGGAAATAGCTGACAGTTTTATCTAGTACATCGAGCTTGTCTGTTCATGCATGCAAGGTTTGTTGCGTGTGTTGGTATCTGCCTAGGATGATAAAATAGGGCCTAGCATGCTGACATTCACCTCATAAAATTGTTCAGGCCCATTTATGTATTGCACTTAAATATAAAATTAGCTGTATCATTAAATCATTGTAAATTCCCACCTGTGCTTTATCAGACATTACAGTGGGCTTTCCCCCCACCTTTCTTCACTTTGCCACTGCAATGTCTTAAACCGTTTCACTGCGGCAAAGCTAGACAGTGGCTAAAGTTTGAATTTTTTGGAGTTTCTTTAATCAATAAAGTTATCACCAGTCATTTCCCTTGATAACTGCTTTGTAAAGAGAACCTGACTTTGCTTGCTACAGCTGAGATGTTTTCAACCTGCTCTTGGAATAGAAGGTACTCCCTAAAGTCCAATTTTCATTTTAACCTTTCCTCAATAGCCTAGGAAAAAAACCAGATTGCTGGTATTACTTTAATAGAAAGGAAATTTAAACCTCTTAGAGGTAACCTGCCCCTTCTTATGATTCAATAATATGACAAAGAATAACACATCTTTAAAGGTTACTGAAATAGCCTAATTCATATGTTTTAGGACTGCTGTAACAGTGGGTGATTTTTACTGTATTACGCTAAAACCTAAATAATGTTAAGGTTCCAGTACTTTAATGCCATCATAAAAAGGTCTATCTGAAGCAAATTGTCCTGCTCTAATGGGAGTTGCAATGGGTCACACAAGAGTGCATAAACTACTGGTAGTTGCAAATTCCTGATTCTGATAGTGCCAAATATAGGTATGAAATGGTGCATAAGAATGCATCCCTCGTTCCCATGGGTCCATGAGGCAACTTTCCCACCTTGTCCCAATGTCATTATGTTGCACTAAAAGCAAGAATGTGATTTGCCTAGTTAGAAACCTCTGCTTGGTGCAGTGCATCCTGGATATCATTGAAAAATGGAAACAATCCACAAATGTGAGGCTGGTTGAAAACTTGAGAGTATGAATAGTGGCTTTATGTTTTCTCACTGAGCTGGAGTGCTGCATGCACACTGGTGGCATGGGAGTAAACTAGCATGGAAGGACAGGTAAACATCACTCTGGCCCTGCCTCACAGCTCTTCAGTCAGCAAGTGGTGTAGCCTCCTGTTTTGTCACCCTATTTTTGTCCAGGTACCTTAGCAGATACATCAGGAGCAATATTATTTTAAACCAATGACAACACACCTGAGCTGCTGCTTTCTCAATGGTAATAGAAGATTAGAAAGCTGGAATAATCTTGGACTCGTGCGTAGATAAACACACAGTAAATTGTTTTATACTGAGTCAGACCATTGGTCTATCTAGATGTGAATGATGTACGCCAGGTGCAAGCAGAAGGTAGAACCAGGACCAGTAGTAGATTTGGGTGAGTTCCAGTAGACCAGCGAGGATTTCTGACTCCTAATTATTTAATAATGCAGCAACAAATAGGCTCCACCTCCCCCAAAATGAAGGTCACTCCATCAAAGAAAGCTTGGGACGTGGGAACCAGAATTGAATTTATGCATGGAATGATTGTGTGGCACATTCTGGTACTGTAAACGAATTCCTAGGCTTAGTGTATGCTCAGATGCACCCTGTTACTTCATTGTATGTCTGCCTTGCATAGCCAGTCTCTTGCCCTCCTAGAAATAAAGTTATGAAGCCAAATCCCCAGGTACCCTTCAAAGCAATTTCTGTGGAATGAGCCAGCCTGGCTGCTCCCACCTGTAAGTGGCTTTAGCCAATGAGGGAAATTAGATACTGTATTTTTCGCTCTATAAGACGCACCCGACCATAAGATGCACCTAGTTTTAGAGGAGAACAAGAAAAAAAATATTCTCGCTCTCTGCACAGTGCCTCTCCAGCAAAACAGGAGGAGAAACGGAAGGGGCTCCGTTTCTCCTCCTGCTTTGTTGAAGGGACGCTGCGCAGCTCTCCCTCTCTGCACAGCGCCTCTCCAGCAAAACGGGAGGAGAAATGGAAGGGGCTCCGTTTCTCTTCCCGCTTTGCTGAAGGGGCACTGTGCAGCTTTCCCTCTCTGCGCAGCTTTGCTGAAGAGGTGCTGCGCAGAGAGGGAAAGCTGCACAGCGCCTCTCTAGCGAAGCGAAGTCAGAACAGCAAGAGGGATGGCTGCGGTGCGAAAGCAGCGATCCCTCTTGCTGTTCTGGCTTCTGGGATAGCCGTGCCAAGCCTCTTCAGGGCAGGGGGAGTGTTCCATAAGCTCCATAAGACGCACACACATTTCCCCTTACTTTTTAGGAGAGGAGAAGTGCGTCTTATAGAGCGAAAAATACGATAAGTATCATTGTGTTTAATGGGGTGGCCTACACTTTGGTTTAGGATTGGCACTGAGGAAAAACTAGGATATTGCGCCTTTAACAGCTGTGTGGCAGACAGAAGTTCAACATGCTCAGCCTTTTCTAGTACAGTGGTACCTCGGGTTAAGTACTTAATTCGTTCCGGAGGTCTGTTCTTAACGTGAAACTGTTCTTTTTCCGTGCATAATTTTTATTAATTTGTAAAAATCAAAATACAAATCAAATTATATCAATACTCTTGTTTTTTACAGAGAAAATAAAAAGGACTTCCTTCTGCCATTCCACGAATCGTCCATAATAACAAAAAAATAAATAAATCCGCATTCCTTTGTATGTAGTGCCATAAGTCACTCTCATTCTTCCTTTTTCCATAGGCATTACCCTTTGCTTCTACAGAGCACCTTTGAAACCCACTAGTGTTATCTGTTCATCAGTTAAGCTTTTCAGATATTCCGTAAAACTTTCCCAATCTTTGACAAACCTCTGATCTTTTTTATATCTAACTTTTCCTGACATCCTGTCCATCTCCACATAATCTAGTAGTTTGGCTCTCCATTCCTCTATAGTCGGCAAACTCTCTTGTTTCCAGTTTTTGGCTATCAACACCCTTGCTGCCGTTATAGCATATTGGAACAGTTTGCAGTCCTTCTTTTTTATCTCCTTTCCTACCAAACCTAGTAAGAACGCCTCTGGTCTTTTAGCAAAAGTATATCTTAACATTTTCTTTATTTCATTGTGTATGCTTTCCCAGAACTCTTTGACCTTTTGGCATTCCCACCACATGTGGTAGAAAGTCCCTTCCCTTTCTTTGCACTTCCAACATTTGTTGCAAGATCCGTACATTCTGGCTAATTTTACCGGGGTCAGATACCAGCGGTAGAACATTTTCATTAAGTTCTCTTTTAGTGACACACAGGCCGTGAAATTGAGGTGATGTTTCCAAAGTTTTTCCCACTCTTCAAAATAAATGTTACGGCCAAAATCTTTAGCCCAGTGTGTCATTACCGCCTTAACCTCCTCGTCACCTAAATTCCAATCTAATAGTTGTTTATACATTTTGGATAAAGTTTTTATGTTATTCTCCAAAATCTCAGATTGGAATCTGGACTTTTTGTCAGCATATCCTTTGCCTTTAACGTCTTTCTTAAACATATCGTTTATCTGATGATAATGTAGCCAGTCATATACTTGGGATTTGACCTGCTCAAACGGCCTCATTTTCCACTTTCCTTCCGCCTTCATTAGGAGTTGTTCGTAAGTTGCCCAATTGGCTCTCATGTTGGTCTTTTTAACCGACATAACCTCTAATGGAGACAGCCATTGGGGTGTTTTGGGTTCTAACACATCCTTATATCTTTCCCAAACCTCTATCAGGGGACCTCTAAATATATGATTCCCGAATCCCTTATGTCCTTTCTTCCTCCCATGCCACAGATAGGCATGCCACCCTGATCTATTGTCGTGGCCCTCTAGGTCTAACACTTCCGTATCTTCCAGTTTTATCCATGTTTTGACCCAGCATAAGCAGGATGCCTCGTAATATAATTTTAGGTCTGGGAGAGCGAAGCCTCCCCTCTCTTTTATATCCGTTAATAATTTAAATTTTACTCTCGGCTTCCTCCCCTGCCAGATGTATCTAGAAATTTCTTTGTGCCAGGTTTTAAATATCTTTATATCTTTAATGATCGGGATATTTTGAAAAAGAAATAGGATTCTTGGCAGTACCGACATTTTAATTGTAGCTATTCTTCCCCAGAATAGCAATTTGAGCCGACCCCACGTTTCTATATCCTTCTTGACCCCTTTCCATACAGTTTCATAGTTGTTTTTAAATAAGTCTATATTTTTTGGTGTTATCCATACCCCTAAATATTTCAGCTTTTTTGTCACTTCTATTTCTGCTTCTCTTTGTAATTCCTCCAATTTGTCTAATTGCATATTCTTAGCTATTATTTTTGTTTTCCTTTTGTTTAATTTGAAGCCCGCTACTTCCCCAAATTGGTCAAATTCTCTAAGTGCCTCTTTTATTGAATCCAGTGGGTCTTCCATTGTTACAACCAGATCGTCTGCGAAGACTTTAGTTTTGTGTTCGTGATGGCCGACCCTGATTCCTTTTATTCCTTTATTATCTCTGATGGAGTTTAGTAGTACTTCTAATATCGTTATAAATAACAGTGGGGACAGTGGGCATCCCTGTCTTGTTCCTTTAGTTACTGTTATTTCTTCTGTCTCCACATTGTTTATCAACAGTTTTGCCCTTTGTTCCGTGTAGATTGCTTTTATCCCGTTGTAAAATTCAGTACCTACTTCCATGTGTTCCAGTTGTCTCAGCAAAAATTCCCAGTTTACGTTGTCAAACGCCTTCTCAGCGTCCACGAATAACAATATGCCTTGTTTGTCGCATCTTTCTGTTAAATATTCTATTATATTAATAATGTTTCTTATATTATCTTTCATTTGCCTACCCGGCAGAAAGCCGGCTTGGTCTCTGTGGATATTTTTTACTAAGATGGCCTTGTATCTTCTTGCAAGGACTCCCGCGAAGATCTTATAATCTATATTTAATAGGGAAATAGGTCTGTAATTTTTAATTTGTTCTAAATCTGAATCTTGTTTTGGGATTAATGTAATCAGCGCCTCCTTCCACGTCTCCGGTATTTCTCTTTCATTAAGAATGTTGTTCATTACTTCTTGTAGTGGAGTCAGTAGAACCGGTGCCATTTCTTTATAATATCTACTACTAAACCCATCTGGGCCTGGGGCTTTCCCGTTTTTTAAATCTGTTATTATTGCTTTGATTTCCTCTATCTCAATTGGGGCATTTAATTTCTCTTTATCTGCTGGGGGGATCTTATTGATGTTCTTAATCGTTAAATATCTCTCTATTTTTCTGGTCCTATTCTTTCCAGTATTTCTAAAGAGCTCTCCATAGAAATCCAAAAAAGCTCTCCTTATTTCCTTAGGTTTGTTTATCTCTTCTCCTTCCACCACTATCCTGTTTATCGTATTCTGTTCCTTCCTTTTTTTCAGTTGCCAGGATAGTAGCTTTCCCGTTTTGTTGGCATGTTCGAAACTCCTCTGTCTCAGTCTTTTGATTTTCCATTCTATCTCTCTATTTACCAGCATTGTGTATTGTGATTGTAAAATTTTTATGTTCTCTTTTATTTTCTTATTTTTTGGGTTTTGAGTTAATTTCTGCTCATTCTCTGCTAGTTGTTGTATAATTTCTTTTTTCCCTTTTTCTCTCTTTTTATTCTTGATTGCGCTCTGCTGGATAAAAAAACCCCGCATCACCGCCTTACCCGCGTCCCACACCACCTTCAATTTTGTGTTGTTGTCTAAATTGTCCTCAAAATATTCTTTTAATCTGGTTTGGGCTTTTTCTACTACCTCTTGGTCGTCCAATAAGTAATCTTTAAGTTTCCATCTATTTGATCTGCTTTCCTGCCCTCTTAGTTCCATAATTAATGGATTGTGGTCTGAAATTGTTCTAACCTGAATCTCCACCCGTACCGCTCTAGTAGTTATCTCTTTCGAAATCCACATCTGATCCAATCTTGATGATGAATCATTGGGTTCCGAGTGGTAGGTATATTGTTTTTCCATGGGATGATTGAATCTCCAAATGTCTACCAAATTGCAATTTTGGATAAGGGAAAAAAACGCTCTAGGTAACTTCCCTTCTCTACCCTTTGTGTCCCTCAATCTGTCCATTTCTAACGACGTCACTCCGTTCATGTCTCCCAATAGTATAATTTTCTCATCGGCATAGTCATACAACTTTTCTTCCAATCTCCCATAGAACTCTGACTTGTTATCATTGGGAGCATATATTCCCACTATTATTATCTTTTCTCCCTGCCAATTTATTTTTACTGCTATTATCCTTCCTTCCTCGTCTTTAAATAACTGTTTCGCTTCAATTTGTTTTTTTATATAAATCACCACCCCCCTTTTTTTCTTCTGGTCTGAGGATACAAACTCGTTCCCCAATCTTTGATTAATCAGAATCCTTTTGTGCTTTCTCGCAATATGTGTCTCTTGGAGACAGATAACATCCAGACTTTCCTTCTTCAAGATATGTTCAATTCGATTCCTCTTTCCCCTGTCATTCATCCCATTAACATTCCAACTGTATACCTTTAACACCATTGTGATTTAATTTGTAGGGAGAAAAAAGAAAAGTGAACAGCTATAATTTCCTTTTGACCTTCCTCTTACGCTTCCTCCCCCGTCCCTCCCCCCTCTCCCTCCTCCCCCCCCGAACTTCCCGTCTCCCCCTCCAGAACTCCTTCCGATCCTATTCCCCCGTCTTTACCCTTTTCCTTTTGTGGTTTAAGTTCTTTGTATTTCCTTAAGAATTTATCTGTTTCTCCTGGATATAATTATACTGTTGGGTGTAGTTAATATCTGATAAAACAAAGAATGTCAAACACAGGGAAAAGACCAGAAGGGGGAACACCAGTGGACAGAAAGGGATCAAAGCAGGAAGGGGAGTTTAGGGCAGAGATATTAAGAATGTTTGCGGAGATAAGGGAGAGTGAGAAAAATGTAGAATGTAAGCTAGAACAAGTAGAGCACAGAATTGGGGAGGTAGATAAGAAGTTAGACGAAACAGTTAATGAACTAAAGAGTCAACTCAAAGAGGTATTCAGGAGGACACAGTCAGTGGAGGAAGGGATGAAAAAGACCAGAGCAGAACTAAAGGAAGTAAGACGTGAGGAGGAGAAAATTAAAGCTGAGATACTGGATTTGAACAAGAGCCAAGAGGATATGAAAGATTGGATTGCTTTGAATGAACTCAGACAGAGGGAGGCTAACCTTAGGATGAGAGGTATACCTGAAGTTCAGGGAGAAAACATAAAAGAGAAATTAATAACAGAATTAGCCCTTTGGTTGGAAACATCACCAGAAGAGGTAGAAAGGGCAGTGCAATCGGCTTTCAGACTAAAAACTAAGCCTCCAGGGAACAAAAAATTTGTAGGAGACTGCCTGATAATATTCAAAGACAGGGAAATAAGAAACAGAATTCTCTCTAAAAACAGAGAGAAAAGGTTAAACATTGAAGGAAACAACATAATAATTTTTAAAGACATTCCTGTCAGGCTTTTAAAACGTAGAGATTCCTACAAAGAATTGGTACAGATACTTAAAAGAAATAACATTGTGTTCAAATGGGAGTTTCCTGAAGGCATTTCCTTTACATATAGGAGCAAGAGACAAAAACGTGAAACTGTTCTTAATCTGAAACACCACTTTAGCTAATGGGGCCTCCTGCTGCTGCCGCTGCGCCGCCGGAGCACAATTTCTGTTCTCATCCTGAAGCAAAGTTCTTAACCCGAGGTAATATTTCTGGGTTAGCGGAGTGTGTAACCTGAAGCGTATGTAACCTGAAGCATATGTAACCCGAGATACCACTGTATAGAAATAGAGTTATGGGAAATGCTTCACCATGACAGTACTGTCTAATTTTGTGTTATGCCAGATTCACATGACAACTGTGTTATATTACACCATACCCCAATGGCAGCCATTTTGTGACAGCACACTCTCAAAATTCGAAATGTTCCTAGTGGTTTAAAAATGGCGACCTTTGTTCTGCCAGATAGATAAAACTCCAGGTAGATAGAACTCCAAACAGATAGAATCATCCCCCCCCCCCGCAAAAAAATAATGCCACAGGTACTAAGCCTTGCAAAGGAAAAGGCAGTAGGGGCTTTATTAAGTATTTATTCCTGAACTTTGATTAGTAACCATTGCTGATTTAGCCTTTTTTAAGTGTGTGAGATGACTGGCGATTGCTGCCACTTTTCTCCCTGCTACATTTAAGAGATTAGGTTGTGACAGAATGCCTGATTCAAGGCCGCTAGTAAGTTTTACGAATAAGCAGAGTTTGGGACTCTTTGCTCTGACCTCTGAGCCATACTGGTCCGTATTATTTGGACCTCTTATAGACATCCTCATCTTTTGGTGATCATTCTCATGCTTTCCAAGGTGAGTATTCCAATATTGGCTTTCCACAGCTCGTTGGCCCACTGGTCACAAGAAAACAAGGATATGTGTACCGCAATTTTATAACAGCCACTATCTCAAGGAAAACACCCATCTATGGTTGTCTTCCTTTTGTGACACATCTCTTATTTCTGTAGCCTTCAATGTCATTTTGCCTCTTGCGGCACCTTCTAAGTCTATAATAGGAATTTTAGTTAATTTAAAAAGATTTCCTCATGCTAATTGAACAAAATAACTGTGCTCCCTGTGTAAAATCTGTGGACAAACTGGCGATCTTTTAATTCTGGCCTTCAGCAGGCATGTGACCTTTCGGTTTTATCTCCCCCCCCCTCCATCCCTCTCTGCCTGCCCCCCCACCTTAGTATATTGCAGTCAGAGAGGAAGTTAAACCTAGGTTTGACAGGTAGAGTTTTTTATTTCCCTTGACAGTGCACCTCTTGACCTCTATCTTCTTGCCAATGATTTTTTAAATCCTAAATGATTTGGGAATAATTGCTCCTCCTTTAGTGATTATTGCCCTTCACCGATAGTAAATCTGTGAAATCCCAGGGGGCTGGAGTACATTTTTGTATGCGTATGCCACAAGCTGGCCTGGATAGGCACTGCTGCTCATGTGCAGCTGCACTTTCAATGTGGATGGTCTTCTCGCATGAAAACTTCTCTTTAGAGACAGAGAGGAATACTTCACCAGTAATCAAATGCCCCAGTTAATTGCAGCAAGGGATTTGATCCTTTTTAGGCCCCTCATTTTGCAGGCATCTTCCTTGGAGCTTTATAAACCACTGGAAAACTGTGTTTCCTTAAACATTTGATAGCAAACAGAACAACTGCCTAGGCATAGGCTCCTGGTTTAGTGGAAGGGAACTTGGCCCTGACCTGGAGCTGAGCAAGTCACGCAATTGTTTCCAAAATCCATTAAATTGGAAATTTCCATTTTGAAACAACAACCACATTTGAACACTCAGTTGTTAAATCAAGATTCCTACTTATGCTACTGAATTATGCAGCTTTCCATGAAATCTGCATAAAAATTGTAGTGGAGACAAGAACACCAACAGCTGCTGCCACTTCATTCTTGCCTACTGCTGTTGGTTCCAGTTGCTGCTTAATTACTTTGATCCCTACTAGTAAGAAGCAATTATAAAAATAGGATTGTGTGATCATAGGTATCCAACTCCCCAGCTGAGCAATGAGTTCTGGAGCCAATGTAAAATGCAACCAACTGGGATCTGGACCCCATTTAGCTTACTGAATCCTCATTTGGGGACTTTAGTTGCATGCAGCTAGGCCTGGAATCAGATCCATTGCCCCTAACTTTCACATAAATGCCAAATAATACGCTATTATGAGTTTGTGGGTGCCAGACCACTCCAATTAATCCCTGGACCTAGCAAGTGTTAGAATATAATCACAGCTTGGGGTGTTAAGATGGTGCCAGACCTCTTTAATTCCTGGATCCAGCAATTATTAAAATCTACCGGTAATCAAGCCAAGATAGCTTCCTGCGAGGTGATAGCTTGGGTCAGGCTTCCTCAACCTCGGCCCTCCATTTGTTTTTGGCCTACAACTCCCATGATCCCTAGCTTGCAGCACCAGTGGTCAGGGATGATGGGAATTGTAGCCTGGATAATGAGCCATTAAGGGGAGGATTAAGGGGCTCAGTGCGAGGTGGCAGATGGGTGGGACCCCCTCCCTCAATAGATAAAGCCAGAGTTTAGAGAGTTGAGAGTTGTGGTGTGACCTAGAAGTAAAGGAGCAAGGCGCAGAGAGAGTCAAGAGCACAATATTTGATTTCTGTTTGAATCCAAGGCTATGGCTTTGGGAGAAGCAATACCCTTTTGCGGTGTTGATGCTGTGAACCCTTTCATCATAGGTTCAGGTTATATATATGTGTAAATAAACCATATATCATAAAGATGCCACAGTCTCCGCTGTGCCTCATTTCCAAGAGGAAACAGGAACCCTGGGTTGGAACCTCTGGAATCTCGTACCGCTTAGAGATTAGGGTAGCATGCAACAATACAATATTTTATCCTTTCACATAAATAATATACAATCTTTTGTCCTTTACCATAAAAGGTAACAATTGCATTTGAATAATAGTTGCATTTATTTGTTGGGGGCGTGGGGGGGGGGGAATCATGCCTGTCTCAATGGTCTTCAATTCACAAATAGCTGGTGAGGCAATGCCCCTTCTTTATGATAGAACTGACAGCAGATCATGGTACTTGTTCTATCAAAGTAAAATTCCATTTGGTATGACTGGAATGCAGGGCTTGAAAGAAAACGAGCATTAAAAATGCAATGTTTGTGTCAGTAAGTTGAATTGTCTCCTCACCTTTCTACATGACATAATTCCAGAAAATCTGATACTGGCTCCTAATCATTTGTAATATATTCTCAATCTGTTTTAGAATAGGTATATTTTGAGGAAGCCAGCATAGTGATCACCTGCTGTGATGGTAGCGTTTTGATATGGCAGTGATCAGTGTTTCCCCCCAGGAGGTACTCAAGGGCACACAGTACCGACGCCTCTTTTTGTTGTTAAAAAGTGTGGCACTTACTGTAACAACTTCATTGTGAGTACCTGCACCTATTTTTCTAGAAAAAAAGCACTGGATGTGATGGAAGGAGACCCGGATGACATGTCAGCTTAGAATGAAAACAGAACAGCTGGAACAGCCACTGATGCAACTGATTCTATGCATTATCGAATTGGGCAGGGGCAGGACACAGAGAGCTGGATTAGGGACAGCTCATCTATGCATACGAAGGCATTTTGATCATCATGCAGTTAGCAACTGGCTCTTATGATAGCATGACAAATCTGCCTGCTCTGTCTCACACATGATGCAACTGTAGCTGTACTTCATCCACTGCTGTGCAGATGTTTTCAAGGGAGAAGTGTTCAGTATTGTTTTTCACATAAAATGAAACCTGCTAAACTTGAATATCATGATCAGAGGAAATCTTCAGCAAACAGTTTGATGGGCTTTGCAAAATCTAGAGTGACATTTTCCCCACCCCCTTAACATTTAGTTATATTTTAAAAAACAAATAACAGGAACCATCACCAAGAGAGACACTGCCAGTCATAATACATTTTCTGTTCCCCTAAAGCCCACCACTCTGTAACTAACTCCGCAACCAACTCAGCAATATGCAATTAATTGTCATTGCATAGTGAGCAATATTTCTCTATTAGGTAGCAATGGAAAGCACGCAGTACTATTGGTATAGATAGATCTAGGCCGACAGGCTGTGGTTACAATGAAATAAAGCTGTGCCATTTAACCACTTAGTAATTGAAAGATACGATGGGAACGTCTTGAAATGTTAGCATACCATTGCATTGTCTCAAAAGCATGTTGACTTCTCTGATGGTTTTCAAATTGCCTGGATGTATAGTGCTTGCCCCATAGGTAGAGGATGAATTATATTCAAGGTGAGCTGACTTTTAATCAATACGGTGACAATATTATCTTGTTTAATTTGTATGATGGCTGTATTAAACATCAAATCAAGCAGTTTATTATGTCAAGGAAGATGAAGTATGACAGGAATCAAATGCACTTGACACCACTTTTGTCTGTATTTCATTGCTGTGACAGGCCATCATGATTGGGGATGATATTGTAAATGATGTTGGAGGTGCCCAGCATTGCGGTATGAGAGCTCTACAAGTACGGACTGGAAAGTACAGGTCAGTGCACATTAAATATGCATTACATTCTATGCAGATTATCATGGAAACACAGGATATAACAGTGGCTTGTGATTTACATTCTCTGACTCAATCCCTGTCTTTATGAAGCTATGGTATGCTTTTAATGCATGGATTTATAATAGGAGAAGAAATAGGTCATTTTGTGAAATAGGATGTTGAAATGCATCATCTGCCAGGTCTCATTTTGGATTGGAGTTTGCACAAAGTCCCACATTGAGCCATGTACCATCTTAATACTTTAGAACACAAACATCTACAGCCAAAATCTCTTTTGACTGTAAAGGTTTTTCAACATCCATTTGAAAGAAAGGAACGTGACAATATTGGAAGCTGCTTTAGGCTGAGTTAAACCATTGGTCCTTCTGCATTGATTGGCAGTGGGTTGCTAGGGTATCATGCTGGGTTATCTCCTAACCCTACCTGGAGATTCTGGGAATTGAACCTGGAACCTGTTGCATGCAAAGTATATCCTTGACCACTGATTCTGTTCTGCAAATGCTGCTTCCTTATCTTCCTGAAAACATGGAGTTAAGAGCCTTCAGTTTTTCATCTAACATGTTTTGTCCTACATTACTGGTCAAAACCCAGATTCCACAGCTATAACATCACACTTTTCAGCTGGGAACCATCTAATTCATACTACAAATATGTAGAGATTGTAAATTTTTTTTGAAAATAAAGTGTGATATGTGAGATTCTGGGTATGAACTTTGTTTGCCTTCATCAAAAGTGATAACAGCTTACTCAAGACAATTTATAGCTGGCTGCTTTTCAGTCCTTGTTCCCTATTATTTCCTATGAAAACCTAAACAATTCAACCAAATTCTAACTGCTTCTGTGCAGAGGCCACCCACATTTCACCTATACAGTTCTACAATAATGATGAATGTGATCTAAGGGAAGCCATCAGATTGTGATAGGACAAGCGTTAGATTCCTTCTTCCTCTCAAAGTGTCATTAATGACATGAAAAACACACTGTCATTGTGTTTAACATTGTAGCCCTGCACTTTGGAATACTGCTAGCTCTTCTCTGTGGCAAGTTAAGAAGTCCCTGCCCTGACTTCCCAAGCAGATTGGAAAGTAAAAACACCTTCGCACTACAGTTCCTTGCATTTTTGAAGGGCTGTAGCTCAGTGGTAGATTATCTGCCTTGGATGCAGAAGGTCCCAGGTTCAATCCCCAACATTTCCTGGTAGGGCTGAACCCCTGGGGAGCCACTGCCAGCCAGTGTAGACGGTACTGAGCTAGATGGACCATTGAGGTCTGAAAAAGCCAGCTTCATACCCATCTATGTACTTTAGTGCTTAAGTGTGCTAACATTGGGCTTTGTGCATCCGTACAATGGCTAGGTACAAGGGACCTAGTGCAGAGCTTTGCATGTACATTGGACTCTTAAGACCTTTTGTGCAAATTGTATCTCCTTTCACCACTTGGCAAGCAGCTCTGTGATGCAAGGTAGTATTCAAAGCAACAGGAGAAGATGCCATTGAGACTAACAGAAAGGAGGCCCAGGTGTGTATGTGGAAGTGTCTTTGCAAATCTAAGAAATGCTCTGAATCTCAGATAATGTGTAAAAGGAGACATGGGGAATAGTTGTTTTTAAGAGTGACAATACATAAAAAGCCCTATAAAGAATCCCTAGGGACTTTAGAATATAACATAAAGGAAAGCATAGAGGGAAATGAAACGCAAGAAACTCATTTTGATGGTTTACACTATTTGAAATCCCAGCTGATATATTTTGTGTTGCTTTCACTGTTTTAAGAGTATGATTGCTCACAGAATGTGCGTTTCAGATAGAGATGAGTGTACTACATCCTAGTGCCCTTAGATGGTGCCATTAGTACATTTACTGCAGCTTTGACCAACGTTCTTCCCTAGAGGCTCTAAGCAGCAGTTGCCAAATCACAGTAAAACTTGAAAGCTTTGTTAACAGCTGCCAGTACAATGGCATTTTCCAGGTACCTCACTGATCAAAGGTTTCCAACTTTCTAAGCTGTCAGGTAAGTTTGTCCCATGAAATTCTTTACAAATCCATGCTTGGATTGCCTGAAAAGCTTTCCTTCCATTTCTTACAAAAGATTGGTGAATGAGCTGATCAAAGCACACACACAGGCCCAAACCTGGTTGAAAACAATGTACAGATTGAAACATCACATCCCACCAGCCCAGCCCAGCCAGCATGTAAATGGAAAGCAGTTCTTCTTTAGGTTGGAATGTGCGGCTTATTTTAAGCAAAAGTATAATTTGTCAACAGATATGAAGACCCATGCTTTTTTGACAGCTAGGTGTTCATAGTATGGAACGTACTGCCACGGCTACAAGAATGGCCATGTATGGCCATGAAGCTTTTTTCAAAGAGGAGGACTGGGGAAGTTCTGAGTGTTTCATTTGGCCTGCAACTCTTAATGGATTCATTCTATTAACCTTACACTTCTAAATCTAAAATGTCTTGTAGACTATGCTGTAGTGGCCTGCCCCTATGAGGTATGTAACAGTTACCTCTGTGCAAGAGTGATGCCAAGATCCTTCCCATCAATTATGCCGTTCATATTACTATTCCAATATTTTGTTACGTGAGAACCCATTACAGTAAGAGGGTAAAACTACCCGGTGGCATTTGCAACTGTCTTCCCAAATTGGGAAGGGCTGCACAATGGATTGGGTGTGTCGTTTTGTGCAGGTGAGGAGTCTCTGGTTTCTTATTTGCAGGTATTGTAATTGAAATATTAAATCCTGGTTGAACCGAGGCTCTTTTCTTGGCTAGCATCACTTTGGTTGAGCACAGTTGTTGAGGTTCACAAGATACCAAGAGGTTGTAAAATGTTCAGCTGTTTTTGGCAGATGTGAGGAGGAGACTCACAGTACTGTTTGGAGCGCAACAGATTGAAATACTCAAGCAGGCTGAATCAAATAGCACCAGGGGGTGGAAGGAGACCAACCTAGTCACATAGGCTTGACGTGTTCTGCCAGGAGTCTTAAGTTTTCCCTTGGCATTCATTCCCCTACATGCTAGGTGACTGTGGACAGAAGGCGGCCGTGTTTTCCCTCCAGCTTATAAAACAGAACCATTCTGTTCAGGAGAGTGGAAACAAAATGAGTAGGCTGTCCTGTGTTATTCTCACCCTGATCTTGATCTTGATTTAAGCACTTCCTGGCTAGCATACAACATAGGAGTATAAATTGTTGGGTTTTGTTTTAAATGTGTTCTTGCTCTCAATGACAGTTCTGTAATATCTGGTCAAGAAAACACTATTTTGAAGAGCCTGGGGTTTTCACATCATGGTACAAATTGACAAATCAGTTTTATCGCAATAATGTAGAAGTTAAATTTGCTGGTTTTAATGGTTGCTTTCATTCTGAGAGTAGCTACAACAGCTGGTTATCCGTTAAAACCTCATGGTACTTGTACAGAAATAATGGGGGGAAAGCTTCAGAGACGACTATCCAGTGGGATGATGCTAGTTTACAAAATGAAGAACTACTTCTGGAATTTTTGTTTATAATAGAGATTTAAATTCCACTTTAAAAATTCATTTAAAATCCATTCAAAATCCACTTTAATCCCCTTTTTCCTACTAGCACCAAACTTAAGGCGGCATACATGTGACTCTTAGTATTAATGGACTGGGCCTATCAAGGGCCTATCAACACTATGTATTATCTGGACTTCCTTAAGCTTTTATGTAATTGCCTGTGGATATTTAGCAATTTCTTAGAACTCAGGTAGATTGCTTAATTACATGGTTAACTGTTATGAAGGCTGGGCATTATTGCATATTCTAAAAGATAGTGTAAATTCTTTTAAGGAAAACTCGGGGGTTCTTTGGTTCGTGTCACTCACTTATTGTTGAGTTCTGTGTGGACTTGCGAGACTAGGCAAATTTCGAGAGCCACTTTAGTTTATTCAGGTTGCCTGTCAAGCCAATTTATATTTCTCCTTTCCCTGCCAATGCATTATTCATGAAGCAATGTGGGTGACTGGGCTGAATCCCTGAAAAGAAAGGCATTCTGTGCAGGCCTCTCCAAAATTTCCTACAGAGTGTCTGTGCTCTCCTGCACAGTATAATCTGTGAGGACAAACCTGCCTCCATTTTGAAGACAAGCAACACGTAGCTGAATTTCTGCATTTGGTCCCAACATTCTGTCTCCTGTTCTCTCTGCTGCGAGTTTTAGAACAGGGTGGGATAAGCGTTTTTTTGTCTGTGCTAATCCCAACCTTGCAGTAGCAAAACCCTTCTGTAGAATAGCCATGGTAGTTACCCAAACATTTCAGTGTTTTCTTCTGCTCACATGGCTTGCGGTATGATCAATTATTTGCTAGCTCATCACTTAGAAGCCCCACTGAATATCATTCAAAAAGTAACAGAGAGTAGTGTCTTAAAGAAGCTGGTGGGGCTGCTGAAATGTGCTTCACAAGCATTAGCATTGGAGACAGCTGTGCAATTGTGGTTTCACTAGTGATTTCCTTCCTTTAGACTGTGGTTCCTCCTTCTGGTTTGCATGCTTCATGTGGAAACTGCCGTAGCTTTTCCTGGACACCATGCAGAGAGAGGCTAAAAATTAGATCTGTTTGTTCTGTGATTAAATCAAAGTAAAAGCATTATATCCTGGCAATGAAATAGTTGAATTAGTATCTCCAACCAACTCCATTTAAATTAGAAATGTTTAACTAGTGTTTTTACCCAAGGCTGTAGTAACTGCATACCAGACCCTTGGAACATCTCTTGACATAAGATGCAATAGTGTGGTCCAGAATAACGAAGATGGCTTCTCTACAGTAGCCTAGTTCCAGTGGGCCTTCTTATTGCCTCCTTGAACCCAGAAGTATTGCACAATGACTTGATCTCTCAGCAGCCTTCATTACTGTTGACCAGGCTTCCTCAACCTCAGCCCTTCAGATGTTTTGAGACTACAGTTCCCATCATCCCTGACCACTGGTCCTGCTAGCTAGGGATCATGGGAGTTGTAGGCCAAAAACATCTCGAGGGCCAAGGTTGAGGAAGCCTGCTGTTGACCAAAGTATCCTCCTGAAGAGGCTCTGTGGTTTGGAAGACCATATTACAGTGTTTCCACTCCTATCTGCAGGACCACTACCTGAGAATAGTATTGGGGGGCTTCTGCTGGACCTCTTGGCTGGATGAGAGCCAATAAACTGAGACTGAATCATGGTAAAATAGAGGTGCTGGTGGTTGGTGGCAACCTTGACCTGTACTTTGGAAGGCAGCACTCTCTCAGGAAGAAGAGGGTTCATAGCTTGTGGGTGCTCCTGAAGCCAACACCAGCTTGTTTGACAGCTGTGACCATTTATAGACTGGGTGAACCTGGCCATGGATATCGAAACACAATCCACAAAATTACCCTTTGAAGCTCTAAATGGCTTGGGGCCAGGTACCTTAAGGACCACAGCTCTTCCACGTGTACCTGGCCACAGGCGCCAAGTTGCCCCCAAGATTGAGGGGCCCTGATGTGTGTTGCCCATGTGTGCGACGTCACAACGTCTGGAGAAGGCAGAGTTTTCTGGAGGAGCCAGCCACTGAAGCTGCGCTGCACTCTGCTCTGCGCTTGGCCTCCTCCACCCCCTCAACATTGAGGGGGCTCGGCCCCCTTCTAACAAATATTGAGAGGGCCGAAGGCACCTCATTCCCCTTGAACTGGTGTACCTGCACCTGCCTAATATACAATCTTCCTCATTGGCTGTTCTTCCGGTTTCGTCATCATTGGAGGTAAGACAGCTGATGACTGGAGAATAGGCTTTTCAGTTGTAGCATGCTGATTTTGGAATCTTCTCCAAGGAGATGCACCTAGCTCTGAGTTGTGCTTTCTTTTTGGCAGTAAGTGAAAATCGTTTTATTTGCCCAAGCCTTTTAGAGCTGTGACGGGGAACATGTGGCCTTCCAGATATTGTTGGACTCTGGCTCCCATCAGCCCCAGTCAGCATGGTCAATGGTGAAGGCAATTGGGAACTGTAGTGCAGCAACATCTAGAGGACCACAGGTTTCCCACCCATCTTGGAGTTTGTTTTCCCTACTGCAACTAAACTATTCAGGTTTTATTGTCTTATTGATATTGTCTCTGCTGATTTTTATCGGCTTTATGTAAGCCGCTCTGGGAGCCATGCCAGCTGGAGCAGTGTAAGAATACTTAAAATAAATAACTATTTGAAAAGCCCTCCAGCTACACATTGTTATAGCCCTAAATGCTTTAAGTGCTCTAAATCTATTCAGCTAGCAGACTTGCTACTGCATGGACCCTACTGGGGTGACCATGTGTCTGCAGCTGGCTACCCTTGACTAGGGAGAAGACATAATATTACTTCTTGGGTCTAAACTACATTTTCTGTAAACTGCCCAGAGGACTTTGGGTCATGGGCAAACTAGAAATGACAATGAATGAATGAGTATATAGATTATATTAGGTAGTGACTCAGTATTCCTATTTAGTTCTCAGTGTGTTCAGTATTAAATTATTCCATGGCTTCTTTTGTGGTAGTCGTCGTCAGATCTCTCTGAACTCAGTTTTCCTTTCGCCACTGAGTAGTCTGAACAATGGTATTTACTTTACTCTTGTGTGAAGTTGACTTGTTTCCAACCGGTACATGATGCAAAGTGTTTCTTCTTTTACTGAACATAATGCCTCCATTTGCAAGGGAGGGGCGACTCTGTCCCATGCTTTTCTGAATTCAAACCCTCATTTATCCCTTGAAATGCAGTTTATGGACAGTGGGACCTTCAAGGGCTTCTCATCATCACGTGGACTGCCTGAACACAGAGCTAGGCGAAGCTGCTGCTCTGAGCTTTCTGTAACCTGTTACAAAGTGAACCTTTGTTCACACTGTGAAAGACTTTTTGCAGTTGAATAACATTAGCTTCTGCTAAACCATTGGCTGCAGGGGACTGAATTCAGGCCTAAAAATAGGGGAATGTTTAAAGAGTCTGTCCAACTCAGAAGTGAAGAATGTGCAGTTGTAACTAAGCTTGACATCTGCCTGAAGATTACATCATCTGGAGGGGGAAGGGAAAGCTTTCAAAATCAAACTTTTCTGAAAAGTGCTAAACAGCTGTGTCAGCTGATAATCATGCAATGTTTTTGTAGTGTGCCATGATATTTTTTTAAGTGTAGAAGTGCAAAAGAGAGGAAAGCTTTGAAGAAAGAAGCAAGTTGGTCTTCTCTCTAGATAGACTATTTGCATACTGCTAGTGCTGAAAGACCATTAAAGGTTCCTTACGTTGCAACTAAAGAGCTTCTCAGTGTTTGGGAGTCTTCTGATAAAAGATACTAACATTATGAGCTTCTATCTATAATACAGTCCATGGATTTGGTAACTTCCAACATATAAGTCAGGGGCTCAGTTAAGAACATAAAAAGAGCTCTGATGGATCAGGCCCTTCTAGTCTAGTATCCTGTTCTCACAGTGACCAACCAGATGCCTGTGGGAAGCCTGCAAGCAAGACCTAAGTACAGCAACACTTTCCTAACTTGCCATCCCAATTCCTTGCTATTATGGAGCCTTAAAAGGACCCCCCTCCCCCACAAAAGCACAAACCCTGTCCTTCTCATATAGTGTTTTCTTTTAAGAGCTCTCCAAGCACATTCCTCCATTTCACAGCTGGAGGCGATTGTGCAAGATGGAGTGAAGGTTTCACCCTAAATGCAGTAAGCCAGCATAGTGGGTATATTGCAGATATTAATATTGTGCAGTTTGAAGTGACTGTATGCATGAGAACTGACTGCCTTTCGGGAATGAAACATTGTCGAGTCCCATAAATTTAATTAAAACTTTTGCTTGCAGAACTTTCTTCAAGAACAAAACAAAAACATCAAAATGTGACATTCAAACAGTTGCACAAGACATATGCCAGTCCAAGACATTCTGTGTTCTGCTTCTAAGCTACAGCCTTTGGCATAGGGCTGATCTGTGTGGCAAGCTGGTACCCTCTAATAGCTTTCCACATATGTAGAGCAGTCTCCATGTGTACCCAGTTTCAAGTGGCCTCCACTAGGCACTCATATTATGAAAATGGTGTGCATAACCCAAGTCAGCTTCATGTAGGAAGCGCTTTGTATGAAAAACCACATTTGAGAAAGAATTGCTTAAAATGAGTGTCTATAATGTGGCAGTTTTTTTCCTCCCTAAATACCCAGCTTTTTTCACACGCTCCTTGTGAAACCAAGTTGATAAAATCACCATATGATGACTGGATTGACTCATATATACAATTTGCCTTGAGATCAACTACTGCTTTGTGGTGTTGTGTATAGACACTCCTGTGTGAATGTCCTTGACTAAAGTTGAAGTGAATCTACTTTGCCATGAAATTCAGAGTGGTCCAAGGAAAGTCACTGTCACTCGATGTCTAATCATATCACTATATGTAGATGTGAAATTATAAGACACTATGTTTAAATAAAAGTATGTAAGAAATAATACCTCCTTAAAGGCTTTACTGGTTAATAGTATATGTATTTATATATCTATTTCCATTTATAATGGCACTATCAAAATTAAAAAGCCCCGCATAAACCCAGTACAGTGTGCAATACACTTCTATCCTGGAAGACAGAATAAAATACCAAAAACCCCAGAGAGCTTTGTAATCCTAAGTACAGAGGTGAGATTTTCAAGAAAAAGATACATTACAAAATAGACATTTGGCCTGGTTATTCTGAATAAAAGTGGACCCATTGTGGATCATTATACCAAATAGTACCTTTCACACTTTGTTTCCACCCAACAGCCACATGGAGGAGGAAACGGCCTTGACTTCTTTGTAACCGCAGGATATGAGCAAGTCGGGCAATTATTTTTATTGCTTTAGAACTAAATCAAGCAACGCATGTTCATCTGTTAAACAGATTACATGCTGAAGCCCATCCACCTCTTTGACCAAATGTAAACAAATATTATTCACCTCATAAGTCACAAAACAGAGTATAATTGGCTGGTCATGAAAGCCTTTCTTTTGACCTACTATGTGTTGAATGGAGAGGACTGCAGTGATTGCTGTGAATGCACACAAATAACAATGCTAATTTGCTGGCACAAACAGGTTAGTCATAACTGCAGATATCCTAAGTCAGGGGTAGTAAATGTGGCACCCACCAGATGTTGCAGACTACAACTCCCATGATGCCTAATCATTTGCAATGCTGGTTGAGACCAATAGGAATTGTAGTCCCAAACATCTGTTACCTACCCCAGTCCTATCCCATAAGTACTATTGTTTCATTTTCAGATTTCTACATTCAGGGAGTCCCTGCATGGGACCTCTGTACATGGGAAAGAGCTCTGGGGCATGTTCCAGTGTACGTTTTTCAGTTCAAGGGATACTGGTCAGACTGATTGACTGATTGAACTGAAAACATGGCCTAGAACAACTTGTGCAATATTCTTCTACATCTGTACATTGTGGGGCAGGCAGACAAGTCCTGAGAAGTACTGATACTGACAGGGTCAAAGTAGGCATATCTGGGACAGACCTGTGTATTGAAATTGGCTCTGTCATTGAGTCCAGGAGCAGAGGAGCAGCTTAAAATGAAGCAATGCCAGAGGGGTGCTGAACCCTCCCCCAGCTGGTGCTTTTCACTCCATGACCACTGTGCCACAGTTATGCTTATTTCCTTGTTGAAGTTTAGAAACCAGGATCAACCCCACCTGGAAAAAAATGGATGGTAACAGACATTTCAAGGCACAAAACATCAGTAAGGGAAGGTTCCACTTTTTTACTTCTCCTTGCCCACTCTGCACATTAAATCCCCAGACCAATCTCAACTTGGTGTGGATTCAACACCAGACCTGATTTTAACATATGGTCTGGAGCTATTGTATTTAGTTTGACTCTGCCTTGCAAGAATCTCTCTGAGTTTCCAGTGATTCACAGGAGCCCCTCAGAATGCAGTTTGCAAACCACTGCCATGGCCAAGCAGTTTAGATCAAATGGGTGGCTAACCTGTGACCCTCCCAGAAAGTTGTTGGATTACAACTCCCATCAACTCTAGGCCATCCATCAGGGATGATGGGAGTTGCAGTTCAGTGATGTCTGAAGGGCCACTAGTTAACCCCCTCCCTTTGGTTTAGACTGTTCTTGCTCTGCAGTCCAACAGATTGATTGTTCTCAGGTGTCTTTATGCAAAGATCCGTCAGAGAGAAATATCACAGCTAAGTGAAGCTCCATTCTTATTTTTCGGATTTGCATGGTCTTTTTCCTAGCGTTTCCTTGATGTGGACTTTTGTGTGTGTTAGAGAAGCCACATGAATCTTGTCTTTACAATGGAAGAAAAAAGACTTCTGGCTTTATTTCATTTTTTTATTGTCCACTAACTTTTATTAGGGTATCATAGCATGAGTAATTGTGTGAAAGGTTGGGATGTAAACCTTAATGGGTGAAGTAAATCTCTAAAAAAAAATATAAAAAAAAATCAGGAGCACATGGCAGCACAGCCGATAGGTCAGCTGTATTATAGCAGGCTCCCAGTTTCATGGAACATTAGCAGAACTGACAGAAATGAATAAAGTTTCCACCACAGATGAGGCAGGTTTTATTCCTGTGGACACAGCTTGTTCTTTCTCCTCTTTTTCTTTTTCTTCAAATATATGTTCCAATAGAAAGCCTATTTCCCTGCCTTCTGGATTCACATAATTTAAAAGACTTGTCAATTACACCTTTTTATGGAACAAGGAATTGCCTTTTTTGACCCATCTAACCTACCTTCTGGTATTCATGGCATGACTAAATAGACTTTTGTTCATCCATCTCCCAGGCTTATATTTCATGGTAGAATACTTGCTTTTGTTTCAAGATGCTGCACAATATATTTATTATTTTCCAAATTCATCTTCTCGCTTTTATACACTATCCCCAGGATACTTAGAATTAACTTCCATCTCTCACTATATACCAGTTTTCTATCACTGCAAATCCTCCAGTACATGAATTTAAGTATTCTATGAAGTTATTTTCCCCCCTTTCCTTTATATATATATTTAATAACCATAATCTATTTGCAGTATTTAACTGTACTCGTTTTTAGGATGAGATCAGTTGCTGTTTTAGTACATTAATGAGATATTGCAAAAGTACCATAAAATCACATGTAAATTAAGAGGTAGTGACTTGATCTTTAGTTTCCTGCAATGAATTTTGTGCATTGCTATGGGTTAAACATGTCGATAGTGCAAAGATAATAAGTTTCTACATTAATACTATATCCGGGTAACCTACATAGGTCTGGAAGCATGGAGAGGTATTCTCATATATTAGCCACCAAATCTTTCAGTGTTAAAACATTGATTTCAGAGAGGCTACCACATTGTTGAAAGATCAGACAGTCTCAACAAATCTGTACATGCGTGTGTGTTTAGTCAATAGAAAATGTGGCACCTGTGATTTGAAGTAATATCCTGCATGAACACTTACCTGCCACCTTTGTTTTATATCATTTTAATATGTTAAGCATATCTTAACGCTGGTGGAAGAAGAGAGGCATTGTGTGCATACCAAGCTGATAACCAGGCCTTTGAGAGAAATAAGCTTAATGTAAATATTCAAGTGTGCTAGGGAGATGAGCTCACACATTGTAGCCAAGGAGAAGAGAAAAACTCATATCTCATAATGAGCACAATTTAAAAACAGACCATCTACATGCAAGTTAGCTAATTATAATGTTGTGTATTTGGCAGCTCTAGTTTTTGCTTAGTGTTACAATAGGTGAGTGCCATTATTTTGCAGTAGCAATAATGGTGCATCAATAACTAAAATGGAAACCAGGTCTAAAAACCAAGACTAAAAAAAGTGGTAATGCCTAGATCAACTTTCCCCAACCTGTGGCCCTCCAAATGTTTTGGCCTAAAGTTCCCATCAACCCAAGGCAGCATGACTATTGGTATCCGTCTGTCTCAGGAGACTTTTATTAAAAACAAAAAAAATCATAGATAAATGCAGAAACAGGACAGAATGTAGAAGTTTCACTTATGTGAAATTGACACACGCCAGAAACAGACTGAGCCATCTCTGCTGGATAGTATTTACAATGCCATGGAAACCTATTGAGAAGTGGTTCCCTCTGGCATGGGAAATACTAGAATTTTCATTTTGCTGTGTTGAGATTGTCCCTTGTTTACATTGCAACTGGAAAAAAACACTGTGAGAATCGGGCTCCAGAATACCCAGAGCAAAAGGCAGTTTCCCATCTGGAACAGATTGCATACATCATGGTTAGGCAAGCTGCTGAGAAAGAAGAATGCTTCATTTGTCATTGTTATGGACTATTGAGCAGACTGAGTGTATGCTAAGTATTCTGCAGCAGGAAAAAGAAACCCATTAATTGCCGAGGTAAGGCATAAACTTAAGACAACTTAAATGTCAGAAGAGCAAGAAAATAACAAATGGAGCTATTCCTGTCATTACTGATCAGCAGGGTAGTTGGTAAGAGGATGGAAGGTCTCTGTTTCCAACTGCTCATGCCATTCATTTGTTAGGCACCAGTTTTAATAATCAGGGTTAGCTATCTTGGAATGAAGATGGTTTCTAATCTTTTGCCTCATTCCTTTCCCCAAGATTTACAGCCTGTTTAATCTGTAAACCATAGATTTGCTTGTATTACCCTGCTTGAGGACTAGCCAGGTGGAGTTCAGCCATCGACTTCTTCAAGTTTAGTTACAGAATCTGTAACCCTCACTGTATTTTCAGCACCAGGTGGACATTTTGATTCTCTAAGTCATCAATACTGTTTTTGTGACTGTTCTGATAGTAGCTGTGTGTTCATCCTGCTGTTGAATGGTGAATGTTTTGTAATTGATTATTGTGGATGAGCACATTCAGCGTGTAATTCTGGGTTGTATCCAATGAAGTCATTGTGTGAGTGGAATGACTTCCCCACACACTACAGAACTTTCTCTCCCTCACCATACTCCATCAAACCCTCTTGACCAATTTTAGGGGCATGTGGGGAGCTGCACGAGGAGGGGTGGGGAAGAAAAAGTAGGGGAAGTTCAGTTGCATGAGTGGAACTGGTTCTGCTTATGCAATGACTTTGCTGGATTTAGCCCATTGTTTTTAACTGGTTTATCTGCTATGTATTCTGTTTTTTAGATTTTATTGCTGTCGTAAGTCGATTTGAGACTTTGGTTATTGAAAGCAACTAAATACATAATAGACGTTTCAATTTATTTGTTTGTCAATAATTGCAGGGAATATGGGAAATTGAAATTGTAAAGTTAGGAAAATAAAGCAGTGTAAAACCACTGAATTAATGATGATATCTAAGCAAATTTAATGACAGCAAGCTGTGAGTCTGGGACCTCAGTGGACCATGAAGGAAAATCACCTTGTGGAATTCATCTTTCTGTTTTTCTTCTTGGGTACACATGAAATGTGTCATTGGATTTTAGATCCCTCTATGATTGTATATACATACATACATGCAGGCATACATACATCTTTTTATTTGTATGCTGCCTTTCCATAGTTCAAACCATGCTCAAGGTGGCTTACAACCTGAAAAAATACATAATACAACATAACAAAAGTAGTCATAAATAATAACTAAACAAAAAATACACAACCAAATTGATCTAGTTCTGTGTAGTATAATAAGATATAAAATAAAGATAACAAAAAAATCAACAACAGCAACAACAACCCCCCAACAACAACCCCAAAACTATACCCCAGCCTGTTCAGCAGCTTCAGCTTTTGTACCTGGAGTTAGTCAGGGCCCCACCCTCCCATGCCAGGTGGGAAAAGGCCGGCAAAGCAGGGAGGAGGTCCAATCTTAAATACGAAGCAATGTGAATAAATCACCTTAAAATGCAGACTCCAGAAAAAAGCCATTGTCCTGCCTTGAACCACCATTTTTCTTTTCACAGCAGGTGCAGACTTGTCTCATGTCAGTATGGTATGGCTTATTATAGCAGTTAATGTCTGAGGTAGCACCTTTCCCTGGTCACTTCCTTCTATTGTCATTTCACTCGAAGTGGGCAGAGTTGGAGCTATCTGTTCATGTGGGAAAGAAGAGAGTCCAAGTCTTCAACCTTCCTGTGCTGTATTCTGCAGAAAGCAATTGATTGTCCTTGTGGTTAGTCTTACAATGGGAAAAATGGAAATAAATTCTTCTAAATACATATGCAGACCTACAAATCCAGGTGGCCTAGTGACAGAGACAGTGCCGGATTTACCTATAAGCTAAACAAGCCATAGCTTAGGGCCTCACCCTCTTGGGGGGCCTAAAAAAAATAAAGGAAAAAAACTGAATGTACATTTCCAAAATATAAGATAAAAAACAAATAAAATAAAACCTACATACAGCAACAGGGTTTTTGTTGTGTAGGCTCCTATGAATTACCATATAGCATATATTCAACACCAAAAACAGTGATAATTTGTTTTTTACAAAGGACAGCTGGACATAAAAAGGGCCCCATTACCTTCAGAAGCTTAGGGCTTCATCAAACCTAAATCCGGCCCTGGGCAGAGAAGAACCAAACTCTGTATTGGACTTTGTCACCAGTGCTTTTTTCCGAGGGGACACAGGAGTACGCATACCCCTAAACATTTTGTGAATCTTTGTACTTTTTTCCACTTACTGTATTTATTTTGCCCAATGGTGATTTTCTTGAGCCAAAATGAGAGTACCTGTAAACATTTTTTTAAAGAAAAAAAGTACTGTTTGTAGTTGCACCCAAGAAGGCAATTCCCAAACCTCAATGGATATGGACATGCACAAGAGGCTTTCTCTGTCACTCTTCTGCATTAAAGATCCCTGAGCCATTAAAGCAAAGGATCTTGTCCTGAAATGGAAGCACTGTACTCCAGCTCTTTCTCTCTGCTGCTGGAATTTGCCACTTGAGTACACAGCAAATACAATTGTTGCTTAATGCAGGTTAAGGAGACCAGTGCAAAAATTACAAACCTTGTCTGGCAGGAGTTTCCTGTATTTCTCTGCAACAAGAAGGATAATTTTAGCAAGCTAAAGAATTATTTGTATTTCTTGAAGGAGAGAGGGATAACTGTCTTGCACTGTGAAAAAGCAAACAAACCTCACAAACTTCAGTGAGCAAAGAACCACTGAGCCATTGCAATTTTAATTAAAAGAAGAACTTCCCAGTTATGGTAAATGACCCTGGGTTTGGGGTTTTTGCTTTGATTTCCACATCTTTTTAATCTACTTGGAATTTCAAAATCTATTACTTGTTTGCACACTATGCAAACAAGTCTGTAGTTATTCTTTATTGTTGCTTTCCTTACTGTTATTTTGAGCTGCTGCTAGAGGTCTAAAGGTTTTTCAGTAGTTTCCCGTAGGGTGCTGTGAATACTCAGCTAGAATACCTTTGAAAGGAAGTGTGGCTCTGGCTACTGTCAGTGCTATCTCTGACCATTTTGTGGTCAATTGCATAAAGTTCAGCTCTTCCTTGGTGGCTTCCCATCCCATATAGAAAACTCAACATATTAATACTGGGCATTGAATTCAATGTCTACCCATGGGTCCACTTTATGTTAGAATGCCTGGCTATGCAGTCAACACTGAGACATAATCGTTGTATTATTTTAAAGGAAATCACGAGCCAGATGTGCAATGCTTTGCCACAGGAAAAGTATTATATTGTGACTATTTTTAAGAACTCTGAAATTGCTTTAATGGTGGGATGTAATGGAAAGTACGCGGTTGGAAATGGCAAACATTTTGTTCATGGTGTGTGTGTGTTTGTGTGTGGCAAACTACTTGGTTCATATTGCAGAGGATTTTTGTATCCTAGCCAGAGCAGGCAATATTTAGCCCAAATGTGGTCTCTCGGCCCTGTGCTTTTGTATACTTGTGTACTAATATGGTGATTGTCAAGGGATTTGCTGATGCCAGAGCACAGCTTGTTATATAAAAGGACAATTGAGAGGAAGCAGCGGGATGCTGTGTATAAAATGATTTAAGATCTTACCCATATTCAGCAACTCGGAGCACACGTTCAGCCAGACAGATGCTTCCTGGATTAATCTGAACAACTGGACCTGATGGAAACTCAATTAAGCAGCTTTACTGTTCCGGATTCTCTAGTTTACAATACCACATGCTGCTATTCCAATTATAACATTGTTTCCTACATTTGCTTGATTCTCGGCTGTTTGAATAACTGCCATGGAAATACCCTTTAAAACTGTGCAGGCTGAAATGAGAGTTATAGAAATATGGTGCAGTACTGTCTCTGCATTCAAACTGAGTTTGCTAATAGCAAACTTAAGTTTCACTAACTTGGCCTGGCAATGTGTATTGGTGAGGACAGTGAAGGGTTGAAGTCAAAAGAATGTTCCCGGGTTGTGTTCTTGTGCAAGTCCAATTTATGGGTGTTTAAGGTTTTGTGATCTTTGCTTAGATTTATTCTTTACTGCTGCAATTAGGAGATGGCTCTGAGACAGTGATATGTCAGTACTTCTGCTTCTTTCAGTTGAGAAGTGCAAGGTGTGAAAACCCACACTTCTTCTATAGGTCTACCAAGCTCACAGAGACTGCTGGGGAATGCACAGTTATTCATAGCTGGTGTAGGCGGATGCCCCAGAGGAAGACATCTTATCTGACCTATACCATGCCAGTGGGATCATGGGGAGTTGCATTATGGACATCTTTAGGATGCTTTTTTGGAAAAGTAAACGAGGTATCTACCTGGGTAGCTAAGGAATAGAGATGTAGCTTTAGATTCTCAATATACTGAAGATATATCCTGAGCCTGTTCAGTAAAAGCTACCCTTCTGTCCTCCTGTTGCTATTAAGTTAGCATGGCACATGAGCAAGTACAAATACTCTCTTTGGGACATGCTGATATTGATATGTGCCAAATGGATATGCTCACAGTCCCTTTGATAAAGAGCCCAGAAAGAAACCTGACCTTGGAATTTTCTTCGGTAGATATGAAACGAATCTATAAACATGGTAGCGGAGAGTATCCTTTTTCATTTCTGTTGATTACTTTTTCCGGAATCATGTAATTCAAATACCTGGCTCTATTCCTATTCTCTTTCACAACTGTAGCAAGCTGATGGAACTGAGATGGGAAGAAAACAAGCACCAACATGATACAGTATTTACTGGATGTATATCTTAGGAAAACTTTCAATAAAGACTTAAGGAAAAAGAGAAAGGACATGGAAGTTTTTAGGAACCTAGGACTGATGTTAATCACAGTGTTAATCAAGCCACTGTGTTTGGATTTAGAATAATGTGGTCCCCAGAAAATGACCCCATGAAGAAAAGTTTATCCAAATAAATAGTCACTGCCAGCCATAATTTGTAGGTCATAATTTGTACTGCCAGATGAATAGTGCAACCTGGTGACATGTCTATTCAGAAATATGTCTCACTAAGTTAAATTGGACTCACACCTTGGTAAGTAGCTTTAAGATTATGGCATTAATGATTTTCAACCCAGAAGCAGAAAAGTCAAAATGTTCTCCTTCCTTTGATTTTTCTTACCTTCAACCCCTATTGCTTTCCTTTGGGAATCTGGAAACATTAGCTGTGGTGCAGCATGTACTGTGATTGGTTTGGATGTAGGAGACCCAGACTCATATACCTGCTGAGCGATGTCATTCAGCAGCTGACCCTAGGCAAGTCAAAACTTTGAACCATCACTTCTTTACAGAGGTTTTGTTTTAACTGATTAAATTTCTAACCCCCCCCCCTTAAAACAAACCTTTTCACAAGGCATTACACACAAAAATATAAATTAAGCAAGTATATAGAAATAATCCAAAAATACATAATTTTAAAGAGCGTCAGTAGCATTAAAATATCAAAAAATACCCACCACTGTGACTAACTCAGGTAGTATGTAGGCATTCTGCAGTTTAGTAACCCACACAATTCTTGTTGGCAGGCAGACTTTTGTCTTCTGGGTTTCTGGGAGTTTTCCTGTTGTTATTCTGTCTCTCACAGCTACAATAAACCTGCCATTAAAATTATGGACTGGTCATTTCTTCATCAGAGGGCAAATGGGCAAATTTAGCAGGGGATCAAATACTTTTTTCCTTCTCTGTACATAACGTTACTTGGAGTTGCTGAGCAAGTACTATATAGTATATGCAATCTCTCCCTCTATTACAACATTTCATGGCTGTAAGCCTGAATGTCCATTAGGTGGCATTATATACACAAAGTGTGGTTCACCAGCAACTGGGGACTTTCCAGTGAGTAGCCAGTATTGCATTTTATGAATTGCTTTTTCACAGACGTGTTAGTGGAGCAGAAAAGTCAAGAAAAAACAGGAGCACAGGTTTTGGCTTTCTTGCCTGATTCCCTCTCTGGTGAGTTTGTACCAGAAATGAAATCCTCTTGTATCCTCTTGCAAGGCTTCAGATTAGTCTCTTAGACAGTGCTGACCTTTCCTGAAAATAAGATATAAAAGTAGCAATCTACCTTACACCAAGTCAGCTCATTGATCCACTTAACTCAGCAGGTGCCCAGCGTTTCAGACTGGAATCTTTCCAGACCTAGTTGGAGGTGCCTGGGGCTGAACTGGAGATCTCTTGCAAACGGAATATGTTACCAAATTACAGCCACTGTGCATTAGAAAATATCAACATAGCAGAAAGCTTCTCTGAAGGACAGCTGGGTTAACAACATTAATTCCCCCCCCACACACACACAATGCATGGCTACTGGGTCCACGCAGCAGCAAGCCCCATGAACTGAGAATATGCCCCACAGCATGCCTCTGTAATATTCATGTAAACAAGGGCTGTACAACAAACAAATCAATGCAGAAAGAATTATCTGAGAGAAAGAAATAATTGAAAAGCTGTTATTACTACAGATTTCTCTACCTCAGTGCTTGCACCCTGGAATGTTAGCCGGGCCACTGCAGGCCTAAGTGCCGTAGATGGAGCCTGTTCATAAAGCAATGCATTGATTAAACTATGTATACGTTAACCTTTGGGTCAAGTGTTAAAAAGAAAATGTTTCGGCAACAACCACCTTAACAGCTAGAGCCTGGCTGAGCGCTACAGCATGGGGGAGGCACTCTGCAGAACACCAAAATGGTGTCTTCCTCCAGCAAACTATTTATCTTCAAAGTTGGCTGTGGTGAATTTTAGCGTGAAATCAGCCAGGGCTCCACTGGGTCTTCCGGTTGTTGCATGGGGCAGAGTGTAGAAGCTTGGGCAAATCTAACTTGAGTTTTAAAAATGAATATTGCTTTTATGTTTTCATGATTTGCTTCTGTTCAGGCTTATGAATATATTCCTCTTTATTTTACTTACATATAATTAATAGTACATAATTAAAATGATGTATATATCTATAATCTATGTATTAAAAGGAAAATAAAAACAGTATATATGCAGATATAAATATTTATTGCTAAATATTCATAATATTATAATATCTGTCTATCACTGATCATGGTCCAGGGGTATATGTGTGTGTGGCACTTCACACTAGCTTGCTTTTGATTTAGGACCAGGTTAATCACTGAAATATAATAAACTTTACTGTAATGAACAAAACAGACTTATGTTGCCATATAGATAAAATATCTGGTTTCTAAATATTTTTGGTTTTTTGTAGATATTACAATAAAAAATCTGTTTTGTTATTCACAGTACTCTCTCTCTCTCTCTCTCTCTCTCTCACACACACACACACACACCATCTACTAGGAACATTTTAATTGGTGGGTGTGTCTCACACACATAATTTTTTTGAATTGTTCATTTTATTCATTTATTCATTTTATTCAAATGAATCATATAGTAGATCATATAAGGGTTTACTGCCTCATGTGTTCTCTCATTCCATTAGGCTATGAAAAGACTCCTCTTTTCAATGAAGTTATTGTCCCACTGTCTAGGTTGCTGAACCTTAATGGTCAGTTTAACCATCTGTCCAGAGCCCCAGATTTTGATTAACCAGTCTTCCAGTTTGGGAAGTCTTCTCAGACTATATGAGAATTTTAAAATGCACAAAATTCAACTACAACCATCAACCTTTCCCTAACTCTCCTCCCCTCTCTGCTTTCCAGCATGAAAGTAAGAATTAACGTATTTTTTTCATGTATAAGACTAGGTTTCCCCCCTAAAAAACAATGACCAGAATTTGGGGGCATCTTATGCATGGGGGCCATCTCCCCCAATTTTCTTAAATCAGAGTCCCCCAAAATAGGGGGTGTCTTATGCACGGGGGCATCTTATAGACGGAAAAATACAGTACGTTATTCTCTTTTCCCTTCTCCCTCTTACAATAATTCAATATAACATAGAAGTCCGGAGATGCTCCAGTTTGTCCGTACAGATGGTCAGGGGTACAGTTAACATAGAAAAAATCCTGAAGACCTTATTTGTAAAGATGCAGCTGGCAGAGTGTTTTCCAGCCCCGTGGTATATACAACAAATTTCCACCATATGGCATAAAGCTTTTGTGGCTTTTTGGTTCCTTTTAATATCCATGTTTCATGTGTTATCTTTTCCGTTATAGCTATATGCCAGACGGTTTCAATACCAAAGCTCAGTACTAAAAACGCTGCAACTCCTTACATTTTTTGAGCAATAGATTGCCTTGCCACCACTAACAAAAACCTTCATAAGTCCTTCATTTAAATGTCTTCATCTGTGCCTTCAAACATGTATAATATGGACAGTTGTGCTGCATATTGATTAATGAAGTATTTAGCAATCTCATCACGTACTGCTCCCCCAAATCCCTGGATTATTGGGCATTCCCACCAAGCAGAGGTGCCGTCTTGCGCCCAATATTGAGGGGGTCCAGTGTGATGTCACGCGCACAGCACACATTGCATGCACATCGTCGGGAGGAGGCTGAGCGCAGAGCCCAGCACTGCGTGGCTTCAGTGGCCAGTGGCTTCTCTTCTCTGATGCTCAGGAGGAGCTGGTCACTGATGCTGCACCACACGTGGCTCTGTGCCCAGCCTCCTTTGCCCCCTCAACACTGGGGGGGGGGGCTCGGCCCCCTGCCAACATATATTGAGAGGGTCAAAGACAGCTCCGCTCCTAGGAGTTGACACCTATGTCACCAAATGTGATAATATATCTACAGCCATACCAACCAACTGGTGTGTGTCCAAGGACGATATGTGACACCTATGCAGAACTTTGATGGTATTTCCCTTAATGTAGGCAGGTATTGATTTAGCAGATTTATCAAACAGTAGGGAATTCCATTTTGGGGCCTCTTATTTCACAGTCTAGATTCATTTCCCATATATACATTGAAGTATCACCAAAAGCGTTGCTTACTTTTTCAATACTTGTGCTATGGCCAATGAATGCCTTTAAAAGGTAAAGGTAAAGGACCCCTGACCGTTAAGTCCAGTCGCAAACGACTCTGGGATTGCGGTGCTCATCTCGCTTTACAGGCCGAGGGAGCCGGCGTTTGTCTGCAGACAGTTTTGGGTCATGTGGCCAGCATGACTAAGCCATTTCTGGCGAAACCAGAGCAGCACATGGAAATGCTGTTTACCTTCCCACTGGAGCAATACCTATTTATCTACTTGCATTTTGTGCTTTCGAACTGCTAGGTTGGCAGGAGCTAGGACCGAGCAACGGGAGCTCACCCTGTCACGGGGATTCGAACCGCCGACCTTCCGATTGGCAAGTCCTAGGCTCAGTGGTTTAGACCACAGCACCACCCGCGTTGGGACGCAGGTGGCGCTGTGGTGTAAACCACTGAGCCTAGGGCTTGCCGATCAGAAGGTTGGTGGTTCGAATCCCTGCAACGGGGCAAGTTCCCGTTGTTTGGTCCCAGCTCCTGCCAACCTAGCAGTTCGAAAGCACAAAATGCAAGTAGATAAATAGGTACCGCACCGGTGGGAAGATAAACGGCATTTCCATGCGCTGCTCTGGTTTGCCAGAAGCAGCTTAGTCATGCTGGCCACATGACCCGGAAGCTATACGCCGGCTCCCTCGGCCGATAAAGCGAGATGAGCGCCGCAACCCCAGAGTCGGCCACGACTGGACCTAATGGTCGGGGGTCCCTTTACCTTTACCACCCGCGTTACCACTTTTAAAAGAGAAGAGACATTGTGAGGTTTGAAAATGGCTCCTGGGACCTATGGTGACTTAATTTCATGGTGCCACTCAAAAATCTTGCGATGTCTGGACAGTTTTATCCTAAAGTTATCTCCTAGTATGTTTCGTTAACTGTGTTGTGTTCTGATCCATGTATTCGATGCACTTTTTCTATGCCAATAAAGGAGATTTATTCATTTTTAAAAAGAGAAAGAGGGAATCTGAACAGGTAACCAGAAAGGCAGGAGAAGAGAAAAAGTAAGTTCAGGTTAAAATTTGCTTCCAGCTCAAGAAAAAGACAGCAACAACTAAGGTTTGGTCTTGATCTCCTTTACATATTCTTTGGCAAAAATATATTGAATGGAAAGCCCCAGTTTTCCTCAGTATGTTCAGATAGCAATTTTGTGCAAATGGTTCGTTCATTTGTGCACTTTCTTCATTCCGGTGCTATGAGGCAGGGAAAAGATAATTGCATTTCTGGGACTGTTTATTTTTAAAAGCCAATGTGTCAAAGTGCTGTTAATAATGTAAACATTTCCAGGGTCTTTAAGAATTATACAGACAGAAGGAGTGTGATGGGAAAGGGGACAGGGAGACATTGTTGCACACTACCACTGAATTTTCACAGGGATCAAAAGATTTCCCCTCCCACAGAAGAAGGTTGTTTAGCTGGCAGGGATGTTCTGGGTCAGTGTTGCAGCCACTCAGCAGGAAATTGTTAGTTGACTGATCCTCCACAACAGCTGGCTATGGAAGAATGAGGTCCACAGACAGATAGGTCTCTTTCCCTCCACAGTTAGCGGTGGGAAAACTGAATCATGATATAGTTATCTCTACTTACAAAGCCAGGACAGAGGATTTTTGTGTCTGTTCAGATACTTTGGGAGCTAGGCCTATTCTTCAACAGAGAGGTGAGTCCCACTCTAGCTAAATATTTGACAACGAGCTGTCGAGCCTCTATATGAAATCAAAGCACACTATGGCTGTTTCTGCGCTGCTGCACATAACATCTGTTCATGAATTAAGATCATATATAAAGCAAACTAACAGAGGGATGAGGAACCTGTGGCCTTCCAGATGTTGTCTAAATTGGCCAGACATGCTTAATCTAGCATCACTGCTGGTGGTAGTGGTGGGCAGGGCAGGAAAACTCACCTTGTTGCACAACATGGAAGCTGCTGCTGGTAACCAAGAGGGGAAGGAGTAAGGCAGTCGGGAAGTCAGTGCAGCGCAGGTGCAGCGGCAGAGCCAATCTGATGCTCCTACTACTGCTGCACCTGTACCACACCCAACCCCCTGGTCCCTTTGCACCCCTCAGTTATGGGCAGTGACCTTTGCATTGGAAAGCTAGGTGATCAATACTGTCCCACCCCGCAGACTGCTACTGACTATGCTCGGCTTTACTCTCCCTGCACTTTTCTCATTCCTACATGCTTTCTTCCTAGAGATGATGACTCCATTAGTTTCAATTTAACTCCCTTTCTGACCAGTTTAGATATCAGCTGTATACATGCTTACCTGGGAAATAAGCACCATGGAACTCAGTGAGACTTACTTCTTGCATAGACATGTAAAAGTGTCCCCTGCTAATCACACTTCATTATTCCACTGAATGTTTTCCACATATTTGTTCTATGCCAATGCTTTTATAGATACAACCTAGTTAGATTTTAATTCATTTTAGTTGATAGGATTAGCTGTGTTTTATTGGTAAAATTCTCTGTTCCAATTTAGACGCTGTTCCAGGAATGTTTATTTGCACAGTAATGCTGAACACTCCTACTGTGCCTGAGGGGGAAAACTGAGTGTCTTCTGGGACAAAACCTTCTTGCCTTGCTGTCACAAGCAGTCCTATTATAATAAATGTTCATGAGTAAGGCAGACTGGGTTTGGCTCTTCATGCATTTAAGAATGAATAAATAAATAATATTTCTTGGGCTGTGAAATTCACCATTTATAGTAATGCAGCAAGCCCTTATAGTTTGATTTTCCTAGAGCGACTGCCATCTGGGAGATTAAAAAAACCTCTTAAATTGACTTGCGATTGAAAGCTTGGTCCCTGAGCAACAGCAATTCATATGCTAAAAGGAGCCCATTCTTTTCCTGGAGCTTTATGGACTTACATACACTTTAAGTTGCCCTGCTGCATATTTCTATGGTAATCACACCGCAGCACACAACAGTGTCAGGGAGACTCATTTTTCTATCAGATCTGTTCCTATGCCCAGAAGATACAGCTATGTGCTTATGGGCTGCTCCATTCACAGGCTGCTTACACCAGTGTAGTCCTATAGGCTTCACTAGGTCTGTACCAGTGTAAGTGGGCAGCTAATCTCATAGACTCTGTTCCTCAAACCAATCTGTTGTTGCGAGTCTTATTCATTATGAAACCTTTGAGAATAGACCTGTTCTGGTAATGTGCTGTATGCTCACAGATGTACATTTACATAAATGTATATATAATCTTGTTCAAACATTGGGAAAAAATAATCGTAAAAGAAATTATGCAGAGGTAAGTATGGTCAGTTGGTAACAAAGCTTAATCGTAGGATGAAAATCACAAAAATCCCTATGAATATTTAACACACACAATATAAATCTCACAATTTGCCCTGTTTCTTTGAGGAAGCTCATAAGGATCAAGAGCTATTTCAAAGGGATTTTATTACATAAACATATTCCCTTTCACCATTGCGTTTTGCTAGGGTATATCTTACCAGGAATATAAACCACAGGGGAGGTATGTTTGTAGTTCCTTTTGATTATCTATTATTATTGCTCTCACAAGAAAGTGAAGTGGTGCCTTTTTATCTAAAAATATCACTGCATGAAAATTAGCTTGGAGAGATGAAGCGCCATGTGTGTTATTGTGTTACTTCTCATCTCGTTGCCTAAATCCTCTTGCTAACAGGATTAGCTGTGCTGGACCTTCCAATGAAAATCTGGATTTCAAAGAAATTTATAAATTCACACATTCCCCATTAAATCATATTGCTTATGTTCATATAATTATTTGCTACTGATAGCACATCTGCCATACACTTTTCTATGTTAGATTAAGGTCAGGTGATGTTAATGGACCGTTGCATATTCTGATATTCTTCCTGGGTTGTATGCCGCCGTCGAAATGTTTTAGACAAAATGAGAAACTGAGAGACCAATATTTGGACATGGTTCACCAAGGATAGAGCTCATTTCTTTTGGTTTACAGCTGTTTTCTGCTCAAAGGGGAGAAGCTTTATGCTGGGGATACATGTTTTGCCGTGGAGGATAGGTTAGAGAATGGGTACATCACGTAGTGTGTGCATCCAAATCAATAATTTGCTGCTTGTGGCATTGATGGCCTATCAGGAAGAAAGCAAAAGGTATTCTTCCCATGAAAACAGGTGAAGATCCTTTACTTACACCTCTTTTTATAACCCAGATCATAAGGCAAAGTCTAACAGATATTAAATTTGACTTAATATTATGAAGTGCAAAGCTTTGTATGTACCCACTGAAGTACAGAAATAGGTACTGGGTATAGAATTAATAACCTGGAAAATATTGACTTTTCTCCATCCCACCCCTTTTAATCTCATCTGTTAAATTTCAAAGATAGGCTTGAAAATGTATGGCCAGTGCTTGGTGAAATGTTAGAAACTGGAGAAGAATCTGAGGCTAGATTTCTGCTGCGCACATGTCAGTGCCCTGTACTGCTCTTTGTCTTGTAGTGTGATAAGCAAAAGAAATGTTGCAAAATAATTAAACCTGCTTAATGTTCACGCTTCGGAGAGTTTTTAGAATCCAGCTTTTCTTGGTCCTGAATTCACGTTTACTACAGGGCAAATTTATTCATTTTACACACAGTGAATACTCTGCCTCGCTTAGGAAGCATTCTGATGGTCATGGAGGAGCCATGATGGAGAATATGCTGTGCCACCTTGGTCGGAAGTAGGATGCTTCTGAATACCAGCTGCATGAAATTGCAGGAGTGGAAGAGTACTTTTGTGTTCAGATCCCACTTGGGGTTAAAGGATATATTCAGAATGCGCATACTTTCAAAATGCTTTTCACATGCTGCATCTGGATTGCTAGGGGTTCTTCTGGGTGGGTCTTTAACCGATATCATTGCTAGCAATGTCGAGTGTTTTGCAAAAGCTGTTGACAGCTCTTTAAATTGTAGCGCTCACATGCTTGTTGCTGTTTTTCAGACGGAACCATACACCACATACCTCTCGTTAACAATGCCACGTCTTTTTAATTGCTTGAGAAGCCCCAAACTTGAACACCCCCTCTCCATTTTTTTGTTTTGCTTTTTGAGATCTTTGTAGATGTTTAAAACAATGTTGGCATAATTTCATTTTACTCTTAAGGGCAAGACTCTTTTGTTTTTCATTTTTCATAAAATCTCTGAAATAGCTGCTCTCTTCCTAAACTGCATAGCAGGTCTGCGTCTGTTTCCATGAACTGTATACAACTCAACTTGCAAGCATCTGCCTGTACAAACACCATGGCTATCAGCAGAGAGACTTCCTTTAAAACCATCTCTAATAAGGCTTTGCTTCTCTGCCTGGCCCTGAATAATAGCTGTTCACCTCTCCTCTTTCTCCAACAAGAGGCTTTAATTACAGAATAGACTCTTAACGAGCAGATTGAGACAGAATACCCTTTGACCTCATCCACATTTCTGCATGTCTGTGCTTAGGCACATTGCCTTGGCAGAACCATTTTATCTGAATTCCTTTGGCTCCATGTTCCAACTTCTTCAATACAAACTGGCTGTGTCATGTTCTGATCCCATGCTTGTGTGTGCGCACTTTTTAAAATGTTCTCTCCTCCCAGGCTTTTGGCAATCTAACGGGAACACAATTACATGTTGATGCTAATATCTGCAACATCTAATTTGACCTAGTTCAGGCACAGATCAACACACTACTATGGGTTGTCTCATGAAGTACACTAACTCCATGGTATTGACGTAGTTGTGGAAGAATAGATGATATCGCCTTCATGGTTGTCATTTTCCACCATGGTGCTAGTCACATCTGAGATTTTCAGATTTTAACTTTTTTAGTATAATTTTTTTTAACCCTCATTTTGGTGAGAAGGATTTTGATAAACAATGCCAAAGTCATGAGAGAAGTTAGGAGGAGGAGTCCACCTGCGTGAGTGTTTTAGGACTGTCTTTGCTGCCATAGTAAGAATCATAGACTCTTAGAGTTGTCAAGAGTCATCTAGTCCAACCCCCTGCAATGCAGGAATCTCATCTAAAGCATCTATGACAGATGCCATCCAACCTCTGTTTAAAAACCTCCAAGGAAGGAGACTCCAACCACCTCTCGTCAGAGTCTGTTCCACTGCTGAACAGCTCTTACTGTCAGAAAGATTTATAGGCAAGCATGAAGGCAAAGGCTCTAAAATTACATCTGCAAACTCCTTTAGTACCCTTGGATGCAGCTCATCAGGCCCTGGAGATTTGAATAAAGTAGCCAGGTGTTCCCTTACTACCTCTTTTCCTATCTTGGGCTTCATCTCCCCTCCTTACATCATTTATTCTGTTATCACCAAGTTGGGCATCACTTTCCTTTTGGGTAAAGACAGAGGCAAAGTAGGTGTTGAGTAGTTCAACCTTTTCTCTGTTATCCAATATCATTTCTCTGTGTTCCCCACACAGAGGACCTATCACTTGCTTGTTGTTCCTGCTACTTCGGACATAGCTGAAGAAACCTTTTATTTTTATTTTTAACCTCTCTTGCAAGCCTGAGCTCATTCTGAGCTTTAGCCAGCCTGACTTCCCCCCTGCAATTGTTGGCTACTTGTGTATATTCCTCCTTTGTGATTTCCCCTTTCTTCCATTTCTTATACATGGCCTTCTTAACCCTCAGCTCATTTATAAGCTCTTTATGTAGCCACACTGGTTTCCTTAGATGCTTCCCACTTTTATTTCTTGTTGATATTGTCTGCATTTGGGGCTTCAATATTTCTCCTTTAGAAACTCCCATCCTTATTGGATTCGCTTCTCATTGAGTTTCTGACCATGGGATCACACCCAGTAGTTCCTTCAGCTTTTCAAAATTGGCCTTCTTAAAGTTCAGAGTATGTGTCAGACTACACTCAGTTTCCCCTTGCCTCTGTATCCTGAAACCCAGGAGAACATGATCACTTCATCAATCAGTTCCTCCCTATTGGTGTGGATCAGGTCCAAGATAGATGATCCCCTTGTTAGTTCTTCCACCTTCTGGGAAATGAAATTGTCAGTGATGCAATGGAGGAATTTGTCAGATCTTACACTCTTGACAGAGTTTGAGTCCCAACAGATATCAGGAAAGTTGAAGTCCCCCATGATTACTATTTCTCTCCTTTTTGAATGCTTGGTAATCTGCTGTAGTAAAGCATCATCGGGGTCTTCAGTCTGGCTTGGCAGTTTATAGCAGACACACACAGTAAGGTCACTGTTGTTTCTCTCTCCTACAATTTTTACCCATATACTCTCGATCTGCTTTTCATGCTCTAGGTCATGGATTTCTTCACAAGTGTACACATCCTTTATATACAATGCTACTCCTCCCCCCCTTCCTTTTTGTCTATTCCTTTTGAACAGGTTATACCCCTCAATTCCTACATTCCAGTCATGAGTCTCATCCCACCAGGTTTCAGTAATGAATGCCTACCAGGTCATATTTACCATCGTGTATTAAAAGCTCCAGTTCATCTTGTTTCCCATGCTCTGTGCATTCCTGTAGAGACAACTGAAACCATGAGCTGTTCCCTGCAGCTGCTTCCTTCCTATAGTTTCTTGCCCTTTAGCAGGTTTCTGGAGCACCACCTAAGTTTCCTGTGCATCAATGAAGCTACTATCCCCAGTGCCAGGTGCTCTTTTGTTGTTCATATTGTTTTCTCCCTCCCCCTCAAGATCTAGTTTAAAGCTCTCCTTATCAGATTCTCAAGACTCTTGGCAAACACATTCTTGCCAACTGCTGTGAGGCGGATCTGGGTGTGAAAGGGCTGTGAGCTCAGAGCTAGAAATGGAAATAAATTATTAGGCTGACCATATGTGTTTAAAGGGATTGTATACTTTAATGCCAATTACCCCTCCACATCTCAAGGATCTAGTAAAAAAAGAAAACAAAGCAGAGCTTGCAATGCTCAAATTTGTTCACTACCATTAGCAGCAGCTAAAAAAAAGACTGGTAACAACATGATGTGAAAAGTAGTCAATTCTGTTAAACAAAACCCAGCCTACTAATGAGATTGCCTTCACTAAGTATAACTTTATCCAATATGCCAAGAGCGTTTATAAGGAGATTAACAGTGGCTAAACAAACTATAGACGAGTTCATGCTGTCATTGCACCACCATGGCAGATATTTAAGTAGAAAGGGATATAGCCGCAATAACAACTTGAGGAAAGGAAGGCTAACCCTTGACCTCCTCCTGCATATATAGCTGGATGTAGATAACTGACTGCTAGACTCACTGTATTGCATTAAAATGAAGTATTTTTGAAATAGCTTCTTTTGGTGTCTTCAAATGCTTGGGTAGAAAAGTGACTCTGTGTCCAAAGAGGTCTTTTTCTAATACATTAAACAACAGCAACAAAAACAGGCTTATGCCAAAGTCCCCCCTTCCTTCCATTTCAGTCAATTTAATAGCATCCTTGATACTTTTGTTTATAGCCTTGATCTCTTAATGTGTTTTTTATCTTGCTCAACCCTTGAGTTTTTGATGCATCTTGCATCTTCTGGGCTGCTATAAAACTCTTCACAAGGAAATATAGGTTGTGTTCACACTCCTATTTACTGTGCATAGGTAGGCTTCCAGTTTTGGTTTGTAATCTGTGTTCACATGAGGTTATCCAAAATGCATTATGTATGCACTATAAGGTGCTAATGTAAACATGCCCATGGTTGGTTCACATAATAATTTTTTTTAACTTTGTATATTTAAAACATAATTTTGCATTTAAGCATAGATAGTATGCAAAATGATAACCTGTGGAAGCATACAGCTGCTGTGGGTAGTTTTAGGTGATTTCTCAATATATATGTAGTCTTTTCTGTCCATACCAACAGACTAAAGACAGATCCACACCACAGATTTAAAACACATCCAGTGCACATTTAAAGCAGGTGGATTCCCTATAGATTCCTGGGGACTGTAGTTTCCCCTTACAGAACTTCACAGACTACAGTTCCCAGGATTCTTTGGGGGAACTCCAAAGAGGCTTTAAGTGTGCATAGAATGTGCAATCCCACTATCATGTACCATTTCTTAAGAACTAACCTTCCTGCCCAGTTCCCTGCTGTAGCATGAACTGGCTTTGGTTTGTACTTCCCCCAAATCACAACAGTTTCAGAGATTCCCGCTGGAAACTGGATTGCTGATAATTTGCATGAGCACAGTAAGCACAATTCTATTTAAGCCCCACACTTCCATCTTGAAAGCTACCTACAGTTGCCTACATTGATGAAAATGATCCATGCACTTCTTTTGAACACATACTTTTCCTTTCCCATTGGTGCACATGATATAGCTGTGTATAAGCTTAAGCTTATTACAAGCTTTGAGTTGTTATCCACATTTGTCAAAAGCATGAATCGGTTCTTTAACTAAGCATCCAAGCAGCTTGTGTTTGGAGATGGGGAATATGGTTTCTGGTCACCAACATCCAGTGGTGCAATATGGTTTCTGCAGGGTGCTTTCTTCCTGTTGGTACATGCAGTTGACTTGAAACACAGTGTGCCTAGCACTCAATAGATAAGTGTTCTAGTGGAGACAGTCATTTTCCCATGACATTTTCTTTGCTCCTGGTTGTAGACAATTACTTTAAACTGTAATGGAAAACAGCTTATGTGGGTGACCCCATCCTTAACCTTAGAAGACAATAAATGAGAACAACTTTTAGTTAGTGACCATTTCAAACACACCGCTCTCATATTTTAATGCATAAGTACTCAACCTGCATTAAAACAAAATGACGCAAGCAAATCAAATCAGAAGCAATTGTGATGTACAACAGAGTAAGCAATCTTACAGCAGGCACTAAAATGCCAGCTGTAAGCTTCCTGATTACTACTGCCTTCCTGAGTTGGACTTCTGCAAATCAACCTTTTCCTAGTAATGGCCTTACCTATGGTTGCAAGTTATCTGCTTCAGGCCCAGAAATAGTTAACTCCTTTACTTTGGCATCTAAAAAGTCTGAAGAAACTAGGCCACTTCCTTTGAGCCCTGGGTAAGAATAGTTAGCCCTGGCGTGAATCACAGGCTGTGTAAAAGGCACAGCTGTACTCTGTTCTAACTGCTTGGCTAATGCTTGTTAATCTTGACCTGCTCTTCGAGGTCTCTCTCCTTTTGATCAGTACTTTATTCTCCTGATCAGGGCTTTAGTGTTTAATACATACGTGGAGGTTAAATAAATGCCTTCTTCCCACAGCTTGCTTGGCCACACGTGGTCTTTGTGATTAAGCATCATGCAAGCATAACTCCTGATTACCAGTCTGCACCCACTCTTCTGTACATGAAGGGAAGTAACCCTCCATGCAGCAAATGCTGTGCCACTGCTGTGAGAAAATGCATCTATATAAATTGCATTAGTTCGTTACTGATCTTGAATATAAGAATGCGTGTTGTTTTCCACTGGGCCACTGTATCCTGAGGAAATCAATGAAGTTAATGCTTGCAAATTAAGGTCAGAACGACTGCAGCCCCCAAAAAACTATTCTAGCTAATGTTAAAGTACATGAGAAATGCTGATCACAGGGGACCTTAGGCAGCACATTAATATACTTTAACAAAATGACCCTAAAGAACTATTAAATCTGTGTTTGGCTGCTAATATAAGCTACTTTTTTTTGTTTTGTTTAATTAGACAATGATTGTAATCCATACTTCTGTTAAGACAATTGCACTTATGAACCTAATGTGATCGAAAGATCAATCAGTCATTAGTTATTTAAGTCAGATGTAATTAACACTTACAAAAACATTTTAATTGCCTGGATATCCTTTAAGCTGGCCTTCGCATTAGATAATGGAAGGATTGCAGCCATGCTTTTTATGCTGCTTGCTTCTGTTTGTAACATCTTTATAATACATAATGTTTCAGTAAGCCAGTATTTCAGGATCAGTCAAACTCTCGTTATGGATCATCTGAAAGAGACATATTAAAATATACAATCTATGCTGTTAACACATGATAGCATAGCACATGAAGGCAATTACATTTTTGGCAATTTCGCTGGTATCAGAAAGAAGCTGCTGAATCACAGCGGCTCAGTAAAGGTAAAGGTACCCCTGACCATTAGGTCCAGTCGCGGACGACTCTGGGGTTGCGGTGCTCATCTTGCTTTATTGGCCGAGGGAGCCGGTGTACAGCTTCAGGTCATGTGGCCAGCATGACTAAGCCGCTTCTGGTGAATCAGAGCAGCGCATGGAAATGCCGTTTACCTTCCTACTGGAGCGGTACCTATTTATCTACTTGCACTTTGATGTGCTTTTCAACTGCTAGGTTGGCAGGAGCTGGGACCGAGCAACGGGAGCTCACCCCGTCGCAGGGATTTGAACCGCCGACCTTCTGATCGGCAAGTCCTAGGCTCTGTGGTTTAACCGACAGCGCCACCCGCGTCCCCAGCGGCTCAGTACTTAACAATATTTAAACAAGTGGCCTGACTCACATATAAGACAAAAGCCATCACTTAGTGTTATGTACCCAGGCCAGGCCTCAGATTCATGTACTCCCCCATCCTGTCTTTTCCCCTCTTGTGGCTTTAAGGAGGAGATCATAAGCTCCTTCAGCTGTTTTCAACTAACTGGTTATGGCTGAATGAGAACTGTGGTCAGGATTAATTACGATTTAGGGAAACAAACCAGAATCATTAACCATGATTTCAAGTTGACTGGTTTCCCTTAGTCATAGCTGAGGACAGTTTGTACGTAACAAGTAACCATGGTTAGTTGGAAATGGAAGCTTCCCAACTCCTCCCTATGGTTGCACCAAAAGAGAAGAGAGTGCACGAGCCCGAGGATTGCGACTCATTCACATTTTATTTATTAATTTCATACTCACCCTTCACCCTAAGGTCCCAGACACTAAAACACAATATCAAAACCAGTTTAAGACAACTTACTACGACAGAAATAAGCTGGGCCGTGACAATATTCGCCTCAAGGGTCAAAAGCCAGGGTAAGGAGGTGTGTCATCAGCATTTGCTGGAACATGTATAATGAAGGTGAACCCTCTGTGCGGAGGGAGTTCTATAACTTTGGAGCTGCCACAGAAAATGCCCTCTCAGGCCACCACCCTCTGAACTGAGTGCGGAGGAACTACCAAGAGGGTGCAAACCAGAACTAAAGGAATAAGAGCTTTTTTTTAATGTAACACTAAGCTCTGATTTTGTATTATGTGAATGAAACTCGGGCTTTCACTCTCTTTTTCTCTCCTCCTCCTGCTGGAACATGACCATGAAAATGAGATTGGAAGTGTTTGCTTCCATTTTAATACTATCCAGAGTTTCAAGAAGCTCTGGTTAGTTTTAACTATGGTTAGTTCAAACCACCCAATATCAAGCTATGACTTATGAACCTGGGTTGTTCCCTGGGTTTAAACCTGATAGAGAATGCTGGTTAGTTTAAAAGTGGAAAGAGATGTTTCTTGCTTCCTCCTTGTGGTTGTGCAAGAGGAGGAATGGGGAGAGGAGAGTGTGCATGCCTCAGACTTGTTAAAGTCATGCTTAACCCTATTTAAACATTATGTCCAAATCAGTTCACAGTTTAATTACTTTTTTATCATCTTTCCACTTATTCCCTCAGGGAGGAAAGCTTAGCTTAGGCAAGCTAAACTATTGTTCACTATACATTTTAAATCTTAGTAGGGTTACGGAAACACACCCTGGTTAACACTAATATGGTTATATCTGCACTAGGCCAGGAACCCTTGCAGAAGTCTTAGCATTGACAACTAGACAAAGATCGTGTCCATATAAGAAACTCAATGTGTGATGTGGCCATCACACTATTAGATATTGCAATTTTTCACATTCTCTTTGTCAGAAAAAAAGAATGTAGTAACATATATTGCAGCTATGAAAAGTCTGGTTGGTAACCAAATACGACATATATTTAATTAAAATATATTGCCTTTTCTATTTAAAAAGTGCATGCAGGATTAATAAAGGTACCTGGCTTCATTTTCATGTTGTAAAAGGAGTTTGCAATTAATGCTTGCAATAAATAATACCTGTCAGGGCTACCCTAGGTCCCAGCTCACAAAGGACCAACGCTGCTTCGTTGTTAAGTATAAAAGCCTTTATTGAAGTTCAGTTTCACTTCCAGAGCCGCAGCGCGCAGCCCCACGTCTAAAGTGTCAGACCACTGATGCTCCGTCTGAGTCTCCTCCCCCCTGACACCAATTTAAGATCCTAGCCTTGCTCCACCTTCTCCGCTGCTCCTTCCTCCTCTGGGTCCGCCTGCCCGCCGGGGTTCCGCCCTTTCTAGCCTCTTCTCCCGCTGATTCCCCTGAGCCTTCTCCCTCCCTCCGGCGGGCTTTAGGAGCTGGTTCCCCATCCGGGTCTCCTGCTGTTCCGCGCGCCTGCACATTTGAACTTGGCGCGCGCGCGCAGCCAGCAGCTTTCCTCCTGACCGTTTCACTGCTGCTGCCACTGCTTCCCCCTTCGGGGGGGCTAGCTGCAACTGACCTCCCTTCCGTTCCCCCACTCTCCGATGGAGGCGTGGTCAGCCCTGACTCCCTCTCTGGAGGAGACGCTGGCCCTGACACATGTGACTCCTCCCCCCCACTATGCTCTGGTGGGGAAACTGGTCCCGATCCTCCACTGCTGCTTTGGGGTTCCCCTCTGGCTCCTTGTTTCTGGTGCGTCCCCCCTGGGACCCCCCTTGCCCTGACCATCGGCGCCCCCTTCTGGGAATCTTCTGATTCGCTGGAGAAGCTCATGGAATCTCTCGGGCCACTGTCATACTCCCCTACGCTGCCCTCAGATTCTTCCCCTTCGCTCTCCCAATCCTCTCTCCCCAGTGCTCCTGCTCCTGATTCCCTGACAATACCTTTACTCTGAGAATGCTATGTGATTTCATTTGTTAAAGTCTTCAAGCCCACGGACAACTGAATATCAAACTGAATTAATGGTCTGTCTGTTGTTACTCTTGTTTAATCATTTGCTTTCATGCTGATATTAAAAACAGTTTCTCCAGCCTGCCACCTTCAGTTTCAAAGTTTTGCTTGGCTGGATCTGGGATTATTTGAATAACAAGGCATGAACAGAATTATATAAATATGTTTGCATATGAGAACCTTATTTTTAACACATCTTGACACAATGTGAAAGTTTAAGCCAACTACAATATTCACCTCTCTGGTCATTTGAGATCCCACCTCTACCAACACAATGGAAGAAATTTAGCAACATTACCTTGAATAGCTCATATTCACAATAGCTTGTTTTACCAGCAAATCAGGTTAATAAAAAAAAAAGTTGTTTCACTATTGCAAGAATAGCCCTTTGTGTCCTCTCTATATTTTTACAGGGAGTATGAATCAGGTTGTTGAGGTCATGGTTATGTGCCTGAAGTGTCAAGTCTCATTGTGGGGCCTCCAAATTGAATGGAGACCTCTTTGGATTGAATGGATACTTCTGAGATAATCTTGATTTGCACACGTGTGCATCATAGCCATAGATGATGGTATGCTCTTATACAGGTGTAGTTTTATGCAGAAAAACCCTGTGTTTGTGCTGTGTGTTGAGGCTAATATTTTACTCTTAAAATATCATTCCAAAGCCAGTTTAAAGGCTTCCTTCTCCTTGAGCTGAATAAATGTTAATCCCTCTCTATATAAGCTGTTTAACTTAAGAAGCCCATTCATTAACCACTCGTTGGTAATTAATTCAAAGCTGAATTTGTCATTATGAGCTGGGGTTTTATTTTGAGTTTACAGAGGTTTGTCCTGAGTGCTAAGAGAGCACAGATGTCTTAAGAAAACAAAAATAGATCAAATCTGAACATGTTTTTGCCATGCACATTCTCAGGCGCTCTGTGCAGGCTTGAGGTTGCCTGCCAAATGTGATTTCAGAAGAGGCCTGGAAGAAATGTCAAATTCTGTTCTGTCTTTTGTTCATTTCTTCCTTCAAGGGAAGTTTGGGTGCTTTTGTATGGGAAGGGAAAGTTTTATAAATGAAACAGAAAATTGGCTCCATTTGCACAAATTGACCATTATCCAAATAGGATCTTCTTCTTGAAGCCAGATTTTGAAGACATTCTCATAACTGAGTTGCTCCTTGAGCCTCATATCTCAATATCATAAGATCATTTAAATAACAATAAAAAGCTTGTATATTTAACCTTGACATAGTACAATCAACTCAAGGCCAGCTTTTTAAAAGAGTGTCCTTTGCCTGCTACATATATGAACAGGAGGGGGAAAGTTGCTTCTGAGAGCACACTCTAAACAGTTCCAAAGCCATTGACAAGCCCCTCTGTGCTACATCTGGCACATTAACAGATGTTGTTTCAAACAAGTCAAGAATCCACAATAGATCAGTTAACATAGATGCCAGATGATTGCCATTTTTTCTTGTCTGTTGGGTTCAGGATGATGAAATCCATTGTGTGTGAGAGACTGAATTAGCTGTGACTCTACAGGAAATAGGGTTGTAGTGGACTGTTCAGTGTGTAGTAGTGGCAGCAAAAAAAAGCTTAACAGTGTTGGGAGTTTCTGGTGGTGAGGGGTGGGATTAAAAATAGAAATGGCAAGTGCCGAAATGACTCTGATAAATACACGGAGCTATCTCATTTAAAATACTGCACACAGGTGTGGCCACCTCACCTCAAAAAGGATACTGTAGAGCTGTAAAAGGTTCAGAAAACTGCAGCTAAAAGAATGCAGAGGCTGAGTCTGCCTTCTTATGGCAAATTTCAAGATTTATTTTGTAGTTTAGAAACAAAGTCTCTGGGGAGGGAATTATGATAGAGATTTTTTTTTATCAATTAGTGGGCTCAGGAGTACTGAGCCGACCAATTAAATGGTTTTGGCCATAGTTTCAAAATAGACAAAAGGGAATTAATAATTCATAAAATGCATACTAAACTTCTAGAATTCCCCATCACCAGATATGGTGATGACTATTAACTACGTAACTTGGAAAGGAGATTTGAAATCCATAGACATTTGCTACTGGGAACAACTGAACTTCTGGATACACCTTTTAATGCTGATATTCAGGACATACAATTAAAGAGATGAAAGGTACATTGGACATCATCTAGTCCATACCCTGCTCATTGTAGGATCCACAATTTAGGACACAACTGCAGCAAGGGAGCAAGGGAGGCCACTGTCTCAGCACCAAGGAGAGTTCTGGGCGAGAAACTATTTGAGCCTTTGCCTCCTGTCCACCTCTCCTACACTCCACTCCTCTTTGTGGGAGTACAAACCACTCTTAAAGGGCCAACCACCCAACTTGAATCTTTGTTAAATTCTCAAAAATAAAATTGAAAAATAAACAAATAAAAATCCTTATTATAAAGTTCCTAAGCACAAACCACTTAAAAAGCAGATTAACTGGGTGTACAACCTTTGTCAGGGAAGTTTTTAACGTGTGATATTTTACTGTATTTTTGGTTTCTATGGAAGCCGCCCAGAGTGGCTGGGGAGGCCCAGCCAGATGGGCAGGGTATAAATAATAAATTATTATTATTATTATTGTCTGAGACTACTAATAAAAATTCAAGTACCCCCAAGTGATTATTATATTAGGAACTCTTTAGTGTAGCCTGGAAAGCTTCAATCTTCACCAGTCTGCTGAGATTCAGTGCTTGCAAAGTTACTGTAACTCTGCCCAGAGAAGATTGATTTCAAACCATTCCAGCTAAGGAAAATGGATCACCTAATGTCATTTCGATGTCAGGTGTGATTGACAGGTGGGCAATCCTTTACAACGTTGGCACCTGGTGAGGGAATTAAGGCTCTGGCCTGCAAATCTCCACTCCTGATATATAGCAACCCACTCCTTCTGAGCAGGGTACTTAAAAAGCAAGTAGTTCATTGATATTGCTGAATGTTAGGTAGAAGTTTCATATGAATGTCCAGAAAGTATGTAAGGCAAGCAGACTTAGTTGCTGTGGAAGTGAATCTGCAAATCTAAGCTTTCTTCGCCTGGGGAGGTTCCCCAGCTGGTACCTCCCACTGCTCCTCTGCATCCATGACATTCTGGTTCTGAGGATATTGTGTCAGATGCAAATATTATTTTTGGTCGTTAGCCAGCCTACAGTACAGCTACAACCTCACTGTCTTCTCTTCAGGTGCCATGTTGGAGCAGGTCTAATGCCGGCCTAACTATTCTGAGGGCAAAGCTACTAGCTAAGGATATGGCCCTGCAATAGGACCGTGATTTCACAAGAAAGAAAGAAAGAAAGAAAGAAAGAAAGAAAGAGAAGTGATAGGCAGAGTTGCTCATTATTAGACAGACAAAGTGAAGGTTATGCCTCAGGTTTGAAGTGTTGTGAAATGGCAGGAAATTGTTAGTTATTTAATTTATTATTGCTGTATTTTTAGTTTTGAAGGGGAGGCATTTGTGATAATTTTCTGCCTCAGGTGCCAAAATAACTTGACTGGACTTGGGTCCTGTGCTTTGCCCAGGTGATTAAGTGGCACAAAACCATTCATGGTTGAGGTGACCCCGATCCTGTGGTTCCTGCTTTCAGATATTACTATAGCAGTATAGAATATTATTACCAGTGATAAGTGGCTTCGCATTGCTAGTGACATGTATAAACAGCTTTGGGGTTGAATGTTTGTTTGGGTAAAGCGATTGGAGATCAAGATGTAGCATTCCACAGAGGGAATAAATCTTGTTCAGCCATTGCCCAGCCATTGATTCTTTTGCAGACATTCCCTTTTATATACGTATTCTTGGCTGGTAAGCAGCCATGCACATTTCAGGACCCTCTGTATAAAACATTCAGACTTGAGCCAAAGTTTCCCAGTGTCTCTGCATTTTAGATTGTGACTACAAAATTCATGAAAATATTTTTATGTGGAAGCGATGTGATTCAGTTTTGTTGATGTCACTGGTCAGTTCCTGTAGATTTCAACAGACCTTGGATCAGGCCAGGCTATCTTGCTGAAGTTTAAGAATGCTGTTTGTTTTGCATGCATCGCTGATGTTTCACACCATTCCGCCCTTGACTTTACAAGGCAGAGGGCTGATTGAAACGTGCAGTGTGCCAGTCCCACCTGTTTTATCACGTTCTAACTCTCCAAGCAATAAGTTTCAGTAAAACAGTTTCCAGGCAGCAAAATGCGGGGAAAGGTCATTCGTTGCTCCTGCCTTTCTAACTCAGGTGTTTTATCATTTTTACTGAACACATGTTCCTCATTAGAGATCATGTGTTCCCAATGCAAACATGGCTAGAGGGTTTCCAACAAAGCAGTTGTGCTGAATTGGCTCAATGTTAAATAGTCATGGCTTGCTCCTTTGTAAGAATCATACACACACTCACTCTCTCTCCACATGGATTAATTTAGCTTTCAAGAATATATTGCACTACATCTCTCAAGGACTGTAGATGAAGCAGCTGCCTTCAGTTGGCCCCTGTCTTTCGTACCTAGCTATGTACTCTCCTTTGGGAATGGAAGGGCCCACTTACAATAAAAGGGGTGGGGTAGGGAAAGGGATAGCATTTTCCTGGCAGTGGTGACACGGTTCCCTACCTACTGCCTTCAGGCTATGGCCAGAAGCTGTGAGTTGTTGTTGTTGTTGTTGTTGTTGTTTAGTCCAACAGCTTGAACCTGAGCGCTCCATCTACAGTTCATAACAACTGGTATTTAGAGACAGACTGCCTCAAACAATGGAGGGACCACAGGTTCCCCACCTATTGCCTACCTCCAAAGCCCACCTTCACTGGAAAGAAAGGATTTATTAAATTGAAGTAACTGTCCAATTGGCATGTGAACATGGTCAAAGGTTGTACTTGTTATACTTTTTTGCATCCTTCTGTGTGTGTCTCCTTGTTGAGAGCCTGCATGCAATAATTGCATTAGCCCAAATGAAATTGTTTAGACAAATATTCCTTCAGAGCACACAGAGCAGCCTCTTGAGGACGGTGCATTGTAAGGCTTCCAATTATTCAGTATCATCATCGCTGCTATAGGGGGTCTGCTTTCTGTCTGATCCCTTTCTTTCTTCAACTTTTTCTTTGAAGATTGAACTGTATGATAGTTGACATACAGCCCATATATTGTATCCTCCCTCTGTTGTAGGTGATTGTTGCTAGAAGGAATGTTTTTTATACTGCAGATTGCCTGCTTTATTTTTCTAATATATAAATGTACCTGATCAAAGGGAATCAAGTCACAATCTGCCTTTCTGGAGAGATCTTATATTTACCAGTAACTAGATCTTACTGTAGAAACACTCCCTAAAATGTTTACAATTATTTTTTTCCCACAGATTATTGCATCCTAAGAAAGTGACAGAAGCCTTTTTTTTGGATCTACATGTGTTAGGGAATGTTGGCATACTAAATTAGGCAGCTTCCAGTGTAAGCCAGCAGCGGCTGTCTGTCAAGCTACCAGTTTAAAACCATTGCCAAGCATAAGTGAATTTAAGTAGATGGGTGTACAAGAGTGGTTTCATTTTCTCCTGCCTTTTTTCTTTTTACCTTATATGCTTGCTGCCTCCAAGGAGCCTCCAAGGTGTCAGGAAGCTGCGCCAAGCTAGAAACCCATGAAAACCAGCTGTTCAGAAAGAAAGGGTGGTGGTGTCATTTCTCATGCAGAAGCTTGGAGTGGAAGGCTTTGAAACGAAACTAGAATGATGCTAACCAAATGCCTCTCACTTAGCCCTCTGCATCCTTTTAGTGTTGTTGTTGTTGTTATTATTATTTTTAAAATGTGGTGATGCTTTGCTTAGCTGGCGCTCTGGATTTTCTTGGAAGACTGTATGGTTCCCACTTCCCTGAAGATCCTCCACCCTTCCCTTCCTTTCATTCTATGAACTTCAGATGGACTTGCTTTTAGCATGGTTAACATCAACTTCCTGTTTTGTTTAACTTTCATCACTGTCACTAGCCAGCCAGGGAATGCACTTCAGTGCCAATGATTTTAATAGGCTTCCCAGGAAAGAGCAGAGAACGCACACAAAGTGGTTCTGGTACATAGACGAATCGTGCTTAAATCTTGCCTGTGGTAAGAAGGTGTGAATAGTGTGATAGGGAAAGTAACAGATATGTAAGAGATAGTTACATACATACATACATACATACATACATAATGCCTGCATTAGGATTGTTTCTGAAATCTTCATTATTGCTTGGTTCCACAACTTATACGTTTTCACTAACATAAAAGTTTGCCTGCTCTTGGAGACTAGAGAATAGTCATTCCATGCACAGCAAACTGATAGGCATAAGTTTAGTGGAACTGGTAAATCTGGCAACCTGATAAATGAAGGAATAAGACACCAGGAACTCTCAGAACTCATCCTTTGCTTTCTGTGTTCTTTCCCTTTTTCTCTTCTTGAACATATTATACAGTGGCAGAAAATGTTCACAAAAGGGGATTATCAGAATGTCTATCCCAGATGGTGAATGAGTGGGTCTTGAATTATTGAAACAATGTGTAATTACTGTATGAAGAAATGCAACTTGACTGTCAGTTTTTAATTTCGTCTTAAATCACAAAGAAACAAGTTGAAGCATAGGTGCCACAAGTGACACATGTAGTGATGGTTTGTGACATGCCTGGACAGGTGAAGAATTTAATACCTCACTTGCCTCTCTGATTCTGCACTGGAACCTGCACCCAGTTCAGGAGGTTAAAGGCCATACCAAAGCATGGTTCCTGTGGTGTGCACTTGAGTGGCACTCACCTTAATTAGTGACATGTAAAAAATGCTGGCTATCTTAGACCCCAGCACAGGAAGATGAATGAACCAATGCCTCCTGGGACAGTAAATTTCCAAGATACATAGGTTTAGGAAGATAAATATTCCCCCCAAAAATCCCCTATACTGTGCCTCTAGAACCAATGGAGGCACTTGGAATCTAAACCCAAGATGCATGTTTTGAGTTAAAAATGTGTTGGAACAATCTGGAAATGCAAAAGCCTGTGAATAACTACATTCTTATTTGCCTCTTAGTTTGGGGAGGTGCGAATCAGAATTGACAAAGGCTTAATTGCTCAAGCATCCCTAGATTAGTTTAGTTTTCTTTTTGGCAGTCATGCTGAAAAAGTTCAGGACCATTTTTGTGATTCTTATCTAAGAGGTTTCTTCCTTCCCTTCCCTCCAGTTTGTTTATATATTGAATACACACACAACCAAACCCTGCTTAGAGTTGTATGGGCTGAAAGCCAATGATAGAAGACAAGCTCTTCCCAGAAAGGAGGGTGTGTGTGTGTGTGTGTGTGTGTGTGTGTGTGTGTGTGGTGTGCCCACCAAAATATATCCACCTTTGTTTTCCTAATGTAGATAAGCGATGCCCCAAAAGGACTGCTGTTTTCTAATAAACTACACAAGCAGCACTCTCACTGTCCCTATTAAACTCCTAGTGACCACAATATTATAAAAATATTATTCTGGACAGAAATACACCAGCAGGGACAGTTGCTGCAAAAGGGGAAACTAATACAAAAAAGTTATATAAATCTTACATTCTTACATAAACATTTTAAAAGACTTGGCTGAAAGCAGCATTGGGAACATGACAATAATGGTATTTTTAAAAATAGAATAAAATTGTTGCTAGGAGCAGATGGGTTTTTTTATTTTTATAACCATATACAGTATTTTTGTCATAACAACAAAGTAGCAAATTACCACTTCTTCAAAACCTGTAAGGAAGTGGGATAGGAGAGAAAGTTTCTCTGGACCCAAACTTTCCAGGAACGTGGCTTTAGGGGTTATATTAAATTATGCACATTGGTGAGCTCCCTGAGGCGTTACTTTGAGACTGAAGGGGTATTTCCCTAGAATGGACCTTGTTTCAGGGAGTCAAGGGCCTTTTCGGTAGTGGCACCCGCCCTGTGGAACGCCCTCCCATCAGATGTCAAAGAAATAAACAACCATCTGACATTTAGAAGACATCTGAAGGCAGTCCTCTTTAGCGAAGTTTTTAATGACTGATGTCTTAATGTATTTTTAATCTCTTCTTGGGGTATAAGTAATAAATTATCATCATCATCATCATCATCATCAAGGCAAGAGCTCATCCACATGGACCTGCCTCATCCATATGGGACTGCTTGACTTGGGGGCAGGGTGACTCCAACACTCCTTTGCACTCCTTTGATGTATGGCCTGTGTAGAGGAAACCAGAATGGATTAGATAGCTGCCACAGAGCCAGAGTGGGGTCATCTAAAAAGGGTTTCTAGGAGGCAGTGGTTGCATTAGCATGTCCCCAGTAAGCCAGGGTGCTGGATTTGTATGGCTTACTGGAAAAACATAGGGTACTCATGCACACATTTAAATCACTCCCATGTTGCTTCTACCATGCAATGAGTGAAAGAAGCAAATCAGAAAGTTGTAATCAAGCTTAGTTTATGTGCCATCCCAAATCCCAGAGCAAAGCTAGTTGATCCTAAATGAGCCAGGGTTCCTAACCCAACAACAAACCATGGTAAAGTTGGCCAGCTATCCTGCTTAGTTTAGAAGAAACAAACCCAACTTTGGTTTGGACACCATTAGGATAAACAAATTAAAGTTAGAAATTCAAATTCTGATCCACGGAACTCTGCATTTTTGGCATATACTAGAGGAAGAATTTGGTACCAAATCCAGGTTAAATCCTTTCTTACACAGTGGACACCTCCCTTTCTATAACATTGTCATGTGGGTTAGGTGTGAGCAAGTAGGCCATCCACACCTATCATGCACAGTGGAGACTGGGCCATTGGGGCAAAGGATGCCCTGCCCCACCAATCTCAGTCTGCCAAGGGACAGCCCCACTTCCAGTCAGGGGTGGCTCTTCCTATTGTTGACTGTGGCTCCATCTACAGTTTGTCTCCCTGCTTTCCACCCCACCAGTCCAATTGGGCACCAGCCACCATTGGTCATGTGTGAGAGGGAAATCTTGCCCACCCCTAGGATCTCTCAAAAACTGTTAGGCTACAGCAGTGATTTAAGACATTTTCCCCAAATTACAGTGTACTTGCTAGCCTTTTTGTACTGACTGCTGCTCTAATATGTTTTAATTAAAGCTGGATAACCATAAAGCTTCCATCTGCATCTCATTTTAGGGAGAACATTATTACAGGATGATGCAGAAATATAATCAATAATGTTGCCCTGTGGGAAGTACAGAACCCAAGTAGTTTTGAAGCCACTGGAATAATTTAACTTTCAGGTCAGTTCTTACAAAGTTATGAAACTAACTATACTGGCTACTCCTCATAAAGCTCTATGGCTGAATTTTGGAAGGAGCTTCTGGCAGAAACCAGGATGAATCTGTATATTGAGCTGGTGTAATCACTGGTGATGCTGATTTTTTACAGTAGCAGAAGTTCCAATAAGATGCTATTCCTTTCTAGGGGACCAAGAGGAGGTAGGCATTAACAGAAGTTGTGAGATCTTTGCACTCTGTGTTGCAAACTGTGTTGACATTAAAGAGACCCAAAGTGTGTTCTCAGTTGTTTTCTGCATATTTAATGCATTTATATCCCGCCCTTATCCTAAAGAGCTCAAGGTTCCCCTGTTTTAGCCTCACAACAAACCTATGAGGAAGATTAAGCTGAGAGATAGTAAATAGCTTCATGGTTCAGTGGAGATTTGAGTCTCCTGAATCTTAGTCCAACACTAACCACCACACCACACTGAATCTCCACCACAGTGGTACCTCAGGTTACATACGCTTCAGGTTACATATGCTTCAGGTTACAGACTCCGCTAACCCAGAAATAGTTCAGGTTAAGAACTTTGCTTCAGGATAAGAACAGAAATCGTACTCCGGCGGCGCAGCGGCAGCAGGAGGCCCCATTAGCTAAAGTGGTTCAGAACAGCTTCAGGTTAAGTACGGACCTCCAGAACGAATTAAGTACTTAACCTGAGGTACCACTGTACAGTGAAGCAGTCTTACATAACATTACAACCAAGCCTTATCAAAGGATCTTAAAATGGCTAATGGTTTGTCTTTTTATGCTTCCTTTATGCCACGTGAACTGGGGACTTGTGCATGTTTGCCGTGGTTGGATCCACAAGTCCTCAATCCTTGGTCCCGTCCCCGTCCCCCAGAATCCATCCTTCCTTCCTTCCTTCCTTCCTTCCTTCCTCCCTCTTTTGTGAGATGCCTTTTCAATCATTCCAATGCCAAAATACTGTCTTCCCCTTCTCCTACCACTGCTACTGATTATTGTCAACAGTTACAGACTTCAGTTTATTTGAGACTTGTCTTTCTTCTACCAAACTGCCACTGCAGTGTCAGATCCTTAGTTCCAGAAGTTTATATACATACCTAACTGCTTAAATCAGAGGTAGTCAACCTTTTTATACCTACCGCCCACTAATGCGTCTTTCTTGATGGTAAAATTTCCTTATCGCCCACTAGTCCTTGATGGAAGGAGGATTCAGCTTGTGCCGTAGAACCCCCTACCGCCCACCTAGAATCCTGAAACGTCCACTAGTTGGAGGTAGGGACCAGGTTGACAACCCCTGGCTTAAACAGTTTTTAGGCCCACTGTTTGAGAACTTGGGTGCACTATGGCAATGATTGTTATTTTTTTGTGTCCATCAGGAAGAAAATACCCATACTTTTTACCAATGTGAATGGTGTTACTCCTTGGATAGTAGGTTTTAAAAAACTTCAATTATTAGTTCTGTATTAAATATTTTCTCTTGGGTTTGGGGTCCTTCTTCTTTTCTTAGAAAGCTCCTAACACGGTAGTTAATTGCGACCTTTGTGTTGCAGTGCCTCTTTACTGCTTTCTCCTGTGCTCTGTTGCCCTCTTCTCCTTTGCTGCAAGGACTGTTCCACCCCTCAGCTGACCTCTGTGTGAAGCAGCTCAGTCAACAAAAGAATCATACAATAGTTGGCTGCAGACCCATCAGATTTTGTTCCTTTCATAGGCAAGAATAATATTCCTCCAAACTGCACATTTTGCAAATACATTTTTCTTTACCTGAGTTTAAGTATAATTTCTGTGTCCCCTCTCCTTAGTTGAATCGAACAGGGCACACCTTGTGCAGAAAGTTATTGTTCTGATGGGAATACTATTCGACTGGGCGAGTGAGATGGTTTAGGATTAGGTAATGTAATAGAAGCAGTGGAGGGGGGATGCAGACCAACTATTTGGTGAAGCAACAGTTCTTAGACTATTTTTAGCCTACTGATGAATGGGTTTCTGAATGGTTTCGGTGCTAAATATATATTTAAGTATACTTTCCTGGTATATTTTGCAGAAGGTGCTTTGCTGACACAAAGAAATCTGGGCAGTAAGTTAATTTCTGAAATGGGGAGATGCACTAGTACACAGAGTGGATGTGGCTTTCAGCTTTGGCAAAAACATATGCCTATGAATTCTTGTTGTCTGCTTTCTTTCTATCTGAAATCTGGGCAAGGCTGTGTTGTCTTTTTCTGAGAAAGATCGACTTAATATGTATTAAGCTTTGCCATAGTAGCAGAGGAAGGGAGAGTACAAAGGTTACGGAAAACAAAACATTAATTTTCTTGACCAGCTGTGTTACAAGCAAAGTGCAGCTTATTTATAACCATGGCGTACTGTTCATTAATCAAGTCTTTTCTCCACCAATGCCTTTAATGAGAACTATTAAATGTTTTCATGTTGTATTCATCATTGCCGTCTGATTTAAAAAACAAAACACAGCAGTCTCCCTTTTTTAGGACCTGTGCTTTTCAACTGCAGGTTTTAAAAACAAAACAAAACAGAGGGATAGGGAAGAAAAACATTATTAGGTATGCTTAAAATCTTTTGCAGGATTTTGTGTAATAGGAAAGGGGACTTGTAAATCACTCTTGCATGCTTTCTTCACGTTCCCATAAACCTGGCCCTGGATTGGTCAAACTTGGAAACTCTCAAGCCTCATTTAAGGACGTGTAAAATAATCAAGAAATAATGAAGCAAAATAGAAAACAATTGATAAGCAGGTGGCTGGCTGACAATGCTTATATGCAGTCCATTTTGAGACTCTTAAAAAATTGTATGATCACAAAATGGTGTCCTAGTTATAGTATCCAAAAGGCAGTAAGCCAGATTCATGTAAGATAAGGGTCTCGACACAATTTTTTTGTCTGTTAAACACCTACATCCCTACTCTTTCATCTAGCTAACTCTCCAAGTAACCTGGCTGTCTCTGTGTACACACACACACACACACACACACACACAATTTCACACTCAGTAGTTCAGAATACACACAGTTCTGTGTCCTACTGAGATTGAAATCTACCTAGCATATGCTCCACAAGCTACATCAGCTACTTGGAAGCAGTCCATGCATTCAGGAGAACAGCCCATTCCCAGATGAAGAATATAATGGTTTGTCCAGTCTGCACATTCTATACGACAACTTTTAACAGGCAAGAATCGTTTAGTAATGGAATAGCTTTAGTGAGTCCACAGTCATGTGGCTCTCTGCCTGATTTCCAAATAAGAAAATGTTACAGTCAGTTGCTGTTCAGATCCCTATAAGTAATACGCCTTTGTCAAGTGCACATTGAGACATTGAAATCTGGAGGCCAGTTAATTTATGTGAGAAGGATTTATAAGAAGCAATTGTGAAGTCAGTGTGTGTGTGTGTGTGTGTGTGTGTAATATTACCCCAAGGCTTGCCTCGTCTATAACTGCTAATCAGAGAGACTGGATTCAGTTGATAATTCTGTCTTTCTCTGTCAAGGTTGCTTAATAACAGAATTGTTTATTTATCCTGCATCTAAAGAAACAACTGAATTCCTGCTGATTCCCATTATTTTCTTCTTTTTATAGGGACTGTATCATTATTTCATTCCACTTCAACATTTTTAAATGTTCTAATCCATACTTAGGCCAGATCCTGGCCTCTGTTTAGTCTGGCTTCATTACAGCCCCACTGCACTGACGTCCCCAGGGTTACTACACATTTACACCCTTCATATCTGTGTTCAAAGTATTGCTTCCCAGCAGCTTTCTCGGGTTTGCAAGTCTCCTTGCACGTTCTAACTCTTTTTGACCTACTCGGCTGTTCTGAATGAGTTCATTATTCTCATTCTTTCAGTTCTGCGCTTTGCCAATGGTTACTTTACAATATCAGCAGTCTGAGGTTGTCTGGGAGCCAGCTCAAATTGTTTGATTTCATGTTCCAAGGCCAAGTGTTTTCAATGAAGATTTCATTTTAATAATGGAAAATAAGGGCAATAGTCAATAGAAGTCAATGAAAGAAGTAAAGAATTTGACCCTGCAGAAGCCATTTAACCCTCTGAAGAGAGATGCTTTGAATAAAGCTTTTGGAGAGAGACACTTTTATGAACACTTAATCTTTCCCCTCTTGCGGGTTATCTGTAAGGCTACAGTTTCCTATCTACTCAAAATGTCTCTCCCCCCCCCCCCGCTCGGTTAGTTTGGTTGATTGTCTTGGTCAAGCTGAACAATTAATGCCACCAAGCCTGAACTTTGTCACATGTGAAGGCCCACCTTGTTTTGATGTCTGTCTGGAACTGCCAAGGTAGAGAAGGGTTTTCAGTCACTATCTGGTAGGCCCACACATGTTATTTTTTACCTGCAAGGAGTAGGACAGAAGACTATAACTTGTGACACAGGTAGCAGGGGTTTGTGGCACACCTTGACAGAAGCAAAGTGCTCCATGGGTCTGTTTATCATAGTTAGATATATTCTCCTTTCCAGCTTTACGCTACAGACTGGTCCTCCATTCAGTATACTAGAAATAAAAACCATCCCAAAGTAAGGTGTACTGTAGCACACACACTAACAGTGCATTTCTAAGCATATTTTTTCAGAAGTAAGGCCCATTGTGCTCAAGGGGGGGGGGTTGCTCTGTAAGCTACATGTGCATAGGAGCCCAGCCTAATTTAGTGTATGGCGCACTTGCCAAAATGTTTCCACCTTTGCATTAGGCAAAATAATGCACTTGAGTACACTACTGGCGGCGGGGTGGGGGGGATGGAATGAATAAATCTGTTCCCTGATTCAACATTGCCTTGATTTGTCAGAAACAGACTTAATTTCCCCCTACCTGTTCTCCCCCTACCTTGTGGCAACGTCATGATGGGTCTTACTGTAATTTAACAATGACGTACATAAGCCCATTTAGTTTTCAAGAAGATAATGCTGTGGTGGGAGAGAGCAGACCCAAGGAGTTCCTAAGGCTCAGGCAGGTATCACCCTGTGCATTAAGCAAGAGGAAGATGTGAACATGTGTTTGTCATGTTTCAGACAAACATGAGCTGTTGATGGAAAAGCAGAAGCTAGTATGTTTGTAGGCCAAATTCCAGAACTATTCACCACTAAAGGCTACTATCAACCTTACTAGCTGTTATTGTATACAACAGTAGATGCTAGGCAGGGCTGAGGGGAGCCTGTAATGTTATATTTGTGTCTAGCCACCCCTGACTTTCATTTTCCTTCCAAACCTGACCTTAGTTCAAAGTGGCCTTGAGGGTTCCTGTGCCACAAAAGTTCAGGATCTGTCAGCATTTCCACTGAAACCCCTCATTTTCAGGTTAGCGATTTAACCAAACGATGTGGTCTGGGCAGAAATGCAAATGTTGGAAGGCCAGCTGCAGATTTCACATGGTTTCTCTTTTCACAATCAATGCCTTATACACTTTCCCTTTATTATTGTGTGATACACACACACACAAAATGAGCGATTTCAGGCATTCTCAGAGGTGCTGAATTGAGAGATCTAAACGTAAGTGTTTGGATTATTAAAAAAGAAGAATTCCATGTTTGTTTTACGAGTGGGCCACACATCAAAATTGCATAGCACACCAGTACATCTGTTTTGAAGTTGAAGAGAGAGGTTTACTACTGTTGTTAATAAACAAAGGACATACAAGGGATGTATCTTGTGTGAGTCAGAAATCCAGTATCACACTATTGACTGTTGACTTACACTATTGGTATAATATGCTAGTATGGTACTATAAGTACAGACTTAGAAAATATCCATTTGTTGAATTTCTGCCTGTCAGATAGCAAATCGTTTATTATCCAGACACACCCACACCCACACCCACAACCTGCCAAAAGTTCAAAAGAAATCATTGACAAATGCTGGGCGGGGGGGGGGGAGAGGAACATGTACCAAAGCTAGACCCAGTACCGTTTGGGCCATTCTGCTTCCTATTTACTTTCTATCAGTATTGTGTTGGACCAATAAGCTGGAATTGTATTTGCAAACAGACTGATTAACTGCAAGGATAAACACTGTATATTAAGGCAGAGTCAGCAAAGATTTTGGAAAGGGAAGCCATGCCTTGCAAATCTCACCGAAGGATGTCACAAACATGTGGATAATGGAGATAGAGTTGATACAGTCTTTGACAAGGGCCCTCATCAAAGACTCTCTAAAAATGAGAAATTGCCCTGGCATCAAAGGAAATGCCCTTTAGTGGATTAGCAGCTGGTTAAGAGATTAGGCAACAGATGGTAAGCATAAATGGGCAGTCTGTACAGTGGAAATAACTAAATAGTGGGATTCTCCAAGGATCCGTTCCTTCTTTAAAATGCACTAATGACCTAGAAATGAGAGAGAAAGTAGTGGCGAATGAATATTTGCAGTTGATAGCAAGTTGTTCAAGAAAAAAAGACAGATTTTTCAGAAGGGTCTTGTTGTGTATTACCTCTTTAAGAGGTGAGCCCAGAATAGCTCCGAAATGGAGAGCAACGAAACACTAGCACAAAAATGTGAAATTAATGCAAATTAATAACAACAAATTTCTGACCTGGCCTTAAATTGGAGACCAAGATGACTTTAAGATGGGCTGTAAATCAGAGCATCATCTTTGCATGCAGAAAGTCCCAGATTCAATCTCTTGTATTTCAAGGTTGGACTGGGAGAAACAGCTGTCTGAAATCCTGGAGAGCCACTGCCAGTCAGTGTAGAATGAGGTGGACTATCTATGGCCCTTCCGAAGTTGTTGGACTCCAACTCTCATTGGCTCTAACCAGCATAGTCCATGACCAGGGATGATGGGAGGTGTAATCCAGCAATATCAGAAGGGCTGCAGGTTCCTCATCTCAGCTGTAGGCAATCCTGAATCCTAAATGGGCCAATGGTCAGACTTGGTATAAGGCAGCTTCCTATCTTCCTACTAGTGGGTTCTTAACAGTTCACCTTTGTGCTTCACATCGCAGTAACCAAATTGAGTCTTTGAAGAATTGCAGTAAAGCTAGTCTAGTTTACAGAACTGAGCGATTCAGAACTGTCCCTTTCCCAAATGAGTGGTTTTAAACTCAACAACAAGGAGTGGATCTGCTGACTTCACCTTTAGGCCCTAATGGGATAAAGGCATCACATAGCAGGTGCTTCAGAGTTTACAGAGAGAGAGGGAGAGGGAGAGGGAGCTTTAATATGCCTTGAGCCTCTAAGATAATGCAATATTTTGTAGTTACCAGTAATTGAGATAAGCCTTTTGGTTTATTTTTAGCCTATTAATTGGTGCTTTTTCGTCCTCCAGCAGTCCATTAGTTTTCTGAGTGCTAATTAACTGGCAGATAAAAAATCCAATTTGTACTTGCTTCTAGTCTCAAAAATAATTAAAAGAAGGAGATGCATGGGCCCAACAAAGGTAACTTGCTCAAGATATTCCTCCGCAACCAAAAACTTCCTTGTCTCTGTTGTGATAAATGCCTTCTTCCAAGCAGGTGAGGTTGATCCCTGACCTCCCTTAACTCAAAAGAAAGTTTTAGTAAGCAATATATATATCTTTATCTTCAGTCACCACATAATTATCTTTGCTGACAGTCGATAGCTAGTCTGCCATCATTCCTCCCCGGAAGTCCTCTTGTTATATCTTGAATTATTGTTTTAAGCTATTTAAATTGTTTGGAGATTATACACACATAAACCAAATTTGTTCAGTTCTTTGTGTGTTTTAAATGAAATAAAATTGGGGAAGAAATAAGTGCTGCAGCTCTGTACCATGAATCATAGAATTATAGGACTGGAGGGTACCTCAAGTTTCAACAAGTACCTCTATCAACAAATAAAATCTCAGATATAATAACAACTGAGTTTATTTATTTGTTTGTGTGTTTTAACATAATGGGTTTTGTTCTCAGAAGTGAAGCTGAGCACAGTGCAAAGCATTCAAAGGGCCAGGCAGTGAGGTCATATTGCTATCTCTCAATTTACTGGTTTTTTTTAAAAGTGGGGAACAGTCTTAGGAACATATGCTTTCCCCCTCCTTATACCGCTTACCCTCTCTGCAGCAAATGCCCTGCTCCTGCTTTTCATATGATTAAGAGAAATGTCAGGAATTACCTGCAATATGGTCTGCTTTAAATGGTATAATTCAAGAACAGGTCAGTTCAAGAACAACATCCTTGCTACTCTCATTCCCAAACTCATAAGAAATTCATAGAATCGGATAATAAGAGTTGTAGAGTTGGAAGGCAATCACATTTACAGAATCCCTGACAGATGGCCATTCAACCTGTTGAGAAACCTCCAATGAAGGAGAGTCCATCACCTTCCAATATAGTCTGTTCCACTGTCAAACAGCTTTTCAGAAAGGTCTTCATAAAGTTTAGTTGGAATTCTTGTCATTTGAATCCATTGGTTCAGGTCCTACCATCTGGAGCTGCAGAAAACAAGCTTGCCCTTTCTTCCATGTGATGTCAAAACCAATTGTGTTTTACAAAGCAAATTAATGCACTCTCTCCACTTCAGTATTGTTTTATTTATAGTCTACTGTATTTCATTAAAGATAGGTCAAACCTGCACACACACACACACCCTCCAATAAACCCAGAACCCATGCACATTCCTGTTTCCTGGTGAGCTCACGGTCCAATTTAAGTAATTAAAGAGTTTGGAGAAGAAAGGAAGCAAAATAAATAAAATTTAAAATTGCATTTAACAAAACAAGGTATCAGAAATTATTCAGCCTAATTCTCTGCTTGTTCCTCCTATTCCTTGATCAGTCTAGAGATAACCAGAGGACCGTATCAAGACATTAGAGGAGTAATTGGATGTGTTGCTTATTCTTTGTACTGTAGCCAGTTTATATCACTCTGGACATCTCCCATCTGTTAGCCCAATTCAGTGGATCAACTTTAGAGGCAATAGGGCAAACAGTCCACTTGGTAACAGCTAAAATAGCACTGCATACATAGCAAGTGAGTCACAGTTGCTTTACTCTGTCCTATTTTCTGTAAAAACGCCGTGCTATGTAGGGAAGGTAATGCAGCCTTTGGATTGTAGACAACTAAATTCTACTCAGAGTAAACCTATTGAAATTAACAGGCCTAGGTAAGTCATGTCCATTAACTTCAGTGAATCTACTTGGAGAAGGACTAGCTTTGGAAGCAGACCAGAACCTGAAACCCTATTGTGGATGGATTTGGTGCAGTTAACCAAATACAAAATTGTGCATTGTAACAAAGTGCATTCCTCAAGGGCCATAGTCCAGACTTTGCTTATTCCAGAAAAGGTTCCACCTCTGAATTCTGGCTCGTGTAGAATGTTCCAAGGCAGCTTCTATCTCTGTTAACATTGTAAAGACTTGTCAAATCTTCTCTTACCTTCTGTTTAATTCCTACGCACATTTATGATGCTGAGCTTCCAAAGGGTTAGTTGATGGATGTTGCCCAGTGACTCACAGTTTCTGTTTGCTGGCTGACATAATCCATTAACTGCCTGAACTTACTGACTTCTGTGACAGCTGTGACAAAGGCACAGGTTTTGCCATGCCAAAGACTGCTGTGTGGTTTTTCCACCTGGAATTTCCTCCACCGGTACAAGGCTGGTATTGGACCTTTTGGCACCAACGGGGCATTGTTTTCAGTGGCCTTGCATACCTACTTTCTCTCTTCCTCAGGAAAACATTTCTTGCCTTCACACCCACCCAGATTTCATCAGTCAGGTCTATTGTTTTGCAAGCTTTCTTGGCTCTCATGACATCCACTTTTTATCACCTACACCTACACTGCGAACCCATAAATTCCCTGAACTCGGAATTTGAGGGAAGAGTAGAAGAGAACTTTAACACTGACAGGTTATGTCAAAAATCTCAACTAGGAACTCACATAGCCATCTGAATAGATGGCTATCCTGCATGCTCTCATTCCATTCCTCGCATTTAGTCTTGCTGGAGGGAAAGTAGAGACGGCACTGCACAGACAGTGGGGTTGTCCTTACTTATAGACTCATCTTTTTGTCAGCCTTTCCCTTAGAATAATCTGCAACATTGCTCCTTGTAATGCTTTGTTTTTCCCTATTATCATTGGTATCATATGTCATTTCTCCATCCTTGTTCCTGTGCTGCTCTTTATGCATTTTCACTACACACCTGTAAAGATCAGCACAAGAATAATAAGGGATAAGTGACACAAGGAGTGATAAATGGACTGCTTGAGATGCCAGATTGGGACATCTCCATTAGATTTACTCAGAATGATTTGGGTTGCTTGAATGACTTAAGTTAATTCCCATGCCAGTTGTCGACAAGCCCTGACTGATAATGCAGCACTGGCATATTAAGTACCCATATCACCCAGGCAATTACCACAATGGGCAGCCTTCTTTACGCTTATTGAACATACATGGATGAGAAAATGTGTGGAATGGGAATTGATGTTGCATCTTTCTCCTGACTGGATGAAAAATTTCATTCACCCCATGTGGGGCCGGTCAAAAGAACTCGCTACACTTCGCGGCAAGTCAAATGGTCTTCCATGGTCTTTTGTAAAGTATGTTTCTTCCAAATTTTAATCTCCTTGCTGAATTTGTAAAGTTAGGTGTGAGAGCTGTTCTCCTTTAGAAGAAGAAGAAGAAGAGTTTGGATTTGATATCCCGCCTTTCACTCCCTTTAAGGAGTCTCAAAGCGGCTAACATTCTCCTTTCCCTTCCTCCCCCACAACAAACACTCTGTGAGGTGAGTGGGGCTGAGAGACTTCAAAGAAGTGTGACTGGCCCAAGGTCACCCAGCAGCTGCATGTGGAGGAGCGGAGACGCGAACCCGGTTCCCCAGATTACGAGACTACCGCTCTTAACCACTACACCACACAGGCTCTCTTTATGGCTGTTTACTTTTGTAAATTCTCTGTTGTGAAAATAAGGCATTGGACTTCTCTGTCCCCATTTCCAATGTGGTAAGTTGGTCTTCCCACTGAGATAACAGACCTGTGTCTGGACTATGCCACTTCAAGCTGGAACTGGAGCTTTCATCCATACAAATGCATAAGAGATGTTATACCACTTTTAAGGATACATTCCAGCAAGGCAAAGGCACTTGAGGAGGATGCAGACAAGGGATGATGAGGGGTGAGGCCCTAGAGAGGTTCCAATGGCCCTATTTGACCCCTGGACCTAGGTGTCCTGACGCCTGCTTTGAAGGTTAACATCAGCATCAGGAAATAAAAGTGGCCAGGTTGGCCATGGGAATAATGTCGCTTGTAGTTTGACCCTCACTCGGGGAGCCAGTTCGCACAGTTTACAGATGTGAGTGCTGCATTTCTTAAGACTCACCCAGTAACTTAGGTCCAGTTTCAGAAGAGAGAGTGTAGGGCAGGGGTAGCAAACATGATGCCCTCTAGATCTTGTGGTGTACCCATTGCCGTTGGCCATGCTGGCTGGACTGATGTAAGTTAGAATCCAAAGCATTTTGTAAGGCACTACATTGGCTAGCCCTGCAGTAAGGTAAAGGTAAAGGGACCCCTGACCATTAGGTCCAGTCATGGCCGACTGGGGTTGCGGCGCTCATCTTGCTTTATTGTCCGAGGGAGCCAGCGTACAGCTTCCGGGTCATGTGGCCAGCATGACTAAGCCACTTCTGGCAAACCAGAGCAGCTCACGGAAACGCCATTTGCCTTCCCGCCAGAGCGGTACCTATTTATCTACTTGCACTTTGACATGCTTTCAAACTGCTAGGTTGGCAGGAGCAGGGACCGAGCAACGGGAGCTCACCCCGTCGCGGGGATTCGAACCACCAACCTTCTGATCGGCAAGTCCTAGGCTCTGTGGTTTAACCCACAGCGCCACCTGCATCCCTTTCAGCCCTGCAGTAGGATATTATAATTATATTTACTGGCTAAGACTGAAATTGGTGGTGGAGTGCATCAGAGGTGTGAAATAACATTAAGTGCAATTGGTAACTCACTGAGAACTGAACTGTTTCCCACCTGAGCTTAAAGGAAAATGTGTTTTGGTTTGCATGCATATCTCTCAAATTTGCTACAACCTTGGCACTTCACCTGGATAATTTTCCAGCAAAGGCCGAGATCTGGAATGTATCAATCTTTCCATTCTGTTGATAGATAGAACAACCTTTCCCTATGGGTGGCAAAGAGAATCTGTGTCCAGTTCAACATTGAATTAATACTCGGGCAGTAAAGGTTGTCAGTCCATAATTAGTTTAGGGAACTCCAAGTATAGTCTAGAGGTGTGAAGTTCGGGGCATTCTGGGAATGTTTTTAGAGGCATTCATGTATGCATGCCGACCATTTCTCTGCTCAATATTGTTTCCTCAAATATCCTGGGGGAGGGGATATGCAGGTCTTCAATCCCCTCTCCTCCCGGCTTGAGGCTAAAACTGCTTGGGGGAAATGACCCAAGGAGAAAAGGTCCCTTCCTTCTGCTCTAGATTAAAGCTTCCTGCAGCTGCTTTTCAATTTTTAAAAAATGAAGGGAGGGAAATCCTATGCACCACTGTTTTAAAACTGAGAGGGTTTCTATGAGCTTAGACATTGTAGAAAGCCATGTGCATGGCTACTGCTGCTACTGCAACAGACCACGGGGGTTTAAACGTTTGCATGGTGTGTGGGTTTCAAAGTCTATATTTTTGGAAGCTGAAACAATATTTTGTTAGGTTTTACAGCAGAGCAGGGCCCAAGAGATACGGCATTTTTCTTTACTCAGAGTTTCATCTGACTAGGTTTGACATAGGCCTCCTTAGAAGATGCCCATGATTGTGCCCTCTGCAGAGTTTTTAGAGTTGATTACATAAAAATGGGGCTGGATGATTCAACTCAGTAATTTGTAAGGAATCAGGGCAGTGGGCAGCTTGAAAGTTGTGTGACATGGGAATGAACAGTTCTTTGTAAAATGCACTAGTGGGGGATGTGGGAGAAGTCATCTGGAGATTTTTTTAGAATTAGAATGCCTTAAGAGTACATGTATGGAACATATACATTAATCCATTTTTGTTGCATTGGTCTGGTCAATGTCATCTCTAAATTACTCTTTTAAAAGAACTGCTTGTTGTCTTAGGCCAAAACCCTTTTCATCCAAAGTTTTTTTAAAAATTATTCTCCCGTCATTCCTGGAGCTATAGAGTTGTTGATCTTTTTATTTCTTGTTATGAGAATCAAACCTATTCCATATGACACAAAACTTAATATAGTGAAAGGCATTTTAGTTTACAGTGGTACCTTGGGTTACATATGCTTCACGTTACATACGCTTCAGGTTACATACGCTTCAGGTTACAGACTCCGCTAACTCAGAAATAGTACCTCGGGTTAAGAACTTTGCTTCAGGATGAGAACAGAAATCGGGCTCCGGCGGCGTGGCAGCAGCAGGAGGCCCCATTAGCTAAAGTGGTGCTTCAGGTTAAGAACAGTTTCATGTTAAGAACAGACCTCTGGAACTAATTAAGTACGTAACCAGAGGTACCACTGTACTCTATATTTCAGGCCGGAATAGACAAATTTGCTAATGTCAGTTTCTCCCAGTTTCTGTCCCCCTGCCCCAATTTTCTGCAATTTCAAATCAGTTTGTGATATGTGTATTTTTAAAACGCCCTCAAGGGGATAGAACAACTCCCTTATGAAGAAAGGTTGTGTTAGAGCTTTTTCAATTTAGAGAAAAGGTATACAATGAGAGAGGTATACAATGGAGGTACGTAAATTAAATGATACATGGCATTGACAAAGCCGATAGAGAAAGGTTTCTCTCCCTTTCTCATCACAAACTCTAACTCAGGGACATTCAAAGAAGCTGAATTCCGGGAGACTCAGGGCAGACAAAAGAAAGTACCTGCTCAAAAAACATATAGTTTAACTATGGAATTCACTCCCACAAGTGGCAATGATGGCCACCAACTGTCAGGTGTGCATGTAGGAGCCAGGCTCTGTGACCAATAGGACTTTGCAGGACTGGGGCCTTCCTAAGTTCGTTCTGTGATTGGTAACTCACAGCACCTGGTGGCAAGAGCTGGGAAGGGATATAAGATCAGCATTTTGCTTTAGCTCTCTGCCACAGCAACACGTCCCCTGCCTTGGTGCATTTGGTTCCTTGACTCCTTGCTCCCCTGACTTCGTGACTCCTTCCTTCTTGATCCTCTGACCCTTGATTTTGTGACTCCTTGCTTCCTGACCCTTGGCTTCTTGACTCTCAGCTCTCTGACCCTCGGACTCTTGGCTTCCTGGCTTCTGGCTCCCCCGTTCCTGCTCCCACCCCGCCATCTTGCCCCCCGTCCTGTCGTCCCCTGCTGGGACTTTGATCGCCCGTGAACCAGACCGTGACACCAACTTGGACAGTCTGAAAAGAAGTTTAGATAGGTTCATGAAGAATAAGGCTATGAGTGACCACTATCCATGAGGTCTATGTTCTGCCTCCAATGTTGGGGCAGTATGCCTCTGAATGCCAGTTGCGGGAAACCCTGGGAGAGGAGAGTGCTGATGCACTCGGGTCCTTCTTGCATGCTTCTCACAGGCATTCTGGGTGGCCACTGTGAGATCACAGTTGGCCTGATTCAGCCATTGGCCTGATTCAGCAGGCTCTTCTTATGTTAACTATGCATATTGCCTATGGCGGTGCTGGTACTTGGGAAGAGCGTTAGGAAAAATTCAGATTTTTCATTTGTTTCCATCAACTACCCGTACTCTGTGTTTCCATGTAATTGCTTTTACCATGGTTTTCCATATCATACAGGAACTATTTAAATATTATGGCATGTTGCTATGATTATAATTTTAATTATCACAAACATACTTGGAGTTTTTCATCTCTCTAATCTCATTATATGTCACTCTGTATTTTGGTTTAGTTTACTTTGCAACATGCTGTGCTCACAGTGCAGATTGCAATTCCAGCATGTGAGTTACTAATCACCATGACTAAAGCTGCAAGCTGGACGAGGGGAGGCACTTAATTGCCTTCCAGAAACCCTTCAGTATTCTGAATGTAGAACTAAGGGCCAAGGATGGCTGAGCGTCTAATCTTAAATTATTCCATGGACTCCCTGAGCAGACTTGGAAAATAAAATGCATTTGGAAACATGCTGCTTAAACGCCTTCATATCATGGACTTTGCAACCTTAGGGTGGACAGCTTTGAGTACAGGGATGGGCTCAGAGGAAAGTTTCTTAAAAACTAACTCATACGCTTTTGCATATTTGTGGGTTGCAGTTTCAAAGTAAAGGCAAAAATGCAAAGACTCTCTTTTTAAAGAAAGTGCTAAAGATACACCAACTCTCAATTGACACTTGCCGTTGTTGTTTTTTTAAAGTCAGATGAAAGCCGTATGACAATCAAATACATGAATGGCCAGGTGTCTCCTAGCACCTGGGTACATTTCTCATATAGACCCTAAATGCTGAAAATGTTGCCCCTGTCTATTTTAGCCCTTGTAAAAATCCTTAACTGGTAATGATCAGCAGCACATCCCTAGTTTTAATCCATTTGGGGATGAAGCCAAGCAGTGAACCAGAGAACCAAGAGCTTAGCCAGCACCCTGATGGTCTGCAGTCTCTGTTCAGCTGTGTAGAATTTAGCTACAGCTGACAGCATCTGTCCCACTCTGTTAAACACTTGAGTTCCATAGCTGCAAATATAAAAGCTTTATTACCCTTTGGAAGATGTATTTCTTTAGCTTATAGGCACTTCCTGGCAAGACAGACTGCCTTTTTCTGCCTGCTTGTTCCTCCTCCACTACTGCCACAGCAAAGGACTGCTACTGCTTGGTGACTACTCCCTTTTTCTGTTCACCTAGGTTAGTCCTGCTGCAAAATGTACTAAGAGCCCTGCCTGAGAGCTTGTATATAATCAGCCTGGTATGCTAACAGCACCTGTGTCGAACCTGAATTCCACAATCCAGGTCCAAAAGGCAATGCAGTGCCCATCTAAAAAGGATGCCCATGTAAAAGAAGATTCCCACATAACAGTGTTAGATCCAGATGACCAACCATTGAAATATAACCTCACATATTGGGTGGTATGTCTTCTCCCCCCTATGGTCCCCTGCCCCCATCGCTCCAGAGGGTACCCCAACGCTCCCAAGCAGATATGCTGGGCATGTTGGGGGCTACAGGGGCAGAGCTGAGTCCTGTTGTGTAAGTGTAAGTCTGTTTTGCTCTCAGATGGGCACAATTGGAAGTCACCCATTGTTTGTGTAGCTTCCTTCTGGAAACCTGTAGTATGAAAAGGCATAACACTTGTAACTTTCAATTGTGTTAATTTTTTTCAAGCAAATATCCCGCCTTACTGATGCTTTCAGCACTACAGTTTATATGTATCTGCTGTAGATGAGCGTGCAAGAAAAATTATTGCAAGCCCAGGTTAGGCACTTGTTACAATAAGCAAATCCTCATGTACCATGCTCATAGTAAATGATGTGGAAGAGAGCAGTGGGTTTTCCTTGATTCAGCTCTTTGATCTTCCAGTGTTTCTGAAATATGAGTGCTCCGTTGAGCAAAAGCCTAATAACTGAAGCATATATTTTGACAGGTTAGACTGAAGCCATGTTTTATTTGTTTAGAAGTCCCTTAATAATGGATAAAACAAATAAAAATTGAGAACTTTTTCTAGTGTGGAATGTTAAGCTTGCCTTCGTAATCCATCTTTTCCCCATGGGGCTTTTTCCTACTATGGCTACAACTTCTGTCATTTAAACTATGAAGGATATGTCATTTCTTATTGACCCTCACCTCAACTATGGACACACACATAGAGAGAAATAGATAGCAGAAATGCCAGCTCCTTTTCCAGGCTTTGTCCAGCCCTGCAGAGGCATCCCAAGTATCCCAAATGTCAAACACTAAACTCATGCAATGCTGTCCACAAGCGCTGCTTCAGTCTTTAAAATGGAGACAGGGCCTACAGAGGCACTGCCTGTTTTTATGCCGATATATTTATTTTATCACTTTAATTTACTATAATATTTATGTCCTCCGTGTCCAGCCTGTAATGATATGTTCAGGGTAGCTAGAGGTAACATCAGTATAAAACAGTTCACACAGTGAACTAGAAACTGCAGAAAGTTAACCAAAGGGCACAGCAGATAATGCACAGTCAATTTAAAAGTCAGACAAGACTATAAACAGACTGAAATAATAGTATTTTAGCCTTGTATCTAAATATCACGGAAGAGGAACCAACCTCACAACAGAGGCCATGTCAACCATGCCTCTGATGGTGGTTGGGCACAGAGCACAGCTTACTCAAGACTTGAGTGGATGGGTAGGGTCTTTTGAGAGAAGCAATCCCTTCAAGCATTCTGGTCAAGATAATAACCAGCACTTTGCATGTGTTTGTTCATTTGTTTAGAGTATTTTTTTATGTTACCTTCATTAAAAAGTCCCAGAACAATATATGGTAAAATTATAAAAAGAACAACAGATTTAAAAACAAAAAACAAAACCTAGCAGAACAAGCAGCTAAAAACAAACTGTATTATTCAGCAGGATGGGTAAGCAAACCTGGGTTACACCAGGTGGTGAAAAGCCTGGGCAAATAAAAACACCTTTGCCTGGAGCCAGAATGACATCAAGGTTGGCACTAGTTGAACCTTCCTGGGGAGGGCATTTCAAAGACAGGAACTGGGCTCAGGAACAAACTGGAAGCTACTGCGGATGAAATAGCAACGGAAGTAATGTGCAGAAAGGGAGGCAGGGCTCTAGCTCAAACTCTGACTGCCACATTTGGGTCCAGCTGAAGTTCCTGAACAATTTTCGTGTTATTACAGCATGTGCAGTTGCGGCCAGACTCCCCTTTCCCCAGGAACAGGCACAGCTGGGCAAACTGCACTCCTGACCAGCCAGGAGCAGAGCTGTTCCAGTGCCTGCTGTGGACCTGCTGATCGTCCAGGAGCGATGGATGCCCTGTCCAAAGTAGACTGTACCTGGTGACCAGAGCCGTCTTTCCCATAGGGCTTAGTGGTGCTTCGCACCAGGGCGCCGGCCTCTCAGGGGTGCCCCAGCGAGTGAGGGAGCTGCACGGCTTTGTTGGTGGCCTCCCCTTTTCCTGCATGCCCGCCAGCTACACCCCGCCAACCATATGGCTGGCAGGTGTGCAGCTTCCTTCCCAAGCCTCTGTGGGGATTGCTCTCCTCCCAAAGAGGCTTGGGAGGGAAGCTGTGCTCTCCTCCTGCGGAGGCTTGAAAGAAAAGTTGTGCTCTCCTCCTGTGGAGGGTTGGGAGGGAAGCTGTGGACCTGCCAGCCATATGGTTGGCGGGGTGCAGCTTCCCTTCCAAGACTCTGCGGGGATTGCTCTCCCACAGTGGCATGGGGGAGAGTTGCGCCCTCCCCGATGGCTGGCAGTGCGCAGCTTCACGACCCCCCATCCATGGTAATTTGGGGGCACTGGTCGGATATTTGCACCCCAGCACCGCATCTGCTAAAGACACCCCTGCTGGTGACCCGCTAGTCCTGCTGGCCAGAACTACATCTTTCTACTCTTTCCCTTCCCAAATCCCAGCTATTGAGTATGATTTCAGCTGTGCCTGTCCAGCAAATCATCTGTAAAGATAATGCATCCAGGCCAAATTTCTTTTGTAAGTCAAAAGTAATTCTACAACTATGAGATTTTTGCAGTCTTACTTTTCCTTTGGCTATTTGGCACTGAAACCTATCTGCCAACGCATTTTAAATTAAGTGTTACAAACTGACGAACGGGAATTTAGATACCCGGTTCTCTTAAATTTGATGGGCAGCTGGATGCTTCGTTCTGTCTTTTGGGCCTTTGATATTTCCCCTCCTCTTGACCTGTCTTTGGATGAACAGCTTTTCTGTCTAGTGAGCAATGGCATCATATTATCTCATCCTCATCAGTGGCGAAGTGTCAGTAGTTAAATTTTACTGCAACATTAGAAGTGTGTAAAATGGGAGCAACTGAAGAAAGTGCTCAGCACAGCTTGGGTATGCACAGGAGTCAGCCCTATAATTAAAAAAAATGAAAAGGAGGAGAGGAAGAGGTCAGAGAGAGAACCAGCAGAAGGGAGGGCAAGGGTAGAAGAGATTTTACTGGCCTATCATTCCTGCTCATTAGCAAAGAAAAAAGAAAGAAAAGGGATTCTGTGTCTACATGGCAGTATAATGAGATTGCCAAAGTTGTGTGATCCTCCAGCCACAGTAATAAAATCAAGTTCAATTTTTCAAATCTTACATTTTTAACCTCTTATTTCTGAAAGGTTTTAAAGCAATGAAAGTGTGGGTGATAAATCAGAACGTCTCAATTGTTTAATTTCTGTTAGTTCAGAGCCTTCTGCTGCAATACTTTGTTGCAACAAACTTCATAATTACTGTGCTTAATACTTGTATAGCAAGTTCAAGTTTTCATGGGTTTCACGTTCATTTTCTAGTTGTGCTCCTCACAGGGAAAGTCAGTATTATGATCCTTCATATTGCAGATGAACCAGAATGGCCACCTAGAGAGTTCATGGCAGAGGTGAGATTAAAACTAGGATTTTCTGATGTGTGGTAATGCTGGTCTGAATTATTCAGTCCAGATCTCTCTTTTTGGCATTTGTGTGTGTGTGTGTGTGTGTGTGTATGACAACAGTCCGCCCAAATATGTTTGCACCTTTGAGAGAAACTCTCCTATTTTTAAGTGTGTGTCTTCAGAATATTTGTGTATTAATATCGCCAAGCCTGGTCTCTATTTAAAAGCAACCACATACACACCCCTCTTAGTCTCCCATTGATACTACACAGAAGAAAAGTGAGTCAGAGTGGGGACCCCTGATTTATCCAGAAAGGTTTCTGTAATCCATGCCAGGTTGACCTTTTTATCCAGCATCAAATCCCAAATGATTGCCATATTATTGGATACGGTTGTCAAATCAGCATTTGATGATGATGGTGGTGGTGGTGGCATTACTATCATGCTTTTGAATGTTCAATGTACTATACAAACTACATATTTTTGCTATCCTTTCCACAGGTCTGTAAGTTAGAGTCTGAGGTTGGTGGGACAGTGCCCTACTTGTCCTAGTGGGCCAGCCTCCATTGTATGTATCCCAGAATGAAATGACCAAAACAGTCTTCCTTTTCTATCCCCATCTTCATCCCCTTAGCAGTTTTAATGCACATACCTGTAGTCTGGTTGTTATGATCCACAATGCGAACTGGGAGTTCTACAGCATTCTAGCTAGCTTGGCAAAGAACTAGAAATTAGCTTTTTTAAAGTCCAGTGAGTTATTTGTGTCCTTTGTCTGTTATCTGTTAATTCTGTAGGTATATTTAAGGTGCTGTTTGTTTGGCGTTAGGCCTGGAAGCTTCAAAGTATATACTTTCTGTGTACCTACTGGGAAAGTTCCTCTTTGGTGTTCTTAAATTGTTTCTGTCTGAATAGGGTCACATGGCGAAGGCAGGAATAATCTTGTTCATTGGTAATAAAACTAAGAAGACAGAGGGATATTACCCTTGAATTTTAACAACACAGTGACAATCTATTTCCCTGTTTTTTTTCAGTAAACTGGCAAGAGGGGTTGACATTTGAACATTTGCCGTTAGAGGGGGATAATGGAGATGCAGTTTTATTGAAAACAGCTGTGCTATACACAAAGAACAGCAATGCTCAGTGCACCCATATGTAAGACATACAAATCCTCTGATTACAGTCTTCCCAGCCAACTCAGCATGGGAACACTTTGATTTCCACCAGCATCTTTACATTCACACCCAAAGCCCAGAGTCCCATTTAACTGTAATGTATTGATTTTATCATTTATGTGTTTTCAACATCTCTACCCCCAACTGTATCTCATATTCAAATTAGATTAATAGTATGAAGAGGATTTAGAAACCAAAAAGAATCGGCAAATGGGAGAAAATCAATAAATAAGAAAATCGTATCCCTAAACGCAAATAATTTGTTGCTTAAGATGAAGTGACAGATTTCAGGAATCATCCCAAAGGGTAGACAAAGCCTATTAGATGGTATTATAGCCTTCCTTGTTTCATTCCAGCTAGGCAGACTTTCTGATCTTCCTCTCTGAAATGCACATTTGGAAGGTTGGCCTAAGCAGCTGGCAAGAGCTTCTCCTGTCAAAATGGATGAATGGACTAAACAGCTTTTCTCTGTAATTTGGAAGCTACCAGGTCCATAAGCAATATATAACATTAGCATGCCAGTAGAGAAGGCATGGGACTCCTGGTTATAGAACCATGCAAAAGCTAGCAAATGGCAATTCAGTTCATGAGGCTCTTGTGGCTGACAGCAACATGTCATTGTCTAAAACCCTTTTTAAAAACAATATTATTAATATTTTTATATTTGCATATGAAGCATGCACCATGCACATCTGTGCATGCGCAAGCACATCATTTCATCCTCTACTCCCCCCCCCCATCTTGTTCTATGTGCATCTGCTCAGATCTAAGGTCTATGAAATTTACACTGATGTGGAGATGCATGATAAAGAAATACCATCAAATACACATGGCTTAAGAAATTCCCACTTTGTATTTTATGTGGTTCCCAGGGAGTCACTGAGCAGACACAAAACTGTTTCACTTCAGCAAGGTGGCAGCCTCATGTACCTTTAAGCGCTGCCCAGGGTCTCTGACAATTATTGCACATAATGTATGTAAACAGAAGATTGAAATCTGTAAAATCTGCTAGGAATTCCATTTGAATATTAGTTTCAGCAATAATTATTCCCTCCCAAAAGGCTGACTATATTACCCTTTAAGACTAGAAGAAGTATCCTAGAAACAACTTCCTAAGCATTGGAAATCTACTGTCTATAAAATTATTAATGTTTAATCACGTAACGATTAATGTTTGATCACTTAACTATTAATTAACTAATGACTGCTTTCTCATTGCTGGTTCCTTTGACGTTTTTCTTTCTTTCCTTGTGACCTCATTCTTGTCCCAGCCTTTTATATGTAATGTTCCTTCCTTGGCTGCTCATGAGCATTATCAGGAATGGAATACTTGGGGCAAGGCTCCACCCTCCCTTCTTTCTATGGCCACAAATGCATGCATATTTGCCAACCCTGCCGTTCTTCAAGGACTTAGTTCCACAAATACAGTTTGTCTTTACTTTGTATTGCACCTTATTTCTTTTCTTTCTTTCTTTAAAATGCACAACCAGATCTTGGGAGACATTGAAAAGACAAAAAGACTTGAAACTTAAATATAGTCAAGTAGCGTGATGGACAGCCTCGTCCTGTGCGTGTTTACTCAGAAGTAAGCTCCACACAGTTGGTGCTGACCTTTAAAGCCCTAAACGGCCTCGGTCCAGTATATCTGAAGGAGCGTCTCCACCTCCATCATTCTGCCCGGACACTGAGGTCCAGCTCGGAGGGCCTTCTGGCGGTTCCCTCACTGCGAGAGGCCAAGTTACAGGGAACCAGGCAGAGGGCCTTCTCGGTAGTGGCGCCCGCCCTGTGGAACGCTCTCCCATCAGATGTCAAAGCGATAAACATCTACCTGACATTCAGAAGACATCTGAAGGCAGCCCTGTTCAGGGAAGTTTTTAATATGTGACATTTTAGTGTATCTTTCATCTTTGTTGGAAGCCGCTCAGAGTGGCTGGGGAAACCCAGCCAGATGGGCGGGGTACAAATAATAAATTATTATTATTATTATTATTATTATTATTATTATTATTATTACAGTTCAATGGGACTTATTCCAAAGTATGCATAGGACTGCAGCCTTAGTAATAAAGACACTAACATGTGACAGGAGGATAGGAACCAGATAGTTTGCTGTTTACCTTGCTCTCGCCCTGCGAAGTTATGTGTATTTACTCTAGAGCACATGGGACAGCTTTGGAATAACTGAGGTTCTCAATTGCTACAGGAAACTGGCTGGGCTCCCAAACAACAGAATGACTTTTATTTAAAAAAAAATCATGCTACACTTCACATTTTTATTTTATATACAAGCAAGTTGAGCAAGAAACCTTCCCCAGTGATCTTTATCTCAACATTATTAACGTTTTAATGTTCATCAGGGATGCACCAGAGCCAGATTCTTAACGATTTAGCCATGTTGTTAAAAGTCCTCTGTCAACTGGAAGCCACAACAAAGGAGCTGGAACATGGTTATAAGTCAATACTCTCCACTAGGCTTCGTGCCAGCCCTTCCCAGAGCCCTCTTCAGCACACATGTGCAGTGGCTCAAAGCCCAACCCACCTCGTTCACGTCGCCGGGTGTGTGGTGAAAGATTCAGATGGAGTTGCAGGGATGTGTCTTGTCGAAGTCAGGCTGAAGGAAGAGGGAAGCTTGATCCGCTCTGTATGTGTTAACAGGAGAAAGGAAAGCCTCTCACGGGTCTCTTAACTTAAAGCCTACTGTCTTTGGTCGGCTCCTCTACATGTGAGCATGCTGCCTTGCCCAGGGGTATGGAGGGAGATGGCAACAGAAAAAGAGAGCTCGAGACTGCAGTTTCCTGACATTTCTTCACTTTCTCTATTTATGAAGGAAATAAATTACGTTGCTCTTCTGGTGGTTTGTGGGAGAAGCCTGCTTTCCAGCTGCATAGTCTGTCCAGCATAAACTGCATCTATGTGGTGTGTTAATGTACTCTGTAGGCACGTGAATGTAATAACAAATCTGCCAAGAGTTGCTTGAATGCACCAGGATTTTAACAGATTCTAGTTAACACACATATGGATCCACCCTGGCCCATGCCCTCCATGCATAAACAAATTCCTATTTATATGGCCTTTATCGCTGCAGTAGCTGTGTTTTTATCAGCTTTTAATGCTAATGCTCTCTGGGGCCTTCATCAACATGGCAGCCAAAAAAGCTAGCTATCATTAGCCATTGCATGCACTCTTGTTGCAGTATACATCTGCCCTTCTTTTGGTTTCATTCTGTCTTTATTGTTTTTACCTGTCTGCTCCCAACCTTTATACAGATTAAAAGTGCAGGGACATTCAACAAACCAGTAATGTTAGGAGATGTCCGTGTATTTATACATTTGAACAGTGGGGTTCTTACCTTGACTCCAACTTGGAGTGAGTGAGTAAAACCTGGGCATTTATACAGGGGAGGGGAGAGTATGAAAAAATAAGAAATTTATGTGCAAGTACTTGTGGATTTATGTGCAAGTACTTGTGAAGGGACGCGGGTGGCGCTGTGGGTTAAACCACAGAGCCTAGGGCTTGCCGATCAGAAGGTCGGCGGTTCGAATCCCTGCGACAGGGTGAGTTCCCGTTGCTCGGTCCCTGCTCCTGCCAACCTAGTAGTCCAAAAGCACGTTAAAGTGCAAGTAGATAAATAGGTACCGCTCCGACGGGAAGGTGAATGGTGTTTCCGTGCGCTGCTCTGGTTCGCCAGAAGCAGCTTAGTCATGCTGGCCACATGACCCGGAAGCTGTACGCTGGCTCCCTCGGCCAATAAAGTGAGATGAGTGTCGCAACCCCAAAGTCAGCCACGACTGGTCAGGGGCCCCTTTACCTTTACTTTTACTTGTGGATAAGGAAACTCTGTGGGTTGTACAGGATAATACCACTCCCATCAGTCACTTTAGAATGTCAAGAGCAGATTGAAACAAACATTATTGGCTTTCATGATACAGCATGTGAAAGTGAGCTGTACTTCCTGAATTTACGCAGGGCATTAATAGCCAAAGTAGGATTGTACATGCACCTCTGTGCTGGGCATGCCTTATAAGAGTACAACACACACACAAAATATTTCCTGTATATTCATATTACTGAGATCATCTGGTGGTACACTTTTGGTGGTCCCTGATGTTCAGTCAGTATTTGCCAGGCAATGAGCCTGCAGTGTGAAAGATTGGAGACATCCCTGATTTCTTTCAGACATTTTTTTAAAAAAACTGCACTGTTCTGACAGACCTTTGGAATTTGATTTTTTTTTAAGCAACCATTTTTTATTGACATGTTATATCCTGCTTTAATGTATTTTGTTATTCTGTTGTATGCTACCTTGATGTATTTCTTATGAAAGTGTGATGCATCCCTATCTTCATATTTCTCCCTACATCATTAAAAAACCAAGGCCCCATTCTTTACTCATGAAATAGCTCTCCTGCAGACCCATTTCTGTTTTCCTGAAGTAAACTTATTCAGTCTATTGAAAAGTGACATTACCATAGAATTGTGCAAACTGGCCATAGGGTTTTTACATGTGATGACATTCTTAGCGAATCCAGAATACAGCAAATTATCTCAGAAGAATTAACAACTGAATTTCTCTTTGTCCAAGATTGCCTTTACAGTTACTTTCTGCAGACTTGTTTGTCAGAATTACCCTTTGTCCAAGGTTGCATTTACACAGATATTTTCTGCAGACTTGTTTGTCAGAAGGTTTTTGGCTGTTATCCAAGAAATAGAGGCGTACCTTTTAGCAATTTAAATTATTCTGCTTTAGGAAGAATGTAGAGCCTGTAAATGAAGTTTACTTCTTGGTCCTGACTATGAAGATATAAGCCCCCTCTGAAAATGTCTCTAATGGAACAAACAATTACTTTTCCTTTAGCTAGTGTCAGGTTTAGTGCTTGTCCCACACAAGACAGAATGCTGGCACTTTCAGTAGCTGAGGTTTATTTCTCAACAACAGGCTTACAGCAGTCCAAGCTTCCGCAATTCATCCTTCGCCGTTGGAGTCAGTTGACTCGACTGGCTTCTGACCCCTCCCAAGGCCAAATATACGCCACGTCCTCCCCTGCCTCCTGCTGGCCCGCCTCTGCTCTAATCGCTTGCTCCGCCTCCTACTTCTTGGAGACTCAGGTGCAGCCAATTCTTCCTTCTCTGGAGATTCCTCTCTGCTGGGCGTCTCCCTGACAGCTAAATAGCTCAGAATAGCACAAATATTACAAAATAATCTAAAAGTAAATGAGGAAAATTGCCCTTAGCCATTACCATGGGATTGTCATGGTCATATAAAGGGAGCCTTGGGTACTTTACACAGTATGAAAATAAATGTATTTGAAAATTCCCTGATATGCCATAAAGTAGCTGGTTTACCTCAAAACTCCATTCTTGATCCAACTGGTGATATAGCTGATAAAGTGGACTGGGATGTTGTTTGTTGTTGTTGTTGTTGTTGTTGTTGTTGTTGTTGTTGTTGTTGTTGTTATGGCATACAGTATTTAAAACTTTGGCACAGCTATTGGTTTTCAAATGAAAGAGTACAACATATATTTCCCTTATTGCCATTCCCAACATGGACAAATCAGCAATCTTCAACACTTTCAGATCCAACCTTTAACTCAAATATGCATTTGAGGCCACATCTCTTAATCTTTTTTACCACGTCTGGTGATAATATACTGCACCAGCTGATGTTCATGAACCACCAACTGAGCACCAGTGGGCTAACTAATATTTTGTTGCTATGGTTGGGTAATTTCCATTTGTAAATATTCCTACTTTGTTCCCTTTCATAAGGGATGGGGTGGCAGTTCAGGGATGGGGAAATGGTTGCCTTCCAGATGCTGCTGAATTCCAACTCCCATCATCCCTGACCCATTGGCAGTGGTGTAGCGTGGGGGTGCAGGGGGGCCGGCCGCACCGGGCGCAACATCTGGGGGGCGCTCGCACTCGCAGCTCTCTGCCCCTACTAAAATCCACGGGTTAGGGGGCACAAATTACTTGCCTTGCCCCGGGTGCTGACAACCCATGCTACGCCGCTGCCCATTGGGCATGCTGGCTGGGGCTCCTGGAGTCCAACAATATCTGGAGGTTCCCCACTCTTCCTGTACTTCACCAATTTATGCTCTTGAAGCCCACTTGCAACTTCAATTATCCAGCTTAAGGGTAATGTTTTCTTCCATTCGTATATTTGAATTTGCTGGTCTACCAAGTTTCCACATCAGAAGGCTTTGGTGCGTAGCTTGTATGTAGTATAAAAATGACTTTGGTAAAGAAATATGGTGTTGGGGATTTAATCTGAAAGGTATTCAAAATAAAACAGCCATGTCTTTGAATTCGTCTCACGCTGTGAACGAAAACAAATGTTTCAATATGGCAGCAACAATTTTCTTCCCATTGAATTTTTTTTTTTTTAAATCAGTTGGCATGGGAACCATTTGTTCTTGTCATTTGCTGGTGAGGTTCTGGCAGCTCTCTAAACCCTGATGTGCAGAAAAAGGAAAGAAAACACATTCCTTTGCACACTGGACTTTATTTTTGAGCTCTACAAAGGAAACTGCAAAACAAACAACAGATTACCAGATGGGCCTATGTATCAACAATAATAAAATTTTCTGAGCTCAAGGTTAAAAGGTATTAGGTTATGACTATTTGCTACAACATCCCAACTGTGAAATTACTGCTGTTAAGGCAGAGGGACACCATGGTGAGTCACATTCTCCATCTAAACGTAGGATGGGGAACCTATAAGCCTCCAGATGTTGTTTGCCTATAAATCCCATAGTGCCAGGCCATTATCTTTGCTGGCTGGGGCTGATGGGAGTTGGAGTCTGACAGCACATGTTCCCCATCTCTGATCTAAACATATGTGTATCTGATGCACGCACAAAGTGTCTGCATATGTGTGTGTTTCCATTTTGTAGAGGGGTCATCTCCACATCAGTGTTTCTTTTCTTTCTATTAAAAAAATTCCTATTACAAAATTGTACATACAGAAATCATAAAATCTATGTTTCCTTACACGGCATGGAGCAAGGAAGACTTTGTGGCCAGTAAAGCTAAGGGGATAAGAGCTGGAGCCCCTGAAACTGCAAAACATTACAAAATTAGGGTGCCACATAAGCCCTCTTCAGGCATTACAAAAGAGAGAAGTTGCAACATGAAATAAGTCACTGAGGGCAAGTGCAGTAACCCTACCCTACCCATGCCCATTTTTTAAATCTTCCACAAGTTGGGAGGCAACTGAATACAGCAGGCTTGTGGTCTTGTATCTTTGAAGGATACCCTAAAAGTTTTGAAGCCCTGGTTTTATTTATTTTGACCAGACCATCTGAGCGTTCTACTTGTGTGAGGTGGGAACTCAAGCAATGCTGCTGCAGCAACTTCCATAATATATGAAGAATGAGAATTCCTCTTCTCAAATGATTCTGCTATGGTATTACATGAGTCCCTGCTTCCCACAGTAATCTCTTACCTGAATGTAAGCTGTTAAATGCACAGATACATGGCTGATCGTAGCACAGAGACAAATTAGGCAACAAGGCTCTAATTTTTACCTCAGGCATTATAATGCAGTGAAGAAAAGATGGAGACTTCTTCATGTAGCTTCATCTTTCCTTGGCAAACACACTCAGAAGAATCCTCTTTGGAACATTCCATTTTTTTCTTCTTCAGCAAAGCTTGATATCAGCATTTCTAATCTTCTGTGGGCTGGTATTTTTATAGATTACCAATGAAGGATAGTCCTCAGGGGCTTTGTAAGGAATTTAATTCTCTCAATAAAGTAAGAGGACTTCAGAAATATGATCAGAGGAACAAGGCCTTAGGAGTTCTCACCTCAGGAACTGAAATATATTTCATGTTCTGACACATATTACAAGTGGGTGCTGTAACCTGCACACATCTTCTGGCAAACATTTGTTCACAGATTGAGGAAATACCCTTCAGTAAATATAGTTGTGCCTTTTACACGGTTGAAAAGAGGAGTTGGAGAACGACTAAAGCTATTTGCACGACTGTGTTCTCATGACTGTCCCTGACATCCCCACAGGACCCAGTCAGTGTCCCTGGACATGCATCCAGCTCTAATTCCCATCTTGGATGAGGCCCAATACTCTTGCTGCAGACACCACAGCCAAAATATACATCTGATATCTGGGGAAAGAGATACAGAGGCGTGTGAATCAGCAAAAAAATAAGGAACAGTAATGAGAGATCTGGCCTTTAGTCCAAGATGCGACAACTAAACTGCTACGAAGTTGACAGGACATGATTAAACAAACTTTGTTGTAGACCCAGAAACAAGTCATCTAAACTAAACTGCAAATGAAGGTTGTATTTGGGGGCATTGCTACATAAATATTATGTTCATTATTGAAATGGTCTAACAGATTTAGGAAACTTGTGGCTCTTCAGATATTGTTGGGCTCTCATCATCCCTGACCATTGGCCATGCTGGCTAGAGCTGGTGGGAATTGGAGTCCAATTGAGGGTCACAGATTCCCCACTTCAGAGCTGGAAGATCTCCAAACCTTTTATTCATCCTTGTTTAATGACATGGAATTCTGTTTATATAAAGTTGCATAGACACCAACTCATTAGTGAACTGGGTGCTGAATTACTGATGGCTTTAAAAGCCCTGGGAAATCTGGTTCACAAATCCTGAGACTGTGTTGCTCACCATTTATGTATATGCACCTGGTTGAAAGACATCATCCATTCTGTCTTTTGTCTCTACCCCAGGCCTTGTGATGAGCACCACCCAGAAGTGAAGGCTGATGGTTATGTGAACAACCTTGCAGAAGCTGTGGATGTGATTCTAAAACAACTGCATAAGTAATGGAGCTGCGAGGAATGACTGAAGGCATAAAGATGGGTGACTTAACTTGAGGTCTGTGACCTTTTGTGCACATCTCTGCTCAGCTCGTTTACATTCACCTAGTTTTTAAATGCAGTAATTATGTTGCAGTGAGGAGCACTACATACATGCCTCAAAAGTCTAGTTTTTCTAACTTGTCTTTGCAAGTAACTACAGTGAAATACTGACTACAGCGAAAAGTAATGAAGTCTAGTGCATCCTTATAGCAGCCACCCTTCTGAATCTTTTGTATCGTAACTGTTTTGGGTACGTCTAACCATGTCCTATCACTGAATAAACATCTGTGCCACATACCACTTGGCCTGGGACCTGCTTCCTGTGCTGGCTGGTGTTTTTCTGTTTCCTGGAAGAAAGCCCACAAAGGGAGGTCACTTTGTCTCTAGGTCACTTTCCTAAGAAATCAGTGCAGAAGTGACCCAATTCTTAACCAGAGAATGGGGAGGTTACATTTTTAGATTGCCTTCCATTCTTGTGGTTTCTCTGAGTTCAGTTGCCCATGCAGGCATTGTCCTCTGAGTGAAGGACACGTGTAAAGCAGAGGAGCTGCTTTGTTCAAGTTCAAGAGCTGAAATGGTAGCATCCAGTAGTGCAGGAAAGGACCTTGTCGCCAGACTCCAATTCCCATAAACCCCTGCCAGCTTGGCCATTAGTCAAAGACAAAGGGAGTTGTAGCCCAACAACACCTAGAGTGCCACTGGTCGCCCATTTTCATTAAAACCTTTTATTTAAGGGGCTCAGAGTCTGCCTGAAGTATAGGAAGTGGGGCAGCACAGGTGCCTGAGCCAGCATTTCATTCACTGGCATGCACACCTGTCATCTCAGTTACAAAGCTGGGCTTAGGAATCCACCCTGGGTTTTCTTTTTATATTATGTCCACCTTTTGTATCCTTAAGAGTAGCACTTTCTTATGCAAGGGAGGGGCTGCTTCAAAGCCTGTCCAAGTGATAGTTGAGATTTTTTAAAGGGGGGAAAGTGTTTGGCGTGCAACCACAATTCCCAGAGTAAAGTCCGTGCCCAGCACTTCTGAAGAAGGTTTCCTCTATAGTAGTGTTTTGCGCACATGCCATTCTGGGAATGTCATGAGTTCTGTTCACCTTCATCCCGAGAAACACACACGTTTGTGTTCACTTTCATTGTCTTGGAGGAAACACAGGCTCCCACGACCAGACTGCCGCTGTCTAATCACATTGTTTAACTCTTCTAAGAATAGCCTGACACACCGAGAACTATCTTCTGGTGGCTGGACGCCAAGACGAAAGAGCTGGTGTTGGGTTTCCTAATTTCGGAGCCAAATGACTATGCCTTCTGCTGCTGCAGCATGCAAGTCTTCGTGGATTGGGAAAGGGAGAACAGAACCATTTTGGTTAAAGTTAGCAGCAAATTGAAAGACCGTTGTCCATTTCGGACCATTTTAGTCAGATTCTTGGCATTGTCACACTTGTCTAACTTGAGGTAGTAAACTTGTGTTTAGGCACATCTGGTGAGGTTCCAGTGACTGAATGTTGCTCCATTAGGAAAATAATCTCTACGTACAGAAAAGCAGCTGAAGGGAAAACTAAGACTAGAATCCTTCTCCTACTGACATTGGTTTTCTCTGTCCAGGAACTTATGGTGTGGAGCTGTCAGTTATGAGGCCAGCTCTGCAATCAGAAGTGGGATGCTCTAACCGAGAACAAGACTTTTATATCTCTTTATTGATGATAGCACTCATCATGGATGGCACTCAAAGCTGTACTCCTGTGTACACTTCCTTGGCAGTAGGTGCCATTTAACTCCATGGAACTTACTTTATCAGTAAATGTGTTTAGGACTGCGTTACATTTTCCTTACTGAGCCTGATGTGTGGCAAAATCAGCACCTTCTCAGACACTGAAGGCCATGAGAATGGAAGACCAGAGCCTCAGAGATTCTAGCCTACAGCATATATATGACCTTCATTTCTCTATTGCAGGGATGGGGAACCTCAAGTGTTGGGGTGAAATGTGGCCCTCTGGGCCTCTCTGTCCACCCCTTTGGACTCTTCCCTGGACAGCCACCCACTCAAGCCATACCATCATTGGGTGTTTTTGCCTGGCTTGAATGTGCCCTTGAACCCTGATGAGGTTTCTTGTCTCGCTTACATGGATGGGGGAATTGTGAATGTAGGTAAAACTAGCCTACTGTTCAAAGCTAAAAACCACATTCATTGCCTACTTCTGGTTCCAGACCCATCCACCACATCTGGGAAAGTTCCCCAGAAGGGAATGTCACTTTTGGCTTACCCAAGTCCTGCTGTATTGATTAAGTGAAGTGAGAAATCAGGAGTGAGAAATGTTCCCAGCTATTATGAATGTTGCTACTCACGCTTCAGCTGCACTCGGACAAATGTCTTCATAATGTGGCATGAATTACTCAAGAGAAAAGCATGCAGCTGCTTCAGCATCCTGGGCCTGTGGAATTCTGTAGGAAGGAACCAGGCTGGGCATTCTTCCCAGAGGAATGTACACTGTGGCAGATGTACAGAAGAGCTGCCTGCTCTGTTGATACAGTTCATTAACACAAAACTACATGTGGGAAGTGGAAAGGCAGGTGCTTGGAAAAATATATGTAATGGAAGTGTGCATCATGCCCTCCTGACTATATGCTTCATACTGGCTGTACAATTGTTCCATCTGCTGTGTGGGTGAAGACTTATCAAAGGTGCAGATAAGTAAGTGGTATTTGTGATCTGCAGAGGGCAGGGTAGGTGCACTTTTAGTTCTCATTCCCTTTCAAACCTCTGTGTAGATACATCCTAAGGATAGTCAATATTGACTCCTGACAGTTTTGTTCGGCCTCATCCATTTGTGGCAGTGGTTGGGAAGATGGGGAGTTTTGAGGACTGTGTTCTTGGCTTCTAGGGGGATAGAAGCTTTTACAGTGGTACCTCGGGTTACATACACTTCAGGTTACAGACTCTGCTAACCCAGAAATAGTACCTCGGGTTAACAACTTTGCTTCAGGATGAGAACAGAAATCGTGCAGCAGTGGTGCAGCGGCAGCAGGAGGCCCATTAGCTAAAGTGGTGCTTCAGGTTAAGAACAGTTTCAGGTTAATAACGGACCTCTGGAACGAATTAAGTTCTTAACCCAAGGTACCACTGTATATAGAAGAACAGTCATGGCTGGAGGGCTCAGGCATAGGTTTACCACTTCAGTGAGAACTATACCTGTGTTCTAGATTGAGTGATTTGTGGGTGTCATTATTAGGCTCTAGAACATTGTGGGGAGCCCATAAACAGGACTTGAGTTCTTCCCACGTGATTCCCAGCAGCTGGTATTCGGAGCCATACTTCCCCCAACTGTGGCCACTGACAAATGAACAAATGGTTTGTTGCAACCTATTACTAGGTGTCTGAATGTGCATCAGTTTGTTGTGGTGACTGAGCATGACTAAATAGTCATGCTATACTTTTATAGTGCACTCTGACGTAAGGAAGTTGACCTGTCACAGTTCCCGGTAACCTCCCAGTCAGGCCACTGCCTGTCCACCCCTGCCCTTTGTCCTTTGCTCCCTTGTCCCTGCTGTCTCTAAACAAAAGCTGTTGTGAACTGTTTGGTCTGTGCTAGGCTTCTGTACTGAGCATTTTTGTATGGTTAGAGCTGCTGTTTTAGAAGGACTCTTCATTCTGTACTGCAGTGTCAAATTTTATGAAGCAGTAGAACTGACTTACCTAGAGATCTCTACACTTCCATAACCTGCAGTTTATTTTAAAATTGACATCCTCTGGGGACAGTGCCATAGGGAGTGGTCAAGTAGGGAGGGGAAATGGTCCATGGTGCATTTACTAGCTTCAGGTGTATTTACAATGCATTTAATGGATGCAAATGGTATAAAATAATCCTTGATAGTATCATCATGGAGCTGATTTAGGTGGGATTTTCAGAACCAATGAGTGCCTGTTCCATTCAGGTTTTGTTTGGATTGCTTGTTTATAAACCACTTTCTTAACTTGAGCTGTACTATATCGGGTACATCAATAGAACTGGAGGATAAATAAGACCTTTGAGAACACAATATTAACAGATGCAAATGAAAAGAAGATGATCTGATTATTCTGTGTGCTATCAGATCCGTTTTTGGCAACACTCGCCACCCAATGTGAGAGTTCACTCAAACATCTGCACATTTTCTTAATGTTCCTGGAGCTATTTGCACACAGATATTTTTGATGTTTCAAGGCTTCTTAAATGTGTTTTCCATCTTTCTCTTTGCCAAGGATATTTTTATTCTGTTCTTTTTTTCAAACCCCTCCTCCTTCCCCTGTGGAATGAAGTTGGACCTGCGAGGGGAAGGATTTATTTTTGCACCAGACTTTTATGGGCGGGTGGGTGGCAATAGATTCTTTGCCTGCTAGCCTCAGCTGCAGACAGCTAAGAGTGAGGTAGAGGATAACTTGGACTGTTGAAAGTTCCAAATGGGAGAAGGGGCAGAAACTGGTAAGGATTCTATGTAATACAAGAACCAAAGGTTACCACAAACAGGTGTTTTGTTTTGTTCATACAGCACACAACTGGCCTGTTAAATTCTCCTTCAGGATATGATGAAAGCTGTGCATCTGTTAGCCAGTAAATTGCCAAAATACATTGCCGTATATTCCATTTCTGGACTTTGGGGGGGAGTGCCTGCCATTACATAGTGAAAATGGCAAAACCCACACAGAAGTAAAGTGTATAGGTGGAACCCTGAGGTATGCAGAAGTACGAAAATATTTTTTTTTGGGGGGGGACCCACAGGGATCCCAGAAACAGTACTATAAGGACTCAATAGCACAGAATGTAGAGACTGAGAGGAAAAAGATGGACCACTGAGTGGGAGGGCGAATAGGGTAATGTGGCTGGAAAGGGAGAAAGGAACAGAACTTAAAGATGCCTATTAATGGACAAATAATATATTTTAATGTTGCTAGCACTGGGGACCCGTTTACCTAAGCTGTCCTCTCACAAAATAAAAAGATCCCCCAAAAGTACCAGCACAGAGAAGAGTTCCTACTCTTTTTCACTCAGTGAAAGTAAGCCATTACTGGATAATTCAGTTTGAATTTCTTCTTACCTGGGAACATTTCCTCTTGTTTGTCTCTCTATTTGTCTGCTACTTTTGTAGCAGAAGGTGGGTGTTATTTTAAATAGTCCATTGAAGATCCAGTCAGTCAAAGTCTGACGTTTAGCCACAGGGCTTTAGCATTTGCCCAGTGTAAGGGCTGCTGCCTTGTCACCACAAACCCAGAGTGGTTTAGCAGTCAATCCCTCTTCCCAGGGAACCATGAGAATTGTAGCTCTGTGAGGGGAATAGGGGATCTTCTAAGAACTCTCAGCACTCATAACGAACTGCAGTTCCCAGGCGTCTTTGGGGGAAGACATGACTTTGAAGTGGGATGACACTGCTTTCGATCTATAGCACAGATGGGGCCTTAGTTGGATTCTACCCACTTCACAAGTCCTGGTGTGAGGAAGGGAATTTAAAAACAGCACCTTGCTAAGGCAGCAAATTGCCGCTGCCCGATGGAGATGATCACAGCTCGCCCAATGTAAAATTATTCAGTCTTCTCATGCATAGCAGGAATTAAGCAGCCACTCACTTGGTGCATATTAGGAGGAAGCAGATCAGGGTGCTGCTGTTTTTGTTGAAGAGCATCAGACAGGCCAGGGCAGTGATGATAAGAAAGAAGTTTCCAGCCCTGATTCTAGACAATGCGGATGCTGGCGATGCATCCCTTCAGTCATTCTGCTAGAGAATACCAGCCGTGCCTTGGCCTCCATCATTCCTCTTGCTTATGCCCTGGAAACAGCTTGTGCTAAATGTGTGTTATTACAAGCTGAGGCTCTAGAGGTTGCAATGTTTGCTGTAGACCTGAGAGTTCGGGGCTTAGTTGAAAAGCCTGAATGTACCTATAGACTGTCCATACAGTATTGCGTTATGAGGAGGGCTTAAGTCTTTTGCTGGGTGCTTTGGGAATGAATGGTGCTGAAGTTTGAGTCGAAAGGAACACATTTCACTCCCTGCATCCCCTTCAAATTCTTTAACAGCTGAATATTAATACATTTGCCACCTTCTAAATGAATATCTCATTGTGTCATGGGCTGCTATTTGGCCTCCATGAATTAATAGTCCTTCCATCAAGTCTGAACTTGGGCACTTGTCAGAGCCGCCAGTTCCCATGTTTCATAAAAGTGTCCTTGGTTTTTCATACACCAGTTATGGAGAGAGGAGTGGCAATCCCATCATTGGGCATCATAGTGATAGAAGAGGATGTAAGTAGAGTGTGTTAGGGTCCTGCCTGTGAGTTCCTTGGCCACTATGAGAACAGGATGCTGGACTGAATGGGCCATTGACCTCATGTAGAAGGCTTTTCTTACATCATGTCCTAAGAGAGAGTTTGGAGAGTGGGGCTTCCAGGCAGGGGGTTACTCACACAAATTGATAGTTCAGTTCCAGTTTTTCAGGATTGGTACTCAGCTGTCCACACACTCCCCTTTTCCATCTTAGATTATTCTTAGGTATTGTGCTGCTTCCCACTCACACCAGTGAGTGGTCCATGATGGAATATTTCTGTTCTATGCTTTCTGTCCACTCACTTCAGCCCTTACCTCTCCACCTTCTGCTACCTTTTCCCATTCTGGCTGTGCCTGCAGGTATTTTTTGTACCTCTACACACGCGTGGTTAAAACAATTTCCCCCTGACACAAAGCACGGAAGAGCAATGTTACTGGCCTCAAATGATCTTGGGGGTGAGAATATTTATTTCCATTTGTTGTTATTTTGTTTAAAAAATAGCCCAAAGTTCTTGCACAAGGCTGATTTTTAGCTAAACTACAGTGCTGGCGTTTTAATAATTCTGGTGCAAAGGTCCTGTGGAAGAGTTGTGTATATTATATTATTATTATTATTATTATTATTATTATTATTATTATTATCTTGACAGATGCAAATAAATCCCCTATATGTGTCAAGATCATAGCTCCTCAGCACTGGGTTACTGAATTCCCAGCATGCCTTCAGCATGCAGCAGTTTGTGGAAATAAGCAAAACTTGTGTCATTTGGGTTGATGGAAACTAAATGGTTTGGCTGTGTTCAGGTGAGAAGTAAACAGAAGCAGAGGTGTGGTAATAGGGTCCACCCACCAAAACATCACAAAACCATACCCCCTGCCCCTCCAAATAATGCATTAACAAGCTTCCGCACCACTGATGACAACAGAGGTACGAGGTATAAGGTACTTTTAGTTAAAGAGGAAATTGGCCATTTTGATAACATTATGTGCACAATGCAAAACACTTGCATGCATGAGAGCACCCATCCCACAATAAACCTCTAGCTGGAAGCACCCATTCACATTTAGTAGTGGTATAATATTAGCTCCCAATTTTCCCACCATGGTGGCAGCTGGTGCATACATATTTCCTTTAATTTTCTATACCCCTTTTCCAAGTCTTTGTCTTCACCCCAATGCAAGTGTTTGTCTATGGTCATTCCTGCACCTTTCCCAATACAAAAGATGCAAGACTGTAGTATCTATACAAACTGTATCTATATTATACATTCATTCCCTTTCATTGCCCCTTGAGATTTTGATTAGGGGTAGAGACCCAGACCCACTTGACTACTTCAGTAGCCCTAAGTTCATCAGCAGCAGCACATTTAATTGTCAAAGAGCACAGTCTTGAACTTGCTAGTTTATTTTTAGCATCCGGTTCCTAATACTGTATTCTAATCTTTATTTGGATCAGTCATGCTCTTTTTTAAAGCACATGCTGATTTATTTTTTAAAAAGTGAAACCAAGCCGGCATCTGTGAGAGTGAGGTGAGATTTTTCATTTTGGTGGGCTGGTCTAGCTTTTTAACAACATTGAATTGTTTTCGCAAATAACTGTTTTGGGGCGGGACTAAGAACTGTATTTGTTTTTAACACGTATCTATGATGTTTGAGGACTCCAATGACCTCCTGTCTTTCAACATGGAAAGAACGGCTTGCACAGGCAGAATAAGCATGGACTAATGCATTGCGGGGCTCGGAGAATCCATTGAACTCAACACCTCTCTTATTTGTATACAGATTTCCCTCGTGATGGAAGAGCCCAAAGGTTAATTTATACCTGCATATCCATCACCTTAAGCTGAGAATTGAACTTCAGATATAGATCATAATGTGCAATTCTCTTAGAACCACACTTCACTCGTAGAAAACAATGGGGTCGGGGAGAGAGAGAAAGGGTTCTAGTCAAGAATTCCCCCTGACAACTAGTTTTCTACATGCAGAGATTGTTTCCACATAGAAAAGCATTCAGTTACGTGCCGAACACACCCAAAACTAACAACTGAAGCAGTACATCTTGAACACAACTTTGGCACCTGACTTGTTTGAGAGAACTAAGCCAGAGAGAAGTCAAGGAATTAGAGAAGTCAAGGAATTTGTGACAAGGCACAAGCAAAGAGCAGTGCTGGGTCGCTGGGTACAGAATCAGAAAGCTTTATTTACATAGTCAAAGTAACAAGTAAATTCCTGAGACTGAGCTGCTCTATAGTGCAATAAAGTCATTTGAGAGAGTACAAATCAGCAGTCTTTCTTAATTTTCAGGTCAAGGAACAGTCTTCAGTAATAGATTTTGAACAAACGTAACACCAACTACAGAGCTGACTTCGTATACATGTCAATATGTTTGCATCTGTGCAATTACCATGGACAGAAAGAAAGACACACGTTCACACACGCACTATCAGAGTTCATGGTTTTCAAAAGGCTTTTTGGCCATCATCATCTTTTGATTCTTAAACATTAAAAACAAATGCTGGAAAACACTGCTACAACCCTAAAAAATTCATCTTGTCCTGTTCCGTAAGAACTATCTAAAAATGCACTTGAAACACAATGTTATTGGCCAAGAGGCTAGGCTACCTTGTGAAAAATTACAATCAAAACCAGAAATATGTCCTTTCTGCCTTTGTTCAATCTTCATTGTGTGATCTTAAGATTTCATGAAACCCTTTCCCAAAGGGTGATGGCAATAGATACAAAGGAATCAGGTTCACCAGTGCTAATTCATTGAATAAAATCCTCTAAAAATGTTGCATCTGAAATACTGTTTGTTTGTTTTTTAAAAAAGGGAAACTCTTAACATTTATTGCTGCTGTCATGAAATATCCAAGTCCAGATTGCTCGATCTGTGTTATAAACAAGTCATTGCCTATCTCCCTGCTGATCTGACTTTCGTACTTAACAAATAAAAGTACAGAGAACATCAGCAACAGATTCTTGAATCCACCTGGCAGGAATATGCTGTGAGAGCTGATCCAAGTGACCTGTGTAGTATTGAACAAACCCAGCAGGAGCCTGGGAATACCTAGCAGAGGCAAGCAGTGACTTTTCAGCTTATGTGGACAACTGGTGATCCAGCTGAGCTTCTCGTTTTATGAAAAGTAACACAGTCAAGAGGATGTCCCTGATCACGAGACACATACTAGATTTCAGATATTTACCTTTGTGTGTATGTGTGTCTGTACATACATACACACGCACACACATTCATAAATCCACAAAGTTTTATTTCTATTTTAAAAAAGTAAGGCTTTTAAAAACTCAGTTTCAGTACATAAATCATACAAAACCAAAACCAATACCATCCAATGAAATGCCACCTTGGCCTAACCTCAGTCAAACAGTATGTTGTGTCTATGCTGTTATGCCCATTGTAAGGCCATAATGCAGCAAAGCATCTTTACTAAGGCAAAGGGAGTTTGCTGCCATGTAAACGCTACACTGCAGCTAGAAGAGTTGGGTAGTGGTCCTTTGGGGGCACTTTCCTACTCTGTGTATTTATTTAGCTTGTTGTAGGTAGCAGCCCTTTTTTTGTTTCTTTTAAAGCCCTTACGAGTTTAATCCAAAATCAGAAATGCCATCCCTGTAGCACTAAAGGCAAATTGAAGTGTCATAAACCAAGATATATGCATGCTAGCCATAAAAGAACTGATAATGCTGTCTCAAGAAGTGTAATACGGTGACACAAGATGTCCTCTGTGCTGGTGAGCCCACGTTTAGATGTCACAGTGAGGAACAGTTACTTCAACTGTAAGAGGGTTATGTTAAAGAAAAGTGTGCTTGGGCGATGATAACAGACTGAGATTTAGGGAGATCTCTGATCAAATCATGCTGGGGTATGTTTTGTCACACCAGGTGCATGAAACAAATTGAAAGAGAGAGAGCTGGATGCAGACTAAGTGAGTGGAACTGAGTCCCCTTTGAAATACTTTGGACTTAATTCATGATAATCTTGTCCCATTGATTTCAATGAGACATAATTTCAGCCAATTCACACAGTCCTATGCATATCTACTCAGAAGTAAGTCCCAGAGCTCAATAAGACTTACCCCAATGTAAGTATGCATACTTAGTCCAGATCCAACCCAGTGTCTACAACTATCTTGACAAGACAGTTGGTGCAGTGCTGCATTACAATGATTCAGGGCTACATACCTTGGCTTTATCTGATGGAATTGATCTGTTAGCACAGAACTTTCTCCCCCCTTATTCAAATCTGCTCCAGAGGGTTGGGGGGAAACCCCAATTTTGAGGCTTCACAGGTGGAGGAGAGGCAGGGGTAGCTTTACTCTGCAGGAAGTGGAACAACTTTCTTGGATACAACCCAGTGAGTTTGAAAAGAGAAAAGTAACTGGGAAAAGGCAGACAAAGAGCACTTTCTTTGCAGGATGAGATTCAGAAGGGCCAATGAAGACAATATGGCTCTTACACCATGCATAAAACGGTCAACAGCCCTATGTGCCACAGAATCTCTGTGCCGCCTTAAACAATTGACTGCTCCAACATGACTGTACCATATTGGACTCATGGATTCTTCTAGTACCTTGGAACAGATCTCATTTGAACACGTCCAGATAGCCCATCAATTCTACTACCATTCAAAGCATGCAACTTTGACTGAATACTTTTTGCTTCTGTCCTTTTGACGTGATTATACAAACACTTGTTTTTAAACTGTGTACATGGTGTTCATTCCTGCACATCCAGTATGCTTTCAGATTGTCCCTGTATACTCTGTTAGACAATGCTGTGATTGTGGTAGTTACTGAGGACTGATTCACATGAGCTGGTTAGCTTGCCTGGATGCTTTTGCCCATGGTGACCTGAGCGTTTAACCACTAAACTCAGACTACTGGCATTCATAGGCTTAGATGAATGAGATTTCATTTTTCTGTTCAACATGAACCCAGCAGTGATTTTGCTTTATTGGTGAAATGCTTAGGTGCTCATTTTGCTATGGGCAAAAACGTAATACACAACATGTCCACCTGAACTGTTAGATGGGTAGAAGAGATCAGCCCTCAGTATCAACTGCAAGCAACCCATAATGGTAAAAGGCAGGGGCTCAATGTGTCACACATCTCACCAATTTCAAACCAATACTGTGATACTCTCCAACTCATCTGCTGCTCATCGCAGCACAACACCCTACCCTATTCCCTCTCTACTATGCTGGGGTAGCTCCAAAGATGGGCATTTGCTTTCTCATGGAGGGCAGCAATACCCATATGGTCAAACTAAAAAGCTTTCCGCTCCTGAGGCAGAGAAAGCTTGGGTGTGCCTTAATATCGTTTTGTAGCATAGAGAAATTTAGAAGGTAAAGAATCCCCTTTCAGTGTGTGGTGAGTCTATGGGAAAATCCCCCTTCAACATGTCCAACAAGCCTTCTTCTGATCAGGAGGTGGCAGTCTCAGCAATCCACAACAGTGAAATGGATGGAGTTTTGAACTAGAGAGTTCAAGGTGTGAACTTCCCCAGTCCAAAATTCCCAAGCATCCTTCAAGCCAAACCCAAATCTCTGCCATGTTCTGTCTGAGCTCACTAGCACCAGCCTTCCTTCCACCACAGCCTCCTCTTGACTTCTACTGCAGAAATAGGCAATGACAAGAAGGGTGGCTGCATTCATTAGGCAACAACAGCACTGTGGAGATTGGAAACTACAAGAAGCTGGGGAGCTGCCATTTTTAGGCACCTTGGCCACCCAGGATACACCTGAGCATGCTCACAGAAACATCCTGACCGCTACAAGTCCTGGGAACTGCAGTTTCCCAGTCTTTAATTCCCTGGGCCCAACATGTTCCTGCCATGTAATTAAGGCAACAGCCACAAGGAGGAAGGGGCAGAGAAAATAGGCAACAAGAAGGTTTGCAAAGGGAAATGGAAGAAGGGAGCCTGGTTCCAAGTTTTATCACACCCCTGATGGCATTACTAAGAGGACACTGAGATATTAATGGGCCTGAGTGTAAAAATTCAGGCTTGAATCTGAGCCAAATTTAGATCATTTTGGAAAGTCCATTCCAAACGAAACCTGGGGAGATCTGCTTGTCACTGTGCTGAGCACCTGTTCTGTCAATTGCTGAAACCAGCAGTGCATGTTAACTTGGCATGCACACAACAAACTGAGAGCTTGGGAAGCACAGGGCTCATAGGTATGTTCACCAGGTTCTTGAATGGCATCAAACTGTATAATACAGGACGTTCAGAATTAAAGCAATCCTCTCCCTACTTTACTATCATTAGTTTATTATCTTTTTTTTGGCTTGCACATTATGTGAGCATCTGATAGGGAGGAAATAGCAGAAATCAACATAGCAACAACAGAAATTTATGCAGTTTGACTGGACATTTGTAAATCTAAAGCTTGGATGGAATCTACTGTGATGTTGGATGCCATAAACATCTGCACCACTGCAGAGAAAAGTGCAGTAAAAAAAAGTAGGGTGTCATTGTCATTAAAAATGTCATCTCTATTGTCCCCTTCCCTCTGCCTGCTATAGGTAAACAAAACATTGGTTTCATGTAGATAAGTGAACAGCTTATTTAACTGAGTTATGCTGAGTGTACTGAGTGTAAAGCTTATTGTTTACCACTATCAATGAGAGAGGTGGAAGGTAACTCTGGAGTGTTGCTACCTGAACATCAGCATCTCAAACTGTATTTTGTATCAGCATTGTCATCCAAAAGACAGTTCCTATGTAACTCACATAGCTAAAATAACCCCAAGACACACCGTATAAGTATTGCTTGTATGTTTTAAGAAATATGTCAGGGAAACTTCCCTATATCTGTTTACTAAAGTCCTGTGATTGATTCCAGATTGAATCTGGCCACTCATACGATCTAGAACTCTTCACTTATCTTGCTTATTTGACATCATTTACATGATCAATTTTATGATCGCTGCTGACCTTGCTGAAATGTCAGAATGGCTCAGTTCACATGTACAGACATACCTCGGGTTACTGACGCTTCAGATTGCGTGATTTCGGGTTGCACACCACGCCAAACCCAGAAGTAACGGAACGGGTTACTTCCGGGTTTCGGCACATGCACAGAAGCGCCGAATCACGACGCACTTGTGCGCAGAAGCGGCACTGCGGGTTGCGAATGTGACTCCCGCATGGATCACGTTCGCAACCCGAGCATCCACTGTATTACCAAGCCTCAGGCTTGCACACCCACCTCTTCTCCCCTGCTCTGATTCCATTCCCCTTTTTATGGACAAAAGCATAATGCGCCATTATATTCAAACCTGCAAACCATGATTCTGTGACCATATCGCAGCTGCAAACTACAGTTTGATCATTATTGGTCTAGTTTGGAGGGCAGATGCAACCATAGTCTAGTGGTTTGGATGTAACAGTAAACTGGTTTTGCTGCAAAAGAGGCAATGCAGATTGGCATGATGGAGGGGAGCATGAAGGCCAGGGCTTGCTTGCATTATGCCAACCCATGGTTTAGCTTGACAGCTGAACCTATAATTCTGCTACTGCAGACATATCCAGTGTATGTTGTAAAAGGAAAACTAGACCAAGAGAAAACTCAACAATGTTATGTACACACCCTATTATTGCTATTTTGCCTTTTCTTAGTCCTAGGAGATGAAAACAATTCCAAAGTGATGCTGTACATGCAAAACAAGTTGTTACCTTCCATTCTTTCTGCTGATGAATGTGGCATGCCATTAATATCAGTTCTGTTGGTGGTGACAAGCTGTACAAAATGCAGTTAAGAGACTATATGTTATCCACTCCAGAAAATAATAATCAAAGAATTTATAATCATTTTAAGATGCCAAGCCCTAATCTCAGCAACCTCCATTATTCACTAACTCTTCTGATCCTTGTGCATTTATACCATAGAACCAAAACACCAGTTTAGCCTTATGGATATAGCACTGCCAATTTAGCTTTGGCATTTATTTAAATTTCTGGATGCACAAATGTTTTGTATGTTCCTCTCCTCAAGACAATGGCCTGAAATCCAGCTGCAGTTGCAAGGTACAAAGGAGAAGGGCCCAAATGAGGTTATGCATCCAGTCGGTCCAACATGGACCAAATGAGCACTGATGAGAATGTGTGTCCAAATGCTCATATATACCTGCCTTGGCTGGAAACCTGTTTATGGCTACGGATCTTGCTGTACTGGATCAGGGCAAACTGTGTGTGCTCTCTTTGAATGGCGTTCTTGATGACTACAGAATAAAAAATGGAGCAAGCAGACTATAAAAGGCTACTGTGATTCTACGGCAAGGACTGGAAAGTCAAGCTTGTGAGACCTTGTAGAATCTTATCAGATATGCAACCTGAAAGATAATCCAACAGAAGATGAATTCAGAGAACAATGCTAATCTCCACCTTGCTCATTCCCTTTAATAAGGATATCTGAGGTGCAGTTTACAATGAATATTGTCCAACAGCAAAAATAAAAAATGAATATTCTACTCTTTTCCAAAAGCCAAAGTGGATCAGGATTCCCATGAACCAGGATGAACCAGCTGCCTGTATAGATATTGACATTGCCTATTTGTGAATGAAGCCAAGCAACAGACTTTCTGGTCTTTCCTTACTTTTTGTTTAAGCCCTGTTCCAGACACTTAAAAAAAAACATTTTAGTTGCTATTATTCTAACATTCCACAATTTCAAGTTTTGATTCATCCACAAAGCTTTTTGTTTTTTAATGTGCTGATATAATTTGGAGGTTTTCTCTAAAGTATGTTTGCAAAACCTCACGGGCTACAGTAGTTCTAAAAGAGTTTCAAGGTTTAACAAGATACCTGATGAAATTTTGGCAAAGCTTCTTGTCCTCTCCCACCCATCAGTGGGGAAGAAAAATGTGGACTTCCTTTCCTGCCTGCATTGACAACCTGTGTGATCTTACCACTCCTAAAACGTTTGATGCAGACAGATCATCCCACTTTGTCTTCTCAGTTGTTTTCTATCTGCTCAATATCTAATTCGCCATCCAACTGAAAGATGTTATCCCCTCCTGTCCCACTGTTCCTCCATGAGGAGTTGTCCTCTTCTTTCCTACTGCTCTCATCTTCTGTGGCACAAAACTCTGATTCCTCGTAGGAGAAATCTTCTTTGCTAGACTTACATTCTTCTGCGTTAGAGTGTGGCTCTGGCACAGGGGTGCAGGCTGGTGTCCTGCCTGGCATGACGTCCAAGGTGCAAAGGGATGCTGTTGTCCATGACTTGGTGCCGCCGATGCCAGGTGAGAACTGATTCTGTTGAGAGCAATCATCCGCTGTGATGCTAAGGCAGCTAAGGCTGTTAAAAGTCTGACAATTCTGAAAAAGAAGAAAAAACAAAACAACACTGCAATTAGGAAACAAGGATGCTGGCTCATACTGAGTATCTCTCTGTAATTCATTAAGATTACATGTTTGCTAGGCTTCAGTGAAGATGCACTGCAGTGCATATTTTTATTGGGTTAGATTCTGTGGGTTGTATCCGACACTGTCTGTGTGGACTTCCACTCATACAGTGGGACTTTCTCTTCTTCTCTGCTCCCTGTGTGTCCTCAAAATCTACTCCAGAAGGGTCCTTCATCCTTCTGGAGCAGATTTTGATGGTGTGCAAATGCTTAGTGGAGCAACAGAACTGGCTACAATCCTGTATATTTTTATTGGGTTAGATTCAGAGTTAAGCACACACAATGGGATGGGCAGGAGATGGCTTTCCCATCCCCTCTGCCCTATGGCACCCCCTCCCTATGCTCTAGTGAAATTCAGGAGACCCTGCTGAACACGTGGGGGGTTGGGGGGCTGAGACTGCCAAATTTTCAAGGTTCTTCTCAGTCCTCTGTACCCCACAGCATACTGAAATTTACAGGGCACCCCAGATCTCGTAGAGCATTTTTCAGGGACTGCGAGACTATCAGGATGAAGAAGTCACCTTTCATCAGCCCCATTGTCAAACCCCTTCATCTTCACAGGTGCTCAGGCAGCAAACAGGATTCTTCCCTACCCCATCTTATCCTTGAAGCAATTCTGTAAAGTAGGCTAAGCTGACCATGAGTGGTCCAAGATAGTGACTAGCCTAAGTTCACCCAGTGACTTTCACCACCAAGAGGGTTTTGTGAACCTGGCAGATCTTGCTCCTAGTCTGACACTTTAACCACCACAACAGCCTAGCTCCATCAACTTCCTTGAGCAGGTTTCACCACAATATCATCATGAATTGGAGATGCTAATCCAGGCATAGGCAAACTCTGCCCTCCAGATGTTTGGGACTACAGCTCCCATCATCCCTGACCACTGTTAGCTAGAGATTATGGGAGTTGTAGTTCCAAAACATCTGGAGGGCCAAGTTTGCCTATGCCTTTGCTAATCTTTACAAGAGGCATCCCCAACCTTCGACCCTCCAGATGTTTTGGACTACAATTCCCATCATCCCTGACCACTGGTCCTGTTAGCTAGGGATCATGGGAGTTGTAGGCCAAAACACCCGGAGGGTCGCAGGTTGGGGATGCCTGCTTTACAATCTCCAAGTTGCATGGAAAATGTCACTAGTTATTTTTAACCACTATACAGAATTACACTTGGAAGAAGAAAAGTTGTTTTTCCAAAGGAAATCTCAGGAAAACGATTCAACAGTAAACCTTGCTTGGTCAGCCCCTTTGGGATGGCACATGTGTCCTTTTCCCAAAGGCACACTAGTAGAGATTAGTTATTCTTAGCAAGGTTCATGCAGATGCTGGAGAACTGAAGGAAATGAAAAGCTACTATTGTTTCCCTTTTCACCGGTTCCTGCATTTCTTCTAACATCCCCCCATGTGAGTCTGTGCCCATTTTATTCAGGACAAAGGAGTCACCAAATGTTCCTGTGGACTCCACATGACAGTTTTCAGTACATACATGCAGCTCTCTGGAAATGTGGCTAAGACATTTGCTCAAGCAGAGATACTCCTGCACTGGGATCTGCCGGTGCAACCTCCGTATTATACCATAAAATGACTATATCTATGCATGCATGTGAGAATTCATGAAAGAAGCTCTAGCAGACAGAAAAAATATTTGGTATGGTGTGAAAAGCTGCAGAAACCGCATTGCTCTTTTTACTCTGTTGGCTGGGAAGCCTCTGAATGGCATGGATGTGTCGCAAGTGGGGAACCTGCACACACTATACTTGCAAGGGGCCAAACACACCAAACGAGAACACCTGAAACCCCACTATATGCCTTACATTTCTAGGAGGCAAAGACTGAATCCAATCCCAAGTGGGTGATTGTAAAGAAGGTGGTCACAGATCTCTCTCTGAATTCAAGCCACCATCATTCTACTTCAAAGAAAGAAGGCTCAGCTGCTTTGGAATCACTTGACATTTTACAAACGAAGGAGTGCTTGTAAGCTCCATTGCCCACCTTTCAAATTCCAAAAGCAAGTTTTCACAGGCACCAAGCCCTTTGTTTTCTGGAGTGCTGGGGAAAAGATGGCCCCATGACAATTCATTAGTCAGGCGGGCATTATGATGTTGTTGCAGATGTCTGCCTTTTAAGAGGAACAGAAGCCTCTGCTAATCTTGATGCCACAGAGTTTGGCAGAATTCTCTGGTCTCTAGTTACCTGGTAACCACTGAGGAGCATTCAGTTTGCAAACAGTGCTGCAAATGAAGTGGCTGAGTTCTCTGAATTCCACCTTTCAGTCCTCTGCGCTTGGAGGCAACTGTGTCAATACCGCTGTTCCCCGCGCTCTGGGATTAAAGGTGTACACCACCTTTGCTTCAAAGGGATCTTTTCAGCCTTTCACAGTTGCAGAACAAATGCCCTATTTGTCTGGCTCTACATTGTAGAACCACTCCAAAGGCTTGCAAGGCAGCCTCGCTTTGTCTTTTCTTAAAACGAATAGAAGTCTTATTACACAAGAAACATGCACCTTTCCAAAACATACATCTTCCCCGAGGCCAGGCCAAAACTAACAACTGAGTCAGATTACGGCTGTTCTTCCACGATACACCACTACAGATAGGCACCGTGGCTACAGGCCAGAGGGAGCTCAGTTCTGCTTCTTCAGGTGAAAATTGCTTGGACCTGCCTTACACCGCAGTCAGTAGGAACATCTAGAGTGAGTGGGCAACTAATATATCTTAGGGGCCCAGGTTGGTGCATCAAAACTCATGATGGTAAAAGGAAAATATTCAATTGAGAGTTTGTTTTTTGTTTGTTTTTGTACCAATTTACAGAGCTCGAGGAGGACGGCATTGTACATGCCTGGTCCTGAGGCTGCTAAGCTCAGGGCTAGACCTGAGACGCAAGTTACAACAGCTTGTGGGTTTGATTGTAATTGCCGCATATCAACAGAGGGCAAGGGAGGCACCAATGAGGTTTGAAGCTTCAGGAAGAGACTACCCTGAGAAACATCCCAGAGAGGATAGGTACCAGGTCAGTGATAGACAGTGGTTCCCATTGTAACCAATCCTTTGAAGGGCACACAGTACAGTACTGAAGGAGGCCGTGCAGAAAGCTGATCTAGCAGCTGCTTTGCTCAGATAACCCCTTTCTAAAAAGAAACCACATTGCTGGATAAGTGCTCCTGGATAAAGCTCGGCGGGTGAGCTCCCCCCTTGGCTCATTCTCCTTCGGCTATCGCTGTAAGCTTTAAAGAGCTGGTTGTGAAAATCCAACAGCAGCACAGCTCAACCTGGGCTGTTGTTTCCATCCACTCCTAACACTGCAGCAGTGTGCGGTGTGTGATATCAAACAAAAACTTTCACAAAATGGCATTGTGCCATGGTAGTATCTTCAACTACGTATGTGTCAAATATCAGATTTCTGACAGGCCTTATCTATTTGGGGGTGACATCTGAGACCCCCTTTTAACAGGGGTGTGCACAAAAGTCCACTTTTCAGATATTTTCTGAGATGTTTTCTCTAGGAAAGAAGGAGGTTTGTCTCTCGACGCCTCATAGCTCTGTTTGATTGACAGCTGCACTAGCATACAGCCATATGGGCTGGGATCTAAAAAGCTATTCTCAGTGAGCCAAAGCAAATTGCATCCTTCTCTTGACCAGGCTGCATCACAACCAGTTTTAAAAACTCCCCTAAAGTCCACAGAAACTGAAAGATTTCTCATCCTTCTTCAGAAACCATAATTTAATAATTCTTTATCTATTTTTAAAGGAGCAGGTTTCTAGCTCTCATTATTTCACAGAATATGCATAAAAGGCAAGAAATGAGAGGGAAGGGTTTAGTGGTGGGTTTTGCAACAATGATGGTGCAACTATTCTTCATTGGTCTTTCCCATAGTGCAATATGCTTATTTTCCTTACTCACTGCCTTTTCTGGATCTGCCACTAATTAGCAGAATACAGGCTTTCTGGACTCAGAATCTGGGGGCTTTAGGGCAGAATTCCATACCCCTTGAACTTTAGGCAGAGATCCCTCTGCATTTGGTGCTTAACTTTTTGTAATTTGCTGCACAGTACCTCTGAATACCAAGACAGCTGGTTGCACTTTTCACATGCACTATTTTGGAATCCTCCTAATAATTATTTCACTAGGATTGTTTCAAATAAATTAGCTAGACGGCTCCAGCTTTTGCACAACGTAACTGAAGGGTTCACCCTTAAATAACATCATGGGAGAAAACACCCAGGCAGCTGGCAGTTGAAACAGGTGGGAGATCAAAGCTGGCAGCATTTTTTACAGCAAGGGTAGAGACCAACATGGCACAGATAAAAGAGAGGGCGGGGGCAAACTGTGAAGACAAGTCACTTGTGCTTAATGTGCTGCAATGCAAAAAAGACAGCGATAACTCCAGGCCTGTTATCTGATGGTTAGCAACGCTGTTTAGTAGCTAGCACTCTAACATATTCATATTTGTATTGGCATTGGTCCATATCCACAAACTTACACTACAGCTCCTGACCAGCATGATACCAATTCTTCTACTTGGGTATCAAAGAGAGGGGGGAGATTTAAAAAACAGACACCCCCCCAATATTTGAATGCAAAACCACACAGGTCATAAACTAATATCTCTAATGTTGACCTTTCAAACGTTCTGAATGAGAACCACCCTGCCTTGTGAAAGCAGTTTGCTTGCTTTGCTGGTTCACTGTTGTGCAATGAGTCAGTCCCTGGTTTAATGCCATACAAGTGCACCTGTTATCATATTTCTGCTGTTAGAGGGCATGCTTTTCTTTTCTTTTTTAATTGCAAGTGTTCCCACCTCATGCATAACGATCCCTTAGAGAATACGGCTTTGTTTTCCCCTTCCCCATGTGCCAATCTAACTGTTGTAGAAAGCAATATGTGGGCGTAGCTATTTATTCTTGCTACTGTGGCGCACTCTGGGTTTAATGCAAATAAGAGAGGGAGATTTGGAGAGACATCGAGGGCTGGAAAACAGCATTACCTGGAAGTGTCATAGATGGCATTAAGAACATCCAATGGAGCTCATAAAAACAGAGCTCCCTGAAAAGCACAAGGTATAGTTTGACTCTCCCCCCTCCCCATTCCCCCCTCCCCACAAAAAACCCAACAAGACTGAGAAATCATCTCCAGGAACTAGATCAGGGGTTGCCAGTCTTTGGGGCCAACTTGAAATTTTTTAAGAAAGTGCAGAGGGTGTGTGGCATAACACAAAATGGCTGCCATGAGGATGTGGCAGAACACAAAGAGGCTTCCATGGGGTCATGGCATGCCACAAAATGGATGCTGTAGGTTGTGGCGTAACACAAAATGGCTGCCACGGGAGCCTGGCGTAGCACAAATTTGCTGCCTTATCTAAAAGAGCAGAAGAAAGAAAACAGGACCACAAAATGGTGCATACATACCCCCCCCCCACAGCTGCCCTATCAGTTGGGGGAACAGGTACTTACATCAGTCAATGAGTAGCATTTTTTAAATGGAGAGAGAAATTTCAGGGCCCTTGCAAAGCCATTGACTATACAAAGTAGTCCTTAGGGTCAAAGTACATATTGTGGCAGACACCATGTTCTTCATGGTAATGTGTAGCTTTACTTGTCTTGTAATTTGACGTCATGTGGTTCTCCCGAATTTGATGTCTCTTCCCTTTCCTACATTGTTTTCTCACTGCCCTTCCACATCACTGGCTGTGACTAGTGGGAAGCACGGCAGGGCACAACATGACAGCCCATTTTGTGGAGCAATGGGAAATATGTATTATTTGGTTGGGGATGGGTTAGAAAGAGAGAAGAAAGTCATGTGAAGATGCCCAGTATTTGCCATTAGGTAGAAATCAACCCTTGATTTAAGACATATGAAGATAAGTCTTTTGGAACAAAAGAAAAAAAAGAGGTATTAAAACAGCATCAATCAGAATTAATCTCTATACATAGAGATGTGAATTCCATTGGATTGTTTGCATTGCAAGGCATTCCTTGCATTCCCCTGTTGCTTTCATTCTCAGCTGACCACTTGCGAATAAGCACTACATGTTGACCCTGAGAAAAGTGTTTGGTTTTTATCTTCACACACAGGACTAATATTCTGCAAACATGCCTTGACATGCCAATGCAAGCCTTATCTTGGCACCTCCTTGATGTCATTAGTTTGAAAAGGCTGGGAATGTTATTTTAAGAGGGTTTTTTTTAAAAGTTTATGTACAGTAGCTTTGTTACAGTATCTACATTTATTTTTCTTAAGAATCCTGCTATCAGGAATTTGAATGGCACTTATTAACCAGCAGGATTCTCGCATTGGTAGGCTTGTAATTTGGGGCTGCATTAGAACCAGTGATACCAAAGCAAACAACTAAAATGCATGTTTCTTTTCAGTTTTTGAAGAATGACAACTTCCCAGATGTGCAATTGTACAGCCTTCCTGGTACCACGGAACTTAAAAATAATAAGAAGAAAAAAGTTATGCTTCTTATTGTTTTGCTCCATCTTTCCTGGCCTATCTTAATCACACCCTACCGATTTATTCACTTCTACCAGACTCTGCCGTATCCCACCCTGCTGCAAATTATTTGGCAACCATTAAATGTTACCTGCTTGTTTTAGTGACCCTCCAGATATCCCTTTTATTGTGCATTCATTATGATTTGTGCTCCTTATGTTATCAGGACAGCCATATGTGATCCTTCTTTCACTACTGCTGGCACCTGCAAAAGTTTTGGGGTGGCCACACTGCTTCCCTTCTAATCAGTCTGTATCGCAGATCTTCCTGATGGAATATCACAACTTTTTATACTGCAAATGATATGGATTATTTTTATTCTACTTTTGTTATGCTAAGAGCCCTTCCGGACAGTAATAATGTGGTAGCATTGCAAAACAAACTAAAGCAGAATAAATCCACCATTGGTGCACTCTTACCGTGTCAAGAACACGTTGCAGAATATGCTTGTTTTAAAACACCAATCAAAAGGGCCACTAATTCATTTCACATTTGATTTACATATTGATGAAGCAGTCACACTGAACCATCTGAAAGTGGGCATTGGCCAGCATTCAGACATAGAGTGGGTTAATTAAAATTAAAAATGTGAATCTACAATATATAATAATTATTTTAGGGGTTTTTTTGTTTTTTAAAAACTGTTTTCCAGTTACTTGGTTTTTACATCTAAGCATGTATATGGGAAGCAGTACGACAGCGTGTCATAGATTACAGGTCAAAGTTTTAAAACTACCAAAGTATTTGGTTTTTACAAGACTAGCAGAGCTATCCTATATGGAATTGGGGATGAAAGGAGCAGCAGATTCACCCCCACATCCCAAGTCTTGCTGACTAACACTGAGCAGGGCAGGGGGAGATGTTTCCCCCTCCTAAATTTTTATTGCACCAGCTCCAAGCTGGCATACCTGATGAGCTGAGGATCAAGTCTTGTGTTGGTGGATTTGCATCCAGTATCAGTGATCATGTTCTGCACTCTTTTGAATGCCACATTGAGTCTAGTAACATAACTGGCAACAGCTGCTGGGCAGAGGCCTTTTCCCACCCTGATACCTCAGGTCCTTTTAACCAGAGATGCTGAGGACCAAATTTGGGACCCCCTGCAGGCAAAGAAGATGCTCCACCACTAAGCCAGGGATGCAGCCAAGAGGTGGAAAACTCACTATTCACAAGGAATATAGCGTCCTGATTAGGCCTATAATGTCCAGTGCCAATAGGGATCATGATTATCCATAATGCTTCTTCAATGCATAAATCTATGTTCTGTATTATTTGCTTTTCTATTATCCAGTCTTAAGGGCTTAGTTAAAAAAAAACCTATAATACCAGCTTCCCTGCTACACCTAAGGGTCGCACTGAGAAAGTTATAAAACCTATGAAAATTCACTGATAAAAATCCTTCCTTTTCTGCAAATTAAAAATCTGTGAGATTTTCTTTTTCACTTTGAGCATGGGAAATCCAAAGAATGTCTCTCTCTGAGATCCCCAAGCAACTATGGTAGAAGAAAGGTTAACAAGACTGTATTGCCCAAAGTGAAAAAATACTGAAAAGGTCTTGTGCTAATGCCCCCTTCCCCCCAAAAAAAGAAAAACCTCCCACTGCTACTAGGATATTGTGACAGCTTTCCTGTTGAGGGTGTAATGCTATAAGCTGTCAACAATACCTGTCTTACCTACCAAACTGTCATCACCTGCCATTTAGCACACTGTGCTACAATTGTTTCTTCACAACGCTGAAAATTACTGTCTGCGAGAAGGAAAACAGTGAAGTGACTTTGAGCTGCAGAAATGCGAAGTAGTTTGCTTGCCCCTTTAAGACTTGGTTTGTTCATTCCACTAGGATGAAGTGCCCACGTCTGCATTTGCATGAACAGTGTAATTCTGAGCAGAGACCTGGCAGAAGTTACTCAGAGCAACTTCTGTGAACTGCAGTGATAAAAACAATGCATCTAAGACGGGTCCATACAGAGGACTTCACCATTATTTTCCCTTAAAGCATTAGCCAGGAGAAGGAAACTGCGATGGAACATGATAGCCCAGAGAATGTATGACCTTTAAAGATCTGAGCTCAATTTATGCATTTGCTGCATGTCACCTTCTGCCAAGTTACACTTTCCCACCCCTAAACCAGGAATTTGAATGAAAATGAATAAGGTAAATGTTTTCAAAGCACCTGATACATTTAAAAGTGAATTTTTGTGTTAAGAACTTTAAATACTCAGGGCGAAACAAGGATGCTGTGGTTTTATGAGTAATTCAATCATTGCAGATTATTTACGGAGAATCTGTGTTAAATGAAAACTGGCATAAACAGTGTCCAGTGTTGTTTTGCAGAGATCATGCACAATGAAGACATCTGCTGATTTCATGCAAGGCAAGGCAATGTACGTGTGAGTTAAAAACAGTGCTTTTATTAGCTGCCTTCAAACGTTACCTGATTCGAGATGTGGTGTTTACAAGCACCAAAATATTCTATTCAGAATCTGGACAGTTAATCAGCTAAAAGCAACTCGTTGTCAACATGCTGTTGCTGAGCCCAAAGAACAATGCTCCATTGTTCCAGCTCATGTGCATTTACAACTCTTATAACAGTTATAAAGCCTCTAACAAGAGAAAAGGAAAGCAGGTTGGCCTGTGTCATTTTCACCTTTTAGCCACTGCAATAAAACAATTTGCCAGTAAAAGAGCAGCTTGATATCAAACCTTAATGGCACTCCATGAAACCCAACCACTGAAATGAAATACAATGGTGCATTGACTCCCTATGCTTAATGTCAGTGTAGAAATCTAATAGTCCTAAATGCTGGCTGTCTTGGATCTCTAATTTGCACCACGACTGTGAGCTTTGGAGCCCAGCTCCAAAAGATGCTGAAAGATGTGGCTGTCTTATTTCTCCCGGCAGTAATTAGCCAGCCTTGCCAGTATATACTCAAGTAGTGAGGGGGAAGCCAAAGAACCCCAAGACAAGACCAACAGTCACACTGGAGGGGAAAGGAGGCAGATATTATACTGGCATTTCTTTTCCCTGGCTTCAACTTCCAAGTGATGAATGAAGTGTCAGGAAAATATATGACAGAAATGCTCAAGGAAAAAAAATATACACAGAGGGTAGTTATAAAATATGTGAAATACAAACAGAATACTATATGTCTGGCAGGGAGTCTGAACTGGGTTATATGCTAAGGAAACAAGATCCTGCCAATATTGCCATGTCAATGAGTTCTCACCTGCATTATAGTTTGTGCTCCTTTACATTTTATTTCAACAAACTACTGCTCTATACCTTGATCTGCTTTTATGGATCAGAAGGAAGCCCAAGGAATATTTGTTCACTTGCTTTCTTCCTGCCATCTGCTCCCCTTCCCCACCATTGAGGTTCAACATCATGCCATCCATCAGATACATGAGTCCAGCAGCTAGTGGCCATGTATGTATACATATCACCACATACTTCCTTCGTTGCGAAGCAGGAGATGCCAAGGTTAAGCCCAAGGATTTGAAAGACATAAGGTTTTAGTTGCAACTTGATAGTCATTTTCAGGGATGAGTGCAATGTCTGTAGTCATTTAAACATAATTCATGCTAACTGAAATTGTGGGTATTGTGGTTTACAGACTTGAACCTAATTGGAATTGCAATTTGACCCTCCTTTTTCCTGCTTTAGAGAGTTGGGGAGTGCTGAAGAAGCACAGAATGAGTTACCATAATATGGATATAAGTGGGTACTGTAAGTAAGGACACTTACAGACTGTTTTGGGTGGGATTCAATCACATACAGGCTCCACAATTAAAAGTTGATTTGGTGATTTTGCGTAACTAACCCACTCCCTGTTAGGATATATAGAAAAATATATATTATATATATATATAAATATATACATTTCCTATATTGGGAAATCAGAGTTTTTCCAATAACGAACAGGACGCAAACATGCATTGGAAATCATGGAACAACAATCACTTGACCTGATGTTGTGTAACCTCACTGCAAACAAATCAGGATGAATGTTCAACAAAGAGGTCATCTGGAAACAACCTAAGATTTGCAAACATCCTTATATGTATGAGTAGCTCTATGTGTATTCATAACAGGGGTGGAAAACAAATTCTGCCCTCAGGCAATCAAAATTCTACACCAAGTAAACCTGGATCCTATTACCTGTACAGTATGTAAATATATTGTGTCAGTATAATTTCTCTTGTTTTGCATTCTTCTTCTTCTTTTTTGCTAATCTAGAGAAGGATCAAGAACTGAACAGGGCACTGAAGCCTCCTCACTCCCGGTTGCTGAAACACCAATTCAGTCACATTTCTGATTTCTGAGATTTTGCCTGGCATGGGTCACACATTTTCAAACACTTTTGCAGAACCGTATGGGCTAGAGAGCAAGAGCTGAGATCCTCGGGAAACTGTACACCACATTCTGCACTTTTTCTGTGTGCCCAGGGACCTTCACTGCTCTCTTGCTCCCACCCATGCAGCCCTGTGTATAGGTCACAACATCTGAAAGTGTGTAGGACTGGTAATCAAATTTTGGACGAAGCCAGTAACTGACTGCTATCCCCTAGGAGAGAAAGGCAAACAAGGAAACAACTGTATCTCTCAGATATGAGTGGGGCCAGCCCTAATGAACTGGCAAGGCCTCATTTTATTTCAATAGCTGCCAATAAATAATTGCTGTCCTGCATAAAGTTCACTAGTACATTGCACAAAACCAGCTCTATTTGCAAAGCACAGAAAAAGAACAAGCCAGCAGTATGAGACAGAAGTAGCCCCTGGAGGTACCATGTTTCAGCTGTCGTTACTGAAACCACACAAACCAAAGCATGTTAATTTCAAAGCAAGCTGGTACAAAACATGCACAGTAACTGCAGGGCCTTGCAGCTTTATTATAGTTCTCTTTAAACTGCAAGCCAGATGCTATCTGCTGTGAAGACGGGGAGGTTGTGCCAGAGAACAACCCACAATGATTACTTAACACTCTTGCCGCAGAGTGGGGTTACAATCTTCATGAGATGTGAAAAAGAGATGACATGGATTTCAGACTTCTTCCAACGACCATTTCATGTGACTGATTAAAGTGACTGGAACTTTGTTCTCAAGGACAAAAAAGAGAGAAGCAGTGGAGGAAAAATATATATATACACACAGGGTGGGGGGGGAGAGAGATTCAGCCTGATTAAGCAATTTTTCAGCCCCCAAAACAAAGCTGCTTCAGGCAGGCCTAGCCTGGTGAGAGCAGATACAATTTGCAAGTTGTCAATGCTCACACAATGTTTTGAGGTCTCAAACCTTAATCACACAAAGCAGCAAAACCAGTTTCCCACTGCAAGGTTCTCAGCCGCCATGGGCAAACCTGTACATCTGTGTGTCTGATGCAAAGTGTGGAAACTGAAACCAAGCATAGAATTTCACTGATTGAAAGCAATTCATTGGCGGTTGCGCCCAGTCATTTCCCTGCAGTCACAGAAGACTCCTCGATCCAGCAAAGGGTTCAACCATCAGCAGAAAAGAGGGGGCAGGATTTTTGCTTATTTCTTCTTCCCTCTGCAGGAAAGTACTTCAAACCTCCAGAAGGTCGAGGAACCCTTTGAAACAAACACTGTGCAATGTGATGCAAGGGGCTGGAGGAGAAAAGGAGGATTTGTGAACGTCACCTCCCCGTCCCTTCCACAAACAGAAAGCTCTGATGCAGCAAACAGCCTTCCCGTGAGCATAGAGACACCATTTGATACAACCTGAAGCTTCCTATGCAGATTCATGAAATAAGGAATTATTTTAATCAGCAGATTCTCAAGAAGTGCTCCAGGAAGAGCACATGGTAATGACATCAGCATAGCATAGTGGTTCAGAGTGCTGGAGTAAGACATGTGAGACCAGAGTTCAAATCCATACTCATGCATTACTTTTCCTGACCTACAGTAGCCAGAGAAGCTGTCTATGCTAAATTCTCTCTTCTGTCCAACAATAAATGGCACAGATACTTAACTGCTATGGAATGAACTCATCACAATTCAGGTTTAGTGAAACCACACGTCACTTAACAGACTTTAGGGAGCGCTGAGGATTTTTGTGACATGTGAAAGCATTATAAGGTCTACTCCACAATGAGGATCCTGGAAACATTAGTTTTGAGGGAGGCAAAGAAAGAAGCTAATGAGAGGGTGATCAATATAGTCCCATCTACTAAAACAATCTCTCAATTGCATGCTTTTTAGAATCAATTCCCTGAGTCACCAAGATCTATCTGAATAGTAGGCACATACCTTTTTGGAAGTACATATCTGCTACCAGATATGGAAAAGGAGTAACAGATACAAAATAGTATAGTGATGTTTGAAGAAAAAAATCTATTGGAGTTAAGAACTTCCACTTCTGGGTTTATGTCGTTCTCTCTCTCTCTCTCTCTCTCTCTCTCTCTCTCTGTGTGTGTGTGTGTGTGTTTTAAATTGGATAACACATTTGAGTAAAATCCAACAATGACTTACATTCTGTGAAAGCCCACAGACTTTCCTTGGGTCTGTAGCACAATGTGTTCAATCTTCTTAGTATTTGGGCAATTCCACTGAGTTGGGATTTAGCATCACCACACACCAGGAAAGTTAGTCTAGTCTGTAGAAAAGCAGTGCCAAGTTTGTTGAATGTGCTCCAGAATAAGCAGATTCCAGTGAGTCTTAAAAGCAGCACAGTGTGAGTAGTAAGACCTTCGTCCAGCAGATGTACGAAAGCAGATTTGCAGTTTATCCACAGAAGCAGGCAAGGGAGAAAGTTATCCAGGCATATGGTTGCAAAGTCACAGAGAGTAGGATAACAAGAGGACTTGTTCATACATACAGCCGCCTGCCTATGTCCCTGTTGTCTGCTCCAGTTAATCCCTTCCATCCATGGATGGGATTGTATGAGGAAAGCGTAAATTGCATGACGCTGCTGAGGTACACCTGGCTAATTTTATTCTCAGCCACAGAAGCATTCTTAGAGCCATTACAGTCATATAATGTGCAACTCATAATATCTATGAAGCCACAGTTCACGTTACATTAATCTGTATGGTTTTATATCGGCAGATGATCAAAATGGTTATTAAAAATGGGCTAGCTTATATGCGTGAGTTGTACCTTGGAAAAGTGGTTTTCAAATATATATACGCCAATGGGGAATTACACTATGGAAACACCTTTAATATATTACCAACTTGGCTCAATTAAAGTAATTAGGAATCAGTATAGCTATAAAACTTGCCTGCAGTTTTGTACCTTGCAAAGTTTACACAGCACCACCTCCTATTCTTTGGCAAGGGGGGGGGGAATCTTTTATATATTTTAGTTTTAGGAGGTGAGATTATGCCATTTATTCTGTAGCTATTTCCACTGCACAAAATATTCGGTGTAAAATAGTATAAGGCCATGAGGAAAAAAGCAAAAGACATCTGCAAAACAGATTGTTCTGAGAGTACTTGGCTAACCACTTGGTAACTAGACTTGATCAGCCAAGATCAGGAGGATTCAGGGAGAATTTTCTGGGAGTTCATGGCGAAATCATGATGAATTACAGTACTTAGGAACCTGGGAGGCTGCCTTGTGCCGAGTGAGATCAATGGTCCCTATCAAAGGGCTTGTCCACACTTCTGCTTGACTCATGCCTAGAAAGCACAGGTGAGTGGAGTTTGCTGCTTGTCCCATCCTTCCTAGGCACAGGTCCAAGCAGTTTTGCCTTTGCCTGCCACTTTCCACTGGAATACCCACTCTTAAACACTAAATCGGAACAAATGGTAATCTGTGGAAACTGCTGGTAGTAGCTATTCAGAGTGTTAGAAAAAAGTTTGTCACAGCACTACCTAGCGATACAATGGAATGAACTTGGCTCTTTCTCTCTCTCTCTCTCTCTCTCTCTCTCACACACACACACACACACACAGGAAATTATTTTAAGCTTCTCAAGTGGAAGTAACTGTTCTGAAGTTGCTACTGGTAGGTATTTAAACCCCATGGCTATATGATAAAGGCAAAGGTAAAGGGACCCCTGACCATTAGGTCCAGTCGTGGCCGACTCTGGGGTTGCGGCGCTCATCTTGCTTTATTGGCCGAGGGAGCCGGCGTACAGCTTCTGGGTCATGTGGCCAGCATGACTAAGCTGCTTCTGGCAAACCAGAGCAGCACACGGAAATGCTGTTTACCTTCCTGCCGGAGCGGTACCTATTTATCTACTTGCACTTTGATGTGCTTTCGAACTGCTAGGTTGGCAGGAGCTGGGACCGAGCAACAGGAGCTCACCCCGTCGCGGGAATTCGAACAGCCAACGTTCTGATCGGCAAGTCCTAGGCTCTGTAGTTTAACGCCACCCGCGTCCCATATTGGCTATATATTTACATCCAATTCTTTGTATAATAATAAGCATATGTTCTCCCATGCTAATTTGCATAGGAGTCAGGAGAATGTTTGGCTCATCTACTAAGCACTTGCTTAGTTACACATGTCCTGGTAGAGTAGAAAATACTTCACCCTACAGTGTTCTTCTCTAGATGTCTTTCTAACTCAAACTGATTTGTTACATTTATCCTGTGCTGATTCTGTGAAGAGAAGTACAATACAATAGTGCCTAGTCTTCCAGACGTAGGCGATATTGCACTCCAGCAAGTGCACAACTGATTCATTTCCTAACCATTTTCAGTTTTGAAAGCAAATGTATATAATGTAATCAGTATATATGGACTCTTTGAATGTAAGCCCAGGTAGTCTATTAAATGTTTCTGGAAAAATCTTTCCACCTATCAGGGACATCAATTATACAATGCTGAAAGACAATGTTTTCGTGAGAAAGGGCAATTATTTAAAATAAAGGCTGCATTTCACAATAGGAGATGTCCAAATACCTTGCAAAACAATAAAGTATAACACAACACTTCTGGAAGTGGAAATATAGTACTAGTAACAATTAGTATTCCACACAGCTGTAACTGCTCTGTGCATTTATTTGGAGCAGCATTTCTATATGAATATGATATTTACAAAAAACCAAGCAAGATAAAAGCCATTTTAAAAGTACAGAGAGGGCACATACTACAATTAACCCAAAAACTTTTCTATTTAAGACTATGAGGGGGCGGGATCTGTTTAATTCTTTCTCATGTGGAAATAAAAATTTAAATCGTGCTTGCTAGCATACCAGGGAGAATAGTTTTTCCTCAGCCTTCTCCCTCCATAGAGCTTTGCAGAAACCCACCTGCAGCTTGATGCAGTCCAGTCCAAGATTGCACCAGGTTACTTTTCTGCACATCTGAATCACTGTCAGTCATGCAGTGAAGCGTTCCATGAACTAAACTTTTTTTTTTAATGGATTGAAGGCTAAAGGTGAACATGACAGCCCTCCTGAAAGGGAGGGTCCATTCTGTGTTACTATTCGGAGGACAAAGAAGTAGCATCAGGTTTAAGGGGAAATGGCTGATTCACACTGAGTGAATATTAGGAAAACATCTTAACCAAATGTAGGGCAATGGAACAAGATCCAGTTTGGAAGCATTCGTTGCTGGATGTTTCTGTGAGGGAACTAGGGAGGCATCTGGCAAAAATGCCTGAAGTGTAAAATTCCCTGCCTCGGGACAGACAGTTCGATGCAATAATCCATGCTGTTCCTTCCAGCTCTGCTTCTGCAATTCCAAAAGGCATCTTATGCCAATTTTAAGCATATTTTTTATCACAAGTATGAGAGATGTTAAAGCATAAGCGATGCAATATAAGCATGGACAGTTTACTAGAGGATGAATGCAATATCGTATATTGTTAAGATTAAGGAGAGTGCCTTTACAGAAAGACACAGGGCCAAGTTATATTAATAAAATATATTTACAATCTGGATAAAATATATGCTTCAGAGAATGGAACAATAAAGTAACCTTAGAAGAACTGGGTATATGCTACTCACATGCTATTCATAGGGGATCCATTTCTATTCTTTTATTCCTCTCATTAATAAGTTAATGATCATTTACTTTTTACTCATATCCACAATAATTCCCCCATGCGTTTTGTAATTCCCCTTGTGTATGGTTGACATCATCCCTGTTAAGACTTTGGAAGACCACAACTTGAAAGCAGGCTGCTATGTTTTGGACCCACCATGATCCTGCTGGGCTAAATAGTAATGAAAGTGTGGAAGGATGTGGTTGTAACAGAAATCTACTAAGGCTTGGCGTAACCAGTGAGCCATGTTACAGAATGGAAGTTGCAGTACAGTGAAAGGAATTGAATGCACATGGGCTGCAGCAGGAGATGCTAAACCTGTGGCCCTCCCAGTGTTGCTGAACTCAACTCCCATCATCCCTAGCCAACAGGGCCAAAAGGCAGGGATGATGGAAGCTGTGATCCAACAGCATCTGAAGGACCACAGGTTAGTCATCCATGGGCTACAGGGTACTTGTATATACCACTGGCATCTGTGTGATTTGGGCAACTTGTTGTGGTTTGTGGACATTAATCAAGACTGGTTGTAGTCTCTAATTACTACAAGTTTTGGAAGGATGCCCTAAGCAATGGTAGTTTGTTTCATTTACTTGAATTATTTGTTAACTGGTCTTCCTCTAAAGATTCTGATGAACAAGAACTAATGCACAACAGATGAGAGGTAATTTTGTTTTGACGGAAGAGGTAATCCTTGCCCATGAACTGGCTCTAAACAAGATGGCCACATAAGCATTTATTTTAATTGTGCCTAAATCTTCTATCATGAAAAATATTTGTAGACAAAAGAAAATGTGATTTGCCCAAGAGTCATGGCTAACTTTTTCTCATGCCTGAAGGAACAGTTTCAACAGCTGTGCTGAAATTGGCTTTGGCTAACAAACTGTCCTTTAATGTCTTGCTTTGTGTGTTCCCTGTCTTTATTCTTGACACTTTTTTCATTTTAAGTTATACTCACCAGCAGCCTCAGACAGAAAAATAAGAAGCAATTATTAAAACATGCTAAAGGGGAGCAGAACAGGAGAGGGAGAGAGGGGGAGAGAGAGAGAGAGAGAGAAATCGACTGTCTAGAGCATATCACTTTGTTTGACTTGAAGGAGAGAAGCAGATGACCATCTCAAAGCAAGAGAACAGCCAAGGATTTCTTGAAAATTTCTTAAGCCACCATGAACAAATGCTTCTAGCTGCCACTTTCCAGCATGTCAGGAATCTGGCAACAGCTATCAAGAAAGGGCCACACTCCTTGATGCCAAGCCAGCAAAGAGAATATACTTCAGCTTAAAAATAGAGGGCAGCTGGCCCACAAAGTCAATTTTCATTTGTGCATTTCACTTTCCCCACCGGAGAACCTGCCTGATTCGTATTTTATCATTCCATCACCGTGTGTTTGGCACAATGTTAGCTAACCAGATGGCTGCCACACACTTGGCTCCAAGGCAAGATCCTCAGAGAAAGGCACAGCAAGGGTCAGTCTGTGGCAGAAAATGGGAACAAGCTGAGCCAAACCTTGCTGTTCAGACCAAAGAACAAGCCTGACCCAGAAGACATGAAGGAGGTCAGACTTTATTATAGGACTTGAACTGCTCTGGTCATCAAGAAGCTTTAGGGTGGTATCTTAGTCTATTTTTTGACCATATTTTAAGAATCTTAACGATTTTTTGGGGGGGAGGTATTTATCTTAGTCACATACAGTTTCTATTCTGTTAAGTTGTTAATGAGAGTCTGATCTACTTGGCTAGAGAAATCACAAGAAAATGAGACGAACTGCTAGCCTCATATACTAAATGTAACAGAAACTGGCATGTCTCAACCACCCAATACTCCTCCACCCATACCTATAACTATAATTATAAATTGGCTGGTTCTCCAAAGATTAATCTGCAGGCAAAAGCCAACCCAGATTAAGTTAAATGAGCCTTTCTCCTGTTAGGTGTATACAAACACACCCACCAACCATTAATGATAGAAATATCTAATGCAAAGCTGAATTTGATTGCATTACTGTGGGCTTCAATGAGTTCCAACAAGGGAGCTCCTCCTAGACCATATACCTCAAGAGAGTTCCTTTCTTCAGAGACTTAAATGAAGCCCATATGTTTAGGTTTTAAAGGCACGACTCACTTCATAATTCTCCTTCCCTTACAGTTTGTTTTGAATATCAGTTTTTGCAAACCTGGGTTCATCAAGGTCTGCCACAAGTGACAAAGCATTCTTTTAAAAAAAATGAAGGGTCACTCTTAACCTGTTTTGCTTCCTAAATCATATTTAACATCTTCAGATATATTTGCCTTCTGGAGTAGAGTCAACATGAGTTCAAATAAGGTTGCATACCTGGTAATGACATGGCAAACTGTCTTAGCAATTATGCAGCAGGTTGTCAATAGATAACAACGAATGTTCTACAAAGATGTTGCAGCTAAATGAGGCTATGGATGTTTTTCTGCTCAGGCCAACGTTAATGAGCAGAGAAATTGTACAAAAGATCAGATCAATATCTTTATTGCAGGAAGGATGTTTGAGAAGAAGAAAAGCCAGGACTCATTCTAAAATGTTCCAAGAAGATTTTAAGTACCATCAACCAGTTATGCAAATACCCAGCACCAGATAAACTTGAGCAACTGAAGGCTTGGGTAGGGTGGGGAATAGTTTGCTAGAATGTGTAGAATCTCAACTTTAATTACAAAATAAGCCTAAGGACTACATACTCTGGCTGCTTTTCTAGATGTAATAGAACAGTGTGCTTTCCGCACTGCAAAAAGTCACCCATTATAACTAACCCATTAAAGAGATGATACATAAAGACCAGGCTGGCTTTCTCCCTGGTAGACATTTATCTGATAATATGAGGAATGTAATTAATATCTTGGAAAAGCTACAAGTGAATATCAATACAAAAGCAGTTTTGATATTTGTAGATGCGGAGAAAGCCTTCGACAACATTTCTTGGAGTTTTATGAAGAAAAATCTTCAGGGGATGGGGGTTGGACAAAACTTTGAAAATGGTATAGGTGCGATTTATTCTGAACAAAAGGCTAAACTGATAGTTAACAACATAGTGACAGAAGAATTTAAAATTGAGAAAGGGACACGACAAGGCTGCCCAATTTCCCCACTGCTTTTTATTTCGGTCCTGGAGGTTTTGCTAAATATGATCAGAAGGGACCAGCTGATTCAAGGTATTCAGGTCGGAGCTAAACAATATAAACTTAAAGCCTTTGCAGATTATCTTGTATTGACACTACAGGAGCCAGTATCTAGTACCAAGAGGGCTCTAGAATTAATCCAGGAGTTTGGTCAAGTGGCAGGCTTTAAGCTAAACAAGTTAAAAACTAAGGTTCTGGAGAAAAATTTGACGCCGATTGAGAGAGAGAGGTTTCAGAAAGAGACAGATCTAACATTAGTAAAGAAGGTAAAATACCTGGGGGTGAATATGACTGCTAAGAACGCGAATTTATTTAAAGATAATTATGAGAAATGTTAGTCAGAAGTGAAGAAAGACTTAGAAATTTGGTCGAATTTGAAGCTTTCCTTGCTTGGTCGAATTGCTGTTATTAAGATGAATGTACTGCCGAGAATGCTGTTTTTGTTTCAATCATTGCAAATCATTGACAAGATGGACTGTTTCAAGAGGTGGCAAAGAGACATTTCTAGATTTGTCTGGCAGGGCAAAAAGCCCAGAATAAAATTTAAGATACTTACTGATGCTAAAGACAGAGGGGGGTTTGCCCTGCCGGACCTTAAACTTTATTATGAATCAGCAGCTTTTTGCTGGTTGAAGGAATGGCTACTTCTTGAGAACACTGACATTTTAGATCTTGAAGGCTATGATAATGTATTCAGGTGGCATGCATATTTGTGGTATGGCAAGGTTAAAGCGCATAAAGCATTTAAAAACCATATTGTCAGGAAAGCACTATTCAATGTTTGGATAAGATATAAAGATTTTCTGGAGAATAAAACCCCAAGGTGGTTATCACCTATGGAAGCGAAAGCTATGAAAAAACTTAATATGGAGGCCAAATGGCCAAAGTATTGTGAAATTTTGGAACAGGAAGGTGACAAGCTGAAATTGCAGAGTTATGAGAAGCTTAAAGGGAAGGTGCGAGACTGGTTACATTATTTTCAAATAAGAGAGGTTTATAATCAAGACAAAAAAATTGGTTTCCAGGTGGAAAAATCATAATTGGAAACAGAATTGTTAGAACCCAATGCTAAGATATTATCAAGAATGTATAATTTGCTGTTGAAATGGAGTACTGAGGAAGAAACGGTAAAATCTGCTATGATTAAATGGGCACAAGATATAGGATACAACATTATGTTTGCGGACTGGGAGCAGTTGTGGACCACTGGGATTAAATTTACGGCATGTAATGCCCTAAGAGAGAATATTATGAAAATGATGTACAGGTGGTACATGACCCCAGTCAAGCTTGCAAAAAATTACCATTTGCCCGATAATAAATGTTGGAAATGTAAAGAAATTGAAGGTACATTCTTTCACCTTTGGTGGACGTGCCCGAGGATTAAGGCTTTCTGGGAGATGATTTATAATGAAATGAAAAAGGTATTTAAGTATACTTTCGTGAAGAAACCAGAGGCCTTCTTCCTGGGCATAGTTGGCCAATTGGTGTCAAAGAAGGATAGAACTTTCTTTATGTATGCTCCAGCAGCAGCAAGAATACTCATCGCAAAGCATTGGAAGACACAAGATTTACCCACCTTGGAAGAATGGCAGATGCAAGTAATTGACTATATGGAAATGGCTGAGATGACTGGCAGAATCCGAGACCAGGGAGAAGAGTCGGTGGAAGAAGATTGGAGGAAATTTAAAATTTATTTACAGAAGCATTGTAAAATGTATGAATGCTGATGACATTGAAATAAAATGAAGGGGTTCTAGCAACAAGATAGATAAAAATTTGAAATTATAAATTTGGGAGGTAAAATAATTAAGGATAAAGTAATAGGATATGAATTTGCTGAACTAACTGTCAAAAAGGGATACAAAAAAGGGAGGCGTGAGGAAGTCAGGAAATTAAGTTAATCAAAGATGAGCAACTAGAAAAGAATGATTTGTGTTTTTCTCATTTTTGTGTGTCTATTGATTTTTTCTTTTTCCCATGTTAGGTTAAATGTTTGTATTTTTGTATTGTGAAATTTTGTATTGTTGTGTTTCATATTTCCCCTGTGTTTCCACTGTTCTTTGTTTGGCTGTTTTTTTTTCTATTGTTAAACTTAATAAAATATTATTATAAAAAATATATATATAACTAACCCATTAAATATAAACAGTTAAGGTAATGTTTCGATAGGCAACAACTTTTAGTAATTAAGTAACAAGGAAATAATTCACAGTTTAGCAAATCACCTTGCATGAACACCCTAAGTCAAGAGCAACTGGTTGCAAAACCTAGTTTAAAGGTAAAGGGACCCCTGACTGTTAGGTCCAGTCGCGGATGACTCTATGGTTGCGGCGCTCATCTTGCTTTATTGGCCAAAGGAGCCGACGTACAGCTTCCGGGTCATGTGGCCAGCATAACTAAGCCACTTCTGGCGAGCAGCGCACAAAAACGCCGTTTACCTTCCTGCCAGAGCGGTACCTATTTATCCACTTGCAGTTTGACGTGCTTTCAAACTGCTAGGTTGCTAGGAGCAGGGACCGAGCAATGGGAGCTCACCCCATCGTGGGGATTCGAACCACCGACCTTCTGATCGGCAAGCCCTAGGCTCAGTGGTTTAGACCACAGCGCCACCCGCGTCCCTAAAACCTAGTTTAGGAGGTGGCTAATATTTTTTGGCTCGAGAACCAAACATGGTTGACCAAACTTTGTAGAACCACATGCCCATGGTGTTTATGGGCATGAAACATGCGTGCACACACATTTGCACAAACCATGCATTCATGACATCTATAGCACACAGTCACTGAACATATGCTTCACACACATATAGCAACCCCATCTTTCTCTCTCACACATACTACAGTCTAGTTGTACTCTAAACCTTGGTAACGGTGCTGTGACCAGCTGCCAGTAATAACCCACACTTTCAATTTGTTATAAAGTAATCACGTTAACCACTGCTTTCAGTGTTTCCATTAAGCATGGACATTCACAAAGTTCTCAAAGCAGTTAATACAGGAACTAACTTGAACTCAAGAGTATAATAACAAATACTGTGTGTGTGTGTGTGTGTGTGTGTGTGTGTGTGTGTGTGTGTGTTTAATGAAGGTAAATAGTCTCCATTTAGGACTAATAATTTGCTTAAGCTCTTTTAAAAATATGCTTGTCCATGAAATATTTAAGGAGTTCTGATGCGTGTCTAAATAACTACATCACGTCTTAAAACCTTCATCCAATTATTAGTAAGTAAATTTTATTAAGATAAATATTACAATTGAATATTTGCTATATTGCAAACTTAGGGACTATCTGTGCCAGGTAGCAGCTGATGCCCCTTTGGCCAACACAAATATTTTTGTTGTCTGTCTTATGAACCAGGTTTATGCCATGAATGGGAGGATCTAAGAGAACCATTTTGATGGTTACCTAGAATGGACTTCCATCCTTTCTCCTATTTTCCTTTTTTGGGAGCTTGTGGCTACTGGCTCCACACCAACTAGGCAGTGGCAACAATGTGAGGAGCAGAAGTCATGACCCTCATTCCTAACATGAAATGCCTAGGGAGCATTTCCAAGGTGGAGCGTGACCTACCACCTCCTCAGCCATTCCTTAAGTTAGTCCATTGGCAAGTAAACTTGCTCTCTGCTAATACATGTAATAAATACATCCTCAGATGCTCCAACAATGGCAGAAAGTCATGGGACAGTGTCACTCTTTCAGATATAACTGGCATCTGTACTTATTCTACAAAGAGACACTGTGCATCTTTGTTAAGTCTTCAATCTGTTTCTCTCATGTGAGAAGCAGCAAGGGCAGAACACTTGACGCATTGTTTTCTTTTAAAGGCAAGCACTAGGCAAGATCCTTGCTTCAGTTAGATGTCGGGCAACAAGCACGGTGAAGTCATGAATGTAAATAACAGCAATGGTGAATTCCTGCTACTAAATGCAGCAGAGCCCTTAAGGGCCTGCCCTTTCCATGGAGGCCTGCCACAGAACAGAGCAGAAGCCGTGACTCTGTCAACAAGGAAACCAAACCAGCCTGTGAGGGAGAAAAACTAATATAAAATTAAGCCTAAAAACAGTGTTTTAGGGGGTGTAAATATTATCTAAATGTTCTTAACTGTTTAAAAGTTGGTTTTTTAAATTTTTTCTAAAATATATATTTTAAGGTTTAATTTGTTGTTTGCTTCCATAGCCTCTGCTGGGAGAAAGGGCAGGATAGAAATATAGTAAATAAATAAAATAATTTTTTATCTTGGAGTCTAAATTATGGGTGATATCCAAAGTTAGCCATACTTAGCTGTCCTGGGATTTATTCTAGGTACTTTTAAGTACAAAATCTTCTAAGAACTCTAGGTACAAAATCTGCAGGCAAGTCTATGTATGGGCTTGCCTAAAGATTTTATACCTAAAGATGGCAGCAGACTAAACATTGTGTAATGATAAAATTCATTGAAACAAACAAACAAACAAACAAACAACAAATCTCTATCTTCGAATGCAAATGTAAAGGTGCAGCTTATAACAATGGCAGCAGTTTCTCCAGCAAGAGAAAACTGCAAACATTTTTTGGTGCCAGATTCCTTTAGCACACTAAATAAATAAATATTGCTCTGCAAGAGTTCTCCTTGTGGAATGATAATTTTCTTTTTCTTTATTTTATTTTTTTAAAAGGCCTCTGCTATTTAGAACACAGAAGTCCAACAAAAAGCGGTGGGGAGGGGAGGTGGAAACTACAAGAGAGTATAATAAGAGAGGCCAATAAGAGGTAAATATGAATAGACTTTACTATCATACAAGGTGGAAATCACACATAGGGCAAAGATGGGGAAACACAAACCAGGGGTCAAATGTGGCCCTCTCTGCCTGGCCCTTGGGACTTTCCCCAGGCCACATACTATCCTGAACCACGTCCCTCGCTAGACCAATTTTGCACCCTCATGGGGTTTTTTTGGTTGGAATGTGTCCTTGCACTCTGAAAATGATCCAGTAGAAACATTTTTAAAATCCCATTTATTGCTCTGCCCCGCCACCGATGTGTGACCCCCCCAAATGGTTACTAAGAAGGGACTGTGGCTTTCAGGATGAAAAAAGGTTTTCTGACCCTAGTCTAGGGAATCCATTGGTGGTACCTGACCTTCTGTTAGCATAGGATTTCTGCCAGCATAACTGGACTTCCTCTCCCTCTACTTTCCCCCATGTGCACCCTAAACTTGTTCTGAGGGTTCCCCTCAATCTCCAGAGCAGATTTGGGGAGGGGAGGATCTCAGGGTGTGCAGGGAGGGAAATCCCTGTTGCACAGCCAGACAGGATATGGCCCCAAATATTTTCGTAGGTGACTGTTAGGTGTTGTTAGCACTCTTTTGGAATTTTTACTCACATCAGAATAGTTTTAATTTCAAGTGCACAATTTGTTTTCCATAATAAATGCTCCTGTCAAAATGGAATGTTACCTCCACAAGGAAAACTAGCCCAACTAGCCAGTTAGGATTCTCCAGCCATCGGACAGCTGACACAGTAGGCACTCCAAGCAAAAGAAAAAAAAGAGCCCAAGAAATAATAACTGCCAAACAGGAAACGATAATATGAGATAGCAACAGAGCTCTTTGGTTCACAAGCACCTCAATGTTTTCTGTAGAAATGGCAAACCCTGCGTGAGACTTGTTTTCACAAGTTTCTATTTCTGCATTTGAAAAACGAACTACTGTCTCAAAAGTTACTACCTTTAATCAGATTTCTTCTTTCTCATTTGGTATCAACTGCACTGTTGCATTATGGGAGCAAATTGCACACTGTAACATTCAGCCTGTTACTATGGGAGGGAAGGTTGTGGACACACTTCTTTAGCAATCCAAATGCTAGCTTCAAATAATTTATAAGGATGGGTAAAACATTTGACGAAGAGTACAACAATGCAGCCCCACGTGCAATAGAAAATGACAGTAGATCTGTGTAATATTGTGCAATAGATGTCAGTGGAAACTTGCTCTTTTTCATACGACAAGAAGGTTAGTAAGAATAAGAATACCCTGCCCATCTGACTGGGTTGTCCCACAATCTGCTGGAATGGTAATTAAAAGTTGAAAAACATGGCATTGTTGTTTGTTTTGCACAGAGAGGCATTTAGAAGGAACTGTATGTAATATGAGAGCAATTTCATTCATATATATATATATATATATATATATATATATATATATATATTCCATAATATATATATGAAAGCAATTCCACACAAACTATCCTTCGATAACTGAAACATTCATGGCAGTGTAAAAGTGGCCCTTGGCTTAGGCCTTAACTGATCATTGATTACAATTTTGACCAGGCCTCTGTGATTCTCACACTCTCTGCAGTGGAAAGAAGGGCTAAAGTTTTTTTGTAGTCAAAGCATCTGCCTCCCATCTTTTTCAAGAACCACTGTCCAAAGAACTGCTTTAGGTGTACCTTCCATCTCCCACTTCAAGTTTCAAGTGAAGCTCACCATGTGGCGAGGCAGAGGGGGAAGGGCCGCTGTTCGAAAACAAAATTCAAAAGCTCAGCTTTTATTTGAAGTTTCTCATCCAAGAACTAAATGGGGCTCGGCGTCTATTTCTTTTATAAGGTATGACACGTGCACTGCCCGGGGTGTTATAATTTTCAAATAATGAAATGTTAAAATAAGCTAATTTCTGTTTGCCGGCCCACAGCTGGAAGCACTCAGGCGACATCACAGTGAAGCATACACAATTCCTGACAGCTGTTTCTGAGTTTAATGGGGTAGGCAAAGAAAGGAGAAACTGGGATCGGACTCGCCCTTTAAATTCATGCTGTAAGGGAAATGGAGTTGGGATTTATAAAACATGATAAACACCCAGAATTTATGTTTGTTCTGCCCACGGTCACTGCAGTGGGGAGGGGAGGTGTGCCCTGCTTCTGAGCCCAATATCCCCCCATCCCCCACAACTCCCCTCACCGCTGATCATTGGCCAGGCTGGCTGGGGTCGATGAGATCTGTAGCTTGTCTGAGTAAATCAATGACGGTTGAAACTGACTAAGCCCTATTTTAACCAGTTAGCTTTATATTATATTTAGTGCACTTTGATGTTTTTAACAGGGTTACGTGGATGCATAAACAAATACACACCAATAGTTCGTATTTCAGCATTGCCTTGTAAAACTGCCGTTGGTCATGGAGGAAAGGGATTTTGTTGTTCATCATGGTCACTCTGTAACAGAGTACCGTGATAGTCACAAACGTACACATCTGTTGCAGAGGCCCTGGTTACTTAGCTTTGGTTTCTCAAGAGCACAGCTTGATGTAGTGTGAAAATCTACAAAACTGGTTTGACCAGAAACCATGGCAGCTCTGAAAAACGAATGTGAATGCAAAGCAAATAGAGTTCTACAATACTGCCTCAAGATTCCTGAAAAAGTTAAGAATGGAGGGTTTGTGTTTTTTTTAATTTAACACCAGTGCGCCTCTACAACTTCAGGATAATCGTGGCATGGCAGTACCAGCATACTGCATGAATGAAACGTAAGGTTAGAGGCCATTACTCTACTATGTAGAATGCCACCTATTACTTTACTCTTTTTGTGTACCCTATGAGTAGAGTGGGGCAATCTTTTGAGGTGGTATTATGTGGCAGGTCATTTAGAGCCCTCTGTGGATAAGAATCTTGTGCATTCATAAGAAACACCAGCAATGAGCTTTCTTTACTCTGAAACTACGGCTGGTAGTGACATGTCTCAAAGAACTGTGAGCAGAGCTAAATTTAGAAGTGAGACAAGTTTCTGTAGGAATAGCCTCAACATGATGCACAGATATGGATATGAGAGGAAGGATAGAATCTCAGATGACCTTTAGAACTTGTGGGTGAAGTAAGAGCTCCCAACCGTAATGAAACTCAGAACAAAGCTAGAAAAAGGGTGGTGGTTAAAAAATAATAAGGGGGGTGTGAGGAGCCACTCAAAAACTAGGTGAGTTCATGGAACAAACATTCTTCTAGTACATATGGAGCAAACACTTTATTTAGTGTATATGCTAGCTTTTCACCTGAAAAAAATCCCTGCTACAATCACAGGAATTGCTCATGATTATATCTATAATTGCTACATTTACACATTTGATTTTGGGCATATGTGTAAGTCCAGCAAAGATCAGGACTCCTTAAGTGGAAAAGTGTATAAAAATTGCCCTGTAATGTTAGAAATATAAAAAATGTTAGTGATACAATTTTCCTTCTTTCAAATACAGGACATCTTGATGATGATGTACAGTACCACAGAGCTTTAAATAATTTCTATTTTAGTTGGTGGACAGAATCTGCTCTTACAACCAAAGGGTCAAGTCACTACATTTGGAGCTGGGCATTTTCTCTAAGGTCACATTGGCAAGAGCTCCTGGGAGAGTCTTATATTTCTCCAGAAACATGTGGTATGTTAGTGAGCTTGAGTAATCTGGATGACTTTTTATTAACTTCCTATTCTTTATCCTGCACTTAAAGTCCCTGCTTCATTGCTGTGACCAGCTAACATGTGGAGCGGGCTAATCCAAGAGATATGTTGGGTGACAAAGTTTTCTGCTTCAATACAGAAGATTGAACTTAATGACCTGTGCAACTTAAAAAATAAATAAATCACACAGCAAGGCACTTCTAGGATATCATAATGCAATAATATTCATAGGGAAATTATGCAATGTGGAAACCAATCCTTAGAAGTAAGTTCCACAGTCATGTTTACTGGCAAGTAAGTGTATATAAGATCACAGCAGAGAGAGAGAGAAAGAGAGAGAGAAGAGATTACTACTAAGAAATGGCACCACTTTATTTCTCTACGCTGAAAGGGTGAAAAATGCAGCCACCAAATGGGCCACCACTTTGGGAAGCTGGTTTCAAATTTCCATAATAATCCAATTATGGCACATGCAGTCCTGTAACATTTTCTGAATGACCTATCACCTCCAACTGTCTAGACAGCTCAACAGCTCCGAGACCAGCGCTGCGCTGCCACTGACATCTGCACCAGGGTGTTGTTACATGAGATTTAAATAGGTGTCTCAGGTTCAGACATAAATCAAGCGGGCTGACAGGTTTGCCATTCATTAAGAACAGAACTGCTGCAATAAGAACTGGAGTGCAAGTCCTTTTGTGTTAAGGGCATGGTGGAAGAGGCTGGGCAACGTCCAGAAATGTGGCTGCTTGTGACTGCATGGTGGTTGTGGGAGGGGGGGCAGAGGAGGAGGAGGGAGAGGAGAAGGAAAGCGTTCTGTTCCATTTATTATCCAGTATCAAAGGCAGCCTACCCCACTGCCAGGTCTTTCTCGGCTCTCTTAGTAAAAAAAAAATAGTCTACTTTTTACACTGCATGGTTGTTGAATTGTTTTAGGACAAAAGTATATATTTTGTATCAATTATTTAAAAACGAAAGCTAAAGAGAAACTGAAATCTTGTGCAATAAAAAAACAAAAAAACCCACACCAACCCAGCTGGTTAGATTTAATTCTATCATGGTTAGTTAGGCTGCAGTGCTTTTTATATTTGAAAAGTATTGTATATTGACCTCAACATGAAGAAAATAAAAGATAAGTCTGATTTCAAAACAAAAAACAAAAAAACCCTGTCATTGGCTCTAATCCTAGGAGACACGTTGCTTCAATGGGACTTACTTTTGAGTAGACGTGTATAGCATGGTCCTGAAAAGAAGTGACATGCCCAATCTTAGCCCAGTTCAAAGCGAATGAATAATGCATGAGCTTTCACTAATCTTTTCCAAATCCCTGCATAGTCTCTCATGCAATTACTTTAATTGAAATACCTCATCTAATAATTAATGCCTCCTATAAATTGTTTGCTTTCCCTTACAGTAGTAAAAAAAAGAAGGGGGGTGGGATGGCTAGAAGACTTTGAATTCCATTGCTTTCGGCTCTGTGCAAACATATTAGCAGGATATATAAGGCTGGGTTTTGCCTGTTCGTAACTGTTTTCCTGTGGAAGAAAAGTAAGCTGCTATATTGCCGAATACAGTACATTTGTTTCCTTTGTGTCTGCCAGCTTGGACAAGCAACCTTTGATATTCTTACAGCATAATGGGAAAGTACAAACATTTTCATAAATGTGCATACATAGTAACTCGCAAGTATATCCTGGCTTTAGCCTCTTCCGAAGTATCTCCACACATGCATGGCGACCTCCACACATTCAGCAGAGGGTCTGAAAGAGAGGCCTGCATACATACAGATCTAGGCCCATTTGCCCTTCCTTTAACTGAGCATATGGAAATCAGGAGACAGAGGATGTTGATGTTGGGGGCAGGTTCAGCAGGCATGGCTTCCCCTCCCCACCTTCACAGCAGGCACAGAGGCAATGTTTCAGCATTCTAAAAGACAACCAGCTCTGTCTGCACAGTACTGCTATAGCTTTATTGGGTAAGAAAGGACCGCTGTCCATTATCATATAAAAAGGTAAAGGTAAAGGTACCCCTGCCCGTATGGGCCAGTCTTGACAGACTCTAGGGTTGTGCGCCCATCTCACTCAAGAGGCCGGGGGCCAGCGCTGTCCAGAGACACTTCCGGGTCACGTGGCCAGCGTGACATCGCTGCTCTGGCGAGCCAGAGCCGCACGCGGAAACGCCGTTTACCTTCCCGCTAGTAAGCGGTCCCTATTTATCTACTTGCACCCGGGGGTGCTTTCAAACTGCTAGGTTGGCAGGCGCTGGGATCGAGCGACGGGAGCGCACCCCGCCGCGGGGATTCGAACCGCCGACCTTTCGATCAGCAAGCCCTAGGCACTGAGGCTTTTACCCACAGCACCACCCGCGTCCCCCATTATCATATGCATTATCATATATTACATGCTACAATTCCACCCCCCAAAGGGCACAAAGGCAGTTAAAGTGAAACAAGAAATGAAATATACAAAATCCAATAAGACAGGGTAGGCCGTCAATCACCATTTTCCCCTTTCTTACAGTTAAAGAACATAATTTCTTTACTCTTATCAACTACTGTTAACCAACTTCATGGTTCACAATTTAGAGCCGGTGTAATGTTTCCGGTCCTCCAAGGTCTTGCACACCCCATGCCCCAAAAGAAAGCTATTCTCTCTGAAAAGGTAAGCCGCAGGTAAGTCCCACAGGCACTGAGGGACTGGCTGCACACCATGGGCCATCTGGTCCCAGCTGTTGACCTGCTCTTTATATATAGCAAAATACCACTTGGCGCAGTCTACCCAGTAGTAGCAATCTTTGTATTTGTAGCTTACCCTTCCTCTAAGAAGTTCCGAGAGGCACGGGGCACATTTCCCTATTTAATTCTCACAGCAACCTTGTGAGGTAGGCTGAGCTGAGTGGTAACAACTTCCCTCAAGTCACCTAGTGGACTTCAAGGCTATGCTGCAAATGAATCCAAGGCTTTCTGGCCCAAGTGCAACACCCGTTTCCATTGCAGCTTTTAGGATCATGGCCTAATGTGTAGTAGTCGTTCAATTCAATGGACCATGGCTATGAAAATGTATTGAGACCACCCACTATCATACATACATATTTACCTTATTTTTTTCTAGAATAAACTCAGACCCCATACCAACCAGTTCCTCTCCATAGCATCTTGTTTGCTTAGAAATGTGGAAGGCTGCACAGGGATTCAGTGAGTTGAGATAATGGGAGATTTATTTTATTTTATTTTACACTATTCAAACTTTGCACTATTTTAGCCCCAGCTTTCATTACAATCAGCCACATTGACTGGCCACCCTGCTAAGTGATACCTATGCTGTAGTTGTTATCTTTACCATCACAGCCCAAGGAGAAAAGGGTCAGTTCTCTTCCAATTCCTTTTTGCCTCCAGGATTCCGTCCAGCTCCTCTGTAATATCAAAATCTCCCAGTCCTTATGGAAATCAGCTCCACCAAAGTCAAGAATGTTGAACCCAACTTGTCTAATCCTGCTGTGTTTCTCTGTGCCAGTTAGTATATTACTCCCACATGGAAACAATTTGATTTTCGCATCAGATCTGGCAAATCCTTCCTCAGAGAAACAGACACATTTATTTTTTTTAAGTCCCTCTCAACTTCTTAGAAAACATGTAAAGCTTCAGTCCTGCTCCCACTCATGTCAACGCCAACCTTCTAGTGGCCATCAGGAAGTAATTACACTCCATTGTTCTTTCTAACCTTAAATGTTGGTGTTACAATATGACCACTTAAAAACAAATTTTACCGCAATGGGCAAAGAAAAAATCACAGTGGGAGTGAACCTAGCATCTGCCCATGTTGGGGGTGCACAGCTATTGAAGAAACAGGGTTGCAGTTTCGTGTTGCTCCTTGATCCATCCTTGTCACTGGGTACACAGGGTGCTTCCACAGTATGAAGTATTTTTTATTATTATTATTATTATTATTATTATTATTATTATTATTATTATTATTATTATTATTATTAGCTGAAGCTGGGAACAGGTATGAAACTACCAGTATTAAGATAATCTAGCCACAGTGATCCATGTTTTGGTAACCTGCAGCTAAGCCCCACTTGGGTCTGCCTTTGAAGACTGTTCAAAATGCAGTTAGTTCCAAATACAGCAGCTAGACTTGTGAGACCTGACCACTGAGATCATATCAATACAATGTTATGCCAGCTATACTGCCTCGTAGTCCATTTTGGGGCCCAAGTCACTGTGCAGATTCTAACTTTTAAAACTCTTCACATGTAGCCAGAAAAATCTAATAAGGTCATTGTAGATTTGTTACACCTTTGGTGGACACAACCTCAGGCACAAGTTTACTGTACTGTGCTATAGTTGCAAGACACAAATCTCTTAACAGGATTTAGGGAAGCCCCAGCAGAAGTAATATTAAGGTTCTTAGGAAAATGCAAGAAGGGTAATGGATATGTTACGGATTTCTTATGAGTGTCCCTCCACCACCGCCACCCCCAAAAAAACGGACAAAGGAAGAGCTTTTCCTGAGTCAAATAGGGTTTAGTAAAAGGCAGCCAAATCTTTTTGGATCTTGTTTTCCGGCAACTTGTTTCCACCCTCAGTTAGATATAATGGAAACCCTTTTTTTAACTGAAATGTCCAAAATAATCCTTGGAGGATAATTGTCAAAAATATGAATAAGTCAAACATACTTAATGTTTGCTTTCACATCCTGTCCTAGGAATAGCAGCGTTTCAGGTTTTTTCCCTTTTAAAAGAGGGATGGTGCTTCAGACTAGCTTCCAGGTTTTGTTACCATAAAGGCAAAAGGAATTATATTTTGCCTGCAAATAACATCCCCTTGCATACTACACTGATGAATTCATTCTTTCCTCCCAGTATGTAGTTTTCCTCTCCCTGTGCCACCTATTTTGAGCGGGGGGGGGGGGGTTGAGGCATGGAAATGTGAATAGACAAACGCTAGCTTTCAAAGACAGGCTAACCAAGCAAGATTTATTTGTTTAGCAGTGTTCCTGAATTGCCTTCCAACAAAGTTCTGAAGATCTGGACAGTTAGGATCACTAAATATGTATTGTTGAAATGGTAGGCGTGGAGAACTGGGTGGATTTGAAGCAGGGTTAGATGAGACAGTGGATATGGGAGGGCATGCTTAACATGCTATCATTTTTTGAGTCTTGAATGGTAGTAAGGAATACAGTAAGGCAAAGCAGCAGTGATAGGGGCTGCCTATTACCTCCTGGGAAGGCATAAAAAGTGACCTTGCAACTATTTCGTGTCACCTGAGATGTCCAGATGGCAGGGAGGGAGAAGGTCATGGGAGTGAAATCAAAACTATTGATTAAAATAAAATAAAGGAAGAACTCCGGCTTATGTTAGCAATTACCTCTCTTTTTAGACCCTTTAGGAATATTCATTACAATGCTCATATGTATGGAAAGCATACGGAACGAAGCTGGGTGTCCTCTCCTTTGGCACTGCCAAATCACCTCACTACAAAAGTTGCATAGTGACGCATCCGCTGCAAATGCACCAACAGAATTCAAATCATGCACAGGACTGTTTGTTGTCTTTACTACCAAGTAATTCTCATTTTAAAATATTATTTGGTAATTCCTGAATACTGTCACTCTCCCTCTGCCCTATCTTATGTGCCTAATGCATAGCACAATTCTGCACAGCAGAAGTATCACTTGCAATACAGTGTTTATCCTAAATAAAAAATTATTATAAGTCCTACTACTGCCACTAATTTCAATAAATCTACTGCCTTTTTTGGTTGTTGTATGACCTGCAAACCCAGCAGCCTAAAGATACCATGAGTTGTATTTTTAATTTGTTCCACACACCTATGTCTGGTGACAGAGATACACTTGAAAAGCATGCATGATTATAAATGACTAGTGGAACCAAAAGCAAATATATTATATTTGGTCTAGGTTTCTCCGCAGAACCAACACAGCTGCCAATATTCTGATCTATATTAACTGATGGAGTTTGGACAGCCTTTGAAATCAAAATATTCTCCTCTAGATGTCCTTCACAAAGATCCATTTTTTAAATCGTGTGAAACATGCATAAGCCAATGCTCAATGGAAATAGAAATAAGTAAATGGGTTTTCATGAACTTAAAACAAACAAAACAAAACAAAACTTTGCTGACTCTGAAATGAAACACTATATCAGATCAATCAAAGGCAAAATGTGAGCAATAAATAGAACTGCATCCTGAGCATATATAATTACAAATGACCATTCATGCTGTTGAAGCCTTAGAATAGACTCTCAGCACTTCCTTCCAGAGGCATGCAAGCTGCTCCTCTCATCTGCCACTTCTTTGCTGAACTGCGATTGAGGTATTCCATTTAGGCATTTCTATCACAAGGGAGAAAGGCATCCTTCTCCAGCAAAAACCAACATCCTTGCTCCACTCTATTTTATTTTAGTTACATATCATCTATGCCTGAAGAAGAATCACACGAAATTTGGTCTAATATATGATATTTCACTTTGTGTCTGCAGAAAATGCATCACAACTTCATGATAGTAACCACATAAGGCATCGCTTAGCTGAGACAGCTTTTGATGATGGTGCAGATGCAGCTGCAAGAGCCAGAATCCTTGGCTTCTGCTACTAAGGGACAACGGCAGCCAGAGCAAGGATGGAAGGCCTGAAACTATGAAGAAAACCAGGAAGTGATTCCGGCAACTGTGGTGGTTTATAGGTCTAAGGCCAAATATGATATATGGGTGGGTGGTCAGAAGCTGCTATCTGAGGGCTACAAATCTCTGTAAGGCACAGGGTGAAGAGGGAAATTAGCTGGTATGGCTGTGAATATGGGGTTGGGGACAGACTGACCTTGCTGAAACCTGACAAAACAAAAGCCCAGATAGGAAAGAGAAAGAGAAGCTGTCAAAGTCAGGAGTGGGGTGGGGTGGAACCACTGCAATTTCCCCTTAAGACGCTAAATCCAACCTGGCAGATCTGATTTCACTATTAAATACTACTGACAGAATTAGTCAAGTCTGGAATTGGGGAAATTTACAACACAAACTCCCTCAGTTAAAAAATAAATAAATCTTAAACCAATGTTGAGTCCAGCTCAGACCCCTCTGAATTTGAGTCTGGTTTGAAATGAGGTTTGCCCCTACCCCTCAGAGAGCTCTCCCTACTACTCTCTAAATGAAAACAAATTGCCTTTGATAAGGCATGGTGCATAATTAGCAGTAGGGATGGCTTGCTAGAGAGATATGGGGATTTGCTGCTCTCTCCATACTTGACTTTAATGCTCTTGAACAGGCATAAGACCATCATTTTCTGATGAGGAACATGGGATTTGTTGTTTCTCTGCCTACCAATTCACTTCAAAAGGCAGAAGAAAATATACAAATCCCATTATCCCTGCCAAGAAGCGATGTTTATTATTTTCAACTGTGGGTGTGGGAGATTGGAGGCATACGTCAGCCACCCAATAGTATTTCTTTGCTTTATTTAAAGCTTTCCTAGAAAAGTTTAAAGGTTTTATTTTTAATAGGCATGCTCAAGGAAATGTTTTAAAAGGGCAAAGGGGGGGTGGAGGGAGGTTGGGAAGGGGAAAGAAGGGTTTGAACCATTTTATTGCAAAAAATGTGAAAAGCATAATGAACTACGAATAAAATAATACTTAAAGATTTTAGTAAATGAATAGATTTTGAGACAAAATGAATGCAGTTTGCATATCACTAGGAAAGACACATGACCATTTACTAAGTGATAATGCAGTCCTTTGACAAGACGATTATCTATAGCTTCACATCAGGGGTGAGCAGACATAACCTTCCCCTGTTTCCTTCGATTTCTGATAAGGTGCAGTCGTGTGATAAAACTACCCTCCACCACATGACAATATACGTAATACAATAACTGGCTTACCAAGTTGCAAAATATACACTACAGTAAGTAAGCAATGGTAAATGGCTGTCTGCATCCAGCCATTCTCTCTCATTGTGCAGGACCAGAATGGCTGCAGTCTACTCCCCATCTCCCTACACCTCAACCTCTCCAAATATGTTTGATGTTCAAATCCATCTGGCCCTGAAAAGACACATACATTTCAATGGCCCATTTGACACAAAAGACGGTGCTGTCAGTACCTTAGCCAACCACCTGTGACTTGGTCACATCTCAGTGGATCAGGTATCCATTTGTATCTGAGTAGTCTGGAGATCATTCAGAACATGAGTTCAGAAAGACACAAACCCTCAGCTTTTGGAAAAAAGCAAGCAAGTGCCCCCAATAACTTGGCAAGAGCACCCATACCATCTGAAATCAGCTACTATAGCTGTACCTCTGCTGATGACAATTAACTTCATGCCATTTCAGATTACAGCTAGTGTTTCCTGCCAAACAGTTAATGCTATATAATCCACATTGCAGCTGTTGAAATTCTGTTACCAAATATATTTTCTATGTTGACACATGGTTGTTTTTAGCCCTCCCTGATATCTCGTCGTTGCTAAGAACATGGATGGTTGGTTGGTGTGGTTGTGTGTGGTTGCTTGTCTACTTCAATATCCTTTCTCTGGTTTGTCTTCTATCATTGTTTTCTCCATGAAACTCATTTCAAATTCATCTTTTAAGGAGGTTTTGAAGGTTGATCTTGTGTACTAGGGGGTCCATAGTTTGTGGGAATGATACAATGGCTGAATGAATAAGAATGTCGTCAAGAGACAATGCACAGATCCTTTAGGATGTGATGCGTTGGGCTGCTGCTAGAATACACTGGAAAAAGAAAATTAATTCTCTTCTGCCGCCACAAAATTTTAAGATTAACATTTCCTTTCAGATTCTGGCCCCAGATCTGTACAACAAAAATAAAGACAGCTGAGAAGTCAGAATCCCTCTTAGAGGAGTAGCCAATGTGGTGTCTCCCAGATGTCGCATCAGCCCCGGGCAGCATGGCAAATGATCAGGGATGATAGGAGTTGTAGTTTTAAAACCCATCTGGAAGACACCAGTTTGACTACCCTGTGTGAAGCACCTTAAGCAGCGTACTTGCTAATTTTGTAACATATTAAGTGACCATACACCTTAGGGGTGCATGGGGTGTTACGGGAGGGGTAGTACCTCTGGTGTTAATACTAAAGGGAAATAAAAACGTCGCTGAGTGGCTTCCAAGCAATTTAATGTCCATTGTTCCTATCAATGACTATATTAGCACGCAGCACTACAGTAGTATGCTCACCATTCCTTCTCCACCTCCTATGCAACCAGGAGGACAAATAAAAGGTTTTTACCCTTTGTTTTCTGCATTGCTGTTTTTGCTGTGATGCTGTTTTAACTTGATTAATATCCATACTTCATGGCTTTAACTTTTATTTTGTGAACTGTCCACAAAGCTGTTTATTCCAGTCCTGCTTCCGCGCTGGTCATGGGACTGAGACGGCTCTGGTCGCCCTAACAGATGATCTCTGCAGGCAGCTGGATCGAGGCGGGTCAGGGCTGCTGATTCTTCTAGACCTGTCAGCAGCCTTCGACATAGTCAATCACGAACTCCTGGACCACCGCCTTGCCGACGTGGGGATCCAGGGCACAGTCCTTCAATGGCTGCGCTCATTTCTCTCTGGCTGGGGACAGAGGGTGGTGCTTGGGGGGGAATTGTCATCGCGCCACTCCTTGGTGTGTGGAGTGCCTCAGGGTGCGATACTCTCCCCGATGCTTTTCAACATCTTTATGCGCCCCCTCGCCCAGCTTGTCCAGAGTTTTGGGCTGGGTTGCCATCAGTATGCTGATGACACCCAACTCTATCTGTTGATGGATGGCCATCCTGACTTGGCTCCAGACACAATGATCAGATGTTTGGAAGCTGTGGCTGGATGGTTACGTGGGAGCCGGTTGAAGCTAAATTCTTCGAAGACAGAGGTCCTTTGGCTGGGACGGGACGATATGGGATTGGGGGGGGATCAGGTTTAAGGTGCTGGTTTTAACCTTTAAAGCCCTATACGGCCTAGGACCCTCGTACCTACAGGACCACCTCTCCTGGTATGTCCCACAGAGGAACTTACGGTCTTCAAACAAAAACATCTTGAAGGTCCCAGGCCACAGAGAGGTTAGGCTGGCCTCAACTAGAGCCAGGGCTTTTTCGGCTGTGGCTCCGATCTGGTGGAACGCTCTGTCACAAGAGACCAGGGCCCTGAGGGACTTGACATCTTTCCGCAGGGCCTGCAAGACAGCGCTGTTCCACCAGGCCTTTGGTCAGGGCACAGCCTGACTCCCTCCTTTGGCAATCTTCACAGAACTCTAGCCCAATGGTTGCCATCAATTTGATTTGAATTAATTTTATAATGAAATGATTTTAGAATGTTGTACTATTTTATTGTTGTTGGCTGCCTTGAGCCTGGCTTCAGCTGGGGAGGGCAGGATATAAATAATAATAATAATAATAATAATTATTATTATTATTATTATTATTATTATTATTATTATTTATTGGCAGTATAGAAATGCTGTGATTCACTGAATGAAGGAATAACCACTTTTCAGTACCTTAATACACCTGTGACCTATCAATATACAATAAGTGACACCCCCTCTGTGCACTGATCATCTGCGGGCAAAAAGGTGCCCACAAATCTTGATCTCTGGATAGGGGCCAGTTGGTTGTATCCCGTGCTAGTCTTACTCAGAGTAGACCCACTGAAGTTAATGGACATGACTAACTTAGGTTTATTAATTTCAATGGATCTACTTTGAGTAGGACTTAGTTGGGTGCAACTCAGAGGAAGAGAAGGTTGTGGCCCATGTGCTCTGTTTACAAAATGCAGTGGATATACTATAGTTTGACTAAGTCAGAAATGACTAATATCAATTTCTATTCAAAGCTGTCTTATAGTTAAACATGACGTTTCACTCCCTGGCTTAAATCCTCAGGCTGTGGGAAAGCCACTTTGTCTACATTAAGCAACTAAGATGGGGAAATACACACATTGTTTGCACTGGGGGACTTGCCCCAGTTGCATCCTGGTGCTAAAGCAGGCATGGACAAGCAAAGCAACACATTACAAAGCTTCTTTGTATCTTCTGGGACTTTTTGTGCCTCTCTCATAACTACCATTGGAGATGTGTACGCACATGGCAATGCATGCAGTTATGCAACAATTGCCATGGCACTACTTGTGAAAGTTTCTTTCCATTCCCCAAGCAACTACAATGTCATGGAATGTATGTAAGGTTGGGTTACCAACTTGAACCACTAATGAAGTTATCAAAATTCTGGATGTGTGAAACAGAACTGCGAACAGGTACGGCACAGTACAGAGGCAGCAACAAAAAGATACAGTGGTACCTCGGGTTACATACGCTTCAGGTTACAGACTCCGCTAACTCAGAAATAGTGCTTCAGGTTAAGAACTTTGCTTCAGGATGAGAACAGAAATCGTGCTCCAGCGGCACGGTGGCAGCGGGAGGCCCCATTAGCTAAAGTGGTGCTTCAGGTTAAGAACAGTTTCAGGTTAAGTACCGACCTCCAGAACAAATTAAGTACTTAACCTTTTAAATGAATCTTTTAAATACATATATACAAGCTTTCTGGTTCAATCAGAGCTGATTTTGTAACTCAACAATACTGCCGAACAACAATTCAGAACACTGGAATATTTCACACCAAAGTATACACAATTTAAGTGATGCCTTAAGCAAGAGACTCCAAGTCTCTGAGATGTATACTGAACTTTCCTCTTCCTCCTTCAAGATTTCATCGCCCTAATGAAGCAGATGCCTCGATGCGATACAGTAACACACACACACACACACACACACACACACACACCTGTCTCCATTATTAAAGTGAATGGAGAGGCTTGAATCTTTAATGCTCTGGACCAGGGAATAATGGTATATATCTATAGGTGGTGCTAGACAGTCCTGAACAGAGTTAAGGCCATTCTACTCACTGTGAATGGGATTTCTGGATCCAGTCTTGAGCAGATATACTGCTTGTTGCTACCAGATGGACGAAAGGAGAAGCATAACAGGAGTACCTGAGCTACATGTGCCAGGATGCAGCTTATGCACATTGCAGTTTAAACATCCAGATGTTGCTGGACTCCAACTCATCCCTGACTACTGGCCTTTGCTGGCTGGTGATGGGAATTAGAGAGCAAAGAATATGGAGGGCCAAAAGTCCCTGTCCCCCCCCCATTTAGAGAAAGCACACACATTGGCTTAAATGTTATATACAAATGCAGTCATAATTGATAACTGATCATTCTATACATGACTGAGACTGGCAGACTGATGAATCAGCAAGCATAAATGTATTTATATGCCAGTCCAATAAATGCACTGCCATGTGAGATTATGATGTTTGTATTCCTCACTGGCAATTTGTTATACCAACGTTCTGACATTACTACCTTTCCCTTTGTTCCGTAAGTAACAAAACTTCAAATAAAGAAAATTCTATCATTTGTCACAGGGTTCCCAAACTGTGGTCCACTGATGGTCCACAAGCTTCATTCAGGTGATCTACAGAGTGTCCGTAAAAAGACAATAAAAATCATACAGTATTACAATTGCTACGACAGGCAGAAAAATAATTAAGTATTCCATCAAGACCCTCAGAAATTTTCAAGTGGTCCATGGGGGCGGGGGATGTGGGAACCACTGAATTATCAGGTTTCTTGCAACGAGTTAAATATGCTCAGGCTGTAATGGAACTATGCTTCCCTAGGACTTTTTGGTTTTTTAAATCACATTGCCTTAGGGCTGCTGTGTCTGCTCTTCAAAAGGCAGCATTGTTTAACTTTTGGTCAAAGTGGAGCAATTAACACCCACTTTGAATCCGGTCAAATTAAGTTCACATTTCTTTCAAATGTTTGCTCTTAGCTTTGATACTTATTTTCAACTCAAAATCACAGCACCCACACACACAATTTTCTTCCCTCATGGAAGAAGCGCAGTCATTTCTTATAAGGGGAATGGGATGAAAGAGACAGGGAGTCAAGATTCATTCCTCTTATAGTTAAGCATTTGAAATATTGTGCATTAAAACAGGATAGAAACCAGGGCAATCTTTTCTTATGTTCCTGCCACAAGGAATGTTCAGTCCTTGCTACCTTTGGTTCCCATACTTTGTTGGATCTTTCGAATCCTCCTTGTTCAGGACGTACTCTTGATTGTGGAGCCTTTTATTTAACTATGTTCCATATTGCTAATAATAATAATTGTCCTACATTTGAGATTGTGGAGGTTGAAAGAACTAGGTTCCATTTCTCTGAACCACCACCCTAATTACATTATCAACAGTGGTGCCATTGATGAGGCTCTTCTGCCCAGCATTAAACTGTATGCAGGACCAAATTGAGATATGCTAAGGGCCTAAACTAAGCCAAGTTTAAGAGGCCATACCAATGAAAATAGAAATAACAAGCATTTATATTTGTATATATACCAGGTGAGGATGCATTTAAAAATTAACAATTGAGCACAAACAAAAATCTTGCAATAAGCCTATCTGCATACAAAATACCTTTAAATACCTTTTGTATACCCTGCATACAAAATACCTTTAAATTCCTCCCCCACAACAAACACTCTGTGAGGTGTATGAGGCTGAGAGACTTCAGAGAAGTGTGACTAGCCCAAGGTCACCCAGCAGCTGCATGTGGAGGAGCGGAGATGCAAACCCGGTTCACCAGATTACGAGTCTACCGCTCTTAACCACTACACCATACTGGCTCCCAGTACAGCAACAAAAGAGGTATTACATACACAGTTTAGCACTTACTAAACAGAAGATAGACTGCAACCTGCGCTGTGTATGCTCTGCACATGATATGCAATTTACTTCCATTATTTTCTTTCTTTATTTATTTTTTTAATTTAGAGGTCCCTCATAATCCAACTCCAGCACTGATTGCATGGTACTAGTCATTAGGTCTGTGCACCGAATTCAGTCAAGGCCCAAGCCAAACTGGATTCTGGAGTCGGTTGAGTTGGCTTGACACAGTTATAAAGAAATACTACAGGGAAACACAAGCTGTACACACACGCATACTGCATTTGTTGCTTTATGCTTGAAATGTACAGTGGTACCTTGGGTTAAGAACTTAATTCGTTCCGGAGGTCCGTTCTTAACCTGAAACTGTTCTTAACCTGAAGCACCACTTTAGCTAATGGGGCCTCCTGCTGCTGCCGTGACGCCAGAGCACAATTTCTGTTCTCATCTGAAGCAAAGTTCTTAACCCGAGGTAATATTTCTGGGTTAGCGGGGTCTATAACCTGAAGCATATGTAACCTGAAGCGTATGTAACCTGAGGTACCACGGTATTGCTTCTCTCCTTTCATGATTTTGTCTTATAGCCTAATCCTTCGTACCTACCTCTGCATTGCCTGATGCAAGAAGAGCATTGCCTTGCTCTCAGATCTGACAACTCAGTGTAACAACCTGATTACTCCCTACCCTTTATCTGATATTACCCTGTTTGTTAAGAGAGCTTTGGACATTCCTCGGGCCAGCAGTGACAATGGAGTCTGGGCACCCAGAGCATATTATAGGAATCTGATGCAGGGCCCAAAATTTTTAATGATTCATCTGAGTGAGTAGCTAACACGGTGGAGACCGCCAAATTAAGTTGCTTTTACATACTGAGCAGCTCTCTTCAAAAGCTCAGCTCCACTGTTCACCTTCCTCCTTCCCTCTATCGCTAGAAGAAGTTAATGCAATTCTATTATATTACATTACAATTCTGTCCTCCCGCCTCCCCAATGAGAGAAAAGCATGTCAAGGGCAATACTAGAACAAATTGAGCTTTTGTGCCCCCTTTAAGTGTTGTGGCTTGATTGATGTCAGGGATTAAAATGGTGCTAAAAAACAGGGGGAAGAAGGGGGGGGAGGAAGCTCCATGAGCAGCTGTACCACTGCTGCTGCCCAAACAAAAAGAAACAAACACAAAAACCCCACATACAGTTCCTCAAATGCCAAAGTGAAGTGTTATATACGCTGGAGGCTCTGAATACCTAAACTTGCCTGGGTACAGGGTTTCTCACACACATATTTTTAAACCGAAAGCTTTTCAGTTTTCAAAGGGCATGGCAGCCTCCCTTTTTCTCTCTCTGTAGGGGGCAAGCAGGGGAGGACGTCCCTACAGGCGCTGCAGATACTTGCACCATTCACCCTCAAGCAGCTCCTGACAAAATTCCTTTCAAAAGCAGTGATGGCATTAAAGGCCCGTTATATAATGTTTGGCGCTCACGGGACAGCTTTTCAAAGGGAGCCCTTGCACACATCAATGTCAAAATGGATATGTCTGAATTAGTTATCTACACAGGGACGAGCCTTGGGGTACGAAGGCCTTTTTTTCAACAGAGGCTTTCAGGAGAGTTGCGTCTACCTAGTTGTTTCTGGAGTGAAATGTACAGGCCCCAGGTTTTAACGCCCAAGCAAATCTCGAACACATATGCATGAAACTCTACTATGCATCCGCAAGCCATATCAGTCTTCGGAAGAGAGGAGGAAGAACGGTTGATATATGTATGCACAATAGAGCTAGACTGGTGAATGGAAGAGAGCTTCCACAGTGGTGGCATCTGCCATGTGGAGCAGCCTCCCCTCAGAAATTAGGCATGCAACAGCCATATTCGGTTTTCAGCCTACGCTGAAGACTTATTTCTGCACTCAGCTCTTCCCCAATATTGGTCTGGCACATGATATAAGGACTTTGGATACTGGGTGGTATTCAATTACATTTTACTCAGAGTAGACCTATTGAAATGAATGTACCTAACCTAGCCATGTTTATTAATTTCAATGGGTCTAGTCTGAGTAACAATTAGTTGAGCACCATCCATTACTTTAGTTTTTAAAAAAATAAATGCTGTATAGCTTTAATTCTTTTATTGGTTGTAGCGGGGTTTTTTTTAAAGTTGTAAACTGCTTTGGATAGTTGTAAAATAAATGGTATAACAAATGTCTTTAAATAAACAACTATCTTTAAAACTTCTCCAGAAGCTGTTTTGTGCCACACAACATATAAGCATACATGTTTAACATATACTATGTTCCCCTCCTTGTTCTACTGGTCTTAGGTGTGCTAATTCAGCATGTGTGACCACTGGCGGAGGAAGAGGAGTGCGGGGGGAGCACACCACCCCCGGCAGTGTGATCCCGGTGGGGTGCCATCGCGGCTGCCCCCTTCACCCGTGCTGGGCACCACAGCCCCACAGGCGGCGTGCCACGCTCCCAGGACACGCACCAGCCCCGCCCCCGCCTGCTATCTCCCCCCCAGTGCCAGAGCATGAAGCTCTGCCACTGTGTGTGATACCACAAACCACATGAGAGTTGTGTCAGGTTCTATGCTGATTGCTGCTAATGTAAAAAAATTGAAAAAAATGAAATGAAAGGGTCTAGCAAAATCAGCAGACAGAACAGCCAAAACAATAACTATGACTCAAAGGTCCTGCACAATTAGTATACCTTCCTTGAAACTGCACACATACCCCACACAAACCTCTGCCAAGACCTGCCACTGGGGAGGCACATTATAGATGTAGCCCCAAATTCCTAGCTGGGAGCAGATCCCAGATTTGATCTTGGAAAAGTAACACATAAACCAGTTCCAACAGAAGCTCACTATATTCAGTTGAAGAGTCACTCTAAAACTTGCTATGAATCACAAAAAAGGGGTGGTTAATTAGTCGTGTTAATTAATAGAAACAACAAAGGCGATTTAAAGATCAAGACATTTATTCTTGCTAAATCTGTCTTTGTTTTAAAAATTTTGTTCTTCTGAAGTCCTGGTTCAGGTTTCTACCAAGTACACTGAAACTTCAAATTAGACCTGGTTTTATAGGTCCATTTTGTGACATGATTATCCATTTAATATAGGAGTCATTGCCAGCCCCAGGGAAGCAGATTTGTGGTGGTAAAGTATAAATATTCTGATCACATGGGTAGCTCAGATTACATCATAGGCATTTCCCATCAGCACTCTATCTAGTCTGGTAATGCTGAATTGGAAAGGATTTACTCGATCAGACATTAAGGCATTAATGATGCAACATGGAGTTAGTTAAGTAGTGACTGCAGCAGCAACACACTGCAAGAGCAACACATGAGAAAGAGTTCCAGTGCTATTTTACCGTAAGTATGACTCTACATTGCACAGTGCTACTTTTGCCCTAACTTTTGAAGTCTTCTCATAATCAGCAAAATATTTCCATCCTAGGTATTCATGTGCTACGTACACATGGATTTACAGAACAGCAGGGAAAGGGCTGTAGCATCCTGCTAGATCAGTGCATTCATGAAACCCTTGGACTTGTGGGCTTTTATTTAAAGATGCTGGAAAGGTTTTACAACACCCACATGTATCTTTCAAGACTTCTAAGGAAGGGAAAGGAGGAAGTCAAACCCATTTTGAATTTGTAGTACAACACTGACCTAGACTAGGTAATCTGAATACAAGGACTACATCATTGGAACAATGTGCTTTTTTTACCAATTTACCATGGGGGTAAAGGTGGCGTCTTGAAAACATTCCCGAAATAACTTGCTGTCAAAGCTAGGACTCAGTCCTGTGTTTCGAGAATCCCAGGCCGTAAATTCAGTTGGAGGATGAATCCTATATATCACTTGTGGGTATCTGCCTGTTAGTCATCTCAGCATGAAGGCTGCAAACCTAAGCACACTTACTTCTGAGTAAAGATGTGTGAGAAATCATTGTGTGTCTACAATTCAGAAAAATTAATGGAAGTGATTAATTTTACGGGAAAAACAAGGAAGTAAGCAAGATGATGCTGATGGTGGGAATTTTGTCTCGGAGAACAGCTTTTCATCTGCCTCTACCACTAAACTTCATTTTCTCTCTTATGAGTCAGCCATTAAAAATTATCTGCAATTAAACTGCTCAAAACTGCAGATAGTATCAGCAGAATTACCTTGTTGGCATTTTCAAAGATAAATCCATTATTGTGTTAACATGAGATCAAACCTGCAGAGCTTGCAGTGGCCAAGACATTATGAAAAAACAGATTAGGGTAGAGATAACAGCGCTGGCAGCCAGCAGCATGGCAGATTAAAAGGCACAGAAGAGGACAGAAAGATACCTCTGCTCAGTAACTGTTACTCCTTCTGATCTTCCTACTCACTTCAAAACATCTCAGTGTTAAGCGACAAACAAGAAATAAAGACAAATCTCAGCTCCCTCATCATCGGTGGCTAGAACCCAAACCTATTTTAGTAGGGTTAGCCAAGTTACTCAATATGCAGGAAAATCTTGCACATGTGTAACTGCATTTAGAGGTTCACTCCGTTTCAGTATCCATGTGGACACTACTGCAGGACCAGCTTGCGCCCCAGAGACTTCGCTTTGGTGCTGCTAATGCAGCACAAACAACATGGGAGGCACAATTACAAGTCACCAGCCTTTGCAACCACAGCAGGCGCTGTGATTCTCTAGTGGTTTGACTTCGTTCCTGGAAGTACATTCCACTGTCTCTCAAGACAGATGGAGGCCAACAACAGTTTTTAAATATTATTTTTAATGTTTTAAATAGTTGTTTTTAAACTTTTGACTAATGATTTTATTGTTTTATTCTTTTTCTAAACAACTTTGAGGTTCTTTTACAATAAAGTGGTATATAAATCTTGTAAAATAAATATCACCTGTGTCTTCTGTACACGCGGGTGGTCACGTTTTCAAACTAGTGTGAGAACTAGTGTGTGTTCTCTGTTCCTCTCCTCTCAATTAGAGTTCCAACAGACCTTTCTTTTTTAAAAAAAGCGGGGAAAAGGTTTTTCACAATCTTTTGAAAGAGAGGGGCTAGAAACTGGTGTGTTGATATACAGAGGATACATAGAGAGAGAAAGAGACGGACAAACGCACAGACAGACAGCTAAGTTACTTTACTGCTTCCTATTTTACCAAATTCATTCATAGACAAGTTAAACATAGTGAAGGGAGAGGCACAGCCCTGCAACATGAGTAGGTCTGCCCCAAAAGGAGGTGACCTGAGAAAGCACTCTGTGTACACAAGTACACAACAAGCACTTGAGAGGTGCAGTTTCGGCACAGATTACATCCATTCTACTTTAGACTGTGGTACAGAGATGACGTCATGCACACAGCACACCCAAAAGGCACCTGCATCCAACACTGAATGCACATTAACATACAGTGTGGTCACTCCTTGTGTGTCTCCCGTTTTAAATGCTGGGATCCTTAAAAAAAAAAAAAAACACCATCAAGAATTTCCTGTAATAATTTGTTTGCTTTATTTTATACAGAGTGCACTTTCTAGTAACCTTGCTGATCCTTACAAACAACAATAGGCTCAGGCTCACAGCAATCCTTTGAGGACTGGGGGGGGGAGGGGGACGCTAAGTAATTTGCCTCTGGCCATTGAGAAAAATCTAAGGAAGACTTGAGAACAAGAGCTCCAGTCTCCTAAATTAGTCCGCGGCCTTAGGCAAAATTCTACTTTTCACCAGTAATTGTAAAAGGCTTCATTGTGCTGCTACCAGAATGCTTGTAAAAATCCCAGTTCAATGGTGTGTGATCTTTCATTATGTAAAGTTGTTTCTAAAGTCCTTGTGTGATAATGCAGCTCTGCACAGCAGCAGCCATGCTTGTTACTGTTGGGGCACAACATGAAAAATAAAAATTACTATGCTATGGGATGAACTGCTACAAATAAAGTCACATTGAACTAAACATAAGAACAGACCTTATAGGCTCAAACCAGTAGTCCAAACAGCCTTCATTATTGGAGAGATCCAGGTGCCTGAAGCATATAATAGTACAGGAGGGCTAACTCTTTTGAGAAGCTTCCCAAAGTTGAGTGCTTAAGTCAACCATGAGAATGTACTAACCTGACAATTACGATTCCCTACATTTAATAAAGGGACGTGGGTGGCGCTGTGGGTTAAACCACAGAGCCTAGGACTTGCCGATCAGAAGGTTGGCGGTTCGAATCCCTGCGACGGGGTGAGCTCCCATTGCTCGGTCCCTGCTCCTGCCAACCTAGCAGTTCGAAAGCATGTCAAGTGGAAATAGATAAATAGGTACTGCTCCGGCGGGAAGGTAAACGGTGTTTCCGTGCTCTGCTCTGGTTCGCCAGAAGCGGCTTAGCCATGTTGGCCACATGACCCGGAAGCTGTACGCCGGCTCCCTCGGCCAATAAAGCGAGATGAGCACCGCAACCCCAGAGTCGGTCACGACTGGACCTAATGGTCAGGGGTCCCTTTACCTTTACATTTAATAAAGCTTAGCAATTGCATAGCACTGAATTTCAAAGAAAATCACACACATAACCTTTTTTTTGTTCTCCTTGCACCACCCCTGTATGGTAAGCATTATTATCATCTCTATGTTGCAGATGGGGGGTGGTTGCCTTGGATGAGACACTGTGGCTTGTCCAAAAGGCTGTCAAGTGAGATTTTAACTGGGGACTTCCTGATTTGTCAGGAAACCACATTGGCTCTCCAATTTGAGCTGAGTTTACAGCAATTGCTACTTTCTGTGGCGATGACTGCACAGTACGGAAAGAATAATGTTGCTGTGAGACTCATTAATCAGAAGTCATTTACCTTTAGCATGTATGTGAAAAGGAAAACTGTTTCCTAGTCCCTTCTCTCCAAACTATTCACATCTCGATCATAACACACTTTTCGGGATTGTTGTTGTTGTTGGGGTTTTTTTGTTTTGTCTTTTAAATCCTAATTGGTTTTCGCCCATCCTTGAATGAAAAATGTCCCCTGGTCCTCCCTAAGGTGGATTTAAGGGAAGGCACTGCATGGAAAAACCATGATCAAAATAGCTTTTAGTACAAATTAGAAGAAGGTGACTGATTCTTCGCATTTCATTAAAAGCAGCTTCATCTAATGAAAAAGCCTGATCATAATTACAATGACTCAGAAATCTGTTTTGCCTGAAAGCCTCCTTGTAGTATTCCATCATGTTGGGCTTCTTAGGACTCTGATCCACCATTTGGGACTAATTTATTTAGTTCCTCCATGCAGATGGTTAGATCACACAAGGACCCACACAAGAGGGGCTGTTCACTTACAAAGATGCAGTAGAAAAGATTTTGTATTGTCTTGCACAGCAGGAACCTTGCTGTACAGAGGAACATATTGTGCTGTTCTTCGTCACTGTCAGATATAGTGCACCATCACTGCTTGGGGGCACATTCAAATGCCAAGTATGTTTAGAGTGTGAAAACAGTACTTATAATATGGCTGTTTTATGTACCCAATTGTTAGCATGGGGCTGAGCTCTGTTCTTCCTGCCTGACAATTGCCAGGAAAAATGTGGGAATATCTAAGTATTTTGGATTCAGATCAGCAAAGCACTAAAATTAATAGGGGAAGAAGAAGTAATTTGGGGAATATCTAGATGCATAAAGCAAGGGCTTTTAGCTTAAAGCACAATACTATAATTACAACAAAGACTGCAACTTAAAAGTAATTGCACAAATTATCTTCCAAACAGGAGTGTGTTTCTCTTTTCTTCAACATCCCAGGCAGAGGAAGTTAGCTTACATGGGGTTACTCAGGTCCAAAGAGGTGGGAGATGCATGGGATGTCTACTGACATTTTTGTTTTTTGCTTCAATGGAGCTGTAGGAGCCTGTGGGTTTGATTGGAATGGTGCGGGGAATGCTTAACTCTTTCCCTACAGGTTGTTTTTCCAATCAAAATCTCTTCCCTTCCAAGCTGCTTTCTGCCTGCATGGCAGAAGATAGGAGGCCCTTCAAATATTTTCTCTTACAATTTTGATAAGAACAATTGGCCTCTAGGAAAAGGAACACACACACACACACACACACAGCTCCATTCAAATTCACAGTCCCCTACAGACAGGATTTCAGTAAACACAGCACCTATCAAGAGGCTGCTCATATACTACATCTTACCCACTTTGTGTAGGGTCCCAGCCTCATATATGTTTGTATCTAACTGGGGCATGAAGATGTTAAACCATAGAGTAAGCAGTCCTGCCAGGCTTAGCCTATGTTATCACTTCCCACCTTGAGAGGAAATAGATCAGGAAGCCTTTATAATCTCTCTCTCTTTCTCCAAGTATGTTCTTCAGTATGTTCAAGGAGCTCTGAGCTGGTCACTCCAGCCACATGGCTTTAACCAACTTGTTTGTTTTTTCTACTCCAAAACTTTTACCTTTTGTAACTAAGCCTGTGCATCTTTTCTTACTGCTGTATGGAAAAGCACATGAATCTGAACTTTGAAGAGTTTTGTAAGCAAACCATTCTATGCCTTACCAAACATGTGGTCTATCTCTATGCCAGGCAAGTGGGATAGCTTGGAAAGAGCTTTCAAAAGCAAACATTTTGGGGACTCACTGGAAGGGCACATTTTAAAGGGTTTTCCACACTTTTGTTTGCAGCATGTTTTGTGATGTTAATCTCTGCTGAGGTTCTGCCACTTGCCCCACACTTGGGTTCCAAGATTCCAGCATCTTGGCCCTCATTAAAAGTATGATGTGTGAACTGGCACACAGCTGCTGAATTATAGTGTGCATATGAAGGTTGGCAAAGCAAAACAGTAAAATTTAATGAAGGTTGATGGGGCAGTGCCTCATGAATGGACCAGCCTCCACTCAGCGATGGGACTTGAGTCATATTCTACTGAGGCCCAAGTTCAACTAACTTTAGGTGCTTCCATACTGGGAGTGAATACTGCAGATGGGTCAATCAGCTATCATAAACAGGTCACTGGCATGAAACTTTTTTTAAAAATTGATTTTATGTTGAAAGGGCAAATCCATACTAAATTTACCCTTTGGGTTTTGTGTGGTACTGAGCAGTCCATGAGCAGCATTGACCCCACAATAAACACCCATCCAAAAATACCCTTTGTCAGGATCCAACTCATAACCATGGTAATCTACATGGTGGTAAAGGTGACACTAGTTCCATTTTACTGCTCTCTTGCCATCACTTTTCCTGGCAAACACATAAATTTCTGCCACAAATTTTCCCATCACAATTCTAAGAGGACACATGTTTGCAGAATCATGGACACTTAACTCTATTCCAGAGCTGCTTACAATGCTACAGCAATTATAAGCCTCTAATGTACAGCTTTAATGTATGCCTGATGTACCTGGAGCCCTGCAGATGAAAAACTAAGCCATCCACATAGGTTTGTTTCATTCAGAGGTCCCTTTTACACCTCCTGCTTCCAGCCTCTACCCACTTCCTTGGATACCAGCCTGGAGCAAATGAAACAACCTATATATACCTGGGTACAAACATGAATGACTATATAATTTAAACTGTTTCCACAAGTACAAGAAAATGAAAAGGCCTTCAGTGATGCTAGCTGTGTGATTTCAACTTGGGACTCGTAAAAAATAATAAGGTTGTTTTTACTACCTATCCAGTTTATTAGCTAATAAAGCAGCTTAGCATATTAAATTTCACTGACACACATTTTCAAAGGGGGACTTGCAAGCAGTATAATGTAGTATGTTTCCCCCCCTGAAATCACCCAGGCATGTTATTTTCTTACCCTTTTTATCTTTCAAACTTCTCTAGAGAAGGAAAAAGCATTCCCATAAACACAAAAGAAAACGAACTTATTCAATCACCCATAGAGTCATAAAAGTATTGCAAAGCATCACGGTCTTATAAAACGAAAATAAATGAGTTTCCACTGTCAAAAGTCATTGTGTTGGATAAGGGGAAATAGAGGACAACTGCAGCTTTCTAATCAGCTGTACCTGCCTGGGAGAGTCACTGTTAACAAAAATAGCTAACAAAAACAGCACATGCAGCACATTTCATCTTGAGCCATATTGACTATGGAAAGGCAGCATACAATTAAAATGGATGATCTGGCACCATTTTTTAAGGAAGTGTCACTATAATCCAAAGCAATACAAACAATGGGAAAGGATCATATTTTCATGGCACTGCAACAGCTGTTTTAAGTGCATACAACAATGTTGAGAGTAGTACAGGTAGTGAAAAGTGAACAATGGGGGGAGCTTTTTTTTGGCTTGCAGAAATCAATAAAGTAAAACAGGAATTATGCCAATAAAGCAGAGTTAATGCACTGCTGCTGGAGGGTGGGGGAAGCTATCAGATCTATAAACCCTAGTTTATCTCTGTTCTACACAAGGGTATCTTTATTTTATCAACAAGTGTATGCCTATAAATTACAGACAAAAGGAATGCTGAATCATTAAAAGAAAAGCCTTGATTATTAAGTAATAAGATGAAGCTGGTTTGGAGTCCTGTTCTTTGAAGGGTTCTTGTAGCTTAGTTATGTACCACACAATTTTAAAGGCCACTTATCTCACAAATGGATTCCAAAAGTTAAGAATTTATGGGAGCAACATCCTTCCTGATGTGCACTTCAGATCTCTTGTCTGCTCACACTTTGGATTCCTGACTAAAGGGGAAATTTTTGACCTCTGTTTCGCAACTGAAAATGAAACGTAATAAAGAAGTGGAAAATTACAGAAGACAAGACTGCTTGAAGTCAACACTCATAGAGAGCAAAGTCCCCACTTTTGAGAATTCATCCAGAAATAAAACAAACACTAAGTACCCTTGAGGTTTTCCTTGGCTTCCCACAGCATGTGCTTGAAAGCACCTCTTCTGCAATTTCTTACAATAAGTTTGTTTTCATTAAAAACCAAACCATTGCTTGCTGAAACTTATGCTGCCTATCTATAGGAAACACCATTTCATTCAAATAAGGCTAAGCTATCTAAAGTGACTAAGTTATGCAACAGCCGCCAACTTTTTCAGACCCAGAGCTCACTTTTAACCCAGACTTGTATTTGGGGATCCGTTTCTTAATATTTTGCCATATAAGTGCATGGTGGTCATGATCCTGTTGTGACCTGCCCTGCCCCCCTTGGATCAAGCCATGATCCGCCAGTTGAAGACCAGTGAGTTACAATTATGAATATAAATAATTTTTCAGAAGAGAAACCTTTCATATTAGGGCATGGAGGGCTAGTGGTTATGATCCTAAATATCAAAACCATTAGAAAAACAATCAGTCTCCTACTAATAAAAGGAAAGGCCAGAAACAATTACCTCTACTCCAAGCAAGCAAAACAAAACACACAATTGAACCAGGTGTTTTTTTTTGGGGGGGGGGGATTCAACCAGCTTCCCGCTTTTGTTAATTACACGGTATTACCACATCACTGTGTTGCACACTGTCTATAATGTAAATACATACTTTATGTGTTTTGTAAATGTTTGGCCTAACCATACGATATAATTAACTCTTACCTGGGTCATCTTGGCAAGATCCAGTGAAGGTCTTTGTTCCTTTACTTCTTCAGGACGCCGTCGTTTAATTCCAACTTTCTTGTCATTAAGGACACATGGCTGGGACCGGCTTCGGGAAAGCCCATTGGAACGCCTTGTCAGCTCTGGGGTTGAGGCAGGTGTGCTGCTGGCTGAGGGGAGGCAATATTCCGAAAAAGAAATCTGATCATGGGAGCAGGAGAGAGACCGCTGGATGTCAACCCTGCCACCTTCTACAGAGCCGTGGTCGCTGCCCCAGATATCACTCGCCTGCCCATAAGTGGCTGACCTTCTCATTCCTTGGCATGGCTGACATCCTAATCTGTTGCTAAATGCAGACTGGTCGTAGGATGAGGAAAGAGTGTTTGACCTGGAAGGAAGGCTAAAGCTTGAACTTCTCTGCATGGTGGTGAATCCATTGGAATAGCGCTGGACACTTCCGCCACTGTAACACCGTCTCTTTTCTACAGGAGTCCAGACTTTTGATCCTATAGGCCTCCATGAAGCCCTACAGCTAGACATCTCATCAGAAAAAGAGAGCGACCTACACTGGCGTTTGCTGGGAGGTGCTGAGGGGTTGCCATTGCGGTCACTGAGGCTGAGGTCTTTGATCAAGTTGGTCACTGCGCATGTGCTAGCTGCCTCTCTCTGCCATATGGCGTTTTCTTCGCTTTTGTCAGGCAGGCAGTCCCAAATGCTGGTGCTTGGCTGATCGATCTGAAGGGGACATTTCCTACTGAGATCTCTCCATCTGTCATTTTCTAATTTGGAAATGATAAAATGATATACATTCATTAGTACCAATTAGCAATATGGTTCACCTGCCATATTTTTAAAAAAACAACAACAAAAACAACAATATATCTCATGGGATGCTTCGCTATAAACTAGTTAATTGTTAGAATTTGGCTTGACAAGTACTAATTGATTAAGGATGGAGGGACAAACAAGCTAGTTATCTAAGGAACAGCAGCAGCAGAAAATATTGAAAAACAAGCGGCAGTGTGTTTTTAAAAAAACAAACATAAAGGTTTAATGTGAATGCAAGAGTTTAAAGAGGATCAAAAATCAAGACAGGCACAGTATTAAACATTGAAGTTGCTCAGCCTATATAAATTGATGTCAGATCTTTGTTCTGTGATGAACAGTAGCAGTACAGACATAATGTTCTCCATGGCTAAGAATGCCATCTTTTCAATAAGACCCACTTTCATCCAGGCACAGCTGCTGCTCTTTGAGCAGGTCTGCAGCAGTCTGAAGATCTAGGCTGGCCGCTGAGTTATCTAGCAGCGTTTTGGTGCTGCATTTTGTTCTATTTCCTCATAGGAAACAAACACAATTATATTTTGTTTCCATGCAAACATGAATAAAAGGACAAGCAGTTAAGTCATTTTGAATACACACTGGACTCAATGGCAACAATGAGGAAGAACTGAGTTGTTTTTTTAAACTGAAAGGGCACTGCAAGTCCAAAACACTTAGGTCAGAGATCAACATATGCTAGTTATTAGGTGTGTGTATGGATAAACTTATTTGCAAGGAAGGAAGGAAGCAAGACCCTCTATCACAAGGATAGTCATAATTTTATAACTTGGATTTGTAAACAGAAACATATATTGAATACGTAACGATCACTGTAAAATTTTAATATGATTATGCCCAAAATGATGAAGACAAGTAGGGCTAAATCTGGAAAAACAAACAGGCTAGTCATCATAATAAGCCGCTAGGGTAATACAGCTCCACCAACAATGACTAAAATAATAAAATGGTTCCAGTAATATAATGTTTAAAGTCAAAAGTTTCATATTTAAGACCCCCACACAGATGGATGTCCTGAACTGCATGCCCACCCCTTGTTGTCTTCTTCAACTAGCATTTACAGATGGATGCCCGCACTACCCATCCATCAAAATGCTGAGATCTGGATTTGGATGCAGCTATCAGTTCTGTTTTCCCCCTCACTTTAATGATCACAATGCAAAGCAAGAAATACACATTTAGCAATTACAGCTATGTTTAGATGTCACTTATTTTCCCACCATATTCACTGCAGCCAACAGAGCATTCTCAGGTCAGGTCACCAGACAAAAGAAACAGAAATAGAAGCTAATTTTACTGGCACGCTGCCATGACCCCCTCAGGGTTCAGACATCACGTTTTACAATACAAAAAGCTTTGGTGAGTCCATACAAAAGGATACAGGATACCTGTCTCTTTCAACTTTATTTTTGCATGAGCAACTATAAATCTTTTAAAAGAGGCAAATCAAGCAGCCCTTGTTTGTTTTTTTTTACTCCTTTCCCCCTCTGCAAAGTTACCTGTTGACCACTCTACCATATGAATTCTGTTTAACTTCCCCAGCCAGCCTGGGCTTCCAGAGACCCAAGGTTGGGGAAGAAAAGTAGCCGAGAGACCATATTGCTTAATCCACACACTTAGAGACTATATCTGACAAAACAGCATGAGGCAACTTGGTCCTAAAATATAAAGGAAGCACAATGCAGATCTTTCAGGATCTAGCAGAAGAAAAACTGCAAAAGAACTATGTTTAGCCTTATTACAGCTGTGCTAAACTGTTGTATGTGGAGGTTCCTCTCCTAACTTCTGGTCCTCTGACATAGGATGGTCTGGCAAACAACCAATCTGACTTGGAGGTTTCTAAGCAGAGGGTGGATGGCTACCTGTTATGTATGGCCTAGTAGAGATTCTTGCATTGCAGGGAGGGTGGACTAGATTATGCCCAGGGGTACCTTCCAACTCTACAATTCTATTATTTGATATTAAAAATATTAAATAAATAAATATGAATATTTTGAATATATGGAAGCACTGACGGGTGTATGAGTATGTGCTTTACCTTTCACACAAACAATTTCTGGTGGCAATTTTGACTAAGGCAGAGGTGATTAGGGTAAACAGTCCATGGGTATAGGATTGTGCTGTCAGCTCCATCACTAGATTCTCTTTCCATAGAATAAAAAAACCAAGGATGGGCCAATGGGCTTAGCAGAAGAAGCCTAAGTGTCTTTTGAACCAGGTACATACTTCGGTTTGTAAGCCTCAGCAACCTCTCCCTTTTTGCGGGTAGAAATCCTCTTCTCCCGTTAAACGAAAAGATATTTGACATAAACATATTGCCTTTACTATTATGCACCGGATTCAAAGCCACTTGTGAATACAAGACTACATATTCATACAATGATCCTTGCTCTGTAACTTCTGACTTCTGTTTTATCCATTGATCCAGTTATGGCAAAGAGAAAACAGAACAATTATTAGAATAGGGTGGGGGGTTTTTTTGCTCTGAACAACGTATGAATATATGGTTTCCTCCCCACCTCCAGTAAGTGTTTCAGGTGAGTGGCAAAAAGACACTGAAACAGTAACTACATAATAATTCACCATAGGCAGCTTATTCATTTCAGCATCTCATCTGCATCTGCTGTGGTTGACAGCTATCAAGGCTTGCCGACTTAAATGCGCCTGACACTAGCTTTGTTAAATAACAAGCCACGAAAAAGCGGTGGAGAACAACGGGTTCTGTGCTATTATCTGAGAGTGATGCTTCTTCTTTCTCTCTCTCAAGAGACAAAGGAAATCAAAAGATTGGAACTGAAACTGCTTATGCATGAAATATGGTTTAACCATATTTGAAAGCCCACTTAACATCCTATTCAGCACAAGCCATAAATAAAAACTGAAATCATTTCACTTGGAGAACATTTCTGTTTTTAGAAACCAGTGTTGCTGGTTCTTACGGTCAAACCCAAGTCAATTTAATTGTCCACTGAATGCAGCTCAAACTCAACAACCTAACAATTTGGATAAATGAAACGGCTATTTCAGCGGGGGAATATGTACATGGTGGATTCAGAGCTTGGGGTGATGGATATTTTAATAAGGTGATTCTAACTATAAGTGTGTTTGTGTGTGCAAGCCAGCACACATACACTGTGGATATTTATTAGGAGAGTAGCCTGTGAAGCAATAAATGGTGACAATATAAGTGCCAAGAAAAAGAGATTACTCTTATCAGCAAACGATGTGAAAGTCCTCATCATTCTTGCTGCCCTCCGTTTGTAATCTAGGATGAGGGCAGGGAACAAACCCTATGAGGGAAGCATCTTCTAAATCATATCACTGTCCCCCAAGGTCTCCATTTAGAGGTTTTTCACTCAAAATCTGAATACAACCCCTCCTCACTCAATCTCTATATGCTCCTCCCAGCTGTCTTTGCCAATGTTCTTGACTGCCACTATCCTTTACATCAGACACAATTTTCCTGTGTACAGTGTTGGCTGGCACTTGCTGTTGCTATTTAGATGCTTCCTTATAATGTCCAAAATTGACTTGTTTTCTTGCTTTAAAGGGATTATCTGCCTTATTACACTGCCATGCTGACATAATTACTGCAGCGGTGATGCAGCCAGAAGCTTACACAGAGGCACTCTATTAGGATGGCCAAGTGTCCTGCTTTACAGGAGACTGTCCTCTCTTTAAAATGCTGTCTGCTCCGTGCACAGTCAAAAGCTTTAGAACCATAAGAAGGGAAGGCCGAGGCCCTGAAGTTGCCCATTGACTCTTTGCAGCTGGACACAGACAGATCACCTGGTCATGGTCTTCCCCACTAAGGGGGGATGTGTTCTACTCTTATTTTTCATTTTATCAATTTTCTTTGCAAAACAAAACAAAAAAGTAAAGATGCAGCATAAACTAATAAACAAGCATACAAACTCTCAAGCAGGCAAAAATAAATAAGCAAATAAAGTACTATATGTAAAGACCAATAGTTACACTTTAAACTTGTTTCCAACAATACATATGGTTGCATATTATCTTGAGCCTTGTTGCACCAGTGCATCCATTCTTCAGTAAAAAAAAAAATCCCTTTGCCTGTGTTCTCTTAAATGCAGTGGTTGGTTTAACCATTATAGTATTAATTTATAAGCTTTTATCTAGACATACAAATTAGCATATGCAATTCTATGCAAACCAATGTTGTCTTTCATCTTAATTTTTGTTGATGTATATTCTCTTTGGGGACAATATGCAAGTGGCTACTCTAGACAGCTTGATCACACACCATTGACCCCACTGACCACACCTCCATGACCTGCTAGCCGCCCTGGCAAGTCTAGTGGCAACTGCTGCCACTGGTATCAGTTTAGCTTTTCGACCTATACATTTTCAGTCTCCATTGGCAAGAAAACAACAATAACCCGAGCAGTTCACCTTAGAGGTCATCAGTGTTGTGGTTCTATAGTCTATTCAGGGAAAGCCAGTGGCTCACAGGCTAAGGATGTTTTTCTTACAAAACAAAATCAGGTGACACGATGCCATAGACTATTCACCCAGCCATAGCTGCACATGATAAAAACAGCAATATAAAAATGTCAGTAGTGTCCTCAAAATTGTTTCAGGGAAAATATCAGAATATTGTACTTTCATCACGTGTGTGCTTTAGCAGGAACATTACACCACAGGAAAACTGAGAAGGAATGCCACCTTTTGGGGATTCTAAGTTGGTCTTTCTATGAGAAACAAAGTTCATGTGCCCTTGAAGACATCTGGAAGGAAAATATACAGATAGAGAACCAAGAACTGGCAGGCCTTGGTTGGAATTAATGGCTAAAGAGAGCATAATACAGAGCTGATCACTAGCTGATGACCTAGTTTTATGAATTAAGACCACTACTGCAAGAAAACTGAAACACTTCTAACAATGATTCAGCTAAAGCAGACACTGGCTAGTGAGAACTTTGTAAACTCTGATGCAGCTAGACAATACTGGTGTCACCATTGCAAACAAAATGTTCTTGCTTTTTTAAGCACTTGTGCTGCTAACCCAAGTGTGCTTTCTTTTTTTATTACTGTACTGCAATGTGCCTTAAATCAGGAAGTGACAGCACTCACTAATACAATATGAAATTAGAAAAGTGGAATTAAAATTATATTTGAAGAGATATAAATAATGTCCTATATACACATAAATGTTTCTTTTATTTCATTGAACTAAAATTTAAAAAAAAGATGTTCACTTTATAAACTGGTGATGTCTCGCACCAGCAGATTTTCTAATACAGAGATAATTGGAAGGATTATCCATACTTTATTTGTACAGAACTACTGCTGATTACAATTCTGCAATTACTTCTCATCTTTATTTTTTCCAGGCCTCAGTTTCATAGACTGTGAACTCTCTGGAGATTTTGAAGCATCCGTTTTCAGTTACCAGAGCTTTCACCTGGGTGGTTGCAGTCGGCAAGCAAAATGGAGCCACCGAAAATAAAGAGTTAACAGGGACCTAAGGAAACCAGAATTTGGGCTGGTTGTGCGAGTCTATCAGTCATGTCTTCGGAGGAAAGGGAAAGATGGATCTGGCCTGCACAAACTCCTCTAACAGGTTCTAGTAAGGGTGAGGATTGTGGGGATAAGTACCATGAGATTTAAAATCTCAGTCTTGCACTACACAAGGATGTTTCAGGAAGGGAGCAAGGGGATGGGGGGGGGGGAGAGAAGAGACACACTTTCTCCTTCCGAGTTTCCAAAGCTACTCCACCACTTGCAAATAAAGGACTCAAGTTTTGGGCTCTCCCTCTCAGCAGACCTCACTTCCCAAATCTGCTCCAGGGGCTGATAGACACTTCCCAAAAAAATGCTGGGGTGGGGGGGAGGAAATCCTGTTTTATCGTATGCAAGTACAGCAGCCCTTTTGGGCTCCATGATCTCGTATGGGTTACATGGCTCATGGGGGAGCATGAGCGGGAAGATGTGCATCCCGGTTTTGCAACTCAAGATGTTGGAAGGTATGGAACAGTATGGAAGGGTGTTTTGAAAAAAGGAAAGTGCCGTGCATGGGACCAGACTTCATATATAAAGCTAGGGCAATGGCTTAGGGGCCGGGCCTTAATATTCTTGCTCACTATTCCTTAGCTGGCACAAGGCCTACTGAAGTAAATGCAGCTTTCCCCTGCAGCAAAGTTTGGGAGTTGGAGCCAGCCAAACATAGGTATTACCTATGAGCTGAATTGGCATATATATTCCATTAGTAACAACTGCAGGTAGAGGTTGTTTTCCACTTCTGGTTGTGAATTTTAATTTTCCGTTGTGACTAAAGAACTTTTTCAGAAGCTGGTTATGAAGGAGATGCACTATGCTGCTTTCTCAATAGGTGTTATGTTGATATTGTTCTATAACGAGTGGGGAACCCGTAACCCTTCACATATTGTTGGACTCTGACTCTCATCAGCTTCAACCAGTATGGCCAGTGGTCAGACATGATGGGTGCTATAGTCCTGCACTCAGTGGAAGGGCACAGACATAGAAACAAACATTATCAATGCCAGTTATACTTGAAAATAATTACATTTAAATTAGAGCATAATAAAAACATAAGTTGTCAAATAAATAGGGCAAATGGGGGAAATAGGTCTATGATCTTTTTCTGTGACATAAATTATATAAAACAACATACTACAGCAACTCAACATCTTTATAGGCTTTGTGATATTTTGAAGTCTGGGTGGGGTTTGGGCATACAAATGGTTTGGATCACAAAGTGCAGAGTTTTCTTTGCCAATATTTTATCATGATCTCTTGCACCTGCATTTAATTTACTTCCTTGTGTACTATTTCCCTGGTACGCCAAGAGTGTTAGGAAACCAGCAGTTTGTACTTTCCATTGCACACTCCATTTATGAAATATGTGGCTTCTCATTGAAGAATGAGTTTAATGGCAGTAATTAGCTGGCAGTGATGACACAGAAACCACTCGTGCTTTCCTGCTGCACCCAACACATACACACAAAGATTTTCAAAGATAAAGGGGGAAAATGAAATGACAGCACAAAGTGTGCCTCATCAGAATAAAACATCACAGCAAGGTCTGTGGCTTACACACATGCATACTGGACCCAACATTTTGCTCCAAAATGAACAGGTTAATATTTTCTCCAAAGCCTTCTTTGTTTCTTAATCTTAAAAGCTAAAAAAGCCTTTCCCCAAAATTAAAAGGTTTTTTTTCTTAAGGAAATAAGTCCATGCATTCCTCTCCTCCCAACAATCCACTTATTTGTTTTAGATGGTATGGCATTGCTTCATCTAAAAATGAACTCGGTGCCACTGTGCTGAAGAGCCAAAACAAGAGGGAGGAACCAACCTATTCAGGTGAAGCCTGAGGTTTAGAAGCATCTGTGTGTGCGTGCACACAGATACACAATCAAAAACATACTGAAACATGCTGCAATATTTTGTTGCAGGTCTCACTGGTATTTTCTGTTTTTAATTCTAGAGCCTATGTGATAGGACGGGTGACAAGCCTTTCCTCTGCTCTTTCCCTCTAATACTCCTAATAAATACGAAATAAATAAACAGAACATTGCTGAGATCAGAATGAATTAGCAACATCACTGTGTGCCTGAAATCTTTGTGCACAAAGTTCCCATAAAAGCAAGATGGTTTGAGTCTTCTCCCCACTCTATCTCCTGCTCCAACACACACATGGTCTTTAGAAATACAGGTGCTAAACCTTCCTTCACTGTTGTAAAACTGAAAAAAGTATACGGGTAAATTGGCCTGGATCTACCAGTCATGCCAATTGGTAAATGTGGAATACGCTTGGTTGCCAAGTTGTCCTTGGTAACACAAAAGGTACCGAAGTTATTTTTCCATGTTCCCTAAGAAACTGAGAGTCCAAAATCATTCTGGACAGAGGTGACATTTCCTGTAATTCTTTGCGGTGATGTTTTCCAAAAATGCCCCAGCATGGCCAGATCACGTCCTGGAAAACATTTGCTTTGAATTGACGCTTTGTGGCATTATTTAGCTGATTTTGGAATGATAGGAAAATGCCCTTTTCCATGTCCAAAATGACTGTGCAACTTCACTATGCATACCTGGGACAAAGAAAGTGCCTTCAAGTGCTTTCTGTATGTGTTTGTGTGTGAAAAAAGACAACAGGCCTAAGAAAGATCAAGGCCAGAAACTGGCACCTCTGCCCGATAAGGAATCACTCATCTGAAAATCTGCTTTGCTCATCAGACCTCCGCAGCTATTCCCTGAGGAGACTGGATAACCTGTACTTGGCACCACTTGAACAAACATCAAGATTAAGAAAGGGCTGAGGAGAGACTAGAGACGGCAGAGTCAGGGTGTGGTTACTCCCACACACATACACGTCTGCTTCTGTCAAAAAAACAGGCAAGCATCCCCCATTCAGTCCTGCAGATGACACATTAAGATTTCACATCAGAGCTAGCTTACCAGCCAATGCAAAATGCAAGGGTCCCCTATCACACAATCTTCAGGGAGAGTAGTACTGTTGATGCAAAATGGGGTAGGGGGTTAACTATTTTCTATAGATTAATTAGCCGAAAGAGCAAAGTGTAGTCAACAGGAATGGAATAAGAGCTTCACTCAAATTATTTCCTGTTATACGTACGTAGCAATTAGTCATTTAGATAATCTGTTTTATGCGGACACTTGGCAACAGGAAGAGGTGAGGCATACAAGTCTGGAAACAACGTTGACAGATTGAAGAGCTTGAAATCCTGATTCGGGAGCCTCAGAGTTCCTTTTTGTTTCTTCAGAACTCTTATAGGGATTTATGTAAGGTGTGGACTCCTAACTGTAGCCTCCATCTCACACCCTTCGTTTCCTAAGAGCACCACAGCCCACTTCACCTCAGAAAGGTTGCCTCAGAGACGACCACAATGGTCACATTTAACAGGAATTCCCCTACACCTAAGCTGGTGTGAGGACGTCGAACATTTATCACCAAGCCCCACTGTTCTCTTGCAAACAAACCAGTAAACATTTATCCCCACTTCCCCACAGCAATGCCAGAAGAGAGAAGCAGCCCACAACCCACTTAGGCATAACAGGAAGGAAGCCCATTCCCTCACCATCTGTTGCTGGTGTTATAGATCACAGGAGGCACACCTGTGGCCCTTGGTACGTTGCTGCCCTATTTAGTTATATTTTATTTAACTAATGTCCAATTACAATAAATGAAAGTTTGACAAAAGACCTCCGAGCTGCTTACAATGGACAGCATAAAATATTCATTTAAAATGCCACTAAGAAACAAGCGTTCAAAACTAGCTGCATATATATATATATATATATATATATATATATATATATATATATATAAAAAATAGAATCAGTAATTCTAAAACACTTGTCAAAATTGCATGCTAAAGTTCCGTGTCTGGGTAGGCTTGCTGAAAGAAAAAAAGCGGATTAGCAGGAGGCAAAAACAAGACAGTGGAGGCACCTGCCTAATATCAGTGGGCAGGAACTTCTGAAATATAGGTGCTGTCACACTAAAGGACCAATTTCTTGCAAGTGCAGAACACACATTACATGGAACTTGAAGAAGTGCCAGTTCCACAGATCCAAATGGTCAAATAGGTGCATATGGGCTGAGGCAATCCTTCAAGTAAACTGTCCCAAAGTGGTTCAGGGCTTTATACAGCAATAGTAACACCCTGAGTTCGGCCCAGACTACAACTCCCACCATCCCCAACTATTGGCCATGCTGTCCGTGACTGATGGGAGTTGGAGCTCCATCTTATACTGTAGAGGCACATCTGAAAGGCCACAGGTCCCCCAGAGGCTGGTGCGGCAGGTGGTGCAAATGATATAGTAGAGCCCGCCACCCCTGGTTGGAGCAAAACCAGCAGTATAACAAAGGACACGGATTCCTCTCCAGCTTTCCAGCACACTATCCATCTCCCATTGCTACTTTTGTACTCAGCACCTCCCAAGTGGAAAATTAGATGATCCATTTTGGAAGGAAGAGTGCAGCAAAATGTCTTTATTTCTAACTATCTATTAAGATAGCTCCAGCACAAGTCACGTAGCTCTCGTAACAAATGATGCTATTTATATTTTAAAACAATGATGCCAAAATCAAATCAGTGTAGATTTCCTTTTATTATATTTCTGAATTTTGCATCCAGCATTATTTTTCATCTCTCTCTCTCTCTCTCTCTCTCTCTCTCTCTCTCTCTCTTTAAAGCTTTTAAAAATCAGTACAACACAGAAAGTTCCTTTTCACAAAGGCAAAAAAGAGGGAGGAAATAATGGCAGCAAAATTATGTGTGTGCCTTAATACAGTCTCATTAAAGGTAGTTCAAATAGCTTTAAGTAGTAAGCAAATATTTTGCCCAGTTACTGATGTTTATTGAATCATGCCCACCAACCTGAGGCAAAGCTGTTGAAGTGAAATTCTCAATGACTAATTCCAAATTAAATAGGGTTTTCAATAAACAAAAAGGTTGGGAGCAACCATTTTTACCTTTAGCTTTTGCTTAAGAAAATGCTGAACTACTGTGGTTGCTGGCTGCATTTAAAAAAAAAGAGTTGGAAGGGGATTTTCAGTCCCACTGCTCGATGCAGGAAATATAGAGAATCCCCAAGATATGGTTGTCTACCTTCTGCTTGAAGACCACAGCAAGGGACAGAACACCAACTATAGGAAATTGGTTCCATTGCTGAACTGCTCTTACTGCTTCGTTTAATAAAGAAGGAGCCAAGAAAGATCAAATGCTTATATTTCCATATTGTAAAGTGTTCAAGGTATAACCCAGAAAAATAAATTGTAACATGAAGAGCTAAAAGCTGTGTCTGTGCTCCCCATCAGCTGTCACTAGACACACATGCTAAAAATGAGGAGTGAATGAAACTTCCCTCGAACTGGCTCTATAACAATTTTATATTTTGATCCATAAACTGTTGCATGTTTGTTGAAACAGTGCCTGCCAATTCTACTGGTTTCCTAATAAAGCACGTGTCTGACCTATAAGAAGTGGGAGATGCATCCAAATTCTGCCATTACAGCAGAAAATTGTCAAATATTTGGCTTTGTGTTTTATTTTTACCATCACAGCTGGAGACATTGCTTGGATTTAGCATCTCAGGCAGACATCAAAATCCCTTTGGCCATGTCGACTGTAGATCTAGTGTATTTGAGGCAGAACTGAGAGGAGATCAATGAACATTACCAGTTACATTATCTATGAGAAAAGTAGCAGATACCACAGAAGTCGGGCTTCTGTTTTGGCCCAGTTCTAATTGAAGTTAAAGATTATTACAGTGGTACCTCGGGTTAAGAACTTAATTTGTTCTGGAGGTCCATTCTTAACCTAAAACTGTTCTTAACCTGAGGTACCAATTTAGCTAATGGGGCCTCCCACTGCCGCCTTGCCACCGGAGCACGATTTGTGTTCTCATCCTGAAGCAAAGTTCTTAACCCAAGGTACTATTTCTGCGTTAGCGGAGTCTGTAACCTGAAGCGTCTGTAACCTGAAGCATCTGTAACCCAAGGTACCACTGTATATCTTTCTCTTGGGCACGTGGCTTTTGCATCTCTTTTCAACAACATGAGTTCCTGCCATGCCAGGAACTTTAAGGAACATGCCAGCTACTTTAAGAAACTAATCGACACCCTCAATGCTGTTTGTAAAAGCTCTGCATCTCCTTTAGGTATATTCAGGGCACACGCCAGTGTCTGGATATATACAGTGGAATATGTTCAGTGCTTCAACCCCTAGTGTACGGATAAGATGGGAGCCAAAAGCTCCAAAACATTAAACCCCACAGGAGTTCAGCAAACTCTCCCACCTAGCTGTCAAACCTCAGAAATAGATGCTGCCTTTGTAGGGACTCTTCCTTAAGAATTGTGTCATAACTCTGAGCATCAGGTTGCCCCCAAGTTACCAATGCTCCTTTAGTAAAACAACAGAATAAATTCGTGAAGGAAGGCCTTTTTTTACCACTAATAATACTGAACATTCGCAATACAAAATCCTAAAGCTAGCCAAATTCCACTACTGACATGAACGGACCAACTCTGGGAAAGGCAGCTTGAGAACAGTAGCCAATATTTTCCTTTTAATCTCTAAGAGAGGAATTAGGGTGCAGCATTGCATTAAATATTTGCTTCAATTCCTCCTTTGGCTACAGAACATATTTTTTAAAAGCAAAAAACCCAGTTTTACTGCCTAAACATTATGTTGAACCAGCTTCTCTTTGTGACCCTCCCACCCACTACATTTGTATCCCTTTTGACTGGAGAAATATAATATTGGCTGTCTGGGAGGATAAAAGAAATATTCTGTTCCATAACAGCAACGATTTATTTGCACATGATTCAAGGGCTACTCAAGCAAGGCATACAAAATTGTTCTTGCTCAAGGCTGAATTTATAGCAATACATTTTTCATCTTCTATGCTTTTTCCTGCAAAACAAAAATCAGGAACAGTATTCTTTTACACTCTTCTCTTGGAAGTAATTATACCAATTTCAACATTTTTTAAACTCAGAGGATTCTTGCCCTTTAAGAAAAGGGGGGGAAATGATCTAGGGCACTGTGACTTGACAAATATTTGATGAAGACTGATGTTTTTTAATAGTGTATCAAGTGGTATCTGAGGCCTTTTCAGATATCTGCATTAACTATTCACCAGGAAAGGCTGAAACCCTCTGCCTATTTACTTGAGAGCAAGCTCTCCTTAGCAAAACCTTTCTGTGGCACAGTGTTGTGATGATGGAGAGACAGCAAATTAATGCAAATGAGCAATATGTATACAGATACTTTTTCTCCAAATATAACTGTGTTGTGATAAATAAGTGTGTGTGTGTGTGTGTGTGTGTGTGTGTGTGTGAGAGAGAGAGAGAGAGAGAGAGAGAGAGAGAGAGAGAGAGAGAGAGATTGCCAGTGAATGCTACTAGGAAATATACACACACATTTTCTCCAAATAAAGCTGATAAAAGTTGTTTCCACCACTTTTTTAAGGGACACGCTTCAGTAATTGTCATCAAGCAATGCTAGTGTGAAAGTGACAGAAGGATTGAAATAAAACAAAGCCTGAAAGGGGAAACAGCCCCTTTTCAGACAAACTGGAAGCCTAAGAAAGCTAATGACAGTACTCTAATAGAAACACAATATTAAATGAACGCCAATAACTTGGTTAGGGTTATAAAGCCTAAAAGCAACTAAAATAGCTGCAGAAAGAGGAAAGCCCAAAGCATATTATTTTTTTATTCAAAAAATGGCCAAAAAAAATCTCAAATATTTCAATCAAACTCAAATGTGTGAAGTTTTCATAGATTTATCAATGTTTTTTTTAATAGGGAATGTGAGAACATAATAGGAATATTGGAAGATATGGCATCAGCACACTTGAGACCAAAGTCCTATTTATATGTGGGGCGAATGCATGTGGGCTTAAAATGGATATACAAACCCACACCCAACATCCATACAGTTCCACTTCAGATTTTCGTGTATTCATCTTGTATGTCTAAAGAAGAATTCTAAGCGTGTTTGGTCGACCACACTCAAAATCCCTCCTCAGGCTTTGTGCTGAATAGTGCTAAAGAGGTTCTACAAAAGTGTCTGGTTTCACTAGCCTTCTCTTTAAAGCAAGTTGACATAACTGGCAGGGCCAAAAGTAAAGTTTTCCCATGACTTATAAAGCAGTAGATATAAGCCACCCTTTCCCATTTGCCTCAGTCCATGCTCTGGGCAAAGATGGCCTGTCACAGAACTTATCCTGTTATCATTCCAATGCTAGACTTACACAACAGCTTCTCAAGGTCATTGTTGCATCTTCTATGGGTATGCCAGCTTTATCTATATCTCTCCCCCCACCCTGTCTCTGCTGAAATCCAAATAGACAATTAGTTCTCGCAACATCCTGCCTCTATTAGACTGGTTGGGCACAGATGAATGGTGGGAGGAACCAGCTGGGGAACCCCCAAGAGAAGAAGGCTCAAAACCTGGGGAGTGGTAGTGGGACAATGATGAGTGATCAGAGGGAGAAGACTCGAAAGAGGAGGTGTTGGAAGCTGAGGTGGTCACAAGGCTTAGTGAGCTGGGAAGGACAGTGGCAGAAAGACGCCCAGAAGCTGAAGCAGGAGGGTGGGAGGAGAGAGGCCAAGAGGCAGAGATGAGTCAGGTTGGTAAAGAGTCATGGTGCCTTCCCCTCCTGCTGCAACAAGCTCACCTCCTCCATTGTCTCCCAGAACCAGAAGGGACATGAAAAGGGCGGAGGAAAGATTGGCAATGCACAGACACAGTCTCTGATTGCTTGGAAAATACCCTGGATAGGAGGGAACTTTGGCAGCTGTGGGGAGGTGGAAACCTTCAGTCTCAGCAACTGCTTCTTGGGGGCAAGACCTACCTGAGATGACTTGCTGTGCTCATTAGGCCTGACACTCCTGTGCAGAACATGTTTTTGCTAATAAGGAGTTAACTCTAACTTGTATAGTGTGATTTACTGCTGGCTCGCTGCTGACACTGCCTGTTCAGACTGAGGAGACTAGAAAGCCAGCCAAGCATGGTCTCTCTCTCCAGTCCCCAGATGTCCCATGTGGCAGTGTATTTCTTGACTTCCCACTGGCTCTAATCCAAATCCAAATCTGTAACGATGCATTTGTCTTGACCCTTTGAACAAGTAGGAACAAAACTATCTAATCGGAAATAGCTTGGCAGTTGGAAATTCATTGTGGCTGTCAGCACTGAACCTATCTGGGCAAGTTTCAACAATGGTTGGTTAATCTGGGCCAAGGAAGAAGGCATTGGAAGAGATGACTAACATTACAAAGCAAAACAAAAATAATGCCAATGGGATTTGCTCTTTTTCACTGGAACTGACAAAGAAAATTGCACAGGGGATGCTATGGTCAGCAAGGTAAGATTAGGTTCCCTTGGAAACAGGACACTTTAGCAAATAAAGACCACATCAGTGTAGCTTGAACGGGAAAAGTTTTATAGAAAGGTAGTCATAAACAAGCTTCTTAGACTTCTATATATTGTTCGGCTAACTGATTTGGTATTATTTGTTTCTTCACATAAAACATAAATAGAATAGACTGTTTCTGTCACTTTATTTTTTTACTTTGAAGCCTGCACCTTGCATCTGAGGGAAAAGAATCATAATAATTCAAAAACACTTTGTATTTCCCCCTCACTCTCATCTCAGATGACTTTCCTGTCTGGAAGCTTGAGAAATGTCTCTCCCAATACAGTTGCTCAGCTCCCATTAATACTAATGAGGGTAATGCCTGTGAATGGTGGGAACAGATTCTTTGTTTGTAAAGTACTAGCTTTTGTTATAGAATAGTTGGGCCTAAAGTTTTAATTGGGTCTGGAGGTCATTGCCCAGTCATATAAGAAACTAATGAACACAATGCAGTACTACATCTTTCAGAACTGCCAGCCCTCCAAGAGCATCCAGCCAAACCTCAAACATCATAAGGCTGTATAACACACACACACACACACACACACACACACACACACACACGGATGGCAGCTTGTGTGCCAGTACAGTATGAACTTTTGTTGACTGTAGCACAAGAATACCAATTAAATAGTGATTGCCCAATTATTATTGCTTCTTTTTTAAATACTATACTGTGAAGTTTTAAACATTACACTACACTTCCTCTTAAACACTACACAGACTAGGAATGAATGTATCACTTCACTTTTATGTATTACTGTTAAAATAAGTGAGATTCAAAATAAGATAGCCTTGAAATACTCAGCAACGCAAAACCCTGGTTTGGAGCAAACAGAGAATTATACATGAATGGCAGGCAAATTTTAGTTCATACCTGTGAATAAATGGAACTTGATTATCAAGCATCACTAAACGTAAAGTTTGAATATACCAGATGTGTCATTGAGCTGATTTTTCAAGACACTAGAATGCTTTGCTTGGAATCTGGAATCCTAGTCAGTTGTCTCAATTAAGTACATCTGGTTTAGACCGGAGTGAAGATGGGTGATTTACTAACTTCTACAATATTTGAGATGAGACTGAGGTCACCTGGAGTTTTGACATGCAGGGCACACACAGAGCTCATCAGCTGAGCGCTATATTGTGTAACATAAAGCAGATCAACCGCCAACCATATGGAATTTAAAGAAAAGCGCATGAGAAATTAGGAAATGGATTTCTCAGCTTGCAAAAAAAAACACCCCAGTTTTTGCTCGTAACAAAACACTGAATCAGCTCCAAGTAGGAATGAGGGAGAACCACATAGCAAAATTTAGAGAAGTGAAAATTCTGAAAGATTAATGTGTTTCGGTTTGTGTATTGCTTTTGAAAGTGCAGATTAGTTAGATTTGCCTTTAAAAGCAAACTGAATTAAATTTCTCCAGCCAAATAATGTGTACAAAAGTGCACATACTATGGTAAAATATGCATAAAAATGCATATATTACTGAAAATGACAGATTCCCCCATCCCTAACTCTGAGAGCCCTGTTGCATTTCCCACCAGCATTATAACGTGCAATAAAAAATTTGAGGCTTTCTCCTTACTCACCCATAATTCCACAAGAAAAGAGAGTGGGTCCTTGACTCATCTTCTTTGGAGTGTGCTGAAAACAACCAGAAAAGCTATTCACTGAGGTTTTAAGAATTATGCTGAAATACAGGGTCATGTCCAAATGCCATTCAAGGACTAAGTAATGCCAAGAGCACAGATCAATGAAAAGGTGTAGACTGAGTCAAACGTACAAATTAAGCAAAAGGGTAGCAAGCTTAAAAAGGATGCTGTGCCTGTATTGCTCTTTTGCAGCTTTTCTTCATAAGTCTTCCTTCTAACATTTTTTCAAAACTGAATGGAAGGCTAAACCAAAGAATGGGGTCAGGTTACTATTTTGTGAATGTTCTAATCCAAGATCAAAGACTCAGCTGAAGTTTTGAATTGTTCTTTCAAATTTCTCTTCAGGATTAGAAAAATAAGAATGGTGGAACATGTACACTAAACAGTGATCTCCACTACCGAAACATCTCCAGATTGCTTTCACAGAATTTCTCTTGTTCTTAATGGGGCAAAAGTTAATAATATTATTAGAAGACAAACAACTTCAGCAATTTCTCAGATATTGTTTAAAGTCTTCCTTTTAAAAGTGTTCTCCTTTGTCAATAGCATCACCTCATGACTCAAAAAAGAAAAAGAAGAGCAGAAACAAATTGCAGTTTGGTATCCAATAACACAACGTTAGTAATGTCCATGAAATTCAAAGTACTTGATCTTTGTTCTGCTTTTCTATTTCCCCCCCTAGCAGACTAATCTTGCTTTGCAAAAAGATAATTATTTAAGGTGGTATTCAGCAAAATATCTGCACGTCCACAAGGATTACCACTAGTGCAATGGGACACACACACCCCAACACACACCCTCCACTGTCCCCCAACCCCACTCTGAAGAGTTGGAGAAAATTCCAGAGTAGATTTAGGTAGCACACAGGGACAGGAGTGCAAAGCAATGCTCCATTACTCAAGGAGAAATCCTTGCACCGGCAGAACCTTAGCTTTGGCACTATGTTGAATGCAACCCACAACCCATTATAAGTAACAAAGCATATTCCCTGCCCTGCAATCAAGCAAGTATTTCTACAGTTTATAAGTTTCAGCAATAAATTTTGCCTTTTTTCTTTGTATGGAGTCTTACACATTCTAATACTTAGGCTGCAACCCTGTGCACACTTACACAAAGGGCTGAACTCAGTCCAATCCTACTCAGGAATAATTTCTACTATCAACTACCAGAGTTCTGGAGTGCAAGATTTTAAACACATGCTGGAGCATGTGTTGAAATGTGATAATAAGAGGAGTTGTAGCTTAGCGAATGAGCAATGCCATCCCAACTCCCTCCTCAGCTGGTTTTGCCTTCATCTCCCCTGCCCAACTTTTCTTTCTTTCTTTCTTTCTTTCTTTCTTTCTTTCTTTCTTCTCCTGCTTCTTTTTCTTTCCATCTTTTGGGACGCTCACATTTGTCTCTGACCTGCACTGCTACTCAGTTGTGATCATTGTTCCTCTCCTCTGTACAACCACATTAATTCTTGGCACTTTCTTTCCAGGCCTGTTAAGCATAGCAGCTATGCTGTTAAGCATAGCAGCTATGCTGTTAAGCATAGCAGCCATTATCAAGCAGTACATTGATTGCTAGGCATGCAAATAGGCCTGAGATGGGGTTAGGGATTGCTAACGGTGGTTGATATCACAAATATAACAAATAATATCACCTTAAAGCGGGGGAAATGGTGCCATTTACCAAATGTCAAAACAAAGCCTATTACCTTCCTTTCCCTCTTGGATTTAATTCAATGCCTCTCCTGCACATGCCTATTAAGCTATGTACTGGTAAAATATTTCCTATTAAAACTTTCCCCATTCTCCCAACTTTCTGAAACAACCTGCTACAAATGACACTTACACATTTATATTTATCAAGTTCAACTACATCTATAAAGTTAAGTATGAAACTATAATGGCATACAAAAGAAGGGAGAATGTCACTGGGATGGTGTTATCTTGAACATTTGATCACTTTTTTTAAAAAATAGCTCAATAGGTAGCAGTTAAATTAAGCTATTATTTATTACATCTAAATAAAAAGGTAAAGGTACCCCTGCCCGTCAGGGCCAGTCGTGACCAACTCTAGGGTTGCACGCTCATCTCACTCAAGAGGCCGGGAGCCGGCGCTGTCTGAAGACACTTCCGGGTCACGTGGCCAGCGTGATGAAGCTGCATCTGGCGAGCCAGCGCAGCACACGGAAACGCCGTTTACCTTCCCGCTATAAAGTGGTCCCTATTTATCTACTTGCACTTAGGGGTGCTTTCAAACTGCTAGGTTGGCAGGAGCCGGGACCAAACGATGGGAGCTCACCCCGTCGCGGGGATTCGAGCCGCCGACCTTACGCTCAGCAAGTCCTAGGCACTGAGGTTTTACCCACAGCGCCACCCGCGTCCCGTTACATCTAAATAAGAAAGCCTTTTTATGCACATAAATGTATGAATCCCTCATATCTATTCACTTATATATATTATTCCTTATGTTTACAGTGTGTGCATTTTGCCTTCATAGAATTGTATTTATAACATTTAGATGTGTGAGGAAACAGCATTTTGGCAGAATGGGTGGTATTTGCTAGTCCTAACAAGAATAGGCCCTTTGAATTTAACGGACATGACTAAGTTAGGTTCCTTAGTTTCCATAGGTCTACTTTGAGTAGGATTTAGTTGGCTACCACCATCCAAATATAAAATGATTATTTAGAAGACTGGTTTTAGATCCAAGGGGGGGGAGAGTAAGTAGGAAGAATGTTTTGAAACTACATTTCTCCCCATTTTAACTGTAATTGCCATTTCACAAGGGTTGGGTCTTATAGTAAACTAGGAAGGAAGGAGTAAATTATCTGTAACCACAATTGTTTTTCTTAGGACAAGCAAAAAGTTTAATTTCTCTATTTCCACTCTTCCTAAAACCTTCCTTTGTGAATGGAAAGAAGGAGTTCTTTTGATCCAAGTGTGCTTTGCTCCAATTCTTATGAGATTATCTACACTAGTAAACAATTCTGGGACGAGTAACCAGAATACAGTGATACCTCTGGTTAAGTACTTAATTCATTCCGGAGGTCCATTCTTAACCTGAAACTGTTCTTAACTGAAGCACCACTTTAGCTAATGGGGCCTCCTGCTGCCACCGCACTGCCGGAGCACGATTTCTGTTCTCATCCTGAAGCAAAGTTCTTAACCCAAGGTACTATTTCTGGGTTAGCAGAGTTTGTAACCTGAAGCGTCTGTAACCTGACGCATATGTAGCCCGAAGTACCACTGTAAATGGTTTATAAAATGCCAAGAAAAGTCAAAATTGGCACTAAAGCCACAATTCTATAGTCAGAACAGTTTGGGAAAGACACATCATAATTCTGTTTGCATTATTATAAACACTGCCAGCATTCTGGAAGACACCATGATGGTCCAGTGCCGAGGGCCTTCTAGCAGTTCCCTCGCTACGACAAGCCAAGTTACAGGGAACCAGGCAGAGGGCCTTCTCGGTAGTGGCACCCGCCCTGTGGAACGCCCTCCCACCAGATGTCAAAGAGAAAAATAACTACCAAACTTTTAGAAGACATCTGAAGGCAGCCCTATTTAGGGAAGCTTTTAACGTTTAATAGGTTATTGTATTTTAGTGTTCTGTTGGAAGCCGCCCAGAATGGCTGGGGAAACCCAGCCAGATGGGCTGGGTATAAATAATAAATTCTCATTCTTATTCCTATAGTATAGAAATGAAATTAACAACAACTGTTGTTTCAACAGGTAACTGTTAAGTCTGAATGCAGTCATATCATGAACATCTCTGGGAATACTGTCAAATTTAAATGTGATGCTAAGCAGGCCAGAAGAGCTTACCCATGTGACATTTCATAAACCAAGTGACTCAATTAAAGTAAGTCCTCAGTACCTACTCTTGCACAACTCCCAGACCAAAGCCCCTTATGCACAGCTAATGCGCAGGTAAGCCAACATTGTCCTTTAAAACAAAAGACTCAACATATGCAGCACCAAATAGGTATGTTCTTCTTGTGCACCCATTGGCATAATTACATTGAGCTATAAGGAAAGAGTCCCATTTGTTTTACCCCAAAGGAGATAGCCCTGCAATCTGAAGAATATAAACGGCTGATAGAGTAAACTAAGCTGTTGGTGTGAAATGAACTCTCTTACCAACTCAGCCCTGCATGATAGAGAATCAGCACCTTTGTTTTCCAGAGTTGTAGTTAAGATCATCACCATGGTAACGAAGTCATGCATTGGGGTCCATTCCAGTAGAGGTAAAGGTCAAAACCAGCCATATTAGGCACAGCCTCTGATTCAGTGCATTTTCCCAGAAGAAAGGTTTGGTAGAGCCAAATCCCATCTGTTTTGCAAACTGGATGGCTTGACACAAAATGCTTCAAAGTCTTCAACCTCTGGAAAAAGAAGCAAAAAAGAAAGATAGTTTGTTACGTTGCTTTTGCAAATCATTGTATCAAATTTAAGTGACACTCTCCTTGTTCCCAAAAAACAAATCTGAGGAAATCTGGCCTCTTTCCACATACCCAAGAGCACAACAGGATGGCCAGATACTGAAGCTATCCCTGCAAGAAGAACAGGCAAGCTCTTTCCTTCCTATGTGAACTGCATAGGTGCAGGGGGGAGAGTATAGTGAGCAGATAAGGCCTACAGTAGGCTGGTGACAATCAGCTGCTAGCAAAACCAGGAAGTAGAATGTCAGTGGCAAAGGAACAAGGATGAGGGAATTCTAATTCTGTCACTCCAAACTACCTCCAAGCTGCTAATTTGATGTTGTATTTCAGATTCTCACATTTGCTACAGATTCTCAAGCAACAAGCTGGTTACGAAGGAAAGATATTCTGTTGCATAAGTAATTTTTTGCTATAGAATTCTGGCTCCAAGACAATGGATGGCCACCCTCGCCACAGGGGCCACAAGTAGCTCAAGTAATAGGAATTTGTTGCAGGCTATGAAATGGAAAGAGGCCTACACTTCTTGTCTGCGTCTCCATGTATAGCCTGAAAGCTACTTTCCAACTCATGAGGAACCAGAAGCAAATATACCCCAAGGCAAAAAGAAGTGAGGACTGTATTTAGAACTATTGTGTCCTACTCTGAACTTGATGTGGCGTATTTACCCACAAAGTTGGTTTTCACTGCTCTTAACACACTGAGGATGGTGGGAAAGAAAGAATGGCTTAAGACTTCCGGAGGCGGCGTCAACGGCAATGGCGGTCTCCTTCTAACTACGAGGGAGAAGCTCCGCAGAAATCGGGTCTATCCGCTACGGTGCAGCGGAGACCCTTCAAAAAACCGCAGGCGGGGAAAGCCAGCGGCCGTGGGACTCGGCGGGTGCCAAAAGCGCCCCCCAAGTGGCAAAGGGACCCCGCGAGGGGCTCCGGAGCGGAACGGGGGTGGTGCGGCACTGAGAGTCGATCGCTACTTCTGTGGAGTGAAGCCGCAGCAGCTGTTGCCGGAGAGCGCTGTCCTCTTTTCCTCGGAATTCGGCTTTTAAACTACAACCCGTGAGTAAGATTCTGCAAAGTTGGAAAGATCAAAGGATTTGCTCCTTTGATCGGCATAAAGAACTTGAATTTGGCTCTGAAGCGGGAAGACGCAAAAAGGAAGTCCGTCTTCCGGTTTTGTAGACAGTACTAAAGCAAAGACTGTTGGAACTAAGAACCGGGAAAGTTGAGCTAAAAAGACTTAATTTTAATGCCAGATTTAAGAACTCCCTTTCAGAGTGGGGGGGAGGAGAAGAAAGTACCTTGCTGAACTAACTGTTAAAAAGGGATATAAAAAAGGGAGGCGTGAGGAAATCAGGAAAATAAGTTAATCAAAGATGAACAATTAGAAAAGAGTGATTTGTGTTTTTTCCTATTCTATTTTTTGTGTGTTGACTGATTTCCCCCCCCCCCTTGTTAGGTTAAATGTTTGTATTTTATGTATTGTGAAAGCTTGTATTGTTGTGTTTTATATTTTCCCTGTGTTTTTACTGTTCTATGTTTGGTTGTATCTTTTTACTGTTAAACTTAATAAAATATTATTATAAAAAAAAGAAAAGAAAGAATGGCTTAAATATGCTCATCGTGCTGAGCCAATGTTGGTTGACTAATGCGCACATCTGGGAATATGTTCCTTGCTCCTACTTTATGTAACAAAAGGTACAGCTGCCTATGGAATTTTTAAAAACTAGCTGACTCTTGGGAACAGGATGAGCAACACACAGCTTAGTATCTGGGAGATTTCTGGTCTGTTGACTCAATGAAAGCCTTGTGCTGCTGTAGCATATTTAGAAAAATAGTTAATCTAGACCTGATGCTGTTGAAGATTTGTGTGGAATGAAGTTTCAATAAAAAGGCTGCATAAATGTTATATAATTCATAGAGTTGTTTGCCTATAGGCCAACGTTATTTACTTGAACCCCTGGGCAGCCTTCAAAACATTTCAGATAAAAGTTCAAACAAACAATGAGGCGATATTAACATGAGCTACGTGGTGGGAACCACAGGGGAATCAGATCGCCAAGACAAGTTTTTGGTTTTTTTGCTTCTGGCAGGCCCACAGCTAGATGCATACCATGCAAAAATGAACAAACTGCAGTAAGAATCTAATTATACAATAATTTCCCAAAGTAATCCCTATAATCCTGTTCAAATATTTTGCTGCATTTTTGTCAATGCTAAAGGGGAGAGAGAGAGAAATAATGAGCCATACGACACTAAATATTTATCCCCTAATGTGCAATTAAAAGCAAGTAGTTCGATGTAAGGTCAATGATTTAGAATATGCTGATAAGCATAAGAACTGACTAAGAGCCAATATTGATTCCGTAAATCAGCTTGCAAATCATATTTCTTGTTTATTTGGATTTGAGTTTGCAAGTGGATGCCATTGAAAATGCACACTTAAAGGCCAGCTGGCTAGTAAAGAAAAATTATCTACTATTGTTTTGTCAGAACTAAGTTCAGCCAGAGTGCAGAACCTTGGAAGGAAGAAAATCGATACATTTTTCTGAAGATTTACAGTTGGAAAAAGGAAGTGTAATGGAGTCTGATACTGGTTGTCTTCAAGTACACTTTGCTAGGAGCTTTCTCATTAATCTCTCAAGAACCTAATGACCTCCTGAGAATTATGAAAACTACAAGCAGAGAAGATGCGACAAGCAAGACAAACACTCGAATCCTAAAAATATGCTTAGCCAAGGGCACAAAGGGCAGTGTTTCTGCTTTAGCTGCCCAGGATTATGTGACATGAGCAAGGTGGGCTTGTTTGTTGGTCTGAGCATCTACCTGCCTTGCAAGTTTATGCCAAGGTGGCTATATTTACGGCAACAGAGAACTCTTTAGTATAAAACATAAGCTACCCAACCAAGCTCTTACTCAGTTTCTCATTTTGCTTCTCAGATACTACTGTTGCAGTAGCGCAGACTGTTTAAACCAGTTTTAAATCTGTTTAACAACAGATTCCAGCCAAGCAAGCTGTGTGTTTAGAGAAAAAAGGGGCTGTGGTGTTTCATAATCCGGACTGTGAGATTGAGCTCAATGTTGGGTTGAATCTTGTTTGACATATGGAAGCTTCTAAGAATTGCACTATGAGCAAGTTTTTTATTCTGTGGGTAAAGGTAAAGGACCCCTGGATGGTTAAGTCCAGTCAAAGGCAACTATGGGGTGCGGCACTCATCTCGCTTCAGGCCAAGAGAGCTGGCATTTGTCCACAGACAGCTTTCCGGGTCATGTGGCCAGCAGGACTAAACTGCTTCTGGCACAACAGAACACCATGACAAAGCCAGAATGCATGGAAATGCCATTTATATTCCCTATTTATCTACTTGCATTGGCATGCTTTCAAACTGCTAGGTTGGCAGAAGCCTGAACAGAGCAATGGGAGCTCACCCTGTTGGGTGGACTCGACCCACCGACCTTCTGATCAGCAAGCTCAGGAGGCTCAGTGGTTTAGACAACGGCGCTTTTTATTCTGTGGGACAAATAATAAATGGAGAAGTTGTAAACAAACCTACACAGTCCCACATAAAAGAAAGTTACAGCAAAAAATGATACCTTTCATATATTGTACGTTCCTGCCCAACACTCCCTGTGCAGCAACTGAGGGCTTGCATACAACTGGAAAACTAGTGTACTCTTGTCCCATCTAAAATTGGTCTTTTGAAAGATATCATACATATAATTTAATGCAATTTCATTTTTACTCATCTTTAGTACATGAATATATAGGTACAGGAATTTGTAAGCATTTGAATTATACAGGGCTCTCTATCAGGCAGAAAACATTATCAATTAAGTGACATTTTAATGGAGCAGTACTTATAGCATTCTGCAAAATTTAGAGTGGAGAAAGGTCTCAGTATGGCAGATATTTTTCATTCTGCTTCACTAAGACCTTCTTGTGACTCCTACACAGATAAACTTTTGTTGATTTAGGACTAGGCAAGCTTTTGAGTCACACACAAAACCCCAAAGGATGGAAGTCCTGTGTCACTTGAAAATTTGCATACAGCTGTACTACCAAGTTGGTCGAGTGGTTTGAAACTGTCAAGAGCAGCTGAAGCAGGCACTGAGACCCAGGAGGGGATTAGTGCCTTCCTGCAAAACCTGTATGCCCTGGAGTGCACTTTTATTATATTTACTGGAAGCCTGCAGCAAAATAATGGCCTCGCTGAATTCAGTCTGTGAAAATCAGCCTTGCCACCCCTGAACTGCTTCTTGCTCCTTGGTAGCCCTTTAAAGCCCATGTTTTACAGCATAAAACCCCCATGGTTCAGCCTCTTCCCAGTCCTCAACCATCTGTGTGAGGTTTTAACCCCTGCCGAAATGACGGTTTTCCTTAACAGGAACTGTCCGGCAAATTACTGAGTTTGAACGTTGTGAGCTATCATGCCAGCTTACTGAATCAGAACTAGAAGGTTCACTGCCACAAGCCCAATGCACTCAAGATTATCATTTTCTAGTATATAGTGGACTTACGGTAGCTAAGAAAAGGTGGAAAGACCAGTCCTAACACATACTAAACCACATCAAAGAAAGGATGCCCGAATTTCCAGTAAAAGTCTAGAAAGCCTGCCAAAAAAATCTACACTAAATTTCCAGCATGGCAATCTGATACATGTCTTCTCAGAAAAGTTAAGTCCAGCTGATCAACAGGGAAGTTCATATGAGAGAAGGTGATGCTAAATGTTTGATGCAACCAGTTTATATAAAGCTATTTTAAAAAGAGAGATCACCAGCACCTTGGGCTTATGCCACGTTGGCAGGTATGCAACCTATTCATGAAGGAAGCCAGGCCATTGGATTCTGCTACTGCAGCAACTTCCAAGCAGTCTTCAGGAATAGCTCAATGTGCAACACAAGGCTTAGTTGGAAACTGTCTTTCAAGCATTAATTATGAGATGGCACAGATGAATGCGAGTCACTTGGAATATTAGAAGAAGAAGCCATTAACTGCACTCCAATTCAGCTTTAAAGAGGGTCATTCCACATCAAATCACCTGGTGCCATGTGCTCTCATGACTCAGATTTTCTTCAAAAAAAAAATGTGTGAAAATCGAAATTTTCAAAAAATTCTCCTGCGCCCAATTTTGAACCAAAAAAATCTTAAATCTTGAGGTTATCTCATAGGTATCTACACATATTTTTTTAATGAAGAAAATCTGAGTTGTGAGAGCACAGTCAAGTATTAAAATCAGGTGATTTGGTGTGGAATGACCCAAGAGCAGGTTTTTGCAGGGAAAGCTCTAGGCAAAGAAAAAAAAAACCCTACTCAGACATGGACCTATGCTTGGAAACTGTGGGGCAAAAGATAAACACAGACAAGACCTGGCTGTTCACTTGCGTCAGTTTTATACTGGGTTGACTTTTTCCTCTGTCAACAATTTTATTTTGAAGATCAGGTACAGCTTCAATGCTAGGTCATGGGTCTTTCACATACATCTTCAAATATTTGACATTTGGATATGTCAGTTCTAAACAGTCGGTGGCCAGGATCTTCTGCAGCTAGCCAGAGGCAATGAGAAAGTGATGTCTCTGAAGCCTCTCTCTAGCTCTCATATCTGCAGGCTAAAGCTACTAAGTTAGTGACCCCAAAGAGTCCTGAACTTTGACATCAGACCAATATGCTTAGATTTTTCATTTGTGAACTTACAAAAGCAGAAGCATGCCCAAACTGGAGGGAGCAGACTAGTGACCTCTCCCATGACATCTTATCACCAAGTGAAAAGTCCTGAGTCATTCACTTCTGAGCATTCAACTTGCCAGCCAGAGGATCCCGGTCGCGTCATGCAAGCTTGTCCCTTGACATCAAAACTGTCAGCCAGCAATGCGGAAATAGGGTCCGTGAAAATATCACTACTCCATATCACCTATCACTTGTTAGCGCTCCAGCAGAACAGTAAGAGAATCATGTATCAATTGCAAGTAACACAACCTAAAGGGAGACCTGGCAAGTGACTGTGAGCAAGTTGACCTGATGGACAGATACTGCCAATCCTGGGTTATGATGGGAATAGAGGGAGAAATGGGAGGAAATGTGGCACTCTTTCCAGTGCATAAGGAAGGGGAGGTTCTTCTCTTTTTTCTGACTTAAAAATACTGACCGCCACAGTACAGCCCTTCTCATCCCATGACACCATTTCTCATTTGCCCCTCGGGTGGTCACATAATAGCCCAGGTAAAAGGGAGCAGCTTTATTAACTCTCCAAGTTGTTCTACCAGTTGATGAAAAAACAGCAGAACCTGAATTGAAAACTGTTTTTTTTTTTTAAAAATTAAAATTAAAATTAAAATTAAATAGCACTTACAATTAACTAAGGCTACCACCTAGGTCGGCCACCTTCTGCACATTGAGATGTCTTCAGCAGCACTTGGGTGTGCCCAGTGGCTGGCTTGCACCAGGACTTTGAGAAGCAATTGCATTCTGAAAAGGGTGGAGACCTATTTTCTTACAACGGTAGGACTGTAAGTACTTTGCGGAGTTCTCCTTACATTGTTAATCATTAATGAAATAAACGTATGAGGAATAAACTTTACTATAGGTATTGAGATTAAAAATCATGAGTAGTTCAAGACTCAAATCATACTTAGTGGGGCACAGGGAGGAGTTTGCCATGGATGGCTTCAACCCTTTGGCTTTTCTGTGTTTCCAAACAAAAGATAAACGGGCAAATGCTGCCTTCTTCACTTCCTCTCCTTTCAACTATAACTCATATCCCATGGCATTCATTGGTCATGCAATGCTCAACCAAAAACCATAGTTAAGCAAATTAGTCTGTGCATGAATTATGGGCACACAGCTCAAGCCCTCCCACTTTGCTCCCCGCTTCCTCCAGCAGGTGAAATAAATAATGAAGTGGCTGTTCTAGGTTTAGGTCCACACCAGTGTTCACAGTTGTTGTTTTGTCTCCAAAGAAGCCAAGGTTCATGGATCTTGGGTTTGTTCGGGCTATAATTTGCTGAACCTTGTTTTGTCTTAGCATTGTGACCACGCACAGTCCGTGAATCCTATCAATTCCAAATGCACATTTGCTGCAGGTTGCCAACTACAGATTCACTGGGTATGACGCAACGGAAGTTAAGCAAAGCCGCCACATACTGGGTCACAACTGGTCCCTTGAGTGCAATATTGTATGCTCTTTATGAAAGCACCACATCAAGATCTCAGGCAGGGAACATCTCTCTGTGTTGCTACCTAAAATGAAAAAGGGTTTGAATTCTTTGCCTCCATGGAAGTTTTAAGATTGTCTTCTGTATGTAAAACATGTGTTCTAGCACAGAGCTATGACCTCTTCCAGAGTACTTTTGAATACCATTTTTTTTCCAGTGGGAGAAATTAAAGCTTAAAGGGGAGATAAACGTGTTCAGAGTTGAATGAATCATTTTCCTCCTTTAAAAAAAATGAACCATTTGATCTACCTACAGCAGTTCATTAAACTGCACTGAACTAGCATGGAAATAAGTAGCGTTGTGCCAAGACTATTCTCCTCTGGAATACTGAGCAGCAGTCAAGCTGTTAAGTCAGAGTTACCTAGACTCAAGACATGATTTCTCCACAGATAATTATATTTTCCCTAAGGTAATGATTAATGCTTTTGCAAGTAACTCAAGAGACTTTACAACAATGATTTTGCAAGTACAGGCAAAATACTTCTTCTTGAAAAGGACATCCTGTTGCGATGAGCATGCCCTCCAAGACAAATCTATGTAACCAAGTGGAAAGAGTATAATAAAAGGAACGATATGATTTGTTTTTAAAAGCTTAAGCTGGAATTCTACTGAATGTGTCTTCATTTTACCTTCTCAAGAAAAGGATATTGCATATCTGACTGTTGAGTTTTTTAACTATGTGATTAAGAGGATTCAAACTCATTTTCTCTGAAAATAATATAAATCAAAATGCTGAGGCCCTGATCAGTCACTTACTAGTGGCAGCCAGGCCAACAGTAGCACAGTTTTGGAGAGAGATGAAGGGGGTCACAAGGGACTATGGGCATAGAAAAATCTGTAGTATTGCACTGAGAACGAGACGTTGACACATAAACTGAGAATGGCCAAGAGGATTAAAAAGATGGACAAATTTATTTCGGAATGGTTTGATTTCATTACATGGGTTAATAAAAAGGAAAATGGCAGAGCATTACCATGTCAGCAGTGTTCAAAACTCCCATTGTTCTAGGCGCAGTTTGCAACAGGGAATTTCATTAGTGCGAGCAGTTTCTGAGCTCTGGGTGCAGTACTGTGCCTAAGGTTTCAGATTAAAACTGCAGAGTGGAAGGAAAGGAGGACCTTTTTCTGCCTCCCCACTTCCAGCTAGTCTCTGAAGACAGGAGAAGAGACCCTCTTAAGAATATTAAGGATGTGGGCAGGGGAAGGACTAGACCATGTGAAAAATAAACATAATATTTTAGCTGCAGTTCATTCATTTTCAGCTTTCTATTCTTGTTATAAAAAAGTGTACCTAGACATTCCATTGTTGCACCCATAACCTAGGTTTAGGGTGCCATGTAGCTCCTAGCTTTCATATCTCAGTTTCTAACACTGTGTCAGCCTAGAACTCTTAATTGTTCACTCACACTGAAACATTTGGACAAGTCAGAAATACCTAAAAAGAATTAAGAAATAAAATCTGTGGATTATTAATGGGAAGCATTTTAAACTAACAATGCATTTAATTGTCTATGAAATGCTGTATTAGTTTTGTAATGCTTATGTGTATTTTTATAATTAAGAAATTAAGGAAACTTAAATAAATAATATAAAATAAAGAGGATTCAAAGGCTTTGCTTCCCTAAGTGATTTGAGATCTCCTTTCAGAAGTTAATATTTTCCAATGCATGCAACATTCCTGAGGCTTGATATGACCAGAGCCCAACATGATGCCAAGTTGTTCCCTAAACGCAACAAAGCAATTTCTCTAGAAACAGATAATTTTATTCAAGATGGTAAAAGGGCACTGCTCTGTTTTGAAGAACCTATTCATACATTCTTTGGCTGCATGAATGTGTACATGCAAATATGGATTTACAGAACAGTAGCTTCTTTGTTAATTGAATGTATAGGCTTCAGTTTAAAGCCACAAAGTATGTTTTCAAAACCTACCTACTAACCCTCGAGAACTCATGGACTGTTTGAGCCATGACTCCTCACCATTTGCAGACAGGTGCTTAATAACAGCACCCATCATTCGTACTTCACACATCTGCTGTGAAAAACACGGGTGTAACACCAGCATATCATAGAAGTAATGCTTTAACATTAAAGAAATAAAATAAAATAAATGCAGTTTGCTACATTCACAGATTGATTTCTCAGAGCTTTGCTTCCAGGGTATGATTTGTGTTCCAAGGCCTGAGATAGAAGGGAGCTGTAACATGTCCTAAAGCTCACCCTTATGCAAACTCTCATGTATGCCGATTTAATTCTTCCCACCATCAAGAGTACCATCAAGAGATGGCTATCACAAGCACTGGAAGGAATAGCCATAAACTGTGCTTGATACATGGAAATGGAAAACTTTTAGCAAATAATTGTTTTTCCATGTTCATGAAAAATCCCACACTGGGTCTTTACGAATTTGTAATAGAGAGTACCAGGGTTATAACAGACCTGCTCCCTGGAACAATATCTCTCACAACAGAATGTTGCTATGCACTTCCATGGTTCATAAGGCAGAGCAATGACAATTTCTTTTCACTAAGTGTCTCTAAAATCACACTCTAGCATTCTAACACACACACACACACACAGTAATTTCCATGGATAGCAGCAGCCACTTTGATCTCCTATGCTATCACAGTAAGAGGCGAGTCCCTTTCTATAGGCACATACAACTATTCAGTAACATGGAAGTGATCCCACATCAATTCAGCTGCGTATTTTATCAGAAATAAAGCAAAACAATTAAATGAACCCAATATGAATTGTGATTCAACGCAAACTGGAGTGTCTGAATGCATCTTTAAAAAGCAAATGCATTTTTATCCTTGAACTACATTAGTTTCATTAATTAAATGGAGTCAAATGATGCAACAATTTCCTAAAGCAGACCTCACTCTTTGATTGTTGGTAAAGGGACGCCATCTTATACGATCAGCATCAGGATGGTCTACATAGCATCCTTGAATTGTCCAAGTGCTTTCAAATAACTCATTCATTCTCACGGTCTTCTACTGCACAATACTACTTGTCAAAATAAGGGTGGAGGGAATGGAGTCCTGGAAAGGTGAGGGTACCACAACAGCTGCTGCACTGCAAGTAGCTTGCCTGCACCCAGAAGCTTGGGGCGCGCTGAGCTCAACACGCCCCATGCTTCGGGCTTTGCGCAGCTCTCCGCTAGCCGTGGGAGAGCTGCGCAAAGTCGCGCAGCTCTCCCACAGCTTGCGGATAGCAGCCTGTTCTGGGGGCTGGGGTCGGGGGGAGCTCGGGCTTCCCCCGCCCCAGCCCCGCACCTGGGGGAGAAATAAATTTTTTTTTCTTTATTTCCCCCCCAAAAAACTAGGTGCGCCTTATGGGCCGGTGCACCCTATGGGGCGAAAAATACGGTAATAAGCTCCTTTAAAAAAATCCAAATGGTCTCTCTACCTGTGTGTGCGCAGGCAGATACTGAAATTAAGAGCAGCACTCCAATGCACAACAGGTATCTGGCAGGACCCTGAGAGATGAGCAAGTTGCCTGCCTTCTAACTCAAATGGCTGCTTTTTCAAGGACACTTCTCCAGGCTAAATTAATCTTTTGGCAGCTAGCACTAAGTAGGCTGCTAAAGAAGCAATATTTCCCCTCCACTCGGGCACAGAGGTCATCAATTTCAGTCCTCCAACACTACAAATAAAGATATGAGGAAACGGAAGAAGGGGGAAAAATAACAAATCTAGTAACCAAGGGAAAAAAGCAATAACGTCAACTATACCATTGGGTGAGGGGGTGGGGCGGTTAGGGAATTATACACACTGCCTTCTGGAATGGATAGGTTTCAGATCAATGAATATGGTTGAAAACTGATTTCTTCTTCTTCTTGTAATGCATTCAGTCTGAGGAGTACTAGTTCTACGAACACAGGGCCCTCCAAGTCACTAAGGTAGCAAAGGTTTAGGGAGACTTCCTCAAGACTCTAGATTGCAATAATGTTCCGTTCTAACAGCTTTGTAGTAAAACAAGTCCTAACTGGCCAGTCATGAGATATTTATACGCACTAGCACAGAGCAGCTGCTTTTTCTGCTGTTCCTCAGACTTGCAGAGTAGCAGAGAAGACTCCCAACTTCCTCTGGATTTTATTATGTGGATGAGAGTGACACATTGCTCATGGGCTTTTGCTCATGATCAGTTTTCAGCACAATAGAGTACTTTCGTTACCCAGCTGTTGTGTATATTTCACCACCCTTAGTGATGCAACACTCCTTATCTATGCCTGCATTTTTTAATATATCACTGGCTGTGTATTCCAGTGCTTGAGCACATGTACAATCCGTTCTTTAAAAGTAGGAAAAACTTGCAGAGCTCTTCCCAATCATCCCAATCTTTTCCATGCCTTTGATTTTGTTTCTTCTCTCTCTTCTTTGGAGACCCTTTGCCCCATTGTGGGATGCATGTCTAATTACTTTACAAAAAAGCGGGAGGGCACACATTAACAGGTCTCAGAACCCGTGTGTGTGTGTGTGTGTGTGTGTGTGTGTGTGTGTGTAAGTGCACACAGACAATAAATACACTTTACCAAGGCCCTAACCTGGGCTACAAAAGTCCATTAGTTTCAGGGGGATACTGAGGCTAAAATTGCAATCCTGAATTCTGTACACTTTCCTGGGGTATATCATTTAAGTCTACAAGAATAGCTTCTCAGTAGATATGTCTAGGATTACAACCTAAATTGTACATCATGCCTAAGGGTTTTTATGCAAAATTACTTCCTTTTTATTTACATATCTATAGATCTCCTGTTGTGAAATTTGCCAAAGCCAATCAGAGATAGCGTTAAAACAGAGCAAGCAACATTCTGAACAGTGAGCTAGAAGAGGCCTCCTTTGAAAAGAATGAAACACATGTAGAACTCTAGGGCTTGTCTTCTGAAAGACAGAACCGTGTCCTCGACTACAAATCCCAGGAAGGCAGGAAAGCTGAAAAGGTCTGGCTGCTGAAGGGAGCAGGTTAGTGCTAATGTAAGATGCACAGGCTCCAGAACATGTGAGCAAATCTAATAAATATCCAGTCTTTAGAGTCTATAGAATAATTGTCACTGGATACCAAGGGCAGGAACAGTATCCAAGGAGTATTCATTTGTCAGTGCACACTTGTATACTGTAACTAAAATGCATGAATATTATACTGTCACATATAGCTATAAATACAAAGCCTGTGAGAGTCAGTGCAATGTAGCATCAGACTAGGAACAGAGGGGTGCAGATTATATCCATTCTCAGCCATGACACTCATTAGTCCAGTTATTACCTCAGAGCTTACCCTGCCTAACAAGGATGGTTAGAAGGACAGAGTGCTTCTAACTATGTAGAATGGATGGGGTAGAGAGCAGTTTAAATATAATCAATCAGTCAGACAGAAATGAAGGGGGTGCATGGGTCCTATTCCAAAGAAGATGGTTCTCTATTTGATGTGTTTTCTATCTGGACCATGTTTGGTTTGTTAAATATAAAGAACCCTAAGAAAAGAGAGCAGGGGCCAGGATATTGCCCACCATCAGTTAGAACCTGGATTGGAAAGGCACAGAAATCACCAGTTCAGTCTTCATGGACTATGGTGACAGACCCTGTATTTCTATTTCAATTATAGCAATTTCTAAACTGGCATCTAAATGTATAAAATAGCATATGCAGATTGTATGCAACCGTGTGGCATCTTTTTTAGTGATAACCTTTCCTCTTTTTCAGTCAAGTGGGGCCTTCCTGCAGAAATGTGAGAGCTAAAACAAAGGGATCAAAAAGAAGCCCTCCATTATTATTTTTCAAAACAGAGACGGTACTAGGTGCAGGCAGAGAATAAATGTCTGGACCTGACAAGACTACCCATACTGCAGCAAGGACATTTTGCTGAAGTACAATTTATTTCCCTCCCACCCCTCTCCCTCCCAACTTAGGTTCCGATCTTAGTGACATTTGAACTATTTCTGCTAGATCAACACCAGCAACTATAAAGAGAGACTGTGACATTTTATGCAAGCAAGGAAGTAAAACCCTGGTGTTATTTCATGGGCCTTCTTGGCCTGAAACTTTGGCAGATGCTCCTGCTACACTATGGACCAAACTATATTGAAACCCAAGGGGGCTCTTTCCATTCCCAGCCAGCCATGCTATTCAAGGGTCCACCCAGATTTTGCCGTCATATTTTCTCTTCCAGAACAATAAACGCCATCACTATAGATTGGAGCCTGCTTGAGTGCACTGGGAAGCTATTACTGAGTGATGGAGAGAGTGCAGAATTGGTCCTTTATCCCAGAATATCCACCAGCAGGCTCAGTCACTGCCTTACATGGAATTCTTGGATATGGCCAGGGTTGGCTTTCCTTGCCTATCTATCTCTTTACGTTCCTTTTTGAACAGGAGCAGCTCACTGAAGTTTGGCCCATGTGCTAAAAAGCACTAATTGTGCCTCTTGCTATGTTGTTTCAGGTATGTGTGACAAGAGAAAAGCATTGCCACATACAGCAACACAGTTAAATTATGACCTCCCACTCACCCAGTAGATTAAAAAAAAAAGGGAGTCAGGAATCAGCCATCATTATGGAGGGAATCTGAATAGCGCTAGGGAGAGTGTGTGCAAGGAGAGATAAAAGGTAAAATGAAAGTTATAAATAGCAAGCAGCATTCTGCCATCTCTGAGTAATTGCACCCACACATTTACAGAAGGCACAAAATATCTCTGGAGTTCTGATTAGCTGGCTATGGAAAGAGATTTTGGCAAGAACAGAGGTATTAAGGACTGCTGTTAAAACTGGTTCTCAGTCAGACCAATCCAGGCATTTTAAAATTATCGTTGTAAATAAGGACAACTTTATTAATACCAATGACTAAATAAATTAAAGTTATTACCAGCCCTATGTGATTATTTATTCTCATACAGTAGCCATGGGAATATGTACCTTCTACAGTGGGCACATGACAATAAAGTCGTTTTGTCAAAACATGATGGAAGTGGCACAAACAGACGTCCAAGGATTAGCCTGAATTTACACTTTACTTGTTCCCATTTATGGCCACAGTGAACCATGTATTCATTACAATCCAGTACAAAGTTGAACAGGGTAACTGTATCCCAACACTAAAAATCTGACTGCTGCAATGCGGCACTTAAAGCTGCCTCGCATTTCATTTACCAGAGAGTATGTGAATGGTGAGAGCAGGACACTGTGAAAACTGTACAGCCCACATGTGTTTCAGTGTACAGTGGTACCTCTACTTACGAACGTGATCCGTTTCAGGGTGCCATTCGCACCCCGAAAAGTCCATAAGTAGAGCACTGCTACTGCGCGTGCGTGAAGCGCGCCGATCGCTTCTGCGCATACACCCGCAGCAAACCCGGAAGTAAACACTTCTGGGTTTGCCATTTTCATAACCTGAGAAGCCGCAACGTGAAGCAAACGTAACACAAAGTATGACCCTACACCCATTTTGGCTCTGACATGTGGAAACAAGCAGCTGCAGGCATGTCTCAAGTTATGACAGCCTCTATGCCAAACAGTATCACATTCAAGATGAGAAGAAACACACCATATATAATAACACTTACAGGGCAAAATTATGCTTGTTTAACTTGGGACAGTTTCAATGGGACTTACTTCCTTGTAAGTGTATTTAGGACTGCAGCCTTAGTCATGCTTCAGTTCACTTGAATTTCAACCCATAATTGATCAATGGAAGCCAAATTACTGTGGGTTGTACCCAGTGAAGTCATCCCGTTAGCTCAATAGCATCTGCCTGCATATAATGGGACTTCCTCTACCTTTCCCCCCACCCCACTCCTCTTCCAAATCTGTTCTGGGGATTGTCCCCAAATATCCAGATCAGACGGAGGGTGCATAGGCAGAAGACCTTGAGTTACAGTAATAGTATAACTTGGTTGGACACAACCCTGTACAGTATTTCCTCTGCACACAGACAGGGGTTTTGCTGGGAGTGGGCCCTGAATCTGCTATTTTAGTGTTTTTGGCTACGTAGTGAATCTGGGGGAAACTGATTTGGAGGGTGGGCCTTAGTAATTGGCAGTATATTAATTTGAGGAAAAAGATTACTTTATCTGGATTTGACTGTGGGTAAGGAATAGGAACTGAACTGTTTCGGAGCAGGAACTGTTGGGAAATTAATTGAGGTAAATAAATTGGGGTGTAAACTGATTTGGGGTGCAAGTTGGGTGTAAAAGGGTTTATCCAGGGTGATTTGAATAGAAAATTAGTCTTTCTTTGCCCTGGTACGTATAAATTAACATTTGCACATTGTATGCAAATGTGTCTCTGTAGGACCTCTGCTGCAAACCTTTTAAATACAATCTCCCTGCACACAGACACCTCTGAGAAAACTGTCAAAGGCAGTGTATTATTATTATTATTATTATTATTAAAAAAGAACAAACTTGCTCCCTACTGCATGCATCCAGTAAATAACACTGTTTCAGTCTTTGCTTACAAAGTGACTAGGTATCACCAAAGCGTTTTCAACATGTCAGAGAAAATAAATGCTTAACCTGGTACCTGATACAAATGTCTCCTAATAAGGAGGAGCCAAACAGCTGCAAGTTGTCTTAATTGGCACAAATCTGGCAGATTGAATAGCAAGTGTGTGTTGCCCTGCAGCATTTACAATTTCTTACTTTCCTCAGATTCATTAAATACATTACAGTCTGTTCCCTGAAGATGGCCCCTACGTGCGCTGGCTGCAAAGGAATCAGTGCCGACATTTCGAGCTGAGGTATGAATATGGAGGAGGGAGGGAATGCTCCCTTCCCATCCTACATACTTTTTCTTGGAGCAAAGAGGGAACCATCTGTATCCACTCTCTTCAGTTTAGGAAACCTTGCAGCAGAGTTCTTGTGAGGCTTCTTTTCAGCCATTGCTAACAGAGCTCTATGTACTTTTCACTAAATATATATATATCTCGGAATTATACACCAGAGCAACTCAGACTCCTATTTTGCATAATTTATTCCTGCTAATGGCGAGAAGGAGCAAAGAAATGTCAAAATTTTATTTAATAGTAATAAGGGTTAGAAACATTTTCTTTAAATAAATAAAAATAACACAAACGTTTTCAGGATCATGAATTGTGTAATCAAAATAAAAGCATGCATCTTTGCACACTTTCTTGGAATTGTAACTTGCACATCTAAACAGACAAAGGAAGGATATTGGAGACAGTGATACATGGTAACCTTTGAAGTAAGGCGGGCATCTCAGGCCTAGTAGCCGATCTACCTGGCCCTCAGGACTCTCTCCATGCCACACACCCTCCCTGAATGCCTTTGCCTCACGAGAATGTGTCCTTGAACTGAGATAGTCCTTCTTGCTTACATTGATGAAAATAACAAAATATCAAATAACATGGTACAAGCAGAATTCAAGAGAGACCAAATGCCCAGCAAAGGAAAAAGTTCCCATTGATGATGTAAAGTCTGTAAAGTGAAGACAAAGGGTTCAAACAAACAAGCTGCTTCAAGAACATTACAGTGTGGACAGTCCTTATAAAAACATACTTCCTGGAAATTAATTTGATAATTGATTTGCTCTTCTTATCACAATGACAAATCACATTTTGTTGTGGCCATCTTTGATCTCGGGAGAAGCCAAAAGGAGGAGTTTAAATATTCCTCCCCACCATTCTATCGTATGCAGAATGTGATGTGATATGGCAGTACATTTCTCTTTCCATTGACTTCCTGCTTCTCAAAACAAAGAGCCATATTTATCATACAAAATGGAGCTGCCCCACCTAGCGAAGTGCTGCCAAGGCTTTAACAACAGGCCTTCACATAAATATCCCCCTGTGGCCTATGATACATACAGCTGTATTTTTAAAACCAGTTGCCTTGTGGGGCTTCGCTACCCTGGAGAGTTTCTAAATGGCTTTATGCTATGGGATATTACCTCTCCTACTCATTTTATGAAGCATTATCAAAAGGCTTGTAACTATTATTGTTCATCATCCTCCCTTCTCTGCCTCACTGCCTATCTCACGGCTTCTATGAGTATTTAACTTCTCTTATTTCCCGTCTCCCTGACATCTGCTTATCTTACTGCGAGCGACTTTTGCCTTCAGAAGCTTTTTCTTCCAGCTACTGTCTTGTCGTTCCCCTGTTGGCTGCTTCTCTAATCCACCTTCTGGATTTCTCTAATGTTCACCTTCTCTAATTTTCTTATCGTCTGGTCTTCTGTCACATACACATCAGCCAACAGGGTTTACAGTCAGTGCACAGGGTAGTGAAGACATCATTTATCTACCTTGGAACTACTTGGGCAGCTCTGGCCATTTTGTCCTCTCAGCCTCGTTTCTTCTATGATGTCGGAAAGCCTTTGTGTAAATTCACAACTAATAAATTGCAAGGGGAGGTGTCTGGAATATGCATCCTTGAACTGTAATGATACATTTTGCTTGCCCCGATGAAGGGATGTGTGCTTGATGGGGTAGAAACCTCTGACTTTACACAGCGGGCTTCATAACAGCTGTGCAAAAGTTAAGAGTCACACCTATTGCTCTTCCCACTTTTATCTCTTACCTTGTTCGCCACTGACATGTAACCCCCAGAAAAAAGGTTCCCTCACCCTTGTCAAATCCCCAACATAAACCTGTAAAAAAATCATATTTTTTTAATACAACACATCCTCCTAATTGTAGGGATGCTAAATTTAATCCTCAAAATCTTGAACCTTGTGGAGTCTTCACCTAAAAGGCAGTTAAACCAGTTATATTTCATATGAATGGGTAGAGAATTGCTAAAGGAATGTTCTCTTTTGCAAGCAGCCTAGCAAAGTTTTTAAGGATAGTTCTGGCTAACACAAGCACTTAGCGTTCCACTAAAACAAGATGCCCAGCTTCTTTACCATATTAGCTCTTTGGATGCTCAGGTGTCTCAAGAAAGCAGCAGGGATGTGAAAGATTCCATTTTTTCTCCAATACCATTTCACATATAGCTGGATTTCTAATGCTGAACAACAAGTTCACATACCATACCCATGTGCAGATGTAAGACCTGACATGTATATCTTGGCATGCAATCTGTCCTTTTCTTTTTTTAAGAACAGGAGTGCACAAATTGTGTGAGAAGGATGTACACGCATATCCAAACATATACCATGCTCCAAATGAGGCAAGTACTGTATTTTTGCATGTATAAGAAGACCTTTTCTCTGAATTTTTTTGTGATAAATTGAGGGTCGTCTTATACATGGGTTAATATGCTAAGTAAGCGAGGGCTGGTGCTGAAGCGGTAGCAGGAAAATGTCAGAGAGGAGGCTGCTTACCCACTCTTCCTGGCTTAGGAAGAATATTTGGTGAGCGCCAGTATGCGGTGTATTACGGCACCAGTTCCATCAGCCAGAGCGGGGATCGTCAAAAAGCTGCTCAACAGCTCAGCAAACTTACAAAAGAAGCTCAACAACTGTTGAGGGCTCCCAAAAACAGGGGTCGTCTTATACATGGGGTCGTGTTATACACGGTATACAGTGGTACCTCTGGTTAAGTACTTAATTCGTTCCGGATGTCTGTTCTTAACCTGAAACTGTTCTTAACCTGAAGCACCACTTTAGCTAATGGGGCCTCCTGCTGCCACCACGCCGCTGGAGCCCGATTTCTGTTCTTATCCTGAAGCAAAGTTCTTAACCTGAAGCACTATTTCAGGGTTAGCGGAGTGTGTAACCTGAAGTGTATGTAACCTGAAGCATATGTAACCCGAGGTACCGCTGTATCTGAATAAACCCAACACTACTTTCTGAAACCTACTGCATGCAAGTGTGTATACACTCAGCCATTGCTTTAAAAGGTTTCCAGTTATATGTTTCAAACTGGTAGTTACAGAGGATGACCAAGCAGTGCTGGAAGCCTCTCACGTCAAAAAGACAAGCAACTATCTCCCCACCAGCTGGGATGCCCTCATGGGCCGATTTCACATCCTATGCAAACCCCTATCAGTGTGTGAACCAGCAGGGAAACACTGAGGGCTGAAGAAAATGTCTGGGCTTACATGATAGGAAGGAAAGGGGAAAACCTCAAACCATGTTGGGCAAATGAGCATCCATAATACAACTTATCGTAGCATGAATGTAAAACTCTTCTATTTCTTTACCAGCCACCAGCCCCAGTGATATTTTTGCTCTCACAAAGCTGTGGATAAATTTGCCTGCCCTACATCCAAGTTGGAATATGGAACAATTGTTTGCAGACAGGAACAGTAATCTACATTAATAGGATGGCACACCACACAGAGTAGTCAGTATCCTGCCCAACTAGCAATACAAGAGCTGTGGGTAGACTCATATGAGTGCATTCTCAGCCTTCTTAAATCTCAATATCCCTATGATGAATTAGCAGTATTCTTTACTGGCATGGAATCTCAGGGTGTAGTATTAGCATCAAAGGGGAAGAGCATGCAAAACTCAAAGCGCCACTGCGCCACATGGGCAGAGGACTGCACTGCTCAATGCACTCCCATTTGTAACTTGGCTGCAGTTTATACTTTTGGTCTTGTCAGATTGGACGAGAAAGGCAGAATGTATAAATGTCAGGAATTTTAATATATTGCATTAGGTGCAGAACTGCAAACAACAACAACAACAACAAGTGAGTTGGAAGTTTCTACATATATATGTTTTTAAGGATATAAGAGAATCTCTGCTACATCAAAAGCCAGGCCAGTCTAGCACCCTGTTTCCCCACAGTTGAATGTCACAATTGGATGTGACAATAGTTCTCCACCACTGAACACCAGCGACTGGTATTCAGAAGCAAACTAACTCTGATCTTGACAGATACCCTGAAAGATGACTACAAATAGAAGAGCCATTGTGACGAGTAGTTATGGTGCTTGACTAATTCTAATCCCCTTTTAAAGTCATCTATGTTGGTGGCCATCGCGGCATCTTATAATATAGTGAATTCCATAGTTTAACTATGAGGTTGTACTGATTGGGCTGGCAGGTAACACGGACCATCTAAACCTAACCAAGTTTCCTTTTGGCTTCTCTTTGGAAAGAGAAAAACCACCAATATGTTCTGAAGGGGGAAATGGAAACACAGGCACCTGTACACACTGCATAAGTAATAGGATGCATGTGTACAAGAAAGCACAATCAGGCCAAAGCGAATACATGCTGGTAATTGACAAGTGAGCATTTAGATAATGAGCAAAACAAATCCATTTGATGAGCCTATGGGCTTGACAGTACTTCCAGTATTTCCTCATTGGCCGATGAGAGTGGTTTCATTGTACTGTACATAGATGACAGAGCATTTCCTTTTCAAATGTCATAAAGGATAAATTTTCAGAGAAAGACCTAATGCTCCTTAAATTAGTGCTCCAGTTTGTTAAGGAGAATTTTAGTGCTCCTGTTTGTTAAACTATGGTATGTCAGGTCTCCACTGTTTTAGCAGGTTTATCAACTGACTCTAAACGAGTTTACCTGAAATAAAATTAACTAAAAAACAATTCCTACTTTTTACCACGACAGCATTGGTGCCATTAGTCCATGCACCAACAGTAGTTTCAAAGACCCACCCACCTCACCTGCCCACATCAAGATTTCGCCTAGCTCAGGTTGAAACTGTCAAGACCACAATCACCTTGATCATGCTTAAGTGATCCTCAAGAAATCCCCTTTTAGCTGCTATGACTGTGAACATAGTAGGAGCTTAAAGAGATAAGAGGTCACTTAAAGGGTAGATTACTTTCAAGATCACTTCAAATTGCACCTAATCCCTTTTAAGCACCCTGCCAAACTCAGTATGTGAGTGGTTAAAATGTAGGGGTTTTCAGACTCATGTCAAGGTATGGCAACAGTGATATAAGCTCGGATGATGCTCTTCACTTATCCATTGAAAGATTCAGGGCAGACAAAATAAAATACTTATTCGCACACTGTACAGTGGATGCTCAGCTTGCGAACATTATCCGTGCGGGAAGCACGCTCGCAATCCGCAACCTGCAGCACCATGTCTGCGCATGCGCGGGTTGTGATTTGCCGCTTCTGCGCATTGCGCAAGCACCGAAACCCGGAGTAACCCATTCCAGTACTTCCAGGTTCGGCGTGGTGCGCAACCCAAAGCATCTGTAACCCAAGGTATGACTGTATAGATAAACTATGGAATCTGCATGCACAAGAGATAGCAAGAGTAAGTAAGAGCTGACAGTAAGAGCTGTTCGACAGTGGAATTTGCTGCCAAGGAGTGTGGTGGAGTCTCCTTCTTTGGAGGTCTTTAAGCAAAGGCTTGACAACTATATGTCAGGAGTGCTCTGATGGTGTTTCCTGCTTGGCAGGGGGTTGGACTCGATGGCCCTTGTGGTCTCTTCCAACTCTATGATTCTATGATTCTATGATTCAATGGCCACCAACTTGGATGGCTTTAAAGGACAATTAGACAAATTTGTAGAAGCTAGTCAAAGGCATCTGGTTGGTCACTGTGAGAAAAAGGTGCTGGACTACATGGGATATTGTTCCAGTCCAGCAGTGCTGTCCTTATGCTCCATGATCTTATGTACAATGGTATTTTTTAATATTCCTTTAATGGTTAAACTATGATAATTGGCACGACAGGATGTTACCCATACAAAAAGGGTGGGCGTATTTCAGGGTCACTGGATTAAAACAAGCATGTCCACTGCATATATAAATATGGAAACAAAACATACACATCACCACCACATACAAATGTGGGCACACGCACCTTTCACACACATAGAACCAGACAGGGCTCCTTCCCCCAAACTAAAACCTTTACACAGATACAGCGGACAGCTGCAGCTCCTCACCTTCCTATTTCAAGGCTGGGAAATTGAGACCCCTTATTTATGGGAAGGGAGGGAAGAAGAGGCCCCAAGAAACGAACAGGGATGTGGCAACTATGCAAAGCAGCACGCACCACCCTGCTTGCACTGGGAGCATTTTGGATATACCCAAATGTCTAATTAGCTGTTGAACAGTCACATACCAAAAGATGTAAAATGAGGGTCTTTTTCTGGGATGCTGGGCACAAGAAACAGTAAGAAAATGCTTTGATGTTCCCTCACCCCCATCTCCTTTATTTTAAATATGTGCTTCACTGCATTCAGAGGGTGACGGTCAACTAAGTTTTACTCAGAGTAGACACGCTGAAATTAATGAACATGAACAAGTTAGGTCCATTAATTTCAATAGATTTACTCTGAATAAAACTTAGTTGAATACACCCTGGGGTTTTGTTTTTTTTAAGACTGCATGTTGTTTTAAAAAATGTATACGGTTTAAATACAAAAATAAATAAATACCTATGATTTCATTGAAAAACATTAAGCATATGCTCAGCAGCTTCACCTTCCTACTAAAAACAGGGAGACTTAAAAATATTTTTTAGCGTGTGTCTCCTTACTCAATTTGACTACTTGTAATTTTGGTATGAAATGCAAGATTAAAAACTGCAACTATTTCTTTCCCTTTCTAATTATAGCATTGTACAAAGATAACACTAAACCAGCCACTCCATGCTTTGTTACCCTGTTCAGCTAAGGGGGGAACAAAGCAGGAGTCCCTGAGCTGTGTGAAACAGCACACAACTCGTGGACATTAAGGTTAGCTCAAACCACAGCTTAATTTAGTATTATGTGCAAATGTGGCCTTTAGATCCATGCAAGAACTTTAGCATTCTAGTGTTGCTTATTAGTAGTACATCTGCACAACACACAGGATAAGAACTTTTTCTAGTGAAAAAGTAAACACTCTTAGTAGTTCACCCAAGACGGCTAGGCACCATGGCTGCCTAGTTCTCAAAGGCAACAAACTGCTAATTGCAATTTCCCCAGACTTAATGACAAAATGACATGTAAGTTTGGAATTTAGTTGAGCTGTTGCAATTTTCAGCAATTCGGCATTACATTTTTTATGTTCCTGGCAACTATCTCTAGTCAAATGCATTTAGAGCAGGTCACCTAGAAGATCTGTCAAACTTAGCAAGTAGTTCCATATGATCTTGTCGGTGTCATAAAAATCTGCATAATCTCAAGTATTCGCAGGACGGTTCTGCGGGGGGGGGGGGGAGTTTTCTGCTGGACACGGAGTACAAACACCAAAAGAAAAGAACATGTGAGAAGCTCCAAAACTTTATAGTACTAGATATATCCAAGATTCATGGATCTCATTGGACCATATCCAACCATAACTGCTAACTTTATTTTATTTAAGCCAAAAGTTAATGACTGGAAAAGCGAATGCAAAAATATGCTGAGTATATAACCTGCCCCAAAGGGGAACAGTGAGCCCAAGAGAACCATGGCTATGTTTTCTGCCTTTGGTCTGTTAACTTAGCAGGATTATTCTGATACTGCATGACAGTTGCTTTAGCTACCCCATTAAATTATAAAATTCCCTTCCCCTAAGGAATTTAGACACAGAGTTTATGGAAGACTTTAATAATATTAAGACTGCATGCATTTTAAGAGTTTTTCTTTCCAAAGAAGAAGTATGAAAAAAGACAAACACCTTTGCTCCCAAAAGTCTGAATCCCAGCTTAAGTCTTTCTAAAAATTTACACCCAGTAATATTTCCAATCACAGCATCACTCTGTTATCTCTGTTGATCAGATTTTGCTCTGCAACTATTTTATTTGGTTTTAAAACTGCATGATTACATTTTTGTACAGTATCCTGAGACCTTATGGTGAAGGGTGGGTAAGAAATTTCTTAAATAAATGTTCCCTTAACAGAAAATGGTTGTTGCTTTTTTGACAGAGACAGCTTAGAATTGGTGTTCTTTTAGGGAACACATTTTCATTCAGGAGTGCATAATCCCTAAAAGGATGCTTCAAACAGATCTCAGACATCTCCATGCATCCCATCTGCTACATAAGCTATTGATGGAAAGGGCAGAGGAAACCCAGCAGGAGATGCCACCAAAACATACCCCATAGTAGCCTAACTTTAGATAGGTCTGTGCACTTAGATGCCAACTTCTGTTTGAACCAAGTCACTTTTTGTCTGGCTTTGGCAATTCATGTTCATACTGCTAGACCCCATGACTGGTTTCTAGCCAATATGTTCAGAGTCCTACCTATGCGACTACAGAAAAAACAGCATTGGCCTCTAAGCACTGAAGGTCCTGTATTTGAGATTCAGCACTTTAGGTCTGGCATTGTTACCAGCTTGCGCCCGTAAAGCTGTGTGTTCAAATACCACAGACTCCATGGCTGAAGGAGAGTCATGGGCCTGTACCTTAGACCTGCTTAGAGGAGGTTCCATAAGTTAGCACGACATTTGCACATAGAAATGTCCCAGGTTCAGTCCACAGAACCGCCAACTAAAAAGATCTCTGGTTGCAATGCCTTGGAGTCTTGTCACCAGTTACGGTAGGCAATAATGTCCTACATGAACCAATGATCTGACTCATTTGGAGACAGCATTTTCAGAAGGGCTCAGCTATGTATTTTCTTCAAATATCCGAGTTCTAACATTTTTATTCATTCATTCATTTTTTGTAAAAGTACTTCTGGCCCAACTTTCATCTATGTAATTACCAGGACATGGTACAACATGTATGTAAACAAACCCAATATCAAATGTAATATACCATAATAAAACCATAAAATACCTCAATAAATAAGATGAGCAGATTGAAACAAGACAGCAGACTAAACTAAACCAATTAAAATGCCTGGGCAAATAAATATGCCTTAAGATGGCACCAAAAAGAGAACAATATTGGAGCCAGGTGTGCTTCTGAGGGGAGGTGCTCATCAAATGATGCATCCCTAGAGAGAAGGCTTTCTTCCACATTGCCATGCACCACTGAACCTCCCTGACCAAGGGATACAGATAAGAGTTTTAAAACATGGTCATCTGTCATGTATTGGGGTCCCAAGCCCTTTAGGGCTTAATAGATAAGAACCAGCATCTTGAATTTGGCCCAGAAGTAAACTGACAACCAATCTAACTCCTTCTGAATCAGTGCAATGAGATTCCATCTCACTCTCCCAGTAAGCATTCTGGCAACCACAGTGTCAATTTGGGAACAGGTTTTGATATCAGCATTACTGGTGTCATCAATCTGCTCCTTTCTCACTTTTTGATGTGTTTGGGCACACCTTTATACAGAAATACAGGACCACAGACACACTTAACCGATAAGCATTTAAGGTCACAAGCTTTATATTTAAGAGAGTAATCAAAGGAATAAGACCTCAGCACCTTTTGATGATTTTGAATTAAAGCACTTACTGTATATACTCGAGTATAAGCCGACTTTTTCAGCACATTTTTTATGGTGAAAAAGTCCCCCTCGGCATATACTCAAGTGAGGCGGGCAGTGGCGGTGGAGGGATGAGCGGCCTGAAAGGAGCCCTTTCTTGCCGCTGGTCCCACCGCTGCCCGTCTCTCTCAAGGGCGGGCACAGGAGCCACAGTTGGGAGAGGTGCGGCGGTCCTATGCCTGCTCTTTCGGGCTGGTTGTTCTTCCTCCGCCGCTGCCGCCGCCACCAGGTTTGTGGTGTGGTGAACCAGCTTATACTTGAGTCAGTAAGCTTTCCCAGTCTTTGGTGCTAAAATTAGGTGCCTCAGCTTATATTCGGGTCGGCTTATACTAGAGTATATACGGTACCTTTTGTGTCAAGTTAGAGGGTAAAATAAAATAAGGTAGGCTAGGGAGCATCTGAGAACCCTACCTATGGAAAATCTATCTCTTAGGGCTAATTCCAGGTTTGAGGGGGGACCAAGTAGTCGTGGTGCTGCCACTGCACTGCCTTTTTAGCTGTGGCCACGCTGCTGCTTGTGAACACTGGGGTGAGGTGAGGTGGGGCAAGGCAGTGGCAAGGGCAAAGGAAGCACTAGACTGGCAACTTGTGGCGGTGCAGCTGCTCAGTCTCTTCTGCCCTTGGCACTGCCTTATCTCATCCCATCCACATGCTGGTGAGCAGCAGGACCACTGCAACCAGGTAACCTGCGCAGTGGCAGCATCCCACTTTGTGCTCTGTGACTGTCTGGTAGGTTTACCTGACTGTTGGTGGCAGCAATTCCAAGAGCACTGGGCAACTGGGTCTTTTAATTTTCCACAGTGCCCCAGAGTGATGCTAGCTGCTGGAAGTGTCAGTCCAGTGCAAAAAGCAAGAGGGGTGAGCCTTGGCAGGGTGCTGTGTCCCCGGCAGCTACCCAAGCATTCCAAATACCAACTCAGATCTTCTTTTTCAAGGTGGAAGCTTACAAAGCTTACAAATGGGCAAAGTTTACAAAGACCTTTGATCATTTGATTAAGGGTTTTATACTTCTTGATGATATAATTCATGCATGCTAGATTGCTGGGGGGCCCGAAACACTGGTGATACTTTGTACGCAATATGCTTTCAAATGAGCTTTTGCAGAAACTGTATTAGCTAAGCTAATAATCATGATAACTTGCAGAATGAGTTGTGAGAATGAAAGCTATGTCTTTGTTAGCATTTTACAGATAAGAGCATGCGTCACGAGGCGCTTCAGAGAGGACACCCAGCAAGGCAGTGACCGCGCTCCAACTTGAAGTCGGTTCTCAAGGCCATGTTGAACGTTTTGCCCAAAGGACAACACTAGATCAATAGAACATTGTTTCAATGTGCAAGGAAAGAGTCAAATTAATCCATGAAACCCAAATTCATTAATAGCAAAGCTGTAACTTGTATTGGTTAATGTTCATTGAGGCTTCCAAAGGGAAGGTTCTGAAAACACTTTATTCCTATACTGTTCCTTACAGATCATTACAAAGAGCCCAGCCATTTGCCATCATGTACATACTGCCTGACACCCTCCTTTCTAGTAAGAGATGGTGAAAACAACTTTAGAAATATGTATGGCTATGTATTTCATATACCTTTGAAATGCACAGGTATCCAAAATCCTTCAGCGATGTTCTTTGTTTCCTTAGTCACCAGAGATGGCTTCTGCCATGGTCCCACTCCTACCTGGTGGAGAAAATGGGGTAAAAGGTATGAACATCGTGAAAGAGGAAGAATAACTTTTAAAATACATTGTTTAATCAATATAATTAACACTGATATATTAATTTATATTAGATGTTTCAGCCTTAAAAAATAATTTTTAGGCAAGAATAAAATAGCACAATATTTTTAGTTTCAACTGCAGATATATGAGCTGGTCGGCCTTTTTTCTCTTACTTCTTCAGAGCTCAATCTCTGTCATACCAGAAAGAAAATAACTAATCAAGAAAAGGAAGTGTTAATGCAGGCATGGTTTGAAACATTAGGCCAGATTCAAGAGGTATATATGTAAATAAGCAACTGCCTACATACATGGATATGTATGTGGAATTCATATGTGAATTGGCAACATGAAACCTGGACTTGTTCTTAATTACATTAATATCTAAAATGGGTCTAGCTCAAACAATCTCCGGTGGGCTATGAATTACACAGCTCTGTGAGTGAACTGGATCTTAAGTTTATCTATCTATGTGGATTATGGAGACATGGCTTTTAAATGTATGCAAACAACATGATATTTGAGATGACTACTGTAAAAGTGTGTTTAGAAATAAACAACTTTTTTTCTCAAAAGATATTTTGGTATTTGATGTAGAAGATGGTTCCTCCATTGCAGTAAATAAATATTAAAATGAATGAAGTAATTGACAATGCGCCCTTTAACAATACGCTTAAAACCTGCTTTCTGTGGTTGCCCATCTCAGCCATCTAAATGCCCATCTCAGCCATCTAAATAGCAGAGCAGGCCCTGTTTCTCTCTCACACACACAATATGCAAAACCAATCCAAACCTTTTCAGCTGTATTGACAAATTTAACTTAAAAAAAAACCAACTAGGCAACTAGGACTGCCAGGGTGTGTGGGTGTGTGACACTGAATATTTCCCAGTCAAATAACTTTCTGTTTTGCCAACAGTGACTTCATTTAAACAGAATAATGCCTGTCCTACTTACTCCTCCCTGCTCCAATAACGAAATTTTATTACAGCACATATTCTGCTATTTGCTTCACTTTGGGGGCTGGGGACGGTGAGAAGAAAAGTCAAGCACTTCAGTTGCCCTCAAATCAGATTTTGATCTCCCCGGTATTATCCGAATTTTAACAAAAATGTTTGTAAATGCTTAAGTTGGAGTAGTCATAGCATTGGCTCCATCATTCATGTAAAAAGCTGTCATAGCAAAAAAAATAGGCGGAATCAATAGCCCTTGTCTTATTTTTTGAGAAGCTAGTCCGAGGTTAGAAATATGCTGTTGCTTATTCATATTTCCTACCTATGTGGGCAGGTTCATTTGGATTTGAGTAGTAGTTTGGATTTGATATCCCACTGTATCACTACCCGAAAGAGTCTCAAAGCGGCTCACATTCTCCTTTCCCTTCCTCCCCCACAACAAACACTCTGTGAGGTGAGTGGGGCTGAGAGACTTCAGAGAAGTGTGACTAGCCCAAGGTCACCCAGCAGCTGCATGTGGAGGAGCGGAGACACGAACCCAGTTCACCAGATTACGAGACTTCCGCTCTTAACCACTACACCACACTGGCGTTAAACATAAGCTTAAACAAGGCAAATGTCTTTAAAAATGGCCTCCAGCAGCCACCAGCACTCTAGTCCTTCAGCCAAACAGATGGATCCAGCTATTCATAGGGCAAGGGCTCCTTCTAGGCTGAAGCAGCGGTCCAGGTGTTGGTCCATAGTGGAAAGTCACCAGGCCCTATAAATCCCTTCTTTCTAAGCTGGCCTGCTAGTGTCAGGAACTCGTCCTAGTACATAACACAGACTCTTTCTCTCACTTCATCTCATATGAGGCCCAACTTTGCTTTATCCAATCTGGTATTTGACCTCCAGCCTGTTCGTGACTACATCACATGCCTCTTATCCTTGGTTCCTGTCTGCCTAATTGGGTGCCTGACATCCAGCTAGTTCATGCCCATCCCTCCATGTCAGACCCAAACTAGGCCCCAGGGCTAACAGTATAACAGCAAACACCCAATGGTTTTTCTAGTAAATATCATGGCCACAATACAGCCAAACTTGCTGTGCTTGTACAGATATCTTTTTTGTCACAGCAACACTCCTACCACTAGTAAAGCAGGCCAAACACGCACCAAATTTTAAAAAGCAATGTGGTAAGGGCTTCTCTAACAAAAGCAAATCAAACACCCCAAGTTTTGCACTTTGACCGTAGCAATTCTGCCTCCATCCTGCTCTTGTATAACGAGGCTTCCATGCATCCACAAACAGGCTGAATTAAGTAGCTCCTTAAATGAACTGATCCGAAAGAACTGAAGGTCTACACAGCTAGTCCTAAATCTTTCTCATGTGAGATGTTCAGGGTGATAAAATGTAATGGTATCTGAATGCATTTGCTCCTTGATACACTATTTGATTTGATTTGAGCACTTCCTCCAAGCTGGGGCCAGTTAACGTCTGACTCTTCAGATCTTTTGGACTCCAGTTCCCATCAGCCCCAGGCAGCAAGGCCAGTTCTTAAGAGATGGGAGTTGTAGGCCAGCAACACCGGGGGGGGGGGGCACAGATTAACCACTGCCACCCTTACCAACAAAACTTCCAAGGGTACAACTCTGTAGCAAAAATAACAGAGTCCCTTGCAAACCTGACAAATGTTTCACAGCAGAAACATTCATCAACTACTTGATGAAGTGGAGTCTAGACCATAAAAGGGCCTCAGGCCACCTTAAAGATCTGCAAGGCTCTTTGGTATTTAAACAGAATGAGGGCTTTTTTATATACTTTTGCTATTCTGTAAAACATTGTTTGCTGGTGCAATAAATACTAAGACAACAAAAATAGAAAAAAGGGACAGAATTAAATACAATGCAGCATTATACGGAAAGAACTGAATCTAAAGCAGAATATGTACAAAGCCCAGCTTCAATACACATATCCATGTATGTAGTACTACCTCAATGCAAAGCAACCATTCATGAACCAGTGGAAATATTGTGGTACGGCATTACCTCTGAAGAAGAAAGGAGAACAATCTCTATGCCAGATTTTTAAGCGACAGCCATACAAACATGAGCTGCATTTCACTTATTACATTTTATTGATCACTCCACTGGCTCTACTGCTAGCCCATTTATATGACCACTTCTCCAATCACCCACGAAATCACCGTGTGCGTTTTATTTGTTGAAAGTGGATATAGAAGCATTTTCTTTCCTTGCAAATATCGAAAGCCGTGATGTTTAAAGCATATGACCAAGTGAGGTAGGTCAGGCCACACTGACACCATGTATATCACGACTGTAGAGCAAACCATTCTTTCAAGGCAGAGTTATGAAAATTGAGTGTTTGAGTGTTTGAGAAGTGAATGGAATTAAATAGGATTTCGGGAGGAGAGACCAAATGCTCCTGGAGTAGATAATGTTTTAAATCCTGATTACTGGAAGCCAACATTACTTTCTGCAGCTTGGAAGTCACTTTAAACCTGGTGTGATATTTATGCTCACCAGTAAAAAATTTTAAAAAGCATTTAGAAATAAAACCTTTAACATCTGGGTCGAATCTAAAGCTGAAGCCTCCTTTTATCAACATATTACATAATAAATTGTAGTTTGCTTTAAACATAATTTCTCTACAGAGATATCTATAGAGATAAGTCTACTTCCAATCTGAGTGAAAGTGGCCAAAGGTTTCCAAGGACACATGTGTTAGCTACATGGAAAACTGTGCCCCATTAACCTTAATTATTTCATATTGTATTACTTGGAGAGAAATTGTTATCTTAGTGTAATATTATTTAAAAGCATTTCTAAACCACTTAATATTTTAAAAAATCAGATCAGCCAATTGAATTACCCAGCTGAAAACTGGACTCTGGTAAAGTACAGCATAGGGCAAAATAGACAGGGTCAGAGCACACACACACCCCTTTGAACCCCAACATCTACTCTGGAGCATTTGGATTCTGTCCAAGCAGATTTGAGGGCACGTGAAAAGGATGGAGAAGAGAAACCGAAACTCCTACTCTGCAAGCGGATTTCCATTGAGCAAGTAGGCAATGGAAGTATGTTGCCCATAGTTTTGCAGCCTTGTCAAGTAATTGCTCTCCAACTGTCAGTTGGATCTAACATCATTATTTTTCCTTACATTCTACAGTTCTGAACTGACCAAATTTTGGAATATTTCTAACCTAAGATTCGGAAGACATCTTCTAAAATGTAGTTTCAAAATGAATAGGAAATATGGAAGTATGCCAACTACTAGAGAGAAACTATTTAATTGATAGGTGGATGGGTAATCATGTAAGAGTGGAGTTGCATAATTTTAGGATTTCCTGGGCACCTCCCCAGTACTCCTTGGACCATCTTATGGTAATCTGGCTGTGAGAAACATCCATCAGCTTTCAAGTCTCCCCTATACTTTCATGGATTGATCAAAAAAGAACCCTGCAAAGACATAGCAATAGGAACTTGTCCGTGGCCAGTGAGTCAGCTTCATTGAAAAAAGTAGATATTAACTCAAATCCCCAAATGCGTTAGCTACACACAACTGACGTGGAGAAAAAATTTAACTTGTTTCAGTTCAAAATGCAAAGCTCAACTCCATTCTCTGGCTGAATACCTAATTGCTTATCAAATAAACACAGGTTGTTTAATCTGTCCTTACTGGATTGCCCCTGATAAAGGTCTTCTTGTGCATTTCAGATTCTAGGAAAATAATCTAGCAGGTATTGGTGAAGGCTTTTGCAAGAAAAACCCAAATAAACAGAGGCTGAAATCTTAAACGCTATGGAGCAAGCCCCACTAAATGCAGTGGGGCTTAATTATGAGTAAACATATATAGGATTGTCTCATAGGGTGGTAAAAAAAACAACAACCAGCACTCTTATTTTTCTGTTACTATGCAAGCATTTAAGTTTAACAGAACCATTCCTCAGTTCAGATATATTTTTAAAAAATGATAGAAAAAGGGAAATAAATTATTTCGTTAACCCAGTAAGAATATGTGGGTTAACATTAATCAGTGAAGCCAAATGTAAGGTGTTCTTCACACTGGGGGTGGGGCATAATCCTGTAACAAATATGCATCCAATTTCATAATTAGTACCATTCTCTGGTTGCATGCCTGTTCTCTCACAGTATCGCTTGCTTAGTTGGCTTTGTATCTTTTCCCTATAGTCAAACTGCACTGTGGTCTCCCGAACACAGGGCAGAGCTTGTAATCAAGCAGCCTACGTCTGCTGTGCTGCCAAGACTACATATGAGAGCACACTCCTAAATCATCTCAGCAAAAGGCACCATTTCCCTTGATCCAAAAAGGGGCTGTGAAACCGAGGAGTCTGCTCCGGATTTTACAGTCTCCCTCAAGATTTCTTTTACAGTGCTAACAATCTGCAAACTGTTAACCAATCTAATACCAAATATCTGATCTGCACAAAGTTCATCTAGAGCAGGAGTCTAGAAACTTTTCAGACCCAGGATTCCCCTTTAACCCAAACATGCATTTGGGGACCCATTTCTTGATCTTTTGCCATATATTTGCATAGTGATAGTGCCCCTGTTGTGGCCCACCTTGGCTCAGGCTGTGACCCACTAGTGTGTCCTGCCCCACCAGTTGAAGAGTGTAAGCGCGCGCACACACACACACACACACACACAAAACCTACAGTCCAAGACACACTGAAGAACAAGGAGTGCTGTTACTTCCATCAGTACTTGTAACATGGCTTATGCTATTAACATGCTAGTTGATCAATACTATGACATCCATTTACCTACTCAACGCAAACTTTATAAGAAACCTAGGGTGGTGGTCAACCGCTTTTTTTCAGAGTAGACACACTGAAATTAATGAATTTAACTTAGTCACGTTCACAGACTTGGAGTAAACCTTAGTTGAATGCCACCCCTAGGCTCTGTAAAAGCAAGATGTAATTGAGAATTCAGGAAAGTAACACATTTAATCTATGATTATTTTTTAAAAAAAGATAACTGGTTATGCTAGTTAGTCATACTGCACCCCCCCAAAAAAAGTGAATACTAAAATCCAACTTCATGCTGAGCTTGTTTTAATGGAAGCATAAGCTACCTGAATACATGCAAACATATAAGTCACATCTGAGTAGACTGCCAGTGATATAATGGTGGTTTGGAGCATAGACTATGACAGCCCTCCATTGATCAAGCATAACAAAATCATCATGCACAATACACTCACTGAGGCTCACAGTATGCAGAAACATTATCCCGAGAAACGAGAAAAAGAGCTAAAAATAAAATGTGAAAAATATGGGGTGCAAGGGCAAATGGGACGTACAGACATAAACACTGCTGGCAACTGCTGTTATGAACAGAGATATAAAACACTCATGAATAACGAAGCGTTTGTCAGCCTGCTTGTGTCCAGGCCGACTTCTACATTTTCATGAAAGGGGAAAGAGAAATGAAGCCTGAGGACTAAACTCTCATATAGCTGACAAATCAATGACGTACTGCAAAACTCTTAACTTTAAAAGAGCCTTTCAAGGGCAGATTCTTTCGCCATGTGCAAATGCAATCCATACAGTAAAGTCTCACTCCCGTCAAATGATCATCACCATATTTATAGTTATGGCTACGTAAAGAAGAAACAGAAGAGGAACACATCTAACCAGGGGGGGTAGCTAGGAGGGGGAGGGGGGAAACGTTAGCACACTTCCAGTTGGTTAGCAGCAGTCCCAGTGCATGGTCTCAGTTCAATCAATCAGGGCAGGCAGCCTTTTCCTTGTCCACACGCAAAGTTCAATAAACAAAATGATAATTCCTAAACTCACCCCAGCTCCCCGCCCCCAACCTCTTGTCCCTTCTCTAAGCTCGCCTCTCTTGTTTGCTGATAATGACAGCCCAGAACGATGGAGTTAGAAACCGGGTTAAAGGAGCACACACGCACGCATACACCCCAGATCAATCACCATCGTGCATTCCCCGCTTGCTCCTTCCCGGAATGCCAATAGCAGCCTTTGCAGTAGCAGCAATAGGAACTTGGTCCCCTGTCTCTGATCGCTCCTGTCATCTCCTCATCCCAGGCACCGGCAAGGAAGCGGAGCAGAATTTCCCAAACACCAACAAAATAAAAATTGAAAAGTGGAGAAGGGGGGGGGGGGAGAAGGAAATAATAGATAATAAATAGCTTCCACCTCAAGCCATCAAGAAAGCCGCTCTTTCTCTCTCTCTGTCCGAGAGGGGAATGAAAGTGTCTCTGCTCTACTATTCTACACATTGTAACAATATCTGCCCAGGACGAGACCAACGAGGGAGAAAGACGGGGGGGTGGAGAGAGGTTTTGCAGAAGGGAAGGTCGGCGTGCAAGCGCTCAAAGGCCACCTTCTCTTACCCCAGCTAGAGGACTTGGGACCCCGCGTCACCAAGCCGCCCCGCTGGGCGTGTGTCCCTGCGGGAAGCGCCGCAATCTTGCCAAGGCTGCGCCAGGACTCCCCTGCCGAAACGGCGGTGCTGTATTGGACTGATCCTCCCGGAGAAAGGAAATGGGCTTGTCACTTCCTGGGTTGTTTTCTCAGCGAGTGCGGCTTGCTTTAAAAAAAAAAAGTATAGGAGGGGGTTGGAATTAAAATAAAATAATAAAATGATAAGTGAATAAGTGAAAGGCGCTGGGCTGAGCTCGTGCCGGGCTCCTGCTAATTGCAAGTCCCTTGCAAGCAGCAATAGCAGCAGCAGCTGCAGCAGCAGCAGCCACCACTCACTTGCTGTTAGCAGGGCGGACTGCGTAGCCTCTGGGGGAATGAAAGGAAGGGGAGGCAGAGGCAGCAGCAGCCTTTGCAAAGCGAAGGCTTGGAAGCGGCCTTCAGCCCATCTCTTACAGGGCTCTTGTTGCGTTAAAGCCGGAGCAGCAGCTCGGGGGTGGACGGGCGGGTTTGTGACTGGGGCCTCTGCAAGAGGCTCTCGCCGGCTGCCAATCTGCTTCACATTATCGTGCTCTCCCGGTTCCGGTCAAAGCGCGGGGCCTCTGCCATCAAACCGGCATCGCATCTCGCGGTTGGTTTGTTTAAGTGACGATGAGAGTTCCTATTATTCAGACGATTCCTCCTCGGCCCCCGGGCACTTATTTACTGCAACAACCAGGGGACGAGTAACAGCAGGGAGAGCGCATTTGGGAATGGCCAGGAGCTGCTTCTCCTCCTTTCTCGCACCGCTGAATGCAAACATACACATATGCATCCCTCCTGAGCACATCCGGGATAAAGGGAAGGCCTTCCAGGTCAAAGGTTAGGCAGGGGCTCCTGGACAGGTTTGGAAACCCTGGGATATTCACATCTGACCGCGCAATCCTAAATGCGTCTGCTGAGAAGTCAGCCCCGCAGAGTGCAGTGAGGCTTATTCCCAGGTAAGTGAGGTTACCTTAGGAGCTAAGCACTAATACCTAGAGTAGTGGTTAGTGGTCAGTCTGGATTTGGAAGAAAGGGCAGGTGTCTGTTTTCTTGTTGCCCCCAATAACTTCTTGCTGCTTCAGAGTAACTAAGAGGCGTGATGTCTACAGTCCCTTACAGGGATGCTGGGGCAAAATCCCCTACCACCCAAAAAAAAACCCCACCCATAGCATTGCATGTAACTGACTGTGTTATTTTTGGGCAGCTGAATCAGTCCTGATTGTACCCAGCTCCCCGCTCTTTCAATGGAAAATGCTATTATTATTTTTGCCAGTTGAAAGCAGTTCTCAAAACGTGTCTAATTTATAACATTGGAGGGGCAAAATGGAAAGAGACACGGAGTACCTTGGCTTGTTGGTTTTGTTGTTGATGTTTTTAATAATCCTACCATAGACATAATAAAAACACATAGACCGCCATAAAAGTTTTGAAAATAAAAAGCAGAAAGCAGCACAGAGCAAACTCTCCAGAAATCATACATTTTTGCCAAGGAGGCTAGAGGCCAGCCAAATCTTCCTTTGGAGGGAGCTCCATAACAAGGAGCTGCCTAGAAGAAAGGCCAAGGCCAGCCCCCATTTTTTTTTTTATACTGCCTGAGCCATATAAAATGGTGCCCCCTCCTGGACACACATCGTCCACCACTCCTGAGAGTACCAAGCAAGGTTTGGTTCAGAACAGGTCTCATGGCACACAGTTGTCCTCCAACAGAGAGGAACAAGCTGGGTGACTGACTATCCCCATACCCCAGGATCTCCAGCTTGAGGTGGCCACCCCAATGTGTCTGTTGATAGGTCCAGCCCTGCCTTAGGTGGTCAGGCAATCAGATGGAATAAATATGACCCTAAATAGAATTTTACTGAATTCTCTACAGTTCTATTTGCTTTTTGCTAAAGGTGTGGTGGCCAATTTGTTCAGCTCCATGCTATGCGTATTTACTGGGCAATAAGGTCCACCATATCCAATGAAGTTTACTCCCAGGGCAAGGCTGCAATCCTATACACATGTGTACAAGTTCCATTGAATTCAATAGGACTTACTTCTCAGTAGGCATGTATGGGCCTGTACTGTAAGCGTGCATATGATTATAGCTTAAAACACTGCTTTGACCTCAGAGCTACTTTTATTCCATGTAAAATAGAATAAAATAAATCTAGAACTAAAAGTGTAGGGCTGAAATACAGAAATTAGACACAGCAAGTCTGTGTTCAGATCCTTGATCAGTCATGGGCTTGGGATAGACAGATTTTTCCTCAGCTTCTAAAATGGTAATAACAATGGGACTGCTAAGGTTATTGTGAGGACAAATGAGATTAAATAGCTTTGCTAAATTAAAGTGTGATATATTCCAGGCTTATATATAATAGCAGTAGCTTGGTAGTTATCATGAATATGCAATCCACAGACTAGTAGTTGGTTTGGGATCATTTTATAATAGGCAAATTTAAATTCTGGTATCACTTGTTATGAAGCAGAGCTCAACAACATGCGGCTTGAGGTACTTTTGTGTGATCTGTGAGTGCAAAATTCCACATTTCCACTTCTCCTACTGAGTTCCATCAGTTTATATGTACACAAATGTATCACATGTGAAGACTGTAATGAAGGAATTGATAGAAGGTTGGGTTATAACCATATTTGTCTTGTATGCTGTTGTTGTTGGGTGCATTTTTTAATTGTGATGGTTTAATTTGGATTAATTTTAATTGTATTGTACCCTACCCTGAGATCAGTTATGATGATAGGATGGTTCAAAATATTATAAATAATAAAAATAAAGAGTGAACAATTAACATAGTATATTCACACCTGGAGGGACACGGGTGGCGCTGTGGGCAAAAGCCTCAGCGCCTAGGGCTTGCCGATCGAAAGGTCGGCGGTTCGAATCCCCGCGGCGGGGTGCGCTCCCGTTGCTCGGTCCCAGCGCCTGCCAACCTAGCAGTTCGAAAGCACCCCCGGGTGCAAGTAGATAAATAGGGACCGCTTTCTAGCGGGAAGGTAAACGGCGTTTCCGTGTGCGGCTCTGGCTCGCCAGAGCAGCGATGTCACGCTGGCCACGTGACCCAGAAGTGTCTTCGGACAGCGCTGACCCCCGGCCTCTTGAGTGAGATGGGCGCACAACCCCAGAGTCTGGCAAGACTGGCCCGTACGGGCAGGGGTACCTTTACCTTTACCTTTTATTGACACCTGGCTTATGAATTGGCATGTGCTATGCTTGTGACAATTATATCTAAATACATCAACACTGTACCACTAAAATATAAAAATTAGCTGTAGTTCTCATGCTTACAGTATAATTTAATTTTAGCCCAACAAATTGATTTGGCTATAGCTAACTTCAGATTTGTGTTCTTTCAAACTTGAGGAGACTCATGGTATTTGAATTAATTATACTGTAATAAGAAAATATAAGTTAAACAGACATAATGTAAGGGTAAGCATGCCACCTGCATTTTTATTGACATTGTTGCCTACAATAAAGGATTGGTATAGTTGGTTGTGAGGATGCCTTGCATTAATTTATTTTAAATTCTATTAAGAAGCCAAGAGTGACTCCTACTGGCATATGCTGATCCCCTAACAAACTTTTGGTACAACAGAAAAGCCCCAGAAGCCACTTGTGTTCCTTCCTTCCATTGCTGCTCTTATTCCATCTTCCATTCTTCTACTCAGGGTTGTGTATCTGAAAGTTGTGATTAGGTAGGGCAATCACGTGTTTTCTGTGCCATTTTCCTGATCAGTTAGTCCTGTAACCCTATCCTGCTGTGCATGTTAACTCAGAAGTGCCACTAAATTCAAGTAGGCTTAGTCCTAAATAACTATAATTGGGTTGCAGCCTCATGCTGTAATCCTATACCCACTGGCAATAATCTCCATTGAACTCAATGAGACTTACTTCTAAGTATGACTGTTTGCCTCATCAGTCCAAGTTTTAAAATGGAGCCGAAACATCAAGCAAAAGTACAGTATTTCGTAAATGGGAGTATTGCCCTTAATTTTATTGTTAAAGTAGTCAGCGGGAATACTATCTTGCCATTTGTTAACCTGTTGCTTAGTTAGGGTGCAACCCAAGCTCTGTTCTTCTCTGATGGGGCTTAGTGGAGCAATGGGTCACCACATCTGCAGCCCTGCTGCTCACAAAAGCCGTAGTACAAGGTAGGGGTGGGAAGGACAATGGGAGCTGATGATATCACACCATGGCAATGAGCCTGGTTCAGCCTCACTGATGCTGGCCTTGCATGCCCTCTGTTGGACATAACAGAATGATGAAAGACTTCTGAGATATTTCCACATAAGGCATAAATCAAATAAATCTTGATTAGTTCCTCAGTGGGTTTGTCCATTCCTGGGCATCCAAAGCTTTTGTCTCGCCGTTCTTTTAATCAAACACCTACCTAGGCGATCATCATGGGCTAAAAAGTAATGGTAAAGGACCCTGATAGTTAAGTCCAGTCGTGAACGACTCTGGGGTTGCGGCGCTCATCTCGCTTTACTGGCCGAGGGAGCCGATGTTCGTCCGCGGACAGTTTTTCCAGGTCATGTGGCCAGCATGACTAAGCCGCTTCTGGTGAACCAGAGCAGCACGGAAACGCCGTTTACCTTCCCACCAGAGCGGTACCTATTTATCTACTTGCGCTTTGACGTGCTTTCGAACTGCTAGGTTGGCAGGAGCTGGGAGCGAGCAACGGGAGCTCACCCCGTCGCGGGGATTCAAACCGCTGACCTTCCGATTGGCAAGCCCTAGGCTCAGTGGTTTAGACCACAGCGCCACCCACGTTCCTTTCATCATGGGCCACTTTAATCAAATGCAGAGAGGCTGGTGCTACTCATCAGTTCTCAATACCCACTTATTGAAAAGGACAGTTGCCTGTCCTCTTGCAAATGTTCAGTTCTTGCATGACCGTCCTTTGGTTATATCAGGTTTAAGACTAGTAAGCACTTGGGCCAGCACTCAAGTTTCCTTTCCAGGCTGGAGGTGTAATCTCGCCTGGGTGATTTGGGGGAATTACCAGCCATTCATCCTCATCTTCTTTAACACCCTTTTGGCTTGGAATCAGACAACAGGGTAAATAATCTGGAAGAATATTCTGAATACCAGGAGTTATCAGCAAAAAACCTCTGAGAAAGAAGCAATGAAAGAAGCGTATGAATTCTCGGTTTTAGATTCTCCTAACATAAACAGGGTCCACACTATTTGGGTCCAACACAAACTGGAGTTCTGTCGTGATTCCATCTCAGCATTGAAGCTGCTCTGTGCAGTGTGCACTCTTCCCTCAGTAATGCATCCTTTGCATTCCAGGATAGCAGTGAAACGCACATGAAATGGCCATTTATGGCAATAGGAGCACCCTTATATCTAATTGGATGGGTATCTGATGTTTGCAGGCGAGGACTTGGGATTAAAAAGAAGACTTTGTGAAGCCAGGGAAGAAACAATGGTCTAACTATTTTAACTTTAATAACTGGTGCCTGAAGATGCTAAATGTGGGAAATGCTGTGTCTGATCCACATTTTTTTGACGGTGCATCTACATGGCACAGACATCCCAACACTGTCAACCTGTATTTTCTTTGTTGTTCTTCAGTCTTTTCTCAGACCACAGAAAGTCCAACGTTTTTCAGAAAAATAGAAAAGTGCAGTGCCCACAGGTATAGGTGACTTTAGCAATACCCTTCTATCTTTTCAAAACATTATGTTTCGACAGCAGTGATTAATTGGTCAAGTGAACCTTATGGCAGCTCAGCTCACCTTCAGTAAAGTCCTTACAATGGGTGCTGCTTTACAATCCCATTGATTTTCATCTATAATTAGCGCTAAAAAAATTTCCAGCTGTAATTTTTGAAATATATTGCACTGTCTCACCATAAAACTGTGTTACAAAACCATTTCCGTTGCAAAATTTGCTGGGGCGTCATAAGGATTTTTAAAACTCTTTTAAAATTACCATTTGTGGCATTACAGCACTGTAACACCATTATTACAAGCGGTAACATTATGGTGGTATAAGTCTTCTATTCAAAAATAATTCTAGAAAAGTGTTTCAATGCTAATTTGAAGACTGCTTAATAATTATAAATGGGATCACAAAATGGCACCCACCACAACATGCATTGTGAAACTGTGTTGAGCCTCAAATGGCCCCACTCACAGCAGCCATGGCACAATCACCAGGGTGGACAGAACACAGAAGGATAGGGAAAGGACAGTACTTCTAACAGTATGGAAAGCCAGCTACAGTCTGCTTATAGCTTTCGAAGGAAGAGAAGTGATTGAGTTGCACTAGGAACCATCCATCTGGAAGCAGACTTATACTGCTCCCTCCCCCCTTCTTTCTTTCCTCTCCCTTTTATGCTGTGTCTTTCAGATTGTAAACTGCTGTCATAACTTTTCCAGCTGAAAAGCAGAATTAAAATGCTTTAATTAAATAGCGTATGGGTAGGATGAATCCATTCACAGCTGCAATTTGTGGCCATATTCCCCTGACAATATGGGGAAGCATGATGGAGTCCTGTCACTCAAAAATTCCTCCCAGGAAGTGTGATGTTCCTCGTTCTTATTTATAAGCACCTGGACAGCAGACTTACAAACTTCAGCAAAGTGTCCTCCCTTCCCCACCTCACTTTTTGCACATATTGCAATTGACTTTGCCGGACAGTTTATTAAATCGCCTTTATGCATGTGGTATCATCATCAGTAGGGACACGGGTGGCGCTGTGGGTAAAAGCCTCAGCGCCTAGGGCTTGCCGATCAAAAGGTTGGTGCTTCGAATCCCCGCGGCAGGGTACGCTCCCGCTGCTCGGTCCCAGCGCCTGCCAACCTAGCAGTTCGAAAGCACCCCCGGGTGCAAGTAGATAAATAGGGACCGCTTACAAGCGGGAAGGTAAACGGCGTTCCATGTGCTGCGCTGGCTTGCCAGATGCAGCTTGTCACGCTGGCCACGTGACCCGGAAGTGTCTGCGGACAGCGCTGGCCCCCAGCCTCTTGAGTGAGATGGGCGCACAACCCCAGAGTCTGTCAAGACTGGCCCGTACGGGCAGGGGTACCTTTACCTTATCATCATCAGTAATATTGGTAGCTGTTCCTAATTTGCGCCAGCACTATTTGAGGTAGTATAAAATGCTGATACAATGACATGCTGCAATAAGGAGTAGTTAAGAGAAAGCTGTTTCTGAAACCTGTATTTTTTTATACAAAATGTCAGTGAAATTTAGAATGAAGTCTTTATCCAAAGTTCACCTAAAAAGAAAACTTCATATTTTCTGTTGGAAAACCAAGGCAGTTACACTGTTTCCAGTTCTTCCTCCAAAGCAGAATGTGGGTGTTGGCAGTTCCTCCAGAAGATGAAAGCCTGCTAACCATAAGAAAAATGCTTTTGTTAGGAATATATCCTCATTCGATAGCTACTTATATTAATTCGAAATGGAGCACAGACAAATTAGAAGACTCTACCACTTTCTATAGACTTGTATGTTTTATATCGCTGACCGATATTGCCAAGGTAAGATTTAGTCCTCGTATTATAAACAGACAACAGGCTGCTATCATGCCAGTAATTCCAATTTTCCCGAACCACCAATGTCAATAATTGCCGTATTTTTCGCACCATAAGACGCACTTTTTCGCCTTCAAAAATGAAGGGGAAATGTGTGTGCGTCCTATGGAGCGAAGACAGCATAGCCCCGCGACCCTCTGCCGGCTGGAGAGGTGACACGCAGCTATTGCAGCAGCCTCTATAGCTGCGCGCCATCTCTCCAGCTGCAAGAGGGCGCACAGGGCTAAAGAAGCCCCCCGCAACCCTCTCCCAGCTGGAGAGGTGACACGCGGCTATGGCAGCAGCCTGTATAGCCGCACGCCATCTCTCCGGCTGGCTTCGCTGAAGGGGCGCTGGGCAGAGAGGGGGAGAATTTTTTTTTCTTGTTCACCCCCCTCTAAAACAAGGTGCGTCCTATTGTCCGGTGCGTCCTTTGGTGCGAAAAATACGGTACTTCTGGAATCAGAAAACAGCTTGGGGACCAGAAAATCCAAAGTCTATTTACCTTCTGTAAATACAAACATGGTTGATTTATCTGCAATAATGCCTTCTCCTCTATCAACCTGCCTGTGATGGCTCAGGTTAGCAAAAAGTACATCTGAATTCCAAGTATTCAGGCAGAAACCATATTCACAGAAATTCACACACAATTGAGCATTTTAAGCATCGGCCCTAGAACAACTTTGCAGTGGTTGCTCTATCTATATCGATTCAGCAGGTTAAGTCGGGACACAAAGCTCTCTCACTAGTACTGTATCTTAATATCCGAAATACCTTAAAGAGAGGCATGCACTCACCTTCTTTGAACTCTTTGAGCAGCTCCTCTTTGGTCCAGTTACAAGACGTTATGATGAAAAAGCCTCCAGGCTTCAACACTCTGTGCAGGGAATTCACATATTGCTTCCTCTTCTGTGCTGCGTTGTCTGGGTTCAGACTGATTGCGTCAAAAGTCCCTTTATCAATGCAAACCTGAAAGTCTGATAATGCATCTGATGGATTTAAAATATCTTCTACCTGTAGAAGGTAGTTATAGCTGTCAAACCTCTTACTGCAGTCATTACTTAATATTTCCTATCAGGTCTACTATGCCTATGCCTTCCTAGGATCATAGAAAGAAAAGAAGTGCAGAACACTCCTAAACCAGGCATTCAGGGATATTTTATTTATTTGCTTGTTTAGATATTGCTGCATCATTCATCAACAACATCTACAGGGCAGTTTACAAAACACTTCTCGTAAGAACAGTAAAATACAGACTAATTAAAAAAAGAAAACATAAAATCAACGTAAGGCAGCATAAAATCAGCAATATAATGTGATGGAGACATCTAGATCTTAATCCCATACATAGGAGACTGAGGTCACAGGACAACAACCCTGAAAGAATAAGCTATGAATCTTGGTTGTGTAAACAAAACCTGGTAGGCAATGTATTCCGTGTACTGCCAATAAACATTTTATACCACTTTTTAGTCTAGAAGAGATGAGGCAATCTCCACATATGGGAGTAATTGGTCCAGGGTCATACACAGTACAATCCTATTCAGAAGAAAGTCCCGCTATGTTCAATGAAACTTCTAGGTAAGTGTGAAAACAAAAAGCCTCGCCTGACATTTGCCCCAATTTCAACGTTTGGTATTCAGTTTAAGACTGGCTTTGGAAATTCCATTAACCGTATTTTTCGTCCCATAAGACGCTCCGTCCCATAGGATGCACCTAGTTTTTTGGGGGGGAAATAAAGGAAAAAAATTTTCCCTTTATTTCCCCCCCAAAACCAGGTCGGGGAAACCAAACCAGGTCAAGGAACAGCGGAATGGCGGCGCTGCGCCTCCCTGCTGTCCCCCGAGCTTGTGGGGCTGGCCGATGTCTGCCCGGCGCGAGGGGCGCTCTGCTTCAGGGTGCCCTTTGCGCCAGGTGGCAGGCTGCTATCCGCAGCGTGGGGAGCCCTGCGGGTAACTACCGCAGGGCTGCCTAGGCTGCGGATGTCTTCCTGAAGCCTGGAGAGCGAGAGGGGTCGGTGCGCACCGACCCCTCTCGCTCTCCAAGCTTCAGCGAAAGCCTGCATTCGCCCCATAGGACGCACCCAGATTTCCCCTTCATTTTTGGAGGGGAAAAAGTGCATCCTATAGGGCGAAAAATATGGTAGTTTTCATGACCAACACCCAGTGATAGACCTTCCCTCAGTAAATGTGTCAAAGCCCATATTAAGGCCATTTAAATTAGTGCCCATCACAACATCTTGTGGCAAAAAATTCTATGTAAAGAAGCACACGAGGAAACTTTGAAACTTTCAAAAGGGGGGTGGGGCTCAGGTTTTTGCTTTATGACAGAGGAAGAAAAATTTTATTTATCCTCTCACTGCAACATGCCAAATTTTATAAATGTCCATCCCTCAGTTATTTTTTCCTAAGCTAAGTTATTCCAAATTTTTAGCCTTTTTATAGGAAAAGCCCTCCTATTCCTGTACTCTTATCGTTTTGCACCCATGAAGACTTACCTGCAGCTTAATGTGAGGCAACCCTTCTTTTTCCATTATGCTTTTTGAAAGCTGCACTGCAGGCAAAGAATAGTCAACTCCTGTAAGATTGGTATAACCAGATTTGGCCTAAAGAGAGGAAAAGTCCATTAAGCCCTAAATGTTTCATTGGCTTACTAGTTGATTTTCATGGCATTTACTTTGAAGAAAATCTATACAGTGGTACCTCTGGATGCAAACGGGATCCGTTCCAGAGTCCCTTTCAAATCCTGAAGCGAACGCAATCCACACGGGTCGCAATTCGCCGCTTCCACGCATGCACGTGACGTCATTTTGAGCACCTGCGCATGCGCGAGCGGCAAAACCCGGAAGTAAGTTCCGTTACTTCCGGGTTGCCGTGGAGTGCAACCCAAAAACGCCCAACCCGAAGCTACTTCAACCCAAGTTATGACTGTACAAGATTGAAACATGGCAGCAAACAATGCCAAGTTATAGAAGAAAATGCAACAAAGATCATGCACTTGTGCATCAAATATGCTAAACTACAGGACATATTTTACAAGAGAGATATTATAGCATTAAATCTCAGATGCATGCATGCAATATCTTCACTCTGTTTTTCTTCTAAACTTCATATCCTTTGTCAGATCCTTATGTTTCAGTCCTGCATAGTCACAGCTAGCTTAGATCACTGTGAAAAGTCAAGCAAGCTTCAGGCCTACACTATACCTTAAGACAGTTCCTGATATTTATTCCTGCTTTTATTCCAGAGGACCCATGAAAGAATCAGATTCCATTTCAATTTTTAAGTTGACAAAATTGTTAAAGGCTAATTCACTGCATTAAAGGCAAGGCTGAACATTAAGTGTTACTGATAACACTCCATGTGAGAAGAAAAAGGGGGAAATCTCATGTGGGATCCCAAATCATGCCAGGCTACAGCACTGAAACAATATACACAACAAATAAAGGTAGTTATATTGGCCCACCACTTAAAATTAGGCTCCAGAATTGTTAATGTAAGTGCTGTCTAGTTTTCAGTGTTCCTTTTTCCATTTACCAAGGTGTCTTTTACCTAAGGGTGAAGACAGATCTGGGCAACAACTGGATTTTGTATTTCTAAAAAATGAAGGATCAGCAGTCTTATGTTTCTCCTTTGCAGCAGCAGATACAACTTACATTCAGCAATGCAACCAACAGAGCTTCATTTGTATGTTCAATACTGCCAGCAACATTCCATCTTAAGACCATTTATTGGTGTCAACATTTTTTCTCTCTCCCCTTCTCCTTGTATTGTTTACCATTTTGCCTGATATAAGTTCTGGAGAACTCAAAAACTTTCTCACTATTTAGTAACATTTGGTTGGCCCAATAAAGCTATTGCTGTAATCTAGTTCTTGGAATTTTAAGTAGTATAGCAGCTGGAGGATATTGGGCAAATGTGAAAGATAATTTGAGCTGAAATTCAGGAAAGCTAAAATTGCCTTGGCTGCTTAAGGAAGCAAGCATGAAAGGCCACAAGGACTATTTCTACATAACAAAGTTTGAACACTTTCCATGAGTGAGTTCAAGCTGTAATCTGGAAAGACTACTGAGCGGTGCATCAGAACACTATTACAGCGATGTATTTGTGGATTTCATAAACTGGCTCAGAACAGGGTGCTTTCAAAGGCAACACTGACACAAAAGAAGTGGTTATGTGTGCAAAATCAATTTTTCACCTTTCTAGTGCTACGTGACATCCATAGTCTTAAATCAACCTTACCAGAAGACAGATACTAGTTGAAGGCAGGTCACACATCTCACTACAAAGGAGATGTAAAATATCTCTCTCTCTCTCTCTCTCTCTCTCTCTCTCTCTCTCACACACACACACACACACACACACACACAGACACACACAAAATGTTAATTCAGACAGCAATTTAAGACCTACTTGTTCAGACAGGCCTTTGGAACATAACTGGAGTGAGACTGTTTGTATAATAATGTAACACTGATTACTATTGCATGTTGTATTGTGCACTGCAGTTCTACTTTTATTTTTAATGCTGTATTTTTTATTGTTAGCTGCCTTAGGTTCTCATCAGAGGAAGAGTAAGGGTATAGAAAATAAACTGAGAATTCAGTGTAAGACATGAAACCATTTTAGATACTCTGGGCTGATTTTGTGATGCTTCTTCTTTTGATAATATTTTATTTATTTATTTCATAGCATTTATAAGCTGCTTAATTGTAAAATAAAACCCTCAAAGCAGTTTAAAAACTTTTGGATGTTTAAAGCGACAAACACATACACAATAATTTTTATGCAACTGAACTGTAACAATTCATTTTCAGAATGAATTCCTATGATTCAATAATGGAGATGGAGATAGGCCACTGAAGTGTTAAATTACATGGACGTTGTGCATTTTAACTAATGTTTTAACTCTTGCTTGCTCTGTCACTAGATTTAGATTTGCATCAAAAAAACACCAGATTTACAAATACCAACCAATTCAACCAGCAGAATACCGTTTCCTGTTCCAATGTCAAGCACAGAGCTGTCCAGGGGTATCTTTTGCTTTTCTATCCATCTAATTAAACGAGTCATGCTTTCTTCACCAAACCTAATCAGAAACAGAGGTTCAGGTAACTAACACTGTTAGACTACACAAAACAAAGGCAAACGAACATTGTCAATCTCATGCAATGCATCCACTTCATGATGGCATCAATCTCAAGGGATCACATTGCAAGTTAGTTTGGCTTAATTTTGTAAGCGAATGGATGGCTCTGAAACCTGCTGAGTTAACATTACAGAAGATGAGATGGGTTTCGTGTTGTTGTTTTTTAATCTATAGAAACACAAAGCAGCAGTGCAACTTTGTCTATGCACTTATTCAATTTTTGACAAACATCAGGGATATGAACAATTGGCCTCTACCAAGCAGACTGTAGCCAGCAATTCATTTCCCACATAAAAAACAGATGCCACATGATAATTAGCTATTTTAATTTGCAACAGGTTTAGCCTAGACGAGCTGGTGTTTTTAATGAAAACCTCTGCATCAATTTACCAGTAGTCTAAGCAAAACAGCAGATGTACCATTTTATTTTATTGCATGCACTTTTACAAAGAAAATAATGCAAAAACATTTAATGCAGCATGTTATGTTGTTACTGACACTTGCCAGATCTCACCAGGAGCACCATTTTCCTTAAAATTTTTCAGTTCACGTTCATATGCTGCATCCCAACTACAGGGAGAAAACAACATGAAAGTTAACATTGCATTGGCTTCATATCTTGTAATCCAATAGTGAGGAAGGACTACATAAGGAAGTAGGGGCTACCCTGTTACCAGAGAAACCCAGAGCCCATCCTTTACCTTAACCCTACCCACTAGTGATCCAAAACTTGATCCAGTCCCAGTGAAGTTGCAGAATATGCCAATTAACGTAAGAGTAAGCCCCACTGAATGCAGCAGTACCTCCTTACAAGTATACACAGGAGAGCACTGCATGATTTATCATCCCCCCCCCAGCCCCCAAAAATATACCACATCTTACAATGACTACTATGTTTTCAAACCTTAAAAACAAGTCGCCCCAGGGTGTCACGGCACACTGGCTGACAACCTACATATGCAAAAAGTAAGCAAATTAACATTTGCAAGTTGTGCTCCTCTGGTAAAACTTATTAACCAGATGCCTACGGGAAACCAGTGAACAGGACACAAGCACAACACAACTTTCCCTGCTTGAGTCCTCGCCACAGTTATTCAGAGGAATACCACATCCAAACTAAACTTACATTTTTAGTTTCTAAAATGAAATATACCACTTGGTTCAAGCCAGCCTAATAGTCACACATTTTACCTAGAACTCTCTCACACCAATCCCAGATGTGAGATTCTGCACATGCCCTTAGGTGCCCTTTCTACACCATATATTCCAGAGTATTCTAGGCCCAAGAAAGGCCCTGAACCTGTACTTAAGATCAGTCGACAAAAGCTTTACCAACACACATGCACAAACTTATTCTGAATTCATTCATAGGGCCGATATTAAAAACCATATTGCCATGGCAGTTGCCACACAAACGGTAACCCTCCTTTACTTTGTATGGAGTTGCATTTAACAGAAACTTCACATTTCCCCCTCCACCGATTTGTATGCAGTTGGCAGGTAATGCTGTGCATTTCCGAATGCAACCACTGTTCACATATAATTTAAATCAATTAAATAAAAAAATACAACACTTCCCCATAGGACAAGATTTAAATCCCTTCTTTCCGTTTTGCTTTTTGAAACCGTGCAGCTGACCATTTTAACGGGTTAGTCTAAAAACAAATGAAGTTGTTTTAAAATAATAACGAGGTAGGTTTTTCGTTCCTTTATATGATGATGATGGTGATGATATTTTGTACATCATTAAAAGCAAGTGGGGGGGGAACTCAGGCAAATCATCAGGACACTTAGTTTCGCCACTGAACCAGAAGATTTATTCAATTAGGGCGTCTAGGACCAATCTAGGTTAAGCTGAATACAGGTCCCATTGCAGTAAAGGCAAGTCGAGTCCCATTGACTTCAAGGAGAATCGAGCTCCATCAACGGGATTTGGATTCAGCCCAAACGTCGCGAAGGGAAGACGAAGCCTCCCGCGGAGCCTACAGCCCAGCCGCTCCCCACGCGGCGGCGCACTCACTGCTCTTTGGTGCCCAGGGCCGAAGGGCCGAACTCCTCCTCCCGGGCGCCCATTGCCGAACGCCGGCCAGCCCGATCGCGACAGGAAGCAGCGCGCTGCCAACCCAGCTCTTTAATCTTTGCCTCTCTAGGCTGCTGGAGGACCTGCCCTCCCTTGCTCGTTTAACCTCTTCCTGTGGGGTTTTGAGGGTGACGCTGGGAAGTACGAGCTGTTTCCGAGGCTACAGTTGCCGCGGCTGGAAGAAAAGCCGGGGGGGGGGGCAGAGAGAGAGACCGACCTACCATGCCCCGCCCCCATTACGTCACCTCTTCTCTAACTCCCCTCTGGGGAAGAGGAAGCGGTTCAACCTCCATTGCAGCCAATAGGAGATTTCCTATAATTGGCGGAAAGGTGGGAACCGGGGGTGGGCCACAGGCCCCAGTTACGAGAAATGAAAGAAGGCCTTGCTCCGAATCCTGACGTTCTCCGCGCAGCTATTTCGCCATACCGCGCCTTTTCACGGCCAGGCCCCAGGTGCTCCTGAGGGGCCTCTTCCCTCAGACCCATGGGCCTTTAACGGTTCGCGGGGAAACTACGTTTCCCAGGAGGCCTCGCGGTGCTCGCCGGAAGCCCGGCTGCGAGGGTGAGCCGGGGAGGCGCAGGTGCGGTGGCTTGTGGGACCGTCGTCGGAGCTGGCGGCGGCGGCGGCGGCGGCGGGGCTGCATCATGGCGGCTTCCATTTCAGGCTACACGTTCAGTTCCGTTTATTACTACAGCACCAACAGTAGCGCCGACCATGTAAGTGCCCCGTGTGAGACGACGTTTCTCTCTCTCACACACAACACTTCCCGGGGGGGGCAGGGGAGGCAAGCCTTGCGCGAGAGGAAACGGTCGTCAGAGGGAAGAAGGGGGTGGCGGCGATAGGAAGCGGAGCGCGGCTGAAAGGGGCGGCAGGTAGCCTGGGCCGAGCCGCCGTGGGAAGCGGGATACGAGGGGGAAGAAAGCTGTGTTTGGCGGGGGAGGGAATGGCGGGGCGAGTGGGCGACCTTTTGGGAAGACAGCCATTCGAGGTGGGGAGAAGCAAAACGCGTCCTGAGAATACAGCTGAGCTTGATAACGAAGCCGCCCATGGAGCCGTCATGCAGCTTTTCCCAACCTGGTGCCCTGGGCGCTTTCACTTGGTATTTATGAAGCAACATGTAGAGACTGGCTTTGGAGATAATACAATCTGTCAAAAAGGAAAGAAATCTCGTTGGATGTATCTATAGAAGCTGTTTGGCTTACCTATAGAAACAAGGGGAGCAGTAAAATAAAAAGAGAAACTAGGACCGCTGTAGTAATAAAAACTATATTTGTTTATATTGACTGGGGTTCAGCCGTGGTAAGCTGCAGTGTTAGGATGCTAGAAGAATTGAATATAGCAAGTGAAGCCTGATAGAACATTTCCCCTTGCTTTGTATTTCTAGAGGGGGAGGGCAGGAATCTGATTCATTAGCAATAATGCATGAATGCCAAATGCAATTGCAGTTACAGCAAAGCTAGACAGTTCTAAACTGTTTAGGTTTGTGTTTAAATTATTAAAATATTTGTAAAATGCTAAATTATAAAAAACGTGAGGCAAACTGAAAACTACTGAATGCAAAATATTTTATTTTCAGAACCCACAATACTGGATGTAACTCACTTGTTTGTTTTCTAGGTGAGAAACCTCCGGGGGGGGGGGAATGAAAAGATCTAGGTGAAAGCTATAGATAGTGATGGTTTAAGCCAGGGGTCAGCAACCTTTTTCAGCCGTGGGCCAGTCCACTGTCCCTCAGACCATGTGATAGGCCGGACTATATTTTGAAAAAAATAATAACGAATTCCTATGCCCCACAAATAACCCAGAGATGCATTTTAAATAAAAGGACACATTTTACTCATGTAATAACACGCTGGTTCCCAGACCGTCTGTGGGCCAGATTGAAAAGGCGATTGGGCCACATCCGGCCCACGGGCCTTATGTTTCCTACCAGGTTCTGAGTATAACTGGTGCTGGGCAATAAGGATGGACTAGAAATCCCATTGTACAGCTGATCAGTAGTCTGGTGTTGAAGATTTGCAGGCTTTTGTTTCTGAAACGTTCTCAACGTTTATGTTGGAAAATTTGTTGGTGTGTCTCTGGAATTCATTGCTACTATTACAAAGTAAAAGGTACCATTACAACCATGGGGCTGTCACATGCTATCAGCCTACCACATGTTATGGGTTGCACACAAGTTTGCCGGTAACTTGAACTCGTGGCAGAAGACTTAAATGTAGCAGCATATGAGCCCATTTTTTGACCCACTGTAACAATAATAATGATGGCAAAATGCATCTGCAGCACGATTCTATTAGTTTGTTGTAGACCAACAGAATTTTTCGGGGGGGCTTACAATAGCTTTCAATGTTGTCCATAACATGATACAGTAATACCTCCGTGAATGTCCGCCTCGTCTAGTGTCCATTCCATTGAATGTCTACGACAAACCCAGAAGTACCAGAACGGGTTACTTCCGGGTTTGCTGCTCGCACATGCGCAGAAGTGCAAGCCGCTCTGCACACATACGCGGTGCTTTGCCCTGCGTCCTTTTCAGCTAGCAGCCAGGGCTCTGGAACGGAACCCGGTCGCAAAACAAGGTACAACTGTAATTGTAAAACCCATAGAGGTGCAGTGGAATATATTTGCTTTGAGGATAAAATCACCTGCAACTATCTCAGCCAGGATGTCATAAATTCTGCAGTTTGGTCTCTGAATATGTGAGACCAACTTACTTTGCTGGGGATTTCAAGGATGATGTGATTTTGTCCCCTTGGCTTATAACATTGAGAAGGAATGACTGATTGGAGCCAGGAAGTGAGACAGGCCTCCTTGTAAGAACAAGTGGCTTCCACAACCTTGAAAAAGGTGGTTAAGATCACACATAAAAAATCCTCAATCATAAGTACTGGTTAATCACATACATATATTTGCTTTTAGAGCAAAGTGCTCAAGAAAGTGATGGCTGTGCATTTCCAGTTTCACTGTGCAGATGTATTTCAAGCTGGATTTAACAATGAAACAGTGGTCCTTACTATGATGGATAATGTTTATGCTGGGGAAAGAAAAGAGTCCACCTGGAAGCTTTCAGTGTTCTTGGATACTAGATGGTATCCTTCTGGTTTAACTGTCTGGGTTGGGGATCAGGGAGACTGCACTAACGTGGTTCAATACTTATCTCAGTAGTTAGTTTAGTTAGTTAGTTAGTTAGTTAGTTAGTTAGTTAGTTTTCTGTATGGGCAGCTCCCTCTTTCCACAGTGGGGGTTGGGTTCTGGGTCATTGCACATGTCGGCAGAGTGAGCATGAGCCCATCCCATTCCTCCTTCCTCCGAAAATGATGTGTGTGTTAGCAGTCACACACAGTTCAAAAATTTCCAGGCGCATTTTGCACTTGGCCATCGGCCACTTGCGACCAAGTGAAGATGCTAGGCACCAGGATGGTACCTGATGCCTCCACTATCTGGAGGTGCATGTTTGGGGATCCTTGGATCTTGACTGTTTTCACACACTAGCACCGCATCCTGTAGAATTCTGTCTGTTATATTTTATCTGTATAAAGTAAGCGGCACACAAAACGCTACCAAACCATTCTACGTTCTAAGTCTTATATTAATAATCCAAAAATTGAGAGAGCTCACATAGAATGTAGAATGGTTTAGTAGCGTTTTATGTGCCACTTATGTGCTGCTTACTTTATACTGTTATATTTTATCTGCACAATCATAATGAATTTCAGGAACCAATAAGTTCTATTGAAAAATAAGACGTTTTAGCCATCTGGCTCCAAAATGGTAATTAGACTTTCTGCTTTCGAGACTGTAACCCTGGTTGAAGGAGCCATTTGGCGCCTAACCTACGTATTTGAGTTTATAACACTGGTCATACGCCAATTGAACATGTGCAAAATGGTTGCCACCTGTATATATATCATTCTTACTAAATTTATTGGATGCTTTTGTCTTGCTGAAGGCAAGTCAAAGCATTTTTTTAAAAACACACACACACAAAAACCAACTTTAAAAGGCCATAGATAGTTAACAGCTAAAGGCTAGATTGAAGAGGAATGTTTTTGCTTGGCGCCTAAAGATATGTACCAACAGTTCCAGCCAAACCTGAGGAGAGCATTTCACACACAGGGAACACATAAAATGTCTGTTCTTTTTTTGCCTCTGGACCTCCCATGATGGCCCTCAGATGATAATCACAGGGTCCGGTTTGGTTCACATGGGGAGAGCTGGTCCTTGAGGTATTGGGGGTGGCGGCCATGGAAAGGGCTTTCTCTGTTGCTGAATGTTCTTCACAGGGAGGCTCACTTGGGTGCCAAACTTTATATGATTCTGACACTTTTTATTCACACAGACTTCCTAAACTGGTTAACTCTTATTTAATTGCCATGACACTTTCATCTATTCGCAGTTTACTGCTTTTATACTACTTGCAGAAATGTGTTTCTTCTCTTGTTATTAGAATGTCCTGTAAGATGTTCTAAGAGTTTAGAAGTTGCAGGGTAGTCTAGAAAATGTTTTAAATGATACATTTTGCCATTTTGCATGTATTTGTATCCTTCAGTTTACCAACAGGAATGGAGGGATCGCTGCATAGAAGGGGCAGGGAGGAAGGGATCGGAGAGGCTTGTCACATTGGCATTGTTTGTCATTGTCCAATACATAGTAGGAGTTCCATAATGTGTTTTGACTTATTGAACAGTAAGCATATTGAGCATAATTATGTTCAGCTCCTTCATAATTCTCTTGCTATTTTGGGCATATACTAGCAATATCCCCCCCCCAAAAAAGTACTTTTGGAATTATGATCACGAAATCATGTAGAATTTTCATGTTATATTTTCAGTGTATATTCCTCTATGCTATTCTGTCCATATATGGAATCTGTTCACCTGTGGGAAGAAAACACTTAAGAGCAAAGTAACATATTCTGTTCAGAATCTTTAGATTCCTCTTGTTAAGGAGTTTATGTCTCTTTCCTAACACCATAAAAATGCTATGCTTTATTTTAATTTTTGTTTTTGTTTTCTTGTTTCAAACAAAAAACTAATTTGCAGTTGAATTTTAATGGATTTTTGGATTACCATTAATTGTGTTTAAGTTTATATGAGCTACTTTGGGAGCTAGCAAGGTAGAGTATAGATTTGGAAAACAATATTCCGCAAACTTGTGGTTTATTGGGTAAAACAATAAGACTGTTTTAGGAAAACAGGCCTATTTCAATTTTATTTTGCTTGTTGATAAATAGCAAACAAATAAGTTAATGGTATCTTTGGTTTCTGTTACATTATGCTTTATTTACAGATCTGTGTGCTAAATTCAGTACTTTTTGTCCTTCAGATGAACTTTTTGTTTGCAACTTAAACAATTTTGACTTTGGATCAGTGAATTCTGTTGTCTGCTCTGGAAGGCAAGCTTCTTAAAGTGCAAGCTGTTCCAAAGCCCCAAATAGGAATGTTCTGCCTACTTTTTGCAGTATGCAGCTACTGGATTGTAGCTTTTGCAAATATGCACTGGTTTGTGTTCTCTGATAGCATTTTGTAGTCCTGTTTTATCTGTGGAATGCTTGCTCTATACATTATTTCAGAACCAAGTAGCTTGCATGTTATTTTCAATATTGAAGTTAAGAAGCCAACTTTCAAATTCCATTTGTGTACTTAGGATAGACTACAGAGAACAAGAGAAGTTCTAAGCTGCTGTTTTTACCTTCTCTATTCAGCAAGCTTTATCGTTGTCTTGCTCTTATTGTCATATCTTTCTAAGTCCCTTTTTCGGTTACATCTGACTTCACTCTAGGAAGAAAATAGTCTTGATGTGATAGGATGTAAACATAAGTCCTGTGCTAAGAATTGAAAATGCTGTGTTCCGTAAACAGAATCTAAAGGTCCCAAATTTTCTGCCTCTGTGAACCTGCTTCAATCATGGTTGAGCACTATGTGTATAAGCTGGAACTGAGACAAAGCAAACCCTTAGGCTTGTAGACTCCCGATTCCTCCTCTATTTCAGCTAAGTGAAGGACTTAACCAGCATTTCCCCCCAATTTATTTTTCTGAATCTCTTCTTCTTGTCAGGGGTTCTGGTTGAAAACAAACCCATGGTTTGAAGTTTGCTTATTTTGAAACCAAATTCAGGGAAACTGAAATTATATACTAGTGGAGCCATTTTGGTTGCATAAGAGGAGAAGAGAGGCAGTGGTAAGCCATAGGTTAGTATTGTGTGCAAAATAATTTCTTAACTGGTCAACTTCAGTGATATTCCAGTGAAGAATTTTTTGGCATTCCACTATATATAATGAATATACAAAATCTCAGTATAATTTAAATACACAGGAAATAAAGGGAAAACGTTTAACAGTCTTTGATATAACATAGTTTATTGCATGAGGCTAGTATTGAGCCATCCTGGCAGTTTGATTTAGCAATCTATCTCTTTGATGAGTGAATTTATCCTACTGCATGAATGGAAGTTTAGTCTGCACAACCCTGGAATGCACATGCACAACCCTGGAATGATCCCAGCTAGGACATGTGCCCACTTTGATTCAGAAAGAAAGCTTATTAACCCCATAGGATCCAGGGGTCTTAGTACTCTTAACATGAGTCAACAGTGTGATGCAGCAGCAAAAAAGCTAATTCTGTTCCAGGCTGCATCTACAGAAGTATGGTGTCCATACATACCACTCCGTTCTGCCCTGGTCAGACCACACATGAAATACTGTGTCCAATTCTGGGCACCATAATTTAAGAATAATGTTGACAAGCTGGAACATGTGCAGACGAGGGCAACTAAGATGATCAAGGGTCTGGAAACAAAGCCTTATGAGGAACAGTTGAAGAAGCTGGATATGTTTAGCCTGGAATAGAGGGGACTGAGAGGAGATATGATAGCCATCTTCAGATATCCCAAGGGCTATCACCTGGAAGAGGAAATAAGCTTGTTTTCTCCTGTTCTGGAAGGTAGGACTCAAACCAATGGCTTCAAATTACAAGAATGAGATTCTAACTAAATATCAGAAAGAACTTTCTGACGGTGAAAGCTGTTCGGCAGTGGAACAGACTCTCATGAGAGGCAGTAGACTCTGCTTCCTTGGAGGTTTTTAAGCAAAGGTTGGATGGCCATTAGTCATGGATGCTTTAGCTGAGATTCCAGCATTACAGGGGTTGAACCAGATGACCTTTGGGGTACCTCCTAACTGTACGATTCTATTATTCTATGATTTAGAGGTCCATTTGTGCAACCTTGGATTGTGCCCTTAATAATTTCAGTTACATGTAGTTATGAAAACTGCATGAAGATAAAACATGATGGAGTACAATTGTAGGTTTTGTCATTAATCATAATTATTTTGTTCAATTTTATAGGAAGGATTTCTTTTGGGAGAGATAAGGCAAGAGGAGACGTTTAGCATTAGTGACTCTCAAATCAGCAACATTGAATTTCTGCAAGTTATTGGTAAGTAGCTACAGTTTAATAACTTGCACTGCAATTGAACCTCATTCATTCATTCACTTCACTCCCATGTTTAATGCTTTGAATTATCAAAAATTGGTCAAGTAAGTTTCTCGACAGAAATATGTGGAACTCTGTTCACTACTGCTACTTGATTTTCTACTTTCTGTGGCATATGATAAAACGTCCCAGGTGTACACTTCAGGGCTTCGGGGACAGGTAGTTAAGAAAAGAGCAGCTACTTCATGAGGCCATTTGCACCTGGGTACATGTTTTTCTAGTTCAGCAGATACATAGCTGAGATACATACTTTTTTCTTGTGCTTGAAATACAGTTCAGTTCCTAAGGGGGAAAGAAGCCACTGGATTAGAAGTGTGGCTACATGTTTACAAGTGCTAAGTGTTGTTCCAATATCCGTAGAATAGTGCCCTTTTGTTGATTATGGTAAAAATAATATGACTAATGAGCAAAACACTTGTATAGGTTAATTTCATTGATCTTAGAAACGTTCTATATATATTCAGGGAAATGGAATTGGGTATTTGCTCTTGGGTTGATGTTTGGGGAAAAACCATGTGGGGTACATCTTGGTAGCATTCCACTTGATGCAAAGTATAACTGAAACTTCCACTGTCAATTTCTTGTTACAGATATCCATAATCATGAGCCTTGTTCCAAACTCTTTAGGTAAGTTACTTTGTCATCTTTTTCTTTTTCCTCTGTGCCAATTGTAGGTGGGCTGAAACCAGCATTAGTATAACTGTCAGAATGAGCATCCAGTGTAATTACTATTTTTTAAATCAATAACACAAGTGTTATGAAAGAACATCCTTCAACTTTATAAAGAACAAAAATAAATCCTGAATGCGCTTGGGAGCTCCCATATGTCGTATACATTATTTTACATATTTGCAATGCATCACATTAAAAGTAATACCTAAATGAGTCTTTTTTCCTTATAAAGTCTCCTTTTAAAAATAAATTCTTTTTAAAAATTCAGCTCATCCTTTTAGAGACTTAGAAATATGACTAGCTTTCTAGGGATATGTGGATTTATTGTTATGGCTAAAAGAATGCAGATGCCAAGTTGCCCTGTTTGTACCAAGTGATTTAATAGGAAGTAAGTTTTTAGGTGGTTCAGTTCCTTCATTTTGTGGCTCTCCACATTAACAGAATACTTTTTGCCATATCGTATTTTACAGATTCCACGATCTGTATGTAATACAATTGATGCTGTATGTGTTAAATGTATAGCTATTGCTAATTGAGGCAGTTCCATAAAATTATTGCTTGGTATGTATTTATCCTCTTCAAGATTTCCAGCCAGTTTATTTATCACACTTATTGACATGATGTTTTAATGAAGACATTTAACAAAATTTATATACCACATAATTGTAAAAATTAAAAAGATCCTGTAAGTGGTTTACAAAAACATATTTTTAAAATCTTTATTTAAACATGATACGTTAAGAGAAAATGTCACTAGTGATGGTGGCCTTTGTATCTTTTCCCCCTGTGTCCAAGAGCTTTCCAATTTTATGAATTCTCTTCTTTTTTAGAGCATTTTATTTATTAGTCTGGTAAGGATAAGACTGAGAGGAGATCTGATAGCCATCTTCAAATATCTAAAAGTTTGTCACATGGAGCAAGCTTGTTTTCTCCTACTCCGGAGATTTAAGTTACAACAAGGGAGATTCTGACTAAACATCAGGAACAACTTTCTGACCATAAAAGCTGTTTGACAGTGGAACAGACTCCAGCAGGAGTTGGTGGATTATTCTTCCTTGGAGGTTTTTAAGCAGAGATTGGATGGCCATCTGTCATGTATGATCTAGTTCAGTTTCCTGCATTGTATGGAGTTGAACTAGATGACACTCAGGGGTCTCTTCCAACTCCAATTCTATGTTTTTATGATATTACATTTATATTCCACCTTTCCTCCAAGGAACTGAACACCATGTATGTGGTTCTCCCCTACTACATATTATCCTCAAAACTATGTGAGATAGCTCAGGCTGAGAATTGGTAACTTCTTGAATTTAGGTAGGTAGCAATGTTGGTCAAAATAAATAAAAAAATTGTCCAGTAGCACCTTAGAGACCAACTAAGTTTGTTCTGTGTATAAGCTTTTCGTATACCCAGAACAAACTTAGTTGGTCTCTAAGGTGCTACTGGACAATTTTTTAACTTCTTGAAGATCATCTAGGGAGCTTTGCCAGGGGATTTGAACCCTGGCCTCTGAGGTCCTAGTCCAGTGGTAACCATTACACCATGCTGGCTCTCAGAAGTTGTCTGAAACTTTCTGCCAATCCTAGAAATACCAGCACTTCCACATAGGAAAGTTGAAAGCTGAAAGCAATAGGTGTCTATATATACAAAGACATTTGTTATAAATTCAGTTCAGAACATGACCACCCAACCCCAACCACACTCATCTTTCGCCCCCTCCACCTCTTTCCTCCTATTCTTCCTAATGTCTCAACAAATGAAACCGATTTGTTTTGTTTTTTCAAAAAAGTGTTACTTGGGAAAAAAATACGAGAGAGAGACATTGCACATACATTTGTAAAATCTTAAATTACATTAAAATAAAATATAAAATAAATTCACTTCAGATTATACAATGTTGTTGTCAATGGAGTTTAGACCTCTTCTTTTACTTAAACATGTACAGGAATAAGAATTTGTACACAATGCACAGCATCTGATAGTGATTTATTTTAAGAGAAATGCAACCTTTGACATTGTTCTGTATAAGAATAGGCTTCATTTTGCTAAATAGTAGCACTTGTATGAAATAAGAAACTAACATGGTTGGAATAGATGCCTATTTTACTGTGCCTTTAGTGTCCCAATACTTTAAAAAGAAAATTTCTTTATTAGACTGACTGCTGTCAATGAGTGTAATGTACTGTAAACCTCCTCTACAAAGAGGCTAATAAGTCTAGAAGGAATGTCATTTTCTAATACAGGATATACTTAAGTTTCTCTTCAGATGTAGAAATTTGAGATTTTTAGTTACTCTGTATGCTCAGTTAAATGATGGCTCCATCTTGATGCTGATATAAATATGTGATTCTCATGTTAACCTCTTTGAGATGGAGGCTAAGAAAGTTAATTGTTTGGAACTGCTTTTAGGGAGATAAAAATGCTATCTGATAATAACTGAAGGATGCATCTTCATTTCAAAGACATGCCTTACAAATCTCATTATAAAATCTCTAAAAATGCATATTTTATATGTATTCTACACACAGTGGGTGTTTTGAGTGTGGATACTTGCATACTGGGTGTGTTTGTCTTACTTAATTGTTCCTTCCTTACAGTGTTGTGTTTGAATAGAGATTATGCTCTGCTTATACAGTACATCTAATACCCACAGAGATAAAAGTGGATAAGGCTTACTTGTACATAAATGTAAATGCCTGGTCCACACCATACCGCTGTCTACACACAACTCCTGTGCCCATTATGTGTTGAATGGATACATAGCATGTACAGACTGACAGTGATCTAAAGTGTAAGCATCTGTTTCTAACGAAAGGAAACATACGTACATAATTTTATTTGTATGCCGCCTTTTCATAATTCAAACTGTGCTCAAGGCGGCTTACAACATGAAAAAAACATAATTACAAACATAACAAAAGTAGTCATAAACAATCAATAAAAAATACGACCAAATTAAGCAATTTCCGCATAAATTATATTAAGATCTAAAATAAAGATACAAAAATTAATAATATCAGAAACAGCAACAATCCCACCAACAGAAAAAACCCTAAACAATATTCCAACCCAAAAAAGGATGCTTTGGTCTTGAATGCTGCTTCTGCAGGGGAACTCCTGTCCTTTAGTTATAAGTAACAGGCATGTGAGCAAGAGCTAGTTGAGATAATTTTTTGTAAACATTAGCTGTAGATTTGTTACCTGTGAAACTCAACATTTAATAGCAGACTTTTTTCAGGGGTACATACGTTTTTTTTCATAACTTAGCTGTTTAACTTCCCCATAATATTTTTCTATAAGGTTTAATTGTTCATGGATGTAGTGAATAAGCAGCCTCAGACACACCTTTACAGTATATTACATTTTATTCCACTAAACATCACTGACTCGATTCTAAGCCAAACCTATTTTTTTCTTTCTTAAGCTTTTATGACTATGCGGGCAAAGTCAATGAAGAGAATTTGGATAGGATTCTTAAAGATCAGAGAAAAGTAAGTCTGCACTTCTTTATTAATTTTTTCTCTGTGCTACCGGTAAGGCCTGAAGAAAAAGTAACATAACATTTTATCATAAAGAATGATGAAGGGAAATATGTTAAATATTACACCAGGCGTGGCTAACCCTTTTTGTCCCAACTGTTTGTGGCCAGTCTGTATGCACATACACTCACACAGTGTATGTGAAAAGGATATGTAAAAAATAAAAGAAGGGAAAGTATCCCAGTGAGCATTCACAGACAACTGATAATGGGGAGCTCTGCCCCCTGTCTCTCCTCTGAGCCATCTCTCAATCTCTCTGAATCCTGTAGGACTGGTGAAGAAGAATTGCCTAAATGTTAACTTTTTTGTAGTTGTTTCTCCCTTTGCTTGACTGAATTCAGTTTCATGTCAATGTTAAATAGGATGAGATGTAGGATATAACCCCAAGGAATTTCCCAATACTTCTTTTAGGAAATAGGTTTTCTAGCACTACTTTTCTGTAACTTCCTACCAAAGGAGTATACCCACAGCAGAGCAGTGCCCACTACTTCTAACTCATGTGGTCAGCACTCAACAGTGTGGAAAGACTTTTTTTAGAATTGTAGTTGGTTTTTCTCTTCATGCAATTTTTTTATTGTACTCGCTAGTTCACTGGGGCACTGCCATATCTTGTGTTTTGTTCTGTATCTTTCTAAACTTCTTTTAAAAATGAAAGGGGGGTAATCTTTGCCAATGACATTAAAAGGGACTTAGTGGTTCATAACAATCAGCAGCCTAACTCTCAGTTACAGCTGGTAATCGGGTGGAACTTCCTCATCGCTTTCATCTTTCCTGTGGCTTTCATGGAAAAAATGTTTTCCGTTCTCTTTGAAATATAGAGAGGGGTTTCTTTTAGTTTCCTTTCAAGTAAGATCTAAATAATTGTAGGAATTATTGTGCACAGTTAAATATGCAGTAACACTTTTCTATTTATTCTTCTTACTTCAGTTCTGAAGAAGGGAAATTTTGTAGTATCTTAGCACTGTTTTCTTTGCATCTACAGCAGAGGTTGATAGTGACTATATTTGGCTTTGCAGACCATTTCTAGCAGCTCCCCACACCCCTCAACAATTTGGCTGCATTGATGGTGCGTTTTTAAACTGGGAAAGGGAGGTGTTGCATTTGAGCCCCATCAAGCTGGTGTGACCAGAGAGGTTTCAATCTCTCTGTCCAGATCAGTTGATGATGAGAATGGAGACCTGATGAGCAAGGAGAGTGGGCGCTGTTGAACCCCATTGCTGCAGTAGTGTGAGCTGAGAGCTTTCATTCTCTTTACCCATAACAACTTAAAGATGAGATTTTTCTCTCCCATGCGGTATGTGAGAGAGAGAGAGAGAGAGTCATGTGGTCCTCAGAGCATTGGATAACGTTGAATGTGGCCCACAGGCATAAAAGGGTTTGCTACTTAAACAGTAGAAAAACATAAGGACTTGAGGGAAAAGAAGCTTTTAAGGATCATGTGATAAGCAGCATGCAAGTTAAATTGAATGTACTTCAGTTATAATATCTGCTGTCTTTGAAACAGAAGTTTTCCTGTCACTGCAAAGTGTAATATTTCCTGAAGCATGGGATTGTTGGTAACACGAAGGGATTCGATTTTCTCTAGATTGCAACAATGCTATCTTGCAGAATGCCATTTATTTCTTTGATTGGAATAATTAGGCTTAAGAATTCTGGCATCATGTTGGGACTTCATAATTAATCTATATTGAATGTACTTTTGAGATGCAATTTTTATCCTTCAGTTAATACTCCCTCAACTCAATCTTTATTGTAGAACGTTATTGGATGGTACAGATTTAGGAGAAACACCCAGCAACAAATGTCATATAGAGAACACATCATTCATAAACAGCTGACACAGATTCTTGGAGTGCCTGATCTTGTCTTCCTTCTCTTCAGTTTCATCTCAACTGCAAATAACTCAACACATGCTTTAGAATATGTTCTCTTTAGACCAAACCGAAGGTAAACAGTTTATAAGATGTGGAGGGAAACTGTTCATCCGTTTTAATGATTTTTTTTAATTAAAAAAAGTAATAGTCACAGATGATGTGCAAGTTGCTTTTCCTCTGAGTGTTTTAGTTGCTTCAGGTGCTAAATAGCTGGTGTGCATTGTACCAGATGACATAATCCACAGACAAAATCCAGAAGTATATGCTCTTCTGTGGAAGCTATCATGATTTCCCCCTAATTATACAAAACTGCTGAGTAATATATCCAGAAAGGGGAGTTACAGTCAATGACCATTTTGCACAAGGGTTCTGTTCCTGGCCCAAGCATGCATTGGCAGAGCATGTATAAGCTCCCCACACCCTGTTCTGCCCTTTTAGTGACTCATTTCGTGATGTTTTCGGGTCACTTCTGGGTTCAGTGCTGTGCATGCATGTGCCATCGGTTAATTGGTCATTGCCTGTTTATGGAAAATATAATGTAGGAATTTGTAAGAATTATTATTGGATGACACATTGTAGTAGTTTATTTAAAACCAACTTGAGAAGGATTCATTTTTAGAGTCTTGTTAGTTTAGTGAATGCCATTATGTCTCATAATCATAATCGTGATTATAATCATAATCATGCTGGGGCAACCCAGTTAGATGGGTGGGGTACAAATACATTATTATTATTATTATTATTATTATTATTATTATTAAAAACTGTATTCTCTATATATCTGCTAGTAAAATATTCTGCTGTCTCTTCATTAAAGATACTTTGTGGCCCACAAGAGTAACTAGAAACTAAAATATTTGAGAGTGATGAAAATGACCCAATCACAAATTGGCTTTCTATAGCTGATCTGGTTGTACTTGCATATAGGACTGCAAACTTTAATTAATTGAGCAATCATCTAAAACAGTAGCTGATAATTAGTGGGAAACAGCTTTAATTAATGTGACTTAAAAATTAAATATTATGCTTCACCTTTTTTTTAAAAAAAAGCTATTTAGAAAAAAAAACTAGTTAGTTCTAGTGGTGGTGGGTAATAACCTCTTTCTTATATAGCCATCATTAACATTTTCCAGCATTGAATTAGTTATATTTTATAGCCTGGTGAACAAAAGCTAGGTTGCATTCCTTTAATGTTCTGGTTTGCATGTACTGCAAGCTATGACTTACTGCGTATAAGCAAGCATGCTGGTGCATTGAGAGAAATCATGAGTGCTGCATTTCTCCCCTGGTCTTGGTGTACTACTAGGAGTAAGCTGCAAGTTGTAGCCTAGGGTCATTACTTACTGCTAATGGTTTGTTTGGGTGTCAGAACTTAAGATCACAACTAGTATGTTAAAGTAAAAAAAGGTGAAGGTAAAGGACCCTTGACAGTTAAGTCCAGTCACAGACGACTCTGGGGTTGCGGCGCTCATCTCACTTTACAGGCTGAGGGAGCCGGCGTTTGTCCGCAGACAGTTTTTCCAGGTCATGTGGCCAGCATGACTAAGCCGCTTCTGGTGCAATGGAACACCAAAACCAGAGCAGCACACGTAAACACCGTTTACCTTCCCGCTGGAGCGATACCTATTTTCTACTTGCACTTTTGGCATGCTTTCGAACTGCTAGGTTGTATTTCCTTCTTAATTGTAGCTTTTTGAAACCCTAATCATTGTGAGGAGGTAGTAAGGCAATTGGCTCTTCTGAGTGATTATTATGACTGGAATCTCTTGTAAGGAAATAACATTACAGAAAGTAACCTCATATTTCTAAACTTTTTCTGCAGGTATAATCAAAGAGTGTCACTTACTATTCCTAATCTAGGCAACACAAGCCAACAGGAATACAAGGTCTCTTCAGTGCCAAATACTTCCCAAAATTATACCAAAGTTATTAAGGAGCATGGGTGAGCATTGTTTTAATATGTAACAAATGCCATTTTGGTGTGCCTAGAAATAAATGCATGTGATCGCTAACTTAGTCACACTTGCAGTGGATCCATTGATTTCAGTTATCATGACTCTCTTAGATATCACCAGGAGCAGATCTAGAGCATTCTTGGTTATCTGATTTTGTTTAATGACTGCTGTTTTTTAAACAGTACAGAGAAGCAGAAAAATAAGTCAAAAACTTTATTTGGGATAAAGCAAATTATCAAGAAAACAACATTAATGTGACCAACGTTAACTGTAGAAGATCTCCGTGTGTATGACTTTGATTGGCTTAAATGAGGCTCCTTGTTGGCTTTTAGTTTGTCATGGTTTTTTTTGTTTTTGTTTGTTATGTGTGCAATAAATATTCAGTCTCTTTACTTTGTGAAATAAATGTTTCTCTTGTGTTAATATAACATCAGGTTGTGCAAAAATAACTTTGGATTGTATCCAATGGTGTCTTTTTACTTGATGGAAGGCTCTTTGATCTAGTTTCCATCAGTGGAACAGGAAAGGAGGCAATTTTTGCCAATTTCCCTCTCCTCTGCAAAACCTCACCCCCTGGTCAATTTGCTTGGATTGGGGACCCTTTGGAGCAACATGTGCAGTGGCCCATGTGCAGTGGCACACAGAACTGCAAGGGGAAATGGAATTGACAAAAAGTGCCTCCCTCATTTTTCCGCAAATCGAAACCTCTGCTGGATCAAAGAGATTTGTGTCAGTCCAGGGTGCATCATAGATGCTATCCTTTTCAGACAGCTTTAGCAGTCCAGGCCTTGCTTCCTGGAGTATGGCTCTGAAAGTTAAACTCTTTTGAAGGGTAAAAGACATCTTGGAAAAGCAGGATTTGCCCATTTCTAACACATTATTTCTGATGTATTTTTAGTACTGCTTTTTTTGATAAAGATGGTGTGATGAAGGACATCAGGGCTATATATCAGGTTTATAATGCACTTCAAGAAAAAGCACAGGTAATTCTTCTTTAATGTTCTGTATTTATTGTGACAACTTTCTGCTTACTAATGCAAAGCTACAGTAAAACTTTCATTTTGAATTTAAATGTTTCACAAACAACTTACATTGTGAATAGTTAAGCTATATTAAGTCAAATCAACTAATTAAAATATTTAGTTAATAATGCCTAATAGAACAGAAATTTCTAGCATAAGAATTGTAGGTAATAATTGTCTATTACAAGTTTTCCCTGCTTTAAGACTGAAAGTAGCTGTCAAGGAGATAGGCCAAATTGTCCTATGTCCAGATCTCACTTTAGGATATGTATGAGCAAAATGCTGAATCTTTGCGGCTGCATTCTTCTGAAGAGCTTTCTTCACTGGACTTGATTGCAAAATTGAGGCCCTACTGTATAATGCATTAAGGCTCTTTGTGTGTGTGTGTGTGTGTGTGTGTGTGTGTGTGTGTGTTAAATATTTGATAAGGGATCTTTAAAGAATACTGTAGCATTTAAAATTAGCAGAAAATGGAAATCCCTCTTTGCTCTAGTCCTTCCTTTTCTGTGATTCAAACCCTACTGCCTATTGTCTGGTCTTTTCAAGGTCTGGATCCCATTGTGCCAAAGTTTAATTAAGGCCATAACTGCATGTTTACACTTAAGTAGCTGCCCCAATCATGTGCCTGAAACCTGGTTTATGGCATTACCAGTGGTAAAGTAAGCATCCAAAACTACTCCCGCTATGCATGAAGTCGCCATCTCCCTTTTATTCTTGAAACCTGTGGGTTGATTTGAAACTGCATCATTTGTGCCGCTTCTTTATTGTTCAGATTTGTAACATACACATCTGGTAGTTTAGTTTAATATATTTATATATTGTTTTGAGGAGTCCCAGAACGATTTACAGTAATAGAATATAGAATATGAAATACATAAGATGTTCAATAAAACAAAACAGATATAAAAAACTAAAAGCGTTCATCTGGTAGATAGCTAACCAGGTTTTATAGATTGAGGGGGAACTACAAGAAGGCACCCACTAGTTAATTTCTAAGAAGAAAGTTGCCCAAGCTTACCTACCTTATCTCAGAGGCTTGTTAGGTTTCTCAGCAGTGATGGAAGGGCTGTTTTCACATGCTCAGAGGCACACTTCTATATTCTATATATATGATCCATGCTGTGATCATTAACATCTGTACAAACATTAATACCCTTAGTGGTTCTCTTAATGAAGTAAGTGCTTGCTTTCCAGAAATCACCCTTTCCAATATTTGTAGGGATGTGACTTTCCTTGCTTTATGTTGGTGCACAAGTGACCTAAAGAAACCTGCCTGTGCATGCTTTGTGGGCTTATGCTATTTTCTGTTACGTTTAAAGCTGCTAGTCTGTGAACGTTGACTTAAGCTTTCCCCAAATATTAAGTCCTTGCACATTCTTTCTCACTCGTAGCTCTTTGAAAGAGAAAAAACAGATCCATGTGAAATGCCATGACATCTTCAGATGAAGGGTGGTATACAAATTTAATAAATAATAATAATATCTCATCTAACTTTTACATTTCTAAGTTCTAAAGAACAGTCAGGCGTATAAAAAGCCTCTTCCCAATATATTCCCCACCTGGCCAGTATTCACTAGATACATTGCAATTATGGCATAAATGGATTTTTCTTAAACTGTTTCTTCAGCAGGCTGCTCATCCCAACTTACTAGCTGCAGTGCAAATAAACTTTGCACTGCACCAGCTAGAGTGGCCATTCTCTAGCATTCCTCCAAATAACTACGTGAATTTTTTGGTTTGCCAAAGCTGGTGTCAGCATTAGTGGCTTGGGACTACTCTTACAGTTTTTGTAGTGCTACATCCCAGGCTGTGAGTGGACCTGCCCTGATTATTACATGACCCTCATGCAGTTTTGCTGCAGTGCATAAAATCAGTTTGCATTACTGTTCTCAGATTCCAGTAAGTAATGATTGAGAGGTGGTGACATAGAGCATTATCTGTTTTCAACGAGGGTTTATGAGTTGTTGCTTGGCCATCAGCACACTTAGCTTGGCCATGTATGAAGCCAAAATCTGGCTGCTAAGAGTGCAATTACTCCCATCTACTTGGGAGTAAGCACCATTGAATTCCAAAGAACATACAGCACAGTCCTAACCATGTCTACTCAGAAATAAGTTTTTAAAACTTAGTGCAAATTGTATTTCATTCCTTCAGTACTTTACAATGATGCCCAGAGTTGAAATTTGGCAACTTCTCTTTCTACCACAGTAATTGAGGTTTGGTCACAAGTGGTGCATAGTATATGAATTATGAAAATCTCACAGTGGCTGTGTCTTGGAACTTGATTTTTCTACATTGCATTTCTGCTAAGGCTTTTGAACATGAATTTTCACTAACCTTGTGTATTTCTCCTAGGCAGTATGTATAGAAGTAGAGAAGAGTGAACAAGCTGCTGAAACTTTCCAGGCAGAAGTCAATAAGCTAAAAACACAAATCTTGCAAAAGAAACAAGAAAAGGAGCAGGAAATAAGTAAGCCTTTTCTGTAAATATTCTCTACCTGGCTGGGAAAATTGACCGAACCCTCAGCTCTGCAGTGCTCCATTACACAGTCCAGTTGGAAACAAATCCAATATTTAGAGTTTAGTGCATAGCACAATAGCATTTTGTTCCAGACCCTTTTCTAAGGGCGATATCCATTTGTGTCCATCTTTGTATGGAACAAAGATGTATTCCACACATGCCACCCAATTTGCTTTGTAGGGTTGGAGAGCCCTACATATATCACATTGGGTATTTAGAGATGATACCATACACCACCTCAGTAATCTAGTTTTGTGTGAGTGCCCACCTCCTTAGACCAAATATCAAGCATATCATGTATGCTTTAATTCTGTGGGGTTAGGAAAGCTGATGAACAGGGACAATTATAGAATTGGGGATGCACCCTCCCCTTGACCATTCTTAAACACTGTTCCAGTTCTCTTTGTAAATTGGTAGATAATCCCTGATACAGTTCCTGCCTAACACAAGAATTTTTGCTGGAGTAACTGCAGCACAAACAGAAAAAAATAGTGTTAGAAGAAGCAGGGGAAGGGTTAATCTAGAAGACGATTATATTAGTAGTGATGGGAACTTTGCTGCTAATGTAGACATGTGGAATGGGATGTTCATTGAAAATATCAAAATATGACACTTAATTGTAGTATTCAGAATGATGGGCATCAGTTATGATCTGGAGATGTGAAAGACGCTGTCAGAGGCTCAGGAGCAGAAGCACAGGGGAGAGAGCAAATAGAGAGCGGAGGAGAGGAATCCGAGGGGAGCGTAGGGGAATATGACAGTGACCCGAGAGATTCCATGAGCTTCTCCAGCGAATCAGAAGATTCCCAGAAGGGGGCGCCTATGGTAAGGGCAAGGGGGGGTCCCAGGGGGGACGCACCAGAAGCAAGGGGCCAGCGGGGACTCCCAAGGGAGCAGCGGAGGATCAGGACCAGCTCCCCCACCAGAGCGCAGTGGGGGGGAAGAGTCACATGAGTCAGGACCAGCCTCTCCTCCAGCGGGGAGAGAAGATGAGTCAGGGATGACCACGCCCCCATCGGAAAGTGGGGAAACGGAGGGAAGGTCAGGTCCAGCTAGCCTCCCCGAAGGAGGGAGCAGTGACACAAGTGTAACGGTCAGAAGGAGAGTGGGAGGCTGCGCGCGCACGCCAAGTTCAAATGTGCAGGAGCGCGGGACAGCAGAAAACCCGGATTGGGAGCCAGGTCCTAAAGCCCGAAGGAGGGAGGGGGAAGAGTCAGGGGACTCAGCGTCAGAGGAGTCTAGGAAGGGTGAGACCCCGACTAGCAGGCGGACCCAGAGAAGGAAGGAACAGAGGAAGAGGTGGAGTAAGGCTAGAATCTTAAACTGGTGTCGGGGGAGGAGATTCAGATGGAGCTTCGGCGGTCTAAAGTTACAGACGTAGCGTTGCACGCTGCACGTGTGGAAGTGAAACTGAACTTCAATAAAGACTTTTATACTAAAGAACGAAGCAGCGTTGGTCTTGTGTGAGCTGGGACCTTGGGCAGCGCTGACAGACGCTGTATGTTCTCTGGGGCTCTAGAATGAAGTGTGTCCTTAAAACATGCTTGTCTTATATCTGAAGTATAGCTTTCATACTTATTAAACTACGGATATGGCTGGCAGTTCTTCCATTCCAATTAGGAACCACTTAGATTATACTTGTTGCTAATTATAAATAGCTGAGTGGGAAGCCATGTGTTTTCTATTTCTAAGTCCATTCCCGTCAACTCATAATATGTACCGGGTAACTTCCTAAACAAAATTTTAATGGGGGCCAGTTCACTTTGGATTGGACCATATCCCCTTTGTGTTACTCATGAACACAAATATTCCCTATATTTGTTCATGAGTAACACAAAGGGGATATGGTCCAATCCAAAGTGAACTGGCCCCCATTAAAATTTTGTTTAGGAAGTTACCCGGCTGACTAGATGGAATGTGGTGAAAGTCCAAGCAAGCGCTTAGCGGAGAAATCAGGAATAAGATTAAAGAAAAATAGGATTATAGGAAATGTGGATTGAGAAATAGAGAGGGCCATATATGGGGGTGCTAAAAGTAGAAAACAGTAAATGCTGAGGGCAGATAAATGTGCGATGGAAATTTCAGCACTAGGGAGCAATTATTTTTTTTATTGTTGCGTCTTCAAATGTAGCTTCTGACGTATTGAATGTGATCCTGGCCTTTAAGTGCTACTCTGATCTTCTATCAAGTAGTTCTCCAATATACATGACTAACGGTTCAAAACATGATTGGATGGATAACCCATTAAATACCAAGTTTGAGTATTGAAAGGATAATATATTTCTTTCTGCAGTGTGTTGATTTGGGGGCATAGCAGTTCTGAGTGGTTTAACAGTCACTAGATTTTCCATAAGTACATACGCTTTAGGGTAATGGCAAGTATAGAACAAGTTCTTCAGTTATAACTAAGTACAACAGATTATTTTTCTCTAGCTCTTGAATGCCTTCCACTTTCATGCTTACTTTTCACTGGGGTTTGATTTTACTTGCTTATCAGTATACTATCCATGTTAAAATCAGGCATTACAGTCAAATCTCAGTTGTTCAACGTAATCCATTCCAGAAGCCCGTTCGGCTTCCAAAATGTTGGACAACTGAGGCATGGCTTCCAATTGGCTGCAGGAGCTTCCTGCACTCAGGCAGAAGCCGCATCAGACGTTCGGCTTCCAGAAAATGTTCGAAAACCGGAACATTTACTTCCGGATTTTCATCATTTGGGAGCCGAAACGTTCCAAAACGGAGGTGCTCGGGATCTGAGGTTTGACTGTATATTTTGACAAGGGTAAAACCCTATGCCATTCATTTAGAACCCTAAAATAAAATTGGGCCAATACAGTTACTTACACAGCAGTTATTTCTGTTTCTCTACAGTTTTTGGGCTCATTCAAACCCTATTGTTTGCGTATATTTTAATATTATGCTGTCCTATCCACTCCCTTGTCTAATTGCCTTGTGGTGGGGATTTATTTTTATGAAACCACATTGCTCAGATATGCTGCGAAAGACATAAGACAAGAAGCAGAAGCTTTTAGGGTAAGGTAGCAAGTAACCAAAGTGAGAGCTGAATAGGCCTGATAGTGTGGTAGAACTCATTTTGCATGGTTTCTGCGCACTGCATTCTCTCCACACTGTGCAGAAGAACCAAAGGAGTATTGAAAAGTGTGGAAAAAAATCCTTCAATTTTAGAGACACAAAATACTGCTTCTGACATTAGAAGATTAGAAGATTGACTTTTGAAAAGATTATATGCATGTTTAGTTTCATTTGTCCGTGACAGATGGTATGTGATAGTTCTAAATTAGTGTTCAAAACCTCAGCGCCTCATTAGCTAAGAATCAAAATCGAAGTTACTATTGTATAGTTCAGAGATACATACCGTATTTTTTGCACCATAACACTCACTTTTTTCCTCCTAAAAAGTAAGGGGAAATGTCTGTGCGTGTTATGGAGGGAATGCCTACGGGTGGCATGCCTACGGACTTTCCTCCTCTAAAAACTATGTGCGTGTTATGGTCGGGTGCGTGTTATAGAGCGAAAAATACGTAGATCTCATCCCAGTTGGTCTCAGTAACATTTGAGGAAAGAGGTCAGAAATGAGAAATCTTTATCTGATGGTTTTGTGGTTCAGGTGCTGTTAGGAATTCTCTTGCCTAAAAATCAGCATACTTCTCAATATTAGGTTGTGGTTTTGGCTTTTCAAAAGTATAGCCAATTGAAGTTGCTTTAAATGGTTTTACTTCAGTCTTTTCCTGCATAAGTACAATCCTCTGCTGTGAGGCATAATACATGTGTGCTATATATACTCTGCTGTAACTGTACCATTCTTTTTTGCCCATGAGGCATTCTCTTTTGAGAGGCAATAAATGCACCTAAAGCAGCCTATTATCAAGTTTGTGTTAGTGCCTGCCTTTGAGAAATCCTGTCCGTTTGAGTTAACTAAACCAAATTGCTCCACTTCGCTTTGGCACTGGGTTTAACTTCTTGCAAGACACTGCAATAATGAAGCATGCTAGTACTAGCAAAGTGAATTCTAGGAAAACTAGTTCAGTCAGTTTAACATTGGCAGTTTTTCACTCAAATGACTTACTTAAACATAATTGAATACACATGTGCATTGTGAGTTTCTTTTCAATGCCCATGATATCAAAATTTTATACAGTTTGCCACATTAATATACCTTGATTTGATAGCTAATTACATTTATTTTCCACTTTTTTGTAGGACTGCAGCAGGCCATCTTAAGCAGACAAATGTCAAATGATACCTTGGAGCCTATATTTATCCCCCGAATGTCCCATGCTGGATTTGTTGCAGAAGGTAGTAATCTTGAAGAACCCGATGCCTCTGATCCTCCTCCTCCTCCTTATGCTGACTTGAGTGTAATCAATCACGACAGTGCCATACGCCCTGGTGTTCTAGAAAGCAATGTTTTCATGCCTCGACCTCAAGCAGTAGGCTCTTCCAGTTATGTTTCCACAAATACAGGATTGAAGCTTTCAGGCAATGGAACATCCATGCCATCTTCTTCCCAGGCGACTGTCGGTGACAATGTTAATGAATCAGAAGACAGTGACTGTGAGAATTTTCTTGAACCTACAGAGTCATCTGACAATGAATACGCACAGACAAGAAATTCTCGTCCCCTGACACATGCGGATGGAGATTCCAGGAACACTCAAATCTCCCAGATCTAATGGAACATGAGCTTAATATAGCACTATCTTTCCTAAATGTTACAGAAATATTTTGGGATTTAACTTGGAGGAAATGGGCTACAAAAGTGGATTACTGTGCACAGCAGATGTAGAAGACTTGAACTTAGATGGCTTATTCACTTTTGTGATACATTTTTGCAAGTTTTGTAATTGAATCATTAGGATAATCAGACTACTAATATTGATGAAATTCATGGATGTACTGGTAAATAAGCAAAGTGAAATTGGGGGGGGGGGATCCTGTGGCTTTTGTTGCCATATTCTCCATAAAAAATGGAATTTAGCAACTAAGCGCACTCTAATGATCTCAAATCAAAGCTTACCTCGTGCACTATCATGCCTTGAATTTTGGGGGAGGGGGGCATTTCTAAGAACTTTGATCAGCAGGCTTTTTAATGGTGAAGCCAAATAGATCATTGCCAGAAACAAAAACCTTTGATAATTCCAAGCAGCCTGATTGGAACAAATGTGAGCTATATTCTCTGCATGCTCTTTTAATAGAGATGAAGTTTGTTTCAATCTTTTTCTACTAGCCTAATGTCTATCACTTAAAATTATGGTTGCCTTTTTATGTAGAAAAGCGATTACCAGTAAATCATCAGTGAATGTCTTAAGCATAACTACTCTGACCTTGGTGGATTTAAAGTGACTTTCCCACACTATCATCACTTGCATTTTTGTTCTAAAAATAATGAAGAGCACATAGCAGAAAGTAGTGAAATAATGTGGTCATTTCTGTCAGGCACCGAACATTTAATGCAAAACTTCATGCAACTTTCAAAATAATCCAGATTTACTATGTAAACCACTTTGAGTCTCTGTTAGGGAAAAAGGTGGGATACAATAATAAATAAATAAAATAATAAAATAACAAGTCCTGGAGAATGGAAGAGGCTGTCTAGTGCAATCCCCTAGGGTTTTCCTCTTAAATTAAAACTATAGCTCTTCTTTGATTCTGTAACAATTCGTCTCTGTTTTATTTAATCCAACTCTTGATTAAAAACACACATGAAGACTTCTTTTAGATATATGATTGCCTACAGCTAACAACTCAGTAGCTAAACAATCCCACATCTGTCTGTTCGCCTCTCTGTTGTCTGTACTAAGTAAAACCAAGTGGCTTTGAAATATTATAAAAATACTTCTATCTCCTTGGACATTTGGGACTTTATAAACATTTCTGTTTTCAGTACTTAACATACTATTTGGCCTTAACATGATATGTTTTGTTTTACATTGGTGCAGTCTGTTTTAATTAACAAAAAGTGTGTTTGGGTTTTATTAACTTTGGGTATCTACAAGCATCTGTTGTGCTGGTTTGTTAAATAAGTGCTGTTGCCATCTCATCAGTTCATTCAAGAAATTTTATTTTTATCTCACTCAAACTTTTAATGTACATCTCTGACAAAGCAGTTAAATGTGACAATAAAATCTTATTTAATCCTTTATCTTTTAATATCTGTCAGCAATGTTTCATTGCAGTGAGATCACGCATCTGCAAGTGAAAGCAGTGTTAAGATCCACCCCTCAATGAAACAAATGATTGACAAAACTGTATATTGGTTCCCCTATTGGCTGAGTGTAAAGAGGAGCACCCATGAGATTATGGTTTGTATACAGTGGTAATCACTTTTTCTAATGTCCATTCACATTTGCTCATGCATGGCAAATATCTATAATCCTTGCAACAGAAGACTGGCAGCAGCAATTTAATAAATATCCCCTTACTTTGCATAGTACATCACAACAACTTTTGGAGGTAGCAACTCCATTTGCATGGGTGACTCAGCTGAGTCTGGATAATGTTGAATATGTTTCTATACACGCAGATTACTTCTATAAATATTGGCATATTTAATTTCTCAGTGGGAAAATCATGATGTTGAAATATTACATCGCCTATAATAATAATTTGTTATAAAACCTGTGGTCTTAAATCTGTTGCCTGTTTCTTCATAAATTGGGGTTACAGAGGCATACACTTCATTGGCATCAATTTATAAGTAACTCAGAACCGTACAAACCTGCGCAATTATCTCCAGTAGAAATACCATCATTGACCGTCCTGCCCTATTGGTTCATTGTAATTGTTATCTCTGTTAGGTTATGACCGACCATAATGCCTGTATAACACAGATAGAATGCTTGTCCCATCAGCAGTATCTGGTGTGAATATGAGCCCTCTTCCATTATTCTTACTGGGATCCAGACTCAGCTGGGAATAGGACCTTCCATGCAGCAACTTGCTTTTAACCTTCTCTTTTGGAGGCTAATCTGCCACCTTTTCTCCTTTCACTAACAACTCATCTAATTATTTTGCATGTACATTGGTATTATGTAAAAACAAATTATAATATGGGGAGAAGCAATGTCCTTAGATTTGTTCTCTTATCACCACTGAAGAAATCAAGTGATTATAATCTTCGTTACTATGGTGGCAGCTTGCTTTTGTCTGCCTAGATGGTTAATATATTGTCTGAGATGTATTCTAAATGGCAGAATGGTAAGTGTTCTGTAGTCGGAAACAGGTCTAGCTTTTGCAGCGGGTTTGCTATTGCACAGCGTAGTCTTCTGCAAAGAGGATTGATTGTCTGAGCCCCACTTATATGTATCCTGTATTTTTATTCTGCTTTCCATAACTAAGCTTAAGGCAATGTACGTGGGAATTGCCATGCAGTCTCCCATGCAGGCACAGGCCAGACACAAACCTGATTTGTTCCAGCAGTTTCTTAGTTCACAAGAAACTTGGGTTTCACATTGCCATCAACTCAGAGACAATTTTTTAAAAATTAATTGGTAGTGTAGTTTTTCTAAACTGCTTGAATCATTTTTTTAATTATGGGCAGTATATAAATGGATTGAAATAAATAAATGTGGTTTTTTTTTAATGTCAGGAGCCATTTTTAGAAATTGTCGCGATCAACCTTCCCCAACTTGGTGTCCTCCAGATGGCTAGGACTACAATTCCCATCCTTCCCAGTTAGCATGTGCAGTGGTCAGAGAGTCCTGCTCCAAAACATCGGGGGGGGGGGCACAGTTGGGTAAGGGTGGCCCATATTGCTTGTTGAACCTATCTACCATACATCTTATGGAGGGACATGGTACCAAGCAGATCAGTCTGCCTTTTGTGTTGCTGTTTGCATACAACTAATGCCAGGTTGCTAGATGAATAATCTGGCAGGTTGAAAATGGACATGTCAGTATACACTGTTCTTATGACCGGATAGCACTGTTATCTGATCATGGGACTTGGATTATTAGCATAATCGGTTCCTGCTCAGTGTGGCCTCTGGTGCTCACCATCCTTTTTCTTATAGAGCTCGTGCAGAAAGGGCAACTTCTGCTGAGATAGGAGTCTCTATTTCCACAGACAATAATGATCCATTATGGTAGCAGAGCTCTGGGTTCATTTATTGACTCCAGCTGGCATTTCTTGGTTCTTTAAGTACACTATTTTGATTGCATCCATTTCCTTAGGACTGATTGCTTGTCCTCGTACTTTGTGACTCCAGGGTGCTGCAATTTTAATACAGTCAGAGTGAAAGGCTTAAGTGGTAAAGCAGCCTGCTGTATTTCTGAAGAATCAATTTAGCACTAGAAGGAAGTTGTGGCATTGGGAAAATCAATTATTTTCCTTGTGAGCTATCCATTTAGAAGGTGAAGTTGAGCAGCTGGGAGGGTGTTTTATACAGTTTGCCTTCATTTCTGCCAAACGGTTTTAATGAAGGATGTGTTGAAGAGGGGAAGGAAAGCCATCCACTGTCCACTGAGTGCAGAAAGGATGGGATTGTGTTGCTCAATGCACATGTTATTGATGCTCTGTTGCTTGGGATGAGGGGGGGGTGCAAAATGCACTTGTACATGTGCCAAGAAATGCAGGTGAGAGTACAGACTTTATGGCTTCAAACTATTCGCACTCCCTTGATGGCTTTTGGAGCTCCTTTCCCCTTGTCCTGCTTCTCTAGACATCAATCTGTACTTTCTTTGGCAGTCAAAGTTGTCATTTTGTTACGAGGGGCAAAGTATCAAGTGTGCCCCCCCCAAAAAAACCCCCAGAATAAGTCAAGATACCTAGTACTCAAGGATGGTTAAGTCACTTGAAGCCTAGAATATTCCATTTATTTCCCTCCCTGTTTTTATGTACATATGCCCCAACACACTACACATTCTGCGAGCACAAGACATGCTCATTCTTTGGGGGTTGTGATTTATTCTACTTCTGCAAACCTTGGGTTCCTCTGAACATAATGATACATTTTTCTTGTTTCTCAGTAGCTCCAATTTGGCTACACAGGTGTCATAACTCAGCAGCATCTGACTTCACTAAAGATACAGGTATATTGCAACACATATATAGATATTTAGAAGCTCCATGTTGAAACTAGAGACAGTCTGCCTTTGATACTAAAAAAGGCAGCAGAATAATGCTGTTTATCTAAAGCATGCCCCTTTAGATGCCAGGATTTTTAGTCGATTCTTCTTAAGTTAATTTTGGAAATCCAAAAGTAGAAGATGTAAACTTCACCACCTAAGTGAAAGCTGGGAAAGCCATGGTCTGTATTAATATTCGTGTTATATTCTATGCAGTGCCATTTTATGCATGTTTACTCATGGTCAAAGTATTTGTATGTATACAATGTGTATACCACAGAGCTGCATTGGGGAAGGAAGGCTTCTTATAAGTGCGAAGTTTCCATTGCCAATTATGGAGCAGGTTTCATTGATAACAGTGGGACTTAAGGACAAAAGACATGTAATGTGTACCATACAGCTCCAGCTCCATCTTGTATTTACTTAAGTACAGGTGCAGAGGGGGATAGTTAGCAGGACCTCAGTGTGTGGGAAGAGGAGATTTTATCCTTTCCCTACTGTGCCACAACCCCCTGTAAATTTTCTCACCATGCAGTTATAAGGGTTAGTGGCATAAGTTTCCATTTGTCCCAACCCCAGTTGGCTCGCTTCCATTCTGTGTTGTTTTGTTCAGGTTAGTCAGGAACCTTAAAGGAAGCACAAGTTCTCCATTGGAACCATATTGGGAGGGTTCTAAAGAACCCAGATGGCTTTTGGTTACCGCAAAAGCACGTCTACCTCTTGGTTCCCCACCCTGATTACTATTCCCCCTTGATGAACTATAGCTTGCCTTTCAATACTTGCAGGCTCTGAGTGGGGCACTTAGCCTTGGTGTGCAGTTGAAGCCTTCAGTTCTGGCCTCACTCAAGAAGCCCCCTCAATCCTCTTGGACCACAGAATAATTAGGTTTTTATCTCTTTCATTTCCAAGATTTTGCTCTCTTTCCTGTTTTCACACAGCCCATAACCCCTGCATTTGCACTCAAGCTTCCCATGGCACATCTCGTTCTCCACTGTAGCCTTCAAATCCCTGGTGTCACTGCTCACAACTTGAAATTAGACTTGAGGGCTGCAGGTCACCCACCCCTGAGTTAAGTGTTGCATTTAGCCTGAGGAGACCCAAGTGTCTATCCTCACTTGGCCATGAAGATCAAGTCACTTGCAGCCAGTTTAGGCTATTTCACAAGTGTGTTATGCAGAATGATAAAAATGGGCACACATATACATACTGCGTTGACCTGCATGAAAGATAGATAAGGTTAAAATGTAATTAAGTGTGCATAGGATTTCAGCCCTAGGATCATTTTTTGTAATGCCCAGTCCTCAAAATGATAAGTGCCAGAGTCCCCAGTAGTGCTCATGGGCACCATGCTTCCCTCAGAAACCCTTCTTGGTGCTTGCCAGCACCCTCTCCAGCTCCCATTTTTTAAAATGGATCTTTTTAAAAGGATTTTATTTGTTGGGGGTATTTGGGGTGAGGTTCTAAGAAGTTTTGTCACTCATTCCGCGAAATGGGTATTTTGTAGTGCTCTTAGCAGTTTTTATTTGATTTTCAAATGTGTCCCCAGGCCCTAAAAGAATGATGACCGCTGACTTAGTGCAATACCATGATAGAATTATTTTCAGTCTTATATATCAAAGCTCCTTTGTTTTGACACCAGTACCTCTACCCTGGCGACTGTTCCAGCCTATTGAACACAGTGTTCCTTGTCCCTGTATGCACCCCTCCCTTCTGTTCCTACAGAAAAGAATGCTTTTAAAAATTATGGTAGAATCCATGTAATTGTCCCTCTTAATGACATAATGTGTGCTTAACTGGGATCCGTGCCAGGCTACAGATTTAGTACTTGGCAATTGAATTCCATAGTCTAAACAAAGGGTTAGAGACAGCCTCAGGTTGGTGAGTGTACATTGCCCAGTACTTCTGAGAACAAGTAAGATACTGTGTTTACAAGATTTATTTTGGATCATGATTACAGGCAGTATATAAACACAGCAACAAATTCCACTGCAATAGGTAGGATGTATCAAGACAGTGATGAACATAAATGCATGAAATTGGAAGAACATTTTGTGAATCTCATTTTCCAACAAGATAAAAGCCTGATTTTAGGATCTTTACCTTGCAACAATCATGTTTTGCAATCTGAATGTCAGTATTTGAATTACATGGGAAAGGGAATTCCAGTCAAACTAGTTTTACTGAGCACCTTCATGGAATGCTACACCGAGTCATGGTTTCAATTAAAATTTGTGAAGGTCAGAATCAGATTTAATTAAGGATCGAAACCATCATCCAAGACTGCTCCATTTGACTTAATGTATTTATTGATACAGCCATATGTTTTTCTCGGTTTAGGGAAATCCTCAACCGCATCACATGTTTGCCGCATAGAAAGAGTGACACAAGGCATGAGGGCAACATGATAATTTTCTCAGACATATGGTTTAATGAGTGCCTTGTATTTATTTCATCCAATTATACATGGTTGCCATTGTTTACCTGTCATTTGTATGACAATCTTTTGTTTCTGAACCTCTTTTAACTCTATTTCTAAAAGTGAGGGCTAAACACTTCTTTTTAAGCACAGTACATCAGACAACTGTGGTTATCAGGTTTATAACAAGTAGCCATGGGCTGGACAGAAATGTCAGGCGTGTGTCTTAAATATAGTCCAAATTCTGTCGGAACTGTTGATTTGAAAATAAATTTTACCAAATGATCAGGAAGGGATGCAACTGGCAATCACCAGAACATGAAATTCCTGATAAAGGAGCACTCTTGAAATGGGAACCTGGTGGGAGCAAGTCATTTTCAATTCATTATGCCATTGAAAAGACTGTGTCTCTTCTATAAAGATGAACACAGCTGGGAAACTGGCTTGCTCAGTAGTAGTAAGAAGACAACTGTAACCAATTGTATGAGTGAATGAGACTTTAGTTTGCTGCTTATTAAAGCACCAAAATCCATTCTTTTACAGGACACCATCCCAATCTAAGTCTCATGTTAATCATTTCAATCAATCATTGTAGCATAATTGCATTTTTCCCAGCCCTATTTTAAACAGATAGCGTTGGTTCAGTTGGTAGAGCAGAAACTCTTAATCTCAGCGTTGTGAGTTCAAGCCCCACTTTGGGCAAAAGATGCCTGCATTGCAGGGGGTTGGACTAGATGACCCTTGTGGTCCCTTCCAGCTCTATGATTCTGTGGTACTTCTATGACATATATTTAACACCATCTATATATTGTAATATGTCATGTTAAGACTCCTTCAGTTTCTGGTATTGGTGCGCTTGCTCAGAATATGGACCAAGCAATTATATGGGCAATATGTGACTGATAGCCTAACTTTTAAAATTTCAAAAATCATATTACAGTGGTACCTCAGGTTAAGTACCTAATTCGTTCCGGAGGTCCGTTCTTAACCTGAAACTGTTCTTAACCTGAAGCACCACTTTAGCTAATGGGGCCTCCCGCTGCTGCCGCGCCGCCGGAGCACGATTTCTGTTCTCATCCTGAAGCAAAGTTCTTAACCTGAAGCACTATTTCTGGGTTAGCGGAGTATATAACCTGAAGCGTATGTAACCTGAAACGTATGTAACCCGAGGTACCACTGTATTGGAAAGTGACTATCGTATGTTGCCAATATTTATGGAGGTTCAGTGGGGAAGCATTCTTTCTTTGTCACTGCACCCAACTTTCCTGATAGCTGGGAAGACAATTTTGAGTACAAAAAAAAGTACGAAGAGTTAAAACACAACTGCTCTGAACAAATTGAACGTCCCTGCAACTGTATTTCAATTTAAAAAAGAGAGATCCTCTACTGTATCTCCATAATGTGTATTGTGACCCTAAATCTAGCAGATGAAACAAGATAGAATCTTGCTCATCTTTTACATTCTATCAAACTTCCTTTCAGAGATGTTTTTTTTTATTCTGCCCTATTTTTAGACAGCCACAAAAGAGACTGCCTCCAGTCTATTCCAGCTGCTGCTTTGAAAAGTGCATTTAGAACCAAATTTAATGGCATGAGAAGGAACCAAACAAGTTTATTGCTTAACTCAATAAAAGGAAAAGCATCTGTGTCCCGTTAAAGCAACAATGTAGTGACTGGCTGCCCTGAATAGATCACCAGATTCATCCTCTTGTGTTTGGGTTTGTGTCCAATTCTGCTTATGCACAGGGACCCTGCTCATGCTTGAATGCAGTTCTGAACCACAAGTTTCCACCTTTGTATTCAGAGGGGGCCCATTTTCTACCAGAAAGCTTGTCCTCATTTGGTGACTCACTGAGCATCAAACTACAGGCATATTAAGTGCAAATTGCATCAGTGGGGGCGGGGGGGGGTTGATGATGGGATCAGAGCGAGGATAGAGGGGGAATTTAACCCTTTTCTCCTCTTCTACCATCCATTTGGGGATTTTCCCATAAAGCAAATACCAGCTCCAGAAGAGGGATTTTTCCCAGGACCACAGCAGGTGAGGAAAGCATTAAACCCACCCACCCTCATCTGCTCTGATCCTGTTAATTACCACCCTTCTCCAGCTGAGATGATTTGCATTTTTAAAAACCTAGCATCTGATGCATTTCTGTGTAGTTTGGACCTCACACTGAGAACCAAACATATAATTGGGGACGAGGCCTTGAGGGGCATTGTGGAGGCTTGGCTCCCACAGAAATATCCCAGGCCTCCTCTCTGAATATTCAGCTTTACTTTTCCAAAAGGTTTCTAGCCCCTGCTATCAGGGGATATGTGCAGGTAGTAAGTAGCCTTCTGATTTGCTCAGTGAGAAATACATCTGCCCCTGCTTGTTCTACAGCCAGCAAGGCATGGTGATACATAGTAAGTAATTTTTAAATTTTATTAAATGTTATTAAGATTATTTCCTGTGTCAAATAAGCGGAGAACATAGTGGGCTATTTGTGTTTAGTGGTTTGTTGATTGCTTCACATACACTCCTATGCTCCCCAAACAACTGCAATATAGCTGACCACTTGAAGCGGAGATGGGGGGGGGACATCCTGCTCAATTTGCATTTTAATGTTGTTTTTTTATTATATTCACTTCCCAAAACTATACGCTGTCTGAAACAGAGCACTGCTGTGAATTTTGCAAGGTAGTTATTCAATTTAAAAAGTGCACAAGAATCCATGGGGAGGGGGGAAGGGAGGAAGTATGTGTAAAAATGCCTATCTAGGTCAAAGAAACATACACAAATATATTGCATTAAGGAAAGTTGTTTGCAATAATGCAATTTTGAGGTAAAATTATAGACAAAAAATGTATGTGTGCATTAAGAAAATTGTGCACTAGAATGCTGATCTTTAAAAAAAACAAAACCAAGCTGATGCAGAAATATGACAAACTGAGTTTAAGATTGGAAACAGCTGAACCTGAGAAAAGTCTGTACTAAGAGTGGCAGCAAACAAAGTTCTACTCAAAGTAGACCCATTGAAATTAATGAACTAATGCTGCTAGTCCCACCCACCATGTGATTGCAATCCTAGCCTCAGCCACACATGCAATGGAGTGTCTGAAAGAGGTGCTTACATTCTTAAAGCAGCTACAACCCCTTTTTGACACCCCACTGAATGCATGGCAGTGTAATCATCAGCTGGGCCAGTGCTTATGGTGTTTCTTTCCCTTCCGCAAGTTAGGCATATGTGGGAGTGGGTAGCGCATCTGAAATTCCCAGAGAAGAACCAGGGAATTATTCCAGACAGAGTGTGACCTTACAAACACCTCTATCTTTGGAAACAGGTGGCGGAGTATTGCCATTCTGGTGCCATTGAAGTGATTGACTGAGACTGCCCCCACCCCCTGAGAGGTGAAAGTCTAATCAAAGACGGTCTCCGCACTTGGCAGTATTTGTTTCCTCTTTCAACTTCAGCTGAAATTCAATCTGCTGTTTACCACACTTCAAGAACGGGAATGGTCTAGTCCAAGTTACAGGACTCTGTTTTTACCACCTCTGCTGGCCTGGACACTTGGCTTATTTACCTTGGAAAAATACGACTATTAACAAATTGTAATAGATTAAGCAAAAAAACAAACAATAAGTTAATTGCGGGGAAACATCTGAGTGCTTATTTAATGAGTGGGATGGGGCTGAGGGGTCTGCAGTGAAATGGAGACTTCAAAGTATGTTGGCAGTTTTTTTATTTTTAACTTTTGCCTCACTGAGTTCACCAGTAGTGATTTTTTTAAAAAAAGGTTTTCTCTCTGTTTTAAGTATGTTTAAGCCTGAACCCAGCAACACAAACAACTATCCATGGCATTTCTCTATCCCTTCCTGATAAATGATCTGAAATTGTATGTCACATGCCCAGTTGGCTGTCTTCTCGCTCAGAGGTTAACCAGGGTCATTGGGATGACCTAAGCAGTTTGTGCTGTGCAGGGGCTATTTCTCTTAACAGTGATTTGTTTAAAGGGTGTGAGTGCACTCATGCCCATGCTTCTCTTTCTCTCTGGCATTTTGCCTTTCAGTGCCATTCAATAAACAATGATCTAGCAGTATGTACTCACTAATGGCCACAATACCTATATTTTGTGTACAGTGTGGATGGATTCAGTTTGTAGCAGATATCATTTGCTTTTCTTCCTTTCTGTTTGTTAGATTGGCATGAGGGTTTGACAGAGTATGAAATGCTAAGTGACAGTATAAAATATTATAGCCTTGTATCATGTAGACATGAGATTTAGCATCTGTAAACACATACTTTGAAGTTAGAATAATTGTTGCTGCTGCATTGCAACTCCAGCTGGCTGGGACTGAGAGAGTCCAACAACATATGCAGAGCCACAGGTTCCTCACCTCTGTGTCACGTGGTAGAGTCACATTTAACACAGTGGGTCTTATTTCCAAGTTAGAGTGCATTGGATTGTATACTCTGATTCTTGAAAAACCTCTCCCCTAAAATGCAATTAAGAGCTGGTTCAGTGCATAGCTGAATCCTCTAGTCTTGGAGGATTGATATTAAACAAAATTGCATGTTACTGCTTTGGGTAGAATAGCAGCACATTATTATTTCCATTTGGTACTTGAAAATTCTGCCACAGTCGCACCTTGCTGCCTAATTAGACCAATGCACAATCTGGTACTTATAAAATGTAGTCAGTGCATGGCAATGTGAAAGTAACCAATTTTATACGCACAGTAACATTTACAGTCCATCTTTACACACGCTTGCTTATGAGGCCTGTTGATTTAAATAGGGCTCATTTCTAAGCACATATGCTTAAATTCCAAGTACATTGCATCTTTAAAGTGTACGATGTCTCCCCAGAGGCTCATATTGCTGGCTTTGACAGGTAATGTGACTAATAACTGCGTAATCTTCTCTGCCTACTCATCGTCAGCCGCATTCAAGTGTGTAACATTAAATTCAAAGATGCTGTTATTAGCATTACAAGGGATGTGAGTATGTCAATGTCTATAAATGAAAGGCAGTCATCTAAGATAGCTGCATCTAAAAATGAGAATCCTTGCAAGCTTTAAAAAAAAAATCCAGTTGTGTTCTTTTGGACACTGAGGCTGGGCAACAACTAAATGACCTTATAAATATAGGTTGTTTGCCTGGACCTGCCCCAATATCCCATATTCAGAGATTATACCTGTTGTTTTAAAATCTCTGACATTGAGGCAGTGTGCAGCAGCAGCAGCACTAAAACTTCCTGCTCTGCAACCTACATTTGCTGGTCCTTCTCTCTCAACTGCAGTAGGAAGCAGGAATCTCGCTGTGTCTCTCAGTGCAAACCAGCAGAAACGATGAACAAGTGGTCAACCATGCAAATTTGGGAGAATTTGCTGTGGTGTACTATTTTCTTGCTACCCCAAAGCACTTAAGACTGCTTCATACCTTATAACAACTTTGGAACACGCTCCCCCCCCCCTTTCACTTGCTGCTCAACCTACTTTTTTATTAAAAGGAAAAAAATTTCTCTGATATTCACATGTCTTAAAATACATGGTAGACTCGTTTGTCTTCAGTTTATAGTAGATCTCAAGGGATTATATTTTCCATCTGTTTTCAGACACACAATTGTCCTTTAAACGTGACAGAAGATATGGTGCGGTTGGAAATGCAGGAGGTTGTTTTTGTGTGAAGCAAACCTTAAAACCAGTGCTGTTTTTCTAGAAAAAGAGGTGCCGGAACTCACCCTGAATGCATCCCTTGTCTCTTACAATGGCAATAGCGCCCACCTGAGTAGTGCCAGAACTGAATTTCGGCGACTTCCAGCTGAAAAAAAGACCTGCTGAACACCACATAGTTTCTGGAATTAAGGCTTCAGATCCTACCATCAGAACACTAGCTGTGCCAATATTAATTATTATTGGGCCACAGTCATGGGTCTGTATTCAGGGTGAGTTGGCTGAATTTCACTGTTGCTAGAAAATGGTTAAATGGATTGATTTGAAACTTGGCAGAATATCGGATAAGAAGTGGCTTATTTGGAATGAGTTAACTGTGTGATGAGAAAAGAGGCGGTTTTAGGGTGGGGCGACACAACAGTGCTGTAAAACAGAGCATGAGAGGTGGGGGCGTGCGCCAAATTTCAATGTTGCACAGGGCACTACTGAAATTTGGGAGCCCAAAGTTCGCTGCTGATGTGGGACTTTGGGAAGCTGGCACATTGCATTTTCTTTCCATAGACTTTGCTGGGATGGTTTATGGGGATGATTGTACAATATCTTTTGGGGAAATTGTTGTGTTAGGTCAAGGGAAACGTCTAGTATGTGTCATGAGCTATGTAACATGTTTGTAGTTTGACCACAAAAATGCCTTTTAAATCAAATGTCAGCCAATGGGATTTCATAAGGTTGTTTCCTGCACATGCTCAGTACAAAACATGTTGAAAGAGGAAGATGATAAAAGGGGAAAGGGGTGGAATGGAATGGTGTGTGAGAGTAAGGAAAGGTAGAGAGAGTTGGTTGGAAAATCACAATTAGAGTCTGGAAGTGTGAAGGCGAGTAGAGGGGTGGAGATGAGAGAGGCATGGGTACTCACAAACCAGGCCTAAATCTGGAAGTTAGGTGTGAAATTAGGCAGAAAGGTGAAATCACAGGACTTGGGTAGAAAAAGCCTGAGAGGCAAGAAAAGGGAGATGAAATTTCTCTGATGTGCACAGTGACTGTATTTCTGTTTGATAGCTTTTAAAGGTGCAAGAGAGCTTTCAGGAAAAAAGGAAAGGCAATTCATGAGACTTTAACTGCTGGATTTCCTCTTTTCCTATTGCAACCTTTAAGGCTAGGCCTACCAACTGACCTTTTTAAAAAGCCCAGCCTGCCCTTCTCCTGCACAACCATACAATGTGCAACTGGGGTAATTACAGGGCTTGGGAACCAATATGACCCCTTGCAAATGTTAACTGGTTGTTATAGGCAGAGAAGCAGCTGCAGCCAATCATTTTTTAAAAAAAGTTTTATGCAAATTTGTTAAAGGGGGGGAAAGCCCCCAACAACAACCATCAGTTTACACTAAGAATACAATAAGCACCCACACATCCATCTTAGTTTATACATGTAGATTGCTATATATGCCATCCAAATGTCCAAACTAGTATCCAAGTGAAGTCAGTGCTTATAAAAAGTATGTTCAAATGTCTCATGGACATTAAAGGCTTCAGACCATTCATAAAAGATAGATGGTATATATCCTTCTAGGCTTGAAGTATAACTCTCTCAGCAACTATCAGAATTTGTAAAACCCATTTTTGTTGTCATGAACCCCCATGCTGCAGGAATATAATTTAAAAAGCACACAAACATCCACAAGTATCAAGGATTTCACCAATACAAAGTTTTGTCCCTGCCAGGGGGAAAGGCAGAATATATAAATAAGCTTAACAACAACAATAATAATAATCTTATTTCACTTAGTATATCGGCCATTTAACAAGCATACAAAGTTACATTTGAATTCCTGCCCTTTTAAATGGTGTAGTGTTTCTTATTAATGAGGATATTTATTTATTTATTTATTTATTGCATGCACGCATGTGCCACATTTCAGCCAAAAAATCTCCCAGGGTGGCTTACATGCAATCAGGTGAAATGACAGTCCTTGCCTGCAGGTGTACAGTAACCCCACCCCCCAAAAACCCTTCACCTTACATTTAAAGCACATGACTTCCCCCAAATAACCTTGGGAACCGTAGTTTGAGTGAATAGTGAATTGTAGCCATGTCCATGGTAAACTATAGTTCTCAAGATTATTTGGGGGCAGCCATGTAGTTTAAATGTATGGTGTGGATGTGGGGGATAATACTATATCATATCAGTATTACCTTTAAAAGGCATCTGTGGCCCATAAGAGCTGTAATTTGCCTGCATCTTGGAATGCCTTTAACAAAACATCTTAAATGACAAGGTCCCACTGATTTCAATAGGACCTATCTTCAGCTAATTTAGTCTGTGCCCGTTGCCTGTCGCTTAAAACCACTGACCACCTTGTTTTCCAGTTTTAAACAGTGCTAGGATTTAGTGCTAGCTATATTCCCAGAAAGCTGTTGAATATTTGCATCGGAGCTTGAATTGTTTATTTATAGGCATGACCTTACAACCACCTTGAACAGTTTCTGACATGTGTGTCCTAGAATACTTGTGGCAAGAAGCTAACCTTCTCTATAATGCCACTTGACATTTCAAAGCCACAATTATTATATACCAGAGGTATAAACTTTTAGAATAGAAAGTAAGCATTCGCACACCGGTGTCTCTACCAACATGCACTTAATAGCAAATTATTTGACTGAACATAATTCATGTTTTACCTTTTTTAAAGGGAAAACATATTCTGGGTAGGATAAGCAGATTTGCTTATCAGATTTGCACTCTTTGTATTTACCGGTATTTGTGACGTGACTAACAAGGCAATGGTTCGTATCCACATTTGCACTAAGTCAAACATTCAGTGGAATTCCCCCCTCCTGCCCCTGTGTGCCCCTAAAATATATGGGGCATGGGGGTTTCCTTCAACCCTTTGGAGCAGATTTGTGGTGGGCACAGAGCATGTACAGGGAGAAGAAGAGGCAGGGGAACTCCATTGCCTAACCCTGTAGAGGTGTCCTGGCCAGGCTTACTAGAACTAGGGAACAGTTTTTGCCAGGCTCTCCATTGCATTTTCTTCACCTCATCTTGCATTCCTTCACTCTGATGCCTTTCTTTGGCCTGCTGATATGCACCAATAAAGTGTCTTTGAATCATCTTAACAAATATAATCATTGGGGGAACTACTCTACATTAGCATGGGATGCGGGTGGCACTGTGGTCTAAACCACTGAGCCTAAGGCTTGCCAATCAGAAGGTCAGCGGTTCGAATCCCCGCGACAGGGTGAGCTCCTGTTGCTCGGTCCCTGCTCCTGCCCACCTAGCAGTTCAAAAGCATGTCAGGTGCAAGTAGATAAATAGGTACCGCTCCGGTGGGAAGGTAAATGGCGTTTCCATGCGCTGCTCTGGTTCACCAGAAGTGGCTTAGTCATGCTGGCCACCTGACCCGGAAGCTGTATGCTGGCTCCCTCAGCCAATAAAGCGAGATGAGCGCCGCAACCCCAGAGTCGGTCATGACTGGACCTAATGGCCATGGGTCCCTTTACCTTTACCTTTACTCTACATTACAGTTCAGTTTATGTGTTTACTGGTGTGGGAAGGTTGCCCCTCTCCTTTGTTCTTTTTTTTATAAAGATCAGCAGAGGCAATGTTAGCCCAGAAATATTCTGTTTGTGTACAGCAAGCGATTTTCTGAAGGGATTAAATACAGCTCCCTACCATTATTAAGGCCTTTCCCCCCCCCCCACAAGAGAGAAACTGCTGGCAAATACTTTCTGATAGCCCTAGCTAGTTGCGAAGAATATTGAGGATTTGAGGGGCAAGCTTACATGACAAAACACAAACATATTCAATTGTGGCCAGGGTGACATCACTTAGTGCAGACAACATAATAACATCTGTTCTGCTTGCTCTCTTCACTGCACTATATTTTTTTATGGTAGTGACGCTGTTTTATCCTTAATTAATTTGGTGTTTTTTTAAAAAATTGTTTTTTCTTTACCCACCACCCTGGTATGTCTGAAGATGAAAAAGGTGTTTGAGAAGCTTTTTAACTAATTAAGTAAACCTTGCAGTGTTGGACATTTCAGCAGCAAAACTAAAACTTGCCTTTTTATTGAATATATTTATCACTATGGCTTACACACAGAGCCCCCCGGTGCCCATTCCCAGTTTTCAGTGGAAGTAACTAGCCTTAGTTTATTCAGTGTACGGTTGCATGCATCACCCCTTCTCTTCATCCTATGGTTTATGAAATCCTCTACATGCCTACAGTATCTACTTTCACCCAGAGTCAGGACCTCACTGGTTTACCTTGGGCAAGTCACTATCTCGCAATCTCTGGGCAGAATACAGATGTGACCAAGAAATATATAATAAATGTGCAATGAGCTGGGGGGTGGGGTTCTGAGGCTATAAATAAAGCGAAATACAGCCCAGTGTGATAAATTAACCTCATCAGGTTATGAGTGATAGCATTAAATAAAATGGCATACTCTCATCAGTGTGGGGCATTAATTTATTTACAGTAGCCACAGGGTCTCAGGTGCAAAGTGATGCAAAAGTGTGTTTAAATTCTGGCAGCAGCTGAAATGTAGCTCTCGGAGCAAACAGAAGAGTGGGAATACTGGGTGAAGGGTAGGGATTCTGCTCACCCCACCATTCCTTCTTGTTGTTTTTCAGAACCTTCACAATTCACTTTTCCCCATGAAAACTCACATGTACGTTAGAGGAGGCTGGAGAAGGTTTCACCTTTTTTTATTGCACTATAGTGCAAGAGTGTCCCTACCCACAGCAATAGCTGTCATCTGTAAGAAAATCCACACACATAACAATTCCCCCCTCATCCCTACTTAGAGACAGCTTTAAGTTCTTGAGAAGGAATATAGCAATCTCTGAAAAAATGAACAGTCTGTTGTATCCCAACAAGTAAACAGTGCCTTAAAGACATTCATAAGGGGAGCAGTTTTAAGCTTGCTGGTTGTTACCATGCCAACTGGTTTTTACCATGCCAACTGGTTTTACCATGCCAACTGGTTGTACACCTGAAACCACTGCATGTGGTCTACGTTGTTGTAATTACACAATGGCAGTTCTGAATTGAAAAGAAGCACCTTCATTTTTAGTCAAAACATGGCCTTTAACAGTTTTTTGACATCTGTTAACAGTGGAAAAGGTGGAAACAGCCCAGCTTTAAGCTGCTGATCACAAAAGTCGTGTGTGCATTTGTGATGTGCAGGACAAACCCTCCTTTTCAAAAAGATGAGCTCCAGATGCTATTGGGCTCTGGCTTGTGATGTGTAAAAAGCATGACAAAATTAATCAAGAAAGAAGGAAGACCCTGCAGGGGAAAGTAGAGCAGCTGAGACCCCCCAAAAGCCAAATAATGCAGAGAACTAGTGAGGCATCCTTGTTCTTTTTATCTCCTTCCATGGCTACTTGGGCAGCTTCCCTTCCCTTCCCTTTCATTACATTTTATATCCCAACTTTCTTCCGCTTTGGTTGAAACTTAACAAAAAAAAAAAATTCTAGTAAAAATAGCTAATTCAAGTAAACATGTTTAGGATTGATTTGACCAGCGGTGCACTTCTATTCATAGAATCGCAGAATTGTAGAATGATTCCCAAGAGTCATCTAGTCCAACCTCCTGCAATGCAGGAATCTCTGCTAAAGCATCCATGACAGATGGCCATCCAGCCTCTGCTATAAAAGTTCTGATGGAGAGTCCACTGCCTCTCGTAGGAGTCTGTCCCACTGTCAAACAGCTCTTACTGTCAGAAAGTTCTGAATCTCCTTTCTTGGACTGAATGAGGGAGGCAGGAGAAAGAGCATGCTGATGTCCCACTTTCCTGCCCCCCAAAACTATATGGTATGGAGTAGGTCACACTGAATTCTATGGGGCTTGTGGAAATACGTATTGTATAGGATTGCATTATAACATTATTTGTGAACTGTGCTCAAAATGTGTATGGCTGCTGCTGCTGCTTCTACTGAACTATCCCTGCCATCAGCCTTGATGAGCTACTGTGTCTTCTTTGTCCAACATTTGTATTTCTTTGAAACTGCACTTACCAGCACAACATTAAAAAAAAAGATACACTCCGGCTGAAGACTACTTAATAATCTATTAAGCAAAAGCTGGAATGAATGCCTAAAAGCTGCGTCAGTGGATTATATGTCAAACATGAACATGCTCCTGCTTTCCTTCACTTATCCAGTAATCTGATTAGGCAGCAGTGATTCAGTTTGCTATGAAAATACTGTACTCAGTAAATAGGACAAGTGTTCTACTCTCATAGAGAGCATTTGTGTGTGGGTGCATTGACAGGGTCTGGCTCACTGATACATTCATCAGTGTTCCAATCTAACTCTTGCATATTATTGTGAGTCTCCTTCGTAATAAATGGTGCTTTGCACAGGTTCTGGAGATACACGGATCATATTGTTATGAATGGCTTTAATGGTCATTGGTTGTTGTCTGGTTGTTGACACAGACAATTTAGAATGAGTAACAAATATTGCAGGATTATTTCTGGCCACTTTCATGTGGTAACTTTATTTATTATTAACCCTGGTGTTTGTCACTAACATACTAGCATTTTACCTACACAGCCACAACAATTCTGTTGTATGTCTCTCCTTCCTTCTCTCTGTGTTGGTCAGTCAAACCAATGGCCATGCATAATTGGCCTAGGGGCCTTAAATCTCTGTCTTCAGGCATCCTTGAGACATTTCAAAGGCTGAGCACTTGTCAACAAGTTCAGGTCCTGTGGAAGCAGAGGAGCAATTCCATCTGAAGACAGAAGGTTTTTGTTTTGTTTTTTTGCCATGGAAAATACAGAACCACCTGGGAGAAGCACCATCATAACTGATTTTTTTGGCCACCAAATGGTACAAATACCATTTTCAAATGGTATTCTCTATATAGTAGCTATGAGTTATTTGTGGACAAAATGAAAGGTTTGTGATAGTAAGGAGAAGATTTGTGTTCTTATGCTATGATTCACGGTGGAATACCTTGGGAAACAATTTAAACAGCCAATATATGCTGGCCATTATATGTAACATTTTGCATCTAGAACTCACTGAAGTATGTTTACTATATTTTTATTTCAGTTCTTAATCTTAATATGCAACTGGTTTTTAATTTTACAACACAATTATGATACACTTCAAGCCTTTAGAATTTAACATTCTACAAATAAATATGTTGATTAAGAGGTGATTATTAGCAATAAGATGACCTCACCACCCTGTCAGCAGTAGAATTTTACATGCCGATTCTAAATCCTCTAAAATGCAAATCAGTTATTTGTGATTCTATTTGGTTGTGATTATTTGAGTTGCAAGGTGGTCCTGGAGGTGTCATTTTAGTATTGCGTAGATAAGAGGCCTTGCCAGTTGCCACTGCATTTGTTCAGTGAATGTAGTCCTCCATGGGCTGATTTTGTTCCTGTGCGAGATGTAGTTTATGGCTTTTCATTTCTTCATGACATAGTTATGGTTCTCCAGTCAACCCCAGTTGTATTTCACTTACATCTGGGGATGTGAAAAGTAATATGCCTTCCATGTGAGTCATGTGCCTCAATTATGTCTTTGCTCTTACTGTTTTGTTTTCTCAATAACACCTTGTTCCCATCTTCAGATTACTACTTTTACATTTTACTCCCCGCCCCACTTCTATTTTTCCTATTATTTACAAGGTTTTTTTTTTGAAGAATAGCATATTTCCCATAGCATGTTTTAACAATTATTTCGCCTTGTATCATCTCAGGCTAAAAATTATCAATAAAACAATTAGTCACTTTACATAATCAGACATTACACTCTCTCTCTCTCTCTCTCTCTCTCTCTCTGCTTAACAGACACTCATAAGTTAATAATTTACAAGGAAATGTGTCATGTATCTTATTATTTAAAATAATAAAAGCATTATCCACACTCTGTACCTTCTCTTTCCTCCTCCTGTATTCCAAAAATCTAACAAGATTTTTTAGTTTTATAAAATAAAGCATATTCAGTGCACCTCTGAGCCAAATTTTTCTTTTTAAATAAATTTTATTGGATTTTTGATAATTTTATACATATAAAACATAACCATTTCATACATTAAAATACAAGGTTCTTTTGAACCTTCAGTCCTCCTTGCCTCCCTCCATGGGTTCCATGTTTAAATTTAAATTTGCTGTATCTTTTACCATTATCCATCTATTATATAGCCATAATTACCATAAATAATCCCACATTACAAGTGTCATTACATCCCTACTCGGATATCTCTTTCTCCCACTTTTTAACATTTTTTGTTGCTTTGCTTTCTGTCATTTGCCGTAGAAAGCACAGTGATGCACATATCCAGAACTACAATAGATACCTAAATCAACTCCACACTCTGCACCCACAATCTGGGAAAGACAAATTTACACACTTTATATTAAATACATTATTTATTATTCATTCATTCATTCATTCATTCCATCTATATCTCACCTTTCCTCCTGAAAGAACCCGGGTATATGGATCCTGATAATGTGTTGTTGTTTTTGGCTTTATGGAGAATCTCTGACAGTACACCAGAGAATGATTTTCTTTTGTTTGGTTGAAAATAATAATTTTTAAAAATACTTCTCTAATTAAGCTGAGTTGTAGTCTTCTTTAGGTTGTAATACTATATCCACTTTCTAGGGAGTGAGTCATATTGAATTCATCATTGAATTACATTTGAGTGGATATGCATAGGATTGCAGTGCTAATACATTTTAGTTTTCATTTACTATAATCCACTCCAAGAATTTTATTGAAGAGAGGTATAGAAGAGAGAGCTTAAAAGTTTAACACACACAAAAATAGTGCCTCAGAAGCTCTCATGGTTAATAACTTGCATATGGAACCCATACATTTCTCAGAAGTAACTGAATCTTTCTGGATAATGTTTCCACAAAGATGATGTTCAGAATATTGTTCTAAGTTTATATGTGTTGTCGTCTGAAGAAGATAAATTAGCATTTTGCGAGGAAAGGAGCCACACACTGGGCCAATTCTAAACCAGCAGCATCTCAGGCGAGGGGCATATTGGGCACGTCTGTCTACTGGTGCTTAGTGGGAAGGCATGGGGCAAGAACTTATGGCTCTGCAGATGTTGTTAGACTACAATTCCCATCATTCCTGACTGTTAGGCTCCCATCAGCCTCAGCCAGAGTGGCTAACAACATCTGTAGGGTCTCAGGTTCCTTGCCAGTGGCCTTGACCGTCATCCCTGCTGGGTTGATAGAGAACCATATGCTCCCTCCCATCTTGTGCCCCATGTCTGAGACAATTAAAAAGCAGGAGGAAAGTTCCTAGTTTTCTTAAGAACAGAGACACAGGTGAAATAGCCACAGCTTTAATTTAAAACATTGCTCACAGAGTTGTGATAGTGTCACTGAGCAATGGGTTTTTTGTCTCGGGGGTCCTGTATCTGAGGCAGCTGCATGCAACAAGCAGGGTAATGGGTGTAGTTTTCCCCATTCTAGTGCCTCCATGCAGGTTATAGATGCTCCTCTTACACTTTATGCACAGGAGCATAACGAAGAAAATATTGGCAACCTATGTAAACAGATGCTTCTCTGCTGACTCTAATGGGAGTGTTTTCACTTGTACCACCTCTCTTGAACAGCATGTTTATGCTGGGCTAGAAAATAGACCCCAATGTGTATAATACTCTGCTATAATAGAAGTGCCATTCACTTTCAAAAACAGTCTATTGATTATTTTAGTACTTGCCTTGGCATAGGCAATGCAGCATGATGTGTGCGAGATACTAGGTAGGAAGAGGATGAGAGCTGCATCAGGCTACTCAAAGTGACATTCTGTCATGGGGCTTCTATTCTATAGTGCTTTACCTGAAGCACTTCCTTTACTATGAAAGGAATCTATCAGGTGTTTTAGCTCCTTGACAGTCATCTGTCGGCTGTGCAATAAAGATGTTGGCTTCAGACATTATTGGCTTGAAGTTCCGTCTTTCAGGCTAGGTCTGTGTTGACAAAAGAGCATATCTGAGTTGCGGTATCATCCCCATGATCTAAAGATAAAGGTGTAGCAAGATTAATATCAAGGCAGTAAATCTTTCTCACTGAACACTGCCTAACATAAATCCTAATTCAGGGAATCAAGATGGTGCCCTTCAATACGAGATTCAATTACTAGCACGAAATCGTGTTCGTGTTAGCTTCATCAGCATTTCCCCTTGAAAAAAACCTATTCTGACAAATCCTCACACTTTTTTTCCAACTCTGCAGAGGCAGCTGTGGAAAAGGTATTATGGGGAAAAAGAAAAAAAGTAAGATGCATACAAACCACTGTTGGTTTTGGTATTACTTTTTTTTAGTTCTTGGATTTGTTTTTTTACTACATTACACGTAGCATCTTAAAGACCAACTAAGTTAGTTCTTGGTATGAGCTTTCGTGTGCATGCACACTTCTTCAGATACACATTCTTCCGTGTATCTGAACTAACTTAGTTGGTCTTTAAGGTGCTACTGAAAGAAATTTTTTTTTTTGTTTTGACTATGGCAGACCAACACGGCTACCTATCTGTAACTACATTACACTGGGCATAGTTAAATCAAGAAATCCACCCCCCCACACACACACAAGAGGCGGTGATGGCCACCAACATGGTTGGCTTTAAAAGAGTATTAGACAAATTAATGAAGGGTAAGGCTACCAGTGGCGCTGTGGGTTAAACCACAGAGCCTAGGATTTGCCGATCAGAAGGTCGGCGGTTCGAATCCCTGCGACGGGGTGAGCTCCCGTTGCTCGGTCCCTGCTCCTGCCAACCTAGAAGTTCAAAAGCACGTCAAAGTGCAAGTAGATAAATAGGTACCGCTCTGGAGGGAAGGTAAACGGCGTTTCCGTGTGCTGCTCTGGTTCGCCAGAAGTGGCTTAGTCATGCTGGCCACATGACCCGGAAGCTGTATGCCGGCTCCCTCGGCCAATAAAGCGAGATGAGCGCCGCAACCCCAGAGTCGGCCACGATTGGACCTAATGGTCAGGGGTCCCTTTACCTTTATGGCTGCCAGTGGCTATGTTCTACGTCCACTGTTGCTGGAAATTTCAGGTGGGCAGAGTGCTGTTGCCCTCATGTCCCACTTGCAGGCTTCCCACAGGCATCTGGTTGGCCACTATGAGAACAGGATGCCTGATGGGATGGGCCGTTGACCTGATCCAGCAAGCTCTTAACAGAATATGTGCCAATACAAACTGAAAAAATTCTGATGTAAATTACACTGATTTGCATATGATTCTTTTGGTAGATTTTTTTAAAAATGCAACATTATCCAGAAAACCTACACCACTACAAATCACCAGACCAAAATACCCCTATTTTCTCTTGAGTTTGTTGGACCTTCTCCAGACCATCATTGAAACCAGACACCAATTCAGCGCATTCACAGTAACCCCCAAATTAGATGAAGAGGTCAAATAAGATGAAGAGGTCAAATAAAATTGGGTATCAGTATGTTAATGCCACCACACTTATGGCCTGTTCTTACGTAACGACACTGGGTCTGTGTGCCCCATGACCACATTGCTAACTACTATAACTACCCAAGTCTTCTTCGCACAACTGTTGAAGGCTGCTGTGTAGCAAACTTAACAACGACACAGTCGGTCCAATGTTTTATTTGATACACAGTGTACTTGTTAAAAAGAATAGCCACCCTGGGCTATAGTTCAGTGATAGAGCATGTGTGTATCCTTGGTTTGGGCACCAGTAAAAGAATCTCAGGTAGCTGGACTGAGAAAGACCATCTTGTCTGATAATCTTGCAAGGTAAACGAACCTGCAACCCTCCAGATGTACTTGGACTCCATCTCCTATCATCTCTGATCACAGGCCATATACAGTGTAGGCTTGATAGAAGTTAGAGCTCAACATCTGGTGGGCCACAGATTTCCCCAGCCTTGATTTAGAGCTACTGTCAAGGCTGAATACAATACTGGCTTACGATGGACCAGTGGCCTGGCCTTATTTTAAGGCATTTCTATATGTTCAATGACAGGGAGCAAATTAGTGGAAATCTCATCGCTCAACCAAAATTTTTTTTTGAGGGAGATGGACTGGCAGGAGTAAGAAACACTTGTTTAGACTGCAATGGAAAGTGGTTGGCAGTGGGGAATACGGGGAGCCATGCCTAGTGCTGTTTCGGAGAGCAGAGCCATTACTGAGAACAAGCCTGGTGTAGTGGTTAGCCTGCAGCCTTTTTCAGCCTTGGGTCCCCAGATTTTCTTGAACCACCACCTCCATCATGCCGGACCACTGGCCATGCCAGCTATCAATGATGGGAGTTGTGGTCAACATACAGGAACCCAAGGCTGAGAATCTGGGTTTGAGCATCCGACTTGGACATCCTGGGAGAGCAGGGATCAAAACCCCCAGCCAGCCATGAAGCTGGCCAGGTGTCCTTGGGCCAGTCGCTGCCTCTCAGCCTAACCCTACCTCAGAGGGTTGTTGCTGTGGGGATTAAATGGGGGGGGGGGAGAGAGAGAACCGTGTATGCCCCCCTTGGAGAAAAAGTGTGGGATATAAATGCAACAAGTAAATAAACACTGTGGAAAGCGGAACAACAGGCTGCCTGAGCGTGGCGGGTGTTGAGCACTTTATTTCGGATGGTGCAAGAGGACTTTGCAGGCACAGAACAGGGACGCAATCTGCGGGAGAAGGTGGTGGTGCAGCAGCAGCAGCAGCAGCAGCAGCGAAAAGGGAATCCCTTTCTCGATGCTTTACGGGGAGGAAAGAGTGTCCTGCGGGCGCTTTGCAGCCGTCAAGCGGCCATCTCTGCCTTATTCGCTGTGGAGGGTCGAGGTGGGCCTCTCGGATTTTCCGCGCGTGCACACAAGGGGCGGGTTTCTCCTTTCCACCCCCCACCTCCTATTTTATTCCCGGATAGGAAAGGAGATACTCCCTCCCCTCCCCGCATCCTCACAATGAGGCGCCCCAAAGACTGGGATGACATCACCCGCTCGTCTCCAAAGAGGCGCCGTCCCATTGGCCGGCTGTCGGCGCCTTTCCGGCCAATGGGGACGCGGCAGGGCCCCAGGCCGGGCGGGCTGACGTGCGAGCTTCCAGTCTCTTTGCCGTATGGGGGTTTATTTTGTTTTGGGCCACTCCAGCCGCCGCCATTAGGCGAGCCCAGGGTAGATTCGAGGGTGGCGGGATCTCGTTGCCTGGGCTTCCCTCCCCCTCAGCCCCGCCGGGGTGGTAGCGTCCTCCCAACCAGCGACGTCCTTTTAGCCACCCAGCCCAGGAAGGAACCATGTCCTGAGCGGGCGAGGGGGGGAGGGGGGAGACGGGAGCGAGAGGCCGCAACCAGCGGTGCGGAGCAGGGGCGGCTGGCTGGCTGGGATGCGGGTGAGGGGCATGGGCGGCAGCCGCTGAGGAGAGACAGTCGCGGGATCAGGAGGCTGCCCAGCGAAGGTATGGAGACGGGGGGTGGGAGGGGGAGAGGGAAGCGACGAGGCGGGGTGGGGGCAGAGAGGTAAAAAAACAGCATTTCTTAATTTTTTTTTGGGGGGGGGGACTTTTGTACTTAATGTGAGGAATTACATCACCCTGAGCCGCCTCTTTCCCCCGGTGTATATGAGGGCGAGGGGACAGTTTCTCACTTGGGGGGGGGTCGGCGTTTATAGTTGCACTTCGGAGAAGAGAGGCGAACTCCGTCCCTCAGCTTCACAGCCCTTCCCCTTCCCCCTCCCCCCCAAACCCCTGGAGGTACCTCGGGGCTTACGCGACCTCGCGCCCGCCTGCCCCACACACCGCGCGCCGCTTCAATATCACTTTGTTGGCCGGGCCACCCCCTCTAGTGTTGGCAAAGGATTCCTAAGGCCTTTCGCTCGCTCCTGACGAGGCTTTGAAGCTCCCCCTGTTTGCTCGCCCCCTCCCAAAAAACACCACCACTTAACGATGTTGCCTTGCTCACCGCCCCCCTCGTTTATGAGCCTCCCCAACCTTTTGCTCGGGCTGGGAGAACAGGGGAGAAATGGGCTAAAACTTTGACCACTGTCTTTAGTGTGTGTGTGTGGGGGGGGGGGGAGATCCCTCATGTGTTACCTCAACGGAGTGCTTGTCTGTTGCTCTATGTAGGGATCCCTTCCTTCCCCGCCGCAAGAAAATAAAAAAGGGTGGGTGGGTTTTGGAGCATCCACGCACCTGCCCGGGAGAGATGCTGCTGTCGCCACTGGGTTGTTTACTATAAGGTTCTGCCACCTATGGCAGTTTATTCGGAGTTGGCTTTCATGCCGCTGGAAGTATTAACGTGTGCATAATGTGTACTAAATTGCTCGATGCCCAGAAGCCTTTTTTTGGGGGGAACTGCTAAATATTGCAACTCTTGTTTTTGCTTAATGTGTGTGGCTTATCCGACAGGCCCCCCGTGGTCTGCAAGGAGAGCATCACTTCTGTTTTGGGAAACGGGAATGTGATGCGGTAAATGTTGGGTTTTGAACACCTAGTGCAGTGTATCCAACGCTGTTGTTTCAAAGCTCTAAGAAAACCACAATTTGGCATATGCAGCAGAGACATTTCTGTGTTCCTGCTTATCCACATTTAGTGCTGCAGTACCTACATCTTACTATAGTGAGGTCATACCTCTCCTGTTTTCCACCCCTCCTCTTCCTCATTATTCATAGACTGTAACCTGTGTCTTACTGTCTCTGTTGCAAAAGTGGCATGCCATAAATACTGGATTTTTTCAGTGCAGATGTTAAATTCTTTATCCTTGTTAAAGTGAAATTGATTTGATTTTGTGCAGTTGTACTCTAGCTGAACCCCCCCCCCATAGCAACTATCACAAGGAGACTGCATCTTTGGCTTGCTCACACTTTTGTGAACTGCATCAGTCATAGTAAGAAATTGTACTGGACAATGATAATTAGAACAAAATCTTCCTACATTGCAGCAGCTGTCTTAATGGCCAAACAAGGCATTTTTGGAGGTCATACAGTGCTTTTTGGAGTACCGCAGATAACCCTCTCTGTATTCAAGAGCAAGTTCCCCTGTGCTGTTGCTTTGTAAAAAAAAAATAGTCTTCAAAGCTGTACAGATTCTTCTGCTGTCTTCTCAGATCTCCCCTCTCCTGATTTGAGAGAGTACTTTCACCCCTAGATATTCTAAAAAGATTCTGAACTTACCATTTCCAGTTGATGCATTACATAGGGCAACCCCTTATAGTCTTAGGCAGTAGCATTGAGGTCTATGTGTGACAGCAGGGTGCCCTAAACATAGTCTGGATGCTGTTCTTAACAAGGGCTGTGAAGTTGCTCTGTAATTGCATTGTTTTTTTATGAACAAGGAATGCCTTTGCTAGAACTCATGGGATGTGGCACTGTAATTGGTAATGCTTCCTGCTACATATATGCTGGCTATGATTTCAAGGGCATAAATTTATCTAGCTATCCAAAGTGTTCTGGCAGTTATTCAGGATACCACTGAAGACAAGTTACTTTCCACGGAATAACAGGATGTTTTCATTCCCAGCTCAGTTTTCTGTAGATTTAAAACATTTCAGATTCTATTTCTGCTATTTCCACTAATTCTTGAGGAATAGCTGCCTTTTGTGTGTTTGCTGCCTTTTTGGAGATGATTTGACTTGTGAATTTATAAGAGATTGTTCTGAAGTCCACTGAAGCCATCTAGGAATTAGTAGCTGAGTTACAAAAGCCACTTTTAGTTTATGCATATCAGAACTAGAAAGCTGAGGTTCTTTAAATGTATTATAATCTAAATTTCCTGTGTAGAAAGTTAGCATTTATGATTTTGCTTTAATTTGTATTTTATTTTAACTACAAAGAATGATAAACAGCAGAAGTAACCAATAATCCAAGCCATGTATACTCAGAACAAGCTCCATTGAATTCAGTGGGGTGTACTCCTGGATAAATTAGGATTGCAGCCTTATTAAGCCTGTGGTATACCAGCAAGGTTGACACCTACCAGATGGCTTAATCTTTAGCCAACCTGTGTATTTTTAGTTTAGGGATGAGAAAACCTATGACCCTCTAGATGTTGTTGGATTCCAACTCTCATCAGCCCTAGGTAGCATGGACAATCATCAGGGATTCTGGGAGTTCCAGTCCTGCTGGTCTGAGTGCACACCAAATTCTGCCAGTCCCTGCAGAAAGGCAGACTTGGGGGCTCTTCACAGTACCACACAGGGATATTTTCAAGTCCTGAAGGGTGCTTTGAAGTACTGATGTTCTGCAGATCTTCTCCTTCTCCTTCTTCCTTTTCCCCAGACCGTCAAGGCGGCCTACAGATAAAAATACAAAAGCACAGATAAAATAGAAACAAATTAAAAGATAAAAAAGAATAATTAAAGTAATTAAACATTAGCAGAATTTCAACAACATATTAAAAGATACATTAAAAATATAGATAATAACAACAATAACATCACAGCACCAGCCCTTTCCTTAAAGACAGCCAGTTCTTAAAAGGCCTGTGGGAATAAAAATGTATTCACCTGTGAAAGGACAATAAGGAGGGAGTCAGTCTAACTTTTCTAGGAAATGAGTTCCAAACTCTGACATCAGCCACCAGAGTGGCTCCCTCTCCTGCATTCCCACCAAGTGTACCTGTGAGGGTGGTGGGACTGAGATGATGCCCTACCCTGATGATCTCACAGCTTGGGCAGGTTCTTATGAGAGAATACGGTCTTTGAGATAGCCTGGACCTAAGCCATATAGGGCTTTCTAGGTCAAAACCAGCACTTTGAATTGTGCCTGGAAACAAACCCTAATTACATCAAATAATTAACAGGTGGGTGGCTCTGCCTCTTTGTCAAATTTGGCCCACCAGGATCAGGGAGATAAAGATGAGGCCCACTGGGGTGAAAAGGTTTCCCATTTAGATGTGCCTATTCAGAACTCTTTCTAGGATTTACAACATTTTACTTTAACATGTTATAACATGATTGAGCTTTTGGTCTGTTTTTGTAAGCATATTGTAATCACTAGTACTGAAAAATTTCATAGCCTATAGTTTCTAATGAGCTAAAGGTTTCTTTAAAACAGTTCACTACATATATTATTAGGAAATAAAGTTAATTTTTGTTGATATTGACATAAACTGTAAATGAAGTTTTAACAATGAGTAAATCCAAATGGTTGATGCTCCAAGAAGGGATAAAAAAGTTATTCTGTTGGTTCAGCAGAATGAAAATTAGGCATAGAAATAATGTGGTTTAACAGGCCCATCCAGTGTTGCAGTATGTAACCTTTCGAATTATACAAAACATTTTTCTTAGGATGTTGAAAAAGACTTTTAAAAAGGAAAAATAGATGTTAAACCAATCTTACCCTTGCTAATCAGTTCCATTAAGATGGGAGGATTCCCCCTCCCCAATTTGGTTAAGGCTGAGCCTTATACTATTGTTTCAGGTTACTTAAAGTTCTTCCGGGGCAAGGCAGTAATGGCGAAGTCACCGTTTGAAAAATAATAATAAAACTACATATACAACATGTTTGTCAGTGTGGTGTTGCAGTTCCCTTAGAAGGCATAGAAGCAAAAATAAACAGTTGTTTTTATATTAGCAAAGGAAGCAACTAATGTTAGAATAAGCTGCAGGTTAGAAATCTTAGAAAGGTTACAGCGTGGAAAGCTTACACAACCTGAGAATTGCAGGGTGGAGACTAAAGGGGAACAAACTACCCCAGAAGGAGCATGATGTGTCCCCCACCAGAAGTGCTACCCCTCCCCTAACACCCCCCACACCTATTATATCAACTAGTAACGTAATTGGTAGAAGTAGATAATTTTGAACTAGCAAAGGTGAAGAACCTCTGGCCTGTCGGCCTAATTTATGCCCGTCAATCACTGTACCCTCCACGTTTGGCCTGCCTGTCCATTTCAGCAAAGTCACTCCCACCTGCCCTACACCTTGCATCATATGTTACATCCAGTGTGGGACTGGTAAAGGCTTGGATGAAATGGGCTTGGCTGAAAGGAACTCTGCAGGCACTGCTGATCTGCGTTGCCTGCAAAACCCCTTGTGCAGTGCTCCCCAAACATCCACAAGCACTGCACATGCTTTTTTGCCCATACACTTTGCTTTCAAATCTCCAGGGGCAAAAATGGGTCACCTGATGTTGTTGTAACACCAAGGGGTTGACAGGTAGGCAGCCTATCAAACTTGTCCCACCAGGGTATGTGGAAATCTGGCTCACTGGCTGGATCTAGTTTCCTACTACTGAGTATAGATTAATTTGATATAGCACTTTGTTATGGTGGTGATATTGAGCAAACGATACTAACTTTAAAAGATCTATGATCTGAAGAATTTCTTGAATAGATGTAAGGGCTTCTGTATGCACAACTTGGCTTTTTTTTCAACTTCAGCTTCTTTTGCATTATATGCCTGAAGTTTCACTTAAGTTTCTGTAATTGCTGATAAAGGGGTTTAGAAGCCATACTCTGGTGGTGTCACTTATGTTTATAATATGGCTTGATCAGGGTTCTTCAGTATCAAATTTGTAGTGAAATTATGGAAAAGCTGGGTATTTTACCCTAATTGGATTAATAGTGTCAAATAGCATTACAGTGGTACCTCTGGTTGTGGATGGGATCCGTTCCGGAGCTCTGGTCAGATCCTGAGGTTTCTGCAACCGGAGGGACTGCTTCTGCACATTCACACGGGGCGGTAGAGTGCTTCTGTGCATGTGCGCTGGGTGGTTTGCCACATTTGAATCCTGAAAGATACGCAACCGGAGGTGTGCGTATCCAGAGGTACCACTGTACTGTGTTTTTAGATGACTTTAAAGAAAAAAACTACTACTTTTCTGCACAAATACTTTAATCTACTATCTCCTCTTAAATTTCTTTCTGTCTTTTTTGGTTGGTCATTCTATGTAGCACTTCCAATTTATTTGGCACAGATTTTGATACATTTCTATATGGCTTATTTTCAGCACTAGCCAAATGCGTAGAAGACTCTGCCAAGCCATCTTGGTTTATGCTGCATCATTATCTTCCATTTGAGGATAGTATAAGAATAGAAATATATTGAACTACTGCTGATTGTGCCAAATTACTAGACTCTTTGTTTTCTACAAATTCTAGGGATAGTATTATAATAAATGAGTGTTCAAGTAATTGATCAACATACAAGGGTTGTAAATGTGTAAATAGCCTAACCTTAGTTGCTAGGAGACAGTGATAAATGGACATGTGCTATCTACAGACAACTAAAGGATTTGAGGACTTGTACTTTAAAAAGTATCACTTGATTGTTGTTAAACTGTTAAGAGAAACAAAATGACCTGATTGTGAAATAATGTAACAATACAGTAATTAGAATAGCACATGATTATTATTTTGTGGTGTCAGCTGACTGGAAACACACACATGACTGTACAAGTTCATGCTACAACCTTCATGCTAAGTCTTTGTCTCTTTTTAGAAATGTAGGCAGTACTACAGTTAAATGTAATTCCTCCCCTACATATATTTCAAGAGGATGCTTGGAGCTGTACAAGCTGTACAATGTACCCTTTCTCCCAGTACTTAATGTATTTTGCTAGTACTACAAAGGCAAGGGCTCTAATGTATGTTACCACGTGCAATTTTAAAACAGATTTGGTAATCATCTGTCATTGTGCCCCCGCAAAAAAAACCCCTTTTTGTCATATCTTACTACCACGTTCGAGAACTTTGGAAGAACTTCAGAAGGGGGATTTATGTAGGCATTCTTGAAAATATTTTTTCCTATTTGGTTTGCGTCAGCTAATTTCAGGGGCATATGTAAAGCCCCCTGTGCCCTTGGCAAGGAGCTGTATCGGTGCCCCCCCCCAAATCGCCTTCATGGTTCAAGAAGGATGAGAAGCTTCTCCTTCACTTGATCTTGGCAGGACAGTGGCTTCATTTCACCACACACATATGTCATACAATCCATAGTCTGATAGATGATTTTTGTGTCCCCCCTGGGCCTGTGTCCCAGGTGAAGGCCAGTTTCACCAACTCCTAGGTTTGCCTCTGGCTAATTTCAAGGAGAGCTTTAATAGCTTGTTGACTTAAATTGAAAAATGTGTTACTGTTACACATACATTTTTTTTGTTCTACTCACAGGTAAGACTTCCTGTAGGTGGAACAGGAAGGAAAGCAATTTTCAAGAATTTATCTCCCCCCTTGCAGCCTCTATAGTACCCTAAATCTGTTCTAGAGAGTCCTTCATCACTCTGGAGGAGATTTCTCCATTTACCTCCTCCACAAGAGGCCCAGAGGGTGGCAACAGAAAAGCAGGCCTTTTTTATGGTGGCTCCTCCATTGTGGAATGATTTCCCCAGGGAGGCTTGCCTGGCGTCTTCATTACATATGTTTAGGTGATAGGCAAAAACATTTCTCTTCTCCCAGGTCTTTGGCTAATTAAACAGTCCATCACCTTTTAATCTCTGTGTGGGGCGGGGGGCTTAGGGCTGTCATTTAAAAAAGAAATTTAACCCAGTTTTTGTACATAAAGTACATAAAGCTTTTGCCTTGTGCATCTAGTATACCTGAAAAAGTGTCTCCACTCCCATCATTCAGCCCAGACACCGAGGTCCAGCTCTGAGGGCCTTCTGATGGCTCCCTCACTGCGAGAAGTGAAGTTACAGGGAACCAGGCAGAGGGCTTTCTTGGTAGTTGCGCCCACCCTGTGGAACACCCTCCCATCAGATGTCAAGAAGACAAGCAACTATATAACCTTAGAAGACATCTGAAGGCAGCCCTGTTAAGTCTATATGAAAGGCTTTCCGACTGTGAATACTACAAAGCAAATTCTTCCTCTTCTACACTACTCCTTCAGTTAGTAAAACAAATCAATACAAATCGACACTTGCAGCTAGTCACAACATGACATGCTAGGTTTCCAACAATGTCTGCCAGTTTCTGATATCTACTGGAAAAGAAGAAGTGTGTGAACATTTCTGGAAGGTGGAACGATAGGGTCTTTCTCATATGAGTGTAAAATAAAACAAATCATAATTTAAATTCTATAATTAACACCTCTGCTTTATGCTGAAGTAGCAGTACTAGCAATTCTTTGTGATACATGACAAGAGCTCCTTTGGGAGGAAGGACAGAATATTAATTCAATAAATAAAATACATGTTTGGTCCAAAATAGCACCTGAAACTCATGCTTTAAGTACTAAGCTAGCAGTTAAAATTGTGTTATTTTGGTTATCATTTCAAGAGCCAGCATCTGAAAATATTCCATTCATTGTGGCATTTATTCTCTTGAGGCTGGAGCAGATGAGCCTGGAAACAATGGTTTTGCAAATTGGGAGCATAATCCAGAAACAGAGTTTGAAATTGGTATATAGGTTCTGGCTTGAGATGGCAAACCTGGTTTTCATTGGCCAAAGTGCAGATGTAATGCCAAACCAGCAATCATATTGATAAAAAGAATAAAAATTCTGTACCTGGGAATGGGGCACAGTGTATGTTCCTGAGGCTGGTTCTTGATTACAGATTAAGTGTCAAATCATTTATTTGTTTTAAAATCAAAGGTCTGCACAAACAAATAATAGTTGACTCTCGGCAGGGAGTACCAGAAAATCTGAACTGGGCCAAAGCAAGTGCACAAGGAGCTGCTGTAGTGATTCCTTGTAAAAATCTGCTCTTCAATACCATATAAAGATTAAATGGTTTATAATAGCTCAGCACAATTGAGCAAACGGGGGGTTATTGGGTATGCTGGTGTATGCTGCTCAAATTTCACCTGTCCCACTCCTCCCTTTGCTACACTGGGAGGAAACGAACTAGAATACTGCATATATGTAAGTGTAATTAATTTTGTTTCCCCCCCAAAAAAATGAGGAAATGGGATTTTATTGGTACCCATTCTGTAGTGGGCACTGTGAGGCTTAGATGGGAGGTGTTTTTTGCTGTGATCAATTGCTAGGAGCAGTTCAAATCCAGTAGCCTACAACATGATCTTTTGCCTCTCTGCTGCACAGTTCTGATTAGCTAATTAATGGTGGAAGCCGAAGTTGGTTGTTTCCTGAAAGAAACATGCATGAGAGTGTAGATATGTATCCAAATTACTGGGTAACGAAACAGTTTTGTGACTTGAGGTTATCTGAAAGTGAAGAACCATAGTAAGCCACTCTTGAAAGTGAGAGGACTTTCAAATGTAGCTTGTGATACGAAACGGGGATCTGCTTTTCAAAAAAATGAAAAAGTTACAAGTGGTTGTTGCTTGGGTGGACCTGAAGTAACTACATGGATCCTGCTTGGTCCTTTGGATCTTGGTTCATTAATAATTCCAGGGCCATTCTACTGGAAAGAAAAGTCACTTGAATATAGGAAATGGAATGAATCCTTTATTGGAATTGATCATATGTGGGTTTGTTTGGCTGAATCACATGTCCCATGCTTGGTTTGCTATTGCATATATATACTTTATGAGGTATAATCATACATATTGACATGTAGGTTTTGAATAACTGCCTACAAGGAAGCAGCTTTCATATATGAAGTTTATTCTGTTTTGAAGCATTGCTAATGTTTGAGGAAATGCTTCAAGTATTTTGAAATTGATGTAGTCATAAGTAGGTTACAGCTGAGCCAGTTCTCTCTATGAAGCTGCAGTTTATTGGACTTGTGTTTGAATGATAAAGCAGCAGATCCATAGATAGTTCTGCTGCAGTTTCATTTAAAGTTGCTCAAAAATTTACTCTTAGACATGACAAATGTGACTGATCTAGTAAGTACTATTTCCTGTATGTTGTTGTAAGATTTTAACAATAATTTGTATTGTTCACAGGAAAAGCTGTGTACTTAGTGCTGTCCATCATCCTTGCCACTGAAAAGGCAGTATGGAGACGAAATAGACTCTTCAGTATAGAAAAAGTAAATAGAACAATTTTTGTTTAAAACCATATGGTCATCTGAAAAAAGAAGGGTCAGACATTATCTTTCAACTCCTACCTGAGTCCTTTGTATTGTGTGATGAGTTAGTGATTCCAAAATCTGGAGGACCCTTGTAAAACAGCAAAACTGGGATTAACTGGTTTAAAAGTGACTGAATGTTACAACGTTGATGTAACATAATTCTCTTACAATGCTGTTGCCTCTTGAATGAGTGTTGAACTTAAAAAAGGGGGGGGGAGGTTTAGGGATATTCTGATTTCTAAAGTAACAAATCTGAGTAGTTAGTAAACTGATGTATTCTATCTTCAGCTTCTTAAAGGAGGATTTAGGAGCAGCCTAAAGAGTATTTTATTCATATTTTTTCTGTTAAATAAAATGATAGAGATTTTAGTCAGTACATTTAGTTATACTGTATTCCTGATATCAGGTGCTGGGCACATATATTGAACTTTAAGTACAATACATTAGCAGAAATTAGCTCTCAGTGTATCTTCCAGGTCATTCCTGAGGATGCTTAATGATCTGTCACTGATCCATTTGTGTTTATCAATTCTGTACTGTATGAGGTATAAAATAAGTAAGGCAGCTAATGACCGATTAGCAGTTGTTATAATATTTTCTTTACACTATTGAGTAAAGCAATACTCAGTCAAGTGTGATATGAAAGTACTGTTCAGACACAATGCTAAGCATGGTTATGCAAATGAACCTCTGGCTCTCACTTTCTGTGGTTTATTTATTCTGGTTTATTCTGAACAAACCAGAATTTGAAGCTTCAATTTGATCCTGATTTGTTTGAACTAACCACAGTTTCCTGAGTTCAACTGTAACAGAAAACTGAAGGCTTTTACTTTTAAAGAAACATAAATCTTTTCTCTCTGCATGTGAAGGAGGGAAAAAGGGGATGAATGAAGATGAGCCTTTTCCTGACTTCTTCATGTAATCCTAATCCATGATCAAGCATTGTGCATGAACTGTGTTTAGTTGCTCTTTTGGTATATATTTGGTATATATTTTTTCATAACTGTGGATAGTACATAATTTATGTTTTCTAATAGATTTATTCTTATTCTTTTTTCCAAAGCTTTCTGCCTGAAATCATTTACTTCAAGGAGTGCAGGATGACAGAACGTGGAATAAAATGGGCTTGTGAGTATTGTACATACGAAAACTGGCCATCTGCGATCAAGTGTACCATGTGCCGCGCTCAAAGACCTAGTGGAACTATTATAACAGAAGATCCTTTCAAAAGTGGTTCAAGTGATGTCGGTAGAGATTGGGATCCTGCAAGTATTGAAGGAGGCAGCAGCCCTTTGATATGTCCAGATTCCAGTGCAAGACCAAGAGTTAAATCATCCTACAGTATGGAAAGTGCAAATAAGTGGTCATGCCACATGTGCACATACTTGAACTGGCCTCGTGCAATACGATGCACACAGTGCTTGTCTCAGCGTAGGACCAGGAGTCCCACAGAATCCCCTCAGTCTTCAGGGTCTGGTTCAAGACCAGCTCCTTTCTCTGTGGATCCTTGTGAGGAGTACAATGATAGAAATAAACTAAACATGAGGACACAGCACTGGACCTGTTCTGTCTGTACGTATGAAAACTGGGCTAAAGCCAGAAAGTGTGTTGTGTGTGATCATCCAAGACCCAACAACATTGAAGCAATAGAATTGGCAGAAACAGACGAAGCTTCCTCAATAATAAATGAGCAAGACAGAACTCGATGGAGGGGCAGCTGTAGTAGTGGTAATAGCCAAAGAAGATCACCTCCTACAACCAAACGGGAATCTGAAATGAAAATGGACTTTCAGAGAATTGAGCTGGCTGGAGCCGTTGGCAGCAAAGAAGAACTTGAAGTTGACTTCAAAAAACTAAAGCAAATAAAAAACAGAATGAAGAAGACTGACTGGCTGTTTCTTAATGCTTGTGTTGGTAAGTTCTGTGTCAGTCATATTTCATTTACAAGGGAAGATGAGTGGTGTATATTGGTTAAAATGTAAAACACAATTATTTTGGCAAGCTTCACACAATGTTTATAACAAGCATGCATATGAAGCACTTTAAACACTTAAAATCACTATACAAATGTTGAATTTCCATATTTTAACAACACATTATATGAACTTATTTTTGTAAGGTGTTGAAACATAGGGAAATCCTACTTAAATCCTAGCCAAATAAATACCATTGACACAAGCGTAAAATCAGAGTTGCACTTCAGTTTTAAAAATAAAGATTCTAAATGCCTTTAAGAACAGTTCTTATATATGAACACTAATGCATAAAATTACTTGGCCATGTGTTAATTTTTTTTTACCCTATTTACAGTGACAAGCTGTGCCTTAGAATCAGCAGCTGCAGTTCACGGGTGTTTGTAAACAGTATAGATCTTACACAAGTGTGAGGCAATCAGTTAAAAATAACACAGAATGTAGTTCTGACCTTGGAAATACTGATTGTAGTAACAAATATTGTCGTTTTGGCATATTATAAATTACACTTTGATTAATTATCTCTAGTGTATCAAATCTATAATGCTACTGGGATATGTCTAGTGTTCTGCTATGTGGATTTCCTACAAGCAGATATTTTGGAAATCTTGAAAGTATTTTCAAAGTATAAGGGTGAAACTGTGCTGTATATTTAATAATAATGATGATAGTAATACAGTGCAATTAGTTTCATGATGCACTAGAATCGAAGAGGACATGTTCCTGTCCCAATGAGCTTACAATATATAAAACCTAATACAAGGGAAACAGATGAACATGAGGGAAGTGGTGACTGGGGTAAAAGAATATGAGATTGTTTCAGTTATACTTAGGCTTGGTTACAGGCTTAGTTCTAGTGGAACAGCCTTACCTGACCTGGTACCCTTTAGAGGTTTTGGGACACATCAGGGGCTGATGGGAGTTGTAGATCAGACATCAGTTTGGGGGAGGTTGTATCAAAGCATTCATGAAAAAGTGGAGTTTGATGAGGGATTGAAGTAGGTAAGACAAGTTAAATAGACAGTTCACACAAAAGGGTTAGCAGGGCAGAAAATGTGTAAATATGTATAAAATTCAGCTATGCCAGTCTGATCTAATATTTATTATAGTTTTTTTCAGTATCTATAGCAGAGTTTTCAGGGTAGCTCCTAACAAAAAAAAATTAAAATTCAGAAGCAAAAACAGTGCAAAGACAACAACAACAAAATCTATTCTGATTGAAAAGAATAAATTCAGTTTAAAACTAAGACCCCCCCAAATATTTTTGCCTAGTAATGAAACAACCCCCCAAGATTAGATGCCAAGTGAGCCTCTGTGGAGAAGGCATTGCACAGAGGAGGTGTCTACCTGCCCCCAAAGACCCCCACTTCTGTAGCTACTTATTGCATTTCATTAGATGGAGGCATTCAGTAGGGCCTCTGAATGTTGAGATATGTACTATCTTAATCAAAAATTATGAGAGAAGCAGATTGCCTTCAAATATGAATTCTGCCTTGTATGGCTCTGTGGTAGCCTTAATCAGCAAGGAATTTCATGAAAGCAAGTGCATGGAATTCCGTGCAGGTGAGTGAGTTGGGTGGCAGAGGAGGAATGACGCACTCTGTACTTTTGTAGAAGAAAGTAAGAATTTGTGAACTTAATTTCCTCACTACTGACTGCTGAAAAATACCCTGTATTCTTTCAAAATAATAACCTTCCAACTTTTTATGGAAGAAGGGGGGTATACAAAGCGCTGCCAGGAAGTGTCTCCCCTCCTTTGTGGAAGATGGATTTTTTCTTGTTTATACAAGACAGAACTCAATGCAGCATACTGCTATCCAAAGTTCTCAAACACCCATGGTAAAAATAATGTTCATTGCCATCTTTCTCCCTTACGGTACTATACACAAAGACAAAGATTTCTGATGGATTTATTTTTTAAAGAAAATTGTCATGAATAGAACATTTCCTCCTTCATTTAACAACAAGAATGCCCTTGCTTGGATTTATTAAATGCTACAAAGATGTTTAGCTGATGTTTGAGAACTTAAGACATGGGTGTCTAATATTGAATACCTGATTGATCTATTGCTTAGGATGGTAATACTGACATGTCAGAACACGGTGGCAAATGCATGTAATGTGTGTATATAATAGTGAAATGCTAGACTTGCAAATAGTGTTCAGTTAGATATGGCAAATAGTTGACCAGGAAAAGAAGGTTCCATTTTTGTGCTGCCCGTAAGATAAAAGGCATACTATTTATAGTGCTTATTTAAAGATTTAAAAACAATGAATTATACTTGTCTTTGAATACATGGTTCTTGTTTTGGCCCAAATGTAAGTAGCTCATTAATTATCTTTGCAGTTTTGCGTCTTGCATTGCAGCATGTCCTGAAAAGGAGACTCTGTTGATTTTTAAGTTTGCCTTTTTACAATTTTGTTATAGTGGTTTCAAGATGCTGTTTCCCATGATTTATTTTTAGAAATTTGATGTCAGTCACTCTAGCATTTATTTAATTAGTATGCGACAAGTTGCTTCCCACGGGATGCCTTTTGTAAGGTACCATATGAGAGGAATAGATTCTGCACAATTTTTGTCTTTTTTTTCTAATGTGGAAGACATGATTGTGGTCTATCATAATAGCAAATGTATGTTTATATTTCCCATGTGTGGCTGATACCTTAAGGCATTTACTAGCCTCTGATGTGCTAGGTTCCTGTGGTGCAGAAAAGATATACCAAGGCCAAAGTGGCCACCCTAATGCTTTCCTTAATTAAATATTATTTTAAATTTGCTGCCCATTAATAAAATTCCCTAGGTGGCTTACAAAAAAACTCCATCCTACAATATTTAAAATAAAATACAGTAATTGGAACAACAACAAAACAGGTTAATCTTTCCTAGTGGAAGCAGAAAAAAGTTGGCAGCTCAGTTTAAAGCCACACTAAAAGAGCCAGAACATAAGTTTTATTTAACACCAAGAAAACAACAAAAGGAGGACTTTTTTCTGCTGGAACTCACCAGAATTCAGTTCCGGCACCTCCTTTGTGGACACCATTGCCATTATACAGAGACAAAGGAAGGTGTTTGTGGTGAGTTCCAGCACCTTTTTTTCTAGAAAAATAGCACTGATTATGTAGACCTGTAGTTTATTTTAAAACACAGGTTTAGAAGGCCTGAGTAAATAAAAAGGCACTCGCTTGGGGCCAAAAAGACCATAAAAAGATGCCTGAGGAGACTATACCAATACTGGTGTGCCACAGCTGAGAAGCCCCTCTCTTTTATAGCCACCTGCTTCACTTTACCTGGATCCAAACAGGATCTCAATATTTCGGCCTTTGTAGACTAAAGCTGGTAATTCACATTAGGCCTGGAAAATGACAGGGAGGCAGTGCGGCAGGTTAAGTACCTAGTTCTTAGCCTTGTGGCTCTATTTTAAACAAATTGCAGTTTCTGAGTCACTCTTTAAAAAGGCAGCCACATGTGCAACTCATTGCAGTAGTCTGAAGGTGTGGTTACCTGAATGTAAACAGCTCTGGCCAAGCTATCTCCATCCAGGTATAGCCATACTTTATATATTGGCTAAAACTGGTGAAAGGTACTTGCCACACAGACCTCTTGAACCTCTTATGATAATTTTGCATCCAGAAGTATCCCTAAGCTGTGAATTTACTAAGTTTTTTTGAGGCGTGGGGAACCCTTTTCAGAGCAGACTGTTTGCCCTTCACATGTGGCCCTCAATACCTTTTTTTGGAACCCCTCAGCAACATTTGAATCCCCCCCGCATCCTCATATCATGCTGTCTTTCCAAAGCTGGGTAAGTTAGGTGCTGGGTTTTGGGGAGGAGGTGTGAAGGCTCTAACAGGATCCTAGAGTTCTTCCATCTCCTTTCCAAAGCCTAGTCTACACTTTTCCAGCTTTGGGAAGGAGAAGGGAGGGCTCTTGTACCCTTTCAGAGCCTTGTGCCTCCTTCCCAAAGCCCAGTGCCTTACTTAGCCCGCTGTGGGAAGGCAGCACAAGGGCTGTGGGGAGGCATAAAATTTTGGCCTTCCTGCCCCCGTATGACAAGGCAGTGTGCTGTCTAAGGGTTCCATGTTAAGCTACTCTTGGGGCCATCTGGTATGAAAAGTTGGGCTGCCCTGACGTGGATGGACAAATCATCTACCGATAGTGCTTCCACCTTATCAGGATTGAGTCTCAGTTTGTTAATCCAATCAGTTACCATGCTAATGCTCTGATTCAGGGCATCCACAGCCTCGCCTACTTCTGATTATTGCATACTGGTCACACCTCAGCCCAGATTGCTCAACCTCTTTTCTCAGTGGTTTTGTGTAGATGTTAAACAGCACGGGGGCTCCAAGAAGCACAATTGTGAATGCATTGAGCAGTATTTCTGCCGTACCAACTTATGGAATTGGTCCTCTTAGTAGAAATGGAAAATCCCTCTTATGCCTAGCTGGGTGAGCCTAACTAGAAGAATACAAGAGTGATGGTATTGAAAGTCATGGAGAGGGTTAAACTTTAGCCATCTGTCTTCTAACTGCTTAGACCCAGTCAACCACACATTTCCTTCTAGATTTAATAAGCCATGACTGGCAAGGGTCAAATACACAAGTGTTATTCTGGGCATGAGTCATGGCCAAGCATTGTCCATGTCCTCATGTTTCAGTAACTGAAATCCATCCAAGCAGGCTGGACCAGATGGAACACTGAACACCTCTGCTACTGACAATAGTATTAATTGTAAAGTTTAAGTCATGATGGATGCGAGAAACTTTACATTCAGAGTGTCCTGCAAACGTGATAGTGGGTTCCTGAGGATTCGCCACATCTCCCAGGCCAGATTTCAAAAAGGCCCTGCACTGTTTGGGAGATCTAGATAACATTGAGAGGATGCATCTATAGGAGGAAAAAGTTTGTTTACATCCATCACTGCAACAAAGTAGGCTCTCACTTGTGTTCAGTTGGATTCATCTTGAATTTCCTTCCACTTGTGTACCAACTGTCTTTCAGCCTGTTTCATTGTGATCAGGTGTGTACCAAGGAGTTGCATAGGCTGTACCTAAAGGAAGAGACTTGTTGCATCAGTTGAGTGAGTCATCTCCTTATTCCAGAGAACAGCTAGGGCTTCGGTAGGAATGCCTGCCAAATCAGCTGGAAAAGCCCCCAGAAACAGCTTCTGGGGTGAATTGTTGTTAAAGGTACCCCACAGTTGCTGAGGGGTAAAGCCCCTGCAAGATAGTCTCAGCACCAAACATCCTTGGGAATCGCCAGAACCAAATATGAGACCATCTTCATCAGTTCAGAAAGGTAGCAGGGTGGATGATACGCCAACAGAACCCCCAGTCTGGCCCAGGAGTCCAACAGAAGATAAAAATACACCAAATTAGTACCAAATAGGACAGCAGAACTGGAGGAAAAAATGGTGCCTCCACGAGGCATTTTGAAATCCTTGCTATAATATGGAAGTTCAGGTGGATGTGGGCAGCATGTATGTATTGGTGCTCTCCTGCCAGATGAAGATGACACAAAATCCCTCCGAATGTACTTCTGGCAGGCAGCATCTTGAAGAAAGCTGTAGAGACTATATTGATTTTTTTATACATCTGCTGCTCTGTTTCTTGGCCTGTCAACCTGCTGCTTTGACGTCTGCATTTGTGCCAAGCCCAACACAGTCAGAAGAGAAGTCTGCCCCCCCAAGCCATTTTACCAGTCAAATGTTGAGAGCATGGAGTAGGCTGCTCCTGCTGGCCAAAAATCACATCACCACCCTTAAAAATACAGTCTGTTACCTTGTCTCCAGATGGTCTGGCTGCTGCTGCAGTCCTTCTGGCTGTTCCTAGCTTTGAAGTCTACTGCTTCACTATCTTGCCCATCATGATAGATGGAGTGAAAAAACCATGCTGTGTCACACACTCTAGGCAATGAGGCAATAGCCTCCTGCAGAGGGTAGAGAAAACAGACTCAGCCAATCAGAAGCCTCCGTTTTAATGAAAATCTAGTAGTGGATTTATACTATAATCTGTGTACCTTTTAGCCTTGATTGCCATGCTCACTGGACAGCAGCGGGGGCACAGTTAAAGCTCACTGTTAAAGGCTCTCCATATCTTGTGAGAGGGTGCTGCCCAATGACTACTGAATTTTGCAGGCTGCTTCTGTAAAAAGCTGTAGAAGAAAATACTGAATTATAATCTTTCCCTTTTTAATCACTATTGTTCTGATTTTAAAAATCTAAAGCATCAGTTTTGTATTCTCTCCAGAGTTTTCTTTTAGGCTTGAGGGTATTAGAGAGCTCTTTCATCTTGATGGCCTTATGGGGAAAGTGTACATTTTTAAAAGCAATACAGAGCAGTCAAATCAAAACTCTCAGGCTCTAGTGGCTAGTGATGTTAAATTCTCAAAAATAATCTTTTGGAGAGAATATTCTCACCTCATATCACTACTGGTGGCACACCATATATGATTCCCTGGGATATGTTCCTATTCTGCAGATATGAAATAAGAATAGGTGCCCTTAGCATGTGCTAAGTAAGCCCACTTACATTGTGATAATTGCATGAAAGGGCCCTCAATTATTTTTTGAAATTTGCATTGCAATCTAGGTAATCCGTCCTCTTTCTCAACTCTCCTACCTTATCTACTTGCATCACCAGGATGGCATGAACAGTAGAGTTGAGCAAACTACAAAGGAGCTGATATGTACCCTAGATAAACAAGATATTTGCCTGAGGCTGATAGAATGTGATAGTGTTTTCTGGAGGAAGGTGATTTAAATTCTCTGTTTCAAGTTCATTTGGATTCTTATTATTTGATGAATTGATCAGAGCTATTCAACCACTGTTCTTGTTAATTTTGCTTGTGTGCAGCATTTACAAATGGTTAATTTCCTTTTCTTTAGTATAACTTTTAGATTGGCCAAACCAAAAATTTCCCGCTGCTAACACATGATAAAAGAGTGAAATGTCTGATCAACATTCTTAATGTTTCAGCTATGTGGTTGGCTGTGAGTTTCCAGACTGAGTATCCTAACCTAAGCCTGCACAATGTGTGGCTTGCTAAGTTGAACACAGCCAGACATTTTTTTGAAACCTGATGGGTAATTAATAAGCTTCCGTTTTGTGTAGCCAAGCAACAAAACCAGGAGGAGACTATCAAGTTCCAAGCAAACTACCAGATCTACTTGGTGGATGTGGGTTACAGGTTGTCTAGGCATGTCAGGACATCAATTAATGTGCAATTTTGGTGGTATGAGGTCTCCATACCACATGTTACATACGTATGTGGCCTACTTTGAACAAGAGATGCAGCAGTGGGGGAGAAAAACTGGAAGTTGGAAATCCTAGATGGGGAAAAGGGTTGAGTGGCTTCTTCCACATTACTTCTTTACACTTTAAACAGCTTTTCTAGTTATTCACATCTGTGTGTGTAACATACAATTCTGGCTTGGATCAGATTCTTTTGAACAAAAATACTGTATTCTGATCATAATCCCCAATATTTGTCCTGCTTGTTGTCAGCAGTGAAATCTGTAATGGAAGCGTTTGACAACTGTTCCTTTCATCTGCTATGGGGAAGAAAGGTGAAAAGAGATTATTTGGCAGAGTATGTATGTGTAACATTCATTCTTGCCTAAGAGAATCCAGAAACCACATTTTCTCTTAGAATTGTCTGTCTGGGAATGCAGCTTTCCTTAAAAGCATTTTACTGATACTTTTGAGAAATATGCTTGCCTGCAGAAAGTGTTTATAAGTGTTTATAATCCCACCCCCCAAAATACTTCTCAGGTCATAGCCTTCAGACCAATCATCTCTCTTAATGGTGTCAGAAATTTTATCAAGTGGTAATCTTAGGCTGTATATCATAACATCATATATATTATGATGTAATTGTTTTCTTAATATTACATTATTTGATCTAAATAATAATCTGATATTTAAGGATGTGGCATCCCAAAATGTAAAATAATTTGTGGATAATCTTCTTAGTTTCATAGATGTAGGTGTCTTGTTGCCATTTGGGGGCAGGACGGCAACACTTTTTATTTATTGTTTTGATAAGCATGCACTAATACACAATTCACATAAGTGACACATTGTTAATATCAAATTTTTAACAGAAATTGTTAATACATATTTAATTTGTTGTTTACAGTAAAAATATTGGTACCAAACTTCAGTTTTCAAAACCACCCTACCTACTCTTTATTGTTAAACTCCTTAGCATATTGTCTATCCTTAACATATACTTCAAGGATTCAAAGCACATACATTTCAGTAATCCTTGAGTGTCAGCCAGGCACAAAAAATGGCACCCACACTTTTTGAGGTGCTCACAAATGGAGAATCTTTAGGCGCAAACTGCACCTGGCATTTCTCACTCTCGCTGGCAATCTAACTCTCACTGAGGAGGACCCACCATTTGGCTTCCACAAACAGTAGCAATCTAAGCAACAAACAAAGGTATTTATATCCTTTCATAGATCTGTAGGCTGGATGTCCAACAGTTGGCAGCACTCATATCCCATCACTCTTCCCAGTGCTTCTGCTATATATTGCTCGGCAATACCCAGGCTGGTAGAGGTACCAAAAGTGGGGAATGAGGTGTGCAGATGGAATCACTTACTTCTCCCCTATCTCATGCTTGCATTGCGTGGTCTGAGAATCAGTCAGTTATCCTCTCCATCTCATGCTCCGTCAACCTCCTCTCTGTTGGCTTTTTTTTTTTTAAAGACCAATTTTATTTTGTCCTCTCATAGCTCACTCTAGTGCTTGCACGTTAGGCAGGGACCATAGTCAAAGGGGGAAGTGGGGCTGTGCTCTCTGTGTTGGCCTGGCTGCCGTAAGGGTCCTTGGAGGTGAGGACTCATGGGCCAACTTTAATTGGGAGCTGACACACCAGCCATACCTGCAGAATGGTGACAGTGGCAGAAGGAGTGACTTATGCTGTTAGCTAGTTACCCGGTTTCCTAACTGATGGGCTGGGCATGTTTAGCACATGTCTGTACATAAGCTTTCAGTAATATTGGGATTCCCTTTCATTCCGTGCCAATATTATTTGAAAGCTATGAGCAATAAACTTGTGGCCTGCTGTAATCCGCTTAAGCATTGGCCTCCATCTTTCAAGCCCCAGCTCTGCTCCACTCCCAGGCGCAGGCACAACTGGTTTTGTAAGCCCCATTGAGGACTTTTCTCAAAAGGTGGGTTATAAATCTCTTGAATATGTTAGTTGTTCTTGAGTAAATGTGTGTACAAAAATACTAAATTCAGATTCCTTTTTGGTTTTTAGGCACAGTCCAGCCCTTATGCACCTGTGTGTCCTGGCCCCCATGATAGACAGGCCCATGGGGAGGAGCAAGGGGCACTTAAGGGTAAGAAGGGGGGTCCTTATAGCCCCTACAAAGTCTCCGGTACTTACTAAGCTGGGAGGGAGGAATAACCAGTTGTGCTGGCATTTCTTTGTACCTTGGATCCAATGTTTTGTGCCCAGAGAGTCATTCTCCCTTTTGGCCTGGTGAGTAAAGGAGGCTATGGTACAGAATGCCACAAAATCAATGTTTCTAAGAACTGACATGCAAACAAATTTAAAAGGAAAACTTTGAATATAATTTGTGACAATTGCAACCTACTGATAGCACTCTATTGTGGCTTTCTTGGTATGAAATGGAGTGCCCATTCTACAAAAGTAGAGTATCATTATGTAGGCTTAGAACATGAAATACATTTCAATCATGCTTTCTGCAGCTACATTTACATCTGCTTCACATCTGACATCACATCTGATGACAGGTGTGCCTGGTTTTGGGAAAATAGCCTTGAGGGGAAAATGGGGAGGCCTAGTAGGTTAAATTTGTCCCATGGGCCAGAGATTCCCCATTCTAGGGTTAGGGGCACTTGCCTCATTATTATTATCACATGAATTTGTTGATTTCTCTTAAGCAGAGGTTTGTGTGCTAAGTAAAGGATATAGCTTGATAAATACCTGCAGAAAGATACTGTTTTATACAATGCAGTGTAAAAATCTGAATGCTGCAAGTTTGATCACTTTTACTTTAGGCTATGTAATGTTAACATAAAAGTGTAGGATTGAATTTTACACAGTGCTTTTACTGTATAGCTTTTCTTTGCTGGCTGGAAACCAAAGATGTTGGGGATTAAAAAAAAATAATCTAGTTCCTATTTTATAGTTTTCAGAAGCAATTTCTCTGGAACAGAGATTATAAAGCTAAACATGCTTGGAATAGCTTAGATGGCTTCAATATGGAAAATACGTTGTATGCTGCCACTTCTCTTACTGTAAAGAGTACTGTTTCACTTCCCTAGTTAATCTTCCTAAGACTCAAAAAGATTGAGTATATAGTTGTTTCCTAGGGTATGTAGTTATTTCCCAGAGAATGAACATCACTTCTTTCTGTGGTCTAGTTTGGATCATCTCCCATTTCTTCCTTCTTGTTGTTGTTGTTTAGTCGTTTAGTCGTGTCCGACTCTTCGTGACCCCATGGACCAGAGCACGCCAGGCACCTCTGTCCTCCACTACCTCCCGCAGTTTGGTCAAACTGGTAACCTCGAAAACACTATCCAACCATCTCGTCCTCTGTCGCCCCCTTCTCCTTGTGCCCTCCATCTTTCCCAGCATCAGTGTCTTCTCCAGGGAGTCTTCTCATGAGGTGGCCAAAGTACTGGAGCCTCAGCTTCACGATCTGTCCTTCCAGTGAGCACTCAGGGCTGATTTCCTTAAGAATGGATGCGTTTGATCTTCTTGCAGTCCATGGGACTCTCAAGAGTCTTCTCCAGCACCGTAATTCAAAAGCATCAATTCTTCGGCGATCAGCCTTCTTTATGGTCCTCTTCCTTCTTAGTGTGTTATAATAAGCCAGAAATTCCCCTGGAATTAATCTGAAGTCCCTATGTTTTCCAGCACTGAAACAAGACAGGATTTTAAACCATTATTTGCAGTTGGTTTAATATCCTAGCTTGTTCTAAACCTAGTAACCATAGTTTCCTGGTTTGGATCTAACTGAAAAAGGAAGCTTAATTAAACACTTCCCAGCTTACTGCAGTGTGTGGAGGAGAAAGGGGACTTTGAGCACAAGTTTTGTTCCCCTTTGGGGCTTATTGAGTCAAGATAAGATTGTCTAAACCAGGCATAGACAAACTCCGGCCCTCCAGATGTTTGGGGCTGCAATTCCCATCATTCCTGATCACTGGTCCTTTTAGCTAGGGATGATGGAAATTGTAGTCCCAAACCTCAGGAAGGCCGGAGTTTGCCTATGCCTGGTCTAAACATAGTAAGTTCCAGGAGCTTCCTTTTGCGTTCTGTCATCTCTTTCATCCAGAAGGAGAGGGATCCTACCAAAGATATTACTTCATTTTCTCCTAAGGGCAGTTCAGTACATATTTGCACATCCTGTCTATTGCCAAGACTCTCACAAACCTATTTCCTTTCCAGTTTGCCATGATGGTGTTGGTGGATACTGCATTCTTCAGAACAATAAGATCCCCTTTTTTCTGTACCAGGACTTTCTTGTTCCTGGAAGTCCATTTTGGGAAGATGAGGAAAGCATATAAAATGAATTCAGTTGTTTAAAATTAAGTATCCTAAATGCAATGTACCAAATGCATCCCCTCTTCAGGGGTGGCATTGCACTCCTAGTTACACTTCCTTTGTTTGCTTTATTCTGGTACATCCATATTCAGTCAAGACCCCACATTAATGAAGTTATCCAGGGCAGGCATCCACTTAGCACTTTTGAAGTGGTTATTAAATGGTACCTCTTAGTCATTGCAATTTGCCCTTGCATAGGATCTTAGTCCTGTTGAGCCATCATAGCCCCTCCTTCAGATGGCTTGTAATGTTTTGTATTCAGCTTATGGCATTGACAGAGTAGTTATTTTGTGTGATTTTTGGCTAGCTTATGGCGAATTGCTCAGGTAACACCCTTCCTGAAACAAAGGCGTGTCCTACTCAGAGTGATGTTATTAAGTTTATATGAACTGACTGGACTTGCTAAAACAAATGATCTCCCCACTTGTGTCCTATATCATAGCAGTTTCCTCCTTCACCTTGAGAGCCAATGTCTTATAGTGGTTAGTTTCAAGACCAGGACTGAGGAGAAGTACATTCAAATCCCTACTCAGCCATGGAGCTCAGAGGGTGATCTTAGACAAATCACAAATTCTTGACTTAGCCTACCTCACAGGGCTGTTGTGAAGAAAAATGAAGTGGGGAGGAGTACCTTGTATGCTGCCTTGAGTTTCTTGAAGGATAAAAACAACAATGTAGTAGTTTGTATACAGCCACAAGGAAGACTTCAGCAAGTTTTGTAGCTTCATATTGAAGCCAACCATGTTCAAGCTGCATCCTGCCTAACTTCTGTAATGTGTCTTTGGCAGATCTGTCACTGGAACTCTGGCACATTTGATCTGGTGTCCAATGAGAGAATTTTCCAAACAGCCCTAAGGTCATTTTAGAAGGGCTCCATTTGTGTGATTTTTGGATAGTATAATTAGATAGGGCTATAAGTGAGAACCAAATCTCATTAGTAATGTTTGAAGTCCTTCCACAGAGGCCCTGTGAATATAAGCAATTGATTCATCCCTTCTCTTGAACTACCATGCTGTAGACAAAAAGTTGCATGGACTTGATCTGCATACCCTCCTCCATGGACATGTACTGTATACGTTTCTACCTTCATGTGAACTGTGACAAAAATACTATGCATTATCAGTTAGTGTGACTGGCAAGGCACAGAGCTCCACTGATGGCAACCAAATTCAAGGCCCTTCCCCAACTTAGGATCTCGATGTATGGTAAGGAAATGGTACAATAAATGGTAACTTGATTAAGAATGAACTGTCATTATCTTAAGTAATATTAGAAATTTTAACTTTATGACCCATCTTCCATGTCTCTAGGGGTTGTAGAAGGTGACTTAGCTGCTATTGAAGCATACAAGTCGTCAGGAGGAGATATTGCACGCCAGCTTTCTGCAGATGAAGTACGCTTGTTAAATCGCCCTTCCGCTTTTGATGTGGGATACACACTTGTTCATCTTGCTATACGTTTTCAAAGACAAGATATGCTAGCAATTCTGCTTACAGAGGTGAGTTTTCACTTGCTGGTATGTGTGCTTATGGGAGTCTCTGCATCTGGTTCCAGAGACAACTGAAGCATCAGCAGGGAATTTAATGAGAGTAGTGCTGAAGCCTTGGTGGTCAGTTTGATCCTTCTTGGTGAGGTATACCAGAGAGGTATATGAATAAGATGAATGGTGCCAATACCAATAGAGATTTTGCTGTCCCTTAGTCTTATCCTCTGTTTCCTGTTGTTGTTTGTTTTATTCAGTTTATATACTAACCTTTATTAAAAGATCCCAGAGTGGTGTGCAACATTAAGAACACATTTTAGTCTGTGTAATAATAAAACAACAATAATAACAGCACCCCCCCCTCTTTAAGAGGCCATAGATTATTTAATAGCCAAAGGCCTGGGTAAAGAGGAATGTTTTTGCCTGGTTCCTAAAGACATGTAATGCCAGGTGAGCCTCTCTGGGAAAAGCCTTCCACAGATGGGGAGCCACCACCAAAAAGCCCTGTTTGGGTTTAGTGAATGTGTGGCTCTCCAGAAGTTGTTGGACTCTTTAGTTCCCATGAGCCATAGCCTGCATTGCCAATAGTTGAGAGTGATGAGAGTTTTATTGTACTGGATTGTCCACATCTACTGGGTTATTTACTAACAGAAATTATTCACAGTGGTTGATGAGGAAACACTGGTTCTTCCTGAGCAAAGCTTTGCTCTTCTGTATCTTTAACAATTCTTATTAAATTTATAACAGTATAATTCCAGAGCAACTTACAGCATCAAACAAATACATAATTAAACTTCTGTGAAAACACTAAAAATGAAACAGTCTTTTCAGAGGTTAGAAGTCCTTGGGAAAGGTCTTCAACTGGCTCTAAAAAGACATCAAAGTGGTTGCTGGATGATCATTCCACAGGCATGTTTTCAATCAAGAAAGGTCCCCAGTTTCTACCTGCCCGAGCTTAGATGACAATGACACGCAGAGATAGGCCTCTGAAAATGACCACAGTGCACAGGCAGGTTGATGTGGTGTAGCTTTACAAGTATCAAGCCATGTAGAGCTTTTTAAAACATTTTGAAATGTTCTCCAAAATAGATGGTGGAGCACTGGAGAAATATTCCAAGAATGTGTTATGTTCATTGAAGGGATTGCTCTGACTTTAGTATTGTAGTTAACTTTCAATAAGTGAAATGAATAAATCCAAGACACTACCAGGCTAGGCAGAAAGGGACAATGGAGCTGTGTATTTATGGACTACTTCACACCGGACATGGTTTCTATATGGAGGTAATCTCAGTGTAGGAAATACGTTCCTTGTGAAGCAGTCCTGGAAACCCTACCATGTGAGGGACTTTGATACAGCTGTAAACTACATCTTAGCTGTGTTTTATATTAAAGGTAAAGGTAAAGGTACCCCTGCCCGTCCGGGCCAGTCTTGACAGACTCTGGGGTTGTGCGCCCATCTCACTTAAGAGGCCAGGGGCCAGCGCTGTCCGGAGACACTTCCGGGTCACGTGGCCAGCGTGACAAAGCTGCATCTGGCGAGCCAGCGCAGCACACGGAAACGCCGTTTACCTTCCTGCCAGTAAGCGGTCCCTATTTATCTACTTGCACCTGGGGGTGCTTTCGAACTGCTAGGTTGGCAGGCGCTGGGACCAAGCAACGGGAGCGCACCCCGCCGCGGGGATTCGAACCACTGACCTTTCGATCGGCAAGTCCTAGGCGCCGAGGCTTTTACCCACAGCGCCACCCGCGTCCCTTGTGTTTTATATTAGGAACACATTAATTCATGTATTCACTAGATATGGACAGAAATCAGGGCTGCTAAAACTACCTTCTTGTTTTGTTTCTGAAGGAATGATGCCAGTTAGTTCAAAGACTTATCCAATGCTGGCAGCTCTTTCTAGGAACTCAATTTCAATTGATCACAGAGTAGCATTTAAGCTATGGAAGAAGTGACATACATCGCCTCAAAACCTAGTTCACTCTTTGGATAGTTTTGTCCTTCCTGCAAAGAGCTCGGGTTGGTATCCATGCAGGCACCCCCCTTTCCCTCTCACAGGGGTAGGTTAGACTACAAATGCATTACTGCCCTGTGATCACCCAGCAACCTATATGTCTGAGCAGGAGTCAGAAGTGAGATGCCTCTGTTCCCAATCCACCATTCTAGTAATGCAGAACATTGGGTCTTACTGTTACTGTCAGCTGTCCTTGGGTGGGGGATTCTCTTACGTTTTAGCAGGTGTGGTCCATTTCTCTCTTAAATTAATAACATCATGAAACATCCTGTTACAGGTATCCCAACATGCAGCTAAGTGCATTCCAGCTATGGTATGCCCAGAGCTTACTGAGCAAATCCGACGTGAAATTGCTGCATCTCTTCATCAGCGGAAGGGAGACTTTGCCTGCTATTTCCTAACTGACCTTGTAACATTTACATTACCTGCAGGTAATTATGAGGTGCTTCTTTTATCTGTTATCTTGTCCTTAGCAGATAAATGGGTGTATGAAATTGCCCACTTCTGACTACTTCTTATACTTCCTCAACAGAAGTGCTGTAGGTTTTGAAAAATCTTCATTCATTAAGCTTCTTGACTACACATGGAGTAAATTTCAGATGAGAGGAAACTTCAGGAGAAAGACTGTTGTCACAGTTCCTTTATATTAACATTGAAATTACTTTGAGACTCATTCCTGTACTCTTTAGGCTAGTACTCTTTAGGCTAAGGTCACCAGATTTTTTTTTCAAAGAATCCAGATTTTTTTGAAAAGAGAAAAAAAGTTATTTAAAAAAGTGTTTTTGTTTTTTTAAAAAAGCAATATCTTCTCTTCTGTGGGCAGTTGGCTGGGTGGCTGGGCGCTCTCGCTTCTGGCTCGATTTGGGTTGCGGTGGGAGGGGGGTCAGCGGTTCCCCCAGTTGACGTGCAGGGCGTCCCCTGTTCCCCCTTGGCAGTGGCAGCAGCAGTCTCAACAGCCCGGAGCCAGCCTGGTAGCACAGTTGGCTCTGGCTGGCTTCAGGAGCTGCTCGCTGCCATGGCGCCTGCCATTTTGCCTCACTGGAAGTCCGCATATAATGTGTCTTGTGCCGTTGAACCAATCACACAACATTCATTCCCTACTAAGAAATCTGTAACACTTAAAATATAAATCCAGGGACATTAAATGAAATCTGGGGGCATTCTGGGGACGGATTTTGTCCGGGGACAGATTTTTAAATCCGGGGACTGTCCCCGGGAAATGGGGACATCAGGTAACCATACTGTGATGGGATGGTGAGCTGCTTGTGCGTAAAATCCTAGTCCCTCAGAGTTTGGCTAAGTCCACAAACCTCTGTCTGTGACGGAGCTCCTTAAGCATGGCTCCATCAGTCGCTCGTTGAATCGGACAGTGGGCGTTTACGGAACTTCTTCCAGCATAAAAGCTCCTTAACGGAAACGCGTCTTCTGGACTCTCGGCGTGACAGTTTCCGGCGAGGAGTGGGTGTCCCTATAGGAGGTCCTGAAACCTCCCCACTGTTCTCGCTTGAAGTGTCTCTGAGCCCTCCCTCCGACTCACTTTCCCTTGGAACTCCACTTCTCCCCCTGCTGGTTCCCTCCCCAGCTGAATGGTCTCTCTCACCCTCCGTGAGCCCTTTCACCTCCTGCGTCTCAGATGGCAGTTCCCTGACACATACTTTAGGCCTATATTATAGTCTTGGATTCAAACTGTTTTGTTAGTAAATACCTTGATCATGGAAATATTCTAAATTCTGATACTGTACACCTGCCTGAGATCACTGAAGCTGTAAAATAACCAGAATTCTGCTGCTGACTTCATTCTACTGCTGCACAGCAAAGAAATTGCTGAGTTCTGAAGAGCATTCAGTTGCGATTGTACAATTGATATAGTACAAGGGTGGGCAACCTTTTGTCTGATGAGGGATGCATACCAGCAGTGGGCAAAGCTGCAGCTAATGATGACTGGAGCCAGAGACAAAATATTTATGTCTGTGTTCCTTAGCTTACTAGGGAGATCTGCTCTGGGAAACCTACTTCTCCATAAGGGTCTGTCGGAGCAGGTGTTGAAGCCCCTTTGCTCAGCGTGAAGTAGTGCAGCTCCAACATAGAAATGAATGTGACGATAGTTCAGTCCGTATGACAGGAGCCATTGTGGCAAAAGTTGGGAGTATGTGAGTTTCTGAAAGCCCTCACAATAGCATCAGCATGGGATGGGTACAGTTCTCTGTGTCCCATTTGGCTCCATTACAGACAGACCAGAAAAAAGAGAGAAGAAATGGGGCTCAGAGAATGTATGCCTCAAAGGCCCTGAGGCCTCCCTGCACCCTGGGTCCCAGACTCAAAGGATAGCTAATTACTGTTTGTTTCCCTTCAGCCTGAACTCCTAACTGAGGTGACCAGATAGCTGAGAGTTGGCATCTGTATATTTCCAATGGTGCCAACATTTCAGTGAAGTGTGGTTCCTTTCTCCCACCAGTTTCTGAATATTTTTGCAGAGCTTGGACTTAAAAAAAGAAAAGAAAAAGCACTCACTTGTATAACTTGAGGAAACTCTCCAGTATGTAGGGACCATTTCTGCTTTGAAACTATTTTTGTAGCAATTGTACGTGAGTAGTGATCTCATAAACACAGAATCCCTGTGTTTCTGTTACTGCAGAGAATTGCTTGATGCTAAAGATAGTATTTTAAAGAGGAAAACGGCCATAGCTTTTCTAAAAACAGAAACATTCCTTTTCTCCAACTGTACGTGTTGTACTTAGTTTGTTCTGATTCACTAGATCATGTAATGCGAAATAGTCTTGACTGCTCTAGTAAGTGAAAATAATTACATTTAGTGTATCTCTTTTGGTAAGTGGGATGAGATAGGGAAGGAAACATGGATACTTGAAGATATAACGTAGAGCTCTAACAATTGAGAAACTTCAGTCTTCTTTCCTAATTTTGTTTTGTTTGAAAATGCCAGTGCAACACAGAACTGATAAATATATTGCATTTCCTATATGCAATTTCCTACACAGAGATGCATACCTGTGTGGGAGACGTATGAGCTTGAACATTTTTTCCATTGAAGGCACCCTAATCAGACATACGAAGCTGCCTTAGACAAGTCAGACTACTGGTCCACCTAGCTCAGTGTTGTTTACACTAGGGTTACCAGATGTCCCAGTTTCCCGGGGACGGTCCCCAGATTTGTGAATAAGTCCCCGGACAAATTCCATCCCTGGAATGTCCCCGGATTTCATCTAATGTCCCCAGGAAACGCAGCAGCGGCAGTCTCAGCAGCCCGGAGCAGTTGTCTCTGGCTGGCTTCAGGAGCTGCTCGAAGTCCCCATATGATGGTGGTGCAGGGGCTCTAAGATGCAGCTTCCGGGCTGCCCCCACCTTCCCTGACCCCAGCAACTAAGCTGTGAAGGGAGGCTTCATGCTGCCTATCGGAGTAGCCTCCTAACTCCTACTTCCATAGAAGCAGGAGCGGGGCGGGGATCTCTCCCTTCCCAGCTGAGGGATCCCTGCCCCCTCCTGCTTGCATGCAAGTAAGAATGGGATTGGGGATGCTCTGATGGCCTCACCGCCGCGGCTCTTGGCCCTCCTTCTCCGCCTTCCATGCCTGATCCACTGCGCACCGCTTCACCACCACCACCACTGAAGAACCGACAGCTCAAGGGTTGCCTAGGCTCATGGAGAAAGGAGATAGAAGCCTCGGAGGAAAATGTGGCGGTTGAGGTCAAGGCAGCGGCCAACCCTCTGTTGTCCCCGGATTCATTGAAAAAAATCTGGTAACCTTAGTTTGCACTGTCTGGCAGAGGCTCTCCAGGCTCTCCTGGGACTATTTGCTCTACCACTGAGCTACAGCTCTCCCAGCACTCAGCTACACGCATTGGCTGCCTCACTTGTATACCCAATACATGTTTTATTCTGGATGGGGAAAGCAATATGATTGCTATGTAGATGATTATCAGGATTGTAGCCTTAAGAACATTTAGGCATTTTAAGTTCCAATTTTAACATATCCTGCACCAGTGAGGAATGTTGCAGTTGGCAACATCAAAACTTTATCATCAAAACTTGCCAGGTGACAGCAGCAATGGATAAGTTTTGTGTGCCCTCCATTCAACCCTAACATGCTGCTCTGGTGTCATCCTGAGGTGGCATTCCTGCGAAATGCATGCCTGATGCATTTTGATAGGGATGTGAGGAGCTCTGGGAAATACTTTTGTCAAGGTTTCTGGCATCTGGGCTGCTGCTGGAGCAGTTTACTAGGACCCAATGAAGAAACTCTGTCCTGCAAGCCGCCTCTCCACTGTAACTCCCAGGTAAGTTTCTTTAGCATGGTGGAAGTGCTGGACCTCATTGATCTCCTGGTATTAGGGATACAGTGGGGCCCAATGTTCTAAGTGGGCTTCGAAATGAAACTTTTTTTGTCTTGTTTTTGAGTGTGGGGAGCATAGTTAGGATTAGTTGAGATTGGAGCCATAATTTCATATAGAGAAATTATAAAGCATTTCACATAGTGTACTTGCGCTGGTTTGTTCTACCTCTTTCTTGGGACTAAAGGGCTGTTTCACTTGGTGTGATTGTCATGTGAATAGCTGTTCATATGGAATATGTGGATTCTAGAGTTCAATCATTTGTCATGCTCATTCTTGGTTTTGCAGATATTGAAGACTTGCCACCAACAGTCCAAGAGAAATTATTTGATGAAGTACTTGATAGAGATGTTCAAAAAGGTAAATATGGTATCTCTGTTATGCAAGGTTTTATATTATGTTGCATTGGATATTGTATCTTGATGTTCTGCATAATATTTGCTATTTTATGCTTATTGTTGCTTAATTATGTTACTTAAAGTGGAATTTATCATTATTAATATTATTAGCAGTAGTATTATGAATGGAATACAAAAATGATATATTCATGTAAACCACTTACAGATTTCTGTTGAAATGTACAGTGGTGTGCTAGTTATTCATAGATACCTTATTGTTTTTGATAGCCTGCCCTGAGAAAACTGAAGTGTCAGTTGTTAGGTTTTATGGAGTATTAATAGAAATATATGAAAGTCTGTACTATGATACTCAGTCATAACTGAGTTGTACATTTGCATGTGTGCCACTATAACTGTATTCATGATTATGAAAGGAACTTCATTGCTGTATTCTGCTAATCATTCTAGAATTTCAGAAGCATGTACACTAGTATCTTGAAATGCAACAGGTATTTTTTGTAGGATTTAGGATGATTAATATTGTGTTGCTTGTTATCTTCTAGAACTTGAAGAAGAATCTCCCATTATAAACTGGTCACTGGAATTGGGTACGCGTTTGGACAGTAGACTTTATGCACTTTGGAATCGGACTGCAGGGGACTGCCTGCTTGATTCAGTACTACAAGCTACATGGGGCATTTATGATAAGGACTCGGTGCTACGTAAAGCGCTTCATGACAGTTTACATGATTGTTCTCATTGGTAAGTAGAAATCAAGAACGAAAATGACCACAGCTTATTCAGATGTCTTATCTTGAAAAAATGCAAGCTTCTTTGTTAAGACTACCTGGATACTTGCTGCTGTCATAGGATGGAGGAAGGGATTTGGAGGATTTCTGCTTCAGTGGCTTGGAATCTTATACAAAATTGCCTTTCTGGCATCTATGGAGAAAAAGTCTGTGTTGTACCATTAAAATAGTATAATTGATCAATCAGTTCAAAATGGCTTTTGTCCAATGCAATTTATATAAAGTTGTTACTGAAGTAATCATGTCATCTTCGCTGCTTGTTGCTGTCCTCGTAAATATCTGGGCTCTGGAAAATGTCACAAACCTCTGATTACATAGCTCCAAACCATATCACTCGCTTAACTAGAATTGCTGTGCAAAATATTTTCATTATGTGAACTTTGAGTCTGGTATATTGATTACCATAGAGCTGCAGACTACAACTTCACTATGGATTGGAGGTGATTCTTCGTACAGCATGCCAAACTACTTCTCTTGAAGTGTGAACATCCTAAAATCAATAGGAGAGGAAAATTCATTGGGACTGGTTTAATCAGTTAACGGGGCATCTAGAACTGGGAAATGATTTGGGGAGGTAATAGTTTTGGGTGTTTAGTAGCTGAGACTCAGACCTCACTTTTTATCTTGGTTTGTGGCCTTGGTTCTCAATCTGGTGTGGCACTGATTCCAGCCATGATCAGCCAAATCACTCTTATGAGGGCAACAGTGTGTTACTGTTTCCTTTAGCAACTCTCATGCATAGCTATACCTATTCTGAACATGGAAATTCCAGTAAGTTATAATGATTAATAGAAACTTATATGGATGGAGTAGGTAGCACTGATGGAAGTTGGTGTCAGAATTGCTTCGGAGTCAGTGGCTATGCATTACCCCAGTTTGTAAAGGCATCACCTACCACTGCTATGAGTTCTAAATATCTAGGCAAGGTCTTGGATCAACAATATCTCTTCTTTCATGTGTGATTTCTGTCCTCCTCCTCCAGCCATACCTTCTCCCATTGAATACTAAGATAGGTAGTTCTGCTTCACTCTTCAAGATTTCTCCCACCTACCCACTCCTGGTACATTCTGCCTACAATCCACTCTCTTGAAGATGGTCACAGATGCTCAGCCAGACAAAGAACCCAGTTATAGGCCTATTACAGCCACTACACACTAAAGAAGGCACATCACAACAATTAATCTCCAGTTGAACTCCTTTCACAGGCATTCCACCCCATCTCTTACCTGGGGCATTGCAGACATACCATGTCCATTGCTTCCCACTCAGGGGATGCTAACTCCCAGGTTATCCAATGTGAACATAAAAAAAAACCTTGTACTAATTCAGACAAGAGATGCTAAATGAGCTATGTTTCAACCAAATACTATATATATACTTCTCAGGATTTGGCATTTATTGTTCAACTTCTCTCCCGTAAAATACCTGGCTGAAGTAGCAAGAAAAGTATTGTGTGTTGTGTGTGAATCTGAAGAAAGCCACTTTCAGCGAAAGCTTGCATAGTTCGGTACAATCTTGAATTATGAAAATGCATCTTGAGTCCTTTTATGCTATTTTTGTAGGTTCTATACCCGATGGAAAGAATGGGAGTCATGGTACTCCCAAAGCTTTGGTTTACACTTCTCACTGCGAGAAGAACAGTGGCAGGAAGACTGGGCATTTATACTTTCGCTTGCGAGTCAGGTAAGACGGTGTGTGTGTGTGTGTTTAAAAAAAGCATGGGGGAGCACAGTTAAAAGTTACTTGTATTTTATATTCACAGCTGTAGCTTTTCTATCTATTTTGCTCCTATTTATTTGAATCTTACGGTTAGTATTTATGAGTTTCTGTTCTTGACCGACATATTCTCAGTTTAAACGTTACTGATGGCTTGGATGTGGCAGGACCATTTCGGATTGTTTTCAATCCTGCTTGGGTATATTTTTCCAAAGTTTTTGTCTGTTGTAAGAATATGATGTTGGACTGGGTTGGCCTTTGGTCTGATCTAGTAGGACTCTACTTAAGGCCTATCTTGCTCTAGCATCTTATTTTCCACAGCGGCTAATCAAATGTCTATGGAGACCCTAAAGGTGGGACTTGAGGACAAGTATCTCTCTCCTGCTGTTGTTTCCCAGTGACTGAAATTCAGAGGTACAGTGCCTCTGTCCTGGAGGTATTATATAGAAGTCAAGACCGGTAGATAATTTCATTATGCATGCATTTGTCTTATGCACAAATGATCATTTAGCATTTTTCATTCTGAGTACTTTTACGTCACAAAATAAAACAAATGTGACATGAAGTAAAAGGCAAATGAGTAGGACCTCCAGAATAGAAGCCCTTATTCTGCTTCATTGTAATTGCCACTGTGGTACTGAAGAGGCATATGAGATTTCATAATTGGTCACATTTTACTGTAATGTTAAAATTTCTTCTCTATTGAAAATACAGTCTTGTATAGTAATTAGTACACAGAAATTTCAGATAAATTGATGTTTTTGGGCAAGGCTAAAAATATAAGGGTCCCTGAAGAAACATGTCCTTGTTTGTTACTTTTACCCTCTTAGCCAGGGCTTGGCAAGGTTTACCTCGCCTGGGCTGATTCACTCCAGCGGGGATCCCTTTGTGGGCCGGATTGTGAGCGTGCGCGGCCGCGATTTCCGCCACCTCCGCAGATGTGATTTTCGGCACCATGGAAGCAATTCGCCACACGACACCAGTTTAGCGCAGCACACGGGCAGCTCATTCAGGGGCAGCTTGTGGGCCGGTTAAATGACCCGTGTGGGCCGCTTGTGGCCCATGGGCCTTAGGTTGCCTAACCCCGCTCTTAGCTATTGTTCATAGAAGAGCAAATCTGACTAAAAGTAGACAGAATTGGTAGCTGAATCTTGTGGATTTATTTTGGCCCCTCCCCCATAATAATTTAAGCACCAACCCAGTGATGCTTGCATATACTTACTGGATAATTAAAGCTTTCAAAATGCAAACAATTCCAAAAATAATTGATATGTAATTAACATCTGAACAATGTTCATGACTTCAGTTACATGAACATTTTGTTGAAATCAAAGGCTCAGTCAATTGGTCTGTCTCATGTGATAGATATCATTTTTATTTCAAGTGTTATTCTCTTTGATACAGCCTGGAGCAAGTTTGGAACAGACACACATTTTTGTACTTGCACATATTCTTAGAAGACCAATTATAGTTTATGGAGTAAAATATTATAAGAGTTTCCGAGGAGAAACTTTAGGATATACCCGTTTTCAAGGTAAGTGTGACTTACAATAATGTTTGTTATAGAAAGGATTGCTTACATCCTGAGTGTTCACATTTTTCTATTTTAGATTTGACAGAGAGTACATTCAGCAGTGCTCTACCGACCTTCTTAAGAGCACTCTGCTAATGTGGCTGTTTTCAAGGGGTCCTCTTTGCCTTCTTGCCTTAAAGTGACAAAGCACTGAAAGCCCCAACAGCCTTCAGAGATCAGTTATGGAGGCTAGAGTCATTACTTGATCTTTTTCTCTCTGATGATGCTGTAGCTTCTTCCATTCTTGGGTGCTTTCTGTAATGGGAGAGAGGCAGATAGGGAAGGCATGGTATAACATGGTATTTTGCTACAGTGCTCTGCCTGCTACGTGTATGTGCTCCACTGCAGCAGTGTGTTTGCACTTGGATCCTTGGGGCTAGTCAGGCAAGAGCCTGATAACAAGGGTCTATTGTGGATCCAAATTGTGTGTGTGTAAATGCTCCTTCCCCAGTACAGCAGTTACAATATGAAGTCAGTCCATGTAAGTGAGTATAACTTTGGCTACAGATAGGTTGAGTGCATGATACCATAATACTTAACTGCCATACAATTTAAATGCATTGCCACCTATTTTTCTTAAGAGGACACAAAACAGGAATTATGTTAAGTGAGTGCAGGAGAGCCACTGGTCTGTCAGGAGACATGCTGAGGGCAATCTCATGTGCAAATGCACCGGGCAGAGTTTTTTCTATGAAAGGTTGCTATGCTACATATGTACTTGGATTACTCACTGCTATTTTTAAACCCTCTCAAGGCAGGTCACGTTCCTAGTTTAGTTGTTTTGATGAAGCATCTATGAATAACTTCTGATGTGCTAGAAGACGGGCAGGGGGAGATTCAGTTATGTGTAATGAGAGGCTGTGGGGACTAGATTAATGGACACCGAGTCAAATACGGCTTTCACTACTTCAATTACACAGGACAGTTTGTATTTTAAGTTCATGCTCATGGGTTTATCATTGAAAAAAAGGTTGCATAGAATATTAGATTGCCTCTTGGGAGTTGTTACTGCAGCTCATGATTCTGGCAGTCTTTTAATTGCCAGCTTTAGGAAGAGAGTATTGTGTCTTATATTTTACTCTGTGGTCCACAGTAAAATATATTTTATAACCACTAATTAAAATGAGTCAGCTTCCTAAATTTGAAACCAGTATCACGATGTATTAAAAGACATATTGAGATGTACATTGTAAATGTGGTTTATGTCATGCTTTCAGATTATTTCCCCCCCTCAACATAATTAATGTGCAGTGTTCCATTGATTTAACTCCTTCATCACTCCTCCTTCTTTGTAGGTGTATATTTGCCTTTGTTATGGGAACAGAGTTTTTGTTGGAAAAGCCCTATTGCTCTGGGCTACACAAGGGGCCATTTCTCTGCTTTGGTTGCCATGGAGAATGATGGCTATGGCAACCGAGGTGCTGGTGCTAACTTGAACACTGATGATGATGTTACTATTACTTTTTTACCATTGGTCGACAGTGAAAGGAAGCTGCTGCACATTCACTTCCTGTCTGCTCAAGAGGTAAGAAACACTAAGCAGTTCAGTGTTCAGTGAGTCGCTGCATCAGCAGAAAAAAAGGGGGGGGGAAGCCTCTCTGGAGAATCTACATGGCAGAGAGCCTACAGCTGATATGTAGCAGTTGCAAAGACATTTGAAAACAGATTGCAGTCGTTTGAGTAACAGGCATGAGAAGCCTTGTGTGCCAACTTAGTGTTGCCTTTCTGTTCTGAAATTGGTTTGTGAGAGTGGTTGGTGTTGGTGTGCGTGTGCGTGTGTGTGTGTGTGTGTGTGGTTGTTGTTGTTGTTGTTTTTAAACAGATGTATTAGTAAAGCTTTTGAGGAAAAGCTAAGGCTTCCCAACCAGAAATAACAGGCAAAACAGTATGGTCGAATGTTCTGCTGGTGTGAGTTATAGATCTCTATAAGTTTCTCCCTCCGTCTGTCTCTTTCGTCTCTGTCTCTGTCTCTTTCTCTTTGTAATTAGAAAGTGAAAATTTGAAAGCCTAAAAAGGGCTACAAGACCCCTTCATAATATTAAACAATTTCATTTCTATGCTTATTAAAAGAAGACTGCAAAGTTGAGAGTAGCTGAAAGCATAGGACTTTTATTTATTCTTATTCTCTGCCTGCCTAATGGTGGGGTGTGCATTCTTAAAAGTTCCAATACTTGGGTTTGTGTTTGCTGGCAGTTACATAAAATTTAATTTATAGGAAGGAAAAAAATACGATATTTATGCACTGCTTTAGATAGTCCCTTTAAAAAATCCACTTTCCTAAGACAGTCTTCCTGGAGCACTTTAAATGTTGCAGGGCACCCCTTTTTTAAAAAAAGTTGTGGTCACTAATCTGATTTTAATCATGTCCTAAGTGTTGTGTTCTTTTTCTGAAGATTGGTAATGAGGAACAACAGGAGAAGCTGCTCAGGGAGTGGCTGGACTGTTGCGTGACGGAGGGTGGAGTCCTAGTTGCTATGCAGAAAAGTTCTCGCCGGCGCAACCATCCCCTGGTAACACAGATGGTAGAGAAATGGCTTGATCGCTATAGACAAATTCGCCCCTGTACATCCCTTTCAGATGGAGAAGAAGATGAAGACGATGATGATGAATGATAAAATTGAGATACCTGGCAGAGAATAATGTGTGGTGAGATCCCCCAGCACTTGGGGCGTGCTCTAGCAATTTGTTACACAACGACCTAATTGTAGCAGGAAGCAGCCTGCGTAAGATTTTTAATCGGCATGGGGAGAATTCAGAGGCTCAACATATATGTGAAGACAGCTACGTTGGTTGGACTACAGTTTGTAAAAAAGCAAAGCCCTAATTTTATTACCAAGACAGAAAGCATTTTTCTTTCCAGTTGTACATCTGCCTATAAATGTACTGCATGTAGTTGTGTAAGAAAGTTGTGTAATTGGAAAAAGTATTACCAGCATCTTAAAATAATTGAAAAAAAATTTCTTTTGAATAAGGGCACTTAAAAGCACACCGTAGATTAATATTTGTTCTTTTTGAGACTTACAGTAAAACTTGGTTCTTCTGCATCACTTCCTAAGCATTCTAACAGACCCATTTTATATGCAATCTTCCTAATGCCCAGGTCAGATGATGTGGCTTTTCTTTTTGCTGTTGAAGCCATATACCCAGAGTGAGTCAAAAGTATGAGCAGTTCATTGTTTTTATTCAGATTTGAGTTACCTTTGTGCCCATTATAAGAAGATGAAATGTTAAAGGGAAAAAAACACACCAACCTATGGAAGGGATGATACATTTTGATTGAGTGAACTTTTTTTTTTTGTAAAGAATTCTCTGCTGTCCGTTAATATTTTGTATCTCTTATTTGGAATATTTTCCCCCCTTCCAGCATACTTAAAGTAGTCAGAGAAGTACTGTTCCAGAGAGCTATATGCTAACTACCGTGTGGAATCTGCTACATCTAAACTGAACTGAAAAAAACTGCATTTTGTCCAAACCTGATCTTGCTGTGAGTTGTACAATAGAAATTACTATTTTATCAAGCCTTTCCCCTGCAAGTTAAAATCACCTCCATTAAGGAGCACTCCTTGGTCATTAAAATCGAGTGAGAAAGCACTTTGGCAGTTTTCCTTAAAAGCCTTCATTCTAAAGCTTTGTTTTAAAGTACTGTATATTATCTTTCCTTGGTATGTAAACTTTGGAATTTTTTGCATGTTGATTGATTGTGGCCACATTTGAATATGTAAGTTTCCTGACAGTATAAGTTCAGAATATATTCTCCAGTAGAAAATTCTTTTTTTATTATACTTGATAACTTTAGCCATGCTATCTTGAATGGATATAGCCTATCCAAAAACCTCACTTTAAAAAAACACTAAAGGTTGAATAGTTTTGTATGCATAAAGCAGATCCTGATAAGCACTTTTTGAAGACTAATGATGGTGGAAATGAGGACAAGGAACCTCTTGCAAAATAGATTTCCTTGTTTAAGAATCTGGACAGGAGCCGTACATTTACATATGTGTAAAAATATATATAGGAACCCTTCAGAATTTGCTGCTTTTTCTAAATGTGGATTAGATGGTGTTGAAATATACTTTACAAAAGTAATCCTGTTGACAAACCTCCCTGAAATTTCTTCAAGGTACTACATTGAAGAAGTACATTGATTCAGCTTAGGATGGATGTGTTTGTATGTGTTTTGGTCATTAGTTCTCTCTTTTGGTGCATGCAGAGATTATGGGGCAAAGGTACATGCTTACCTTTGATGAGTCAAATTTCCTAAGCTGGAGAATAATTGGATTTCTTTTTAAAAAATAGGTCCTGCTTTTATGTGCAATTCTAATTTTAGGTTTTCTAAATGCTTTTTCTGCCTACATTACATACTTAGTGGTGGAATCCCCATAGTCCTGGACCAATGCAATAAGCTGTGCTTTTGTGGGAGGAGTCAGTTACCTAAAATAATGGAAGTTTTTTTAAAAGGTCTGAGTCACTGTGCTGCCATCTATAGCTGATTCTACTTCGATACATATGTCTTAAATGTAAGCATTACTATCCTAGTAGGGGGAAATGGCTGAATCTCCAGCCATCTTTATTCCGCTGCAGTAGCAACGCCTGAAATTTTGGAGTCTTTTTGGATGAAAGTGTTTGCTGCTGCCTGGAATAAAAACACAATAATGTGCATTTTTACTGGCTCCTAGCTACAGATACAGACAGAAACATTGAAACCACTTCTTGTAGCCTCAGTACATCCCTATGATAATCAGTGGTGGTTAGTGGTTTTATAGATTGTAATTCTAGTAGCTGTTACAGGGCTGGAGAATAGGCATTGAGCAAGTTGCGGCGAGCCTCAAACACTGCAGTAATGCATGGGTCTCTAATCTCATACACCTTTTTTTAAAAAGTCCAGGCTTTGCCACTTATTGTGATCTAAGTTACAGTTGAGGTAGTATTTTTTTTAATTAAACCACCATTTCTGAAGCTGAAGGGCAAGTTCCATCTTGAGTCTGTAGTGGAGATATATTATAAAAATTTATCATATATTTCCTGCTTTAAGGAGTGGTTTTTCATCCATTTGAATTGTTTGGTTGTGTTCTTTTTGGACTGCAAAATTTGCTGCCCCCTCTCCTTAGGAAAAAAGAATCACTTCATGTGGTAAACAAAAAGGAATGATTTGGCAGCAAAATGGCTCCCCCTTCTTGCCATCTCAAACCATTTTGTATCTTAATTACTTTTAATATCTTGTTTGAAGCTTTGTTCTACTGCATAAACCTATGCTTCCTGAATCACGCTAACATTTTAAGAACTCTTCAATGACATACGTCCTCTGTACTAAGATTACTTCCACACCCACACCTGTTATATGGAAGTTTGACTTACAGCCTCCTCTAAAACTACATTTTCCTCTAGTTTTAAGTGGAGGGTTTTCTTTCTTTTCTTCAAGTTAGTACCTGGAAGTAATACGAAGATAATTGCATCCAAGCAGCCAAATTTTGCACCAGGGGTTCCTAGCAGATTCACTGGCAGTAGCAGAGTCTGCCTCAAATGTGAGTGTCCTATTAGAAAGTATACATTTTCATCAACATTAATTATGCCTATCTGGAATGCCACTGCCTGGTCTAAGAACAAAGTTCCAACAATAGCAGCTTCTTAAAATCACTAATGCCAGTGTAAATGTTGTTTCACCTTCATTTGTGTGGCTTCCTAAATGTTCTCTGTAACTCACCAATGTTCCTCCTCCTGATTGCTCTATACTGGTGTCTATGGTAAGTTATTCATAATTGCAGTGTTAGATCATTGACACAGCTATGAAGTTGACTCCCTTGAATATGTTCAAAGCTGGTAATGTGCTTTTCCATTAATTTAAAACAAAACAAATATAAGTTTTGTAACAATGGTTTGCTTTCAGTTTGTCTATTAATGTATTATTCTGTGTCTTCTTTCACTTCCCCCTACCCTCAAATTCCATTCTAGTCCTTATTTATTCATTTCAAACGGACACTGCTGTTAGGTTGGGAGGTCATACAGCCTGCGTTTGCCATGAAATCACATCTGTATTACATTTGCGGTTGGACCTAGTTCTTACTATCCCAGTCATCTTGTCTTTTGCTGCCGCTGTCCCAACGGTTGCATGGACTCATTGTGTGGTCAGTGTTGGTGGCAGCTTTACTCTTTTCTCTCCGCTTCCCATGGCTCTCAACTTCTATTCCACATAGCTTAGCAATGCGTTCTGAGGATTGCAGTTTTTTAAAAAAATATTATCGTTCTTAATGGTGTTTTTGATGCACATTTAGTGCTTTACTGTTTAAAGGAATCCTGTAAATTTGGGTTGAGAGAAGACTGACTTGGCATAGGTCCTATATTGAGTTAGTGGCTAAAGCTATTTTGAATTAAGGTTTCCAACGCCACAGTTGGTACAACAAATAATAGTAAGCTTGTAGTTAACTAGTCTGGTGTGGGTTTCATGGGCCGCTTTGCAGGGTACAGCCTCATACGGATGAGAAGAGTAGTCCTTGGTCAAAGCTCCCCTCTCCCTCCCACATTCTGTTTGAAATGAGAGAATAAGCAGGCAGCAGGCTCTTAGGAGTTATGCAGTCTTTCATCTCTCCTGCTTCTGGTCTAGGAAACTCTGGGTTGCGTCCAACAAAGCAGTTCTGTTAGCATAAGGACTTGGGCTGTGCATTGGTACTTCTTCTCCCTCACCTCTCTCAGGGCACCTCTTGTAATTTCCTCAAATCTGTTACAAGATCTGGAGTCTATCTCAATGTACCCATTAGTTTCTGCAGTGATGAGGGTAGGAGAGTGAGCACAGAATAGTGGAAAGTTCATCCCATCTTGTTTTGAGTAAAGTCTTAGGTGCCAGCTAATGTCTGAACAAGCCATTAACCGACACACTGTGGTCTCCTCTTATATTCAGACAGGATTTTTGCTGGAACTGTGAGGTGCAGATACTCTAGAGGAGTCTTGTTGGTTTGCTTGGAACTTTTTTAAGCACACAGGATTTTGGGGGGTAGATGTATGTTTATTTATTTATTTTAAAGAGCAGAGTTAGTTTACTTCAGACCACTCATGAGCTTCTCACAGCTCTGAAAAGAAGAGTTTATTGTGTTTTGGAATCTTGACTGCAGAGATGTATCAATCACCTTCTTTCATTGAGAAGGGTGGTTTTGGCATAGCTTGCTCTTGTTGGACCTGAAAATGTGTTAGTATTTTGTACAGGGTAAAGGACATGAAGGGCCTGGTCCATGTGAAATTATAGAAATTGTCACTTTTTATTGAAAACTGCACTGAACGCTATATGTCCACCTTTACAATAAACAAATACAGTAACGGTAACACACTAAAACAAAACATACTTCTGGTAGCCATTGGTTCTGGTTTTTTTGTTTTGTTTGGGACAGCTTTTAAAACTTATCACAGAAACAGGAATGTACCCATACAAAGGCTCAAAATAGGCCATCTTTTTCAACAAAAAGGCGATGATTCACAAAAGACTATGAATATAACATGTAACTAGTTGATACAAATCTAATAGGATTTGTTAAAATCAGTCACATCTAATAACACATTTTGAAGTGTTCTTGTATAAAATATCACATGAAGAAAAGAAGACTTCCATGTCTAAAAAAGTGGGTTTGTTCATACAGTCTGACAAGTTACCATAAAAAGTGTTTCTTTTTCCTGAGACATAAGGAAATGCAACATTAGTCTTGAACCCCTTCCAGCCCAAGACGTTTCCACTCAATAAAATAGCTGTGGATTTAAAACTGAGAAAAATATATTTGAGTATAAATGTGAAACGTAACACTTTTTCTTTTTCTTTTTTGCATCATCAGCACGTGTTATTGAGTGTACAGCTACTTTATTAAGTGTATCTTGTAGAATAAGCATCCATTTCTGTGGGTAAGAGGCAGCTAGTTAACATGGGCCTTTTACCCCCTCTTCCCACCAAGATTGCTGTCCTACATGACGGTAGTTAAACTTGAGTAGCATCCCTCCAATACATTAGTGGCCATATATAACTGCAACAAGCAAAACAGTTCCCCCATCTCTGGGTTATATTTCCTCAGGCTATACAAGGAGGAGCCAGGTAAGTGAGGAAGGAAAGGGCTGAAGTCACATGATGGTTTCCTCTTACTATCATGTAAGCTTTGTTAGGACTGTTGGACCTGCTCTAAGCAGCAGGTCACCTGCTATTCCCCAAAAGGGACTGAGAAGAAATATATATTCTTGTGATTGATGTAAAGATGAAGGAAACTTAAACATACAATAACAGAAGCTGATCAGTAATGTATCATCGCATCCTAGTTTTCAGTGCTTCAGTAAGCAGGTGACTTCGTCTGCATTCCCCCTCCCTCCCCAAGTCTTGACTCCATTTTTTTTGTAGTTAACACTGGAACAACATGATGCGTCAGTCCAAAATCAACCTTACAAATTTTGTATCAAATTCCCGTCAGTTCATGTGTCATCCCCCCCCCCCCAATGTCTCTTGGTCCCAAATCGGAGTGCTTTGAATTATCTGCTATTGCTCATTGGGATGTTCCCTGTTGTCCCCATGTTTGGACGGCTGATTAGGAGATGGAGCTTGGGAAGGATGTGCCACTGTCGGAAGATTGTGGGTAACAGGGATCCCTCCTGGGATAATACCTTCCATAGCTGCCGGAATCCCGCCTGGTGTAACGCTCACCATGCCTGGTGGATATCTAGGAAGAGTGTGATTTCTTAGTTAAAAGGAGACATGCAAGCATTCCATAGAACAACAGGCTGTGGGGGTAGTAGAAGGGTAATGGGGGAGGGGAAATACCCTGCAGTCAGTTTCATTCATCGCCAAATCACTGCTATCCAGGTATGGTAAGAGAAAGTACTTTTTTTTTACTGCAAAATCTGTCAAGTTTTCAAAGTATGTTCGTAAGAGCAGTATTTGTTTGGGTGGGAGGGGGGAATCAAAGCTAATATAAATTATCACCTTCAAACTCTTCTTTTTTCACATTGCTTTTACCCACATTGAAGTATGAGACAAAAAAATGATTCCAGTGTTGAAAGAGAGCCGCAGAGTGCACATTTCAGCAGCTGAGGGACCAGCCTTATATGAATAATCCGCTACTGCCATCCCTTCTTCCTGTCAGCCTTTTATTGATGTCAAACATATCGGAACACAAAATACGACTGTGGCTTCTTTGCTGTTAATTCATTTGAGTGCCACAGAGGGCGACTGAAATGTTTTTTGGCTATTAGGTATCATCTCTTTCTTCCTGTAAAATCCTTTGAAGTACAAAGCAGAAGGGTGGACTGGCTCATGGAGATGCTGAAAAGAAAAACCTAAATGGAATGTGACATTGTTCTAATGTCAGTAGTTCGATAACAGCATCCCTTTCCTAAACACATACATTACATTCAATTCAAAAAAAAGGATGTTTCCTCTTTCAATAAAATGAGATAGAGAACATGGTGCCTGTACAAGACTAGTTTCATGCCCTCACCCCAATAATGTGACTTGTGGCACCCTGGCTCTAGCCTCTCACCAACCTCTTCTGGGGCTTTTGCTTAGCTGGAATGGGCCCTTAAATTATGATAACACTTCTTACTTGTGTCTGTCTGACTGTAAACCTCTTATAAGTCAGCTCATCAATTGCTCCATCCATATCACCAGGGGCTGAGGGAACAATCAGCCCAAGACAACAGTCTGAGTAACTTGCATAGCTAGTTCTGGAAGCTCAAAGAGGCATTTAGATTTGAGTTTCAAAAGCATGTTGGAATGCAAGAGGTACCTGCTGAAGGAAATGAGGTGAGTCCCCAAACTAGTGAGAAATAGCACACCGGCCAGCTCTTCAAAGAAGAAAACCAAAGCTGTCACAGAGTTGGTGGAAAGTCCCTTGTGTGAACAAGTGTTTGGGAGGAAATTGACAGAAATCAACCTGACATGTGTCGTCATTACTATTAAACACATTAACCAGGCCGTGTAGATGAAAGAGCTTTACACTGTGAGAGAGCGAGAGAGAGTGTGTGTGTGTGAGAGAGAGAGAGAAAGACAGAGAGAGAGAGAAAGTATGACATACAGAGAATGAAACAAGTTGGACTTGGGCTTTAGGATACTAGAACAGTAATTGTGCTTTGGGGAAATATGCATGATAATGAAACCCTATGTAAAACTGGTATATTATCACACTGTTAATCCTGCAAGATGAAGCAGGACAGCTAATTCTGCAAGTCCTAAGTCAGACTGCTGTCAGAAGGGTGGGAAGCTAAAAAGCCCCCATGTGTGAGCAGAAGCAAACTTGCATTTGTCTGGCTCTCAGTCTGTGAATTTACAGGACAAATTTAGGGAAGAAAGGTATATTGCAAATTAGTTTTAACATACAACTCCGTTCAAGGAGTAGGATTAACAAGATTAGCCTCTTGCATCATAAGCAAGGTTGTACACTGCAGATGATATATATTCTATACTGAATTTAAATTCTGTAGTCTGCATGAAATAGGTTCAGTAAACAAGCTGGCGTATACTTCCATTATTTCTGCTAATCACACTAAAGAGCAAGGAGTTGCAAAAGGCAACAGGAACTGGATATCTAGACTCTTAGTTTTTCAGATTTTACTTAGTATCACATAGCTACTTCCCAGTCCTAGCCCTTGCTTCCTGAAACTCAGTATTAAACTCTGCTCATGAGCAGTATTGTGTGGGTTTTCACACAAGTGCAGAAGAAACATAACACTGTGTAAAAGAAGAGATGCTGGTAGAGAACAGTTTACAAAAAAGACCAGGTGTACCTGTGAGGCAAAGTTAATTAAAGAAAAGAATAAAAGCTGTTCTGAAGGTATGCTGTAAGAGTATAGGAGAGGTCACTAGATTAGACCTTGGAAGGAAGGTTCTGTGCTGGACATAGGTAAGTCCCCCTCCCCAAAAATGCAAATATTAGTATACACAGTATGTAATGAAATGGGGAGGAGATAAATAAGAAGCCCAGCTCTTCTGACCCGAAAACAAGATGGAGAGAGACTAGTTCGTGAAGGTTCATTTTTGTTCTTGCTATGTCTGCCCCTTGGAATTATGTCTCCTAAGTGAAACAAAAATTCTGGCTTTCAAAATGTCAGATTATGCTTGAGTGGGATCCTTCTCCACATAGGCACACTATCCATGCATGTGGGGATCCCAGAAAAACTCACAGCCCTTTTTATATCCTATACACATACCTACCTTTAGTGCACATGGAAGAAATCTGAGAGCACAAACTTTCATAACTGCCCTAGAGGACTATCTACTTGGCTAAAGAGAGGTGGAGAGAAAAGGGGTCCATTGAATCCCACTGGGATCCATCAGGGAAATTCCATAACTTCTGCAATCCTAAACACACAGGAAATTTAAAACTTGGAGGGAAACAAATTCATCTGCAGAGGTTTGCCTCCTGTTTACTGCTCTTTTTGAAGGCTGCACAAATAGTCTGGTGCTTGAGAGCTACCATAAACATCCAAGGGAGGGTGTGTGCGTGAACAGAGGGGGCTTGTGAAATCATGGGCACTAGCCAATTGGGCTTTTCCTGCAACAAAACCACTGTCTCAAGGGATGTCTAAATTATCTTGTAACAAGTTCCTGACAACTGCACATTTATTGCTGAACGAAACAATCGTCTGGAAGTGCCCTAAAAGGACTGATTGGCATTTCCAGCAGCCCAAAAACCCCCACCCCTGCCTAGTAACCATTCCACATCTCTTCTGCTTTTTCTAGACTTAAACTTATTACCCCTTAACATTACATGGGGGGGGTGCCCTACAGTTAATTAATGTTCCACCTTTCAGCCTGTGCTGGGTGAACAGTGCATCAATATACTGGTATTTATTCATTTACAATGGTGGCCTACCTCTGCAAAGAATCTTTGAAGTCCTTAAGAAGCACTGATTATATTCCTACCTCTGCAAAGAATCTGATTATATTCCTCTCCCCACCCCCCAAACTAAAGAGCTGGTTTGCTGAAACTGACTTCTGGAAGCTCCTTTTGTCAGGTAAATAGTGGGTGAGTTAGTAAGACTGAAACAGCAGAAAGACCTTTCAGAGAAGCTCAAAGTGACTCTATAGTGGCATTATTAAGGGGTCTCTGTGCAGCGGGATACCTGTGGAGATGCTATCTCTGAATAGTATTCCCACAATAAAGGAAGCGCCTTCTGTGGAGGAAACCTGAATACACTACTGCTGAAGGGCTATCCTACCTGAGCCCTATACAAAGATGTGTGTATCTCATTCTCTAGCTCCATTCTTGGGTAGAGAACTACAAAGTATGGTGCTTTTCCCCCAAAAAGAGTTCTTTATCTTACCTGTATGTGGCACCATTGAGCTCCGGATGAATCGCTTGCTGATCTATTACTGACCAAGGAGCTGTTGTGACAAAGAATTCCTTGTTCACGCAGTTTCGTAGGCTTTCAGGGATCCGACCTGAGGAAGGGGACGATTCAAATTCATAACAGGGTCAGGCACAAATCAGCCCGACTAATATGCAACAAGCTATATCCAAGTTGAGGTTTTCCACACCACTCGTTCTAACTCACACAGCTCTTTACTTCCCACTAAAATTCAGGGGGGTGGGTGGGAAGGACTGCTGTAGAATTTGCTTACAAATAAAACAATATGCAGTGCTTTCCCCTCGCCACACCCTAATACAGCGGCCAGATAAAAGTCCTTTGAAAGGTTGGATAATTTCCCACCCCTTTCCTGCACCAAGTCACTTTACAAGCCCCATTACAGATGTTTGCTGGTCATCCTGCAGACCTCACCAGAATGAATGAAAGCTGCCCAAGATATTATAACTTCCTCTACCCCATTGGCATTTCTCCCCAAAACAACTCCACATTGGGTAATGGTAGAAAATCGACCCACAGGAAAGGATGCAGAAGGCCACCTAAAACAGTACAAAATTAGGCATGCTATAGCAGTGCCTGTTACACATTTGGCATGTATTGGATGCTGGAGCCCTAAGTGATTATGTGAAACTCTCAGTTATTCTGAAAAATACTTAGATAAAAGTCCACATCCCTTTAATTAGGAGTTTGCTCCATCATTAACATGATTTGCTACCATATCTCCATGACCAAAGTAGTGCCATTCAGCACACTTGTGGTTTTGCCTTGAAGAGAGGAACAACTATAAATGCCTAGTACACAGTGCAGCATATCTTGACTACTTACCTAACAACAAACCAAATACAGTGGTACCTTGGATTACAAACGCTTTGGGTTACAGACTCTGCTAACCCGGAAGTAGTACCTCGGGTTGAGAACTTTGCCCCAGGATGAGAACGGAAATGGCACCACGGCGGCAGCGGGAGGCCCCATTAGCAAAAGCATGCCTCAGGTTAAGAACGGTTTCGGGTTAAGAACAGACCTCCAGAACGAATTAAGTTTATAACCCAAGGTACCACTGTAGGTAACAATATTATGGCTATGCCTCCCTAAGGAGTACTTGCTGGTCCAATGCAGGAATAGGGTGATGTTATGGGATAGGGACACTCAAACTAAGAGAGTTCTGGCATAGAATCCCCTAATGGCAACATCACTTTGGTTCAATGTAGGTTTTCATGTAGCAATTGCTCCTGATGTTGCAGCTGACAACTGATAGAATTTTTCAGCTTAATGAGCTTTCTGAACAAACATACACAGGCGTGCATGTGTAAGATTTAAATATGATTTAAAACTAGGTGATTTAAGTGTTAACCACAACTGCCCCCCTCCCCACAGTCTATGGAAGCAGAGGTATGCACTTTCCAGGACCGGTGTGCCACATATGGTTATGTGATGTTCAGAGGTTCTTTAAACTATGCACTGGCACATACAAGTGCAATCAACACTGTCAGGGACCACACCTGCACATGCTGTAGTGCCAGATAAAGCACAGGCAAGCACTTCATGGGACCTATAACATTTAAACTGGCCTATTGTGGTCTAAACCACTGAGCCTCTTGGGCTTGCCGATCGGAAGGTCAGCAGTTTGAATCCCCGCGATGGGGTGAGCTCCCATTGCTCAGTCCTAGCTCCTGCCAACCTAGCAGTTTGAAAGCACGTCAAAGTGCAAGTAGATAAATAGGTACCGCTCCGGCAGGAAGGTAAACGGCGTTTCCATGTGCTGCTCTGGTTTCAGTGTTCTGTTGCACCAGAAGCGGCTTAGTCATGCTGGCCACATGACCCGGAAAAACTCTGCGGACAAACACTGGCTCCCTCAGCCTGTAAAGCAAGATGAGTGCCACAACCCCAGAGTCGTCTGCGACTGGACTTAACTGTCAGGGTCCTTTACCTTTTTATGGGCAAGCAAGTTGCTGTACCTGTGATAGCTCGGCGTATCTCTGTCGCGGCGGCTTCTCTCATCTCCAGTGAGGCCTGTTCGCTGTACCAAGCAGTGTGTGGTGTGCAAATTAAATTAGGAGCATCTTTTAGTGGTCCTTGAGCAAAGCTACAGGAAAACACCCCCCAAGAAACAAAGATTGAGGTAAAAAAATAAAGTTCACCAACATTTGATTTGATTTAATATTTCTATTCTCCTTTTCCAACAACAAATGTTGAGCTCTAAGCGGCTCACAACAATCAGAAAGCATTGAAAAGAAACAATAAACATCACAATCGCTACAACCAGATATTGCTAGACAAACACAGTAACATACAAATAAAGCAAACAACAACAAATTCATTGAAATGATTAATACAAATCCATAAAGTCAAAGTCAAGAAGGTGCATGCTCCCCAGTTAATAGTGGTTGCCTATATATGTATAGTGATTGCCTTTATACAGAGGCAATCACCCTTCCACTATTGTTTACTGTTGTTCCTAGATACCTGAAAAATTAGGCTAGAAGAATGACACACATTGATCACGTTTTGAGAATCCTTTCTTGGCTTAATAACTGGAGTACGTCTGAGCCTTTTGTCTACACACACAAGCCCTTTTAAGTGTGCAGTAATTAAACCCAGAAGTCTCCTACTAACCATAGAATCCCATTTTGCCCAAACCAGAAAACAATAGCTATCAGTCTTAGAAGATGCCAGGATCTTATAATCAGTTTTAAGTTGGTTTAACATCCTGGCTTGTTCCAAACCTCCAAACCATAGTATCTGAAGTAGAACACCACGTATGGTTAATGAGAGACTTCTGGCTTTAATTCCTGGATGTTGCAAAGGCAGGAGAGAAGGGGCAGCATTGAGGGTGGGGAGGAGGGCAAAGGCATGTACATATATTGTCTTTAAGCAGACAGATGATTGACCAAATTCAAGTCACATTTTCTCTCATTTTCTTTCAAAGTTGATTTTTATATGGTAAAACATCTCTCATCCACATTTTGCTACACATGCTGTGCGCCATCTGGCTGCCCATTTCATAAAAATAAGTGCTTCCCACATGTCTCTTGATTCCAAGACTTGCTTCTCTTAGATCCTTCCAGCGGTATCCACAAACAAGTTCAGCTTGAGGGGAGACCATCTGCACTGCACTGCACGATGATTCAGGCTATGAACACACTCCCCATTTACTCTGCATGCAGTGCGTTCCCATTGTTGGTTTGTCGTGGACACACGACGTTAGCCACAATCCAGATCTATCCTGTTATCAAACTCTGCATTTTGACACATTTTCTCCAAACCAGCTTTGATCCAAATTAAGTAAAAGAATGGCCTGGCTGCATTTTAAGCTGGTAATGACACAGAGGGCCAGAAGGCCACATCTAGCCTTCCTCACCCCTAGCTTAGCGTGTCACCTGAAACCAGGATCATAGTTAAGCTCTCTCCTCTTTAACCAGGCTAAAGCTACCTGTGGCAACTGGCCACAATAACTATATTCTACCTCTGGTGTTGGGAGGCAGTATGCTGCTGAATGCCACTTTCTGGAAACCGTAGGAGTACCGCTGTGCTTGGGTCCTGCTTGCAGGCTTACCACAGGCACCTTGTTGATTCATTATTACATGAATAGAAACGGCCTAGAATGAGCCTTTGAGAACATGCAAGATAGAAGTGCAAAATGCTACAAGTGAGATCTCAACTTACCTAAATGGTTCTGATTCATGCACATCCAGTGCTGCCCCTCGTATCCTTCCTTCCTTCAGGGCTTGAGTTAAGGCCTTTTCATCCACCAGACCACCACGGGCTGTGTTTACCAAAAATGCTCCCTGCCTCATCTGAAGGGAGCCAGGGAGAAAGAAAGGACTATTCAAGCACTACTATTACCAACAGTGGGACATAAGCAGAGTCTTGCCACCACTTCCCTGGCTTACTCCCGTAATGTAGCATCCTCTGGCCTCTGCAAGAGAGGGGAAGCAGCAGCCCTCAAGATATTGCTGGATTGCAACACCCATCTGACCATGGGTTATGCTGACCGAGACTGATGGGAATTAGATTCCAACTGCATCTCGAGGGGCATAGGTTCTTCACCACTGAACTGATTCTATGAACTTTTCCCCCCTCATCCTAGCAAAGAATGATGTCATAGTGGGATGCGTTCTGGGTCTGCATGAGTTTGGAGAGTATGTGAGTCAGCACAAATACTGATAGCAGCAAAGGAACAGACAAGGCTACAAGCAGATGCTGGAAAGAGATAATTTACTTCATGGAAAATGCCCAATAATTTTTCAACCATTTTCATCTTCCTCTGGAGCAAAGGGTCTCCTCCTCCAGCAAACGCAACTGACCCAATAACATACTTTGGAAACTGATTAATAGAATGGAAGTATATTACCATTTTCCAGCACCAGTGTAAGCCCTGTCTTGGCGTTTGATGTCCTGAACAAGATCAGTGGCACAATGGCACACCATTGCGCTTGAGACGAGCCCCTGGTAAGACAATGTCTAAGAGGCAAAATACTGGGGATGAGGCCATTGAAACTAGCACTAGGAAAATAATTAGCAGTTTTGGCCTAACAGCCTGCTGTGTAAATTTTTGAATGAGAGCATTGCATACCTGCTGCTGGTTTTTAAATGCTACCTGAGATCTCTCTTTCAACCTCAAAAGCACTTCTTACAGATTTCCTGAACTCTTCGCTATGGTAAATAAATATCCAAATAGTAGAATATACTACTCTGGAAGCATTACATTTTTGCACCAACATACTTTGTGTCCAAGGTGCTTTCCGAGGTTATTAAACGCTGTACAATGAACATTATGCTAAGAGTCCATTTGCTACTTATCCATGTGTTCATTTTGCATGGAATAGGGATAATAAAGATAGCTGCAGAACCACAGCAGTATAGGATAAAAACAGCATGGCAGAAGCAGATTCCTCAGCCTTTGGGAGAGAAATCAGCCATTTTGGGGGGTGGGGCGGGAATCTAGAACTCCTGACTGAATTAGGAACAAAAGAACAACTGTTGACTGAGATTTCCTCTGGCAGAATTTAATGCACAGTTTTTCTGGTCACCTAGGTGACCTTTGCCCTGAACATGTCTGGGAAACTGTGCTTGTGTTGGGCTAGTCTGGGCATTACTTTATGACACACAGAATCATAGAATTGTAGAGTCGGAAGGGACCACATGGGCCATCTAGTCCAACCCCCTGCAATGCAGGAGTTTCCCCCACAACATGGGGTTCAAACCCACAACCCTGAGATTAAGAGTCTCATGTTGTTATTTCGAAAGAGCAAGGATGAGGAGAACCTGGATGAAAGACTCCAGCCCAGTTCCTCAAAATACACTATTTCAAATAAGCCATTGATGTAAGCAAGTCTTGCGCCAACAAGACCAAATGACTAGAGCAAATAAAGCGAAAAGTATTGTAGGTGTGTTACATTCTGCAATGTTAGGCTGCTAACTGTAATTTACTGGCAAGCATTAAACCAACCTGCTTAAGTTCCATCACTTAACATATATAATGTGCAAAAGACAGATGAGCAGTTTAGCTATAACTCTCAACTATCCCAAAGGTAAAAATGCATATGATTATTGTTTGCAGCTGCTTGGCATTATCACTGTGCCAGCAGGAATTCCAGACCTCAGCAGCCACACATTCCTAGAGCGCAGTTGGAGCCAACAAGATGATCCTCCTCCATTCAGAATTACCTGCTTAATCGTAAAGTCATTGATAAGGTGGTGATTATGTTCATTGAGGTTACAGTGTAACGACACACAGTCGCTCTGGTACAGCAGATCCTGGAGTGTGTAGACCCGCTGGACTCCCAGGGACCTTTCTATGCCATCCTGCAGGTATGGGTCATAAAAGATCACATTGAAGCCAAACGCCTTGGCTCGAACTGCAACTGCTTGCGCAGTGCGACCTAAGCCAAAAGAAAAAAGAAAAAGGCAGAGAGTTGTCATAATAGGCTTGGCATTCGCTGCATGAATTCCAACGGGTGCATTGAACGGTACCAATTGGCACGACTTGCTGCCAAACGCTTTCTCTGACCACAGCAAAGGTGTTCATGCCGCACTGATTCTCTCCTGTGTTATATCCCTGTGTTAGTGCTGCTGAAATGCAGCACCTGAAAAATGGGAGGAAATGATACTAGCACACTGGTCAGAGCCAAGGAGAGGCACTTTGCAAGTTTTACCACTCGCTTCATGCATCTTACTATCTGCCACACGCCCAATAAATGCTGGGCTACCATACCAGCAGGCTTCATAAATAGGCAGCGAGTTTGCAACATGGCCAATCTGTAGCAGCTTTATATTTGTGGTACATTTTTAATTTAATTTAAAATTAAATTGAGGGGCCCAGGTATCATTCACCTCCCTGACCAGCACTGAAATGCTCTATAACCAAGAAAATAACTCCCTGTGAATGCTAAGAACAGAAAGCCTACCTGCACTGTCCTGTCATTTCAATGATTTTGACTTTTTATGGTCTTATTGGCTTACTTTTTTCTGGCACTACAGAAATGGAAGTTTCTGTAGTGGCCAGTGGGCTACGTTTAGTTCATAGGGTCACAAGGTGTGCAAAGCCTGTTCCAGTGGCATAGTAATAATACTGTCCTAATCTCCCTTTAAAGGTGATATGGACAATAGCTCTTCTTTTAGACTGCAAGAATTCACAAATGCATACCATGAATATACAAATGATAGCTATTATCAGCAAGCCCCCATTACTCATTACCTGTTACTCATTATATATTTTTAAATGCTGGCACCTTGCCCTAAGCACTTGACAACTGCCTCATGTCAATTGACCTGGAATTTCATTTACTGTAATGCAAAATTGGGTTGGGGGAAAGAGGGGACAACATACTAGAAACCCATCCAGGTATACTGATATTTTTACATGAGCAAGAGGGTATTAGAGAACATCATGATTTCTGTCTTTCTCCTTCCCTACTGTTAGGTTTTAAATCTCCAAGAGCTGGATTCTTAGGACAGAGTCTTACTGCCAACTTAGTTGAAGGTTCAAACATGAACCATGTAATGCAGCGTGTATAAGGGCATTATTTGAATCTGCCTTTAGAATACAAGCAGCTATGGCATTATTATTTTTTAAAAAGTCCATTAACTATTTGCCAATGCACTTCAGATGCAATTAAAATGAACAGACATTGCTATATGAATCCATAAAGGGAATGCAACACTAGTGTAATGCCAAATTCTCAAACTGGAAGGAGGGAACTCTAGCGGGCAAGGAATAAATGTCCACTGCAAAGAAGTAACACAGCTTATCAAAAGTACTAGAGTGCTGATCTTCCGCACCCACAGTGGTAATTAAAGTGCTGGGTTCTAGCCACATTTAAGCCTCTGACCTAAAAGAGGAAGTCATGTTAAGGAAATCTGATTATGATCATCTTTGGTAGAAGAACAACAACAACAACAAAACCCCTCTGAGCCTTATTTATTATAAGAGCAACTTGTTTGCTGTAGCCTCCTCCCCCCCCTACCCTTTCCTTCTGCGCTCTTGCTGAATGGCTATTTAATTGGGCATGACTAAGACAACTGTCATGGTTTGGAAGCAAAGGTTTAATAAGGCTCTTCTGATAAAGAGGGACAGCTGCAGTGCAATCAGCAGGTCATTATCCACAATGTCATTCCAATTCAATGTCACCGCCTGGGCTCAACTAACCGACTTCTACATCAAGATAGGAGTCTTCTTTTCAGAAAATGGAGAGAAAGCCAAATAACCAGACGTAATCATGCCTTCATGTTGGAAAGTAGGTGAATGGAATAAAATAATGTGGATTCTGCTGGGATGGGTATTTTTCTCTCTCTCCCTTTCTTGACTGCCATATTTCTGAACAGATGAAATGGAAGAAGCACACCTATCTTTGATTGCAATTACTCATTAAAGGACTCTGCACAAATGTACAACTCGGGGCCTGGTGTAGAAGAAGTTGGAGAAAAATATGCACAAATGCCTATTAATTTGCCAAATTTATACTGAGTGTTCACGGAGGTGGGGTGAACCAAAAGAATACTGAGTCTCAACAGCAACTACTGGAGAGTGACCATAGCTCACAGAGTTTGCAATTGAGCATCTCTAGTCTCATCGGCTGATGAGGCTGTGCTCCTTGTTTTGCATTGTACTGGAACAGTTGAACTCAGGAGCTCTGAGCCCCTCACAAGCAGGGCTTCTGTGTGTGCTAAAAGCAAGCAGATGTTTTAGCTGAATTCTGCAAATTGCATAAATGATATTTTTCTCTGGCGAGAGAAAAACAGCCGGGGATTTTAAATGCCCGCCTCCTCCTTCAACACGCACTGTGCAAGGCTGCAGCTTCTTCAAGCAAATGTTGCAGTTGCAAAGCACGATGTCAGAATCCATGCAGATCTCCTTGTAAAGCCCAACCCCCTGTTGTTTTAGTGAAAGAATTGTGACCCATTTTGAATAAACATACCAAATCCAATTAGGCCGAGGGTTTCGCCTCTAATACGAGCTGCTCCAGAAGCCACCTCCCGAATCTGCTCCACGCTCTGCACTCTGGTTCCTTCCCTCAGTGCCTGGTAGAGCCAAGTGTTCCGTCTGTAGAGATTCAGGACATGGCACATCGTGGAGTCTGCCGTCTCTTCTACTGCAGCCGAGGGGATGTTGCAAACAGCAATTCCTGGTGAATGGGGCAGAAACCTACGTTTTAGTGATCAAGACTGTGGCCAGGAAATCTCAAGGTTTCACACTAGTGCAAACTTAAAAAATACTTTGAAGGCCACTAGCATGGTGTTCCAAGTTAACTATGTTCTCTATGATCTCATGGAACAATTCATAATGCGTAATATCGGAAGGCTTGAATCCATGCCCATGTTGCATGCTGCAGCTTTAACATGAGAACAAAGAGCTACTAATGGCTACTAGCCACAAGAGCTATCCCCAACCTTCACGGTTGGAGGCAGCAATGCGTCTGAAGAGCAGCTGCTGGAAACCACAGGAGAGGGGGAGTGCTCTTGTGCTCAGGTCCTGCTCCAGTGTTTCCCACAGGCATTTGGGTGGCCATTGTGAAAATAGGATGCAGGATTAGATGGTCCCTTGACCTGATCCAGAAGGCTCTTCTTATGTGGTGGTGCTGAAGTCCCTGAGCATAGAAAGACACTGTAGGTTCTAAGCCAGCCTCCTTCTGCTTGGAACCAGGCCAAGGAACATAGGAAGTTGTCTTATACCAGGTTCCCCTAGCCCCATGCTGTTGACTCCTACTGGCAGCAGCTCTTTGGAAAAGAAGGGTGTTTTTTCTCACCTGCTCCCTGATCCTTTCAACTGCAGACACCAGGAATTGAACCTGGGGCCTTCTATATGCAGAACACACGCCCTGCCATTGAGCTACAGCCTAAAGCGAACAACCCTTCCAGCGGCATTCTTAGAGTCCTGAGAATCCGTTACCATGTGCCTGTTCTGGCCATTTGTATCAGCTTTGAAGCTGATGGTCCTTATGACCTTTGTCTAGTGCATCTAAGTTATGGTGCATCTAACTCATGAACAAAACTCAAAGGAAAGGGGAAATTGTATGAAAATTTTAGTAGACTGTACCAGCACCACAGTATGAAAACCATGGCTAAGGACAGGCCCTTTTAAACTTGTTTCATCCCCCCCCTCCCCAAACAAGGCTACTTTGACAAAGTACAAATTTATGAAAAATTCAGGGCCAAATTCATATATTGTCAACTATTTCCAACCTTCCTGTGGATGTCTGGAATGGAACTCACAGACCACTAGTGTTTGTGGATTATAGAACGTCTGCTCTAGAAGGCACGCAGGAAAAAGCATCTTGTTTGTTATATGCTGACCATCTATCCTACTTCAGAATGTGACAACTGGTGGTTATAAGCAATAAATCAAAACTGAGCTGATTCCACACAATATCACCATATGGGGCTGATCTTAAACCAGCTAGGGTTTAAAATTAAATGCTGTTTTGTGGAAGCTCTTAGACCAGTGACTCTCAGATGCTCTTAGACCAGTGACTCTCAGACTCTCAACCCATCATGACCAATGGTCAGGGGAAATGGGAACTGTGGTCATATGGAGGGCCACAAGTTCCCCATCCCTGTCTCAGTTCTAACACTCCTTACTCCTTTTAAGTCATCCTTTCCTTAAGATTTCAAATGAGGCTGCTAAGTGATATGGCTTTTCCTGCCCCTTCTACATGCAGGAAGATTATTCACCTTCATAGGATGGAGCTGCTACCCAAGGTAATGCCAAGACATGCAAGGTGAGATACTAGGGTTAAGTAGTGTAAGCAGCTTTGGCAAAGCATTAACAATGTTCACTCAGCACAGGACTGACTCCTGCCAGGATTCCAGAGAATGAAAAGTTCAGCACAATTTGCTCCAGGCCTGCAGAATTATGTCCCCATTGCACCAGGAATTATGGCATTAGCATACTTTCCTCCATCTGTCCAAAGTACTTTAAAAACAAAACTCAACTTGATCCCGTTTCTCAGACTTAGTCCTTTTATCGATATACAATTTTAAAAATAGCATTAAAGAGCTATTCATTGGCCTGAAAGCGATCGCCAAACATGCTGTGTATGAAACATTGAATAATATGTACATATTGCTTGCTGGGGGAAGTCAGCTGGTGAGCTTCATGGCTCTGGAGTGTCTTGAAGCCATCCCTTGCTTGACACTCTAATGCAGGCATAGGCAAACAACTCCCATCATCCCTGACCACTGGTCCTGTTAGCTAGGGATGATGGGAGTTGTAGTCCCAAAACATCTGGAGAGCCGAGTTTGCATATGCCTGCTCTAATGTCTACACTTGACTACAGCGCACAGTTGCACTTCCCACTGTAGTTTGGTGCTTCCCTATAACAGTATTTTCCCCTTAAATCAGCCTGGGCAAATATTCACAGGAAAAGTGGCAGAAGTAGCTCACTTCATGCTACAGATGAGGGCAGCTGGAGGTGGTATGGAAAAAGATGCAAAGCATTCAAGTAAATGTGTAACTTTTAATAGCTACCAAAAGTTTGCCATGGGCAATGTACCAAAATAAGGAGAAAAAACAAGATGGAATTGCAATGCATACATTAAGACCTAAATGTCAACAAGGCCCCAAAGCTTCAGGTGCCAGTAGGCGTTTTTCTCTCTGCTGTCAGTGGTTTTCCTGTTTTAAATGTTACACTGCTATAGGACAAGGATAAAGAGCTATCTAATAACGAGCTGAACCAATATTCCACCTAGATCACTTGTGCCAATTCCGACAGAGTCTTTACAACCTGAGGTCTTTTAACCAAGAATGCCAGTGGTGGCTCTTCACTGGACTAAAAATCTTCCCAATGGATATAGTAAATATATAGATGTAGGGTTCACACACACGCAATTAAAGCAGTTAGAATTACATCTGATTATATTTTCTTTCTTTCCCCCCCATTATTTCATTCACTATATGCATAGAACAGCAGTGGACTGGAGACAGGGAAAGAGCCATCAGAAGGAAAATTTCAAAATGTACATGGCAGCCCTTGATTACTTAAAAAAAATCAAAAATCCATGAGAAGCTTCTCAGTCTACAAATCTCTGACAGCAAAGTCATGCTGTAAGTAAAACAGCAAAGAGCTCTCAGGCAAGTTAGGGATTTTTTTTAAAATAAGAAAAAAAAAAACCCCTGTAGATGATCCAGCAAAGTGTCTTGTTTAGAATGCCTGCTGCAGAGAATGTGTGTTTCTTTAGTTTTATTAAGATTTACAATGGAGTACTCCGTAGCAATTAATCACTTTAATGACACCCTATCGACAAACATATACAGCTGGCACCCTATAAAGATCAATTTTATTTTATATGCTAATGCAGTGGCACTCATTAGTGATAAAACAATTAACGGTGCTGCTTGCAAACAGCTCACTAGCATTTTAGTAGCACACAGAAATGGCCAATATGTTATAATTCTTAAATCTAGTTAAGGATAACATAATTAGTTGCCTATGTTTGTTGTCAGGCAAAAAGAGACTTCATTGCTAAGAGATTTAAAACCAAGGGGACTATTGTCTACATGCCAGGCCATTCCGTTAAACAACGTTTTTTTTTTGAAGAAACTTGCCAACTGTTGATCTGGAGCATTAGTGTCTAATCAAATGCTTGCATGGACATGGATGTTGCTCTATGGTATTGTATCTGTTCTGGCAAGCTATCCATGTATGCAACAGGCAGCAGCCACCAGAAAGGAGGAGGCAAAGTAACCCACACCATAGTAATCTATGGACCATCTCTCTGCCAGTGGAGCTTCATGTCCCATCAGAACATTACATGATGTTTTATTCAGTTTACAGTTGAGAATGTGGAAGCCCTTAGCTGCAATAAAACTGTGCTATCTGCACTGGAGTTCCCATATGGTCTTTGAAGCAGCTGCATCACAGCAAGCAAAACAGAGCTGCTTTGTCGTATGCAGGGATGGAATCAAAGTCACTCCAACCAGAAACCTGCTGTAAACATGATTCTGAGACAATCAAGTAATTTGTTCTACTTAGAACGAAAACCAAAAACTTAGTTAAGGAGGAGGCACTGAAGTTACGTCTAAAACATACCAAGTTCCCCTGCAGCTTTGATGTCTATGTTGTCATAACCGCTGCCTATTCGAACAATGACTCGTAAGGCCTTGAACTTCTCTAGGTCTTCCCGGGTGAGAGTGATAGTGTGGTACATCATTGCTCCAATGGCTTCATTTAAAACCTAACAGACACACACACAAAAGAAGGAAATAATAGACATTAGTGAAGCAGATGGACATGTTCCGGTAACAGCTGTTGAAGTCCGGTGATGAGTCATGCACAAATATCTAGCAAGGCACTTGGTTCAATCTGATTAAGTGGTTAAAGACTCCCAAGTAATAATGAAAACCCTAAAGAACTCCAGAATAAAGTAGCTCTCACTATGTGTGTGTACGTGTGTGCAAGTATGTATGTATGTATGAAATTTTGCCCCAAAGGATCAGTCTTCATTTGAGGTCAAGAGGCTTAAAATCTGGAAGAACTTAGGTGGAATAGCGTCACTGCCCAAACTAGAATCATAAGCAGTGAGAATCTGTGTGTGCTTTGCGCTCTTTTGTCTATTGTCAAAAATAGAAATACATCACTGCTTCCCCTCTGAATGCCTCTGCCCCTGGATAATCTTTCAGTTCTAGAAATATTTTGCATTAGATCCTGGATTGTATCGAGTGTACTATATGCCCCCATGTAGTCCCATGATAATACCTCAATCAAAATAATACTCAACAATATCTAGATCTTTGCATATCTAAACACTCTCAAATCCCTGGTGATGTAGGCTACTTCTCTTTCAACAACAGTAATTTAAATGGTAGAAAAGGAAGTGTGACTTCTCCAAACGGTCAGTGCAACTGGCCCCCAGCTCAATCCATCACAAACTACCTCCTGTTCTCTTTCTCAGCTGGAAGTTTATTTTAGCCTCTACACTATCCCTTAGGATACCAGAAAATCCACAAATATATATTACTGGGTGATGAAAGGACTGATTTCCCCCCTAGATCAAGTAAATATTGGACTTCCGGAGGCATTTGCAGTCCCTTTCTCTAGCCCCCAGACTGCACCCTACATATACAGGCTCTGAATTGAACATGCGGGAGACAGGGATGAAACTGTTCTGGACAAAAGCTAGATCAAAAAATACTTCTCACTTTGGATACTCACTCACTGGTTGACTAGATTCTGCAGCCCATGAGGCTGCCCTGCTTTTCTATGGTACTTACTGACAGAGAGTTGCATCCAATGCTAGTCTTAATCGAAGTAGACCAAATTAAAATAATAATTTCAATGGGTCCAATCTGCGTATAACTTAGTTGGATACTACTCAAATACAGCTGTACCTCTGGATTAATACACATGACCATCATACAATGTAGTTAATGAAAGAAAGGCGCTTGATAGAGGTAATTTTTATCACACACTACCAATCTTCACTGATGCAAGGGATGGTGAAATACCCCTACACTTTTTTAAAAAGCGAAAATTGAAAAATCCACTTGATAGCTGGTCATCTGTTTCTAGCCTATGTTAGCTAGACATTTGTTAATAAGCACTTCTGAATATTGAGGTAATATGTTTCACTTTATATTAACTGCAGTTCTATATATTCCAGCGTTTTATTATAAACCAGATGCCATGAACTGTCCTCCTGAATGGTATTGTATTCAACCAAAATCCAGATCATTTCATTCCCAGCTGGTTGCTAGTAGACTGAATGCTGAGTTGGGCTCTTCCATAAGCTGAGCAAAAGCCATCACCAAGCCACAAATGTGCTCTCTCAGTGCCTAGTAGATGAGCTACTATGACACTAACACGAGCTGATGAAAACTGAGAAAAGAGAAGGCAGGATTTGTATTTGGGAGATGGTTATAATCTAATTTTAAAGGGAAGTATGATAAAGGAAATATGAAGTTTCCAGACAGTGGTTAAGAGGGGGAGGAGAAAGAGATAAAACAACAGCCTCTGACATCCAGTTGGCCTCATGTGACTGGATACTACAGATCAGAAGGCCCTACATGCCCCAACGGGATTTACACTCTAATGCACAGATTTATACTGTCTGCCAGAGAGTCACTAAGAGTAAAGTTATATTCACCCTCATTATTCCGTACTCAGTGTAAACACAGCATGAAAACAGAAAACAGAAAAAGCTTTGAACAGGCAACATGCTTAAGATACCTTGGATACAGCTCTACATTTGTATTGACCAGGCTATTTACTGCTGATTATTTAAACTAGCGCTGAAGGCTGCCCTACCGAGGGATAATTCCTTAGGTCAGGAGCATTATAAGGACAGACTGAGCGATGAATGACAGTAAGCCTTCTAAGGATTTGCCTGCCACCTCTACCCCGTCATTTCTGATCTTGTCATTCTCCCCTCTCCTCCTCCCCTTTATCTTCATTTCTAGGAGACTTAGGTTTCAAGCCTTCTGCTCACCCAGAAGTATCTCTTTCTACATGGCATTCAGGGTGAACAACTTTTCAGGTCAACCCTTCTTTGTGCAAAGATATCCATTGATATGTTGTATTTTTTATTGTACACCACTGCGGCATTTTGTAGTGTTTAGAGGTTTATAAATAATCCAAAACAAACATACATAGTGTTCTGGGACAAAGATATCATACAAAATTGTTTATTACACTCCTAAGATCCAATTTTTTCAGAGAATTTGGAATCCTGGAAGACCTGCTCCTTGCCTTTCAGGCCTTTTCCACCTGACCTGGGAGGGTGGGGCCCTGATTGACTCCAACTACAAAAGCTGAGCCTGATGAACAGGCTGGGGTATTGTTTAGGGAGTTCTGTTGAGGGGGATGGGTTGTTACTGCCATTGATATTAATTTTTGTATCTTTATTTGAGATCTTACGGTTTATGTGGAAATTGTTTAATTTGGTTGTTTACTTTTGATGTTTAATTTATTGTTTACGACTAATTTAGTTATGCTTGTAATTACGTAATTTCCTTCATGTTGCAAGCTGCCTTGAGCATGTCTGAACTATGGAAAGAGGGTATAAAAATAAAATTGTGTATGCACTTGTGGGAAGGAAAAGATTAGTGCAAGAAAGAAAGACTAGGATGCCTGGGATTCCCAAAGCCAGTAATCTTGGCCAGTGGAGAGAGGAAGATGGAGAAAAGGGAGGAACAGGAGTCTTGGAGCACATTTGCAAAGCTAAGCAGGGTCCAGTGTGGTTTCAAACTGGATGGGGGACTGTGTGCAGGAGATTCCTGCACTGTGGGGGGTTGGGCTAGATGACTCTTGGAATCTCTTCCAACTCTACAATTCTATGAATCAGACATACGTATTCCTGTCTCAATAAAATGAGAATTAGATAAGGGGTGATATCCAACATCACGTGAACAGATCTTGGTTCCTGCAGCAGGAACTCCCTGCCTCTTTTCTCTCCTATAGCATCCCACACGTTCCAAAACTGCTCAAGAGGGTTGAGACCCCTTCTGAATCAGATTTTTGGGGGATATGAAGGCTGCAAGGGGGGGTGAGAGGAAGGCAAGTCCCATTGCATGAGCAGAAGTCATCCACTCATGGATGGACACAATCAGATATTATCTTTTGAGAAGTGAATGCCAAATTCTACAGATTTTATATTATGTGCCCAGTAAAACTACTAATACAGGAAATAGAAACAGCTTTTACAAGTCGAGGTAAGGATCCACCACATCGTAATGATCTAAACAGGCTCTAAGTGGCATTCTGCAACCTTTTTTTGTTGTTAGTCTATTTATTTATTGAAATGATTTTTATGCCAGTTTGCAGTTCCAAAAAAGATTTTAAAAATTCTAAGCACTTTGCAACCTATCTTAAAACGTCAAATGGATTTTGCTGCATCTGAAGCACCAAAGTGACCTCTAACAATGCACAAGCCTGGCAGTGAGAATGGAGGTCTTGGGCTGCCCGGACAACAAGACTCCCCTTTGGGCCTCACTGATGTGGTCTGAAGGAAAGGAAAGCAATACATTTGGCATCAGCTTGGCTGCAGGAGTTGCTGGAAGGAAGTATTCAATCCAATCACCTTAGGGACTCCACTACGAATTTGTGTAGGGTTTAATCCTTAACATTTTCTCCCTGAAGATGTCCTGTAAGGCAGTGGGTATGGATTGCTCCTCAGGGTTTACTTCCAAAGCCTTTCTCACAAATGAGTATATCTGCTTTCCCATCTGCCCCTCATTTCTCTCTACAGCATGTGCAGAAACTGTCTTCTTGACAGTTGGACCCATGTCTGCTCAATCTGCCTTTGCATGCAGGGGTTTTGAGATCCATTGGCTACTTTCAGCTGGTTTAGCTGGCCAGTCAAAGCCATTTCTGGGGTGTGGCCACTGTCGCAAGCCAACAGCTTCTAGGAGCCACAGACAAGAGCTCAGTGCAGGGGGAAGACTGATGGTGAACAAGGAGCATGACGTGTCCCCCAGCAGAGATACTGCCTCTCCCAAAGCACCTCATACACTCCACACAAAATCTCAAAATAAAACATTACAGATGAAGGCTAAAAACAAAAATACAAAAAAGGACAACAAAATATTCCCTGAAAAGATAAAACAAAAACACTGCAAATAAAAATATAATACAAAGATGTAATAGAAACTTCACATATACAGTACAATTAGCAACGAAGCAGAATAACCGAAATAGAAGCTGTGAATGTCCTTGAATTAAAAACCTAAAGGAAGCACTGTTCCCAAATATATTCAGGATGACATTGTAGCTACCTTAAGGCCAAACAAGATGTTTCACACACAAAAATTAAAAATGTTCTGCTGATACTCCCCCAAAAGCACACACACACATGTGGAAATCTGTGGGGAGGAGAGGACTGGCAGGGGACCAGTTTTGGGGAGGGGGGCACAACCCTAGTGCTTTGCTTTTCTGTTCCTAATCTCCCCCTCCCAAAGCTAGTTTAAAAGGGGCTGTTTGAAGAAGGATCCATGTGCGTACATATAGTATCTAGTTTGGACCTTAGCTTGCCTTTTCAAGCTGCATATTTTGACACTTTTGACAAGGCTTCATTTCTATTACTTCAGTCATTTACCCCCTCTACCTCATGGGGTCCCTAGCCAATCCAGGTTCAAAAGGTTACTGAAAGACAGTTATCTAATGTTTACATGAAATCCAAGTATGTTTGATCTTTTATACATTTAATTCCTTTGCTTTCGCCTATTGATTTTGTATCATTTAAGAAAATCAATCGGGGCAGAATAGCTAAATCTGTTCTTCATGAACACACACTGTTTGCAAGTACACTGAACACAAGGAACACAGCACCTGGACCAGGCAGATTGTTTACATTAACCTTTTCCCCTCTTACCCACCTATTTTAAAGCCTATCTAACAAGATCAGTCAATTTTTGAATCCAAGAGATTGATTTTGCCTAAGTGACCAACATGGTCATAAAATCCTAGACAGGTGCCATCAAAGAAACTTTAGATCAGGAATTCACATTTCAGGTGTATCCACTGTTAGTTCTGTTAATCAAAAGAGCAACAGCAGTACAAAGAGGAAAAGACAGAGTAAATCAACAAACACACACAATTACAAATTCGGTCCTCTCCTCTTGTAATCCAAAACTGCTTTATTACAAAACTTAGTCATTTTTACTCTATAAAGCAGTGTACAGGTAAGGGGAACCAAACCTGAAATGGATTCAAAACTATACAGCCATACTCTCCCTCATTAGGTCAGTCTACAAAACCATTTTCTTTACCTTTTCGTGGATTTCCTGAGTTGATTGCGCATCACAGAATGCAACAGTAGCCAAGTCCTTCAAAATTGGCATCTCCACTGTACAATCCCTTCCATCTAGTAAAGCCACCAATGGACGAGGATGCATAGGGCCATTCATTATTTGAGGGCGAATACCTGGAACCAAATGGAGCATAAGTGTTAAACCAACTTAATAGTACCCCTGATTGCCACATGGGTTCATCTTAAACTGTAGTAAGCAGTATTGGCTTTATAAAAGGACCAGGATGCTACTTGAGAAGGTATTCCGAGCTTAACTTCCGGTTTCTTTACCTGATTCTTTACCTGATTCTTTACCTGAGTCAACATTTGGACAGTTTGCAGTGCAATCTTATACATGGTACAGGAGTTTACATGGAGCCAGTGGAGGTTGGTCTATTAGGGCAAATGGCACACTGCAAATAGCCTCAACTAGCCTCAGCCTGCCCTGCCCCTCCACTTGCATTCTTACTTACAGTAAGTCCAGGGAGTGGGGCTGTGACTTTGCTTACTGTTGGATCTCCCTGCCTTCTGTAGTCTGACCACCAGTCACAACTGCATGGAGCTCTTTATATTTACCACCCAGGCACTGAGCCCAACTAGCATCAACAATGCTACAGTTTCAGGTGCTCCCAAAACACAGATTGTAGTGTAACATCCCCTTGTTTCTAAGGGGAGGAAAAACAAAGGACCCCTAGAAAAATGGAGAGCAACGTGGAACAGACACCTCTTTATTCCCAGAGGAGATGAGTGACCAGGTCCTTTAAATGGGACAAAGGCTATATTCTAACCCCAAATATCATTAAACACAACATCTAAAACACCATCATCACCAAGTAGACAGCAATCTGATTTCACACAACTGTGTGAAGAACTGAAGCCCAGTGGCTTTGAGGTATTATTTGATTCAAAATGCACCACATTATTTCCCTATTATTTTACTTGAGGAATTTTTGTTGGGCCTGCTGCATGGGATGCTGTTTTTGAAGCAAAGAAGAGTTTCATAAACAGTTTTTGAGGTAGCATGAGGGTTTGCTGTTGCAAGGAAAGGAAAAAACACCAACAACAGCAACAGCAAGAATCCTGCGGGGGAGGGGGTTATAAGCCAGAGCTTACCTCAATACCTCTTTGGGCCTCAGCTTGAGGCATGCATTGTACTTTTTAGATGTGGCCCACAAACCGCGATGAGTACCGACATTCAGAGCACACTTCTCAACATGCACACAAACAGCTGGGGCTCTGTGTGATATAGGCCAGTAACTTCAAACAGTGAAAGCCACTTTTGAAAGTGCTGCCCTGAGGGATGCTTTTCTGACAAAGAAACTTAGCGTTATCTTACTAGTTTTTTCCTCTCTTAAAGACTCAGGGCCACAGTTCAGTTACAACACATGCTATTGAATTCTCTGCAACTCTATCTAAGTACTCGAATACGTCATTAATTGCTTTAGAATTACCTCCCTGCTAAGCCTGGGACTTCCTAAATTTTTATAGAAGAGTGATTTAAGATTACTCCCTTTGATAAAACACTGGATTGTTTAAAATCACTCTCTTTGATTTTCCTGTGCTAAAGTAAAAAAAGAAAAGAAATGTAATCCATGAATGGTTTAAGTTAACAGGGAAGCTATAAATACATAACAAGCTATGTCATGCAATCCTACAAGTCATCAAAAAGTTAAGACAAATACTAACTGAATTTCCTGTTCTATTAAAACAAATTGCTACATTTATCTGTAAATACGTAAGCCTCTTATTGTTTTAAAGTACAGAGAAGTGATACGTCAGACTAGGGCAGGGGAACCTGTGGCCTTCCAAGTATCATTGGAGTCCAACTAGCATATCTAATGGCCAGGAATGGTGAGAGCTCTAGTCCAACAGCATTTGGTGGGACCAAGTTCTCTACTTGTGCATTAGATAGATATTAAAGATGTTCTTAGAGTCACTGTGAAAATGCCTGGTAACTCGCAACAGCTGCCTCCTGAGTTGTTTTCGCTGTGTTAGCACTGCGAAGAGACCTCTCCGGGATGCAAGCCTGAGAAGTGGGTATGGAAGTTCTGGGCTGCCCCATGATTTAAAGGCTAAAATGGAGATCCTTGGCTTGCAGCATTTGAGACAGCACCCCAGGATCTAACTAATAGCTGTCAATGTTTCCCTTTTTAAAAGGGAAATTCCCTTATTCCAAATAGGATTCCTTGCAAGAAAAGGGAAAAGTTGACAGCTAGGATCTAACTGAGTTGGACAGAATGCCAAATGAAGACCAAATAAACACTTGTGCCCGGAAAAGGGCAACATCTAAGGTAAAGAGCAACAAAACTGATGCCAAAGAAAAAAGAATACTGTATTTCTGCTTCTATTTGGGGTGCTATGTAATAGATATCATATTAGCTCAATATATAGCATATGGATGTTGACAGGAAAGCAAAGGCAATATGCCGGATCACAGAGTGGTCTTAAGTGAAATGAGTTTTAATTAACCTGTGTAACGTTTCAGGATGATCCACACATAGGATGATCCACACATAGAACAAATGAGAATCCTGTCTTGGATGCAGGGCTTACAATGGGTATCTGTGCCACCCCTAGACGCCCCAACTGCCTTCTAGGGCTGCTGGCCAATTTGACTGAGAGGGAGCTATTTGGAAAGTGGTAGCGGGGGGTTCACAGGTGTGGAAAGTAGCAGAGTAAAATGGAGGTAAAAGGGAGCAGACAGGTGCTTATGGCACTGAAATGCATTGGAGTGGCTTTTGAGAAGTTATGGCTTGAGGATTTAAGGAGAAATTTAACCCAGCTCTTGCCTTGTGCATTTAGTATACCTGAAGAAGCCTCTCCAGCCACATTGTTCAGCCCAGACACTGAGGTCCAGTTCTGAGGGCCTTCTGACCAGGGCCATCTTAAGCATATCCGGCGCTGTACTGCAAAGATCCCTCTGGGGTCCCCTCCCCCCCCGTTTCCCAGAGTTGTCAACCTTTTTAAGGAAAGGTTCCCCGGAGTTGTTGACCCTTTTTGGGAGCTGACACCACACTTACATATTATCTCTAACCAGCCCTTAAAACAAAATAAAATGAAAAGGCAGAAGAAAATCTAATGACGCCCTCAATTCCAAAGCAAGACTCGCTCAAGACTCAGCAGTTCTTCTAATTCATCCTCATGATTCAAATCACCACATATCAAAAAGTTAAAGCAATCACCAGTTTGTTGTTCTTTAAATAAATTAATAAAGACACAGACAATGAAGTTCCCGGCCAATTTGTGTTTAAGTACAAAGCTGACGTTTTCGAATATTGTGGGGGTGGGGGTGGGTGTAAAGCAGTGACATTTTGAACCTAAAAAGGACCCAAAACTTGGGTCAAAAAGGCTGCAGCCCTAACTGCACTTACCTGAGAGTAAGCCCTGCTGAATCAAATAGGACCTTACTTCTGAGTAGACAGTAGGACTGCAGCAAGAAACACAGTTGGGAATTAGGGCTTTCTGTTTTAAGTCTCAACCAGAGGAAAATGTAATATTGGAGATTAGGGAGAAAGGAATATGAATAGATTGGGGGGAGGGGGCTGATGAGAGACCAAAAGCCACAGGTAGCAAGACAAGACACACTTTCTGGGGAGCAAGTCTCACACACAGTTGCTTAGGGCGAGGACTGCAGAGGGACCACAGTTGGGTTGTGTGTGTGTTTTTCAGAAAAAAGGAGAATTGGAAGGGACCCTGCGGGTCATCTAGCCCAACCCCCTGCAATGCTTTTTAGCTTACATTGATCTCAAAAAGCTTCAGTGCCTTTTCTTTTAGTTGGATAGGCAATTAACAGGCTTGTTTCACAAATAAGGGAGAAGGAGGGTTGCTGGCTTGGTTTGCCTTTGTTCTAGTTTTTAGCATGTGCTTAGTACCCTAGTTTCAGGCTGTGAGCCACCCTGATATCTATGGGTGGAGGGCAGTAGTAGTAGTAGTAGTAGTAGTAGTAGTAGTAGTAGTAGTAGTAATGGTGATTATATTTTTCGCAAGGCTTGGAGTGGGTGATGGCCAGCTGCTGGAATGAATGGGGTCGCTGCTAAATGGTCTGGCTTGCTTTACAACCCCTAGAGACCTTGTTGGTGGGAGTGGGGTGGGTGGAGAAGGAGCCCACCCCTGAAGAAGAAGAGCGAAGGGAGGCTTCCCTTCCCCTGCATCTGCGCATGTGCGGGTTGCGATTCGCCGCTTCTGCGCATGCGAGAGGCGTCATTTTGAGCGTCTGCGCATGCGGCGAAACCCGGAAGTAACCCTTTCCGGTACTTCCGGGTCGCCATGGGACGCAACCTGAAAAGATTTAACCTGAGGGAAATGTAACAAGAGGTATGGCTGTGATGCATCTTCCAGTCTTGTATCCAGATGGAAGTGCAACTGTGTCACAGTATGCATGGCCGAGTACTGAGATGATTTGGATAAGTGAAAGAAGCTTGCCCTAAGCAGATAACCAGGATAAAAGGGGGGAGTGGTCACATAAAACTGTAAGGCTTACAATCCTGAGCTGAATGGCTATGCTTTGTCCTGACTAACCTTTCTTCCTAGTTGAATAAAGCGCTCCGACTGTACTTTGACTCTGGTGCACAGTCTCCAGGATTGAGAATATCACTTAATGACAGCCTCGTCTTGTTACTGTCAAAGGCAGAATGGGGAAGCAAATCAGAGGATAATTGAAGCTAGATTCCCTACCAGGACAATGGCTTCAGACTGAGGCTGCCAGTTTATACACTGTGTATCACTTCCCATGTTCCTCAATAATTTGTAATCAGAGCTTAGTTCCTTAGGAAAGCAGGAAACATTTACTAGCAACAATACAGTTAGGGTTGGTGCCTGCTTCTTGAAACCATAAAATGCCAAGCACCAAAGGCAGTTATCTCAAATTTTATTGCCCAATTAAATAAGTGATTTTAAGCAAGGCAAGAGAAATATAACCTTCTTTCCTATAGCAGGTTTGAGAGCGCCGATGACCTAAGCTTTTTAAACAATGCCAAGCCCCTGCATTGATTTTTTTTTAAAAAGACTAAAGATAAACATTAGTGGGAAATGTGACTAAAATATTTAAGAAAGATTTCTCCCTCTTACTTTCCAGCTTAGAGCAACTGGATGAAGTCAATTACTTCAACTTGACAGAAACAAAACTTTGGAACGGGAGCAATAGGAGAACAGGATGTGCCAGTAATTGCTTTTCAGTACAGAGCATGAACTGATTGCAGCCCCCAAAACCATGCAACACAACGTTAAGACCCCCAGCCCCAACAGTATGATTAAAATAGCTGACCTCTTGCCACACCTTCCCTGCAAACACAGATATACAAGCTCTAGTTATACCAATCTTTAAAAAATATAAATGATAGTTTGAAGGCTTTCATGCCTGTAAATACTGTATCAAAACCTAAGCCCAGGGGTTAGAATTGGGGGGGGGGGAGCAAATGAATAGTTTCAAATGATATATGAAGTGCACCATGGTTGCTCCTGTAGCAAATGCTTCATTGATAACACAAAGGACCAAAAACAAATTACTTCATCTTCTAAGTAGAAATGCTTAAATCAGGTAGCAATTTAAAAAGGTAGGAAGCCACTCTTTCTTATCACCTTTGTTTATATTGTGAAACCATGCATCTTGCTTCTGCAACCATCATTTTAGACCACATTTGTCTGGGACATGAATCAAAGAAAGTGCAGCATTTTAGAAAGTAAAACAATGAGAGATGATAAACTACATGTTTTTGTATGTACAGAAAGCAAATCAGAGAAAGGGCCAGAGGAATAAAAGCCTACCATTCTATTCAACGGGAACTAAGTGCCAATAAAGAAGGGTGTGTACAATAGGAAGGAAACCGAATCCAATTTTCTGACCAGAATATCAACAAGGTGCCCCAGAACTGTTTTCAAAATTAAGATTGTCTGTTTTCTCTTTCCAAAGCTTTCAAATATCAAGCCAGTTGTCAGAAGCATTGTTCAATAAATATTTTCTGGCTTTTTCAGCTCTCTGTGGAGTTTAGCCAATGTTTCAGTGGAGAGCTTTTAAGGAAAGGGGGGGGGAGGCTTTCTATGTACACTGAGATCTCAAAACTACTCCATCCCACTCACAAGCTGCACAGCTTGTTGCACCCAGCTCAATGTATAAAGTGCTTTTGTTGCATTTTTAAAAAATACACAAAGCCTGCTTGTCCTCTTTTGCAGCTCCTCCCCATTGCCACCCACTTGCATCCGATTCCAATGGCACCCCTGCCAAGAGAATTAGGGAGGACTCCCTGGTAAATGGCAGCCTTTGTGTGGCTGCAAGACGGCTGGTACTATCTCACCGAAACAAAAGCAGAAGAAGCCATTTGCCTAATTCTTATTAATCTCACTTGCCTACGCCACACAGCTTCATCTTCGTCACCGTCTTCTTCTTTTTAAAAAAACGAAAAGGATTTAAACATCTTCTCCAGCAGTATATAAAAAGTGCATCAAGAAGCAAGCCAAGCGTTGCCTTGAATTACTCGCTTGTAACAAAAGTCGCTGCAGTTCTTAAAAGTCAATGGCACACTTTATTAAACAAACAGGAAAGAAAAACAGGAAATTTCTCCTTGCCTTGAAAACGTTGCCTCCACATTCTTCGTCTTATTAAAAAATGCACATGGTAGAGAGGAGGAGGAGGAGTAGAAGGAGGAGAAATAAAAGCATAAGAGAGGGAAAGGGAGGGGGAGAAAAAGTATAAGATACTACACTACTGTTCGGTGTGCCGACTCTCCTCTTGCCTACAAGGGGGTATCTTCAAACAAGCATCCCCACGGCCACAGCTGCAAAGTCTCGAGACAAATGTCTCTTTGAACACGGGAAGCAAAAGAAAAGGCTTTTGTCCTGCTACAGAAGAATAGTCTGAAATTGCTAGAGGAGTTATAGTCACCTCTCTACGGCTCCCAACTCTTTCGAACACTCCCTCCAGACCTTGCTGCTGCTTTTAACTAATCAAAGTTTGTCGTCCCCCCTCCCAACTCCCCCGGCAGCCCTTGAATGAAATTACGTGTGTGCCGGTCAAAATAATAACAGTAAGTAAACTTTACACTGTGCACTCCGAATTGTTTGTACATGTCACCCTCTCCCTTCCCCCAAATAACAGACTTGTACATTTGCCTCACTTTCCTAGTTATCTCAAAAACATATTTAATCTGTGCCACGCCCCGTTATTTCACAACTTAAAGTGAAACGTGATCTGTTAACATAGGCTATGTATTTGGGTGTATGCCTTTGGCTGCAGCAGAAACAGCAGCCACCAACAGGAGTTTAGATAGATGCCCCCCACCCTTCAGGCCACACACAAAGGCTTTGCCAGACACCTGCTGCCACTCATGTGACATATTTTGCAAGTAACCACACAGATGCTCAAGTTAGCAGGACTAACATGCCAGCTAAGTATCTAGGAACAGGGACTGGGTCTAGTACTGCAACATCAGTATCTGTCTGCTGGGAACTGAGCTATAAGGGGAACCAACAGTGTCCAATACATTTTCACAGTTTTAAAAAGTAAGTTGTGGAGAGTTGTTGAGGAAACCATAAGGCTTTATCCAGATGGCCATAAGTTAAGAGGCTAAACCTGAAGGGCAGGAAGAAATCTGGGGGAGAAAAATACTACACTGTATGGGATCTTGCACAATGATATCCAAGCACTCTCTTAATAAGAATTAAGCAAAACATACTCATAATTTTTAAAAGGTATTATGGAATTCATAGAGGTGAGATGAAACGGTTAAAAATAATGGGAAAGGTTTATGTTGCACAAAACTTAGTGACTAACCCAGAGGTTTGAAAGTGGTTCTGATACCTCCACAAAAAGACAGTCAGTGGTCTTGGATGAAGAATCTGTCTTACAGAAGAAGCCACTTTCATGTAAGGCATGTGAAAAGCCACATGTGAAATGGAATGGGCAGGTGCTGAGAGTCTGCTCTTACTTGAACCAGACTAGAAGGGAAAATTACAAAGGATGCAAGAAAGGTATCAGAATACAAGCTGGATTGTCAATACATTGCAAACACTTATGCATAACCTTCCACTGAAAGCAACTGTAATTCTAAGTGGTTAGCTTTAACTGGCTTGTGCCTAAATGTATAGATAACTATGCCATCTGCTGTGATGTAAATGAATTTTGAAGTTTAAAATTGCTTACATCTGTAGTGTCTTTAAATGCCACGTTGCCTATAGTACAGTCTGTAAATGTGTCTAGATCGTGCAATCAGGTGTTGCTGGAAGGATTTCAGTTGCTAAGTCCCAATGATGTGCACAAGGCACCTGGAAGAGTTTGGTCAACCCACCTACCTGCTCATCTAGTATGGCAGGGCTGACAACCAGAGTCCAGGAGTAACCATTTCTGAAGAGCTTGAAGGAGACCTCTGCTAAGGAAGATTGTTCTATCAGCTGGTCAATCACTAATATATCCTTCTTGGACAAGGTGCCTAAGTAGATAGGAACTCTGAGATAACACATAATCTGGATTCCTATCAGTACAGCTTCAGAACTAGGTTTAGCATCGACTGGGTTTGGTCACTAGATAACCTTTGCCAGAAGAATGACTCTGCTGGTTTTCCTGGCTCTCCCAGCAGCCTTTGTAACCACTTATCACAGTATCCTGCACAGTATCCTTGTGGAGTGGCTATCTGGGATGGGGAACAGGCATTCTGTGCTCCAGTGGTTCCACTCCTCATTGGCCTGCTGTTTCCAGGATTTGTGATGGAAGTCTACTGCCGCCATATCCATTATATTATAGTGCACCACAGGGCTCTTATTTTGTCCCCAGCACTATTTAACATTTACACAAAACTGTTGAGTGATGTCATGAATATCATCCAGGGTGTACAAAATATTTGGACAAATCCTGAATCTAAGTGGGGCTGTCGCAGACAGATCAGAAGCTTGCCTGACTAAAAACAGGTCACACCAAACTAAAGAGAGGACATCTGAAGCACTTTTGAGGTGCTCTGCAGATTCCAGTGTTTTTTTAAAAAAACTGAGCAGACCAGACCACATGTCTGCAAAATTTGAAACACTTCGCCCCAAGTATGTAATATAAGAATAATGTTGGGGTGGGGAGAGGAAGAGCTCTTTTGTGACTAATCAGAGGGAATAATTTTGCCAAGACTTTGGGGAAAGGATGTTGAGGTACTGTGCCACTTTGCTACTTCTGTTTCTAGAAAATGTTGGGCATCCTCATCATTCTGCCTCAGTGCCCCATGCCCACAGATCCATTCCTGTGGAATCAGCTTTGCACTTTGTTCTTGTGACATTTGGTGCCAAATGAGAAGAACACAAGACTGAAGCTGTCTCCCCCCCAAACATTCATCCCCCCTGCCATACCTGCACTTTACATTCCTAGAGGTAATGCATGCTTATTTTCATAATGAAATTGCTGTCCACAAAACCACAGGGAGAGAAGCAAATCCCTTTTAGTTCAACCCCAATAAGAACTTAAAGGAGCCTAGTATCAAAATCCCTGCCCATTTGTCTACAATTAGGCAGGTTTTTTATCTGGGGGTACTTCTCTCATGTATGCTATTTTCAAACGAAACACCATAAAACAATAGGGAAGATTAAGTGAATCTTAAAAAGAAAAGAAAAATCCCCAAATTGTAAATGCAGCCCTTTTGAAGCTAAATCAGACAGTCTTCAGACAAAAATCTTGCACTTTTCTGAAGTGAGGTCCAAGCAAAATCTTGTAGTCAATGGATTATCAGTCTGCTGATGACACTCAGTTCATGGAGAGACCATAACTCCATGTGCTTTACATGAAGATAGGCCCATGCTCAATCCTGGGGTCTCTAGTTAAAAGGATTGGGAAACAAACAATGGGGGATACCTTTCTGCCTGGGACCCTGGATGATTGCTACTAGCTGGAGAAGACACCACCAGGCTAATTGGTCAAATAGTCTGGTATAAGGCAGCTTCATATGTTCTCTCTTTATTCTTTTGGGGGAGAGGCTATGGCTTGGAGGAAAAGTGCATTGTTTTCATGCAAAAGCTTGCAGGTTCAGTACCTGGCATTTCCAGTAGCACTGGAAAAGGCTCCTGTCCAAAACCCTGGAGAGGTGTTGCTTCCAGAGTAGTAGATTCTGTGCTAACTGAGTATCAGGCATCTTTTTATGTTCCTGCTTCTCATCAAATTCAGGTAAAGCTGTAGAGATGCTGATCCTGTGTCTGGAATCAGTAATATGCTGAACTAAGACCAAAAAACTGTATCAGGGTCAGTACTGAGAAGCTTGAGTCATCTTGAATTGCTGGAGCAATAGAAATACTTCATACTTGTATACAATGTTATTTTTTCTAGAAAAAGAGGTACCAGAATCTACCATGAATGAGTCCCTTGTTCTCTTATAATGGCATTGTTGCCCACCTGAGAGGAGTTCCAGTTGAGAAAAACTCTGCTTGTATATATATTTGTATCTGTATCTGCACTCATACAAGCTGTTATGTATATATCAACGTCTGGAACTGTACTGCTGAAGTCATATTTTCTGCAACAGTAAACTATTTGGACCTTAAGCTGCCTCTGTGTTGTGACTGAAACTGGGGGCAACTTTCGCTACGTGGGTATCTCACCTCAGATTCCCAACATAAACTGAAGCTCAATCCAGGCAAGGTGGATATATTGTTGGTGGGTTGTTCTGACTTGAGTTACAGTGTCCAACCTGTTCTGAACAGGTATGAACTACCTCTGAAAGACCTGCTTTGCATTTTTGATATGCTATCAGATTAAGCATTGACATTAATTGCTCAAGGACTTTATGTGCATCAGTTTAAGCTGGAATATTGACAGTGACCCTCCTGGACAGAGATGGCCTCTCTCCACAGTGGCACAGTCTCTTGTAATATCCCTTTTGGATGACATGTCTTGCACATGGAGCTGTCACTGAAAGAAATTTGGAAACTGGATTTGGTGTAAAACACAGTGGCTAGATTGCCAAATGAGTTTGGGAATATGGGATACATGGCACAAGTTTTTAAAGAGCAACACAAGTTCCCAATCCCTTCCAAGAACAATTCAACATGCAGCTTGTAACATGGGAAGTTGTACAGCTTTATCTTCCCACATGAACCTGAATTTATATTATGATACAGTAATTTCCCCAGGTGTCCTGTAGAAATAAGGTGGGTAATAACTAAGGGTTTTTTGGTTTTTTGGTTATGGAGCCGTTTTGGTTATGGAACCATTATCCAGGAACTTTCTCCCTAGAAATGATGCTCTCCGATTTAGCACTAGGTGAAAACTAATCCAGAATGCGGCAGCTAGACTGGTGACTGGGGGCGGCCGCCGAGACCATATAACACCAGTCTTGAAAGACCTACATTGGCTCCCAGTACGTTTCCGAGCACAATTCAAAGTGTTGGTGCTGACCTTTAAAGCCCTAAACGGCCTCGGTCCAGTATACCTGAAGGAGCATCTCCACCCCCATCATTCTGCCCGGACACTGAGGTCCAGCGCCGAGGGCCTTCTGGCGGTTCCCTCATTGCGAGAAGCAAAGCTACAGGGAACCAGGCAGAGGGCCTTCTCGGTAGTGGCGCCCGCCCTGTGGAACGCCCTTGCAGCAAATGTCAAAGCGATAAACAACTACCTGACATTCAGAAGACATCTTAAGGCAGCCCTGTTCAGGGAAGTTTTTAACGTGTGATATTTTACTGTATTTTTGGTTTCTATGGAAGCCGCCCAGAGTGGCTGGGGGGCCCCGGCCAGATGGGTGGGGTTTAAATAATAACAACTACTTCTTCTTCTTCTTCTTCTTCTTCTTCTTCTTCTTCTTCTTCTTCTTCTTCTTATTATTATTATTATTCCTATCTGCCCCTGCCTTGTCAGGTTTTTAAAATACTTTCTGAGCTTTATTTTTAATGCAGAATTGTTATTTGTTTTCCTTTTAATGCCTTAATGGTTTTGGTATTGTTATTTCATTGGACATTGCTTTGGGATCCCTTCTGGGAAAATGAGCGGAGTAATAAAATGTTAAAAGTGAATAAATAAACAAGCAAATACACACACACACACACACACACACACACACACACACACACACAGATCCATGCACATAAATCTCTAAGGAATGCTTATTATTTATTAGCTAGGATAGGTAAATTAACAACAGCTAAGGAAATACCAAGCCATCAAACAAGCAAAGAGTAGTACAAAGAATAATTACTAAATGCTGATTTAAATCCACAGTGGCTATAACCACGAACAATGCTGCTGATCCAGCCTCTAGTGGTGCCACATCCAACTCCCTGCTGTTCTCAACACGAGAAAGAAGAGAAAGGTCAATGACTACCTACGGAGCTGCTGATCCAGAACAATATCCACATAAACAGTTCCTAAACTCAACAAATTAATTTTTGGAATGGGAATGCTACTACTAGAGACAGTATGATCCATTGCTGAACTAAAAAAATAAATAAATGTTTAATATATGCCAACTTAGCTATATCAGTACTCACTATTTTTTAACATCAGTTTCCTTCTGTGAAATGGGAATAATGGTATATGTGCTGGATTGACATGTCAAATAGAACATTTTGAAAGCTGAACGTTTTCATAACACTTTCAACTAGAGGAACGCAGAAATGCTGAGAAGACCACATTTTGTGCTTTCCCACTGTAGCCAAGTGACATTTCCATTTATTTCAGGCATCACAAAGAATATGGATGATCAGCAGAGGGAACCCTTGCTAATTCCATGAACTTAACAAATGAAACCCACCAAGACAAATAAAATGCATGCCACAGCTTTTAGCTGTGTAAATATTCACCACATCTGGTTTATGGAACCAAAGTTTTATAAATTCATCTGCAGCATAGGCTAATAATGCTTGCTAGCTCACCTGTTTGTTTTAAGGATTATTGAGATAATGCATACAAACTGCTTTGAGCATCTAATACTAAGTGGAGCTAAGACATCAGGCAATTGATGATCAAGTATTGTGAATAGAAGGCGTATTGTCCTGCCTGTCTGCCCTGGCACAATGAAATGAACTGCTGTTTTGGGGAGAAGAGAGCAAGGAATGCAGAGCTATACAACTGGCTGTCCAGTTGCTAGCAGTCAACTGAGTATGATGGGAAGGGAAGGGAAGGGAAGGGAAGGGAAGGGAAGGGAAGGGAAGGGAAGGGAAGGGAAGGGAAGGGAACAGCTACAATCTAATGCAAAAGTGGGAACCTCTGGCTCATGGGCTGGATACTGCCCACAGGTCATCTTCATGGCAGGCCCACCAGCCTCTCTCCAGTCCCTTTCTCCTCTCCTCATGCTTTGACTCTGCTTATTTCAGACTCTGGCACTGTCCACCTCAGGACCACTTCCTCCTCAAAAAGACAGTTCCTCCCTGCTCCCTGCTCCCCACTCTAATGATAACTGATGGAAAGGGATGACCGTCCTAGAGCAATGTTCTGTGTTAGAATGGATGGAAACAGCCTTAGCTGAACTTTAGCTTTGGTTTGACATGAACACAACTTCTCTTGAAGCAAAAAAGGGAGGTTAGAAATTAATTAATTAAATTTGAGTAACCCATTAGCGGGACGCGGGTGGCGCTGTGGGTAAAAGCCTCAGCGCCTAGGACTTGCCGATTGAAAGGTCGGCGGCTCAAATCCCCGCGGCGGGGTGCGCTCCCGTCGCTCGGTCCCAGCGCCTGCCAACCTAGCAGTTCGAAAGCACCCCCGGGTGCAAGTAGATAAATAGGGACCGCTTACTAGCGGGAAGGTAAACGGCGTTCCGTGTGCTGCGCTGGCTCACCAGATGCAGCTTGTCACGCTGGCCACGTGACCCGGAAGTGTCCGCGGACAGCGCTGGCTCCCGGCCTCTAGAGTGAGATGGGCGCACAACCCTAGAGTCTGTCAAGACTGGCCCGTACGGGCAGGGGTACCTTTACCTTTAACCCATTGACTATGTATTTTTTTCTTCTGCTATCAGAAGACAGACGCAGTCCACTAAACATCAGAAAGATCTTTGGAAGCTTAAGAGTTATCCGCCACAGAATTACACTCCCCCTCTTCTCCTACTCCCAATCTGCATGGCATTTCCCATTTATGGAAAACTTGGGAGAGATTTATTAACAAATGTGTCATCCTGGACTAAAATACACCTTTCTAAGGAAATGAAGCCTCAGAGCTTGGTTCACTTTGGACGTATCCAACACTGGGATATTCCCCTCAAATTTGGGATTCCAAGGTCCTACTATTTATAAACTTCTGTCCTTTGAGTCCTATTTGATGGGCAGAATATAGGAGAGAGAAGAATGAAGCAAAATATTGGATCAAAATACTTTTAGATTTTGGGGAAATGATTTCCTCATGTTTCGTTTTCTGTCACTGGAGGAATATAATTAAACATGTATCATGCACTACAGATTTTAAAACTATTTCAGCATCAAATGTCATGCCATTTCTTATAATTCCTTCTAGCCACTGAAGAATTGGTTTCAAGAGAAAAATCAAACATTAGGAGAAAAAATTAATTTAAAGGACCATGTCTACTTACTGCATTTCCAGAACAGAAAGCAAAACTGACAATCTGCTTGACTAGGGAAGATCACCAATACACACAGATTTAGCTTCTGAAAGTCTAAAGAGGTATTTTTTGATCTTCCTGAGCAATATGTACAGGTAGAAGAGAACTTTCATTTAGCAAAGCACCAGATGCTTGTGGAAATCCACATTTTCATGAAGAGCCATTAACAAAAACATTAACCATAAACTTGCATGTTGCTGTGTTAGAAGATGAAAAAAGATAGAGGGGAGAGAGTGAACAAAAGAAAAACCCAAGAGAAAGGGGGGGGGTGAGATGTGAGGCTCAGGATGGCACTCAGAGGAAAAGTTTATTCCAGGAGAATAAAAAACACAAGGTTCAATGTGCTTCAATATAAAAATCATCAGAGGCAATTGAAAGAGAACTCTCTTGGGAGCCTTCTTCTGGAGAACAAATTGTAGACTCAGATTCATTTTTCATTTGAGTCTTTAGAGTATGTTCTAAATGTAAACTGTAGATTAAACTAAGCCTTAAAGTGAGGTCAGATTCCTGGTCTATCTGTAACAGCTAGATCACCTGGTCTGGTTGAATAGCCCTAGGATTTCAAAGTCCCATTACTCCTTTTGAAAATTAGGCTCCACTAACATAATTGGTTACAACAGAACATGGGATAGACACTGCCCTAGTTCAATTTGTGAGCCTTTAAGGATCCTCAGGTGTGCTTCCTGCCTCCCCACCCCTCCCACACCACAATCCTGTTTGTGATACACCAACTCTTTCCCACTTAGTAGCAAACCATAGTTTGCTGTATTTGTCTGAATGAGCAAAGTATGGTCTGTGCAAACTCTGCAAAGCAGGATTAGAAACTAGGGGAAATGTATTTTTCAAACTAGCAAAACATATCAAAGAGCTTTTCTCTCAGCAAGTATTTTAAGTAAGCTATTTGATTTTATGGTTAGTTTTAACTGATTTTTATCTTTTTCGTCTCCCCCCCCCTTCCAGAAATTCACATGCAATGTGTCAAGGTCATGGAGCTCACTTTATGTGGTTAACATGAAAGGGGACAGTTATGATGTAACTGTGTTGCAAGTTTCCCCCTCCTCATAAAGACAGTCAATGAAAAAGTGTGGCACAGGAAGTGTAAACATTACTAGATATTGCCAGGGTGGGAGGGAGAGAAGACTTAGGGGGTGGGGGTGGGGGTGGCACAAGGAACCAGAACCGGACTGTCAGGAAGTAAAAAAGGAAGATGTGTGAGGGAGACGAAGGAAAAGCAGCTGTAAGGGGGGTGTATGTGTGGTTGCTGCCCTCTCTATCCATTGACTCCACTGAGATGATCATGTTTGAGGTTCAATGTAAGGCAGAGCAAAATGGGAATATTCAAGAGGGCACAAGAAGTGGCAGAAAATATTAGTAAGGATCCTGTGGCCCACAGTGAGTCATAGGGATAATGAGGTGGAACTAAGGAAGCCATACGAAGAAGAACAGGAAACCCAGCATAGCATTTTGTTGCAAGCCCCCACTTGCTCTACATATTTATAAAGGATACCTGTACCCTATTCTATTCCTCTCCCCAAACTGCATCTGCCTGTGATATTCTTTTCAGAAAGGAGGATCAGAAAAGGGGGAAATAAGACTAACCTACCCGTTATCTGCTTGTGCAGTTTATTCTGAAGGAGTTTGGATGTTCTATTGAATGTAGCTATTTTCTCCCTCGAGTCAATCTTTAAGTGTGTTTTGAGTAAGCTGAATCCAATGGATTGTAAAATCGCTATTCTATACTATTGTTTATCTGTAAGATAATAATAGTAGGCTTTATAACAGCATAGTGAAAATTCAGAATCCCTCACTTAATCTCACCATAGCAGGAAAAAATATATAGGGTTCTAATAGTATGCCCAGTTCCATTATCTGCATCTCTTTGTTTCAATAAGATTTTAACTACCTAATTGTACCTAGGATTATAGCTTAAATGCAGACATATATGTCATGTTATGACATTTATTCTGACCTAGATTGAGAAGTTCTGTTGGTTAAAACCAGAAAGGAATTGGTTCCAACTGCATGTGGTCCTTTTGACATCTATAAAGATAAGGGAAACAATTTTCAGCAGTTCAAGAAGCTGATAATAGCTTTCCCAGCAAATTCTACTCCAGCATAACAACAATAATAAAGGAATAATAAATGGAGTATAATTTGAAGCAGACATGATCTCATGATCCTTACATCCATATGGCTAATAGCAGCACCAGATCAGTGTTAACATTAAACCATTCCATGGCCAAATTTTATTCAATCTGCCAAACATCTGAAGAGTAACAATGTGCAAAAATGGCAATCATGAGGCAGATGTTGGCTTGATGAAGTAGGGCAAGACAGGAAGAGAGGGGGAGAAAGAAGAATGGGTTTTCCACATAGCTAATGATTAGACTGAAGTTCCACAGGTGTGGCTTCTTTCATTATATTTCAGTATTGGAAGGACTGTTGTTGCTGGACTGTTGTTCACCTTCAGCGTCCTTAAAGGAAGAGAAGTTCTTTTTTTGTGGTCTGAATGCTAGGAAGGCAGAGAAGAGGCAACAAACAGAGTATCAAATTGCCCTGTTTAAAAAAGAATGTTACCAAAGATTTTACAACCCACAATTTCTCCTTCTCCTTTATTCATTAAAAAGGAAAATAATGTTGGCTGCAGCTAAGATTTCAGCCTCATCGTGATGGATTTGATCCAGAGAAAAGCCTGCAGAAGAAGACTTGTGGAAGATGACTTTCCTCCACCAGAACTTCCTCTCCCTAGGGCCAAAGGACCCTGCTGAATGGGTCAGGCTGAAGGGAACACCTGAAAATTGGAGGCAACTACCATGAGTGGAAGCTATGCTCACATCTTTCTGGAAGTGCCCTTTCCCATTCAGCCTCCTGTGCAACAGGCCCATTGCATTCAGTAAGTGTCCCCTGAACCTTGGAAGAAGTTCTTTTTTTTGGGGGGGGGAGCTGTCAGGTTCAGGAGGGAACAGGAAAGTCAGCTTCTGCCAATATACTTCTACAGCCTTTTCTCTGGATCCAACCAATATGCTTGAAGCTAGAACTTAATTATCTCTCCCTAAGCATAAAAACCGATTCTGGTTTGCTGGTGGGAGTAGGGGGAAGAGGGAAAATCAAGCTTAGCTTCTCAGCTTGTGGTAAAAAACTGTGAATACACTATAATGCCCCCCATTAACATAACTGAAGGCAATATGGAACTGTCTATGTTTGTTTTATTTAACATGCTGTAAACAATCTTTTCCACCCAAAGTGGTATAAAATGAACACTTTCCACCAACAGCTTTGTTTCAGTGCAAACCAAACAGCATGAATGTAAACCAATCGAGGAAACAAGCAAAGACACAAAGAGAAGTAGAGTACAATTTTAAAACATGTAGTCCAGTGTGCAGTCACACAGAACCCTTGGAACTTAATATCTGCTACCAGCTAGAAGATTATTTTAAGCTCCGACTCAATGTCCATTTTAGCGTCATCTACTTATAGCATTCCCTTTTTCTTTGCAAAGCAGACCAATTTTTCTCCTCAACTGATAGCCAACCACTTTCAAGACTTATATACTGATTGGTTTTGCTTTAGGACATGGCTATTTACCTGTTGCTTAATCCAATATACTGGACACGAAAATAAGGCAATGCTCCAAAAGGACTGCTTTGTGCTGTGATGATGGCTGAGTTTGGTAGTGTCGTATGGAATTATTTGTGAGTTAAGTCCCAAACACATACTCCCCAGTAGCTTAAATCAGAATGGTCAACGGTAAATTCACAACTAGACTGAATAGTTTAGTCTCAAATAGTTCCCCCCACCCCCGCTTAAAGGCTGCTCAAGGCAAGATGCTGATGCCCCCCCGAAAGCTGCTAATCTTGAGATCTACAGGTATAGGGTGGCATACAAATTTAACAAATATAATAATAATAATAATAATAATAATAATAATAATTCCAAGTGCAAGGCAATGCATAACACTGCATGTAAGATCAAGGTCATTTTCACATGGCCTAATTAATCCTAATTTGTATGTAATAATTTGCAGGGAGGTTTATTCAATGTCCACAGGTTACCAAGTATTAATTTTGATGATCAGGAAATAAAACACACGTGTCAGCTAAGCTTCTAAAGAAACACACCAGCATAACACTGTAGCATCTTTAATTTTAATAAGTATTTGCTGATAGTATTTTTTTCATCTTTGTTAATACAATTCATGGGTATTTGGAATTGCAGGTTTGGGGGCACTGCCCTGAACAAGAATGTATGAATGAATAGGTTCTCAAATCTCAACCAAAACTGGGAACATGGCACTGCAACTTGGTCTCTCATATGCATGGATGGGTTTGGACAGACCCGGCCTATAAGCTTCAGCAGAAATGTAAAGTACAGTTCTTGCACTTCCAGAAGCCCAAGAGAAACAGTTACTGAAGATTATCTGTGTTTTGCATCTTAGCCAGTAATCTTGCACTCAGTCCCACACATTTAAATCCCTCTGAAAGCAGTGGGAATTAAGTGTCAGTAACTGAGTACAGGACTGCAATCTTTCTCTATAGCACAGCTTTAAAATATCCTTGACAGGCATTATCTTAATGTGCCATCAAAGAAAATTAGATTTTGTCTTAAATAGAACTATGGTGCTGCATTGTGTAGGATTAGTTCAATGAGGGGTGGGAGGGGAACAGGGACTAGCAAAACAGATAATGCAGTTTGCAACAAATTATTATTTGCAAAAAGTGTCTCTCCCAGGCGGAGATTATTTTAAGTGCTGTTTGTGTTTGACAAAGGAATATTTTTAAACAAGATAAAAATTACTGTTGTTGACAGGCAGATCCCAACTATATCCACAAGGGCAAAGACAGAATGTACCACAGTACTCACATTAATTGAGATGTATATACGTACAAAGATAATTTCCGGCTGCAGTATTTAGACTCAGGGTTGTAACCAGTTCCTGGAATTATAATGACAGCCATTACCTGTACCTTTTACAGAGATTCTGTTGTCAATATTGACAACCACTGGAACCAATGCAGGAAACAGGATTTTTACAGGTTTACAGGTTTGTCATAGGGCTAGAGCAGTAGTTTAAATATGTTCTCCCACTGCCCGGGCACACCAGCTCCAACAAGCTTGGCACTGTTCCCTTTGCTCAGGAGACAATGCAAACAACCCATGGGGAACAGAAGCCCAACAAGGGAAGAGTGACTTTTGGCCTTTCCCCCAAGTCTTGTCTCCTTGCTTTCCACGTCCAGACACAATGCCAACTTCCAAAGCACTACAACAAGCTCAAGATGAGAAACCTGAAAGTTTCTGTCATCAGTACCCCATGCTTTTCACCTTTCCTGACACAAAATTATGTGGCTCAGTGTTACTGTCATGATAAGTGAAACAGCAATCCCATATGTACTGTAGATTCTGTAGGGACTTTCTCTCAATTAGAAAAGGCATAGGGAATGCTGGCAATGTTTTACTAGGGAAGCCCCTGGGTGGGGAAGACCCCTTGAAATCAATTGACTTTAATAACAAGTCCATTGATCTCTAAGGGTCTTAAATTCCAGAGTCACTGGATTGTATTTATTAATATATTCTTAGAATTTTATAAAGTTATGTTCTTTGATAGTAATGCGACCTCAGCCGTAAATAAATTTCTTAACAACCACAGTTCAGCACAAGCACCATCAATCTAACAAACTATGCTATTTCCTGTTGCCCATTTCCTCTCTCTCAGTCCACTGAAACCATTATTAGTGTTGGATTCTCCATACACAGTACTTACTGAAAATTTACATTCCAGTACAACATAGAATTAGTTTATATTACTATACATTACTACTGCTGGTAGTTCATAGGCCAATGGGGGGGACGGGACCCTGCATCTTGGGTGACCTGTAGTCTTTGAGCTACACAATTACACAAAAAGCCAGCTATCGTTATGCTCTCTTCACTTTTCTGATGATCTGATAGTATCACACTCTCCAGAACAATTCCTCTTAAAATGATTACTTTTCTGAAATTATATTCCTCAGTTTTTCACATATGGAATTGTCTACATCTTCCATAAGCTATGCAGGTTAGGTTTCCCGTGCAGTGTTTGAGCATGGGAAATGTGAATCAGTTACCAGTTATCAGCCTATAAGAACATAAGCCTAGGTCTTCAGGCTAAGATACTGACAGTCCTTTGCAGCACTGCACACCCGGTTTCCCTTTTTCATCTGTATATCTGAAATTCGCATCAACAGATGTCAGATAGTGTCAATCATATAGACACAATTCAGATTAAATCCCTTTCAGGAATATTTCATGCAATGGAATGGCTCTGTGTCACTTGTAAATCCTGCATGCAGGACTGAAAGTTGGAAACAAAACAACTCCATGGTCAAAAGCTCTACCAAAAAGTATACAAATAGACATAAAAAGGTGAGTAAGTATGTTGTGTCTTGAGCTACTAACCTTGTGGTTTTGGCACAAGTTGATACCAGTCTTAAATGAGGTGCAAATATTCTCAGGTGTGTATGGTAGTTACCTCTTAACTCTCATTATTGCTAAATGGCATTGTTTGTGTAATTGCTGCTGCTGCTTCTTCTAAAAGGGTAATAATAGATTAGCTACAGTTTAAAATGCTAAAATGTAATGACAATAAAATCTTTGATTTTCACCCCTGCTGTCTTTTACACTCACAGAAAATGAAAGTCAATTCTGATGTAGGTGAGACCACACTTTAGATTTATCTAATAATGTATACTGAAGCAGATGAAAATATTTCAGATGTGCCTAAGGTTATGAAGATATAAATCATGTGGAACTACGCTGATGTAGTAAGCCATTTTCCCTTAATGGTTTTCTATATTTTATTGCCCTAATAAAATCCATCACCTATCAACCTAAGAACTCTAGCCATATACCCTAAGGTTACTCTCAATTAACACATGCACACATGGCTAAACTAAATTTCAGTCATTCTAAGCTTGCAACACAAATGGAGAGACAGAAACATGATCAGAGAATAGAATAGGGGAAAAAATATAGACTATATGTACATGAAAGTTTAAGCACACAAACATATTTTATCCAGAGTCAGAAGCCCACTTTTCCTGAAGCATCTTGTGTGCACATTAAGATTCCCAAATAAATTACATGCATCTTCAATCAGTTGTAAAGGAGAAAGTGCACATGGGCTGGTACAACTCTACCATTCAGGATATAAGAAGTGCCAGAATACAGTGGAAAATTCAAGTGGAAGCCTTGGAAAGAGACATGGATGAACCATTATCTGCTGTTTTCTGACTGTGTCTCTCTATCTTGCTTCCTTCATTTACAAAACGGGGAAAGGAGCTGCTGTCAAGTAAACTCTAGAGGAGGAAACACAGTGTTATCCCCTCCACAACCTCAGCATTAAAAAGATGTGTGGAGCAAGCATACTTTCACTTAACATAGTGATACAGCTTGAGCCAGTCCTTCATGTGTCAATTGTGGCATGTATGTTTCCAAATATATGTGAGCAGAAGCCTAATATTTTCCTAATCCTCCATGCATATGCATTTGGAAGAGGAAACTGGTTTTTATATACACCTATGACCTTCATATTTATAACCATAAGACATGTAATTTGAAGTTGGGTATCCGAACTGTAATCTAAAATGGCTTATAAGCAATAGTTCCTCTACAAGACTTCGTTAAACAGGGACACTTACAGTGTAATATTACAGTGGTACCTTGGTTCTCCAATTTAATCCATTCCAGGAGTCCGTTCGACTCCCAAAACCATTCGAAAACCAAGGCATGGCTTCCGATTGGCTGCAGGAGCTTCCAGCACTCAAATGGAAGCCGTGTTGGATGTTCGGCTTCTGAAAAACGTTCGCAAACCGGAACACTTACGTCTGGGTTTGTGGCTTTCGGGAACCGATTTCTTTGACAACTAGGCCATTTGAGAACCAAGGTACCACTGTAATTACATTTAGCAAGAATTATATCTATATCTATCTATCTATGAATGGGAGAATGAGGGAGAGACATAAACACCTACCTCACAGAGAATCATTTAGTCCAAGTACCAGATTTTTTTTCACTCTTAAGTAAAGGCCCAGGTAATATACATTTCTGATAAATGCTGACACACATGCATCCACCAATTATTTGAACAAAGGGCATTTTGCTATGTGTCAACGTGATACAGTTCTTTCAATGAAGAGAGAAATGATGCAATACTGTTTTATGCAATTTATACATAATTTCAGCTCCACATCAGCCCAGAGCAGTCTGCAAACCAAATGCATCACAGAAACTAACCTTTCTACAAGATGTGCCAGGAATACAGACAGGATGAAGACAATATTATGCCCATAGGAAAGTTATAATTTTCAAAAGGCCTTAGGATGCCTTTTATCCAGAGCCTTCCCACTTCTGGAGTCTGGCTATGATACGAAAAGCCCCAATGAACTGGTCATAATCACTAAGCCCATTTCAGTGCTCTCAGCAAGTAGCACAGCTGCAGCCATTCTGACAAATTTTATTCATTTCCTTGTTTAGAAGGGAAGGCTCCAACATTCATAGAAACTTCCTAAATGTTTCCAACAACCGAAAAACTGCCTAAAGGCTCAAAGCACAGGATTTTAGAAATTATTTCCTGTGGTGTTTCAATCTATTTTGTCATTAGCTGAAAGAAAGAAGCTCTTGAGGGGAACCTTGGGAAGAAGAGACCACTTAAATGAGTCTGTCAAAGGTTCAGTTAGCAAATAGCAACGTGCTTCAATTCTTTGCTATATGTATCAGAACATACACAATCAAAAGGCATTATTTTTTCTACCAATGCTTTTGCTGACCTGATGATAGAGGTTGCCCACTTTTGTTCATTTTCTGCTGCTTGTAACAATACTCTGTGTAGACTTGCAGTAGCTGATGTAAAAATGCATCCAATAAAACGAAACACTCCATTGGCCAACAGCTTCTTACTTGGGACTCAGCAAGACTGGTAAAGAAAAAGCTCTTCATATGTGTTGTATGTGCGATATAACATTGTGCCACCAGATGGTGACATGGAGTCCCGTTTTCTCTACCTGTTTTCCCTGTTTAAATTTACAATGCTTTGAACTGAAACGCTTCTTTGATGTGTCCAGATCCAGCCTTGGTGTCTGAAATGCTGTGTCTTTTTCTTGCTTTTAACATTTTTACAGAAGGGCATATAATTAAAACTGTATGTGGCTACTAAAAAGAGAATTTCTTTAAGAAATGAGAAAAAGTATTTTGCTCACAACAGATCCTGAAAAGTTGGCCTCAAAAGTAATAGCACGGTACTTGCTGTCAAACATACAGCACATAATTTCAGTGTCTCAAAACAGTTTTGTCTTCATATATATGATAAACCAGATTTTTTGCTTTGTGATGGCCACTTGACACCTCTTTTCAATACAAGTAGAAGCAACAAAGTTTCTTATTACAGTGGCACCTTGGGTTACAAACACTTCGGGTTACATACACTTCAAGTTACAGACTCCACTAACCCAGAAGTAGTACCTTGGGTTAAGAACTTTATCTCAGGACGAGAACAGAAATTGTGTGGTGGCAGCAGGAGGCCCCATTAGCTACAGTTAACCTCAGATTAAGAACAGTTTCAGGTTAAGAACGGATCTCCAGAACGAATTAAGTTCTTAACCAGAGGTACCACTGTATACTGGTCCTCTTCTATTGCTAATGTGTTGCCTCATCACATGGGTATAGCAGTAAGTTGTAGCACAGCATAGTTGCACTATTGTTATTTTTTGGGTTGTTGTGATCTAAATCAGGCATAGAAGGGACATGTGAATACAAGAGAATCTACTTCCAATATCTTTCATAACACACATGGAACATTTTACTAGTGGAATAAATGCTTACGTTTTTCATACATCATTGAGTTGTGGTCGAAATCTATCATTTCTCCAGCTATATGACTCTTCCTCCTAGCTGAGATGAAGCAGGGTATTTCTATTTTGACAGAATCTATTGCTAAAATATACACCCAGTAAACTTGCAACTTGCATAAGAAACTTGAGGAAGGGGAAAGGAAGAAACCAGAACATAAGGGTACATGGATATGTAAGTTATGCATCCAGCATGTGAAGAATCAGAAATCACACATTATGAAAGAAAATAGTTATTTTTAATTACCTTATAAAATAAAAGGTACAAGGTGGTTATTTAAAAAATCATTAAGTGGAGAATAGGCCGATTCTGGTTCATGCATACACCCACACCCACACCTATGCACACCCACAAACTCTTGAGAGAGACAGAGAGAGGAAAAATAGGTACTTCCCATAATGCTGCTGAAACAGTTTTATTACTTAAATAAAGCTACAGATATGAAGGCCTGGGGAAAAAACTGGAAAATTTTGGGATGGATCCTGTTCTGCCCCTACCCCAGGCTTTTACATCTCTAAATAAAGCAAAGACTTCCCTAAGGAACGAAACAAAGAGGAAAAGGTTATGCTATTTACAGGTACCACAAGGCATTCTACAGCAATGAATTAACTACAAAAGTGGTTTTCAGCTAGTGTGCCATGGCACCCTGGGGTGAATGATGTTCAGGGTGCCATGGGCAACATGGGCGTAGCCAGGATTATTGTTAGAGGAGGCAGGACTTTGGGGGGGGGCAGGACATTTGTTAGGGAGGGCAGAACCAGCGTGACTGGTCAGTTAGTTAAATATTTCTATTATTTTACTTGATCTAGGGGGGCAGCTGTCCATCGGGCTACACACATGATGGGTAACACTGGCTTGGAGCCCTCTTTTCTTCCCTCTCTCTGATGCCCACTCGTGTCTCTGCCTCCCAAAGGCTTGAGCGGCTGTTTGTTGCAGCAGCCCTGGCTACAAGCTCCACAGGCAAATAGTGCCTCTGGGGCTGGCCAGTGGGTGCTTCCCAGGCCCCTGTGGGGCAGTGAGGAGGCACCTCTCTGTGGACCAGGGGGCTCAGAGACCAGGGGTGGCAGCAGTGGCTGCCTGGAGGACTCCCAAGGAGATGGGAGAGGAGGGAACACACCACAAGGGAGGGAGTTCTAAAAGTGATGAGGGGCTGCTGGTTCTGTAGGCAAGGGGTGACATAACTGGGTTCCTGAGCCCCACAGGGGTGATGCAGAAAGAATATAGCTGGTCAAGGGAGCCGTGGACCCAAAAAGGTTGAAAACCTCTGAACTAGAACTACAACATTGTTGTAATCCTGGGTGACAAGTTTCCCTTGTACATTAAATATGGAAACGCACCACAAAATGCATTGATTCTTTAGAACAAGAAACTTTCCTTTACAAAAAATAAACATAAAGAATAAAACTGGCAGCTGCATTGCGTGTCTATTTGCCAAAGCATTATTACATGCTACACCATCCACTTATATTGCAAAGCAATCAATCAAAAAACTGAAGAACAATGTTTTGTAATAAAAGGTTTTGGAGGATGATTTTTTTAAAAAAAACCCCAATCCACTAAGATCAAAGATTTGTCTTTATTAATGTTTGTAGTATTAGAGAAGTAAGCTCACCCAGACTGGGGCTCTAATTTTGTCCTAATCTTGTTGGGTATGGCTATTTCTAGGCTGTCTGACTCTCTCAATCTCAGTTACTTTTCTTTTGGTTGATATAAGTGTTTTCCTAAATCACAACAGCTGGCTGGAACAGCCCCTGCCCTTCCCTCTTTTCTCTTCAACTTTCCCTTAAAGTATAATGATTTTTAAATCCTTCCAGGCTTGAAGCCCAGTAAGCAGTAAAGCACTAAAGCCTGTCACAAAGTGATGTTTACTCCTCCAAGCTATTATTTTTTTCATATAAAACTCCTATGGAAAAAAAAACCCTCTAATACTTGTTATAGTAAGAGGAGGATTTGGAGCTCTTATGAAGGGTACTTTGTGGAAACTATGCTAGACAACTGGCATGATATTTCATTCTTTGTTCACCTTTTAAGTGGAAAGAAATGTCATAACATGTTCCAGATTGAAATTGGGACTTTTTCTTTACCTGACTTGAAATATATTGAAGAGAAGTTTGGCTTTTTCAGCCTTGAGGGACAATAGACAATGTTTCCTACCTAATTATAAAGACGACCACACTGACCATTAAAGATGGACTCTATGATATAATCTACTTATTGTTCATACTCTCTAAAGGTAAAGGGACCCCTGACCATTAAGTCCAGTCGCGGACGACTCTGGGGTTGTGGCGCTTATCTTGCTTTACAGGCCGAGGGAGCTGGCATTTGTCTGCAGACAGTTTTTCGGGTCATGTGGCCAGCATGACTAAGCCGCTTCTGTCAAACCAGAGCAGTGCATGGAAACGCCATTTACCTTCCCGCCAGAGCAGTACCTATTTATCTACTTGCACTTGACATGCTTTCGAACTGCTAGGTTGGCAGGAGCAGGGACCGAGCAATGGGAGCTTACTCCGTCGCAGGGATTTGAACCGCCGACCTTCTGATCGGCAAGCCCTAGGCTCTGTGGTTTAGACCACAGCGCCACCTGCGTCCCTCTCTACAAACACTTCAAACTTCTCTAGATTGTGCCACTGGGCATGGCATTGTAAGATTTTACTTTATACAAGTGACATGTATTCTTACGTATCAGATAGTTGTAAAGTTAAGTCAGCTAGATAAGCTGCTTACAATTCTGACAGCATCCTTTAAATGACTATTTTGAGTTGTTCTTGAGTTGTTTTTGAGTTCTTGAATACTATCTTTTTGCAAAAAAAAATTAGTCCTTTTCAAACGCATTTTAGAAAATAACCCAGCAATTATTTACATCTACATTTGCAAAATGTTCTGAAATCCTGTTCCACTGTATTTGATCTCTATTTTCTGTCTAGTACTTTGAGATTCTTTTGAGTATAAAGTGATTAAGAAATTTTCTAAATAAATTGAATAACTACCACCAACAAGTTGCCTTCCATTCTCAATAACAAAATCCTATCCCATTGATCAAAATCGTATGTTATTTTCATCACAGCATGCTGCAAAGAACAAGCCAAGGTAAAGTAGAAACCAAAGGTCGCAACAACAGATTGAGTACAGTGGTACCTCGGGTTACAGACGCTTCAGGTTACAGACTCCGCTAACCCATAAATAGTACCTCAGGTTAAGAACTTTGCTTCAGGATGAGAACAGAAATCGTGCGGTGGCGGCGCGGCAGCAGCAGGAGGCCCCATTAGCTAAAGTGGCGCCTCAGGTTAAGAACAGTTTCAGGTTAAGAACGGACCTCCAGAACAAATTAAGTTCTTAACCCAAGGTACCACTGTACAAAAACTGGAGGCATGCCCAGTTGTTGATGCCTATTGGAATTAATGGACCTAACCTATATTCACTCATTTCAACAGGTCAAATTTAGTTGAATTCCACCCTGTGTTGCCAATCACAACTTTTTCACTCATCCTTTCAGCTGAGTTCTGCGATAATCAGCTTCTTTCAGAATATGGAGTAATCTTATGAAAGTTAAGGGATGGCATGCTCAATTTGGTGTATCTGCAAGCTCTGGAAGCTACTTTTTTTATTCCTTTTCTTAGTATCAAGGAGTAGACAATCATTTTGTCAAAGAGCAGAGATGCTTGGATGTGTCCTTGCTCAGTTTCTCTTGCTGTCTGGATATGTCTGCATTGGAAGGTTTGGATTTTGTTCAGAATTCACATGTTTTTGTTATCTGCTTTAAGAGAGGGAGGAAGTCAGGAATAAATACTGTTACACACCCGGCTCAGATTTGTCTAGACTGCCCCATTCTTACGTTTACCATGGCCATACAAGACCAACTGCTCTGTGTGAGAATACCAAGAAAGGGAAGGAGGAAGACAAATACACACCATCATAATGACTCCTTCTGTAGTATTTGTGAGCATCTTGAGCTGCTTTGGGGGCTCTAATCCAAAAGTGATACAAATCAAATAAGCGAAATAAGCGAATAACAGATAAAGGCCATCTTGAGCCTGTTTTCTTATGGTGGTAATGGTGAAGGAAAATGAAATGGTTGAATTTTCCTTCACCATTGGAAGGAATCCTAGATTCGTAGCATAGAATCATAGAATAGATTTACAGGTGAGAGCTGGGCAAAAGTTCACTCTTCTGTGTGTGGACTAAAGATATAAGAAGCTTAGTATTAATATACTCACCCCCCTTCTTTCTTTTTCTCTTTTTTTGGTTTCTTTCCTTTCCTTTTAAGATTAGTTTGGTCTTTTATTGTATTTTAAGTAGAAAACTTTTTAAAATAATGACAAAAAAACCTTTCCCATGTGAAGCTGCCTCTCCTGGACTTTTGCTTTCTTACAGCAGATGTAACAAAACTTGTAAATATAAATATTGTGTGCTGCTTTTAGTTTCCAGAAGCACAGGCAATTTGATGATTCTTTGACAAACATCTACAGAATTCTTTAATTTCTTAGATGTGTAGGTTCATGTGCTTTATATTAATTACCAGTATTTAGGACTCTGAAAGGTATAACTTACATTTCCCGACTTTGAACCTCAGGTACTCTCCACTTAGCAGCATTACTGTTCAAACAGAATGCAACTAAACCAGATTCAAAGATGTGCCAAGGGAGCAAGAATCATATTAATCAATGAAGTGACCCTTGTTCACCACTGTGTAGCCTACAACAGCAATTAGTCTTACCAGTGGATAGCTGGGAAAACCAGGAAAGAGGCACAATCGTACAGGACTTCCCTTCACCATCTCCCAAGGGGAAAGCTTTCTATCAAACCCACAATATACTTAAAGGAGACTTCTACTAAGCTCCAAAAGATCTGGTTTCAGAAACAGGTCAGTCAATCATGATATCCCATTTCTCACTCGCTACTCTCAACAGAACTTAAGAATTCCTTATTTGCTCTGTACAAACTCACTGAAACAGGATATTCTCTCTCATGTATCAGTCCTATGTTTATACTACACACAGCTGTGCTTATAGGAGCATTGTGTTTTTTAACTGAGCAGATATTTACAAAACTTTAAGTGTTACCTTTCCAGGAATCGCTCAGAGTTTAGGAGCTTGAACCATTTAAGACATTTCTCAAATTGCTCTCTACAAACTGATCTTACAGTGACCTTCTAACACCCCAGTCCTAAGCATGTGGTGGGTCCTAAACAGTGGGTCCTAGACATGAAGGGGAGTGGCCTTTGGGTTCACAAGCTTCTTCATGTAAGGTAGCTCACAAAAGATGCTTAGAAGATAACATCTGAACCAAGAATTCCCACCATGCATCTGAATGGAGTCCTTCTCCCAAATCCACTTGGGGGAACCGTGGGACGTCTTGGTACACTTAGTAAGAGAAGAGGAGAGAAAGCATAATAGCCTGCCTGTATCTTAAGATCTTCAGACGAGGCCCTTCTCCAAGTACTTTCCTCATTGGAACTGTGCTATAAAATTACAAAGGTTTTTTTCATCAGTGGCACCTCAGTTCTGGAATGCCCTCCCTAAGGAGGCATAGCTGGTGCCTGCTTTACAAGCTTTCAGACCACAGGTTAAGCTATTTTAATCTACACAGGCATTTTCTTTTAAGTATTATTTTGATTTATTTTATTATTTCTTTTGATGGTATTGATTTTTCTTCTTTGTTGCACATCATGATCTACATTTGTTGTTCACTGCTTTGATGAAGGTGAGTATAGAAGCATTTTAACAAAATAATAATAAAATAAAATAAATGTGAGCCTAAACAATACTTCTAATCCCTCCGTGCAAATAAGTGATTACAACTGCTGGAAGTTTGAAGGGATTTTCTTTCAAACATTCCTTTCTTTTTCACAGTGTTAACAATTCCTGAATTCCTAGTTGACAAAGGCAAAGACCTAACTTTATTATATATTTATATTTATAATTTATATTGCAGCCAATAAATTACTATGTACTCTTACACCAAATGGGGGCTGTAATTTCTCAGAATAACTTGAAATTGTCTCAAAGGGACAAAACAGAAGTTGTTTCCTCAGTGTGCTAGCTTGCTACCTCTACCATATCTTCGAGTTTAGTTGTGCTGAATGCTATTCAATTTGCTCACTTATTTACTGAGAATCCAGAGAAGACATGGCAGCTCCTAAGGAACCACTTCAAAAAAGTTAAAATTATACAAATCAGTTGATAAGGAGGAAAGGGGACCAAACTCATCTAAACTCCTGTGCAACTGTTGACTAGCAGACTATTTCCCCCCTTGAATAGACTCCTCATACACAACCTAGCCATTTGATGCATGGATGGTGAGGAACTTCAAGGATAGGAAGGAGGCAATGCACATGAAGTACTTTGAACACTTGCGAAGTATCTTCACAGTTAGAACTGAACAAGGCTAGAGCCAGCATAGATCATTGGGGTGGGGATAGGACACTAATTTTGCTATCGCCTGGAAGTATCCCAAACTGTGTGTTTGGCTCTTTCCACCAGTGCAAATGAGCTGTGAAGCTTTGTAACGTATAATCTCTTCTGGTTTGCTGACAAATATTTTAGACTTTTAATGTTTAGATTGCAGCAATCCTGTATTGCATACCTGTCAGCCAGTGGACAGCGTTCCTAATGCAACTATTCAGAAATGTCAAACAAAATTTAGTAGGCAGCTTCATTTGTCAACATGAGAAAGGAAAAAGGAACACATGAGCCAAGATCCCCCAAACCACACAACCAGTGTGTGAGGGGTTGTTTATTTGGGGCTGGGGGGTGGGGGAAGCAGATTTCCCCCAGGCATGTCCAAGCCATGAAGAACACACAAAGCAGCCCTCTGTATCTCAGCTATTGTGAAATAGCAATATGCTCAATATGGGCAAGCTAGTGCAAAATGGTGCTGCATAGCTCTTAATAGTGACTAGGAACATCCTAGCTTTTGCAACAGCACTGGCAGCTGATTTGTTTTCACACAGAATGCAAGGTGCAGATGCTTAACTTTAAGACCCTCCACAGCCTAGGACTCACAACATAAAACCACTTCTCCCGATATGTGGCTGCCAGCAATTATTGTCAGAAGGCTGGGCCCTGCTCCAAATGCCCTCACAATGGGAAGCAAGAACATCCGCTTTAAGGAACCAGGCCTTTATCACAACTGTCCTGAGTACCCTCCTAGGGGAAGTGCAGAGCTGTTGTTTTGTTTTGTTTTGTTTTAAAATGGTGTACACACACACACACACACAAAAAGGATTATTGGTTCACAAGGCATTTGACTGTTTGTTTATTATAGGGTGGGTGCTGTTTCCTTTCAGTTGACTTTACTAGCTTAGATTGCATTTAATATTTTTGTTACTGTGATCTCCCTTGAGCCCAGAAATGGAAGGATAAATATATTCAAAATAAATGAATAGATTTTGAAATTGTTGCTACAGCTCAGGAAATTTGAAAGTACAGTAAACACAATGTACCTTTCTCTAGGGAACCAAATAGCATGCACTTTGCTGGAGATGAGGCAGGATGGTTGATACATAAACCTGTAATTTTAGAACTATCCACATAATCACATGCAGAAAAGTTGAACAGGGTGCTGACATAGTGAGCATTACCATCACCTTGGTAGCACTTTCTCCTGCTATCCAACCAGATCACGTTCAAACCATAGTTCAAACCAACTCTCTTTGGGTCTGTGTGCCCACATACATGATCACATGGAAAAATTCAGAAGTGTAAACTGACACTTAGGCATAGCAAATGTTTGCCATTTTCTGTGTGGTACAAGTAACAGTTCATATAAAATATACTGGTTAAATGTAACATTCTGTAATAGGAAACTTACGTATTTAGCGTACTTTTTCATGAAATAGTTCTAATTTTCATTTTGATAAATTGTTCCAACATTTTAAATACTGTACAAATATTTAGTGTTTGGAATTACTGTCATTAAAGCATTAGACTAGGATTATAACTGCCTTTAGATACATTAAGAAAAATCACCCACCCGGGTACAGAAATGTTTTTAAATCTTCTTTAAAAGTTGTTTGTGAGGGAGACCTCACCAAAGAAGGAATTCCTGTATGAAGAACAGGCTGATTTAGAGCAGGTGGTTCTCTATATAAATGGAGAACATGGAACATGTGTAAGGACAAGGATGGTGAGAGATAGTTGACTGCGATGCAAGCATGTGAAGAACAGGTGCTAATATTTAGCTGGCATCCTGCTCAGAACAAAGCAGGATGGGAGTCAAGCTCGCACCTTTGTGATTTAATCACAATTCAGTAGTATAATTCATCACCTTTCATCAACATCCTATTCACATCCTCATGTATCACCGCTAAAACTTCATAGCTGGGGAAGACCAGTTTCTAGTGTCAAAAGACACATATTTAATGGTTTCAGATATCTTCCTAAATATTACATGGACACTGTAAAGATTGGTATTTATTAAAATTTGTGAAGCAATTTTACATCTGGAAGATGAAATAAATAATTCAAGGAGTTGACAATTCTGTTTGTCTCTAAAATTGCATGTGATTTATGAAGATGAAATTGTGCATACTCTTTGTTCACTGTGAGAGTAGCATTTCGACACCTTAAGTGAGGAAAAGTCATTTGCATTCAATTTTTTTTATTATTTAGAAACCTGTATTGTCATTACTCATTTTTCTGTTGTAGGATACAGCAAGCATGAGCACTACCCAAGTTAACACTAGGTTGCTAGTGGTTATCGTCTGTCAAGCCGATGTGCACATTGAGTAACATTCACCAGCTCTGTGTAGACATAATGCCACTGATCCCTTAACCATGGTTAAGAGTCTTAGGGCTGCCTCATTCTTCCTTCAAACCTACCTTCCCTTTGCACAACTAACTGTGGTGTCAAATTACATCAGCACTCAGACTAATAATGGTTACCATTAACCACAGTTAGCGTTTCATTAGCAAATGAAACCAGGATTTGAAGCTGGTTTCCAAACATTAACCTTGGTAAGTACAAGTGTAAACAAGCATGGTTGCAGCTGACAAGAAAAGGGATGAGGAAACATGCAGAAAATAGGAAGAAGGCAGCGCACAAGCTACTCCCAATTTTTTTGACCATGGTAAAGATGCCAGCAGCATTACATCTATTTGCTTTAGCCCAAGGAGCATATAAAGACCCTTGGGAAGATGTCACAAATCCTGAAATGTCCTGGTTCTTGGGTGCAAAAATGGCACCCAATTTTTTGCCAATTTTGGGGTCTTCCTAAAAAAAGCACCCCGCTCTCTAGCTCTCAGAAGGGCTTACATATGATCAGTTAAAACAAGACACTCCCTATCTGTAGGCTTACAATCTAAAAATACATGAAAGACAAGGGAAAAGTGACAGGGAGAGAAGAAGAAAAATTTAGGCACAAATTTCTAAACAGTTGTTCCTCTAGTCACCAACTGGCATAGTTCAGGGGCAGGAAGTGCCTGATGGAGCTGGACTTCCAGAAAAGCTAATGAAATGAGCTCTGTTTCCTATCTCTCCCAGTGAGGCAGTCTGATGGAATGGCTGCCCCCAGATGACAAATGTAAATGTTGTAATTATATATTTATCAGGCTGGTGGTCTGGCAGAAAGAGAGCTATTCCCTGTCTTTGTTGTTGTTTTTAAAGTATTGCCGATTTTATCTTATTTATTATATACACAGCTTAAAGAGTTTTATGATTAAGGTAACTAACTAAAGTAAATTTAAAAAGTGCAAATTTGAATCTGAGCCAATCAGTTGTAAATATACTATGGACACAAATGTAACTTAGAAGTCTTAGGTAGGGAGGATCCACAAGTACGGGTTGTGAGGCATCTATTATTTAATGTGACAATGTTCATCACTTTTTTTGCTGGTAGTATTACTCAAACCTGGCCTGGCTTGCTTGCATCACTTTGGATTGGCTCCTACAATAATAATTATAAACTACACTTCGGTAATCAGGAACAAACTGCAGTGAAGGTTGGACCTGAGGGCTCACCCCCCAACTTCCTTCTTCACTTGTTATAGGGGAATGAAAGCTTCTATTTTCACTTTTGATTAAATCCTAGTTTCCTGTTATGTACAAACTCAGAGCACCGTGAATTCTTCTAACTCCAATTGCTTAAAACAAAGTAGGATTAAACTGTGCTCCTGATCTCCCCATCCCATATCAAGGAGTGACAGAAAAGACATCTGAAAACTGTAAATTTACTGTCAACAAGTGGGATTTCTAACTGCTGTAGCTTTGTCACAAGTCTCATAATTTAAAAAGATTATTTTAAAGTCTAAATTCATGACTATTCTATTTATTTTTGGTGTGCTTTCCAAAGTGTTTTTCTAGCCAAAGCTTGAAACTATGGCAGACGTGAAAGGCATTTAAAGCAGTTGGCAATGCTGGGTGAGGAAGGTTAAGCTTTTACATTTTCAGAGAGAATTGCTTGGCAAAGGAATTAAGTTTACAGCCCATCTTTGTAAGTGATGTTGCAGAGTTCCAGAACTGGAGGTGAAGGGCTGGGAAGCGAGCCTCCCCCAGTCTGGCAATAACATAACTTTTATGATATGAGCCCAAATCCCTTTAATTTCAGCTAGACTTGTAAATAAGCTTGGCAAATCTGATCTGCCCCCCATCCCCTTCCAGTAGCAGCAACAGTGTTATGGAAGTGCAATGATGCCCAAAAACCTGACTGCAAACAAAAAGCTGCTGGTGAAAAATTGTAAGAATTGTAATTATACAGGACCCAGCAGCCCTGACAAACTAAAATGCTCTGAGAGCTAAGCAGTTTGTGTTGGTAAGGCTTTGAGGACCAATGAAAACCCAAGGAGTAGCCCTATTCCTCCCCTCGTTTGTCCATTCACATCCCTCCATACCTACATGCCTGCTGCTGCTGCAGAGTTAGGCAATGGGTATGGAGGCTTAGACAAGCAAGGGCTAGTAGGAACAGATTTGTAATGATTTAAGAAAAATAATCCCCAACCCCTTTTTTCTTTTAAAATTAAAACAGAAAACAGAAATAAAAGCTTGGAAAGAATGAGCCCTTCCCAGATTGATGTTAGACCAGTTTCCCTACCTCTAGTTTTCACATCAACTCCTTGAGTTTCTTGTCTATGCCATATTATAAATCTTTTTATTCATTTATAGAAATATTTCCATACCACTATTCATAAAATATATCAGAGCAGTTTGCAACAACAGTACACAAAACCACATAAAGAAGTTTAAACCAGAAATCAGCTATTGTGGAAAGATGAATTCCAAATCACCTGAACAGGCCTGATGGAATAGAAAAGTTTTCAGTGGGCATTTAAAAGTTGAAACCTGCTGATTCTCTATTGGCTGAGTATTCAACAGTATTGTGCCGATTACACTATAGGCTCAGTTCCTTGCATTTGTCAAATGATCCCTGCCAACTCTGGGAACGACCAGTGGTGCTCCTGCAGATTATCTCAGTGGCCAAGCTGGGAAATAAGGGTCCCTGAGCTGCACTAGACCTAAGTCATTCAGGACTCTTTAAATTAATACAAGGACCTTGAAACTGGCTCAGTTGTAGATACATTGGCTTGATTAATTAAACAAAATATATAATAACAACTTACTGCTGAAGTCAGTGTCCTTGAGCCTGAATTGCTGTAACTGAAAGGCATGAAGCTATAAATTGAGTGAACTGATTTTTAAAAGACATCTCATTGAAGATATTCAATGGAAGCCAACCTTGCATAGGTGGACTTCAGCTCTTCCTCAACTCTCTGGAACAGATTTTGAGGCTGCTGGGGGGTGGGGAGAGGAAAAGTCCATAAGCAGGCATCTGTTCTATATGTGCATGGACAGAATTAGTTAAAATCCATTATATATCATCAATGCAATCTTATGTATGTTTACGCAGATGCAAGTCTCACTCTGGTTCAATTGGGATTGCTCTCTAGAAGGTGTGTTACAACTAAAGCTACCAATTAAATCTTTACATTTTAAAATCAAGTTCACTAGAAGCTTATGATATCTATATACTTCAACCAACCTTTATATGCCAACAGTGCAGCCAATGAGTGGAAATCCCTTTAATTTAAGGGGAAAATCTAATTAACAGTGCAAACCTTTACAAGTTTACTTGAAAGTAACGGAGCAACCCAAGCCCCTGCAGGGCAGCTGTTGGGGGGCAGAGCCATTACCCCATATGCATCCCTGCCACTGGTAGTGAAAGGTTGGCTCGGAATCTGTTGGAGCCCACATCTGTCTAGCTTCTCCTCCTGCCTTGGAACGAACACCCCCCCCAAGGGTTTGGAGTCCCTTTGAATTCAAGGGGGTTTACACATCAATAAGTGCATGTAAGATTAGAGCCTAACAATGTCATCTTATATATATATCTACTCAGAAGTAAGTCCCATACAGGACTGCAGCCTAAGCTAACATTTACACTGTGATTCAGATACCTTAAAAAAAGTTAAGGTTCCCTTGGCATTCATCTCATAGCAGTAAATATAAGATATATATAAGCATTCTACCACTGGCCAATTCTGCACCCCAACTATGACCTTGCAACTGTGTTTTTAAATGTCATATGCATGTTCAAGTACCTTTCCTGAGCATTATTTGAAAATGTTTTAAAATAAAGATTTATATTTCTTCATTATTAAGATACCCTGGATCTTCATTTCACCCATGTTTCCGTAATCAATGGATCTTACCTTAACTCCTAGATTAAATTTGCATTTTAAGAAGAGGGGCAAATACCTTCCTTCATTGTTTTGGGCAGAAAAAGAAACAGAACAAAACAAGAATGGAAGGGGGGGGGGAATTAGCAGAAGGTCCTACTTCAGCTAAACCTTTGCAGTGACTTCAATAGAAAGATAATCTTTCTGTGATTATGACCAAACCCTCTCGTTGCTTAGCAACACATAATTAAGGAATATGTTTTCAGATCCGCTTTGCAAGCTGGCCATTATCAGATGAAATTACTGGAGCAACAAATGTCATCCTCATGCAAATGAATTGGTTGTAGAGAAAAAAATGTTTGACTCAAGAAGGAGGCTGCTCACATCTCAACAATGCTGTTGGTATTGTCTTATAAACAGACTAACACATTAAAAAGGGAAAACAGCTATAGATTTCCCCACCACCACCCAAATACGCATCCCTGAAGTCTTAATAAGAGTGATGAAGGACTAAGCAGTAAAGAGAGCGATATTCTGAAGTGTATGACATATTATCTATATTCAGAGGCATTTGTTTTCAGGGCACATAATGTGTGTTCAAACCATTTTCACCATGTTTAGAAAGAACGCCTGCCTTAATCTTAAAAGTGCATGAGCTCTACTGAAAAATGTTGCGCTCACAAGCTACCAGAAGCAACCAGAAGCTTTTACCTACAGTATGACTTGCACAGGGTCGCTATTTGCTTTTTGTATTATGTCTGAAGTTTCTGAAGGAACACTAGATTATCAATTAAAGATGCACTGGATAACAGCTATGACAAAATGTTGGCCTCTCCCAAAAACATTTTATTACTCCCAAATTGAAAAATTCTGAATCTGTTTACAATAAATCATTCAGAAATTGTGCTACCTGAACAGTCTTTAGAAGCTTTCATTTACAACCAAGCCCAGTTCAAATGGCAGTCACAAGGGCTCTTCTTTCCAACATTGCTAAAAACATCATTTTAAGCAAATGAAGCATTTTCACAACCCTAGCTTCAAATTCTTTCAAAAGCATTTATTTATTTTTAAAAGCAGTATACTCTGTTTCTAATATATCTGTACATATGGCATTCTCATATATTCAAGGTATTTCTACATATGTATTTATTTCACACATCATGAAATCTAAACTAAGAGCAATCTGTGCTTTAAAAAGCGTAAGAGCAAAAGTGGAACATTGTAACTTTTATCAGTTCCACCTTTAAAATGACACTGTCATTGTTCAGACATTGTTTTCATGCTCATAGATGGTACACTTTGGGGCACAAGCCAAATGTAAGTACTTTTAAATCTATTTTATCATAGCAGAATTGAGTTAAAGTATATGCTTAATTCTCCTATTGAAATCAATTGGATTTAAAATATGCTTCACCATGGTTGGATTGTGTCCTTTGTTAAGTCACTCACTTTCAATAAACATGCAGATCAATCCTAAAAACATTTACTTAGAAGAAAATTCCCCTTAATTTAAAGGGATTTAATCCCAGTAGCTGCACACAGCATTAGGCACAAGTCAAATTATACAATTTACTAATCTGAGGCAATTTCTACAATTTCATTGATGGCAAATGTTTTCACTGGGATTTAATTGAATGTAACCCATGCTAAGGATCTGCCAGTTATTTTCTTTCATTACAAATTTAATTCCATGGACTATATATATGTGCTTAGCTTCATCAATGTTAGAAATTTATCAGTTTATGCATTCTGTATACAGCTTGTAAAACCTGTACGCAGGAAAGGAATTTTAGGAGAAGCATTCCCACCTTTTAATTAATTAGTTTCTATATTGCCCTTCATCCAAGGATGATGGTTTGCAGTATAAAAAAAACAAAAATAATAACATGGTAACAAACGAAACCAATAACCCCCACCACAAAGTATTTATTTACCTAGTGGTTAATGATTGACTTTAGCATTAAATGCAGACTTATTTTGTTAACTGCTTCTATAGCCATAAGTAATTCCAATAAGAAATCAACAGCATAGTGTTTTATTTGAAAAATCAACTTGAAAAAAGAAAAGAAAAAAAGAAAAATCAATCCAAAAGGAATAATGATTACTGTCCAAGCTGGGGAGTTCCAGGATCACATCATTAGTTACTTGATAAGTTACTTGATAAATTTCATCAAGGAAACACTAACTGTTTCCTCTGAAAAGCACACTTGTGCTGATAACAACTGGGGGAAATCAGTCTAAAAATGAAACCTTTCAGCCTAATTGCCCTAGAAAGTGTTTAGTATCTAATCTTATGTCCCTTGCAAATAACAAAAGCTGCAAGAGTCACTGTGAAATGATGGTTTGGCACACTTTTTATCTGCTGTGAACTAAGAAAAAAATTTAAAAAGCTAAATTAAGTCACACTGTGCATCCTCATGCTGGAATTATTTATTATGTACCAGGTAGATTAGTGACTCTTCAGGTTGGTGCAGGTAAGAATATATACATATATAATAGTTTATTTCTAAGGCTATTGGTATGCTGATTCCCCCTCCCAATAATTAAACATGAATACAACAATTCTAAAAGAAACCATATAAAGTAATATACTTTAAAGTAATTACTTGGTTCAGGCGATGCCATGGTGGAGACAATGACTGGTGGCCCTGTGCGCCTTGTGGTTTTCTGATATGGAGAATGCTGCATTGGAAAACTTGGTCCTGCTGGCACCAGGTTGGGCTCCATTTGGGTTCCTTGTTTTCGAATGAGTTGGGGGCTGTTGTGAGGACTGTGCATTGGGGACAAAGGAGGATTCCTTTCCCGCTTCATCAGCTCCATGGGTACTGTGTATGTGGTCGAATATGCTGTTTTGGGACTTGGGTGTGGATTTGTTTGCAGTGCATTCATAGCTATTCCAGCTGGAGCAGTATAGCCAGTTGCTTGTCGGGTGTGCATATTGCATGGGCCAGAAGCACTGTATCCAGAGTTGAGAAGAAAAGGAGCACCTTGATGGGGCAAGCCAGACGCAGGGTAAGTTGCAGTTTCTAGAAGGTGTTGTGTCGGAGCACTAGATGGACGGCGAGTTATTTCTGCTACTCTTGGGGACACGGGCTGCATAGAAGCAGCTGCAGGTGGGTGCATCACTGCACCATCTGCCATTGGGCTGGTGGCTGGGTGCATCGCATACTCATTCTGGAGCAATTCGCTTCGGTGACTAAAGCTGTTAGACCTGTGTCTGGGACGGATGATGGTGCTTTTCCTTTCCTGCCTCTGCATCTGCATCTCTGCTTTGTAAATATGGGCAATTCTAGAAAGCACTCTCGCCTGCCCTAGATTCGGAGCAACTGATTTTATGTCATTCTCCTCCATCATCGCCAGCATGCTTGGAGAATCAAATCCCTGCTGCAGCAAGGCATTGAGCGTGCTTTCGGATACTCCTTCAGAACGCAGAAGTGCCAAGAACTCTGGATCCACATTCCTTTTAATGTCTTGTCCTGGGAAAGGTGGAGGCACCTGAGTTTGTGAAGGAGTTGTGGCTGTTTCGCAGCTGTCATAAGGAGCTTTTGCACCAACCGTCTCCCGGACTGGTCCATAACCACGGTTTATGCTTCCATCAGGAGCTGCCGTTGAGTTTGGATCAACTACCAAACATGTTGGGGTAACTTGCCTACTGCCTGCAGCATCTATAGATCTGTCCACTGTGTCATTATAAGCTGGCCGGTTCAGGAATGCTGGAGGCTCTGCCCCATACCTGGGCATCGGAGGTTCAACACCATACCTTGCATGAGAAGGATCTCTGTTTCGAATCCTCTGCGCCTCAGGGACCATCTTAGTCATTGGATCTCTATACATGCGGCTGGCTTCATGCGGGGCAGGTGACCGGACTTGCATCTGATCCCAAGCCAATCTGCCATAATTCGGTAATGGTCTGTTAATCATGTGGTCTCTATAGTAGCGTGGATCTTTAGGTGATCTGGCAGCTAGCGAAGGGTCACTGTAGTAATCCTGAGGTGGCAAGGAACTTCGTGCAGACATTGTAGGCTGTTTGTCGTAGTAAGAAAACTCAGGGACGGAACCTTTCCGCAAAGGACCTTGGTGAAAAACTGGCTCCTGGTATGGATATGGCTCCTGCTTCAGCTCCGCGCCTCCCTGCAAGATGATATCGTGTGGTCTTTGGGTTGGCTGCTCATACCAAACTCCCTCACCACCGTAGGTTAAAGAATTCCTTCTCCCCGGAGGTCTCTGGTAGTCGAACGAACTTTCATTCTCCCAATTGCCTTCATACCATCCTGCAGCATCCCAGCTCTGAGAGCGGCCAATGTGTTTGCTTGGAATTGGCATTGGTACACAGCAATGTTCAGCTTAAATAATGGCAAGCAAGCTCTCTTGTTAAAGCTTCAGTTACACGCATAAAAAAAGCAAAAACAAACAAACAAAATGCACTGTATTTGAATCCTTCTGCGGCTTCAAGAAACAGCCCAACAGGTGGTTTACGATTTCAAAGTGTTGCCTGAATTATTAATTCTTCGAAACATAAGTAGACAAAACACAGAAAGACCCAACAGTAACCCAGCCTGGCTCCAAAAACTGCAGAATGGAAAGGTCTTTCCTGTACAATTCAGAAACAGAAAAGGGATGCTGCACTTAATCCAGATGGTTTATCCCTTCCTGCTTGGGATGGCTTGCTCACATGGACAACTAGTCAAACAGTGTGTGGGGATTAAGGGATAAATAAAGCCCCTAAAGCTTTTGTTCCATGTGACACCATTTGAGCCTGATGCAACCTACTGCACCGGCTGACCCAGACACCTCTGTATATATTCTTCCTCTGATCATAGCTACTACATGCTATTTATATTTATTTGTTTTCTATGCATAACACAGGATTCCTTTAAGATTTTACCTTCCCTCTCCCATGGCAGGAAAATAAAGGGGGTGGGGAGAGTGGCAAGGGAGCTTCAATGTCAATTCAATCTTAATCCATTCTGATGAAATGCTAATCCACTATACAGAGCTAAAGACAAATTAAATAGGAGCAGGCATGCTGGCCCCAAACAAGGCTGAAGCAAGATATACAAATATATAAGATCATGAGTAGAAACAATCTAGGTATTGGGAAAACACGTGATGAACACTGCACATTTTTTGAAAAATTACTGAGGGATCAGGGGAAGGGACAGGGAAGATGAGAGGCCAGTTTGAAATTAGCTCCACTAATTATTCTCCAAAACGATTCTTCATATTATTACCATAATTCTCAAATCCTTTCATCATCCCAGGAAAGAAAATTGCCAAGGTGTAATCTGGAATTTATAATTTTAAGACCTGAGAAGAGGTCACAGAAAAGGGAGGATGAAAGGCTCTCAAGTCTTAGTATTACAAAGCTGAAAGAAGAGAATGGACATTACATATTGTTCACCGGTACACTATTTAAACGCACACAACACACATACTTTATGCACAGCAGACACAATTATTATATTTTTATCACTTCAATGTTAATGTGGACACTAAGAGGTGGAAGGAATAAGACAGATGTACAGTATTTGGTCTTTTCAAACCTACTGAACATTTTTACACTTCATTAATATTTAAGAAAATTACAACAAACACTTTATAAACACCAAAATAGTCAAGAGAATGCAAGTAGCCCTGGCTATCTTGAATCCTGGTTGCTAGAACATTTTAAAAAAAGATTCACCAACACATTTGCTATGCTATGTTGTGTACATTTAAACTACAGAACATACTGAATGATAATATTGTTTCCTTTCTCCATAAAAAGTACAGATTTGCATGCAAGTGTTAGGCTGAGATCTTGAGGAAGAAAAAATAGCACAACAGTCACCTTCTTTTGGTGGTTGTTAGGTCATCTTGTGCATTTCTAGGGCTAATCCACAATAAAATGTTTGAAGCTCAAGCCGTCACATGATGGCGTATTGTGCTATTATGATAGCTAAGTCACTAATGCAGTCTAATGCATCTATCATACAAATACCTCTGGGCTATATTTCTGACCCAAATACAGACAGGACGTCGTAATCCCCCCACCCCCCCTGCAGTAAATAGTACAAATCCTCTTCATCACACACTTAAGAATTTCACATACAAATGCAACACATTTAAAAACTGCCCTCTACTAGATTATTCTTGCATTAGTATTATTAGAATATTTATGACATGCAACTGCTTGAAAGTCAAATATATTGGAAGAGGTTTTCTTGCCTTAATAAGAATTAGAGAATACATGACAGGCAGCTGTCAGAAAGTCTAGGTCTTTGAATGAGGTTTATGAGTTTTAGCCTAGGAATGTGGGCAAAGTAACTAGCCTGTCACCTATCTAGTCAGTGAAGGAAAATACCTAAGAAAATGAAACAGAAATGAAACAGCCATTTTTAGAAGTAGTTTTCTGTTTTTACATTTAATGGAATGAAGACTGATTTCCTTAAATTTGTTTTACTTCTGTAGCATCCTTTGTCTTTCTCTATCAAACTCTGTTAATGCTACTAGATTTTGCATCGTTAATGTTGATATGAGGTTGTATTTTAATACCTTTTGAGTCTTTTGTAAGAGTAGCAGAATCAATGTTCTACTGGCTAAAGCTGCAATCATAAACCTAGTTATTTGGGAGCAAGCCTCATTACATTCAACCCAATACTATTCAAAATACAAATTGTGCAACCTATGTATCAATTAAGCAGTGTGGCTACCCAATAATAAATGTGTTCGGCCTACAAAAAGGAGCATATAGTCTTCAACAGATTTCATGTCTCTCAGATATCCATGAAAAATTATTCTGAGCTATCTTTGAAAATCATTTTCTCCAGAATCTAAAACTGTCTACCCAAAAATTACAGTACTAGATATTCAGTTAAAAACTCATTTTGAGTGTTAAAAGAATTTGGAAACAATCCTGCGATAAAAGCCTGGATTATCTAACACACAGTACAGATCAGGCATGAGAAGTTTGGTTTATTAATAATTGTCAGAATATTGATCCTTGACCTGTCTGTATAAATCAGAATAATTTCTCATTATATGCTTTTACTGAAAAGCTTAATAGCTTTAGTCTAAAGGCTTCTCTTGGGTAGTGCTACTCAGTTGCTGGAATGACATTTGCACATGTTTGTGATGAAACACACTGGGATGCTGCTTTCAAATTTTAAAAAACCAAAATAAATAAGTTTCTTATATAGCAATCCTAACCAGCCGCTGAAGGCCAGCTTGGGGGGGGGGAGGGTTAAGCATGGGGAAGAAATGTTTCTTTAGGGGGGCAGCGTGATTATAATCACAGAATTATAGTGCAATGCAGGAATCTTTTTGCCCAATGTGGGACTCAAACCCACAACCCTGAGATTAGGAGTTTTATGTTCTAGCGGCTGAGCTATTCCAGGGATTTTTAAAAGACCATACAGTGTCCAAGGGTTACATTATTTATCTGTACAATGTTGTCGTATGTTCAAAGAATTGAAAAAGAAAATATGCCTAGAACAGAAAATTTAGGTTTCAATACGGTCTAATGAATAAAAGGTAGTTTTCTCCTTCATTCACTGTGGGGGAGAAAACCTATAATACCTCTATTTGTCACCATATTGGGACCAAGATGCCAGTTTTATAGGTGGCCTTCCAGTTTTATAGGTGGGCTTTTGTACACCACTGCAAAAAAAGATGTCCTCTCTTCCCTTGCTGCCAAAGTAAGATGACCCCTGGCACTTCATCCAGAAATCTGACACTGCAGCCTCTAAAAGCATTCATTCATTCATTCATTCATTCATTCATTCATTTGATTTCTTTCCCGCCCTTTCCCCCCCAAACACAGTTTAAAACATTAAATTTAAAACACAATTTAAAAATTAGCAACTGTGAAGGTATGTGATGGCTTTTAAATGTATTTCACAGTTGCTCATTTTAAGATTGCAAAAGCCGGTATCTTTTAACCGTCAAATGTCTGGGTAAAGAGAAATGTTATTAATATATTCCTCCTGAAAGTCAGTATTGAGGGAGACAGACCACCCACTTCGCCAGGCAGGGCCTCCCACAAATGGGGAACTGTCACCAAGAAGGACCTGTCATAGGTCAACGACAACTGGGCAGCAGTCAGAGGCGGTGGAACTAACAGGACCATTAGCCCAGTTTTCCAAGAGTTTGTGCTGGTATGGGGAGCAGCGCCAGCATGAGAGTTCTTCTTCGGAATATCTCCTTATCTTGGGGGTACTGGAAAACATGTCCCCAGGGTAACGAGAGCACATGCTTCTAAAAGAACAAGCCTTAAAGGTAAATTAGTCCATATATGATTTTAAATCCAAAGGATCTTCCTCCTTTCACATCTTTGTGGTCTCCACTTCACATCTGTCATAGAGCATGCCTCTGTGTATAGACAACAGTGGGTTTGTTTTTTGAAAAACCTGACAGCACAACTGTAAATATCCCTTTCCCTGTGACAAAATAACATTTGTTGTGCCCTACCACAGTCCTGGTTTAACAGGTTTTGTCATTTTCCATGGCACTTTTAAACTTAGCCAAAACTTGTTTCCAAGAAGGGTAACTAACACTGCTGCAATACACAGGTATACACAGCCGTTACGATTTTCGCATGCTGCTATTGGGTAGTGTCTGTAGTGGGTTACAAACACACACAAATTCCTGGAGAACTTTTGGAACAGTTGTTAAACCTTAAAAAAAAAACACGAATTCAAGAATGAGTGCTTATTCCACTCTTTTCTATATGTATTGTCCTAGAACCTTAAAATCAGCCAGGGGGAGGGTGATGCAAGTCCACAGCCATTTCAAGAACATTTTCTTATTTAACAAAACCAACTAAATTTCTTTTAACAGTGTGAACTCCCTTATGTCTAAAGGGAAACAATATACTTCCTCTTGTACCAGGGCCACCTCCTCCCTTGTTATATCTGTATATTAGTGAAGGAAGATCAGGGGCATTGCTGTAGCAGGAAAGGTGCTTCTGCTCCACAAAGCTAGTCAAATGCACACAACTTCAGAATACAAACTTTCTTTTTTGTTTAACAGATGAGCTAGAGGCTTCTAGTGATTGCAGAGATTTATTCTTGAATACAAAGTGGCTTGGGAGCTACAACATGACTATGAAGAAAAACCCAACTCTGCCCTGTGTTTCACATTTAATTAATTCTGAATCCTACGAGAGATATCTGATTTCCACTTTGGGGGTTAGACACCCACAGAATCAGAGCATCTTGGAGAGGGGCTGTAGCTCAATGGTACGAGTGCATGCAAAAGGATCCAACCTCAACCCACAGCTTCTCTAGACAGGGCTCGGAAAAGACTCCAGTCTGAAAGCCTTAAGATCTGCTGCTAGTCAGCTTTGACAGCACTGAAGTAGACCGACCAATGCCTGACTTGGCATAATGCAGCATGTTAACAAGTACTCTGTCTAGAGAACATTGCAGCTTCCTATGTAGATATTTAAATGTTTCCCAGGATCTGTCTATACTTTTCAGCATGTAACATGAAAACCAAGTCTATTTTTTAAAAAAGCAAGACACAATAAACATTTTGGAATTGTGTGTTGAGAAAAACAAACGCAAGCAAAATTATGTTCTCGATTTATTGCTGCCTTTGTTACAAAAGAGGTAAAGCTTGGCGAGTTGTCAGGGCTTCATTCACCTGTTTTACGCTTCACTAAATGTAATGTACAAGATGTTTATCTACACAGCTTGTGTCACGTCTATCTCTTACTCTAAATTTCCTCATATAGATTTCCCTGCACTCAAACTTTAGATGCTGTAAGAAAAGGGAGCAACAGGTGCACAGTTTGGAGAATTACCATATTTTTCGCTCTATAAGACGCACCAGACCACAAGACGCACCTAGTTTTTGGAGGAGGAAAACAAGAAAAAAAATATTCTGAATCTCAGAAGCCAGAACAGCAAGAGGGATCGCTGCGCAGTGAAAGCAGCAATCCCTCTTGCTGTTGTGGCTTCTGGGGTAGCTGTGCAGCCTACATTCACTCCATAAGAACCACACACATTTCCCCTTACTTTTTAGGAGGGAAAAAGTGAGTCTTATAGAGCAAAAAATACGGTACACAGAAATGACCGCACATCTGCCTCCTTTGAAGCCTATGTAGCATCTCCTTTGCGAGTTAAGGGAATTTCACTTAAACCTGTGGGGAGCATTCATTCTAACTACATATATACTGCTACTAACTGGTCTGGCCATCTGTAAGAGTGGGCTAAAATCCTGACAGGCAAGGGTGGCTAACTTATCCACCCACCCACCCCGAAGCTGTTGGACAACAATTTCCATCATCATTGACAGTGATGATTAGGGTCGGTGGAAGTTGGAACCCATAAATGTCTGGTGGGCCAAAGGTTAGCCACTTACAAAGATTAATCTATCCTGGATTTTAAATGAATTCAAAGAGGTATAAACACTACCAGTGCAAACTACCATTTATTTGCTAACAGGGATTGCAGGCAGTCTGCTGCCTTCTACAGTTCTGCTTCCCAGCCAAGCCAGGCTCTTTTCTCTTCAGAAGCCAAGAGAGAGACAACAAGGATTACAGGGGATCAGAGGACGGCTTGGAGTCTTATGCTGTTGGTGCAGGCACAAACAGTAGAAGGCTAATGCCCCAATCAGCACCAGCACCAGAGTGCACAAGACAGGAAGTGAACTCTCCCCCCCTTCCCCATGATACAGTGCCATTGACCACTACACCTGTATGCATTGCTATTCTGGGCCACGTGGAAGAAGAAGTGGTCTAAGACTTCTGCTAAAAAGTTCTCACGGAGCACATGCAGTGTGCATGGTCTGTAGTTGTATTAACATACGTAATTCATAGGACTGCCAGCATGCTGCAACATTTCGCATCCTGACATTTTGAACGCTACACTTCTCAAAACAGAGTGATTAAAACTGGGCTAGGGAATAATAAAGATACAGAAGTAATACCAGCATGACTCAAAACCTGTACCTGCAGCTTAATACAAATTGTTATTCTTATGACTCCTATATGATGCTGACCAATTGGACTCATTCACAGCAATTTAGCATATCATCATAGTCTTTTCCTTCTATACACAAATACTTTGAGGCAAACTCATTTAAATCTCTAATGTTTGTTTCTGGAATTTGAAACGCCAGCCATTAAAGGAATCCACCTGATTTCCTATGTGTTTATCATTCTGTAGTCTCAATATAATTACTAATGGTAGGCTGATGCATGGCTATGCTATGATCCCCATCTTGAGAACTGTCCCAGCACTCTTCCATACATACCCTCCCATCCATAACAACTTATCACAAAGCAAGAACTAAGAATAGGGTACGGTAAAGGTAAAGGGACCCCTGACCATTAGGTCCAGTCATGGACGACTCTGGGGTTGCGGCGCTCATCTCGCTTTAATGGCCGAGGGAGCCAGCGTACAGCTTCCAGGTCATGTGGCCAGCATGACTAAGCCACTTCTGGTGAGCCAGAGCAGTGCATGGAAACGCCGTTTACCTTTCCGCTGGAGCGGTACCTATTTATCTACTTGCACTTGGTGCTTTCAAACTGCTAGGTTGGCAGGAGCAGGGACCAAGCAACAGGATCTCACCCAGTTGTAATGGTCACTAAACAACAATGCCAAACTTATGTTTGCCCAGATATTCTTGTCTTACTTTTTTTAAGCATTAATGCATTGAACCTGAACCCTTGGATGTTCTCAATTTGTGTGTGTAACAGGCTAATCTTTTTGGGCTAATTCTTATAGCAATGAAAGCAATAACCTTTAGCAAATGGTCATTCCCCCCCCCCTTTGGAATAAGATGTGATAAGCATATACATAAAAAATGGTACGTTTTATGCTGCACTGCATATTACCTTTGGACTAACAAATATTTCTTTTAATCCATTCTACTGATTATAACAACCTCAAAGAAGATTTAAAGGAGGGAAAAGTCTCATCAGCCACCATTATTCCTTATAATGGTTTAAGATATCTAAGTATATCGCACCAGGTAAAAAGCCGGATCTTTTCAACATTATACAATAATCATTATCCACAATCAACCAAAACAGTCACAGAAAAATTTGAAATGAATTGAAAACCCATGATCCTTATCCATGAAAAATTATTTTTCAGTATTATTTTTAAAGTACTTCTTAATTGCATTTAGTCATAATCTGTTTTTCCCATGTTTTAATAGCAGTTGCAAAAGCATGTTGTGCGGTGTGTGACAGCAGCAAATCCCTTCAGTGTAATTAAAATTGCAAACGTACTTGGCAAACGACAAATGGATTTCTGGGTTTATGTAAACTGCACCTTTACAGATTAGAGAGAGAGAAATATTGGCCAGAAAAAAACAGATGGAAAAGGAAGACTTGTAAAATCCATTGTTCAGAGGAAAATAATCTAAACTTCAATTGTATCTAATGCTTTGTGGGTTGGTTTGTCCTCTGATCCTCCTAAGTTTCTTGTACACTTAGCAACCACATCTGATAGCAAACATCAAACTGGAAGGGTGGCTTTTGAAAAATCTAAAGCCGCCTGATAGAACCCTTTTAAGTCAGGTTCAAAGTCTGCTTTAGAGATGAGATAGAGTACTACACCTGCGTGTTTATGGCATTCTGATGGGTAGGAGCACAGCTCTCTCCCTTCTGCAATACAATTCTGGCAGTTGTCAGCATTTTTTTCAGGATTACAAAGGAAGCATACTTTTGCTCTGCTCTGGAGAAGATAAACCCAATTTTGATTGGGTTAATTAAGCTGACAGGTGGAATGGCTTTAACATTTTTCTGTTATTACATGATGAAACGAAGACCCCCCCCCTTTTTTTTTGCTGCCACAACTATGAGCTCTCTGCTTTGAGTTTAAAATTCACTTCTGTATGATAGAGAACATGGCTTTCCAAGAGATATCAGTAACAATAATGTGTTTCACAGGAGGCTTGTATGTGGACAACAGTCACTAGGACAACAGTCAGCCTACTCTCGACTGATGGCTAAATAATTCAAGGCAAACTTAGAAGTAATGGGTGAAGGTATGTGAGTGTGGAGTGGAATAAGAGCACAAAACATTAAACAAAAACAACTGTTGTAGCAAAAAAAAAAAAGGGCTGAAGAATCCTATGGTACCTTAAATGCTAGCAAATACCTCACATCTCAGGGTCAGGCCTACCACTGACAGTGTGAGAAGCCAAATGCTGGGCAGTGCAGAACACGCTACCCTGCACCACCTAAGCTCACCTGCTGCCTTCAGGTATGTCAGAGGATGCTGTCACAATGCCACTGTTGAAGTAAAATTCAACTGCTAGTCTGTTCAACTTTTTATTGTGGAAGGTCATCTTGTCCTTTGCCTCGGACAGCAAAATGTCTTGAATGGCTCCAGTTTTTTTCTTTTTTAAAAAAAGAACTTCGCTTTCTTTATCTATCTAATAAAACAGTCTCTTGCCTACAAAAGCTTGTCCCACAGTACTCTTTGTAAATTATAATTATATTTGCATATTTCTAAGAGAACAAGGTTTTGTTTTTTTAAAATAAAACTTCTGCCTCAGTCTCTAAATGTTCAAATTTTACAATCCATGCCTAGGTTCATTTTCTCTAGAATTCCTTGTGGCTGAGGCAATCTTTCTACACAGACTGCACCCTCAGATGTAGGTAATCACTTAGAAGACATGATTTAAGCTCTGGCTCATTGAATGTCCCTCTGTTCTTTTTCTCCCCCTGCCCACTGCCTGTAAAACATTTATAAGATGACCAGCAACTCTCATCATGGAGACGTATCAGTGAACCCATTAGAAAGTCTGACACTGTCGATCCTGGCACTACTTTTATTTGCCTCATAAGTAAATAAAAGATACACTGTCTAGACCAGCAGCAGAGATAGATTAACTACTAACAGTGTTTTGTTTCACACCAAACAATTATCCTGCACAAACCCATTAAGACAACGAAGAACGGAACAGGAGCAGTGCTTTGTGGACTGCAGTTGTCCAACCGCAATGAAACAAATCTCCAAAATCTAAGCTGTAACAGCTCCCTACTTTAAAAAACATGTAGCCATACACTTTGGGGGACGGGACCTGAAGGAGCATTAAATTTATCTATGTTTATATAATTCCTTTCAGACTTTTTTCCCCAGACTAATTTTGCCAACCCTACCTCACAAAAAGCCTGTCTACTTGCAATCACTTTTGCATTTTGATTGATCTCAAACTCATGTGCACAGAAGTTCTCATTATGCTTGGTCATCACCATATACTGTCAAATGTGTTGAGCAAGGAAAGTGTCACTACAAAATCCTAGTCTTAATTTCCTGGAGTGCCTGTTTTCTTTATTTAACATTACTTGAAAAATGCTGAGCAATATGGCAATCCACGGCAGATCCTTGGCTGTTAATACGCTCTCCAATGGTTTTGCATGCAACCTGAGGCACAAAAACTTCCATCTATTGAAAAAGGTATGCTGAATTTTCCAACTGGAACTTGGAAGTATAACTGCAGGGCACTTGGCTGAAAAATAGGTGAGGATACTCACCATGAGGTTGTTACAGTAAGTGCCACACTTTTTAACCCCCTTTCCCCCCACAAAAAGAGGTGCGTACCCTGAGTACCCCCTAGGGGGGAAAGTACTGCCTGTAGCTGTTTCCAGGGAAAAGTCTATTGTGTGTCCCATTGTTTCTGAATGGCAGCTGTGTTAGTGGGGAGAGCACACATGAACCCCATGAAGGTATACAAGTGTGAATTCATGGTGTGCCTGGGTTGCTGCTATTTTATATTTTTATTGATTTACTGCATGGTGCTTTTTTGTAGTTGTATTTACTATAATTTGATTGTATGATCTTACGTAAGACACTGTTCACAGCTTTGAAGGGCCAAAAAAGCAGTATAGAGATAAACCAATGATGATGGTGAGCAAATAGCTAACTAATTACAGCCGTACCTTGGTTTTGGAACAGCTCAGTTCCTGAATGTTTTGGCTCCGGAATGCTGCAAACGCGGAAGTGACTGTTCTAGTTTGCAAACTATTTTTGGAAGTCAAATGTCCAGTGGGGTTTCCGCAGCTTCTGATTGGCTGCAGGAGTTTCCTGCAGCCAATCAGAAGCTGTGCTTTGGTTTCTGAACATTTTGGAAGTTGAATGGATTCCGTTCGACTTTCAAGGTAGGACTGTACATCTACAACCAGCTCACGCGCTTTACTTGAGCTTTGGGGAAGAACCACATATTGCAGAGAAGGGCAGGACTGCCACTAAAAAGACAACACCATGGGAAGTAACCTCCCCACACGTCACCACACACCTAAACATTGCCCAGGAATTCATTACAAAATGTGCATTTCCTCATCACTGGCTGGTGCTGACAAAGACAGGGAAATGCTTTTCAAAACCATGGAGGCAAGCTGAAGCTGATATTATGGAATAATAGAAGGAAACCTGATACGGAGATCTATTTTTGGCAGCAACAACATTTCTTTGCCTTCATAGAAGTTACTGCAACAAACGTTCAAGGCCGGCATTCCGTTGTTGCTGAGGTAGTTTTTATTATGTGTTTCCTAACTCTCTGCTTATTTTGTTTATTGTTAGGATTGATTTATTTTGTTGTGATTTGTATTTTTATCTCTAAACCGCCAAGTGTGATATTGTCATAAATGTTGAAATAAACAAAATGTTGAGTTCTCCCATTAGTGAAAAAAGCAGCCAAATGTAAACTGGAAGAATGGGAGAGGAAAGTAATACTGTAATGCAAAGAGTCTTTACATTTTTCAAAACAAGTTATGTGGGTTTGGGGTTTTCAAAGGATGTCTTAAATTTTTTCACATTAGGAGTAGATGTGGGACAATTCCAGCACCTGAACATTACCAAATAAAGGCAAGGTTTTGCATATTAACCGGCATGAAAAAATATATACATATAATGTGAATTGTCTACAACTACAAGGTACAAATACATTGCCAGGTGCAGCTCTCTGCTTAGTGTTGTATTTCTACAAGGGCATTAGTACTGAACTAGCTTTCCATAAAATGAAATGTGAGATTGGCAAGTTTCCTAAAAGTCTTAGGAATTGTTCAGTAGATGTATAGGTTACATCAAGGCTTACCTTCACAAATTCTGTCCAATCGCTGCCGTTTGACTTTGTGTTTGTCCACAAGTGCCATTGCGCTACTGTGTTTTACAACTTTTGGAATCAAAGGATAAAGCAATCCCCCAAGAACTTATGGAAATTCACAGTAGTCCGAGTGCATAACGTCACTTTGAATCCTGCAACAAGAAGAGAGTTGTACATCGTTGGCCCTTTGTAAAACAACATCTGTATTGAAACTGTCTAGAAATGCTTCTCATATCATCAGAATGAAAACAGTTTTGGCGCATTTCGCTCCTAAGACAATGAGCTAAAATCTGGGTGCCCCATGCTCACTGTGCAAGTGATGGGGAAAAATAGAAATGTTTGCACACATTTTTATTTTAGGGCTAGATTTTTATTTCTAACTGCAACACAGCAGTTAGAAGTTCATACACTTTCCCCTAAAGTGCCCAAATGAGTGCTGTGGAAGCAGCATATCATAGCCAGTGGCGCTGCACCACAGTCATGCTTTGAGGACAAGAGAGCAAGCTGGCACCACGACACTAGCAACTGCCAGCTTCAATGCTTAAAGCATAACAGTGGTGCACTAACATGTTACATGGAATAGACATAGCCTCACTGGAGCAGACTAATGCAGGGACAGGAGGAACATCCCCACGAAAAGACACACACAACTGCTGCCATTAAGACATTTTGTTCACTATGCAACATTTTGTTCATTACGCAAACTGCTGCTGCAGATATGGGACAGCAAACGTTTAAACGGAACTGTAAAGAAGCGTTGCAGACACAGGATGGCTATAGCATCTACTCCTTCTGGAGACTATATCTGCTTTTCATCTCAGACTTTGCCTTGTTGCTGCTGAAGCTATATACTATTCTCTATATGTCTGCCTTTATGGATTTTTACTATCATGCACTCTTGGTCATTTGAGCTTGATGTTGGTTGAACTAGACGTAAGAATGCTTACACTAGATATATTAACATATGTGTAATGCAATGCCTTTGTCAGCACAACCAGTGGGGTTTTTTTTTAGAAGGAAGCCCTTATCTATATGCACTGGGACTGCACTGTCATCTAGATTTTGTTGTACAGTATTTCAACTGTATATAGTAAATTGGCTTTGCATACAGCAAAGCTCAAAGATATGAAGTCAAGGGTCTTTGATCATACCCTGGAGCAATGACCCTGCTGTCTCAACCAGAGCTTTTCAGTTGTTGTTGCTTTTAAGTCCAAGCCCCAAGTTGCTGAGAATAAACGTGAAATGGGTTGCATGTTTCCGATTAAGGCTTAGAAACCAGAGTCTGCATCACTTTTGGTAGTCTGAGGTGCAACATCTCAGCTCAGCTTGTTCTTTGCCACAGCTTCCAGCTCATGTCCTCTTGCATTTTAAAACATGCTTTCCCCCAGTACATTCCTTCATGATGCTTCCTGCAAACCCACAGCCCAAGTAAATACAATAAAAGATTCTAGAGCAGGTGTGGAGAACCTCCAGTCCACAGGCCTAATTAAGCCCAGCCCAGGTCCGAGTTTGGCCCATGAGGCCATTTCCCCCAATCCATGGCCACCTGCCCACATCCTGATGTCATATCAGGTGTGGGACAGGTAAGGAAAGGGCTACAAAAGTAAACTGGGGAACTTAAAACTGGCTGACAGCTGGGATCCGAATGCACTAAGGAGTCCACCATTGGGAACTCGCTAGTGCAGTGCCGATCAGCTGAAAAGAAGGCTTCATTTTAAGGAGACTGCATCAAAGACTAACAGAAATCATTAAGTGCATTTACAGAGATTTGGCCAGTTTATGTAAATAATATCTACCATACAGGTTTAATTTATTCATACTATTGACAAAATCTGGAATTTTAATTTTACACACACACGTAATTCACACCTTGCCCTTCCATTCTACTCTGTTGATGCTAATCTTGATAATTTAGCTATAATTTATATAAGTCTATTTATTGGTGCCTAGTTTTATAATACCAGCAAATAACTTGTATGTGTGAGACCAATCTATAACAGAAATGGCTAACCCGTGGTCCTCCAGATGTTGCTGGATTCCTACTCCCATCAGCCTCAGCCAACACTGCCAAAGGTCATGGATGATGGGAGGTGTAGTACATCTGGAGGGCCACAGGCTAGCCAATCCCGACCTACAAGATGGTCTAATCTGTGCTGTAGCATGTGAAACAGCAAGGAGGAAAAAGCAGAGGATGTTAGAAAAAAGAGTTGCCGGAACTCACCATGAATGCCTCCCTTGTTCTCTTACAATGGCAATGGCACCCCCCTGAGAGGTGCCAGAAGTGAGTTCTGGCTGGAAAAAAAAGCCCTGGCTCACACCATACTTAAATGAACTTGGAAAAAGTGAAAAGGAGAAAAAAGACCTTGTACCAACATCAGATTTCAGGCAACTGTATACCAAATGCATTAAAATTTTACCAAGTAAAACAACCCTACATGTGATTCCTTTCTGGATGACAAGGTGCTGGTGGTGGGGGAAATGTGACCCAGAATATGGTGTGTTTGACAATCTCAATACAGTACTTGCTCACTTGGGTGTCCTTTGAGGTTCCACTGATTGGTGCCTAAGTAATGTTTGTAAGAGGGCATACATTTGTAGCTTGGGTTCTAGAAGAGGTTTGAAGTTTCATATATGTATCTGCAGCTTCTATCCCATAATGATAAAATGGAACTTTTCACTAGCACCTGTTAACAGCCTGGCAACCTTCCCTTAAGCCTCCCTAAGATCAGCACTATTCAGAAGTAAATTAATAGTAAAGTGGATTCCTTTGCAAGAGTCATGAACCTCAGCATAATTACTCAAAGAGAAAAGATAGCTGCAGGGTGCTTAAAAGCAAGTCTAATCAAATGTGAATGACAACATAGGTGCCTATAAAATAGTATGCACACATAACAGGGAGTCAATCTATGAATGTGCAGTTTCTACAGGACGTCAAACTTCCACATAACTCACGCTCCATTAAAATCATTCCTGCTAATATAAAATTCAAGTAGCTCAGTGCTGAAGCAAAAAGAAGGGGTGGGGACTGATAAGTAAGAGGGGGGTATCAGGATGCTTAGATGAAACTCAATGTATGCTTTTAAAAATGTTATTTGGGGGCTGAAATACCCCCAAAACGATCTAGTGGAAGGGAAGAGAAATTTGACCTTTTGAACACTCTAAAACGTACAGTATCCTGGCTTCCACCCTTAACAAAAAGTTAGAGGGTGAGGATTCAATGCAACATTTTGTTTCAGTTGTCCAGTGGCAGCTGGTGCCCACTAGTAGGGCAGAAGAGGCCAATAGGTGGAGCCACAGCCAATGACAGACCAAGCTACAGCCGATGGCAGGCATAGCCAACTAATTCTAGCTTTGTCTCCATCCTTGCTGAGTTCTACAAGGGGCAACATTGAGACAAAGGAGGAGGAAGCCAAGAGGCAGTGCCAACCCCTGGAGTGGATGTAAAATAAGACAGCAGACAGGTAGAGATTGGCTGGTGTTCTAGATATATATTAGAAATATTTTCAAACAATGTGTAGTATTTGCCCATGTCTATGGGCATGGGAAAGCAAAAGGTAACAGAAGCCATTTGGAAAGTTGCACTATATAGACAAGGTGCAGTTGAAACCTAAATTATATTGGAAAGTCATATTTCTGATGAATGCAATGTGGAAAGAGAGGCTCTCAATGAGTGCAAGGAGGTGTGAGGGGAGGGGTTGCCATGCAGGGCTGGCCCTATGGTGAGGGAGAACAAGAACTGCTTCAGGTAGCAGATGCTGAGGTGGGGAGAGTGGCCAGAGCTGGGAGTGCCATGTGGCCTGCCCTGTTCCCCATGCTAGCCTGCTGCTCTCAACTGCAGTAGAAGACACTGTCCTTTCATCAGGTCAACTACCATTCCACTTGGCTTCTGTGTGTGCCTTGGGAGAGGGCACCATCCTGCCCTTCGCCTCAGACAGCAAAATATCTGCTACTGTATAAGCGACTTCATATATGTTCTCCCCATTACTGCTCAAGAGATCCAAATATACTAGCAAGTTTCTGTACATCATAGCCAATGTGGAGATTGGCGGGTAACTCGATCTACATTTGCATGACAATGATCATCTTGGGTCCACTGGTTAAATGCATCACCCAGATGGTGCTTATCTCCATATTCAGGGCTACTGTCTGTCATGCCTAGAGCTGAACTGGGGTCATTGTAAGTTTGTTTTGTAATATTGCTTTTAAAGAGCAATCCAACAGGTTTATACAAATGCCATTAAGGGATGAGTATTATCACAACCTTTTGCAGGTCTGGGTAATGCTGCCTCCTTACAGCTATGATCCTATCTGTTTGTCTAACACAGCATCCCAGAAGGAAGTTCAGCTTTAGTTTGCCAGAAACTGTTGGCTATTAATAGTTAACAAATGCAATAGGATACTATTGTGGGGTTTGGGAGGGTGGGGGAGAAGACTGTAACAAATCTACTGCCTAGCAGGATCACAATTTCACGGAGATTATTGTTATTATTATAGATGGTTATCAATTATGCATCACGTTGATAGTTAATTTATAAAAGGAACAGGGGCTTACTGGTGCCGCTGAATTCTGACTGATAGGAGATGGGCGATTTCCTGGTAGTTAATGGCCAATTTCCCAGCAATACGACTGCAGCATAATCACAGAGATTTATAGTAATAATTAATTGATTTTTCCCTCAAAATGTGAAGATTCTAAAGACCATGATTCCCAGTCCTATTAATAATTAATCCTGCATTTTTAAAAAAAATACCTAAACTCCAAATTCAAGGCAAATAGGTTTTTAAGGGAAGAGTTTATTGTATTACCAATAAAAGGGGGGAGGGACCTATGTACATAAATAAAAGGTTACAGCAGATAAATACAGTAGATAAATAGAAGTGAAGTAATTTTCACTGTCAACGTTTCTCAGTTTAATGAAAGCACTCTTCACATTCTAACAGGAATAGGGCAGTAGAATAAAAAGCAGGAACAAGTCTGTATGGGCTCAACTAGTAGGAAGTTAGCTTATATCAGGTATGAGCAACTTTATGGTTCAAAACGCAACTTGTGAGAACTGGGACCAACTTTGAAGATGAAGAAATAGGGGAAAGTGTGCAGGCATAAGAAACTCCCTGTCACCGAGTCATACATGAGATGCAGAGAATCACACAATTCCCCACGATGTACGGACTACCTCTTGCTTGTGGGAGAAGTACAAATGGTATCCTTTACTCCCCTAAATATTCAAGCAAGGAGCAGACAAGCAAGCCTTGCTATAACTTCTACCACCACAGCTGCCACCTTCAGTTTTTAACAGTTTCTGCATCATCTGTAGGATACCTGTCTCTGCTCTATACAGGATAGACCCATAATTTCATCTTTCTGTTGCTTCACCTGGGCAGATATCAAACCAGTGTCAGCAGTGCCCTGTAAACGGGTTAATCCAGAGATATATTATGACAGGGCAGAAGAAGTTCCAATCAGGGGAAACAAGATTTGTAGTGATGGACCCTGAACTTGATATTATTTCACTGCAGCAGGGACATCTTACCATCTGGGTTCTCAGTCAGAGACAACTGGCACTCATTCCAGAGACGCCAACAAGTAGCAAATGGTATGGCTAGCATAGATACTATGATATTACAGAGTCAAACATCAATACTGTGAACACGTTCTATATGTTACCAGCAGTGTGGTCCTGGGAGCGATGGCAATCAAAACAGAGCCTGGCGTTTCTGTCTCTCTCATTACCAAGCACCAGCCTTAAACACACAATTTAAAACAAATTCTTGAGAACAACAATTTTAATGGCTTCATTATTTCCAAAGCTGAAAATCTCTGCATGTAAAATATTTGCACTTAAGCCAACTGCACATGACAACAGCAGGAACTCTTAGATCATCAGGAACACAGAAGAATTACAAAGGAAAGAAAAACCTTACTACTTTTCCATGGTAATTAGAAAATGTAATAAATCTTTTAAGGCATGCAAATTGGAGAGCTGCACTAAAAAGAGAAAAAGACATCCAGAACCTTAAAACGAGTGCATTTATTAGGAGCAAAGGTAAGGAGGGTTTCAAAACACACCACTTCAAAAAACATACAAACATGACTTCGAAAAGTAAAGGAAACAAAAATTTTAAAAAATCAGTGTTCAGTTTTTGCTCACAGGCTTCACACAAAAAGGTCTGCTTCGAAAATCAAGCCAAGTACACAAGTCCTTTGTTGCACATCCTGGTGCTTGATAAACACAAATCTGAAATGGCAACGATCCTTCTACAATACAGTTACCATGGAATGAGTGAAAAGTTACATAATTTCATAAACTATACTTCAATCATTGCGTAACCCTGTAAAATGCACTCCAACCAAGCATTGTAGGAGCTTGTGCAGCCAATACTCCTAAATCAATAGTGGGCTGGTGTGATGATACACTTCCCTTACCAGCCCCCAAACGCTCTAAGAGGAAAACTTCTCTGCCTATAACTATTTCTAAAAAGTTAAATCCTCACTGAGCTTAGCAATACCATTTATTGGTGATGTTGTACTGGCTTGGATCCAGAGGAAAGCAAAACAGGGCAAGCTTGCACTTTGGGGCTTTCACATCACACCCCACTGAGACCCCTGAAAAGCTTGAGGGTCAGGGATGAAGTGCAGAGGGATGCAATGTGGAAATCAGAAGAAATCAGGAGTGGGGCTTCTGTACTGGAAAGAAAAGGGCAGTGTGAAGCTGCAGGCAGATATACAAACAAATAAAAATGTACAAGCAAGAATACATACAACTCAGCAAGAGACAACCGTCTTTTGTCCTCTCGTGTGAGATTATGGAGGGAAATGAATCCCTTTCACTTCCCCCACCAAAAAAACAAAACAAAAACTGGACCTATTTGCGATTTGGCAGCTTAATCCGCTCTGGAAAGGCTTATAAGACTATAAATTTCATCCATTTTGGCCAAAAGGGTTATAGCTGTTTTTCGATTTGCCATTATAACGGATGGGAAACACAGGCCTTAGCTTTGCATGGAGCAGCTCAGAATTCAAATTAAAGATCAAAGAGAACAGAGCAACTCAGAGAGATCAAAATTATACACAGCTACAAGGTGAATCTTGGGTCCCATGCACATCCCTAATAAATAGCTCTCCAGTTTCTTAAGTAATCTTATATTACAAGATATTGATCTCTTGTGTCTCTTATTTATGAACTTGCGTAGTTCACTTGGGAGTACACTGCACAGAGTGAATCTCTCCAGTCTATTTCCATGACTGAACTTGAGAAAGCAGCTACATCAGCAAGACTAGCAGTGAACTGGCAGATGTATGAATCCAGACCATAGCTGTCAACTTTTCCCTTTTCTGGCGAAGAATCCTTTCTGGAATAAGGGAATTTCCCTTAAAAAAAGGGAAACGTTGACAGCTATGATCCAGACTGGAGTCCTGATATTGAGCTGCAGCTTTTCAACTAGGTTCCACTAAAGAACTGGTCCCTTACACCAGTGGCCTTATACTCCCCAGGGCAGGCAACACAAAAGGCAGGAGACTGCTGAGATGCAATCGTATGTAAAGCTCCACACCAGAGGATTAAAACATTCAAAGCTCCCCACTCTTCAAGAAAGAGGTAGCACATGTGTAGGGTAATGTGGCCCAAGAGGCATCAAGGTCCTCAGCTGATGTTCAGACTTTGTCAAGTGAAGTGGTCTGCTTGGAGCTATCTCAGGTTCCATAACTCTAATCTGTTCCTACCTGACCAACAGGGATCTGCCATGCCCCAAGGACTCCTACTTTTGGTCATATTAAATTACCTTTCTGAGTCTTCATCAACATACAAGAAGATACCCTCCAACTCAGGGGTCAGCAAACTTTCTGTCCCTCAGACCTTGTGGGGGACCAGACTATATTTTGAAGGGGGGGAAATGAACGAATTCCTATGCCCCACAAATAACCCAGAGATGCATTTTAAATAAAAGCACACATTCTACTCATGTAAAAACACCAGGCAGGCCCCACAAATAACCCAGAGATGCATTTTAAATAAAAGGACACATTCTACTCTCCAGGACCATCCGTGGGCCAGATTTAGAAGACTATTGGGTCGGATTCAGCCCCCGGGCCTTAGTTTGCCTACCCTTGCTCTAAAAAAAACCCACTTCATGCACCAATTCCATATCATTTAAACCAGTATACAAAGCACAAAACACAATGCCTATGAAATCTGTAACTACATCACTACATGTTTAAACACTCTGAAGATAAAGGCACCAATTATGCTGTAGATGTACTTCAAAAATTAATACAGTTTCCATGATTGGGCCCATCCCATTTAAGTTTGACAGGTGCCCATGATGATACCATGCAGTGATAAGAGCCTGTTTTTAAAACCTGCTGGAGTAAAACAAGCTCCCCAAGCCAGGATTTGGGGTGGCAAAGATATGCTAGGGAAACAACAGAAACACAGAGGGGATTCCTCTTTAATAAAAAGATTTCCATTAGTTGAGCAGGATACACACACCTACCACTTCTTCTAAAAGATCTCTACGCAATCTGAAAATAAAACACAATTCTAAAACAGTAGTAGTAAGTAGGCTAAGCACAACTGAAAGCAGAGAGAGCAATTAACGCATACATATATGCACCGTTTCAGCATATAATGAAATCTGAGTGCAAAAAGATACACACAGGGGGGGGGGAAACTGTAATTCTTTGGTCTTCAGCAAGATTAGGAAACAACTGAAGTGATTTACATATAGTAATTGCATGTCCTTGCTAGTCTCCAGCGGCGTCTTTCAAAATTTAAATTTCCATGAAAGTGCTCGGACATTACCCCAGGCATTTATTTATTTATTTATTGGTGGGGGATTACTTAACCATGACAGCATGAAAAGTAATAACACATTGCCAAAAAAATTTATTTCAGTTCTTCTTAGGATTGCGTTTTAAATACCCACAGTCCATGACAGAACAAAGAAGGAGGAGGGTGTTATACCCAACGCGAAGAAGGGTCTCTTCCAACAACAGTGAAATGGGCACTGCTCAGTAATGTATTTGGCCTGTGGATATCCTTGCAATTGAACTGAAGGCATGAAATCCACCTGCTGCTTAAATTGTGAACACCTCCATTACTATTACTTATTTATTTGATTACTTGCCCAACCTTCACCCTGAGACTGAATCTTTCATTTTTTTTATATGTCCATCAGAAATGCACATATATGAAATGAAAGAAGCAAATAGAAAGCTAATGGCAGGGCAAATTCTTTTGTATCAATAACAGATGCAGATTAGCAGACTAAGCATACAGTGAGAAAAATACCGATCCTTGGTTATGTATAAAATAACACTAGTTTTTGTTTGTTTTGCACATGATAATGATCACATTTTGTATTTTGTTATCCTTGCCCAGCATGGGCTTACCAGGATGAGGAAATGGATGGGGTATGTGTTTATTGATATACTAAAGGTAAAGGTAAAGGGACCCCTGACCATTAGGTCCAGTCATGGACAACTCTGGGGTTGCGGCGCTCATCTTGCTTTACTGGCCAAGGGAGCCGGCGTACAGCTTCTGGGTCATGTGGCTAGCATGACTAAGCCGCTTCTGGCGAATCAGAGCAGCGCACGGAAACGCCGTTTACCTTCCCACTGGGGCAGTACCTATTTATATACTTGCACTTTGATGTGCTTTTGAACTGCTAAGTTGGCAGGAGCTGGGACTGAACAACGGGAGCTCACCCTGTTGCAGGGATTCGAACTGCCAGCCTTCTGATTGGCAAGCCCTAGGCTCTGTGGTTTAACCCACAGCGCCACCTGTGTCCCTGATATACTACTAGTTTCTAAAGAGAGAGAAAAAAGAATCTAGAGAAGTTCATGTTTTTTTGCTCCCTGAGCACACAATACTGCAAAATCCCAATAAGAAAAATGTATTTCATGAACAGAACTGATATTGATATTATCTTATCTATTCAGTTGTGGATAGTGGAGACTGGTTCCATCTCACCTGTACAGTTTCTTCCTTTGTGTTGAAGGTTTGTGATCCTAACAGGGGAGGAGGTTAGAGACTATGGTCCTATCGGCGGGAGCCAAACAAAAAGCATCAGATTTTGATAAATGGAGACATTTGGTTCTACTGAATCATTTTCCTTGGTCACTATAATTTCTTTCAATGGAAAAACACTGTTCTTTTCTCATTTCAAGGGAATAATAAAATCTGTTAGAAGTTTATAGGAGATCAAACTTAAATAAGGACCAAAGTGGTTGACCACATTGTCTCCAGGTTCCTTCCCATTGCATGACCATTTGCTCTCTCCACTAGCTAGAAACAAACAAACACTTCCACAGAACTACAACTTTGTTACTGTGAACCGCACAGAAAAGTAAACAAGATGAACTATGTTACTGAGTCAAAATTTTACTCTAAATCTTCTGGCTGCTTTAGCTGAGACTTAGCAGTTTCTATTGTCTAGGAAACAGCAGGAAGTAATATGACCAGTCCATCCAACTGCCTTTACATTTTCCCAACACAATTAACCAGCAACCAGTTCTAAATTTGGTAGGACTGAAACCACCCAGTATCCATCAAGCCCCAAACCCTCAGAGAGGCCATTTTCTTTCTCTTCTGATATGAAAACACATACATGGTTGAACACTTTCCCAACAAACTAAGTGAAATAAAACAAACAAACAAAAAACCCTCAGAGTACGTGAATGAAAAAATTACATAGCTAGAAAAAGAAAATACTTCTATAGGAGCAATTCTATTACATAAAAGTCACAGCCATGAAATATCTTCAAGACCCACTCTTAAGAGATTCTGGAGATTAGACATTTCTGTGGATAATGAGAACATTTACAATGTTGTTAGGTTGAGGTGGTGATGGTGGGGAGAGTAAACAATATAAATCTTTTATCTCCACACTAGAAAGAATATGCCGACTGCTGATTGATAAGTAACACAGGAAAAAATCTCTCATGAAAAGGTCAGTATTTTGCTGTGGTCCATTTTTCAATCCTGACACTGAGAGAACATTCCAAATGGACAATTGGTTTCATATAAAATGGGAAAGAGTATCATTTCTTTAAGTTCTTTGAGTAAACAAACCACTTTACCAGACTAGCCAGTGAACTGCTCATACAACTATTTTTGTGGCCTTCTGTCACAAGAATCACTGACTTCATCATGTGCTGAAGTAGGCTGTGTCCCAATCATCACTAAGACAACTTGTTCATCACTTATTCCCCTTTAACAAATAAAAAGCTTTCAGGTGGGATGGGAAAGGAACGCCAAATGCATGCGAGTATAAAAAGGGTGAAAAAGCAGGCTACAGGTAGCACTGTTTCTGTGTTCATTCCCAAAATCATTGGACAATGATGGTCAAACAATTTAGCTGTGTTGCCATCTTGGCACTGTTGGAAGGGCTGTCTTCTACCAAAAGCCTCTTCCTAATGCCCTACCTGCTGTCTGTGTACCTACGAACCATACACTGCCTGTCAACTACAATGACTTGGAATCACTGGAACACCAAGGCCCCACTTGGGGCACCTGCCTGAACAATTGCTCTCTTGCCACTGAGCGTGACCTGGAAGTCAGCTGCAGCATGTAAATATAGCTGATGGACTTTACATAAGATTGGGTGGTCTGAAAGTAACAGTCTGTGAAACAACCCATTTTATCATTATTATATGGACATGCCAGTGATCAGAGACCACTAACTATTAATATGCCTTTTATCTCACAAACATAAAGACTTTTAGTGTTAACAGTTTTTTTAAAAAAATCTAAATGGCTCAGAAGGGAGAATAAAGATTTTCTAGAAATAGATTGAGAATAGTACAGGTAAAAGCAGGCTCAGCAGAACCTGTGATCTTGATACACCTTCTGTTTTGGACGCTTGCCTGTGTCTGTGAACAGCAGGCCAAAATGTACAGTTTATACCTTTGTAGTGTCAGGCTGCATGTTCTACAAGTCTGGGTTAATGTGTTTTTCTGAGCTGTTTACATTAACTGATCAAGCAAGCATATAAAGCAGTCCAGCATTTTCCACCACAGTAGGTTAGGGAGTGATAGGCTTATTCATGTCAACTCAATTCAGAACCAGTTTGTATGCATCTGATAACATGTACACAGCACTACTGCCTCTTTGGGAGTTTTAATTAGCTTCACCTGCATCAACTCCACAGCATCAGCCGTAGTGGAAAGCTACCTGAAAATTCAAGTCCAACAAACATACCTGGTACAAGAAAGGTTGTTTTAGAACAGGCTGGCAAGAGGTGGTGGAGGGGAGATGAGGAATGACAACAACCACGTAAAATGTTTGCAATAAGCAGTTGCTGACTATTCCAAATAGAGAAGATATTCACCAGACGAAAAAGACTGCATAATCACGTGATTTGGTCATGCACTACAAAGCAATCAACAATACATTTGGTAAGGGATTAACATCAAAGAACTGCTCATATATCTATATAAAGCAACTGGATTTGGGTGACTGGGCCTGCTGAATGCTCAACATGCATGCTCAGAACCTCATCTAATACTTCAAGCTCTGGAAGAACTTCTCAGGGAAACAGTACCTGAGTCACAATATTGAGACAATCTGGACAAATTCCAGCAGGTAATTATGAATTTCGGTGACATTACTGTTTTTTGCTGAAAATGCTGAGTTACTTTAGATAGGAGTTCTTACACAACAGTGCACTATGGGGGGGGCAGTTTGGAGGAGCTTGCACTACAATTCACCTGCAACTCTGTGCCGTTCAACATATGTTTTGCTAGGCTATATTTAGTTGTGTACCACCATTCATCATGGCTGACGGGATCTCCAGGGAGATCAGTTTTCTATCTTTCTTGGCGATACCAATGACAAGGTAGCCAAAGTGCCAAAATGGAAGGAAGAGCCTGGAATAGAGGCATTTTCCATTATAATCAGGGGGTACAATTTAACCCATGACCATGTCATAGTGTTTTGGCTCAGGAGGGTTGGACCTAGGTGCTGGGTATTAAAAATACTTTGCAACCACAGTAATAATTTAAAAGTTCCCTGCTAGAACTAGACTACAGAGAACTTCATTTCAAGCGTCCTCGACCACAGCTACTGTTTTTCACTTTTCACATTAAGGGTCACAAAATAACAAAGAGAGACTGAAAGTAGCTGCAGCTAGAATGACTGGGGAAGCTATATTGTTATAATCAAAGATAAAAAACTACAGGGGAGAAAAATGTAGCAAGTCTGTTCCTTTACTCTGGTGGAAGAAGCAAAAATGCTAGAGGTTAAACATCAGTAGAGTGTTTCAGTAATAACTGTGATTCCTGACAGCTGGAAATAAACTACCTTTCTCTTCAATGAACTTTATTTCAAGACGGGACCAAAGTCTTATAAGGTTTTTACACAAGATGACAACAATTTTAAGCAAACAGCCAAAATACACAAGTGAACAACATATAGATAATCTTGCTTAAATGCAGCTGTGTATTGTGTGGTGTTCCCTTCCCCAAATGAATGAATGAATGAATGAATGAATGAATGAATAAAGTTTTAAGCATCAATGAAGATCATATAACTAGATGGTGTCTGTCTTAAAGTATACCAAAGGAGTGTTTTTGTATATATAGTGGTTGCATCTTTAGCTGAACAAAAAAAGGGGAAATTGGAAAAATGGAAAGAATAAACATCTCTGCATGCAGAAAAAAATAAGGCGAGTGATGGAATGCAAAATAGAAACCAAAGAGCAGCCAAAAAAGAGAGAAAGAATAATGCAAACAGGGCTGAGAAAGAGAATGAACTAAAATATGGGGAGACTCAACAGAAGGGAAAGTCTACATATCAGCAATGTTTGGCGCCTGAAAATGAAAAGCCTCAGCTTACAGTATAACGTCAGAAACATAAAAGGAAGGATCAAAAGATAACACTAAGAACTCTTGCTTGTGGAGAAAAGGAAACAATAAAACCAAAACACAAAGAAGCAAAGGGAATGGGAAGAAAAGGGTCTACAGCAGAGGGATCCAATGTGCAGCCCATTGGCTGCATGGGTTCTGTGTCTAAATACTCTTAAGGTCTACTTGGTATGAAAAGTTGGAACATCTTGTGCCTGAAATTCAAAATTTAAAGACTTAAAAGAATGCATAATCACTTGGAAATAGAGACAGCGAGATGAAACATTTTGTTAACTTGTTATAATTATTATTGCTTATATTCATAATAACAACTACTATTTATTATTATTGCACTAATTTATTATTATTAATATGTGTTTTAAATAAATAAATCCCTGTTAGGGTACTTATTCTGCCAAAGTCACTTCCATACTATATCTGAAACATCTGTGTTTGTGCCCACCCTGGGCTCCCTTTAGGAAGAAGGGGAGAGTATAAATTTAATAATATCAAATATGAAACAGTAACAATATGGTTACAAAAACTACATCGGATCAAATATAAAAGATATAGGAAACCAGCCATAAAAAGAAATCCAATCGGCCTAATGTTTCCTCCTGTCTTTCCACATTCCCTCTTTTCAAATGGTTTTCAGGTCAAATAAAAACCATAGCTTTCTATTTTAGATTTAACAAACTGTGGTTTGTCACAAAAAGGGAACTTTGGTAAGTACTGGAAGACAGAGGATGAGGGGGCAAGGAAGCAAAGATTCCCAGAGCTGGTTCATATAATGTCACATTGGGGACTGGTGTGTTTTAACCAGCTAGTGATATATTTCCAAATCATGATGAAAAGTGCACCCCAAAAGGTACTTACTGGGCTAGACTAAAAAGTAAAGAAAGTCCACATATCTCACTGATTTCTGAACTGTCAACACTGAGCTGCTGCATGCTGCAGAAGGTATGTAAATCAACCACTTTAGAAATTACAATTTAATTTAAGTTTCCCAGTAAAGAGCTCTGTGATAAAACACACATATAAGCAGGTATTTGCTGACCTGAGCAAAACACCAAGCTTCAAAGACAAACCCAAACAACCAGTCAGGAATAAAGAACCACAATATATAAAATTGACGCCATGCACAAACCGCACCACAGTATATTACAGGGCAATCTGAACTGTGTGTGCTAATGAATATTTATTAATTTAAGGAAAGAAACAAAATAATGAAATTCTTCAAACCCTAAAAGAATATTTCTGCACAATGTTTGTCTAAGTCTACAGTAATAAAGTTCACCCCCCACACCAAATCCTGTGCATTGTCAATTTGCTGTGATTTGAACGTTTCATGGTGGAACTTGTGATCTTCTGATGTTCTTGGACTCTAAGTTCCATTAGCCCCACCCAGCATAATCAGGCACAATAGGCTAACATCTGGAGGGCCACAGGTTTCCCAACCCTGCTGAAGACCCCATGAAATGTGCTCATTGTAGAATTAGTGGCAGCACATGAAGAAAGTAGTTGCCACCTGAGATTTCTTCTGAAACGAGCCTTTCTCGGAACCTCTTATCTATAGCGCCGAGCGTATCCAACATAAATAATGTTATATACTCACAAAGCACTTTTGTATTGTATTTCTGATGCACAGAGATGCTGTGTTCTTGATGTGGGGGTTGTGACATTTTTAACATGGTATGTGCAATAAAATAGTATTTTTAAGCAAATAATAATAATAATAGTAATAGTAATAATAATCCTCCCTGTAGTAATTGTGCAAATTACAGTTTTACTGCAGTTTTATAAAAATGTGTAAAAGCCAGTTTTGATATTTACCAGGTGCCCTTCCTTTATTCATGTATTTCCCTGCAGCACAACAGCCAATAAAGTTTGCAAGCATGTGAATTTCATCATTCATCCTGCAAGCAGGTATACAAAAGTAATAGTCCAAAACCCTTTCCTTGACTTTGAGTCAAATCTCACTTCACTCCAAGTTCCAGGCTGGCCTCTGAGTTGATTTTCTGCAGTCAACAGAGAAGCCACTAGAAAAAAAGGATACACATTTCCTATAATTTACCCTGTGTCATATGCTTACTTGGCCATTAGAGGGCATTTTATACTAGAGTGAGTGGTCCACATGCAGCTCTTGAGCTGCATTAGTAAGCCTCATCAGCAGATGCTTAAAAACGGAGGGAGTTTATATATATATATATATATATATATATATATATATATATATGCACAAGAGCAAGGACAAGAGGAGATGGCCAGGAGACATAAAAGACTTTAGTTAAGCACTTACAAGACATGCAGTTAAGCGCTGCAACAACCAGAGTGGATTCCCTCCCAACCACTAGAAGCAATAAACCCATCCATTGTTAATCTCAAAAGCAGCAAATTAGTATTTTTTTAATTTTTTTCAAAAATGATTAACTGTGGAAAAACTGTAAACAGTGTCAGAGCACTATTATCTGTTTCCTGAGCTGAAGGTTAGAGCTCTTATCGCTCTTTCGGTGGCGAAGAAAGGAAAGCTGAACTTTCGAACTGTCAAATAGATAAGCCATGGCCACTTACATTCTGGCGGTTCTCTCTCGTTATTAATGTATACTGAACATGCAGTCAATTTGTCTTAAGATGCTCTTGGAAAGGGCTCTAAAGGCACATTTATTCATTTCCCTGGGTATGAAGGCATAATATCTCTTTCCATGTAAACATTGGTGGGGGGGGGAGGGAGAGAAGCCTTTAAAATTTATAGCATAGAAGGAAACAAGAAAAAATCATGAAGATACATTTACACATTATGAAGATCAGACTGAAATGCCACAGTAGTAGGGATGGTGAAGTCCAGGACACAGGCAGTTTTCTGCTACTGCAAGTACCCTTTTTACAATGCAGTTGTGTATGTGGTCCATAAATCATTGTGCAGAGGGCTGAGATCTTGGCCCTACTTTCCCAACTTCCACGTCCATGTTATAAATCTTAACTTCTGACTGTTGTCAAGACCCATTCCAAGAAGCCACAAAGTTCTACTTGCCATTTGCGTTTCATTACCACAAATAAAACTTTCTCTATAACACTTCAAGAACAGGAATTTGCCTCACATGACTCGGGGTGATTGCACTACAGTCTTCTCAGTGTACTAACTCTCTCTTAATATATTACACCAGATACATTTATGCAGTATGACATTACCTTTGTGATGTGCGTTATCTGACTACACTGAAAATGGAGACTTTAGTATTCAACACTGCAGTTCATTCTGGGGAGGTCTAACAAACTCCAAGAGTGGGTTCCACAGAATGCCTGTCGTCCAATCCAACCTTAAGTCAACAATACATTTTATACACAGTATCTGCCTTTATTTAATTAATTAACCGTATTTAAAAGCATTTCTAAGTGGTGTACCCTATGTACAATATATTAAAACAATCCACTAAAACAAAAATACAACTTAAAACCAATAAAACAATATAAAAACATATCAAAGCAAGTAAAACAGAGATTCAGGGGAATCATCCACATAAATCAGGGTCTAATCTTACATGTCAGGGAAAGCCTGAGCAAAAATATTCACATATTTACAAGACCTTGAACATGGCTTGGCATCTGATTGGCAGCCAGTGCAGTTCCTTTGGCACAGGTATAATACATACACATCTAAGTGCTTCACTCAACTACCAGGTCACAGCATTCTGCACCAGCTGCAGCTGTTGGGCCAATCCAAAGACAAGCCCCATGGAACATATTATAGTAGTCAAATTGTGAGGCTACCAATGCATTAATTACAGTAGCTAAGTGGCTAAGAAGTAGATGATCAAACAACATACAAACAAGCAACTACTGTAAAATACACCCTTTGCACACAACTGGATGATTTCTTTAGTGAGGCTTGTATAGAATTGCACACAATTCCATACAACAAATAACACTGAGTCAAGCAAAAGTAACTAGTTATCAAGAGCCTGGTTCTCATATAACACCAATCCATGGCTTATAAAGTATGGTTTACTAAACCATGGTTTCATTTGTTTGTCCAAACCTGGCCAATATCTTTGGTTAACAACCATGAACAAACCATAGTCATTAGTTTAGTACACAATGTTTAACCATAGCATTACATGTGAATCAGGCCACTCTCTAACAAGTAAGTGTATTCTAATGATACTATTTAGTCTAACAATTTTAGTTTTCTAGTTTTTTAAGCCTGCAGGTCCTTGCTGATCACACAGAAGCAAAATGGTAGGAAGGAATGGGCAATTCATCAATGGCATATCTGCTGTGCCAACTGAGGCACTCAGAATTGGTTAACTTAGCATTTTTCATGAACGATGCATTTTGGGGGCTTAATTTAGCATACCCAGCTTTGTAAATGTCATATACAGGAGATCAAAGATTTGGCATTCAACATAAATTAAATGGCTATCTAGTAACATTATATTCAGCAAAATATATTTGGGAGTCATAATTTAGCTTTTCACTTAGAACTTGTATTTACAAGTGAAACTTAAAGGAATTTCATCCGTATGTACCAATTTAGCAACTTGAAATAAAATAGCCTGAAGGGATTCATGTTACTTAATACACTTCTTTTCTTATGTAGATGATGCTGTGAATAAAGGAAAATGAAAAGAGGGAGAAGTGTTTTGTTTGCCACCCACTGATTAGTATCAATGAGGAAAATGTTTTAACAGTTCTCTAATAATGACAACATGTGCTTAAGAGATAAACTAATACATTTCTTCAACGCCAGCTCCAGTTTTTCGGAGGGCCCTGTGCAGGACCTCAGAGGGACCCTTAAAATATGACGGGTGCAGGAAAAAAACTGACACAATGCTTGTACCCTCTGACAATGCGCCCATTGTGCCAGCAGTTCTTTCTAGGGCTGTGCAGAGGTTCTCCCACTTTCATTGGACCTTTTCTTTTCAATGATGCCAGGAAGCGGATTTCAGCAATATCCATGTAAGATTAGTTGGAAGAAAGGAAACTGATTTTCAGTAGAGGGAAGAATTATGAAACTTACAATTATGAGGTGCTCCAGGAACTTCTTCATTTAAAAAAACAAACAAAAACATTTGGAGTGCTGAAAAAGTGTTGATGGGGACACAATGCAACATTCTGTAACAGGTCCACTTATTCCCTTTAGTAACAAATTTGGGTAGTTGCTTATCAGCTTGGAATGCAGTAGCTCTTACATACTAAGGGGGAGAGGGGCCCTTGGAATGCATTAATATACAAAGTTGCAACCTGTGGTAGTTACTTTAACTTAAAGCCTGATCCTATGCTCTGAAAGCGTGATTCACTGGGTTCAGTGAGTCTTACTCCTGGGAAAGGGTACAAAGAATTGCAGCCTTAAGAAGCCTGTAATTAATTTACGTAAATTATGTTGTGGCAAATCCCCTGGAAACAACTACATATGGGATCCATGTGCATTGTGCAAAGCTTAGAGCTCGTAGCATCACCGTCAGAAATTATTCCCAAGTCCAGAAATATTATATCAGCATTAGTTGCCACGTAACATTTCTGAGACGCATCCTTATATAAGATCCAAAGACCCTATGTTTCCATTCATAGGTTCAGCTCCAGAGAAGTCACACACACACACACACACACACGAGAGAGAGAGAGAGAGAGAGAGAGAGAGAGAGAGAGAGAGAGAGAGACTACTGTAACATTTGCATTTGTGTATTCAGGGTCACTTTTTAAATTATGGATTTAGCATGATGTTATAATAGGTCCAGGTATCCATGCATTCAAGAGTGAGGCGACTCAACTCAGGTTAGTTTTTGTTCCTCCCACTATGCCTTTGGAACAATCCTACTACACATTCATTAACTAAAGTGCTTTGGGTGTTTTAATTTTGCATTCATTTTGCAAATAAATGGCACATTACCTTTATGTTCCACAGCTCCATTTGCTCACCCTAGTCAACTATAGTTAATGGTTTACCATGAACATGGAGGTCATTCCTGCTTCACTCCTCCCCAACGGTAGCAATAAAGCAGAATCCCTGGATTAGCTTTACACTAAAACAAACCATGGTAAGCAACGGTTTGTCCTTGGTTTAACAACTGTGATTTGTTTGAGCAAAGTAAACCACGATCTCTGGTTGGGACATAAAAGTTAATCCAGGTGTTATAGTTTGTTGTTCCTGCTCATGCTAAGGGAGGAGCAAAGAGAGCTACCTGCACATTCACAGCATGCACATTCACACTACTGTGACATGCAAACACTAACAATGTGATAAATATCTGGATGTAGTTCAACAGATAACTTGCTTGCAAGTAACTGGCAAGCACACTGGAGTAAATTGAGCAGCTCATACAATATAGAAGCACATGTGTTAGCCATTTACCTATTGAACATCAACTTTTACTGTTTTAAGCTTTCCCTCATTTTATGGCTGGGGTATTACTCTGAAAGACTGTATCTTGTTTTAGGATACTAAAGCTCTGCAAAATAGTATGGCTGTCTCCTTACTTTAGAAAACGGCATTGTGTGAGTTCTACATAACAGATACAGTGGCCACATACTTGCTTTTGAAGGTAAGGCCACAAACCATTGGTTACTGTACATAAGTGAATCATGTTTGTTTCAGTTCTTCCCGTTCCTCCCAGCTTGTGCTGAGATGAAATGAACCTCAATCCGTCTTACTGTTGCATCTGAACCAGATATAGTGGTTTGCTTTTCTCCCAGCCAACTACTGTATTATCTGTAACCAAGGTTGTTCTTGGCTTACCAGTCATGGCTGGAGCAATGCGAAAGGTGACCCCTGGTTTAGATGCAACACAAAGCCACAAGTTAGTTTCTTCCATGGCACTAGCAAGGAGGAGACAAACAGTCGAGATACACCATTATTACTGTCACCATACATCTCTCTCTCTCTCTCTCTCTCTCTCTCTCTCTCTCTCTCTCTCTCTCACACACACACACACACACACACACACACTTGAAATAACTTCATTGTTCTTTTTGACAGATGCCCTGTAAATGTGTTGGAGAGTGGCATAAAAATACAATAAACATCATTAGAGACCTGAGATCTTCAAACATCCAAATCTTTTGTGGCTCAACCATGAATCCACAATATTATACATATTGTTTAATGTTCATAAGAAGAGAGGTATGCGAACAAAAAGACCAACCTTGACACAGCTTTTTTTAAAATAATCAGGTTCACATTTCCTGTGTTCTCAGTGTGCAGATTTCTTCATAGGAACACTTAACAGCTTGCAATACCAAGGCTATTTTGGGATTCTAACAGCCCACAGATTATTAACCTAAACCTATGACAACTCATCTGCAGTCATAATGTTCCATTGTGTACCAAAAGCCTACTTGTGTCTCCATATTGCAAAATATACAGATTACTGAAGCAATGAAGTGTGGCGGCTCCTATAGAGCTGTTATGGTTTTCTCTAGAAACACCTACTAGGGGTCCCTTTAATGCGCAAATCAGTGCCACTATAGAAGTTAATGGCTATTACTTGGGGATGCATTATTCCATGGATCACCGACATAATAGACCATTATGGCTCTGGCCTTCTATGTTTCTACAGCAAAGAAGCAGGCACTTGAGAAAAATAGGACTTCATAATTAAAGTCCCAATGCATCCAGATTTTTTTTAAATGCTGCTGGAAGGTCTCCTGTAATTTTAGAAACCAGAAGGAGGGGGGACCTAGTCTACATAATGGCACACATTCTTACATTGACAGCTTCATAGAAATGAGCTTTAAAGATTGCCAATGGTAAGAGCTAATTTTCTGCAAAAGTTTTAAGGTGTTATATTTAAAACAAAAACAATTGGGAGAATGCAGCAAACAAAGAAGATGACTTGAAAACAAGCTTGCCATTAATAAAATCCGGATTGAATTTTTTTAAATATAAAAAGCCATTCTTTCATTTTGATAGGGAAGTGCGCGCGCACACACACACAGCTTAGTGAGCAAGCAAATCATTTCTTAACCTGTCTATACACTCTTGCAGGTTTTGAGATTGAAAGCAAACCTGCCTGCACATATATTTATTAGTTTTGGACCCCTGGGGCTCTTTTAAGCATTAGCAACCTTTAAGATATCACAAAGAAACTATACCTAAGTAGTGACAGTCTCCCTCTCTTTCTCTCTCCCCCTCCCTCATTTAATCCTTTTAATTTCACTCCTTCCAATCCAAATACCTTTGGGGTTCTTCACTCACCTATCTTGACATCTCCCATCTATTTAATGAAATCAGGCTTAAAAGTAGCTCTCCTGCCCTACTCCCTGTTGCTGCTACTAGAATCCTGACTGGTCTCTTGCTGTGTGCTTCCCCTTTCTCTGCATTGAAGATTTTTTCCCCCTCAACAACAGCTGACTGCCACCCATCTGTCTCTTTTTAAGAGTGCAGGCGCATCTCACTCCTTTCTTCTGTTAAAATCCAATGAACATGTGTTTATGTTATTTATGAATGGTCACTGGCTCCACACGTAATGCCTGATATGATTACTCCTGTTGTGACAGCTTATGATGGAGTTTTCTGGAGGTAGTCTGTTTTACAGACAATCTCACCTTGTTCCTAACAAATCAGGCCCTGACCTGAGGTTGTGCATGTATAACCCAGACAAACAATTAGTGTTATTTTGCAAACTTGTAATAAATTTGCTCAAAATCTCTGGCATTTACTTCAAAAACCCCAATATACAAAATTATGCTTGTGAAACTGAATAGAAGCCAAGACTACATATTACCAAACCATGGTTTCGTGAGAACATCTGAGCATACAAACTCCCAGAGAGGAGGATGTAGTCACTTCACTCCTCCCCAGTCATTTTGCTGCTGTGTCACATAAACTAAACCACAGCTTGGGCTCATGGTTTGGGGCTCTTCAGGCTAACCACAAGCTGTAACCAAGGTTTGTTCTTGTTTTATGGCTTTTGTTTAGACTGGAGAACACTAAACCACAGTATGGGTTCAGATGAAATGCTAAACCAAGCCATGGCTTGGCTTAGCTTAATGTACTGCAGCAAAGAAATAGGGAGGAAAAAACTGGCCACAATATCCTCCCAGGAATCTATGCATTCATGCTTAGCCATAGTTTGGCTTAGTGAGATTTGTGAACCAGACCATGGTGTATTATGTAAATTTTGTATTAATAGAAAATTAATATAAAAAAACTATTTTAAAAACACAATTGGCAGGGAGAGACCAAACCCAATCTTCTGCCTAGTTTTCCTTCCTATACAATTGCTTGATTGGCACTGTTACCAATTTTCTAACAGGGTTAGACATGCACAGTCCTGACAGCTGGATCAGGGGAAGAAATATGTATGTATCACACCTTCAGTTTTTCATGTGGCTGCAGCTGTTTCTATATGCAATTGCCCCCTTGTTGGAAGACAGGGGAAGAAATCCATGTTACAGAAAGAAGAAAAGTAGACAAAAGGGATGCAACAATACTTAAGGCAAATTCAAGGTTAACTTCACTGTGGGGTCAAGTAAGCAGAGAATTGAGCAGGTAGGGGCTTTTGCAATCCTATTCGGCATTCACCCAAGATAGGACCTCATCTTTAGGGAGGGAGGAGTGAAAACCAGTTCTGGAATTTTCCAGGGATAGATCTTCACAGGTACAGAATTCCATGAATGTGACAACAATGAGACCATAAAAAAGCACATTTATCTACAGAACTGCCCTCACAATCAGCCTCCACTTCAGTCATGTTGGCACAGCTACTACAGTTCTGCCAGGTGAGCTAATTCTGCGCCAAGGAACTGAGTAAGCTGTTCCAAATGCAACAAAAGAATCATATTTTATAGAAGCAACATTTGTGATGTAGTTTGCTTCCAAATTCTAAACCTGATTAAGCTGAACTCCTAACATTCCATTTATCAGCAATTATTGGTTTGAGACAATGATATTCAGCATGGGCCCTCTCCAGAATTGTCATTTCATGTGTTGGGGTGTTTTTAACAAGGTGTATATATGTGATTTTTTAAAAAACCATACTGGGGGGATAATTAGTTCCAGCATTAATACATTCTTCAGTGCCTAGGACTTGCTGATCGCAAGGTCGGCGGTTCGAATCCCCGCGGCGGGGTGAGCTCCCGTCATCCGGTCCCAGCTCCTGCCCACTTAGCAGTTCGAAAGCACCCCTAAGTGCAAGTAGATAAATAGGTACTGCTTTATAGCGGGAAGGTAAACGGCATTTCTGTGTGCGGCGCTGGTGCTGGCTCGCCAGATGCCGCTTAGTCACGCTGGCCACGTGACCCGGAAGTGTCTCCGGACAGCGCTGGCTCCCGGCCTCTTGAGCAAGATGAGTGCGCAACCCTAGAGTCGGACACGACTGGCCCGTACGGGCAGGGGTACCTTTACCTTTAAAGGCTGAGCAACTGTTAGGACAAGGCTAGACCTGATATGAAAAATGAGAGCCACCAGTTACTCTGGGGACTACAACTTCTATCAGCTCCCAGGCCCATGGATAGAGATGATAGGAGCCATAGCCCATCATCTGGAGAGCCACAGGTGTTCCATCCTTATCTTCAGAGTTGGCCTCAGATCTTTAGAAATCTGGTTATAAAGAACCAGCTTCATCATGGGCTCAGTGTATCCACCAGAAACACTGAACACAAAAGAAAAATCCATCAATGAATGAAAAGTTCTGCTTTTGCCTTTCCCAGTACCAAAAATATCTATGGTCTTCATGCGTCATAACATATATTTGAAATATATATTTGAGGATTTGTGACTTAAGCAGCATTTGTACAGTCGTACTTTGGATCCCAAACACCTTGGTACTTGAATGTTTTGGCTCCCGAACGCCACAAACCCAGAAGTGAGTGTTCCGATTTGCGAACATTCTTTGGAACCCGAACGTCCGACAGGCTTCTGCAGCTTCTGATTGACTGTAGGAGCTTCCTGCAGCCAATCAGAAGCCATGGTTTGGTTTCCAAAAGGTTTGGAAGTCAAACAAACTTCTGGAAAGGATTCCATTCGACTTCCAAAAAACAACTGTACTAGTAAAAATAATCTTTACTGTTCAGCACTTGTTGACTTACCTCACCCAAGTGAAGCATTGTATTCTTATAGGCATGCCTTTTTTATTTCCTCCTCTCTCTCTCTCTTTAATCAGATCCTAACTCTGACTTGGTATCACCTTGTCGAAGCTCTACCTTTTTCATTTATCTATACTAGCAGTGGGGAACCTGTGGCCCTCCAAATATTGCTAGACTCCCATCATCCCTCACAACAGTCAATGCTGGCTGGTGCTGATGGTAGTTGGGAGTCCAGCAACATCTAGATGTCCACAGGTTCTTTTGATCTAGACCTACATAAGCTTGCAATCAACTAAAGAGCCAATAAATTCACTATAGCAATCAAGAACCATGCAGATTTCAGCTCTGTTCCAAAACACTGGGCATGTTTTATCACTCACTACATTCATTCATTTAGAAATTTACAAACTTAGAAATTTATAAACTGCCCCTTTCCCATAGACCACAGACGGTTTTCAGTAAAAACATACGGTACATACATAGCAGAACATCCATGCAGGAGTTAAAAACAGTTATCAAATTTAACAGGTAAATTAAGCATTTAATTTTTTTTATAAAAAAAATTAGCCAAGATTTGCTACAGCTGCATCCTCATGAGCTGAAGGGACAAGTGCTATCAAAGAAAATAAAGTTTCCTTATCAAAGTCTGTAATCTTAGTGCATCAACATGCTTCCAATTTCATCTACCTGGTGTTAGGGCTAATTCATTCCTGCTGTTTCTGAAGTGGTACAGTCTTCTGGGCTGAACTGCTTCAGAATGCAGGTAATATGTGAACACATTCCCTGTTAAAATCTCCTTTCATACAGAAAGCTAGAGTTCCAGTTCTCTCCCCTCCCCGCCCCCCCCCCCCCAATTTGTTAGTGTTAGGTGATATGGATGCTGAGGTGAGTTTGTGAAATAAATTACTTGGCCAAAAAAGATACATAAATAGTTTGTATCCTAAGATAAAGCAACTTTAGGAAGTTCACAGAAAAATAGCTTCCTGTTCCTTCTTCCTCCCTTGCAGCAGCAATTTGCACACTTCAAAAAAGCTTCTCTGGAGGACTTCGGGGGGGGGGGTGAGGGGGCTCCTGAACAATGTGGGATGGAGCAGAGGGAGACAGAAAACTTTCATTCTAGTTTCCTACTAGAATTAGCTAAATTAGCTTATCTTCAGATCAGAGCCAATGCTTTTGATGGAAAAAGCTGCGGCAGTCATAAATGCCCACCACTTGCAAACATATAGCTTTTAGAGATTGCATTTACTTTTATTCTTCACACTGTGCAAGCTTCATCAATGAAAGGGGAAGGGAAAAGCATCTCTAATGACATCACTTTTACCGTAATTCAAAAATCATGTTCCTCACAGCAGCTGGAAAGATTAAGCAGGCCAAGACTAAACAATAACATGATTTGTTTGGGAAATGTATTTAAACCAAGATTTTATATTTTTTATTTTTAAAAAACTTGTTCATGTGTTTATTTGATTGCATTATCTCACACTGTTCTGCTTGCAGCATGCAGGTCATACTCCATTCATGGCTTAAGGAAGCGAATTTGTTTCAGCCTGGAAGGCAAGCAAGAGGGAATTGAATCCTCTTACTATATGCAAACAAGGCCAGGTACATTTTCCCTCATAATTTTCTTGGATGCTGTTTATACCTCATGAGGCAAGAACTCAAATACTGGCAACTTTTGTACTTTGAGCAGGAGGGTCCTGTTAAATGGATTGTCCTCTCTTAGGTGGATGCCCAGTTCACACAAAATATGAAGTCAGGCTATGGCTAAATGTGAATGAGTAAGCATGTACTCACCGAAAAAAATATAGCTGCTTCATTCCTTCTCTAGCCCTGCTGCACTACCCAGAGCGAAGCCTGGCTTAGCATGAGTCTTGAAGCTAAGCTTGTGGGGTTTTTTCCTCCAGAAAAACCACAAGTTGTAAGCCAAGAATAAACCATGTAACTCTAAGCCAAACCATAGCTGAGCTCATGAGAGTGCAGCAGCAGAACAAGGGAGAAGAGAAACAGCTGTGATCTTTACTCTGGATTGCCTGCACACTCATATAGTAGAACCGCTAAGCATTAGAAAAATTGTGGCAAGCACAATGTTTGTGCAGGAACAACATTTTTGTATAAAAGTTATGCATGTACAATGAAATAAAGTTAAATAGCCTACTACAGTCTTCTGGGGAGATTGGCAACTTTAAATTCTGCTAATGACCTGTAATGAAGACAGGGGTGCCTGGTGTGCTCTGGTCCATGGGGTCACAAAGAGTCGGACACGACTAAACGACTAAACAACAACAACAATGACCTGTAAGAATATTTCTGTTTGGCTTTTTATTATACTTGTCTGATTGTAGCATGTATTTTATTATTCTGAACTTGGTACATACTGTTTCGAATTGCCCTGGAATTAGGAAATGGAAGATGGTATATAGCTATTCTAAATGAATAAATTATAAACTTGCTACCCCATAATACTACACTTTTTCAACAGACCCAAGGGATAGTACTCCAAGGAAAAGCTATATTTCTGTTTCCAGCCCATGTAACATTGCTACCGTAACACCTCTGAACTGTGCCTATATAACATCCACAGTTTATTCTGTAAATATTTCTGGCATGTACCGATATTGTAGCTTGGCTGCCAACAGAGTTTGGCAATCTTGTTTAGCCCCCTCACTATGGTGCAGTTAGTTGGGGAGTTCAGGTGAGCAAGATGAGCCCAAGGCTTCCTTCCAACACTTCCAACTAGAGAAGGACAATTTCTTCCCCATCTCCAGCCGGGGTAGAAGTCCATGATTTGTTTAAGCTCTGGGTGTCAGCAGAGAGCCAAAACAAACACCTGCACTCTCTAACTGGGTACCAGCTAGAGGGGGACAGCAGAAGCCCGGCTGGACGACTGGAGTATGCACAAGTGAGAAATTATTCACATGCATGGCGCTATCAAAATGATGCACAGAGGTGTTAAAAGGCACAGGACAATACTTCAGTGCCTGGGTAATGACTATACACTGCTGTAGTCCTAAGGGAAAAGAAATCACTGCTAGCTTCTCTGGGTTAGAAGACAGTCAGTTCAGAATAAACTAAGAATGAATGCATGGAACACACAGAGAAAAGTAAGTCCTGAAATTGGGGGGGGGGGTTGGAGGGAGCTTGGAGAGAAAATGGCCAGGTTACATGAAAGCAGGGGTGGTGCACCTGTGGCTCCAACACCCATCAGGCCCAGCCAGCATGGTCAATCATCAGGGAGGATGGGGATGATCTGAAGGGCCACATATTTCACACCCCTGCTTTAAAGTGTCCCAAATCCAGCCTCACTACTGTTCAGGATTTGCACAGTCTCTAGTAGAACTGACTCATCTTCATGGAAAGAGATTATATAGTAAAGTCCCTAAATGGTGCTAGAATGAGCTTCCATGAGCAGTAATTGCTATTCTAAAATGTGGCAAGAGAAAAATTGTGTGCTATCGCTCTCATTCTGTATGTGTGTTTTGTGTGTGTATACACTCTCTGCCTGTTTGTGTGGTGGAAAATAAAGAAACTTCCCAAGGGGGGAAAAATCCTTTGCAAAAGTCTTTCATAGAGCTTGTCAGAGGAAACATCTGTTGTCCCCTGTGGAGGCTGAAAGACTAGGGAGGGAGGGATGACTTCAGCCAAAAGTAAATTAATAATAATAATAAAAGAAGGAGGGGGAAACAGTGCAATGGATGTTTTTTTGCAAGACAGTGAATCTAAATGCCAGGAAAGAAGGGGGTGGGGGAGCCCTGTGTGTGAATATGTTGAATAAGCAATTAACTCTCTGAGCTGGAAAGTCAAAGCTATAAGGGGTTAAGTTGATTTTGAAGCCTATGGTCTATGAAAATGGAAACATCACAAAATGGACTAATGATTCTGGTAAGAGAAAACATCTGTTCATGTTATAAGGTCAGCAGGAAATGAACACTATTTACTCTGTCCTTATTGGTTAAGCCTATGGACCTTGAAAGAAAACCACACATGTCTTGATTTAGTGTTAACGAAACTTATGAAAACCTTCCAACTGCCTTGCAAGTAGCCATCTACCTCACAACAACACCCCTACTTGTGACATTTCTATATGGTATCCTGAGCCATGGATGCCATAGAATAAGCTTGTTTATTCTCTTCTTTTCGCATATTCCTAAATTCACTGAATGCTAACAAACTCTTTACTTGACTTCTCTTTGTTTATGATGTCTAACCACCCAATCCTATGCATATCTACTCAGATGTAAGGCTCATGCAGTTCAGTGTGACTTACTATGCCTAAGTAAGTGTGCCTATGATTTCAGCCTAAATATTCTGTGTGGCACTTTTCAGCGATTATATACAAAAAAAAATAAATTGTGTTATGTTTCTTTTCCATCTTATCTCAGTCTGTATTCTTTCTTGTGGCAGCTTAAGGCTGCTTTCACTCAAGGGAGCTGGAGTGAGTGGGCAGAAGTCGCTACATCAGTTAACCAAAAAAACAACAACTCCAGAACACGCAACTCGGAAGCAAAGAGTAAATGTTTAATCTAGAAAATATGAATAGATAGGTACTCAACCTCTCTATACAGATGAGAACACAGTGTACTTCATTTGCTGACAAAATTGAAGCTTCAGGGGACCTTTTCCCTCAATTGCTCTTCCAATACTTTTCAGCAAATCATCGACATTTCCCTAACAGTCCTTCAAAAGCATATTAGGAAAGCTTAGTTATTGTTGTTTCCCTTTTTTTTACTATTACTAGTTTGACAAAATTAACAACTGTGGAATGTATGTGGCTCCAGGCCCAGTCACACTTCCTGTGACCTGAGAGAAAGCTCCCACAGGAAACCATGATATAAAACTGCAAGTATGAATCAAGGTTTGCTTTTATAAACAAGAGAGAGTGCAAGTTTACCTCCTAGAACTCATGGAAAGCATTAATAATAATAATAATAATATAGAAGAATTTCTTTTTGAAACACTTTTCATTTTAAAAAACTATTATCAACTTCAGTTTTTACTCTCCCAAATAAATACATATGATTCATCATTAGCAAATGCAAAGTTAATTAAAAATGAGAGAGAGAGAGAGAGAGAGAGAGAGAGAGAGAGAGAGAGAGGTGTGTGTGTGTGTGTGTGTTTCCAATTATGGATTTGGTACAGTACATTATTTGCTCACAGAAGGTCCCAGGTTCAATACCTGGCATCTTCAATTAAAAGGATTAGGTAGAGGAAAAGATCTCTGCCTGTGACCCTAGAGAGCTCAGTATTAGGGCAGATGAAGAAAGTATAAAGCAGGTTCCTACATACTCTACTTAGGTAAGGTTACATGGCTGCTGACCAATGCCAGGAAAGCATGCAACACCTGAATTTTCAGCACTTAAGCAACGAGACATACTTTCCCATCATTCCATCACTGGGAGCTTCCTGTATTCTGCCCCACCAGAAGTTTTATAATGGCACACAAAAAAGGACAGTCTTTACAAGGGCATATAAGCTTAAACTACATCAAAAGACATTTGAGTGAAGGGTGTAAAAACCCTCTTGCCCTGTATGTTAAGCAATGCATGCCCTTATTCAGAGGCACACATTTGTGCAAGCAAATTGCGAGTGCTGCTTGATAGATGCTACTATGGCAAGATGGCAAAGCTATATGGCTGACCCACTTCCCTTGCAGGGCAATGCAATGTTAGTTTTGGGTGCTTTTCGTGCATGCAGAGGACTTATCAAGCTGGAATGTAGAAAGGAGGGTGCAAAGTGGTAGCAGAGGAGAGTTTTAAAAAGCTGTGCTAAAAAGATGTCCAGCAGAAGTTATTGGTGTCAAGGAATCTCTAACCTTAGATTTCTACCACCTTTGATATTGCATGGCTCTGCACAGTAGAATGAGCAGGCATTGCTTCCCAGTTCCAAAGATAGCCATATGCACTTTTTAAAAGAGAGAACAATTAATGTTCTGTGTTTCATCTTAAAAATTAGAATATGTGCAATCAGTATAGCATCTTCTTAAAAATGTGTGCACACACAAACTTTACATCTGTCAAGCAAACAACCAAAGGCGCAATTTTGTCTGACCGTGAGTATTCAACATTATGCACAAAACATGCCAAATCAGATATAACAGTTTAATATCTAAATGCTCACTTACCAGCCGGCACCACGATTTATTACATTTTAGGGGGAAAGAGTGGCAGCCTAAAAACTACGCTTTTCACTGTAGTGCTATACATATGTTGAAATATGAGTAACAAACGTGCTCGACATGCAATTAGGCAAGCATGTGGATCTTATTGCTCCTAAAGGCTATTATTTGATTTCCTGCTCTGAAGCGAGTGGTGAAAAGATTCCAAGTCTAAATGCAGAGGAATTAGATCATTCTTTGGGGTGGTCGCATCATGGGCTGGAAACCAGATGGAGTGTTTTAAAAGCCCTTTGTAACTGAACCAACTCACCAAGTTGCTTGGAAACATACAGATGTAGTTGCTGCTCTGGGGCAACATTTGGCCTAGTTTTCGCTGTATCTGACAATACTCATAGACAGCACCATCAACAGAAGTAAGTAATCTTTTGGGTGGTGACCGGTTCCCATTGTGGTAGCCTGAACTCTTATGGCGGAAAAGCATAGCCAAACTCTTTAACATTACATGTACCAGCTTTTGTGCTACCATATATCATACAGCATATTTGTATTTCTAAAAAGAGCAAATATTATGAACAAACTGAAATCCCCTCCTGAACAATGGAGAGAGAGAGAGAGAGAGCGCACCAAACAGCGAGATGATACATCCCAGTTACATTGCTGAAGCCTACACGGATCCACTAACAGGGGCTGAGACACCTGCCTGGTTTTTAGCCTTCTCTCTGCATCCTTTCAAGCTCTCCCAAGGTGGCAGAGCAGCCTTATAATAGTATAATTGCACTGATGATCAAATACTGATACAACACTTCTGATACCCTGATTTTTCCAGAGTCCCAAAATGCATGGAGGAGCATCCATGGATGCAAAGGGCTCCACACAGTCACCTTCCACGAGTTGGAAATGACAAAAATGGCGACAGAGAAAGGTGGAGCTAGTACATTCATCCCCACTGCCCCTTGTGTTTCCATACCCGCTTCTGTAATGCATGAAAAAAGGTATAGTGTTCTGAGCCCAAGTCTCCTACCCTGTTGGGCCTCAGGTTGAAGGGAACAAGTTGCAGGCTGCTTGCCTCCTTTCAGCCCAACTTTCAGTGGCTGGTCAGCATCTCATGCCTACACACTGCTCTCCAACCTCTCTGCTGCCAGGGTTTGTTGGAAATATAATGTCAGGATGGAACTCTTACTATTTAAAAAATCCAGAATTTTTTGACCCCTTCTTTTGTCTCCTCTCTGGCCGCCTACAGCATCTGCACATGGGATACCTAGTTATTTATACGCTACAAAAACAAATACAGCCCACCCTTCATATCTATGGATCCCAGGGAAGGGTACAACACATAATACATAAAACCATACACATCCTTTTACTAAATCGCAGAGCAAAAGTTCCTTAAAAAAAACAAAACATCTATGCAAGTCAGAATAAGAACTGAAAGCATATTTGGACTTCTTGCTTTGTACAGTCCAATATCTTTTGATTAACACAATAATTAAAATCAAGAGACTTGGAGATGAAGAATTGTATGTGTTTGCGTGTCTGAAACTCCACTTTCTCAATTTCCACTATAATTAATTAACCATAAAAATTATTTATACAGCAAACTTGAGCAGAGGGAAGGAAAAATAATGTGTGGTAATCAAGAGGTGAGGTTTTCACAGTATCTAATGTGATTTATTTTCAGGAGAGTGAAACCCTGCAATATGGTTTAACTAGTGGATTGCACCATAAACTAAATCAGTTCTGGATGAAACCTTAAAAGCTGCATTTCACTATGCCTGCTGATGCATAGTTCGGTAATCTTAATAATAAATATTAGGCCACTTCAACCTTTGCATAGAAAACCAAGGGTAAATTTTTAGCACTTTAGTTTCCCCTATTGAAGTTAAAATTAATGGCCACATAAAACTGCTGATTCCTACCAAATGAAGCTCTACAATGTATCAACTCAGGGACAGAGCAAATTCAGGGATAGCTTAAATATTTCACCTGAATTATTGCTGTATTTTGTAACACTGGCAGTTTTATGGATCTTGTTGGTTTTATAAATTCCTAAGTATTTGAGACTTCCTAAATAAACAAAGGCCTTAAATAAAATGAGCAATCTATTGTTTACGCGCAGAATGAGAATGAACCTATGTATTCAATTTTAGTCCCATGCACCTGAACTTGGAGGAACTCACAGCAATATTTTAAGTTCACAACAAGTCTGCAGGGAAGGCTATGGTGAGAGTTAGAGACTGAACCAGGTATGTTTGTTGGCTTTGTTTCATGAAAAACATATTCGCCTTCAGCCAGGTCTGTAATCACAGGGGTTGGGTAGGTTGCTCACGTTTGGGGGGCAAATGCTGGCTGTTGCCAGAGAAACAACAGCCCAAGATAGCTCACAAAACTATTCTTGCAGATAACAGGCTCCTCCATAGCATGCTTGCCTCTACGCTGGCAGAGCTCTTTTCCACTGGTAGAGGGAGGTACTTTTGCTAAATCCTAATCCCCTTCAATCAGCAGATATCAGGGTTAGGACTCAGTTTTTGCCTTGTGGATTGGCTTTCAAAAGTGGTCGAAGAGCAGGGGGAGGGGAGTAAGCAAGGCAGCAGATACTTTTAAGCCTACAAAAACAGAAAGGGGTAGCAAGAAGATGCGGAACTCAAAGATTTCAACAAGAGCTACTGTGAAAGGCTGTTTGGTTACAGTTTGGTTAGCTAGATAAGTGCCTGAAGGAACCCTATGAGATCAGGTTCAATGTATACATCTAAGATGATGCGCTCTCCTGTCTTCCATTCATACAGGGAAGCTTTTCAAAAGCTAAAGGATGGTAAGTGTGAGAGGCAGAGGCAGGGCAACTACAGTACATTCCACCACTTCCCCTTTGGTTTCAAGCAATCTAAATGATTACACTTCAAACTCCAAAAAGAAATAGCCCAATAGCAATGGAGAAACCCCTGCTCTATCAAAGCATGGGTCTAGGATTCAGCAACCTAACATGGCAGCTAAATGGACAAACAAGACATTAAGAGGCATGCTATCATTTCAACTAAAATTTCTAAATTTCACAAGCTATGAATGACTTGCTCACAAATTTATTGATAGGCGGACGAATTATTATAGCCAGGGAGTGGAAGGGGCAAGCAGAATGTAAAATGGAAGAATGGTATAAAGAGGTGTAGGATATAGCTATTAACAACAAATTAACATATGCCATTGAGGTAAGACAGGGAATATGCAGGAGAAATGATTTCGAGGAGATATGGAAGGTGTTTGTAGAATTTGTACTGTTAAAATGGAAAGGGATCAAACCATTGCAAGAGGTGTTGTAATTTTGGGAGGTTGGATAGTTACAATGGAATGGTCTCGGTGGTGAGGTGCAAATGTTTATTCTTATTTATTTATGATTATTACTTTGTCAAAATAAATAAATAAATAAAAATTGAAAAAAGAAAAAGGGAAAAATAATAATTAAAAATTATAATGAATGATACATATATTTTTTAAAAAAATTGAACACAGGTTTGTCGGTTAGTTCCCATATATTTTAAAGAAAAAAATTCTTTTTAAAAATTGTGCAAACATTATGACTTCATCTACATCTGATTGTTGTTAGCCGCCCTGAGCCCAGCTTCGGCTGGGGAGGGCGGGATATAAATAAAATTTATTTATGATATAAATAAATTTATTATATATAAGTATATGCACTTGGGATACCCTTTTACACAGCCAAGTAACTCTTGGAAAATCCAGCCAAGCCAAAGCAGGTTCTGCCAGCCTGGTTGGAAGCTTTGTCCAAATTTGCTCCCCCTCTTGGCTGTATATGAAAAGTCAGAGTGCAGAGAAAAACTTCCACAAGCACTCCTATAATTCATGCCATATTCCCAGTACTGTGGTACCTTGGGTTAAGAACTTAATTCGTTCTGGAGGTTCATTCTTAACCTGAAACTGTTCTTAACCTGAGATACCACTTTAGCTAATGGGGCCTCCCGCTGCCACTGCGCTGCTGTTGTTCGATTTCTGTTCTCAACCTGAAGCAAAGTTCTTAACCCGAGGTACTATTTCTGGGTTAGTGGAGTCTGTAACCTGAAGCGCCTGTAACCTGAAGCGTCTGTAACCGGAGGTACCACTGTATATGTGAGGTCTGCCAAAGTGACACACACACCCCCAGCATGTATAGGTCACAAAAAGAAGAGGACCTTCTTTCCAGGAAGCTTCAACTTACAAGTAGGCCAGAGATTTCCAAGCTAGCTTTTTTCCTTTTTTTTTTTTTTAAAGGGGGCAGTAAGATCCAAAAGGACCGTTTAAGAAATTGGAAAAGGTGACTGGTAACAATGTGAAAAATAAATTAAGTAGGTCCAGGTTCCCCTAGAACCCTAGGTCCTGATCAAGCCTTCCCATTTCTTTTTCCCCAGTCAAAGACACACCCCACAGTCACCACAGTGTTTGACAGTGTTTCTCATATGAATGATATAATTCTAAAACATGGAGTCCCCTTTCATGATTAGTCACTCATGTGAAGTTGTCAATGTATGCACAGCCAAGGAAAATGCATGGGTGTTTTGTAGCAGCATGCACTTTGCACGCAAATTGCAATCACATACCACTGGGAAGTTCTGAATTTTGCTTTTAAAAAGCCCTGCTTGCAGCAGTCTTCCATTCTGTTGTAGTAGGGTAGAAACTAAATGCTAGCCTTATTGTTTTGATAGCCAAGAGCTCTGGAACTGGGTTTTGTTTTTGCAGAACTCCTTAAAACCAGCATATGTCAATAAACTCAAAGATTATTTTTTTGTGTGGATGGCTTTCTTAACCTATTTGAATATACCATTTTGAATTTCTTGCACTGGATCTTCTTGTATAGTGCATCTTATTGCCTTCCGCTAAAATTTTCATGGACAAAACAATGTTAGGAATGCCAAATACAGAACATTCATGGACTCAATGACCTTTCCATCCTTTCCTAATTGTATAGTTCTGTGAATAATTACTGCAGGAACAGTTTGTAATATTTAGAGCAAGTCAACAGATTCCAGTCTTAGTTGGTTCTCACCAGGTGTTAGATAAACACCCTGGAGCAAGCTAATAGTAACCAAGGTTTGTAGTCATTAATTTGATTATGCATCAGTGCTCCTTCTTAGAACTTAGTAGTTTCTAAATGAAGTAAAAGAAATAAATCACCTTTGTTGTTTTGCTGTATGCCCAGCACCAGTTTTTAAAATGGGCATACATTTCATAAATCACTTCGTGTGGGTGGGGAAGGTATTAATAAAAATGGTGGAAGGAACAGGGAATAATTGCATAAAAATGTAATAATGTAATCTTATCCAAAGCTATAGGCTTTTAGTGGCATTTTAACAATTTGCTACATTAGGTATCTCTATGAGTGAGACAATGGCCAATAATTATACTCATGAAGTGGCAGCTCTAAACATACAGAGAGATGGTCCATCTATAATTTCTGGCTATGAGGTATGACCAGCATCACTGTCCACCCAACAACTATTCATAAGCCAAAGGATACAGAAGACATGTTAATACCTGGCATAAGCAAAGGTTACAAGCAACCATCACAGCCAACACATGGCAAGTTCATGTGGCACAATAAATGGTGATTTGTTTCCAGCTAAAGAAATTTAAAGATGAATCTGCTTTGTTGAAAATACAAGGAAGCCAGGTTTTTATCTATTACGTGCCCTGTGGAGGCTACTGTACAAAAAATGGTCACAAGACAGTGGCTGTCAAACTACAATATTTATACTACAAAATTACCACAGCTCATTGGACACTCCTGATGATACAGGAGTAGGTTGATTTTCTCAAAGGAGAGGACAAAAATGTAGAGAGATCAACTGAGTCAATATTCAGCTTCTACATATTAAATAAAAACCTACTCCATTTTATTCCCTAAAACTCCTGTCTTTGGAAAAATCGGCCACATCATCCTGATCAAATAAAACAGAAGGACCCAATCTAAATTCACTAAAATCAATTGATGCTTTAAAATTTTTAAAAATGAAATAAATATACCTCACTTTGCCTTTCCTAAAAAATTGTCGAGTCTGATTCACAAGTGACATATTCCTGCTGAGAATGAATTGTGTATGCTTCCCATTTCTGGAAACCCAGGAAAGCACATGTGTTTATGCAAAACATGCAGCATGCCTGCTGGATTCCAGCTCAGAACATGCAACCCTAAAGGAGAAAGCAACAGCATTTCCTCAACTAAAAATGTAGTATGTTAATTGTCCTTACATCATTGTATAACAAATGACACAACGAAACAGCTAACAACCAAACTTCAAGGTTTACGAAGTACTTCAATGGGAGCTGGATTTTTGTTTCTGTTTTTTTCCTTTTTCCTCATGAGCAGGAATCACCCTGGAGTTGTCAACTGAGCACCATCTGCCGTGTTATTTTAGAACAGGAATCCTGACAATCTTTGCCAAATAAAGGAACACTTTCCCCCTCCAGATATTCCATCTTCTGCTCAGTGTGATTCCGTAAATCTTGGTGGGGTATAGGGCACCGAAGTGCCCTGTGTGTGTACTGGGGGAGGGCATGCACTGTAGCTCACAGGAGAGTTTTGATTTTTGGAAGAGGGGAGAAGTAATGCTTAATTTCTGAAGTAAGAAGTGCCAGGTTTTTTTAGCCTGCCTGGAGACAAAGCTAAACATGGCAGTATTAATACAAATGGAAGTTGTATAATATGTATATACATTAAATTAGAAAGCAGGCATTTCTGCAACCCTTGTATCAGGACTCCTGCTGAGAGACCTTACCCTTCTGTCAGGGTCATGATCCAGATCAGACCCCCTGTATTTCCTTTTTATAAAAAGAAGAACCATTGCAGCTACAAATTACATGAATGTTAGCATATTTAGTTTGACCATGGATGTGATACCTTTTGGCCTGGAAACTCTTTCCCCAATTCCATATGTAGGGGCTGTTTGACTATACACTGAAGAGAGGAAAAAGCATTACTATGTCACGCATTAGCATCCTGGCATGAAACACAATTTCCATGGCCAAACTATACTCTATGGCCAAGTATGGTAAGGGTACAAAAAAGAAAAATGGCCTGAGGATCTGGAGATAAAGAATTTCAACAAGAGAAGCCACTGAGTAGGCACAGATATCTGATTGCCTAACTAGGAAGTGTTGGTATTTGAGGGGGGGAGGATCCAAATTATTCCACTCACTGTAGTAAAAATAGAACTAAATAATTGATCATTTTACCACCTGAGGTGATATGCCTCATTGGTAGAGCAACCCACAACTAAATCTGCATCAGACATATTCATCTGTTGCACATGCGCTAACAGATGGTGAAAATAGTGAGAGAAATGTCAATAGTTATTCAATAAAATGCCTCTTCTTGGCCACATCATTACATATTTTGACATGGGACTTCTTCTGAAAGTCCAGTTTGGAACAGGCCTCATTCACACATCACATGAAGCTGAGCAATTATTTAGCATGAATCTGTGACCATCTGGTCCTCAGGAGAGGAGATTATTGCTACTTTGTTCCTCACCCGTTTTGATGCTGTGTTGCACTGATCTAAGCAATGGCTTGGCTTAGCATGTCATCTGAACACATGCTTTTGATATAGCGCTCTCCAGGCTAGCCAAGAGTTATTAACCAAGGTTTGTCCTATGGTTTGTCTGGGCGGGATAAATCATGAGCCTGGGTTTGGATGACACGGCATAACCACAGCAGCATAATGAGCAGAGACAGCAAAGCATCCATGAGCAGCTCCTCAAGAAGCCTATACACTTGTGCAATCACACTAAGCCATGGTTTGTTTTAGAGTGATGTACAAATATCATTGTAAAAATGGAAGAACTGGAAATACTGTAAGGCAACAATTTGAAAGGTTATTTACTTGGAAGTACAACCCACTAAAATAAATGGGATGAGTCTAGGCTAAAGTGTCTTGCATTCAAACACCTATAGGTAAGCATTTCATCAATTCGCTGTAAAGTTTATTATGGTGAAAAATACAAAATTGTTAATACTTGGTAAGCATCACATGATTTACCAGTTGCTATGGTTCAAGCCATTCTTGCTTATGAGTTTGTAACATGACAGCAGTAAAGAATCAGAATTGGATTTTTAATTAAAACCTGTCCAAAAATGATATTTGCTGCTCTCTATATGAACTCATAGGCCAAAAAGTATGCAAAGTCAAGACAACTCAGCAGAAGGATCTTGTGTCTGCTAATTTAAAAACCCAACAATATTCTTAGTCCAGTGGGATGTACTTTTAACTATCAAATATTACATAACCCTTGGACAGAAGATGCACAAGAATAGATGTCAACAGTGTGAAAATTTCTCATCCAGATTCCTCGATCTTCCTTTCCTTCCACAATAATTACTTCAAACCCAGCTGTTTCCGAGTCTTTTGTGATTCCAGAACTTTGTAAGTAAGACTACTTTAACTCTTACATGCCACAATACTGAACTCAAACCTTACAAGTCCCTGCTTTGATGTACATTTAAAAGCTGTGTGTGTACATGTACATAGATGATAATCCATTGACGTCTGAAAACCAGCAGTTTACACTAGTCTAGAAGTAGTGTTATATATGATTATAGATTCACAGACATGAAGCATCCATGGATTAATCATGAGACAAGGCTACATTATAAGACCAGGGAGTAAAGTTACCAGAACCATAGCTAGAGCTGTTCCCAACACCAACAACATAAAATGAAACCTGGGAATACATGAAAATGAAACATACAAGATTGCCTTCTAACAAATCAGACTGCTGGTCCATCTAGTCTAAACTTCTTTGACTGTCAGTAAATTTCCAGGGTCTCACAGAGGGAGGTATTTTCCAGCCTTGCTATGCAAGAGCCTTTAGCTGAAAAGCAAAAGGGACTAAAATGGATACCTCCAATAAGCTATGGCTCCTCCCACATTACTTTTACCCATATGCAGTTCCACTGTTCTATTCAATGAAAATGCCAGACAACCCAATTCCATCTGTGTCAAGAATGTCAGGCTCTGCTGCATCTGTTTCCCTATTCCAAATCCCAATCACTTATTTGCCAGTGCAAGGGAAATTAGGTCATTCCCACAGGCCTTAGGATGTCTCTAGTCTGCTATGCACATTATTCCAAAACATCATTCCTCATACAATACTTCTGCTCAAGAGCTGGGACTGTAGAATAGGAGGCAGCTACCCCAGTGGTAAAGGTGAGTTACTCTCTCAAGCACCAAGTCAAGGGACAAGGGGTCAACATACACTGCAGTTCTGGTGTTAGGCCTGAGCCTAAGGTCTGCTATAATAACAAAGGGGAAATGTTGCTAATGTTGCAGCTTTTTTGACAAATGACCTAGAAGAACCCATCAAAATGTATTTTTTTAAAATATGCTGCTCCTATATTTCCTACAGAAATATCCAAAATAGTTGCTTATACATATTTTTGCATTGCAAAAAAGTTAGAAATGAGGCAGAATACAGGCAGGCTGTTGTATCTGGTGAAAGTTTGTTTTTGGTACCGTACAGGGAGAGATTTATTTCATGATCCCTTTTTTACAGTTTCAAACTGAAAGCTGTCCTGCAATCCCATTATGTATACGACAAGTATGAACACAGTGACTTGCCAAAATATTTGCCTTCCTCCTCTATCAGCGGTGCACAGTACACCATGAACTAACTTCCTTTGACCTAGTTCCTGAGAAGTTTTGGAAGTGCGCATCTTATTTTGTATGCAGTATCCGCAGTATTTTTGCTAGCAAGGAGCAACTGAGCCCAGCCCTTTGGTTAAATTATCTGTAAATGTTTTCTCCCGCATTGGCTAAATTTCTCTCCAGAGATGTCATATGGAGACATTTTTGAACAAGCGCCCATGCCCTTTTCAGAGTACATTAATTCTCTTGGAAAAAAGTGTGAAGCAGAGAACATAAGGCAGAGAGAAAGGGGGCTTGTCTTGCACAGTTAAAACTACTATATGAACAGCTTTTCTCAGAATTCATTATTCTAAGATTATCCTTTGGCTCCCCCGCCCTTCCATTGCCAACACAGAAAGAGTCATTTGCCAGACAGTATCCTCTGATGTGGCTGCACTTCCTGTCACTACTGATAAGGGAAGAATAGGCAATAAAGAAGCAACAGCAAGGTTCTCAGGAAGGGAAGGGACTGGAACAATTAAAACGGGGTTATTAAAAAGCCTTGCATCTTTGAACTTGAGAACCCTGCTGAAGGGCTGGACAAGCAATGTTGCTAGGAAGCTTAGGATTCCATTTTACTTTTGCCAGATAAGTATATTGCTATTGGCCTCAGATCAGAGAGGCCTAATAGATATTTGGGGGACTGGAAGGTGGGGTGGAATAATCAGGAAATAAAACTCTTAAATGGTAGTGAGCAATTGATTGAAGAAAACAGAAGAGCCTTTAAAAACCAGCTATTTATCTGTCTACCTTAAGCAGAAGTGGAACAGGAAATTAATTCAATTTGCCACAGACTTACATTACGCTGTTAAGTTTCTATTTAATTTTAAAAAGAAATCCACCCTCACTCAGCCTACCCCCATTCCAAAGCAGAGTTATCAGTGGACAAGCTAGTAATTGAAGCTTATAACGTTCCAATTAAACAGATCTAATCATTATTAGTAGGTAGACTATAAAGTATGGAATAAGCTTGAAAATGAAAGAATTAAAAAGGGAACTACTTAAAAGGATAAAAGACCTTCTTCAGAAGTCATTTTGTTACCAACGGATTCTGATTTGCTGAAAAATATCCTGCACCCATAGGTATTGCCATTACAGTCACAGAAGCCTTTTACACAGGTTACCACTCTCTGTGTTTTAGATGATATGGCTGTTTGCCAGTAATTTAGCTTTAAATATGAAAATGGATATCCAATCCAGTTTTCTAGATATAATAATAGCACAGAAGATTGATGCTATCATTCCACAGCCCAATGACTATTTAAAATGCTTTTAAGCTGAACTTACAAAGCTCCAGTGACTTCTAGAATTGCAGGAACTGTTAAATAGGAAATAAAATTAGCAATCTACAATAAAATACAAAAGCAATTCAGCATTTCATTTTTTTCCCCAACAGCATGAACATGGACAGTCCTTGTACAACAAATCAGTAACATTGCAGTATATTTCTGGGCTTACTGGTGGGTGGTGGGCAGGTGAGAAGAAACAAAATATACTCTCATCTAGAAGTTAATCATACACTGCCAAGGCTATAAAATATAGGTTTCCACTGATGAATGAGACCATACCAGCTAAAAGACGCCTAAGAGTTTAAAGGAACTCCCAGAGAGCCAAGTTCGAGATTGGATCTTCTATGTTACAAGCCACAGTAAAGCAGTTCTTTATTCTGTTTTCTCTTGTGAACTATCACTAAAAAAATTCTGCATTTTTCCCCAGTTCTTTCACAGCCAAAGAAGATCTTGCATTCAGAAAGTTCAACAGAATATTTCTCCTGACAGCCTGACTGAAACCTAATCATGCTGCTTTCAGTCTTACTCAGATTTTCTGTTTCAAAAATGATATCTATCCCTTCTATGGCTGAAATCACTGGGGCAGAGAGGAAACAGAGTTGATACAACTCAAATTCCCTTTGGCACGGAGTACTGTACCAATGACAAAAAAATGTGGAGGTGTAACTGTAATGTTGCCTTCCCAACAATAGGTGGTGCTGTACCCAGAATTAGTGCCTTTACTCCAATTTGTTCTTAGCAATATAGTTGTTCTGTTCAACAATCAATTTGGCCTCATCTTTTCTCTAGCCAGCAGCCAAATAGTTAATGACAGCAACCTCGCCAGTAACTTCCATGAGTTCAAGCTGCTGCCAACAGCTGTTATTTCTGATGACTGTGCTATCGCCCAGTGAACAGACAGAAGAATGAAAGTTAACCCTCAAACAAAATAAAACTGAAAAGTGCACTAAGCACAGCAAGCCACTGTATTATTACACAGGATACAAGACTGCATCTACTATATTAATAAAAATAAGGTTGATTATTATGTACAGATACAAGAATAAAACCCTAAGTATGTGTCCTAAAGTATCCTACTTCTTTAAAAAGAAGCTAAAAGAAAACAGCCAGTCTGGCATAATGGTTAGTGTTGGACTAGGACCTGAGATAGGAGAGTTCAAATCCCCACTCAGCCACAAAGCTCACTAGGTGACAATGGGGCAGTCAACATCTCTTAGCCTAACCTACCTCACAGGGTTCCTGTGAGGATGAAATGGGGAGAAGGAGAACCATGTACACCACCTTAATATCTTTGGAAGATAAAGGTGGTCTCTAAATGTAATAAATGCCAGTATAAACAAATCTGTCCACATTTTTCAACACTACTTGCTACTTTGGATACCTCTGGCACAATCAGTTCACAGAACATTCCTACTGTAAAGGTAAAAAAAGGTGAAGGACCCCTGGACGGTTAAGTCCAGTCAAAGGTGACTACGGGGTTGCAGTGCTCATCTCGCTTTCAGGCTGAGGGAGCCGATGTTTGCCCACAGATAGCTTCCTGGGTCATGTGGCCAGTATGACTAAACCACTTCTGGCGCAACTGAACACCTGTGATGGAAGCCATAGTGCACGGAAACACCACAGCAGTACCTAATTACCTACCTGCACTGGCATACTTTCAAACTGCTAGGTTGGCAGGAACTGGGGCAGAGGAACGGGAACTCACTCCGTCGCAGGGATTCAAACCGTTGACCTGCTGATCAGCAAGCCCAAGAGGCTCAGTGGTTTAGACCACAGTGCCACCCACATCCCATTCCTACTGTATCCCTACTGTATGATGTTAACATAGGGGTGTGTTATCGCCCCAACTCTGTTTATTATCTTCATTGCCATAATCCTACACATTTTCGAAGGGAAACTCCTCACCAGAGTAGAAATCATTTATCAAACAGATGGAAAGCTCTTTAACCTGAGTAGGCTGAAAGCAAAGAGTAAGGTTACCATAACTTCCATCACAGAGCTTCAATATGCTGATGACAACGCAGTGTGTGCACACTTAGAGAATGACCTCCAAACCATCCTAAATATCTTCGCAGAAGCTTATGAAAAGCTTGGCCTATCACTCAACATCAAAAAAAACAACAAAGTGCTGCAGCAACAAGCACAAAACAACTGCTCTGCAGCGCTACAAATCCAACTCAATGCTGTAGTGTTGAAAGGTGTCAATCACCTCTTCTACAAGGGCCGACATTGATGCTGAAATCCAGCATCGCCTGAGCTCTGCAAGTGCAGCTTTTTCCCAATTGAAGTACAGAGTGTTTGAGGACTGGGACATTCACAGGGAAACTAAAATGCATGGTTACAAAGCTGTTGTACTACCAACCTTACTGTATGTTTGTGAAACATGGACCACTTATAAACCCATCTCCAACTCCTTGAAAGATTCGATCAATGGTGTCTCCAAAAATTTTTACATATCACTTGGGAAGACAGGTGAACTAATGCCAGTGTACTGGAAGAAGCAAAGATCACCAGTGTCAAAGCAATGATTCTTCAACATCAACTTCGTTGGACTGGTGTTGTTCGGATGCCTGATTATCATCTTCCAAAGCAACTACTCTATTCTGAACTTACAAACACCCTCAAGGCAAATTTTAAAAAATGTAGTATAAACACCGACAATTGGGAAACACTGGCCTGTGAGCACTCCAGTTGGAGAACAGCCTTTACCAAAGCTGTTGTGGATGTTGAAGATGCTTGAACTCAAGACGAAATGGAGAAATGTGCTAAGAGGAAAGCACATTTTGCAAACCCCCACCATGATCAACTCCTGCCCGGAGTTGAGGATTGTGGAAAGATGTGTGGATCCAAAATTGGCCTCTGCAGTCACCTACGGACACACCGTTAAGACCGTGTACATGGAAGACAATCTTACTCAGCTACGAGTGATCACCAAAGAAAGAAGACTTACTGCTTTGGATGCCTCTGACACCATCAGTTCAGAGAGCATTCCTACTGTATGACATTGAATTGAAAAGGTGGGGTGGTGAGTTTACATTTTTAACATCTTTAATACTGAATACATACATTTATGTTTAATGAAATAACTCAACTATTTACTGTAACAGGTAACACTCCTAAGGAAAAACCTAACAACAAATATCATTGCTATCTATGTTACTTAGGACGTCAATATTTATTTTTCATTTCTAGTGCTCTAAATAAAACCAGCATTTTCATTCATATTTTAAAGGTGGGTGAGCAGAAGTTAGGACAGAATTATTTACCCAAGAGTATTCAGGATCCTTGGAGTGAATGGATTAATGGCAAAACTTGTAGCAGTTTCAAATGGCAAAGTGATTTATGATTAATAGTAGTATCTCATCTGCGACAACCATGTGCAGCAGGTTATCACCATTCCCATTTTATAGATAACTGAAAATTGACTGAAAAATTGTTACATGCTCAAGGCCCCATTATCAGTTTGTACATCAGGTGGTTCCTGTCTAACGCTGCCCCGGTTCATTTCACAAATGCTAATTCCTTTCAATATAAAAGATCACAGATTAAAGACCAGATGATAGAAAACCAAAATACAGTTAAACTAAAGCATTAGGGCATATACACACTTTTAATTCAACTGGGGAAATTATCAAACACCACCTCCATGTTTCATGCTCACACCTGTCACCACAAAATACTTCTTATTTAAGGTGCTTCTGTTCAGGGATCAATCTATGCCTTTCCATCCCATTCCAGTCATCTATCCCCTAGCCAAACAGGCAATCAAAATCCCATCCCCATTGAGCCAACTTAGTCCTCTTATTGAGTGGTTTTGTTTTTCCTTTGGGATTTCTGTTCTCCATTTTGACTTGGGGGGTGGAGTTTATGTATGGGACATATTTGTGCCTAATCCAAGCTTTAGTTTATCTGTTGATGTCTGCAGAAAGCTCTCTTCCAGCTGTAGGAACACTGAAAAATAGCTTATCTACAAGAACCAAAAAATGACTGAGCCACACAAATATATAGATATATATTCAGTCCTCCTGTTCTAGCTACTCTATTTCCCACTAAATCTAACTGGATGGAACTCAACATGCAAATGTCTGCAAACAGCCCATGTGCAAAAGAACAAAAGAGTTAGGGCTTGCTTTTACACACTTTTAACCCTCGTGTGTTCAGGAAAATGCCTAAAGTACACTCCATATCACTGGGTCATCACAGTGCTTTTGGGGTACCCACCCTGCCTTAGGTTCTTTTCAGCCATTTTTTTCTACTTGTGCATACCTCACATTGTGAGTCTGCCAGTACCAATCTCTTGTGTGTTGCTGATGTAGTTTTGGCTACACAAGCCCAAGCCCAGAGAGACTTGAATCAGCATTAGTATACAGATCAGTATCAGTACCATTTTCAGGATTTGTCTCTTTTGTTTTCTTTGGGGATATCAGTCCTGAAATAAATGGAGTGGAAACTATGGCCAGAGAGCTTACATTGTTTTTACAGATGTGTGAAGCCATCTATTTTCCCCAAACAGTCTAGGGGATTTATTGAAGAAAAACAGAATTCACCTTCTAGCTTCTTCCAACACATCTCCCAGTGCTATCTTCAAACAGCAAATGGAAAAATAATATCTGAAAGACTGTTGAGCTGCTTTATTAATCTTGATCAGAAGATGACAATGGTCAATTCAGCCATGACATGTACAGCTACATAAAACTCTTCATAACAGCTGTACAATTTTCCCACTGCAGGACTATATCCTGTGCTGTAAGTGCCTTTAATGCTCATTAAGTATGCAGTTGCCAGGCTGAAGCATCTTTGGTTTGCAGCCCCTGGGTCCTGTGAAAAAGACTGACTAGGGAATCTATAAAAAGTTAGCACAGATTTATTTTCAGTAATATCACTCAGTTCTTCAGAACGATTCTTTGCAAACAGGCCCTTAAACTGTTTGGGAAAGGGAGGCTGATGATTAGAACATCTGCAATCATTATTTGGCCCATTATTTACAACACTGCATTAAATAGGATTGGGGAAAACAGCAGAATTGCCCTCTAGATCTAGTTTTGCAGGCCTCTCTAGAAGGCACTTTTTTATACGAAGAACTGAACAAATTGGAGACAAAATAGGTGACAAAACATGGGCAGTAACCTTTCCAGCTAGATATTACAAATTACCCTATTGTCTAAGCGTTGCAACCAGGCCTCTTACCCCAAATGTTCAAGAGGAAATCAGCACTATGTGGTTTCCTTCATGTTCATATTGTTTGCAAGAGTTGCTTTTGAAATCAACATGACCACTGTAAAATGCAGCTTCATATCTGTAGCTAGGCTGTATCTGCTGGAGGATAATAAGATTCACTTTTTAATTTCAGCTGCCCAAACTACAGGTAGAATTGCTTTTAATGCAATATGGCAAACATGTACAAGTATGGCTGATATCTCTATCTATATCTCTATCTAAGTTTAATGGTAAACTCCCCAAATAAAACCGAACAGACAAGAAAGAACCTTTGAAATCTGACTATAGCACCTAAGAAGTTATCGTAATTGTCGGGAGAGAGACAGGGAAATTTTGTCCTTGTTAATTCTCATCAACCTTTCAGCTGCTTTCGATGCCATCAACCATGGTATCCTTCTGGAGCGACTGTCTGAGTTAGGGGTAGGTGACACTACTTTGGAGTGGTTCCAGTCCTACTTGCAGCCTTCATGCAGCCTTCAATGAAAACGCTGAGTGGGATCATCTGGAGTTTTGGAGTACGTTGTGCCCACTCAACTGTTTCAGTCAGCAGAATTGGCACTACTACAGGTTGCTACATAATTCCTGTTCTGCATTTGTAAGAACTCAAGGAGAAGGAGAAGGGCACAAGGAGAAGAGGATGACAGAGGACGGGATGGTTGAACAGTGTTCTCGAAGCTACCAACATGAGTTTGACCAAACTGCAGGAGGCAGTGGAAGACAGGAGTGCCTGGCGTGCTCTGGTCCATGGGGTCACGAAGAGTCGGACACGACTAAACAACAACAAGACTTCCAAACTCCCTGCCTATTGAGATCAAGCAGGCACCTTCAACTGTACTCTTGTGGGCACCTGCTAAAAACATTCCCTGTGGCTGTAACTCTTTAAAGCCACTGAGTTCATATACATTCATCCTGCAGTGGAGATTCAGGTGTATTGGCCCAAGTTCTTTCACAGTGGAGACTGCTTTTTTAAGTCAACAGCATCACATTTGAGATGGTGGCAGTTTCTCAGGCTTGTTTTTCTGTTCCAACTGCACCAAGTTGTGAATCAGCTTCTGTATTAACAGCATCCTTCTTTTTACTGCTGCTGTTGCTGCCATTAAAAGGATTTTTCCTGTGGTTAGTTTATATGCTCCAGCTCATTAACATCTCCTAATACCAGAACCTTAGCCTCATTAAGCATGGCAGTTCTGAGGAACATATTCTCCGTTCATCTTCACAAAGCAGGATTCTCCTTGGTGGCCCAGCTGCAGCACCACATGCTACCAAAAGAGGGATCACCCTAGCAATAAAAATACTACAGGATCCCACATAAGACGCAGTAGGGGGCAGGGATATTTATTAGCTAATGGCACTGTTTACAGGCTGCGTAAGGGCTGGAAATTTCTCTACCATCAAAGCAGCTTCCTTTGCAGAACCATGTGGGTTGTTGTTTTTTTATAGCGAGGCCAGCAAATGCTATTTCTTGACTTGGACACAGCAAAAAATATGGTGGAGGAAGACAACTAGAGAAAAACAAGGAGTCTTGAGTTAAAAAGACACAAAGTGGGAACAATTAGAGATGTATAAAGATTTAAAATGTAGGAGAAAGCACTTAATGAAGTAATAAAATTACAGCCCTTGAGGCAAAAGCTTAGGTCTCCTACCTTAAGTCTGAACTGCCCTCTAATTCCTGTGCAGCCATTGCTTATCTTTGCTGCTGTATCAGGTAGTTACAAAAGGAATCAAACATCAAATCAACTGCGTAAGCTGCTATTTGGGGGGCAAGGGGGGGGAGGGCTAGAACTAATAGTATGCATTTGTGAATATGAGACAAACTGAAAGGCACCAAAATCTAATGGTGAAATATCATTAAATGTTCCGCCAAGACCCTCAGCAATTTTCAATGAATCCTTTGGGAATAAAGGGAAGCCCTGTCCTAAGAGAACAGATAATATAAGACAGAATTATTATACTGGAAAAATTGCTTGATCCCAAGTAGCTATAATAGGCTGAAACATGAAGTTTACACTTCCTCGTTTCTTTTTAGCAATGCTAAACTGCTTCAATACTGCACCTGAAATTCTGCAATGATTTGATTTCATCAAATAAATGTTCCAAGCAGTTAACACTGTTATACATTTATGTCCTTAATAGCATACCTTAAGGCGGAATGTGAAAATAATTTTAACTCTTGTGTTTTAACAAGTTCAGGAGCATTTTATGCTCAGCTTAGAATGTCTGCAGCATCCTGAATATTCTGGGGTCAAGAAAATTCAGGTTGAAGGTATAAGTACGAAATTTTACTCTGGTAGCAAATGAAATCCCTAGAACAGAACACACTGCTAACTCACAAACTTAAGCTAGAAACCTGAACACCAGTAGTTACAATCTATTCAACATTGCATCGTCACACACCTGTCTACTTAAAATAGCAACATAAATTTAAGGAACAATTTTATCAAAGCAACAACAATGCAAAGAGGCTTGTACAATAGCAATCAAAGTGACATCCTTATTGCTGTATCCTACTTGCCTTCAACCAGCCCATAGGCTTTGCTTGCTACAGAACTAACACCGCTAGAAAAAGAGGCATTTAAACAGTTCCAGGGCAAATTCTTATTCACATATAAAAATGATCTTTCTGAGCAACACAGCTACACTGCTCAAGTATTTCCCCAACCTTCTGATGCAGGAGCACCAATTGTTGCCATTGTCCAAGTGCACAAAATCATTGGTCATTGAACAAAGGGGTCAAAACAATGGAAGTCTTGGATCTGGTTAACTTCTGCCATAGCAGTGGCTATGATTACTTAAACACATAAGTCCATTTCTTGAAATAAGGCTAACACTATTAAAATAACTAATTTACTGCTCAAGGTGCTAGGCCCATAAATATCCAGGCAATCTGTAAGTACTGCTTTTAGCCAAGGGATTACAACTTCATCTGTTACACAAATTATCTTGTTTGTTTTTATCTTGAAATTCAGCTGGGAAATGAAAATCATATGCTAAATACAAAGTACGTTAAAGAGGGTTGCTTTTTTTTAAGCGAAACAAAATAAGAGGAATGCTAAGACTGATAACATTTTCAACACAGGACAAGCAACCTTCAACAGGCTATGCTCTATGATACCACCATTTCCAACATGCAGTCTTGCTTGAACCAAATACAGATCAAGTAACATGCACAACATACGGTACTTCAAGAGAACAATGAGGTCACCAGAACAGAATTTCAATAAAATTGAAATCCTATTTCTATAAGACTGTGATGAGGTCTGTGCATTATATGGTCACTGTAGCGAAGATCAGAGAACTATTGTGTTGTTGTTGTTACATTTATATCCCACCTTTCCTCCAAGGAGCTCACTCTTCTCCTCCCCAACAACCCTGTGAGTTAAGTTAGGCTGAGAGTGAGTAACTGGCCCAACGTCACCCAGTGAGCTTCATGGCTGAGTGGGGATTTGAATCCTGGTCTCCAAGGTACAGCACTCTAACCACTGCACAACACTGACTCTCACTTGCATTTGACATGATTAGGATTATGCTGTTCTTGTATGTTCCCCCACCTCTAAATCTCTAGCCAGGCGGGGGGGGGGGGAGGCCAAACCCTCCTTCTGGATAACGCTAGCTACTAGTTGCTTCTATAGCCGTGGTTCCCAATGTGGGGCACACAGTCCACAGGGGGGCAATTTGATTTTTAAGAGGGGGAATTTGAGGATAAATTATTAACAGTGAATGGCCTTTTAGGCTTTCTCCATGTGAATAGGAGTTCACTTTTTGAATAATAAGAATTAAATGTCACCGGGGGCGGGGAGGCATCAGGATTTCAGAGATGCTTAGGAGGAGCATGGCCAAATAAAGGTTGGGAACCAATGTTCTATAGCAACATAAGACATATTTTTAGAGTATAATGTGACTTGGTCAGGCCCATTAATGAAGAGACTGGTTTGACCGCCTTCAGCAAACAAACTGCAATCTTACAGATTTTAAACCAAGGGTTGGAAAATACTCAAAAACATCATCCAGAACATCTTCCAATCCTTTATTACCATCTTCATATGCAAGTATATATTTATCAGTGATAGCCATCCTCATTATTAACACACTCTGGCATAAGTGTCTATAGGATAGCAACCATCAACCCTCCACTTCAACAAGATTCAAAAACCCCTGCCACCTGCAACCCTAATAAATGGTTTTTTTTAAAAAAAAAAAATCTTCTCCTCTGTCCAGGCATATCCGATCAAATTTCACCAGCAACCACATTGGCAATGTTTTTATTATTTTGTTTTGTTTTTAATCAGCTTCCCCATTATCATTATCAACACACCTCTATTCTGGCATAAGTGGGTGGTATTCAATTGTAGGCTTACTCAGAGTAAACCCACTGAAATTAATAGACACAATTAACTTAGTTTCATTAATTTCAAGGGGTTCACTCTGAGTAGGACTTAAATACAATACAGCATGCATAGGTATGGGACCTTTTTCAGTCCAAGAGCCAGACTCCATTCTGTAAAACCTTCTAGGAGACAAGTGGGCATCAAATTTATTTTCATCAGAGCAATGCAGCTCAAAATTTAAATGTGACTACCCCTGCCGCTGCCTTGCAAAAAAAGACCCCGAGAGATCATTTAATACCTGCAATTCCACACTTAAATTGAAGACCAAACATACACTGCATTCAGTGATAGAAAATGCTGAGGAGGGCTTGCATGAACAAGGCTGGAGTGCTAAGTTTAGGCCCTGGTCACGCTAGTGTTTGTAAGCCAAAGCTCACTCCTATGTCCTGCTTCATATCCACCTTTCATTCCAGAGAGAAGTATGGAGAGCCTTTCATCTGTTTCACAGAAGAGAACACTTTGTTGTTGTTTCTGAATTTACACTGCTTTCAGAAACACATATTGTAAGCAACAGCTAATAAATTTAATTCTCATTTCATACACACCAAAGAAACAGCAAATCACCTCCTATGAAACTGGAGATGTACACCAGTATACTGGGTTACTTACTGCTACAGTTTTGTTTTTTTAAAAGGCTTTGTCAGCAGTCAAAACATGGCCTTAAAAGTACCAATAGAATCCCTAGCAGCACAAACTCCCATTCTTTTGTCCCACTGCATTAAATGCCTATCAAATGTCACTATGTGACACTTTATGAAAGCACCCTACTAGTCAGGCCTGACAGGTGCCAATACCCTAATATGATAATTTCACTCTGTCAGTAAAAACATTTCTCTTCTTATAGACTTTTACACCCTTTACCCAAGATGTGATCAATCACTGACTTTTTCAGTTAAGTTTCATTTGTCTGGCTCATAAGTACCAGTAAAAAAAAGAGGGTGGGTGGCTGGAAGAGGAGAGAATAAGAAATTCCGAACTAAACTAAACATTTACACACCTGCTCCTCATTGTCCTTCCATTTGCTGGCTTCTTTCCAACGCATATAACCATCTATTTAAATTTCTAGCTACATTATGGTTTCAGTGGATTAAATCCAGTCCTTTGAAACTGACATGGGAGAAGCAAGTTTATAATAGTTTCTGCAAACATACAATTAAAACAATGAGACACAAACTGGTCTTCCTGCTGAACATTGTGACGGAGACGCTTCAAGGAGGCTCTTTTTAGATAACCCAACTCAGAGATCTATGTCCACCTTCCATTGTAATTTCAGCATGCTTTCCAATTACTGCATAATTTTGCTAACACTTTGTATCAAATCTAAGACCATTTGAACCTGTAGTCAAGGCTTTCTAGTCGGTTTGAATGACCCAGGAGCAAACAAAGAAGCTGTTACACAAAAGTGTGATTTATATAAGCCTCCTGCAATTTTAAAGACTGAATGAAGCTGTATTCTGAAAGTCTTTTAAATTTACAAGTATTAGGGAAAAAAATTCCAGCATATTAAAATAAACAAAGCAGCATTGTAACTATGCTTTGGTAAGAGCGTGTGGCCACAATCCCATGCCCACTTACCTGCAAGTAAGCCCTAATCACACATCTTTAGATTTACATACATAATTCTTAGAAAGCAAAGTTCTGTTTATTCCTCAGCTGTGTAGAAGCTGTCAGCAGCATGTATCCATGGAAACTGGTCAGTCAAGCAGACAAACGATCCAATGACCTTGAGTCAGATTTTTTTAAAAAACAACGGCCACCACCCTCTCTTTTTTGAAAGTCAGTGATGTCACCATCCAAAAGTACTCAGGAGCACTTCAAGCTGCCAGCTAACAATGAGTAGTTACAAAAAATTTAATAACTGAGGTCAGTTCAAGCAAAGGAGATTGTATTAAGAGAGTTGGCCCACTGTTATCACTTAGGATGTTGTCAGAAAAGCTCAGGGCTAGTTCAAAGACAAAAGCAGAGTGCAGGAGATGTCTGAAGTAGACTATAGCCTCAACTACTTCTCACTTACGTTCACCAAATACTGTTCCCTTCTTTGCTTTTCACTCTTACAAGGGACAAGGTGGTGTCCATTGCAGCTTAAGGGTTCCTTGCTGAGAACTTTGTAAACAACACATGACTAAATCCAAGAACAGTTAGAGTATCAGAAGCCACAGCAAGACAAACATAATCAATCCTCACTTTACAATTTCTACACCCTGGCAGTATTGTGGGGCACTATAAGCAATATGATACAACAGGTGCCCACTATTATCACTTTCTGGAAACACTTGAACAGGGGTCAGCAACCTTTTTCAGCCGTGGGCCAGTCCACCGTCCCTCAGACCATGTGGGGGGCCGGACTATATTTTTTTTTGGGGGGGGATGAACGAATTCCCATGCCCCACAAATAACCCAGAGGTGCATTTTAAATAAAAGGACACATTCTACTCATGTAAAAAAACGCCGATTCCTGGATAGTCCGTGGGCTGGACTGAGAAGGCGATTGGGCTGCATCCGGCCCCCAGGCCTTAGGTTGCCTATCCCTGCACTTGAAGATGTTCCAAGAGGTTTTTCCAGCTGGATAAAACGGGTCTTTGCCACAAGTATCTACTTTGGGTTTTAGTCTTGCTTTAAATGTGCCTGCTGTTTTTGTGTTAACTGTTTTTAATTATCTTATGTGTCAATCACCTTGAGACAGTTGTTTATATAAAGCGATTAATAAATCAACTGTATGATGTAGCAGAATGTCAGGAAAAATATTCCTCCAACTTTTACCCTTGCTTTCGTGAGACGGCAGACTTTGGGATTTCACTACTTTTCTCTACTCTTTCCCCCTTTGGGGTAAAAGATTGCTCTGTAAGTATATTTGGGGTCTGTGTTTGGAGAAGAGATTAAAGAATAGAAATGCTGGTGGGGGGAAATAACTCCAGGAAAAACTACCAATCAATCAGAAAAAAATCCAAAATAATATTTTTTAAAAAATATTGCTTCTGCCTTTAAAAAACTAATTTCTATTCTATTCTATTCATTACACTATGACACTAGGCACTTCCCAGCAATGGTAGGTATATACAAATTGCCAGACACTGCATTTACTCGACATTTTATATATTTCTATGTTTTACATCATTATTTCTACCTTTAAATTATCTAAAAACTGGATGCTCTTGTATTTCCCTCCCCCTGCCAAAAAGGCGAAAAATTGATCTGCCAAATGGTTAACTTACTCCCACACCAGCTAGGATGCTGAATAGTCCAACACATAGCAGCAAATAAAGTCTGAGGGGAGAAGAGTAAGCATTTGAAGAGTTCCAAGAAATCAAAACTTTGGTATATCCAGAGACAAAGATGCAAACTACAAGAAAAGTCTGCAAAGTTGATATTTTTTACATTTAATGGTCAACATCTGGGACACTAAGTTCACCTCACACCCCAAACCAGCATTACAGCACAATGGAATCCCAAGCTGCATGTAGGGCAAAATATTGGGCTCAGATAGTACGTGACCATTACACACTGCTATCAGAATATGATGTGCAGGAAGGGAAACTTCCCATAGTAGACAGAAGCATACTTTCTGCTTGAAGAATCCAAGTTTCCTTTACTAGCATTATATAAATGCACTGTTGGGTAACCATTGAAGGCCAGTAAATTTCAAGAGATGAAAAATGAGGTACATTAAATCGCCGCAACATTATGATCTCTTCAGATTTTCCTGATGATCTATGTGACTGGTGTTCAACTGAAAAATCCTATTGCCTTCTGCTACTGTTTGAAAGGCACTACTTTACATAAAATAACTAAATTGTCAGGTGTTATTTACATAAGGGAAATGAAAGAGTTGAGGACAAGAAGAAGAAGAAGAAATTCAGTTTGGTGACAGAACAAAAGAAAATGGGAAGAGGCGCTTCTTGATGTAAAAGCAATTCATATGCATAAAGTATAACGGCACCGGCCACTTATCAGACCAAAGGGTTCCTATTACATGCGAAGGATGGGAAAGCAATGGGAACTAAATGCATCAACAAATGCAAGCTGAGAAAGGCAAGGGGGGAGGGAGAAGAGGGGGAAAGGGGTTAATAAAATTCAAAGAAGAGTAGGAAATGAGATTAAATGAGACATTTTGGCCATGAGGCTGAAGAAGGCCTCAAAGCCAAAAGTGTCTCATCTAATCCAATTTTCTATTTCTAGAATGCATTTTAATAACCCCTTTGTATATGGTACAATGACTTTAGCAAGGTCCGTTTTAAGAAGATTTTCCACACTAGGAAGCAAAATGGGTTAAAATAATTGCATACCGCACCTCATACATGAAACACTTTGTTAAATCCCAGTGTCAAATACTGAAGTCATACAATATAAGAAGGCATCCATTTAGAAAGTGCCTTTCCTGACAAACATCCTAGGGCTGTGCCATACAAGACTGTAACACACACACACACACACACACACACACACACTCACACACTTTCCTTAAGCCAACTAAAAGGCTGGAGAAAACAGAAATGTCTTTTGCCTGCTTTAAAGCATGGACATGGAATTTCCTGATCTAATGTCGCTGGGCAGAGAATTTCTTTGCCTTGGGGCAAAACTGTCATAGGCTCTGGCACCTGCCATTTCCAATCTGTACTTGGAAAACAGTTAATATAAACCATTACCCAAGAGGGCATGGTACAAGATGGAATTCAGGGATATGGAAGCTTAAGCAAATAGGGCTGGGTGCACAGGATGAGAAGTCAAACTAGCTGGAAACTTGTCTTTTCCATAAATGTTAAGTAACTACAGAAATACAAGCCTGATGAAGACCTGCCTCTGTTCAGGTTGTTTAACGTTGTGGAATTGGCCTGAGTAGTAGATAGCTGACCATTTTATTAATGTTGTATTTTATTTTTATATTTTATTTAATATATGTACTTGTTGTAACCTGTCCTGAAGTCTTATGTTAAAGAGTGGGACATTTAAAAAAATATACACATACATACATACTAGACTTCATATTGCTCATTAACCTGTACCTCTCCAATAATTGTGCCTTATATACGCAAAAAAGCTAGCTCTTCACTTATTCCTAATGGGACGTACTATAGTGGGCTAACCTCTTGGATCCATCTACCTGTGCACCAGATACGTATGAAAATAATAGCTGTGGTACACTTATGAAACTGCTTACTATCTTGAAGATGGACTGTATGGTTTTCTCTCCACCTGGGACTGCATTTGATCTTTCACGGCTACTGCAGTTTGGTAAATTTAGATACATAGCACAATCCAATAGTGGTAATAGAGCAGAGGAGACTGTGTACAAACACACATTTTGGATACTGTTCTGCAGGCTGCAGCATCCAGGAAAATGTGCTGTCTACAGATTAGCCACAATCGTGAAGGACCCTAAAATCTACAGCTAGTTTCTTTTGCACCCTCAAATCCCACTTGGTGCTCTTAACCCAGGTATTTTATCAACCTTACTTGCCTGATTTGCAGAGAGATATTTAATGAAGATGATGATCACATATAAACATGGATTACATTACAGTTCCCAATTAAATTTTTGGTCCTTTATGATAGAGGAACTATAAAACCGCATTCTCTCTTTCCCCTGGGTTTTAAATGAGTTGCAAATGCCTTTGACTTGGCATTTTAACTGAGCTAAATAGTTCTGCTGAGGTCAGACTGGAGGGCTTCTGTAATTAGAGCAGGCACATCATTTTTCTGTTTATGGGAATGGACTGCAACTGCCCCCCCTTCCACTACTATTTGTTAACATGTGACAGACACTATCAAGTTAAACACTTTCTTCAGGTATTACAGTTAAGGAGAACATTCAAGTAGAAACAGGGCTCAGCCAAACAGCCTCTCCTCCTGGCATCTGCACATACTGTAAAAACATCTGGAGGGAAGGAGGAGGCTTTCACCTGTACAGGCTTTGATGGGATCTGGAACCCTTCAGGCATTTCTGCAGTATGTGCAGAAGCCAGGAAGAAGGGCTACTCAGCTTGTCCCTGATCCCATTTGCACATTCTCTGTATCTTGTAAGTTTATCATCTATATCTATATCTACTATATCTCAAACCCATGAATCTAACAGCTCAAGTGGCAGGGATCTGTTTCCAACATAATCAACTAGACACTTCTAGGAAGCTTACAATTTCTCCATTACTTATCAACAGCAGCACTGTTAATCACTCTCAGCATCTGGTATACAACCGTGAGTAGGAACCTATGGTCTTTCAGAGGTTATTGGATCACTGGCCATCCTGGTGGGGAAGATGGAAGCCAGAGCCCATCAACATCTGGAGGGTCATACATCTAGATCCATCTAGCTATCATGGATAGGAAGACAATTATTGAAATGAGAATATGGCTTGGTCTGGTCCATATTCTGCCACCCACCCCCCAATTATTCTTCTGTTTATCTTTTGTATTGCTGTTTTACTACAAATAAAAGAAAATGCCATTTTAGATTCATCCTTTAGCGTTACTGTCACAACTAGCTGCTTAAGAAAAGTTCCCTGCTACTTCAGTGATTAATTAAACTAGATTAAAAAGAAAAAAGGACTACCACATGAACATGGCAGGAAAATAAGGAATGAGGGAGAATGTATTGTTAGTTCAACAAATATTTCCAGATGCTAGCAACTTCCAAGGACTAGTGCTCTTGAGACTGGCTCAAAAAGGTGTTGCCTTGCCTCCACTCCCCCCCCCCCATGAACCATATAGCAACAACTCTATACACTAAATATTTAAGCATCACACAAGAGAAATAGTATCCAATGTCTCACACAACTGGATCTAGACCTGCCCTTTCCCAAACAGCAGTGTTGACAAAATAACAAGATTTCTGTTCTGACCTGTCTGGAAGTCAACAACAAAGTGATCAGCCACCACCCACAAGCCAAACAATATTTAGTACACTATCTGAGCAATGAAGTCAAGGCACAATAGCAAGGTATTAAAAAATCCTCTACAGAAACTCAGTTAATAGCAGAAGGTACATCTGCTGGAACACTGCCCTAGGGTTAAGAGAAGACCACCCAAGTAATCATGAATAAGGAAAGCTAAATGCAGTTAAACAACCAGTGCAAGGTGTCTACTGTTGGGTCCAGATTTAAATTCCTGGTAGTAATCTGTATTTACTAAACATAGCATTTCACTTTGAAGACTGAATGACTAAAACCTTGAAAGCCCTGTGGACTAGCAGGGATCAGCACTGTTGCTGTTTCACTTGCTGAGATGGCACATGCTATCCCAGTATGCATGAACCCCAATAAAAACTGAGTATAATCCAAATGGTACCCTTGAACTCATGAAAGTGATTTTGATCCATCTGTGACCCCTACTACCAAATGATGAAGGGAGGCTATTTTTGCCAATTCCCCCTTCCCTCTGCAACTCTCCCTACCCCCGCTCCCCTTCATCCTGTTCTAGATAATCCCCTCAACGATCTGGAGCTGATTTTCAGGAGAGACTGGACACTGCAGAGAAAAAACTAGCAATGTTGCTCCCTCCTTCTTTTCCATTAACAGATGCTTCCACTGGATCAAAAGTCCATCCATGAGACCAAGGGTACCAACCGGATTCTACCCTCTGTCCTACATATTGAAGACAACAGATCACTTCATGATGAAAGATAAAACTTAATATAATAAATTTATGTTTACAAGGATTCTTTTGTCAACCAGAACAAGGAAAAATCACCACCACCACCATCAATTTATTATTTATACCCTGCCCATCTGGCTGGGTTTTCCCAGCCACTCTGGGCAGCTCCCAAAACAATATTAAAAACACACTAAAACATCAGACATTAAAAACTTCCCTAAACAGGGCTGCCCTAAGATGTCTTCTAAAAGTCAGATACAGTGGTACCTCGGGTTACAGACGCTTCAGGTTACAGACTCCGCTAACCCAGAAATAGTACCTCGGGTTAAGAACTTTGCTTCAGGATGAGAACAGAAACTGTGTGGCAGCAATGGGAGGCCCCATTAGCTAAAGTAGTGTCTCAGGGAGACTTCCGGGGTGGCGCCATCGGTAATGGCGGACTCCCTCTGAATTGGAGGGACCAGCTCCGCATGAAACGGGTCTTTTCCGCTACAGCGAAGCGGGGACCCTTCTGGAAATCACAGGCGGATGAAGCCTGTGACTGTGGGACTCGGCGGGCACCCTTAGCGCCCCCCCAACCCGCAAAGGAACCCACTAACGGGCTCCGAAGCGATGAGGGGGAAGTGGCGCGGTGCTGTGAGTCAATTGCTTTTTCTGCGGAGCGAAGCCGTATAGCCGTTACCGGAGAGCGCTGCCTTTTTCCTGGGACAATTTGGCATCTAAAATAACCACCCGTGAGTACTGAAACACTGAATAATTGGACTTGAATTAAGAACTGGCGAAATAGAAAGGAATTTGGACTTAAAATTTACCCTAATTTGGTACTGAAACGGGAAGGTCTAAACAGGAAGTCAGCCTTCCGTTTCCTTGTAGCCAGAACAAAGCAAAGACAATGTAAACTAGAGCTTTTAAAATCACTTTTAAAGGATTGGCTTTCATCATTTAAAATCGCTGAACCCCCCTTCGGTAGCAGGAGAAGAAGGGGGATCTTTTTTGGGCTGTTTAAACCTGCAGAAGTGAGTTTAAAGCAAAGTAATTTTCCACCGTCCTGATCCTGGAGCGGGGTGCCAGAATTGACGTTTGAAGCTCATTGACCAGAAACAAATGTCTCTGACAGATAGTTAAGAGAAGAGAAACATAGTGATTCCATTGTTTCCTTTCGCATTTTAAAAGAACAAATATGGACAAAATATCATAAAAAAGAAACTTTGTTGCTATTGTCATCAAAAGAAAGAACAACTAGAAGCTTTCCCCCTAGAGGGGGACTGTGAAATTGTAACTAATTCCTGGGAGCTTGCAGCTGTCTCAGATTACAACCGTGGGAAAGGATTTGTGACCTTGCAGGACAATGTCTTCAGAAGCACTGTTGGGTGCATTCTGTAAAACAAATGCCCTATTGGATCAGTTAAGCCAGAAGATGGATTTAATGACTAATGCGGCCAGAACCCTTGAACAGGTAGTGGGAAATTATATGGAGTCCACCCAGGAACTAAAACAGGAGTGTGCCATGACAGAACAATTGAAAGAAGAGGATGTTGCTGAATCTTGGGCGCCAGAGACGGAGGGAGCAGCGGCCCAGCAGGAACATAAATTTTTGGAGTTGACAAATGAACTTGGAAAAAACCAGACTTGGAAAGATAAAGTTTGGTTAGGTTTGGAAATGGGGGGCTGGATAGACCCCCCTTTACAGGGAGATTTGGACTTTTCGAGTCTGGCAATGGGCCGTCTGATGTCTGGAGCTGGGGGGCTCTCAATTTTGGAGGGAATCTGGAACATGTTTTTAAATACCATGTGGAGTCCAGTCTGGTCTATGGAAAAGGGGCTGATTTGTTGAAAAGGGTCCAAAACATTACCAAGCTGGAGTTCCCGAGAATGAAAGGAAAATATGAAGAAGAGCTGCGGAAGGGACATGGAAGAGACTTGAGGGCCTCGGATATAAGGTTACCAGGTTAATGTGCTAGATTAATAGGTTAAAAAGGACTGACAAAGCCCGGGACCAGGAGGAAGGGACGCTGGATGAAGATTGGATTGTTTTTCTCTTTTTTATATATATATAATTAAGATTGTTCTATAAAATTAATGAATGTTAGAAAAAAGTTGAAATGAAATTACTTGGCTCTTGTAAAAATGTCTAAAGAATTAGGTGAGAATGTTATGGTTAGGAGAAGTTGGTAAAAATAAGATTTAAGCTTTAAACCTTAAGGTTTCTATATGATAAGATGAAAATAGATTAAGGTAATGTAATGACAGAATATTATGAATTAAGGAATTAAGGAATTGCTGCGATTATTATTAATCAGGATACAAGAAAAGGGAGGGGGAGGAGGTCAAAGAAAGAAGGTATTGAAAGTGGGGAATCTGAGAATGATGGTTTTATTTTTTATTTTTATTTTTCTGTCTTGTTTTTTCTTTGTGTGTGTGTAATTTTTTAAAAAACAAAACAAAACCCTTTTCCCAATAAATATCATTTTTAAAAAAATAAAAAAAATAAAATAGTGTCTCAGGTTAAGAACAGTTTCAGGTTAAGAACAGACCTCCAGAACAAATTACCGTAAGTTCTTAACCCGAGGTACTATTTCTGGGTTAGCGGAGTCTGTAACCTGAGGTACCACTGTATCTGACTTTTAGAAGACATCTTAGGGCAGCCCTGTAATTGTTTATTTCCTTGACATTTTATGGGAGGGTGTTCCACAGGGCAAGTGCCACTACCGAAAAGGCCCTCTCTGCCAGGTTTCCTGTAACCTCACTTCTCACTTTTGAGTGAACCGCCAGAAGGTCCTCGGAGCTGGACTCAGTAGCTACAAAAAATGTAGCTACGTAAGTGCATGTTAGAGGTTACTAAAAGTGAATTAAGTTAAGTTATTTTGGGTAGGTCCACACACACAGATCCTTTAGAATCAAAATTTGCTTTAAATAAAGAAATAGTTGGGCAGCAATACCTTTGGATCCAATGGCAATATCTGGAGAGGTCTGTTTCAAAAATCAAAAACAAAATGTAACTTTCCATCTTTTAACAGAGCTAGGGCAAGTAATTGCTCAGTGTTAGAAAAAAAAATCTACTGTTTTATAACTGTTTTATTATAATTATTAGCATAATTATCATATCAATTATTAATGGTTGAGAGCGAATTCAACAGCCTGATAGGGCTAGTTAAGCAGGAGGTAAAGAAAGAAAGATGATAAGCTACACAGTGCTGCTGTCGCCAAAGAACCAGATGTGGGTAAAATAGTGCGCCAACAATTGTTCCATACATTCTTGTGCAAAAACAAACAGAAGAATCTCAACAATGCTGTAATAGGTAATTATTTATATGAATATGAAATAAATAAATCGTTATTTTGCATCCGCATGTGCAAGAGCTTGAGCAAACTCTTGCACAAGCAGAATGACATCTTTGGATTTAATGAAGCCTTTCCAGGAGCAGTGAATACCTTTGGGGATAGAGAGGGATACCTCTGGATCCAACTCGTAATGCCTAAGTTGTTTTAAGCATTAAATAAAAAACAGGATCTCAAAGCAGCCTTGACTATAATAAACAAAACTTCTAATAAACTATGGCAGAAGGTTTTAAGTACAAGTGAAATTCTCCAGTAGCTAATGTTCAAAACCAAACCAACTTTTAATAAAAAGGAAATGCAAAGCTCGATGTAGCATGAAATATCTGCAGAGACCTGTTTAGTGAAATTAACTAGTAGTTTAATAGAAAAAAAGCCTGATATATGAGAGTGCTCCAATTTCTTCATAGAAATTAACATTTCAATCCTGTTTTTATCTAGAAGTCATTAAACTGTGCAACATGAATTATTGGAACTGTAGCAGAGAATTAACTCTATTCATCAAGTAAGTCCAAACAGTTTAGAGTGCATCTGTAATGAAAAAATAGCTCCACATTTCTATCTCTTCTCATTAAAGTAAACCAGTTTTCCCTCTCTCAGTATATAAAACTGTCTTCTCTTCATGTAATTTATATTACCATAAGCCAGCTCACATTCTAAACTATTACACGCCTCCAATTAATTTTTGCAGCTTTTGCCTGAAAATTTAATGAGATAGTAGTGTATGAACCTGCTGACTCCAGATTATGTGTGTGCTTCCAATATTAATGTTGGCATAATAAAATAATCTGATAACATGCTTGATGGGAGCTTTGCACTATTGTGAAAGTTGTTAAGGCAATATGTAAATCCATTCCAATCACTTTTCTCCTTTTTAAAAAGAGGTAAAGAATTACTATAGTTAACTAAAATCATAGCAGCAGCTTCCAATCAAGTATTAGAAAATTAAGATGCTCATATATCAAGCATGTTTTCTTTGGGTATTTCCCCCCAGTAATTTCTTAATCAGTGTTTAAATATTATTTTAAAGGGCATAGACCTACTCCAAGAAAAAGAATTTGTGCTTTACTGTTACTTGCTCCAATTGGAATATTCAGATTTATTAATACCAGTCTAGCAACCGATAAACCAACCTGTATCCTATCTACCATTGCGTGGCCAAACATATGGCCAAACAAGTAACATGTGTTCTCTGGGTGAAAGAAGAATAAAACAATAAACTAAGGTACAATACAATGGTTAAAATGCAACAATAAAAACAGTAAGTTTCAGACTAAAAGCTTTCCTTTCTAGTAGTAATGAGCTGATCAAATTATAAAGTAAAGAATTGCTCAGACTTTGAAAGCTTTCCTTAAAACAAAAGTATGCCAGATATTTAAAAGCCCTTGCAACTAAAAAGGTCTTCACCTGCAGCTTAAAAAATCTCAGTGAAGGCACCAGGCAAGCCTCTCTGGAAAGACTACTCCATAAACATGGTGGAACCCCACAAATTCCTTACTGGTTTGCATTGATGGTTGGAACTTTGCAAATTCCCACACAAACTGACCTGGTCTACAGCTTCTGTACCACTGTATACCACTAGCATTCACATTTCCTAATGCAGCTGTTGCCTCAAATAATGCAAAGTTGAGAAATGCATATATAAACACGATTCTTAAAAAATAATAATCACAAATTAATTCAAAATTTGATTGAAAGTGACACATACCAGAAATAGACTTCACTCATATCTACAGTAGTTGAATTAAAACAAAATACATATAGAAAACTTCCAGTCCAAAGTTACTTTTGGTTCTAGACCATTTCTGTTATGCCTTGAAATGTCATCCATGATAGCTCAGTCAGTAATAATAATAATAATAATAATAATAATAATAATAATAATATTTTTTTATTTATACCCCGCCCTCCCCAGCCAAGGCCGGGCTCAGAGCGGCTTACAAGCAATAATAAAAACAAGATGAATGATTACAACTTAAAAACAAAAATAAAATACATTAAAATAATGGAACATTAAAATATTAAAATGTAGCCTCATCGCAGGAGGAGAAGGAAAAGAAAAAAGAAAGAGAGGGAGGGCCTTAATCTCAGGGTCGTGGGTTTGAGTCCCAGGGTGGACAAAAGATTCCTGGACTAATGACCCTTGTGGTTCCTTCCAACTCTATGATTCTATTATAATTCAATGCCATCTCTATAAGGCATTTTTTTATTGTTCCCAGTCTTCAGGATTCCAAAAAGATAGCAAGGAAGTTGTTGTGATTGCAGTTACACCTCCAGATGCTGCCAGGGGGTGGGAGGAGGTGGTGTTAGATACTCTGGACGGTGTGATTTGTACATTCTGTACCTATTTCAGTTTCACCAGCTTCAAGAACTGTTGATGAAGGTCTGGCCACTTTGAGCTAGAAGTCCTGATATATCAAAGCCACCTCAGATATTAGACACGGGTATAAGCTGATACGGAAATTAAGCTTTTCTTCCCATTGCTCTTAGGTGATGAAAAGGCCGCTTCATGGTAAAACACCATGTGACGAGAGCTTCAAACAATCAGGCTACAACTGCAAGCACCATACAAATTACACGGTCATCTTAATTAACCCACAAGGGTTGTCCTTCTGGTATTCAACCGGACTAAAGGGAAACTAACATAGTAATCTATTTCTTGGAATAGTTCATGAGCAAACTTTTTTTCATTTAGCTAACTGACACTGGGATGACTGAAAGTGCCTGTAAACTGATACCACTCATCTCCTACTGGAAGTTGTGCTGCACCATCTCAAAAATAGAACAGCACCCACCAGAAAATACAGTAAATCCACAGTGACAAGTTAATTAGTATATGTGTATCAATAAAAATAGGTAAGTGAGATAGATGCAACCCCATTGGCTATGCTGTATCAAAACTCAGTTTAAGAAGCCAAGACATGAATGTGGCTCCTCCAGCACCCACATGCGGCTGATTCACTCTTCCCTTTGCGTGTCAGAAAATATGCCAGGAAGCCAGATTTAATTAACCATATCTTCCCGTTATGTCCAGTTATGGTTCTCTTCGGATCGTATAAACCTTATCTTCCTGTTATATCCAAACTAGGAAATTATAGTCATTAACTATAATAAAGCAAGCCAGGCTATAAAGCCATGGTTCAAAGTTGGCTAATATCCTAGTTTGTTTGGAAATCATTAACCATAGTTTCCAGTCTGGACAAAATGGGAATCTGTGGTTAACTACTGCTTCCTGACTTGTTTCCCCACTAGTGCAAATGGAGGAGTGAAGCAACTGTGAGTGCAACCAGCACATTAATATCTTAGCTTATTAAGGCCAATGTTTATTGTCCGAACACAGACCATTTCAGTTGTGAGTGTTGAACAGTTCACTTATTTCTAGTTTATACCAACACTGTGAGTTATTTGTTAGACCAGTAATCTGTATCTAATCCAGTGGCATTCACTGTGTGATCAATGGGCTGCTATCCAACTCATGAACCGCTGATGTAGTCTATTTAAACAAAACCTAGTGAAAGAATATCCTTTGCTTTGTACTACTAAATAGAACACTGCATTCAGAGAGAAAGTTTAGGAGGGAAAGCCTTTATCAACTGCTTTACTTTCTACAAATGACTCATTAGCAATATTTCCACACACTGACACAAAGACATATATTAGATGGAGAAAGACAAATCTGCAACTTCCAAATTTATCATCATATTTCAGTTCTAGCCATGCTTGAAAAACAATGGCTGTTTGTTACAAGTGATGGTGTTTATGTGGAGCTCAGATATTTTTCCTGTTCTCATGGTACAATGAATACCTGTGCAAAATTTTAAGATATCTGGATTCTACAGCAAGCTAAATTTACTATCTGGCATTTCTTTTTCCCATGAACATCCCTATCTTCTGAAATCATTTGTGAAGAACTTGCTATGTGAATGTTTCCCCTTTTGTAGATTTGTGTGACAGCAGTATTGAGCAGGATCGTTTCTACTGTGGTAACACACTTGTGGAGAAAGAAGCCCACCATGTTCTGTCTCTCTGAGATCTATTAGAAAAATGGTGTGTGCCACTTTGTTTTCCCATTTCTACAAAATAAGCAAATGTTTAATTCTGGCTATTATTGTATTTTTAGCTTTATGCTCATTATCTGGTTACGGAATTAATGGGATTCTTGACATACTCAGCTTGAATTCTTGTTTAAAGAGGAAAGCCAGGATATACATTTAAAAATAAAAATTTGAGAAGAGGAAGAAGGAAAGAAAAACCAAACAAAATATACTCAGGACACCCAAGTTCTATTCTATTTTATACAAACTTAGGAATAAATACATATACTGCACATACAATGAATATATTTTCACTATCAAACTCAGACTAAAGCAATCTTAAATTTGTAGTGGAATAAAATGTTACTAGATATGCAACTAGTAACCAAAGACAAAGAAAAAAAATCTATCTGGGATGTCCAAAATACATACTGAAAGAAATTAAGAAACACTGAACTGAATACCAATACCTTAACTAAAACACCCCCTCCAAAATGTAAGTATTATATGCTTGGATATATTGAGCTGGAGGTGGAAGTACTTTCTAATCCTAGCATGAGAAAAGAGAACCAAAAATCCAGTTTGTGTTTTTCTCCTAGTGCAGGTCATTGTAAACTATGTTGAGGTTTTTTTTACAATCACACAGCATATAAATTATATAAAATTAATAAATAATATTTTGTGCACGTCCTTCTGGACAAGCTATTGCACTTGACCTTCCACAACATGTGATAATGCATGCTTGCACTAAATCAGTGTTGTGTGAGGTCTCCTGCTAGCTCTTGTGCAACCGTCTGCAAAACAGTGCCAAGATCAGAATTAGTTCCACTGCCATCTTTCTGGATTCAACCCATAGGGCCATTAAGCCTCCGCTGTAGGGCCTTTTCCAGCCATCAAACACACCCTGTTGCATGTTCAATGTTACACAGACCAGAAAACTAAATTATATTGTCCAAATAGTTGCCTGAAATGCCATGAACCAAGATCACACGCTGGGAACAAGGAATATAGGTGGAAAAGTGCGAAGAATCTGCTATACAAGGAGCAAGTAAGTAATTCAAACATTCAGGAAGAGTTTTGTAAGGGTAGGAATCTGGATTCTCACAGAAATCTAAAGGCTCATTCTGACAAACTTGCCATGCACATGCAGAGTATTCCACTCACAGACAGAATGGATTGTTTTGGTTCAGGAAAAGTTCTAAGACCAAAAGGTTCTTCTGCCGGGAACAGAAGATTTCACCCCAGTGGTAATGATGGACTTTTCAAAACACTAATAATGCATAAGTGGTACTAACTACAGCAACCAAGCAGATTGTTAACATTTCTTTTTTCCATTTCTAAGGATGTTATTTAAGAAAATCTTGTTTATTTTTTCTGTTTTATGAGCAAGGGAAGAGTTGAATAACCCTTTGCAAAGAAGCCTAGGGCAAAACAACAGTCAATAAAACCTAATAGGCCTCAGATGCCAAAGTGTGTAAGTTAGTGTCACTTAAGCAGCAATAGTATATATTTGGGCTGCAACCCTAAACACAATTACTAGGATTATAAGGCCACATCAGACAGTGGGACACATTTGAGCATTACACTGATAACTGTGTTTAAGAATCAGAATATCTAACAAATGACAAACACAGAAGCTTTCTCCAACTAAAAGCGTACACACAATAATTCCAGATGCCCTATATTAGGAATTGGTCTTAAAATGCAATCCTGCGTACATTCACCTGAGAGTAAGGCCCACTATGCTTACTGAGACTACAAGTATGCACTCACAGGATCACTTGCTAAGTTCATATTTTCACATCTAAGTTCTTTCTGTTCTTAAAATTTGTGCTATTTATGTTCTTCCATGCCTCAAATGCCAGAGGATTTTCCCCTTTGTGCAATGACAGATTGCAGAAGCTTAACAAAACTTGGTGAATATTGATTCTATTACTGTGTGTTTCAAATTCACATGCTGCACCTAATCAGTATTTGGGAGTCCTCAATTTAACTGATGGTGAAACCAAACAGAGGAATTCACACAGAAAATTGATTATGGGAAAGAATGGCTTGTCATCTGTGTGCTAACATTCTCTGCTGCCCCCCTTTCAGTTGGATAGATTCCATCCTGCCCCTAAATCTTGCCTTTAAAAGAAACACGTGGTTTAGAGTTGAATTTCATAATCTACGTCAGTACAAAGGATGTCTTGAATAGAGGTTTTGTATTTCTAAATTATTACAACAGTGTATAATTAGCTCATCTCCAAGTTCAACCAAAAGGGCATAGTGTACTCAAGTTAAGCGTATTTTAAGCTTGATATAGTTTGTTGATTATACTAGTTTATCCTTCTCTTCAGTACAAAAATATCTGTTGCTTTTAAAAATCTTTTGTTTCCTTCGGTGTCTCACTGCTTTTACAAAGTTTAGATGTAACTTCTCTTCCCCCCCTCCCCCGCTATTGTTTTGGAATCATGCATCAAACTAAGGGTATGTAGACCCAGGAACACACATTTCTACCATATTTAGAAAATACCTTAATGTCTCGCCTTGATAGGGTGACATGTGAATCAGATATTTAATTTTAAAAAGATATAGATTTCCTGCCTTCTTTACCATCTCTTTTCCTTACACACTACACCAGTTAGCAAATCAAAATCTGCATTTAAATAGAATATTTCTGATGTATGAAAAGTGGGCAGCCTCGGGGTAAAGAGGTATCATTTGCCATTCTCCGTATGCACAAAATTACATTTAAAATGTGATACTAGATTTTAAAAATTTATTGGACGTTTGAAATTGTCATTCTATCACCTTTGTTTTATTGTTAAGAAAAGAATTCCCTTTGCCAACACATTATTTGTTGCAAAAAAAACATTAATCAAAATAGCGTGCTATTTCAGCATTCCGTCAACTTAATTTTGAAAAAATATTGCATTCAACCAGCTCTTGTAAATCACTGCTGCTCATAATTCCAGCCATTATTCAGTGTGGAATTCGAGCAGTTGGAATTCATTAACATAGGTTGTAACAAATCTGCATTTTTAGACTTTGTCATAAAATGCAGACGACCAAACTCAGTGACCTGGATCTAACAGCTTTTCATGTGAAGTGGCCTTTTTAGGCTGCATCTCCTAACCCTTGTCTCTTTTGCAGTCCGAATAAAGACGCCACTTACAATTCTCAGCTGCTGACCGGGTCATAGCGAGGGAAAGGGAACTATTCAAGCATCACCAACATTATGGTTATATTTTCAGAATTCGAACGGCAGCCAACAAGTTCTGGTCAAGCAAGAATTGAGAAGAACCAGCTATCCTAATGTAGGATCATCCAACGCATCATATCCTCTCCTACCAATCTGAGGGTCACGTCACTCACCATGTCTTTGGTGCAGGAAATATGTCTGTGTTTATACCATAGCAAACTTGGCTATTGTGTAATATGTCAACAACAAACATATGTCCTTAAATGCCTGTGTTTATGCACTGGGAAGCCACAGCCCCATCAGAGCTCTTGTTCATACCTAAAAAGGTGTTTTAAGGTCCAACATCTGTTCTTCACATGTTACACAGGAAGCACCAGTCTGCCGATGGCAAACTCAATTTTTACATAAAATATAAAGCAGCCCTAAGGCTAACACACATAATCTAATACCATAAAAAGGAAGCAGCAGGCTTTGTGGAAGTGTTTCCCCTGTGACAAAAGAATTTGTCAGATTATTATTTTTTTAAGAAAGAAAGCCAAACTATTGGGATCATAATGGATTGTTTGCATTGTTTTTGAAAGACATGTTAAGTCTGCAATCCAGAAAGTTAGTCGTGCTTAAAATTCACTGGAATCAACGTGACTTTTTAGTCTCAAGTAACCAGTTGCAGTGAAATGGACCAGTCACAACAATACTACTAAATATTAGCCTGTGTGTTGTGTTTGTATTGTTGTGATTGGTTCTTATTGCAACACAGGGGTTTGTTTTTGGTGAAATCGACCAGAGCAGGACTTAACTTTTTCTGGACTGGCGCTTAACTGGTTTAAATGGGCATTGTTTTACTATAAATAGTTTTAATTTTTTAATTTTGTTATTTTGAATCAGGAAAAGAAAAGTGCTATATAAATAAAGTAACAAAAGAAGAACAAAAAAAGCCAAGCAATATATAAAGCAGATGGAGTTAGAAGACTCAAGAGAGTAAGCTAAGCTATATAACCACCAGGCACCCTGAACAGAAAAATCCCACAAAAAGTCACCACCCAGACACAGTTCACACTGAGGTAGCAAATCTGTGTCTAGGTTGTACTACTTTGGACTGCAGGTTGGCCATCACATGACTGAATGAAATTCAATAGTAGCAATGAAAATTCCACTACCTAGTCATGTGGCCATGCTATAATCCTTCCTGCTTATATCCGGTTTATGTACGAAGTTTGTTTACAGCCTTTTTTGGAACAGAAAAACGTTCTATCACATGAGCCCTGAAAGTCACATGGTCCAAGTACCAGTTTATTTCTTTATTTAGGACATTTATAGCCAATCTTTCTCTTGTCACAGAACTCAAGGCAGCATGCATGTGGTTGCTGAGCAATCCCCAATCCAAAACTGACCAGACCCAGATCTGCTCACCTCCACAAAGCAGCTCCATAACGTGCCTTCAAATATAGCCTGGGATGACAATGTCAAAAGACTTCAACCAGACATGACGGAAATGTATTGTAATCTACCCTCACGTAGTATCACAAATGCAACAACAAATGGCTCAAGAGAATAATAATCAGGAAAAACCCAATTCAACTCTCGCATCAACCACAAACTTTCAGATAACCTTAACCAAGCCTCTAACAATCAACCTTAACCCTCCATCTCTAGCAAGAGGATAGTAACAGTGCCCTGTTATTGTTGTTGTTTAGTCGTTTAGTCGTGTCCGACTCTTCGTGACCCCATGGAGCAGAGCACTCCAGGCACTCCTGTCTTCCACTGCCTCCCGCAGTTTGGTCAGACTCATGTTTGTGGCTTCGAGAACACTGTCCAACCATCTCATCCTCTGTCGTCCCCTTCTCCTGTTATTAAAAAAGTAAAGGTACCCCTGCCCGTACGGGCCAGTCGTGTCCGACTCTGGGGTTACGCGCCCATCTCGCTTAAGAGGCCAGGGGGCCAGCGCTGTCTGAAGACACTTCCGGGTCACGCGGCCAGCATGACAAGCTGAATCTGGCGAGCCAGCGCAGCACATAGAAACGCCGTTTACCTTCCCACTAGGAAGCGGTCCCTATTTATCTACTTGCACCCAGGGGTGCTTTCGAACTGCTAGGTTGGCAGGCGCTGCGACCGAGCAACGGGAGCGCACCCTGCCGCGGGGATTCGAACCGCTGACCTGACGATCGGCAAATCCTAGGCGCTGAGGTTTTACCCACAGCGCCACCCGCGTCCCACTCTCCTGTTATTACTGAGGTTTAAATAGATGGTGGTTTCAGGACCAAATTACTTATATGATTCACACATGCACTGCAGAGAAGAACTCATCACTGAATATGTGCAAACATAAAAATGCTACTGGCCTATTAATATGGGTGGGAAAAGTTTGGTGAGGGTGGAGGAGAACCTGTCTAAAAAACTTTAAGAGCAGCAAGACTGAAACCTAATGAGCATTAATTACTATAGTCATAAAGTCAAAAATCCCACTCAAGACTGAATCACTGAACTCAGGAAAGTGTTCCCTTCCTCTCCTTCCCAAACTTTACAGAAGAGAAGTGTTCCAACATCGTAACATTTTGCCAGCTAGAGAAGCCTAGCAATAATTAAAATCATGCTGACACAGAAACATGTTTTGAAACAGGTGTCACACTTTGTTGGAAGTACTTTAGGGAAATGCAAGGAGAATTTGAGAATTGTATCAGGGGAAAATTCAATCAAATTGATTTATAAATGATCAAACCACCACAATAAAGTGATTCATTTGCCAATGTTATCTTAATCTTAGTAGCTTTAATCAATAGGAAAACTGCCATTCATTTTAAAGGATGTATAACTGAATTGTGCATGACCTAAGGCTTTATTTAATAACCAACACATTTGTTTAACAACATTCCAGATGCTTCACAAAGCACTGCTTCAATCCCTAGCTACTTTGTACTGCGTTGTCAATGCAGAGTAGCATAATGTAGGTACAATTTTTAATTTTTATCAAAATGGATCTGCAGATATGAGAAACAACAACAGTGCACGCAAAAGAAATCCAGGAAAACCAACAAATATTATATAATACTGCCCTTGTCATGCAGCTTTATTTCCCTGTTTCATCTACATCAGGAGATGCTGTGACAGTCCTTGACCCAGTCTGGATGCAGTGGTCGGTTGGATAGGGGTCAACAAGCTGAAACTGAATCTGGACAAGACAGAGGCATGTTGATTAGGTTCTCCTCATGACCAGAAACTGGGAATGCTGTCTGTTCTGGATGAGGTTGCTTTCTCTCTTAAGGAACATGTATGTAGTTTGGAGGAAGGCCTGAGCAATGTAGAGATATGAGGGCCAGAACACAACGGCTACTTCATCCAGTGGTATATTGTAGGTGAAGCAGCCACTGCTCCCGAGTTTCTCTGCCACCTGGGAAGAGGACCAGTGCTTTCCCTGATCATATTCATATACACATATGCCATTCATAATATAACAATCTTGAACACCAGCTTTCTGCTACATATACACCTAATCCACTTATGGTTCAAAACTGTCCCCTTAACAGTATAATCCTATACATGCCTACTCAGAAGTAATTCGCACAAAGTTAAATGGGAATTTCTCCTTGGATTACAGTCTAAATGAGCAGAGTAAGCTCTCGGATATTAAGATTATCAGTAATTTATAAATATTTTTATAACCACCACCACCATCACAAATAACAGACAAGAAAGAGAAGGCTTGCAATTAAAATTAGAACAAAAACAGTTTAAAGGAGCAGGTATATTACAAGGTATAAAACCGTAAGGAACAAAAGAGGCTTCTAATAATTAAATTATGTCTGCTGTTATGGTCTTTGGCCTCTGTGGAATCATAGAACATCCAGTATTTATTTTTAAGTGAGATAAGTAGGAAAATAATACCATGATAGACAAGGACAAAAGAGAAAGAAGAGATGGGGAGGACTGGATCAGAAGGTAAGGTTGTGTGTATCAGGTGAGCAATAAGTTATATTATCAGGTCACACATAGCTTGTTGGCTTGGAGAAGTATTCTGGTAGTCAATATGAAATGAAATGGAGGATAGGTAAGAATACTGGATGTCAAAATGTTTTATTCAGATATTCCTTCAGCCTAACAATTCAGTTGATGGTCACAGTGATGTGGTTATTGCTCCAAATTTACTTTCATGGGGCTGGTGCTTCACCTTGGAGTTCTATCATTGCTATAGAAATATGTTTCAACACTGAAAGTGGATTAGTTCTTACTTCGCCAAACCTTTATTAGGCAAAACAAATATAGGCAATCATAAAACATCCATATATATAAAAATTAAACTGTGTTTGTGTATATATGTGTGTGTGTGTGTGTGTGTGTGTGTGTATGTGTGTGTGTGTGTGTGTGTGTGTGTGTGTGTGTGTATATATATATATATATATATATATATATCTTCTTCTTCTTTGGCGATCGCTCGTAGCTGAGTAAGATTGTCTTCCATAAACATGGTTTTAACAATGAGTCTGTAAGGGACTGTGGAGGCCAATTCTGGATCGACACATCCTTCCACAGTGGGAACATTGGTTTCTGGGCGGGAGTTGATCACAGTGTGGTTTTGTCAAGCGTGCCTTCCTCCTAGCATGTTTCTCCCTTGCGTCCTGAGTTTGAGTGTCTTCAAAGCCCATGACACCTTTGGTAAAGGCTGTTCTCCAAGTGAAGTGCTCGCAGGCCAGTGTTTCCCAGTTGTCAGTGTTTATACTACATTTTTAAAGATTTGCCTTGAGACAGTCTTTAAACCTCTTTTGATGACCAACAGCATTATGCTTTCCATTTTTAAGTTCAGAATAGAGTAATTACTTTGGAAGACGATCATCAGGAATCCACACAACATGACCAGCCCAGCGAAGTTGATGTTGAAGAATCATTGCTTCAACACTGGTGACCTTTGCTTCTTCCAGTACACTGATATTAGTTCGTCTAATATACATACATACATACACACACGAACACACACAGACACACAGAGCCATGTAAAATATATAATAACAAGGATTTTTATTGGAATTTCTTCCCACAAATAGTGCCATTCACCACTCTAAAAGATACTATTGACAAAAACTCAGCCACCCTTGCAGTTACTTCTGCGTTAATGTCAGACAGATAGAATCTGATATTTTCATTGTGCTGTGATCTTAAGACTACCCAAAAAAGGGGGGTAGCACATGGTTGCATAGCTGGTTGTACAATGGACGATAGAAAAGTATATGTCTGGCACATTCAAAGAACATCCGCAATGTCTATCATTTCTGGGGATGTTTGAATATCTGCCCTTGACCAAAGCTGAGGGGGGAAAGTTCAGTCAGGCTAACATAAAGGCTGTGCGTTGGACTGGAATTATTAATTTTGAGATATGTGAGCCTGTTATTTGTTGTATTTAAATCACAGAACTTGGAGCAAATTTTATTTAGAGCTGACTCAATGTTTGGTTTTTCAATGTCCCTTATCTGGTTTGAGGCACTGATGGAATTAGACGTGTAGTCTCAGAGACCCCAAAAGTTGGGGAAGTGCTTCTTCAGCAGCAACTAGACAGGGTCTGGTATGGATTCAATACTGAGTGGGGGACTGTGTGCTGAGATTCCTACATTGCAGGGGGTTGGACCAGATGACCCTCAGGGTCCCTTCCAACTCTCCATTTCTGTGATTCTATGATCCTAACTAATAATCAGTGTGACAGTCGTACAAATTAGTGCAAGTTTTACAGGGGGGAGATGGGAGAGGGGGTATGATAACATAACAATGGTACGATTTGGACTTCTTAATGTTTATTGGTCCGGGGACATATAGCATGTGTACATGCTCTCTCTATTCCTTGCACACCTGTTTTCTTAAGTCATAGTTTCCTGTAATGACTGAACCAGGAGAGTGTAGCTTATGGGTTCCCTCCAAAGCAAGATAACCAAAGCCAGGCATGCATGAAATGGAGAAAGCATGTAGTCACACAGGTTATTCCTGGTCCAATAAACCATGGTTTATCTGTCTCAGATCATGACGTACGAACTGGGTATATTTAATCAAATCTAGATAAATTGAACATACCAGCTCTAGCATGCTATTTAAAAGAGAACTGAATACACTACCTATGTATCTATATTATATCATAAGGTTGACATCTTCTTCCCATTTGGGCTGGCATTTGTTCATGTTTCCACTCTGCCTCCGGCTCCATTCATAAAATGCCAGTGGAAACAGTTTAGATGTTTCCATGAATGAGGCTAAGGAAAACAAGCACGCCCCACTCCCACAGTTTTACAATTCATTTCCTACACATTTAAAGTCTCTTGTACTTCTTGTATTCTGGGATATTTAACATCTGGCAAGTGATGCTATTCCCTCGAAAAGCCACCCAAGCCTGTATGAGTACCCCCAAAACATTATTCAAGTCAGGATGTGCTTAATGGGCCCCAAGTCAAAATCCACCCTTTCATACATACTGAGCACATTTAACCACCACCAACTGTACAAATCTCTCACACCAAAAATAATCCAACCTACTATATTGAAAACACAAAAGGGGGGTTATGCCTGAGTTCCCTCTCATGCATCCATCTTGTGATTAAAAGGTATTGAGTTTCATAATTCCATAGTAATTTATTGAACCTTTCCATGGAAGACAAAAACTACTTTTAAAAGTCAGAATCATGCCAAAAACAATAAAAATAAAAAAGGTTCCAGAAGGGAATTACAGTAGTTTACAGTAATAAATAAATGCTACAAAGCATATTGTAAAATTGTACATGAGTATCTCTACAAAAGCTAGCAGAAACCCAGCTGCAACAGATCTGTAGCTGTTCCACTTCAAGGAGTTGCAAGTTACACCCACTCTGCAGGAACTAACATCTGGAGGAACTGTAAATGATCACAAACTGTATTGAATTAAGGTTGGGGGGAGGGAGAATAGTAATATGCTGGTTTCTATTCCCACTAAACAACAAAAGCCACATCTTTTGTAAAAAATTGATGGCCTAATTAAATCAAAAGGTACATGACCAAGTACAAGGACGGGGGAGGGGGAGGGTTGCCATTTTAAGTAGGAAAAAGGCCTTTCCCTTAAATGAACTCAATTGATGGCATATTTACTTTCCTTCAATAGGCTCAGTCTACTGACTTCGGGGATTTGTTTAGATCTCATATGGACATCCCTTTTTCCATTAATGGTGGTGTGATTTGTCTAGAGCTGAATACTGCTGGTGGCCAAGGAGTGACTCTGGATGGTGCGCCCACAGTCAGCTGAGGCCATCATCTTTCTTTTCTCTCTCCCAAACCCTTCCCCACCAGTGCCATATGGCCAAGAGCCACAGACTGCCTATCCATTATTGAGATGGTACAAAAGTACAATACAGTGATGGGGGGGCGGGGTTATGTCTCTGTTACAAAATCAGCTCCGGAAGGCCCTTCCATTACAAGTTAACCCTGAACTGCTCCTAAAACATATTAGATGGCCTAGTTTGTCACTGAGGTTTTCACTGTGTCTTGGATGTACTGCAGAGGGAGACTACCTGTCCAAATGTTCCTGTGTTTAAAAATGAACACCACACACAGGAAGTTCTCTCTGTGTTACTATTTGGTGGGAATTTGAGGGGTGTGTAGAAGAGCATTCAATCATGCCCCCCATCTATACCCAGTCTGAAGTGGTATAGCCCAGGCATAGGTTAGCTACTTCAGTGAGAATTAAGCCACTACAGTGGTACCTTGGGTTAAGTACTTAATTCGTTCCGGAGGTCCATACTTAACCTGAAACTGTTCTTAACCTGAAGCACCACTTTAGCTAATGGGGCCTCCCCACTGCTGCCGTGGGAGCACTAACCTGAAGCACTATTTCTGGGTTAGCGGAGTCTGTAACCTGAAGCGTATGTAACCTGAAGTGTATGTAACCCGAGGTACCACTGTATGTTAATGCCAGGTCATTCCATGAACAGTATGTGATTCCCATGATTTATTGGATTAGGATAGTTAAAAATGCTCTTGTATCACCACTTACACTATAATAACCAACGTAGTCCTTGACCATATAATACAGCTTTGTAATAAGCAACTTGTTTGCCCAGGTTGAAACTTGCAGGCAAGGAAAGTAGCCCTTCAGGCCAGTACAGTCACAACCACAACATTCTTTTTGTCTCAGGGATCCCTGTTTCCAGCTGTCCAATTGATGCTTCAGCCTATCCTACACCATTTTCCCTGGAGGTATCTGCTATTTGCTTCTATAAAGCAGCATATTGGAAGCTTGACAGGGCAATGTGAAAACTTGAATCTAAAATAAGACAACTGCTAATATTTGACATAAAATATGAAGCTGTTAAGGACATAAAAGCAAAAATAAGGTTCCTTATTATGGCATTTATAAAAACATAAATTTTTAAATAATAAGACAATTCTTTTATGCACAGAGCTTTAGTATTCTTTACACATTAGCACATTTTCCCCCTCCCTAACATTATATCTTCTGCCATTTATAATTAATTTTAACAGCTTCTGCAACTTATCCCACAGGTTGTTGCTGTTTCTTTTAAACAGTGTGCTGCTGAGAAATTGATTTGTTTTTTCCGTATGCCGACAGAAATCACATTATAAAATATGCATAAATGTCATTTCTCGGGCTGCTTCTGAGGATTAGCGCAGAATAAAAGCTTACTTTAACACACGCACCAGGCGCATGAGGAAAAGAAAGAGAAAAGTAAAAATAAAATAAAATGCAGTGAATAGCAAACGGTGCTGTGCTTTCAGTTCCATGTTGCTCTCAGCTGCATGGGCATGGAATTCTGCTTAACCAATGAAAGCAGGTATACACATAGCGTTTGTGGACTCAAAGCAACCCAATGAGCCTATTGTTCCTTTTTTAAAGCAACAACAACCCACCACAACCCTTCTGCTTCATCTGCTCCCAAAATGACTGACTTACAGATGAGCTGTCATGTCACAACTCTACAGGTTATGGGAAAGCCTAAGTGGGGCAAATGCAGCCTCCAGAGTTTGCATTTTCATAATTGGGAATTCCACAGTTGGGCTGGGGAAAGATTCTATCCTAATCTTTCCTTTGCAGTATGTGCCAAACTAGGTGAAGACAGCCGATGAATCTCAAACCCTCAGTGAGTTAGGGGCTTCTCCTGCATGCAAATACCAGCTCTGGCAGATTGAGAGGATTAGACCAATAGAGGGTCCAACAGTCAAGAAGGGCGTTTCTGTGCATGCTGTAGAGGGAAATGAGGGGCGTGACTACCTGAGAAGGTAGCCCATCTAGGAGAAGGAAAACTCTGATATCCTCCGGGATATCTTCGGCAAATGAAAAGGCTAAGGAGTAAATCCTTCACAAATCTGGCGTGGAGTCCCTAAGATGGTTGGATGGTGACTTGTACACCTCCTTCCAGCAACTCCTGCAGCCAAGCTGCTGCCAAATGTATTGCTCTGCTTTCCTTCGGACTACAAGGCCAGGAGGGGGGTCTTGTTGTCTGGGCAGCCCAGAACCTCCATACACACTGCCCATGTTTGCGTCGTGGGGAGGTCACTTTGGTACTGCAATCACAGTGGTCTTGCTTCACCCCTGGAGGTGCACTCCATTGTCTTTCAAGATAGATGGATGCCAACAGACATGCTGCAAGGCTTGCTTGTTTGCTTGAGCCTGCTGCAGGTTACTAAGCTTTTTTCTTGGCCTACATAAATTTCAAACGTATTTATCATTCCTTCAACATTCTGCCTATGGCAGATAATCATCAAGATCCAAAGGGCGAGATACTGCTCACGGACCACATCTACACACCAACAGGCCTGTGGAGTGGAAATTCCCCCCCCTTCACTTTTTTATGGAAAATGTTTCATTTCATAGGTTCTTAAGTATTTATAAATAAATTGATGCCATTTGGGACCTTCTGGTAAAGGGTGGGTAATAAATTTTAAAGTATGATACTAGGTAACCTTGACAGTTTTAACTTCTTAGCTTTATTTACTAACTACAAGTAAAATAAACATTCTAAATGAGATCACTCTCTGGGGCATTATAACATTTTTTTGATGCGAATTGCTCTAATTTGCATAGGAAAATTCCCCAGTTCTTCTGGAAAGCCCACATCACTGCACACCAAGCATGGAGAACCTTTGGTCCTCCAGATGTTGCTGAACTACAACTCCCATCATCCCTGACTATTGCCCATGTTTGTCTAGGGTTGATGGGAGTTGAAGTTCAGCGTCAACTGATGGTTCCCCACTAAAGTAACCCCTGCACTTATTTTTTATGTTACAGCTTACCAGAAGATTAGTCTTCTGGGGTGAATGGAAGGAAATGTTTTTCGATCCCAAAGGGATTGCTTTGCAGGACGTTACATAAATACTGAAAGCTCCTAATTATATGGCCCATCAGCCTTGGATGTAGGGTCAATCATAAAACACACACATCATCAGGAGCTAGGTAGGGGACAGCAAAGTTGGGAGAGCTACAATGCAACATCTTATGTATCTGCTTCAATTAATTTAACTTGATAGGCAGGCATACCTTTCCCTTAACTCCTCTTTTCACATTTGACTTTTTTTGTTGCTTTTACACATTACCAAAGCAGTGTGACAGCCACTGACGCTGCTAGCGTAATGTGTCACTCTTATATCTTCTCAGCTAGGACATACCACATGACAGCAATGCAATTTGGACATCACAGCATGAAGGTAGCTACACAAAATGGCCAAAAAGAAACTTGTGTGCATGGGTGTATTTTAGACAGATGGTCTTGACACTCAAATCATCACCCTGTCAATCAGCTCATGTTTTGCTATCTTGACATGTACAAAGATCTCAAACACAGGAGCCTGCAAGCCAGTCAGATTGTTTCTGTAGAAGCAGTTAAGGCACATTAAACTACTCCTTTGTTGCAAATATGCTGTCCCTCCCACCAAATAAGGAGCCTAATTTGTAACTTCGAAATTCTGCAGTTTTTTCAAACGTGTTCATCTGCACCCAAATTTGGAAAACTAAACAGATTGTATTTTACTTACTGTTTTGATTGCACTATACACATTTATGCATTTTTCAACCTGTCACAATTTCTCTCACACATGTATAAGTAATTTACAAATATAATGGGATCTATTTCAACAAAAGATTAGAATCTCACCCTACATACCAATCAGGGTAGGAACACAGACACAAGGAAATGGATTGAGATACCGTAGAGGATATACTTCCCTTGTCACTAGAATAATCCATTTTAAAATCCATTCAGCAGGATAATGTTATTATAGAAGGTAGATGCAGCAACCACTGTATTTAAACTTGTAAAACAGGTTTAGTGTAGAATGGAGTGGAACAGAATCTGATACAAAGTGAACTGTGATGCAGGCAAGCCGAACACAACGTCCCACCAAGCAACAGAAATAGGTTGTCTGAAATTGCAAATCAATTTCTATTCAACAGAATTAAAGCACAATCATTGTTTCAGACCACTCTCATTTGAGTCAGTCAAAGCAGCAACACACAGCTCATTTAATAGATGTGAAACTAAGGACGGGGGCTGTTCATTGCCTATTTTCCATTCTAAAACATACTGTACCAATGTATAAAATTCAGATATACAACTAGGTAACTATTTCTAAACAATTTTATTTAGAACATGTGTCTCATGTACTATTAGGTCTCACGTAGCATCATTTCACTTTAATTAATCCATGCAATGTCATAATCATTGCCACATTGCTAATTACTCATTTTAATAGCCACTTCAGTAACAGTATTCAAAGAATAAGGAAAGTAGCTTCCTTTCTGATATTATATATCAAATGTGCTGGTTTCTGCCATTAAGGATTTTTTTTCACAATCTTCTCTCTGTTCTACAGAGTTTCATCCTTAAGTCTACACTTACAAGTAAAGGCTGTGTTATATACTTTCATGTGTAATGCTCTTATTACACATGAAAGGTTTCCCAGGATGACCAACTGGGTACAATCTTAAATTTATTGTTATAAACATCTGGATGTCTGAGCCAATCACTCTGAACAGCCAAATAAGATACAATTTAAAAGGCAAGTCCAAGCTATTAAAAAGTGAACCTTAAGTTACTCTCATCTTTATGTGCCTTGGTAATCATTTCCAAAGTGATCATGATAGTAAATTGATAACGATAGTAAAAAGGCCTCCTTTTGCTTTCAATAGGCTACAAAAGCTCTAAACATGATACATGAGCAGATGTTCTTAGCTCTGTTCTGAAACTGTTTTCTCATGATACGTGTAGCATTATCCATCAGTGAATTTCACACCAAATCTGGGTGGCGTGTCTTATTAAGACTTCAGTAGCTCATTAACGTTGCGAATGATTTGCTCTTCCTAGGTCTTTCTGCTGGTGGACTGAGCTAAATCATGGTTGAGCTCATAGTTTAGCTCTCTCTAGAGTAACTGTGAGCTGTAACCGGGTTCATGACTCATAGTTTGTTCAGAAGAGCTTGGCTGCAATCCTCACCATGTCTGCTCAGAGGTAAGTCGTATTGAGTGGACTTTACTCTCAGGTAAGTGGGATTAGGAATGCAGCCTAAAACCACAAATCTGAGTTCTGGCGTAACTCATTAACAATTTGCAATTTTGGACACACTTTTCAAAATGTAAATATTTTTATATACATTTTCTATACATTTTAACACTGTATATACATTTTAACCTAATACACATTTTATATGCATTTTGGTTCATTTCAAGCTGGAACTGAATTGCAAAATTAAGAGAAGTGTGAAAACAGAAGGACAGGTGCACTGTGGTTCATATAACAATCTCAGAAGTATGAGATGAGTCACTTAGAAATGCAGACTAAACAAAACTTGTGATTATGTGCATTGGTTGGTGTCCATATTTATAAGAACATTTATTCAAAGTGAGGGGATGTCCACCATAGAGCAGCATTTCTCCTAAGTTATAAACATTATCAGAAAGTCTCCTTTATCAGAGCCTACACATTCACACTAAGCCATAGTTTGGGCTTAGCATGATGTATAAACCAGGTGACTGCAGCAGAAGGGATCTGGCTTAGGCATACTTTGAAATCCATTTTTTAAAAGGTGTTGTGCCTTTGCTGCTGTAACAAGATGGACACAGGTCATTGGAAAGGCCATGGAAAAGCAACAATTTAAAATGTGATTTCCCCCTCAATTGGATTCTAGGTCCTCCCTATCTTCTGAACATATGAAACCTAAAATCCCTGTAATACAGGTGTTGGCTAAAAAGGGATGTGAAGGTGAAATATAAGATACAAATAGGGAAAGGAAATTAGGGAAGAAAGAGGAATAATATAAAAATAAAATATCTTCTGAAGCCTCCATAATATTTAAAATTATCGCTCATATCCCTGATATTAGCCCTTTTCAAAATTTAGGGTGCAAGCATGGAGTCAATGCGTCAGGGGCACACTGTGTTTGGAGTGAGACTAGGCCAGTGGGCCCAGTTAGTGGGTCCCACTACATGTGTTGTGCATCAACCAGAGACATCTGTGCAGGGGAAGCCTATGTGTTTACGACTGTGTAGAAGCCTTCTTACCTACAACCAGAAGTCCTAAGCCATCAGGGTTGTAGCTGCATATAAGTCTTAACACATACAATTGCACATACAAACCCTTCATTTTACAGACATCCACATCAGGATACAAAACTTCAAGGCAGATATGAAAGGCTAACCAGCCATCAGACAATAAAAAGAATATCCATCACATATGCCCTATGCAAATTAGTGTAAGATTGATAAGGAGGGTTGTTTGTGTGTGTTTCTTTGGGTAAGTTACTTTTTTTTTCTTGACCTGCAGAGAATAGCAGTACTCCAACTCTGTTTTAAAATGATTATTCCTTGACAGACAGGACACCATTAGCTTAATTTTGACTTGTGCTCCCCATTAGTATAATCTACCCTGAGATATTTCAGTGACAGTAGCAAATACCACTTTGAAATGAGCTCTCTCACTTCAAAGTTAATTACATGTATTTGGTTTTTGATAAATGAAAGCATCAGATGTGATTAATTGAAGGACAATCAATAAGATATAGCTATTAGACATCTTGATGAGCTCTCCAGAGCCACTGGACAATCTATAGCAATCAACTAACTGAAGTGTGCATACTAGGTCCTCAAATGATTCAACTAAAATAAACCAAACAAAACTCAGACTTTTTCAAGGGGCCCATTTCCTTTTTCTTAAGCTGGAGACACAAGCGGGCAGGCGGTCTTTACACACACACACACAATCTCAAACCCAAATCAAACTAAACACACACACAGCTGCATTGTGATTTTTCAAACTCATACACCACTGGACAACACATTCAGCTGTTACTTGAAATGTGGGTGGTTCGTGCACACCCAGAAGACACAATGGCATTTTGTTGGTCCATGGGTTTCATTCTCACTTTGGGTGCAAGGGTTTGGGGTTTCAAGCCCTGCCATGCATGATAGAAATGTGTGCAAATTAAAAACCACAGAGGTTACCAACAGTTTGAAGATATGACAAGTAGATGTGTTCAGAGGCTAAACTTCTAACAACTAGGAACATACTGCTCTGTACTGTCTACACTAACAGTGGCTCACCAGGTTTGAGCACAGAACATTTCCAGCACTAACTTGAGATTCTGGAGATTGAATGTGGGACCTTCTGCATGCAAAGCAGATACCTGACGCTTCCCCTAATTACAGTGGTACCTCGGGTTAAGAACTTAATTCGTTCTGGAGGTCCATTCTTAACCTGAAACTGCTCTTAACCTGAGGTACCACTTTAGCTAATGGGGCCTCCCGCTGCCGCCGCCACACAATTTCTGTTCTCATCCTGAAGCAAAGTTCTTAACCCGAGGTACTATTTCTGGGTTAGCATAGTCTGTAACCTGAAGCGTCTGTAACCTGAGGTACCACTGTATAGGGGAAGAAACATCAGAGAGCTTTTGCCTTCATGCTCTCTGAGTTCTGAGAAGCAGCTGTCTGGTTACTACAGAAACTGAGGAGATGGAGCCTTGGCCTGATCTAGCAAGGATGTAAGGTCTCAATCCGGAATTCTTTAAAATGCTTTTTCCTTCCAACTTCTACATACCAAAGTCTGCTGAAATAAGTTTAATATAATATATGCCTTATTTTACTCATATTGCAAGGCTAATGCAAAGCAATCAAAATCTTAGAACAAATTATTTCCATTTATTTTGACACAAAGATTAGTAGGTGGAAGATGAGGAAGAAGTCTCAAATGATGATGCATCATGTCAGAATGGGAATTACTCTTTTCCATTTCTAAGAGAGATATACAACCGTGAACGGAACAATCTGAAGGTACAAAGCAAGAGAATATTACCAAATGTTTTATAAAAATATGGAAACATAACTGCATTTCACAAGTATGGTATGTAAGTACTTATTAGCATAAATGCTGACAACTGTTAATCTACTAAAGCCCTGATTAATGGATACAGCTGTCCATTAATACTAGGCTAAGAAAATTGATTAGTCAGTTAAGAATTCAATCCTCTTGTTCAATAAAACTGCACTTTCTCTGAAAATGCAATATGGAATAAAGTAATGCATCTGCCAGCACTTACATATATTACAAATATACCTACCACATATTAGAAAAGAAAGCACACTGTGTTAACTGTATTATTTTTACTATTTCAGATGTGGCATCAAGCAATGCAGCCCCATGTAGATGGGTGATGGATGAGGATTACATCCACTCGGCAACATGCCATAATTGTATTCAAATCTGAGTCCACACATACCAGCCCAATGTGCACTAGCCCATCTACACAATTAGTCCTCAAAATTAAAGGGTCATAATTGCATGGACTGGAACTATGTGTCAGATTCAACATATGGCCTTATTTTAAAAATTATTTTTAACTGAAGCATTTAGGTAGATAACAGCTACAACAAATTGGAATATTAAAACAAACACAAATTGTAATACAACAGCTAATTAATCAGTATGAATCACTAAGCTGAACTGAGTCAACTCAATGTAGGTGAAGATTTGACCACAACACAAAGGTCTTAGAACTTCAGCTCTTACACACCAACCCAAGGAAATACATGAATAGAGCTTGGGAAACTATTTGCATAGATGGCCAACAAAGGGTATCAGGAAGGCTTGAATACAGGGGAGGCAAACGATGATGGAAAGGCAGATACTGCTAGATCCCAATTCACTGAAGCCTCCCATATTAAATACCTTCTGGAGGATAGGTCAAATGATATTACACTGACCATGGGAAAGCTTCTTTCGGAGGTCGCAAGAAACAAAGACCATCATGCTCTAGACATAACAAAATGACTACCTCAATCTCTTTCACCTGTTTGGTTGTTTTAACTGTATCTTGTTTTGAAACTGTTTTGTGGGTCTGTGGACTGCAATAAAGATATTTGATCACTATGTAGTTAAAGCCAACCATGGTTATTTATTTTTAATGGTCCATGATAGAATTTACCATGTCACCACACTGAAAAGGCAAGGGACTTGCTTCTAATAAATTTAGTCCAGGCCAAAACATGAGCCAAAAAACAGAGCTACTGGCATCATCAGAGATGTGTCATAGTTTTGCTGAATGGGATGTCTGAAAAAGCTAATATGGGGGCAGTGCACACCTGTCCCTGAGTTTGCATCAGGTTTGTATCCCAGATTTACAATCTTTCACATAAACTTTTGCAGACCTTAAGGTATATTTTTAGAGTACACTCTCTTGCTATCCACTGACTTCAAAGAATCTTTAATATTTCACTCAATATTGCTCATGTTTGTTGCTTGTTTTGAGCAGAAAACAGCAGACACAAAAACCCCCACGGATTTTCACACACACACACACACACACACACACACATATATACTACTTGAATCTGCCTCTGGCTCAAACTCTACCACCTAGTTTGTGGTATAGTTACATAATCTCAGCCTTCAGGTCAACCCTAGGCTATGTTTTTAATGTGATGTTCTATCCTTTTTCTACATGTCCATGTTGGAATTAGACTCCCAGGGAATAGAGATGCTAACAACAGAGACTCCAAAGGACCTGAAACTGTGATATTACAAACAGTATTAGTGCCACCATAGTATTATGTGAAACTCTGTATCTTCTGATTATGTGTTAAGAAAATAAGTGTTATAATAAACTGACATTTCACTCCTTTTGGTATTTGGTAATGACAAGAGTTTGGAGAGGAGCTGCATTTACTTATCTGAAAGGACAAGGCAGTGAGCAGATCCTTTGTAATCCCCCTCCCCCAAGAAAAATATCCTCAATTATGTTTGGAACAGCATTTTGGCAGACAGGTGCAAAAACACAGGAATATACTCAAACCAAACAGAGGCCAAGCTCTGTGATCATTAGCAGTCCTAAGAAAGACTTCTATTGTGACTGTGTTTTTAAAACTTTCAAATGACACTTCCCACTCATTTTAAACCAACACACATTTAAGGCTGGAAGGAAGATTTCAGAAACTTTTCCTTCTGCTTTTGCTAAACTGGGTTTTCTTGTTTCATCTGAATCAAAAAAATGTGGTTACCATGTGCATCTTTTTTAAAGCCAACAATCATAAATCTTTTTTGTAAGTAAAACTTTACAAGTTTTAAAAGCAGGACAGAAGTATAAAAATAAACAAAAACAAAAAGCAGAAGTAAGAGTCTATAAAATTATGGCAAGTTTTAAATTCACTCTAATACTTCCTTTATCGCTATCACAGAAAAATGAATCAAACAACTGCCGTTCACTGAGCTCCATGGTTACATATTTAACTGGTGTTCCAAAAAATGTGGAAGTAAAAGTCGGAAGCCTAAGAATACATTAAAAATCAATCAATATTAGGTACGGTTAAAAGTATAAATATTTTTCAAGTTCACCTTTCAGCCTTCTTCACAGAATTTCCATGTCTACAAGTGGATGTTTAAAAAAATGAGGATTTACCCTCATAGATAAAACCATCTTCTTCACTTTATTATTTATACTTGGATCAAAATATATGTATCTTTTGATCTGTAAATATGGGGGAAATTATACAATCCCCATTTGATGCCAGCAGTGTCCCTTCCCAAGCCAGTAAGTATTTATGGAAAAATACCATTTGTACAAGTGTCTCCATGCGGGAGGAGAATGTCTCTCACACATAGTCACTGCTACTGATCTTAGGACTCTGAAAAGCAACTTCCACAAGACTGAGAATCATAGAAGCTGCAACAAGATGAAGCTTTCCCCAAGTCTAGCTTCTTCCTATTATACAGATTTTGGTAGAAAGTCTGTGGCTCTTTGAAGAAAGCTGTGTGATAATATTCTAACCCAGAGAAATTAAGCCCTCCATGGTTACCGAAATCCTTCTCTGTCATTCTGTTATACAGAGGCTAAAGTAACAGTACCTCTACATCTTCGTTTCTTTCTACATCAGCTCTGGATAACTTTAATTACTAAAATCTAGGCAGAAGCCTTCCACAACTTTCAAACATTGCATCGCCTGGGTTGTATCCAACTAAGTAATTCTGTTAGTGCAAGAACTTCCACTTGCAAACTGGACTTTCTCTCCCTCTCCTCTCCCCACTTGCCCCCTTGAAATTGTGATGGTTGGGTGAAACCCCAGGACAGATTTTGAGGGGCACAGGAACAAATCTTCGCACTAATAGAGCAACTTGGTTGGATACAACCTTCTAAGAATGACTTTTACAGGAGGCACTATGGCTTCATTTCCGATTCAACACAATGTCGTACACAACAGATCCCATGGCCCACAAGAAGGAAGACAAACAGATGGATATGAGCAGGCAAGCAACTCCTCAAGCTGATGATTCACTGAAGCTACAAATGGTAGTAACCTACCATGAGGAAGCTGAGACTCAAATTGGAGTCTGAAGCTGAGACTCAAATACTTTGGCCACCTCATGAGAAGAGAAGACTCCCTGGAAAAGACCCTCATGTTGGGAAAGATGGAGGGCACAAGGAGAAGGGGACGACAGAGGACAAGATGGTTGGATAGTGTTCTCGAAGCTACCAGCATGAGTTTGACCAAACTGCGGGAGGCAGTGGAAGACAGGAGTGCTTGGCGTGCTCTGGTCCATGGGGTCACGAAGAGTCGGACACGACTAAACGACTAAAGAACAACAACACCATGAGGAAGAGATTCCTCATTTCTGTCTGCATTCACATGACCATTGAGAGCCAGAAAATCACTGTGCTATGGATTCAAACCCAGACTAAAAATAAATAAATCCAAAAGCAGACAAGTGTAGCATTCTCACATGCCTCACATATTGTGCAAAACAATCTATTTGGCGTAAGGAAAATATTTAATGGGCTGGCCTGTTCCCATTGCATTACAGAATTGTTAGTACAGTGTTATGTCTGTGTTTATTCATGAAAATTAGTAAGGGATGTTTCAGCTATTAAAGGAATGTATATCCTGTCTGATTTTGAAGTAGCACTGTAGGAAAATGTATCCTCTTCACTTACTTCCTGAGAACCTGACCAACAACACTACTGCTTTGAGAGTGATGTCTCTCTGGGGCTCTTGTACTTTCCCTTCAGTTTTTGCTATTACTTATAGCAGCAGAATTCTTTTGTAGGCCATCCGGAATGTACAAACATTGAAAAATGGACAGGGTGGGGGAGCTGTTAGGAAAAAAAGACAGGGATAATAAACCTTTAAGAGATCAAGTTTCTCAGTAAATCAAAAGATATGTGGAAACACAAATTTGTGTGTAACTATTACACATCTGAATATCCCATGATCTGGACACAGCTGCCTTCAAGTACTATTTCAATTCCTATGATTTAAACTGACAGTTCAAACTGTCACTCATAATCCTTCTATCACTTAGCAAGGATAGAAGAATAAACGCTTCAAAGGAGGAGAGGAGGTGCTGCCATTTATCGGGCTACGACCTCAAAGGCAAGACACTTAGAAATTTACTCAGCTTACTAAAGATCCCCCTCTCACCTCAAACACTATACAAACTTAATATAAACAGTCTCTAGGAAGTAGTATTTCTCCAGAAATCAATCACAATAGTATATTTACAATATACTGGCCAACCAGGGATAATATGAGTCAGGTTTAACTAAGATTTAGCCCAAGGACCTATTTTCAATGTAGATTCCCAGAGCACATGAAGTCATAATAAAGAGTGCCTGAAAAAAATACCCATGTATGTTTTCCTTACTCAGAATAACCACAACTAGCTTCTACGCATCTAGGATTCATGGTGTGCGTAACTGACAAGATTTGGTACCACAAGATGTAGTGATGGCCACCAACTTAGAAGGCTTCAAAAGCATATTAGAAAAATTCATGGAAGAAAAGGCAATCACTGGCCTTGAAAACAATATACTACCTATAGAAACATAAGCACCCTATGATTACTAGTCACGAGAAGGATATTGTCCTCACTCTGCTTTTGGGGCTCTTCTTGTGTTCATATGATTAGAGATAAGATTTTGAAATCAGAAAGTGATATCTCCATGGCACTCTTAGATTACTGCCTCTTCCTCACTGTAGTCTTGGTTTGCAGCTTTTTACTTTATATTGTGGAAAAACTGAGGCGGGTGAGATTTTCAACGCCTTCTCTAAAGATGGTCAATAGTATGAGGGAGCAATGCAGCACTGTGAAAGATAATCAAATAATAATTAGCTTCCACAATAACTTTGCCAAAGAAAAGAGCAGTCTTCAGGGCTCTTTTTGGCTGCATCTTGGCTCTCACACTGTGTTCCACATGTCCCAGAATACACATTAACTTGTACAGTATACTTTCAGCCATGTGCTCCACTGTTACCATGGAGCCAAAAGAGAACATGACTGAGTTAGCTCACAAGTATCTGCAATATAAAATCATTGAATGTGGTTTGTGGCAATAGCGCAGTTACTTTTTTGTTTTATGTTATTAAAGTACACTATTCCTTAAAATGCCAGCAAATGGAAAAATAGTTCAATAATTAAGATATGTATATCACTCTTATTAAAAAATACAAAATAGTAAAAAATAAGACAGACAGTACATAGGTCAGAAAGGGCTGCAAACACTTTTGGCATTTTTCTACAGGAAAAAGAAAATGCAGATTCAGAATATCAAACACCAGTTGCCATTTCCAGTCAGAATCTCTTGAAGCGCACACCTTAGGGAGATCTCTGTTCCTATGCTGAGACACCTCACAATATGTGCTCTCCTCAATTATTTTACCAATGTTGGACTATTGTGAAGTGAATTCTCTATCAACTATTATTTTCAAACAATCTACTTCTGTTGAGCTGCAGCCATTTCCTACTGTTCCATTAAAATATGGATTAGTGTCGCTTTTAACTATACATGCACACAATCAAATTCTCCCACAAAGGAATCTCATCTCAAGTGGAACCATTTAAAAGTCCATTAAGAATCGTGGATACAGTTTGGGACAGCAGCTTAGAGAGACTGCTGAGCACCAAAACATATCAAAACTGCTGATAAAATATCAGATGTTTTTGCCCTTGTTTAGGCTCTTTTGTCTCCTGTAAGTACAGCATATGAGACAAGAAGTTACAGGTATTGGTGCCAGTCCTGTCACAACACATGCTATACAGCCAGTAAGATTTGTGAAAAACTCATGATTTAGAAAGGTTGGGGGGAGGAATGGTATCACAGACAAATTATCAGTCTTTATTCTTTATCTAGTTGTCTCTATTTTGGCAAGATGTGATGAATTAGCTTAGTTTAATAAACCCATCACAGAATGTATTGGGGATTTTTAGCGTACAAAAGCTCAAAGTAGCTATATGCATGTGAAGAACAAGCTCAAATCAGAAGCACGGATGCAGAAAAGAATAGCAGAATAAACAGGTGGCAGTGATAAGCGGCAAAAAAGTGTTGAATGGAACAAGGGCTAGAACAGTTGAAAGAGGAAATTGTGTAAATTGCTTAGAGGTTTTCATGATGATGCAGTATACAAATTCTGTTTAACAAAAAAACCCCATCAACATAAAGAATGGATCACAGAACTACTGGGGAGAAACACCAACTAACTCCAGAACACATATTCAATCAAACTTTTTGAAAAGATTCTATCGCATTTTCACAGCTTCAAGGAGTTCAGCAATCTTGTGGAAACTGTTACTATTTCATCATGCTGAAACATCACTTTGGGATCACAAAGTGCTAAATATTGCAAAGAAATAAAAATAAACTGGTGAAGGTAATTTTTGAAGCAGTCATTTCAGGCAGAGAAGTTGTGGAGATAACCATTTATGTGAAGAAGGTGCTCCTCTGTTTTGCTTTTTTTTTGTTTTTTTGTTTAGAGATTTGCTCTAGAGATTTGTTTAGCCACTACTGTTGCATTAGTATGTGAAATTCTATCGAGTTTTTATGCTTGATTTTTACTTGTAGTGTTTCCTGAGGTTTAATTTTGCTTTGCCATTGAATATACTGCTTTAAATATGGCTCTTGCATCCTGCATTTGATTTACATTTGTAATTTTTGATTCTGATATTTTGCAATGATAATTTAGATGTTATAAAATTATGCTGTAAACCACTTAGAGCTATTTTTATTTTACTGGAAATGTAAAGTGGTATATAAATTATCTATGGGAGTCTTATTTGAACCGCAGGAAAGGAACGCTTGCATTTGTTCAGTACACCAACAAACAGCAAGAAAAACACTATTTTGAAATACCCAAAGACAGATGTCAGCTTTCAAGTCTTGCTATGGTGAGGTTAAATCATGACACGGATACTGAAGAAACCTGAAAATCAAACCTTTTATACTGCCCTGGCAATATCCACATGGGCAATAAGTCAGAGTCAGTACCACTTTCAGAGTAAACATATGACCAAAGGCAGTACAACTTTTTCAGCTTCCTACAGTGTCACAATAAATGACAGAACAGGCACTTGCTAAAATGTTAAGACCACACACATTCTATGGCAATTACTTGGACACTTTCCAACATTCCATCTGCAAAGACATTGTGGAAATGTCTTCTCAGTGACTTGCCTTTGTCCTGGATAAACGCAGTCACCCAAAGTATAAAAGAACATGCAAGGAAGATAAGATGTGCTGTAAATGAAAGGCAGACTGTGTCATCCCAAAGAACTGCACAAAGAAAGAGGCACTATCTTGTCTCACTGGGACCTTTGCTGTAGACACATGCTCAGGTATTACTCGTGTGGATAAGTGGGCCCAAGGAAGAAGAATGCACAGGCTTAACTGATTGCAGCAAACTGATTGAGCGGTATATAAATCTTGCAAAATAAAATACCGGTAAAAGCAGTATGCGGAGCAATTACTGGCTTGAATGATATGCTAGAAAATGTTTTAACATCACTGCAGATGCTAATTATTATTTGCTGATCACCTTGGGAATTTGTTTGAATGATGGGATAAATTTCCCTATAATAAATTTATATTTATCCTTTTTTCTGTTGTGTTGCAATATTTTCTAGTTATTCATTATTTTTACCAGAGCTACCCAACAATTTGTCACACATACTTCTCTATTAAAAAATATTTAGGTACTTCTAACAGCAAGAGGTTAACTAAATATCTAGATCAAGAAAGGGCTCAAGTAATAAACTGATGCCAATTTTTGAAGAATTCCAGAACTCCTTACAAACAATGGATTCATTTATTCAGAAAGCTCAAGAGTTTCAAATGCTACCTTTGCTAAACCTTTGAAATGGCAAAAATGTAGCAGGTCTCTCTCTCTCCCTCTCGTTAATAAGGGGGGAAATCTAACTTTACATAAATTAAATATATAAATTTGATTAAATATGTTTGTGCCTTTGCGATGACATTTAGAAAAGGAAGTATTCATTTTCTGTTTAGAAAAAGAAAAACTCTTTCAAATGTAATTTGAAGCTGTCAAGCCAATCTCCTTTACAGATCTTTTAAATGTCACCTACCTTCGGAAGGGAATGGCAAATTCCTTACAAAACGTGCAACTGCAAACAGGCCACATTAAATCAAGAATTTATTAAAATAAGCCACTGACATTTACATTGATTAAGTGTAGCCCTTTTGCTTTCTCCCTTTTGCTAGAAGCCCTTTCAAAAGAAGTGTCACAACATCTTATACTGGCGTTGTTCTTACAGTAATTCCGAAACACACAACTAGGCGTTACGCAGGCAGCTAACTCATGAAAAGGGGCTGCGTGAAAAGAACTCGCTGGGTACTATGCATGGAGATTAATGTGAAATTGTAGTTGCTCTACATTGGGACTTGGTGGGGTGTTGCTTTATGATTTCTCCCCAGCATCCTTGAAATTTACAGCCAATTTTTTTTTAACTGTACTTGGTATTAATCAATTACAACACTACACTTAATAGCCTTAAACAGAAGACTATATTAATCATAGCTTAAAGAAAAGGCTAGCACTACTCACAGTCACAACATGTATTAGTGAGCTCTACAGTTTAGCTTATAAAATCAGCATTTACAGTTCAGATGCTTTTTTTTAAAGCCTCAATAAGGGCAGTATTTCTTGTAAAATAGAGGGAGAAGACAGCACTTAAAAGTGATTGTGACACACACAACCCTGAGGCAGACACGTTAACCCCGCTTAACCACTGATCATAGTTTTAAAACTATTTTCACCCTTTGGTCCACAATATTTTAGCAAGCTATGAATTATGATTTTCGACCATGTAGGGAATGAAATACCTCCCATGCCTCATCATGTACAAGCACTGCTGACTCGTAACAACCACTAGCAGAATTTAAAGGCAGTATTTCCTGTAAGTTGTCTCCTGCAAAAGCATTGCTATAGGGAAGTCTGCTACTGAATCTGTAACAAAGTGAAGGAGATTAACTATTATTCCAAGGTATAAAAATCTGCTTCTGATCTATAGTTACTCACAGGGAAGTGTGAAAAGGGTTAATTCCCAGCTAATTAAAAGGTGGTGTGTGGAAAGGCTATGGAAAGGCATCATGAGAATAAATATTCAGTTCTACATACTGTTAAACGTTAATCTCTCTCTTCTCTGAACTAAGAGGAAACTTAACAACAGACTCTGAGCCAGCACAGAGGGCACATACTTGCACACACAAACGCAAAAGATACTTAGAAACAGCCAAATACCACTATCATCTACAACAGCTATTTTGAAATAACTATACATCACATATGCATCATACGACATGCCTCAAGATTTGGAATGTGGTGCCATCAACAGGCAGGTAGTACCCAACTCTCTCCCCACTTTCCGGTTTCAGGGAGGGTATGGGGGTTCTGAATTGATGACCATTAGAGAAATGCTTGGTTCAGATAATGGTGTTCAACATGTTTCAGATGTAGATTGCCCATTAAGAACCAAGGTTTCAGCTTGGGAGTGCTCCTGAAGTGATGTGTCAGCTGTGGCCAAGAGTGCCCAGCAAAGGTGCAAGTGGTTCCATTTCCTGGAGGCTGGCATGGCCACTGTCACACATGCTTTGCTCTTATCCATATGCATCATATAGGATTTGTCATTCTAGGGGGTGAAAGTTATTTTTTGCAATTTCTTCAGTGGAGGTCTTAAAAATATGTTTTAGGCTGTGAAGAATACAAAACCTGCCATTATTTTTGTGATTGGACAACATTTAACTTGGTAAGTTTACATCTGATGAAGAACTACATAAACTGGTGTCAGAAAACGACAGAAGTTTAATTTTAGCTTCTGAAAATGTCAGGTAATGCTAAATAAGAATAAAAATAAGAATATTAATATATACTGCAAGTACTTGGCAATCATTTTTAATGATTTCTATGCAATTTTACACACATTCTAATTACCAACCAAAACTAAATTATATTAATTTAACCAAAATATATTTTGAATTCCTAAGTTATGTTTAAACTTTTTAGCACCCCCCCATTTTCAGAATTTGAAAGTTGGAAACTTTAACACACCCTACTGCATCAGAGTGGGGCTGGCCTTGAAGAACATTGGAAAACTATCCATGACACGATCAATGTTTTAGCCAACTCATTGCCTACCCTAAAATAGAAAATGAGATGATTTAACATTAAGATCTATTGCATGCAGCACAGGCCAGTTTGGGTGGGAAGAAGTGTTGACACTGACTATGTATAAATGATGTTTCGTTTTTAAATGAGATTGGCTATTTTGTATGCTATTTTCTAAACTTAATATCTCAGCAATGAGAATGAAGTAGTTTTTAGAGGGCTTTTAAAAAAGATAATTTCCAATTCATTTCGAAATGTAAAGCTGGTACCACAAATTAAGCCTTTAAAGCCTTACATGGTTGTGTCTAGAATATCTTAAGGATGGCCTTCTCCAATTGGAGAATGCCCACATGTTAAGGTCTTTAGGGCAGGCCTGTGGCACCACTACTAGAAGCACAGTAGATGGGGAATTTTCATTGCTGGCCCAAAGCTTTAGAACTCATAGGCTCAGGAAGCTCTCATGGCCCCTCTATGCATATTTTCATATTGGAATCTATACAGGATATGGTTACTTGGGTGCCCCCGACATGGGAATATGCTATTAGTGAGTATTTGGATTAGGTGGAGCTTGACTTAACAGTCTGGTATTGGAGCTGCAATAATTATTGCTAATAATGTCGCATTCTGATTTATTGCTATTTTGATGGTTGTACTGTTATCATGATAAGAACTTCCATATTAATACACTGTTCCATGTTATGATTAACAAAACTGTTTCTAGGATTGCTTTTACAAACCATAAACCTCTTTGTGAGAACACAGCCATTATTATTCTTTTGGTATAAACATGTGAATTACAGGTGATTGTAAGGGCATCTAACTGGATGGAAGCACCGCTGTTTTCACTGAAACTTACTTCCAGGTATGTCTAGTATTGCAAAATTAATTGGTTTGAGTTGAAGGCCAACATTACTTTCCAAGAGTGCCCTGTCATTTCTAGGCCTTTTCAGGTTATCATTTCATAAAAATGCCAGCATCTCCAGTGGAATTTTCAAAGAGATTAATATCTAAAGTTCACTTGCATAGTAGCATTGTACAGTTTAAGTTAACATTAAGTATAGTTCTTTTTCTGAGGTTGCTTACTTGGAGGGCTAAGAGAAGACATATATTGGTTTGGTTTTTATGCATGAATCAACTCTGCTTTAATCACATGGGTGAAAGCTTTGTTTCGTTGCTATGGTCAGAACATCACATAACTTGTTATGTTTTACTCATACTCATGGGGAAACAATCCAAAAACAGCACCCAGCAACAGAAGACAGCACGATGACCACAGCATTAGCCTTCCAAACAAACTGTGGATTGTGATATCCACCAACAAAATAGAAGAGACCACCAAATGGCCTCCACAGAACAAGAAATCCACCTAAACAGCTCATCAGCTAAAGGACAACTATAATCTGGAGGGACGAGACTATACAGAAAATGTGTGTTCAAATTGTCCTTATCTACCAGGGACAGTAATTCACTGCCCTTATTTTGCCATTTGGGGACATATTTTAATGCAAGGAGCTATAGGTGGGGAATAGTCAACATGATGCCCTCCAGATGTTACTGGATTACCAATAACCACCAGTCCCCAACAGCAAGGCCAATGGCCAGGGATGATGGGAACTGCAGGTCAACCATCTCTGGAGGGCACCATGCTGGCTACCCCAGCTACAGAAGTTGTGATTGAGGATTCAGGTCTTCTCTCCAGGCTATCCATGAGTTAAATCTCCACAAGTGGAGAACAGAAGCAACTTGTCTCTAGTGTACATGTCCTTAAATGGATGTGCATAGACAATAAGGCATCATGAAGTGCACAACCTGGCATTTCACATACTGCACAGCTGCCGTCATGCATTTTGAACTGTTAATAAGACATGATAATGATGTCATATGCACATAATTGTGGGTTCAGATCTCTCTGGTATGCAGGCTGAGACCCTATCTGCCCATGGACGGTCTCGCCAGAGTGGTGCATGCTCGAGTTATCTCTTGCTTGGACTACTGCAATGCGCTCTACGTGGGGCTACCTTTGAAGGTGACCTGGAAACTACAACTAATTCAGAATGCGGCAGCTAGACTGGTGACTGGGAGCGGCCGCCAAGACCACATAACACCGGTCTTGAAAGACCTACATTGGCTCCCAGTACGTTTCCGAGCACAATTCAAAGTGTTGGTGTTGACCTTTAAAGCCCTAAACGGCCTCGGTCCAGTATACCTGCAGGAGCATCTCCACCCCCATCATTCTGCCCAGACACTGAGGTCCAGCACCGAGGGCCTTCTGGCGGTTCCCTCGCTGCGAGAAGCTAAAGGGAACCAGGCAGAAGACCTTCTCGGTAGTGGCACCGGCCCTGTGGAACGCCCTCCCATCAGAGTTCAAGGAAATAAACAACTATCTGACTTTTAGAAGACATCTGAAGGCAGCCCTGTTTAGGGAAGCTTTAAATGTTTGACAGACTACTGTATTTTAATATTTTGTTGGAAGCTGTCCAGAGTGGCTGCGGAAACCCAATCAGATGGGTGGGGTATAAATAATAAATTATTATTATTAATTATTATTATTCTCATCACCATCATCTCATACCAATCAGGGACTGTCTGTCGTAGAGGTCTATGTATATACAGCACACACTAGCCAAAGGGATGGAGTGAGGAGGTAACTATAATGACAGGGCAGCACCCACCTCAACAGGATGGCCTAACAGCACTGGGAGTCCTGCCCTATTCCTCTCTCTCTACTGCCACTTCCTGCTTATGTGTCGCTAAGGTGAGTGTTTTAGGATTCCCACTGCCTTAAGGTGGTCTCCATGGGAATTCAGCCAGCTGAATTCAAAGTATCCTGGATTGGCAACTTCTGCCCATCTCCCCTCCTGCTCACACAGACACTTGAACAACCAGTAGCCCTTAGGTATATTTAGAAACCAGCGCTACACAGGAGTATATGCAATAAGGATGAGGGGGAGAAATAGCAGGAAGGACGCAACTACTCTGCTCATGCATGATGCAGGAGCTGGGCGATCTAAAAATGACAGACTGATGAGAGCATAACTGCGCCACAGTGAAGACACTGACACATCAACCGAGGGGGCAGGGCTACCTCACATCCCCCCAAACATGTCCTTTTGACATGTTGGGGGCGGGGAAACATCTGAACTACCCTGTGTGACTTAGTTCTGTTGCGAAGCCAAACAATTACATTAAGTTGCCTTTAACAAAATAATAAAACCTTTTGGGGCCTTTAAATTAGAGGACAACAGGGCTACTGCAGAGTAAATGAGTACAGTACAGGCAACTCCCCGTTTCTGTGGGGGAGATAAATATTTCTTTTGAGCTCTGTAGTTCCATTAGGCAACGTAATGCTGTTGTTGATGGGTTTTTACCTGGGCATCCAACTATGGTCATTCTTTGAAAAAAGGACCATTTGTATCCAGGAATAATCATCCTCAAACAAACTGACTGCAGCAGCTCAATACCGAAACATCAGCCTTAAAGGCAGCCACCTTATAGGGATTTTATACTGCAAGGATAAAAAGTGCAGTGGAATATAAATAAGAGTAATATCTCAGTCTGAAAGCAACTGTCAATATCAACATTAAGTGTGGACTTCCATTAGAATTTTGCTATTTTATATTGCGTTGTCAGATCGCAAAACACTTTAATATTACTGTTAATTAAATATCTCGTTTATTTCATTTTAAGCAGTGCTTTTCAACTTTTATTAAACTGATTGTTTAAAATTTTTTTTAACAAAGCTTTGAATTTTTCTTTTTTCTAATTATTTCTGCATTTCTAAAAATCACTTTTCTTTTTAAATTTTATCATTTATATTATTTTGTTTTGTTTTCACTGTTTTTTAAAACGTTGTTTTAAACTTTTTAACATTGTAAACTTTTTTTAAACAAATATTAATGCTGGTGGCATTTAAGCAATAATGCTCACCTGCATACATTCCTTTAAAAGGAACCTTGTTTCTCAATACATTCCTCAAACCCCCAGACTATAAAGAACTGTTTGATGCATATCCTAAATAGTTTTTGTTCTGAGCCATGGCCTTGCCTCTTTCCTTATTCCGGCTTTTTGTTTGTTTTGGTTTTGGTCTTTAAAAATACTCTGCAAAGTGTGTGACACACAGAAAGTGAATGAGGGAACACCTATTATGCTTGAGCAGATTCATGCAAAGGTTATTTTCAACCTCAGTAAGACACACTAACTTTTCTTGCTTCTTTGATTACATTGGTTGCTGACAATACCAATACAATGTGGTTCAAAAGAGCACATCATCTCTCTGATTACTGTCCAAATTTGCTGTTGACAGGTTGTTAGTTGCACTACTAGTGCAACAAACCTGATTTTTTTGTTATCTGTTTTCCTGTAACTCAAAAGTTCTGATTTGGCTTAGTGTGAAATGGGAAGCAGATACTAAGAGATCTCATTTATTCCTTAGGCCATACTAGGTTCTATATGGTCACAAGGTCTTCAACTTTAATTGTTATTGTGAAATGAAGATAAAATTGGCACATGTGGTAGAACAGCTTAATAGTCCTATCTTTTGAACTTTGGTATATTAAATATACAGCAGTCCCTCATAATACGATTATCCATTTTCACTTACCCAGAAGTGAGAGCGTTGTTGGCTAAAGATTCCTTTCAACTACCTCAAGCTACCACAAACTGTGTGTCTTGCAGCAGATCACCTAACAACTAGCACCCAACACCTTATCTCCTGCAACATCAGCACTCTTCCTCCTGCAGAGGCAAGGGTGTCCATAGGCTGTGGTCGCTGTCAGCTGATTCCATTTAGGCCTATTCTAATAATTTAGGCCTATAACATAATTTAGGCCTATACTAATCCTAGGCCTCAGAGATGGCTTATCAGCTTCAGCAACATGTCATTACAAGCAGAAGATGAACCTGGTGCCTTGCTTTGTGCCTCAACCTAGCCCTAACCCCTGGCCCCTGAAACCCCACTCTGCTTGATCCAGCTTCAATGTTGCTTGTTTGGACTACGGTCTTAACCAAGCAACGAGGAGCAGATCTTGGCTGAGGCCTGAAGGGCCTTAACATCAACCCATTTTTCCACCATGAGGATCTGACTTGAAAAACTGCATCCTGGGATTGTTCTTAAGTCCAGCAACTCTGCACATACCCAACTAGGCCATGCTCTTTCCCCCCATGCAAAGCACAACTAATAAGTGTTTTCTTATGGTCCAAAAAGTAGAACGTATCTTTATCTTATTTGTCCTTTTTGTTCAGCTTGGAAGACTGAGATTGTTTATTTACTTACCTAGCTTTTTTGAAACCCATAAATTGGCAATGCTACACAAGTCGTAGGGGGAATTGTTTAAAACATGTACTCTGAGTTTTAAAAATACATAAATAAAACTTCCTACAGCCTACACTAATCATCTAGCACAACACATTCATTTTCATCCCTGCTTTTGGATAAATATTCCAGATAACAAATCAAATCAAGTACCTAAATGTAATTATTCCATTGTGATAACAATCTCCTTGAACTGGCGCAACACCCTTGCTTATTTGTTGTCATAGCAAAAATCCCCAAGAAGCTATTTTACATCAGCCTTCCCCAATGCCAATAAAATTTCTTAGATCAGGCTTCCCTAAGCTAGTGCCCTCCAGACACTAGTGCCATATTGAAAGCACTGGGCTGGAAAAGGTTATACTAAATCTTGAATACAAGAGGACAAAAATGATACAGGTAATAATGCAAGTCAAAAAACCAAAAATAAATTATCTGCACAGGAGAGTTCTTACATGGCCCGAGTGGGATTCACATGCTGTCACACAAGTAAGACCCACTCAAATACTTGGCCCATTTTAAATCCTCTGTTAGAATGGAGAGGAAACAGCCATTATTGACCTCGGTGATGTACTAAATTTCCCATTCATAAGTGGATAAATCAGTACTTCTCAGCAAGCCATGAGCTATTTGCTAAAGGGAATCCTCATATAGAGTTTTGTCTTTGTTTATGATGTAGTTCTATGTCCTTGGTCCCTACTCCCATCTCCTTTTGTTACAGTGCATCTATCCCTACCACAAATCCTACAAACATCATCCAATGCTCTGCTGGCCTCAAATTAGTGTGCAGGCATGCACCTCCAAAAGAGCTCGCACACTGGAAACAAGCAACAGGATATCAACCCAATGAAAAATGGCAAAGCAAACCCAACATGGGACACAGAAATATTACTAGAATTATATGTCAAAATTCCTACATTCCAGAATCCAAACATCATGTTTTGTACTGGATGCCTGGGATTTTTCCAGCCCTACTCAAGCAGCTGAGGGCACACCACCCAGCACTTCCATGTCACTTTCTCAGCACAGTGCATTGTATGTGTAGTTTGCACAGTACACTGGCTGCACACAGCTTAGGGCAACAAAAAATCAGGCGCACTGAATCCATGATACTAAACGGCTGTACCACACTGACTCCCACAAACTTGCTGCTAGCAACCAGCTGCAAAATGGAGCCAGGACTGAATCTGTTATTAATTGGATCTGAAAGCCAGGAAATGTTCTGCAAAATACACTGATGCAGGGTGGCTGATGCCAGTGCAAGTTTTACCCTTTCCATGAAATACGCTGCTTATTTCGTTTCTCTGGCACTCATTATCATCACACTCATTTCATCTGCTTGTCTTCCCCCTCAACTCCGAAGTGTTGCAGGAGCTCTGCAATATATGTAAGCTGGTAGTCTTGCTTGCTATATCACACTAAAGCCAAATGCAGGTGAAAAGCTTAGTGTCATACTGGAGAACACAAGTAATTGCCTTTTTACTGAGGTCTGGGATGAGCAAGGTAAATGCCACAGATAAATGAAGCCAAACAAGATATTGATGTTCCTGGCTATATTACCCCATAGCTTGTAAAGTGGCAACAGAAATGCACTGTAGATGGGCAGCATCAATGCAAAAAGCATGAAGCAGAGATTACAAACAAAAATTTCAGGCGAACTGGCTTAACAGTCAGCTTCCTTGAATGATCAAACACGCGGGACTTGAGGAAAAACCTGCAGTAATCAATTTACATAAAACATATTGACTATGCTACTGAACAGCAGAGGCAAAGAATCACACCAGAAGACCACAAAACAAATAGGCATCAGAATCAGGAGTACGGTTCCCCATTATTTGACAAAGGACCAAAATGCAGCACTTAAGATAACAGCCTGGTATTGAAAACACTGCAATATTTATTTAGTCTGCAAGGATTATAGGGTCTCTCTCTGAAACATGGAGACAAAAGGTGGATAAAAATGTGAAGCTGTTAAGATGCTGTTGCAGCCAACAAATCTGACAGGAAGCGCAGGAAATAGAACTTTTTATGCAGCGGACTGACAAAACATCCAATGACAGAGCTGGGAAAATATTTCCTGCTCCCAAGCTCCTGCATCCAATATTTTGGCAGCAGCCCTGTTCAGGACTTATGATAATTAATAATCGTAGTCAAATTTTAAATTGGATATTTAAATTGGATATTTGCTGCATCATGAAATGAAGCAAAACACCTCAACTTCTAAGTACACAAGAAAACTTGGTAAGACGGCTGACAAATGAAGATGAAGGGCTACATGGATGGAAATATTATGGTTATTAAAGAAATAGCACGAAAAATGTCTGAATTAGGATGAGAGACCTACCTGACACACATGGCTCAAATATAATTATATACTTGCTAAATACCTATACCAATAATCACTTACGAGTGGGTATTTCCTCTTCCAGTACAACCCTCAAATGTTAGTCACCTGCACCACTCATTACAGCACTCATTACAGATGACCACCCTGTGATGTATTCTTCATGCCAAATAATTGGGACAGGAAATTTGAAGTATGCTGCATTATTCATATTACACCGGGGGGGGACGGGACTGCATAATGGCATGACTAAGAATTCAGTCACACACCATTATGTTTATCTCTATCGTTTGTGTACTCTCCAAAGGAAGTTCAATGCTCTTTGGTCCTGTTTCTGTACAAAGATTCACACATTCACACATCACACTAAATGTTTTGCCATGATTTTTTTTACTGCTCCTGTATAAAACATACACAAGTAAGCAAGCAAGTAAGCAAACAGAAGAAGAAGAAGAAGAAGAAGAAGAAGAAGAAGAAGAGGAGGAGGAGGAGGAGTTTGGATTTGATATCCCGCCTTTCACTCCCTTTTTAAGGAGTCTCAAAGCGGCTAACATTCTCCTTTCCCTTCCTCCCCCACAACAAACACTCTGTGAGGTGAGTGGGGCTGAGAGACTTCAAAGAAGTGTGACTAGCCCAAGGTCACCCAGCAGCTGCATGTGGAGGAGCGGAGACGCGAACCCGGTTCCCCAGATTACGAGACTACCGCTCTTAACCACTACACCACACTGGCTCTCGACACCAACTAGAACATGAAAAATAGGTTCTGGTACAACTTCATACCCATGGAGCTAATTTTCGACTTGGAGAGGTTTTGTTATGATTATAGATATGGAAAAATACACAAATTTCACAAAAAAATACTATACATACAAAACCCTACAACACAAATGAAGAGTGCATGCAGGATTCTCTGCCATTGCAGACGTTTGCCCTTTAACCTGTGTGAAAGTGATGCACCAGAGGAGGTGAGGAGCTGCCAACACATGCAGGAATGGCATAACATAAAGTTTGTTAGATTAAAGGAATTTGAAGGATTAATATTCTTTTAAAAAGCCAAGATAATGAATTATAATCAACCACTATTCTCCTTAAAGGCTCAGAGTACTCAGTTGATACGAATATTGCCAAATATATGTCAGTGTGGTGGTAATTTTTGATATTTTAACTACATCCTCAGCATGTTTTTGTAACTCTTCTAGTTTATTTGATTTACTGTTGTGAGACACTCTTCTTCAATCTCCTGAAGAGGTAATCCACTCCCATCCCGTCTATAGCATAGCTGCTTAATTGGCAAGTGTACAAAATACAATTACGTTGCCTACAACTGACAATGCTGCTTATGGGAATACCACAGCTCAGGCATTCAGTTTTATTTTGCACTTTTATCTTCATTAAGCAAACTCTTCACAAACAACGCTTGCTTTTACTGATGTAACATGTCATTCAGTTTTTTATCAAATCATCCTAGGCTAATCATCTAAACTGAAATTAAAGGAAGTTTATGCTAGGTTAAACACATACAAAAAAGCAAAAAAAACCCTTAATTGCAATTAGTTGCTTTAGAAGCAAAATTCCAAGTGTCAAGAAGACACTAACATGTGGTCTTGATGATTGGTACAAGTTTCTAAAAAGGGCAGAAAGCAGGTTCCTCTTCCTTGTCCCCCATATGTACCCACTGTTCCAGATTACTCCCTCTTTTCCCTTTACTTCATACATTTACATTCAAAATTAACCAGCTTCGGTGATGCTTGGTCTAAACCCTTTCAAGCTTATGTTTGGGTGATCTTAACAAGCTGTTTGGCAAAGCCAGCTGAAATTGAAAATGTTTCATTTGCTGAAGAACTATAGTTGTTTTAATGGCACTGTTGTATAAATTAGTTTAATCATGATTTTATTATTGGTTTTACTGTTGTTCGCTTTAGAGTGGTACCTCTGGATGTGAACGGGACCTGTTCTGGAGCCCGTTCACATCCTGAGTAGAACATAACACGCGACTGCTCGTCTGCGCGTCGCGTTTCACCACTTCCGCGCATGACGTCATTTTGAGTGTCTGCGCATGCGCGAGCGACAAAACCTGGAAGTAACACGCTCTGTTACTTCTGGGTCGCCGCAGAGCACAACCTGAAAATGCTTAACCTGAAGCTACTTCAACTCGAGGTATGACTGTATTGTTGTTATAATGTGAACACTCTAAACCACCCTAGGATTCTGATATATGAAGGATGGTGTAGGAATATAGTAAATAAAATGAAAAACTATGGCTTACTGAAACAAGCCATCTTCATAAATCAAGATTTTAAATTTGGCTCATTTCAGAAAACCATGTACAGTTACGACTAACTATGCACAGGTTCAGACATAACACTAAACTGTGATCTGTTAGAAACAGAAGGAAAGATTTTTGATCTCTTCCTCATGGTTGCATCAGAGGAAAAAGATGAGAGCAAATGACCCCAAGGCTCATCTAGGCTCTTTCCCACAACACTAACCCATCATGCTTATCATTACTCTGAATTTAGCCAAACATTCTAATCAATTACAACAGCTTCCATGTCTGGTCCGCTCAAGGCAATCCTTACTCAGCTGTTCATCACCCAGAGGTACTGCTGCTTATGAGTTTTTGCCTGCAGTTACAATGCATTATGGATCTTCTAGTCTTGAAGTTCTATATTTCAATTGAACAGGACACAATCTAATCGCAGAATAAAGATTCAAAATAATAAATGTCTACTTAGCACAAAACAATGATATTCCAAAATATTACAAGGAAGGTTTGTCTTCAAAAGCTAAAATATAACGCTTCACTTGTTGCTGTGATATTGAAAGCACACTCACAAAAATAACAGAGGAAAGAGATTAAATGCAGTAAGTTTTTTCAAAATTACTAATACTCAACATTTCCAGTGCTTAAAGTGTTTCACATGATTTGTTTACTGTATTTGTAATGCTTACAACAATCTTGAAAGGGAGTCAGTATTATCATCTCCCATATTGCAGATAGAGGGACTGAGCCCAAGAAACAGTGGCTTGTAGCTGCCGACTGCATTCATGGCAGAGGCAAAATTCAGTGATTTCTCTATTCATATCCAGGTTCTTGCAAAGCCACCCTGACTGAAGCCAGGGCCAATCTAAGCAGCAGACCACCACTCTGTCAAGGGCTCTGTGGGAAATTACCAGCTAGGATAAATGGTGGCAGATTTTCATCCTGTTTCACTGGGACAGCACAAGTGCAGGAATGGCAAAGAGGTCAAGGATCGGGCCCCTTGGGGGATCCAACGAGCTGCGGATCCCAAGCTCCAGCACCCCACCCACTCTGAAACACCCCAGACAGAATTCACTATCATCTGCGCATGCATTCTAACTTGACAGGAGGAATGATCACCTTTCTCCTTTCCCAACATGCTGTAGGGGGTTCTCCTACCCTTCCAAGTCAGTTTTGGAAGCGCAACAGGCATACAAATGGGGGAAAAGTCCCATTGTGCAAGGCTTCCATTGAATCCTGTCCCCCGTTTCAGAGTTTTCTGTTGGCTACCTCCAGTGGTCATTTTCCACCCACTTGGGTGGAGCTTAGATTATGCTGCAAGCTTGCAACAGTCTCACCCCACCACATTGACAGCACTCCTCTCTGTCTGCAGAGGGACCAGTCACCAGTATCAATGGGATTATGGTTGCAGACTTAGCCATTACACTATTATTATTTTTCATTTATGAACCACTTCCCATGAGCCACCCCAAATCCAATAAAGATACCATTTGGAATAAAGAGGTGGAAAGAGGAAAATCTTTAGCAAGTCACTGAAAAGACAACACAGAAGGTGCCCATCTGATAATGCAAAAGGAGAGAGATCCAAAGGATAGATGCCACCACACTAAAGGACTGGCTTCGGCATCATGCAAAATGGCCCTACAGGTAGGATGGCATCTGCAGAATGCCCTCTCCTGCATAACAGAGTGATCGGGTAAGCACATAGTGGGTGAAACATTATTTTAGGTATTCTGATCTCAATCTGCATTGCACACCAATACCAGTGCCCTGAACCCAGCACAGCAGCTGATAGGCAGCCAGTGCAATTCTTTTAGCTGCATATGATGGCGATATATCTGCCCCTATGAGTGGCTGAGCTGCAAAATTTTGCACTAGCTGCAATCCAATCTGGAGGTTATCAACACTTGGACAAGAGTGGTCAGGCTACCCTGATCTAGAAACAGCCATAGCTGTCTTGCCAATTTAAGATGGCAAAAGGCTCTCCTGGCCACCAAAGTCACCTGGGCTGCTAGCAACAAATATGGGTCCAGGAGCACCCCTAAACTATTAATCTGCTCCTTCAAGACCCCACCTAAAGCAGACAATTGATCAATTATCCAAATTCAGGAAACACCCACTCACAGAGCATTAGCTTCTAACATACAATCTGAAAGGCATAAACTAAAGACAACACACACTGAAACGATGAAAACTTCCTTGAACAAAGTATAGATTTACATCACTGTTGATTTCAGCATGGCTGAATACATGCTCAGGAAAAAACACACAAAGAAACCCATTCTACAATCCTGCAACTGCAGAATCCAACCCAAATTTGAATTTAGCTGAAAACAAAAAGCCTTTCCCCCCCCCCCCCAAACTGAATTGCAAAGATCAGTTGAGGAAATAAATGGACAGCAACTCACATGCTATCACGCTTTAGGGTTTTGTTATGATGGGACACCATTCTATTACTGTTAAGTGACCTCAATTTTAAACTTATGTTTTCAATCATGTGCAGTGTTTTCACAAGATTACCCTTGGCACTAGAGGCTTTCCAAACTGGATGACATCTCAAAATGCTGCTTATTCTAGAGTTAAATTACACAGCAAGGAATTTATTCACACAACGGTCATCCAAGAAAATACAGATTTCCTATAATTTGCTCCATTCTTTTTCTATCACCTTTTCAAATAACTGCAAGCAAGCTTTACTTCGACACGTTATACTTGACTGGCATGCTATCCAAAATAAAGAGTGTGTTCTTTGCTATTTTCTTTACCAGTATGCGTCCACAGTGGAATGTAGTAGATGTTGATTCTTTAGAGACTGGACTGCTCTCCCAGCTATAAAAGACCAAAATTTGAGCAAACAGAAATGCAGAGAAGTTAACATATGGCAATCTTGCAAACTTCCCCAGCGGTTCACATGCCTGAATAAGCTCTTCTCTTCTTTCCCCTGTGCAAATCTCACTGAAGTGAACTAGTTTTAGAAACCGACCATGACTAAGGATGCAGGAGATCTATAAAAATAATACAGCTTACCAAGTAACAGGCCTGTAGTTGAAAAACAAGGGCACAGGGACACATAAGTGTTTTAATGGCAAAGGCTAGGTTTTCATCAGCACCCAGAAACGAAACTGTATGGAGTAAATAATAATTAATTGACTAAAAATTAATTAATTCATATTTTGCTAAAGCAGAAATTTGATGCACTCTTACCTGGGAGTAAACCCAACTGGGATTTATTTCTGAATAGAAATGTAAACGAGTGTACTGTTACTGCTCAATCAAGGCAAGGTAAAGACTCCAGCTCCAAGGCTCAATATTTTTGGAAAGAAGATTCTCTCCACTGCAGTTGCAACAGCTCCAGTCCACAGACCTAGGTGGCCAGATCTACACACAGCAGGATTTTTAAAATTATTGCTGCCACAGGCCTCTTCCATACCTCCAGTTCAGCATAGGCAGCTATTGCTATTGAAGGAGAAAGGTTCAAAAGACTCCCTTGGTGTCCCAAAACAGAGATATAGCCCCTGAAGCGCCCACAAAATTATGTTCCTAATCCAAAAAACAATTACAGAAAATAGTACTTTTTTACTTGATACACACTCACTTTTACAGGACCTGTAGATGCTGCTCTCAATTTCACATTCATGGCAATTTTTGTCATTTCCCAAGCTGGGTTCCAAAACCACAAGCAAGGCATAGAAGCATCTGTGGACACAGTAGGGACTATGCCATGGGTAGGCAAACTAAGGCCAAGGGGCCGGATGTGGCCCAATCACCTTCTCAATCCGGCCCGCGGACGGTCTGGGAATCAGCGTGTTTCTACATGAGTAGAATGTGTGCTTTTATTTAAAATGCATCTCTGGGTTATTTGTGGGGCATAGGAATTCGTTCATATTCCCCCCTCCCCCCCAAAAAATAAAGCTGGCCCCCTGCTGAAAAAGTTTGCTGACTGCTGGACTATTCTGTTCTCCCACCCGTACATTATTCCCAACAAGAAACTTCTTCATTTCTGCATTCATATGGGACATGACCCAAAGTAACACAACAGTCCTAACAAGAAGTCTGGTGTGGGTGGAGATTACCAGGAAACAATGGGAGTGACCAGAAGGAACACAAGCGGCCTTTACTAGCTCACCTGTCTCTTCTCTCTAGTCAGCAATGGTGAGTAGGCACAGATGTAGGACAGTGCAGAGAGGAAGACTGGAATCCATCCAGGGGCCTGGCACTGGTACAAATCATACCTCTTTCTTTCAAAGCAGGGGTTCCCAAGTTGTAGTCTAGGAGCTTCATTCAGGTGGTCCATGGCAAGCCCACATTAAATATTCATATTAACTTTTAACTGTATTTCTGTACTTATTTTATTCCTTACACTGCATTTTACTGTATTACAATCTGAGTTCCACAGAATTCAAATTGCAATACAACAAAATAAGAAATAAAAGAAGCAATAAAAACAATTAAAAGTTAATACAACATATAGCACCATGCATTACAATTGCTACAACAAGCAGAAAAATAATTAGGTAGTGCACCAAAACCTCAACAATTCTCCCAGCGTTCCGTGGGGCAAAAAGGTTCAGGAAAAACCTTTGTTTTGGGGGCCACAATTCTTTCCCAGTTGTTCTGCTTCCGTGTAAAGGTGAAAAAACTCAAGTATCTGTACCTGAAGCTGCCCTTAGCAAATGCCATACACAAACAAGCCTCTTAAGTAAACACACCTAAAGAATAACACAAAGCCAAGTAAACAACGTTTTGATATGCTGTGTGTAAGCTGTGCTATAGAAATGCCCTTTCCGTTGGAAACAGTGGCCTATATACAGAACAGAAAGTCAGGTCCCTGCCCTGAAGGAGCTTACAATAAACGATTTGTCACCGGGGAGGCAATGGGTGGGGAAGAGGAGGGAGGCAAGGATAAATAGAGGGATAGAAGGCCTTCAGACACACATATTTAGGTTTAGTACTCAAGGTGGATTTACCACAGGCTTCATGGAAAACATGGGGCAATCTGAAGGAATGGTTTCACAAAGGGTTTTGGAGGGAAATCTAAGCATAAGGGGTAAGGAAAGCAATTTAAATACACAAGAGGGCTCCAGACACTTCAGGATGCTACGGTGTGAGGAGCAAAGGTCACAGGCAGAAAACTATGAAGATTTGGAAGAGACAGCCACAAGGGGAATTGAAGGGAAGGATGTGGGTTTTGTGCTGAATCAAATACAGGATAGAAATCCAAGGTGGAGCATCATATGTTCTGAGTAGCATATGCTTCTCATGGCATGGAGGCATCAGAGCGGCAACATGACAAGGAAACAGTCAAGAAAATTACAGTAGTTTGGGTGGCAGATGACTAGATTGCAAACCAAGGTTTCCCCTAGGAGGGCAAACAGGAAGCATATAGATAGCTGTACAGAGAGAAGCAACATGTCTTGGCAATAAACTGAAAGGGTTGGGGGGCAGGGTAGAAGGAAAAATCAAAGAATGGACCAGGGCTTTATGCCTGGATACGGGGAGTATACAAGGAGAGAGAAACTTGGGAGGAAAGTGCATTAGGTTGGTCTCAGACAATGATAAAACATCCCACCAGAGATATCAGCTAGGCAGTTGGAGATCAGGTGGAGAGGCGGACAGAAAGGTAGATCTAGGTTTCATCAGTAAATAGATAGTATTGAGAGTCATGAGATTTGATGAGCCACCCTGAGTCACGTAAGAAGAGAACCAGCGAGGGCAAAGACATGGAAACACAGTATGAAGGGAGTCAAGTAGGAGGGAGTGATCAACTGTCTCAAAGGTAGCGGAGAGGTTAGGGAAGATAAGCACAAAGTGGAGACTGCTGGATTTGGCTGTAAGATAGATTTCTGTGAGAGCCAGAAGAGGACAGAGGGCAGATTGTTAAGGGAGCTGGAGAAAATTAAGGCAGCGGGAAGACGTTAAGAGCTTGCTGTTGAAGGAGGAAACTGGACAACTGTCAGGAGGACAGGATAAATTAAGGGATTTTGGTAAGAAAAGGGGAATAATGGCAAATGGTGGCAAGAAAGGGAAAGGTCATTTATGTGGTTAAGAGGAGCAAAATGGCAGAGAACATGACAACCAGAAGCTGGGAGAGGACAGCACCAGAGCATAAGTGATGAGATCAGGGTACTCAGCTTGTTAAGTGAGACAGGGGAAAAGAGAAAAGAGTTTAGAAAGTGGCAAGAAAAGGGAAAGCTTGGAAAGTGTGAGTGAGTAAGGAAGAGAGATTGGACCAGATAGTGCTGGACAGAACCTACTAAAGCTGTCTATGAGAGGAACAGATTTTACCTGCTCTCTCCCTCATCCCCCAATGCAGCCTCAGAATCTGCTCCGGAGGGTCGGTGGGCCCTCTGGAGCAGATTTTTGCGGTGCTTGTGGAGATCCGGGGGGGAGGCGAGGAAGATGAAATCCCATTGTACGAGCCTGTTCCCTTACACAACGCTGGATTCTACCCAGTGTTTTGTTAAAAGAAGAGATAAAGTCTTTGGTAGAAGGAGGGAGGGAGAGGAGAAAGGAGGGCCTTAGTTAAGCATCAAAGGTAAGGAAAAGGCACTGAGGAAACTTAAAAGCTGGTGTGCATTAGGATAATGGAGTAGGGTGCTTCACAGGGAAGTTGGCACAGGAAGGGATGAATTTATAATGGACAAAATCAGACAGCACTTTTCTTCTTTTACAGATGTTCAGCAGAATAATATAGTCGAAAAGTATCTACATCTTTTCAATATTGGAGTTATTTAGTAACTTTGGATCAGTGCACATTACTCCAAGTCTTCTTGGAGCTCAATTCCATAAAGATTAGGTCTCTACTCCACAGATTCCCTTACCATGCTGTGCTTCAGGGCCCTATTCACTTCACAATTGGCAGGCACTGCTGCAAGAAAATAGCAACTGATTGTTTAACAACACTACAGGTGTATAACATGTGCTGGAGCAACCAAGGTGTTCCACATTTCCCAAAGAAAAGCTTCACCAATGCTTATTATTATTATTACTATTATTATTATTATTATTTTCATTTTTATACCACTTTACATTGTTAAGAAAAAAATATCAAAGTGGTTTACAGCCTACATTAAAACACCAAACAATCCAGAAGAAAACATTGCAGAAGAAAGTCAAATATAAAGCCTGCATTCAAAACAACATAATTAACAGGAACCTAAAATTTATCTCAAAAGCTATCAAATCAAAACATTACAATGAAGGTCATGTACAAAATGAACATTTAATGCACCAAAGTTAACCCAAAAAAAATCTACCTTGAACATTTCAAAAGAAAACATTACTAAAGGAAGTCAAATATAAAATGCACGTTTAAGGCAGCATAATTAGCAAAATAATAAAATATCTTAAACATAGAAGATATCTGCTGTTGTTGCTGCCAACAGAAGTTCATGTCAGGCAGCAGCTGTAGAAGCTCAGGCTCAGTGACCTCGGAGACACTAAGATAGCTAGGACATATTTAAACATGTCTTGCAAAAAGTAATAATCACTTTTTAAAAAAATTATCTGTATTTATTTTTAACTTCAGAGTATTAGAACAGGTGAAAGGAGTTCTTGTGGGTTCCAATAAAATGTGTGCCTCTGCAGCAGTACTGTGCCTCCACAGGACTGTCCCACCAAAAACACATGATTATCAGGATGAATTTCACATACATTTTTCATGAGTGATAAATAAATCAGGATATTAGATTCCTATTATCCATGATCATTAATCTTTGCTGAGAAAGTCATGGGAACCTGCAGAACCAACAGAGATCAGAAAAACATAATCGAAGTTCTGGCAACAAATCTGAAAGTCAGTGAAGTCTTACCCAAAATAAATTTAGAAACTTATATTGTTAACATATGCCCACAAATTCTCTGTGGATTTCTTCATTTGTAGCCCTTAGAAATCCCTTACTCTGCAAGTGTCATTTATTACATTTAAAATCCTGCCTTTCATTTATCACAGAGCTTGGAAGCAAGCAAACACAGAATTCCCAGGCAATCTTCCATCCATGAGTTAACTACAGACTCAGAACCCCTTTGACTTCAGCAAAATTGTTGAGTCAAGACTAAAGGTGGCCATGCTTCACATGGGAATAAATAAAGGGCTGGCTTTCCTCACCACTAGCAACCAAGCACTACTCTTAGGTGTCTGGGATTAAGTAAAAGGGCATACTCTATCAGATGTGTGACTTCCAGGCTGGTTTGAGACCTCCCAAGCACTACTCCTTTCCTGAAATTAACACCTGGGGGAGGGCAATGAGACAAGGAGAGAATGGTTAAATAAGGACTCCAATGAAAAGGTAAACCTGCTTGCTTGGTCATTTGTGACAAGTAAGAATTGCCTCCAGGAGATAAAGGAGGGAAACATTACAAAAGAGTGTGGCTGTTTTTAGCTTTTCCCTTTTGGGCCACAAAAATGTGGGAAGGGCAACAGCTCAATGGTAGAGCCTCTATTTTGCATGCAGAGGGACCCAACTTAAATCCTCAGCATCTTGAGATAGGGCTGGGGATGTTTCCTAGCTGAAACCCTGGAAAGCCCCCGCAGACAATACTGAGCTAGATGAGGCAGCTTCCTATGTCCTGAACATGGGCATATGAGAAAAAAGTTTGTGGACTAGTAGCTTTTATCTGGAGAATAATTTCTAGTCAGTAGTGATAGCAAGATGACTTGATGGGCATCTGTTGCTGGGTATTACCTTGTCTGATGCAATCTGTCAAGCGCGTCCAATTCAGAATTTGCCATTTTTAAGAATGTAATGAGGATATTCTCATAACAGCATGAATTGCTAAAGTATTATCCATACAGCAAGCACCCAATCTGACAGAAAATTTGTCTTTACCAACCTCAGCTGGAGTAGATCTCTATCTGTAGCCTTCGTCTAGGACACAGCACATTTAGGCTTGATGCTTTTTAACAATAGGAAGATTATTAGCACTGGAACCCAAGACATGCTCACATAAATTATGTTGACAAGTCCTCTCTGCTAAAATGACAACGTTAAAAATGAAAGCAAGTGGCAGCGTTCCGCTGTTACTGCAAACTCCTCTTAATTTTTTTTCTTCCATTTAGGAAACACACAAGGGCAAAGGGTACAACTTGGCTTTCAAAAGTGATTCATGACAGGAATGCCTTGGTATTAACTGACATTCTGGAACTGGAGCTCTGCAAAAAAGTCACTCTGCAAGAGTTATCCTGTTAAATTGAACCTAAATAGAAGCACACTATAAAGAAAACTGTCGATCAAAGACTTGTTCTATATTGGTAAGTTACAAAGCCATACTTTAAAAATAAACGGATAAGGGAATGAATGGCATTCAATTTGCACTACAGAGCTTGACACACTGAGAACCGATTCAGTTTATGGCAGCAGATGCATTTACCACATTTACACCACTGTCCCTGATGGGTAACACAAAGTCTGAAGGGGAAACACAAGACAGCATGGAAAGGCCAACAGTCACATGTACCCAAATAAGTAGAAAACACATGGCAGAAACAGAGCCAATCTTGGCTCACCAGGATGTAATCACAGTGGCAGTGAATGGGTGAAGGATGCCCTTTTCCAGCAAGCCCTCCTTTACTCCTGAAGACCCTTTCTTGCCTCTCTACAGGAGCCACAGCTTATTTTGCAGAAGCAAGTCCTCCTCCAAGAGCCTACCTAGGCATACATTCTGCCCTCTCTAACTTGTCTACTACCTCACTTCCTGTAGACTACAACACCAGCTGAACATGTCCTCCAATGTTTAGAGCCAAGTATATCCCCCTATGTTATGTCAGGGGTAGCTTTCATGGTGCCCTCCAAATGTTTTGGTCTCCAATTCGTATCAGCGCCAGCCAGTATGGACAATTGTCAGGGCTAGGAAGTAACAGACAGGACAGAGCCCTTTTGCTTAAGTCTGAAATCTACTGTGGGACAAACTGCAATGGTATACAGCGCTACCTTGGGCTAAGTACTTAATTTGTTCCGGAGGTCCGTTCTTAACCTGAAGCACCACTTTAGCTAATGGGGCCTCCCGCTGCCGCCACACAATTTCTGTTCTCATCCTGAAGCAAAGTTCTTAACCCGAGGTACTATTTCTGGGTTAGTGGAGTCTGTAACCTGAAGCGTATGTAACCTGAAGCATATGTAACCTGAGGTACCACTGTACAGGCTAGCTGAGGGATGCGTAGAGAAGAGCACTTCTCTGTATTCCACTATGCAGCAATCAGTCAGAGACTGCGTCTGTGGCAGCTTAAGTGTTCTTGCCAAAACCTTTTCTTCCCAACCTTTGACCTCAGGGTCAGCTTCTAAAACTGCCACTTATTAAAGAGGGTGCTCCCTTATAGGTTTATTTATTTATTTATTTAAAGTATGTAGCTTTACAACCTGCCACATAACACTGAAAGATCACAGGGTGGCTTACAACAAACAATGTATCAATCCCCCATCCGCCCTGCCGCCCAAATGCCCATAAAATATTAACATAGGACGGCAGTTAAAACTTCAGACTATGTCCACTAGGCTTGCCTGAGGCAACATTGACAGCAACAGCCTCCTAGTATCCAAGGCCTGGAGCAGCTAAAACTAAGAAACCAGGGAGGGCAACCTGAGAGCATGAAAGAGGTTGATATGTGAGAGAGCCAATAAAGAAAAGGTTAATCAATTCAGGTTTATTTTATTTTGTCAGGGTGCAGTTCTAAATTAGACAGTAGTTCTATTATAGAGACAGCAGGACATATCCCCAAGAAAACAAGGACATTTTCTGTTATTTACAAAGCACAGAACACTACTTATGCAGGTGTATTCAGGAGCAAGGCCTAAGGAGTTCAGTGAAACTTACTACCAGGTGAACAGATACAGCAACTTCCCTCAACATGATGCCCTCCAGATGTTTTGGGACTGCAATTCCCATCATCCCTGACCACTGGTCCTGTTAGCTGGGGATCTTGGGAATTGTAGTCCTAAAACATCTGTGGGCCGACCTTGCCTATGCCTGGACGACACACTGGCCATGCTAGCTGGAGTTGATGGGAACTGTAATCTAACACTTCTGGAGAGAATCAAGGTGGATTAAGGGTTAGGTATGGGATTGCAGGCTTAAACGTTTTAACTTTTCCCCATCAGGGAGCCTGCGGCCCTGCAGGTGTTGTTTGACTCCAACTTCCATCAGCCACAGCCAGCATGGCCAATGGTCAGGAACCACAGCTTACTTTGAAACTGATATCTTTTGTTTCAGAAATAAATAAGAATCCAGGATCAAACAGTCTGAGATTATTTATTTTTCACAGCTACGTTCATTATCCAGTTTCTGCATCATGATGTAAGAAATGTTTCATGGGGTCATGCTAGCTGCATGATCCATATGTTTTTTTATGGAAGTATTTCCAAAAGATGGAGACAGAAGCAGTTGTCTAATTTTCACCTATGAACATTCACAGATTTATTAATATTTCCACACAGCCTAAACTCTTAATATGTAACTAAGAGTTGCAGCAATGCATTTTTTCCCCATAGTAAGACGTTTAGTAGACACTATTTTGCCTACAATGACAACTCCCTTTTTTTTGTCAATTTGAGACGGAATAAGAAGTTACTGAAGAAAATACGTTGCATGTAGATTATACTGTATTCTGAACTGCAGGTTGTGTCTATCAAAAAATTCACTCACCAACTCCACAGTTGGAAAATTTATGTGCTCTTATAAAAGAGCTGAAAACCATATCTACAAACCGTCAAAAACAGAATTTTATGAATCAGTTATATAAATGAAACGTCTGGAATACTATCAGCTCTGAAGTACATCACTACTGTATTCTGAACAAACTCTTAAAATGCAACCGTTTTTCGTTTACGTTTTTGAAGTAGCTTACACCATCATCCTTCAATGCATTAAAAAAAAACTTTTTTTCTAACCAACTTTCACTAATACAAGCACATCATGGATGAGATCAAGATCTAGGCTGCATTCAGACATAGGATTTTTTAATATCAGTTTTACTAGTTATAATGCTACCACTTCTGTCATGATTTCTAATGTTCCTTTTACACTGCAGAACCTGTTGCATTATGGAACTGTGGCTTTTCAATTGATATAATACCATGTTGCACTAAATTTCAATCACACCAGGCATGAATGTCATCAGATAGGCTGCCACTCCTCCACCCTTTCTATATATATGTGCATGTGTGCGCACACATGCACACTTGCTCCCCCATGATTCACCACATGGTATACCAAAAGCACCACCCAAAAGTTCATTACATGAGCAGTGGGGATGTGATTCATGGAAACCATGGGAAACTTACAACTCAAAACTCCTGTGGTTCTGTTTAAACAGTAGTTTCCAGAAAAAAAATGTTTACAGCACAAAAATGAGCAATAAACTTTCACTAGATTCTACCAGATTTCCAGAAGTGGATTTTACATCATGTTAAAGATCACATAAAAATAACAGGTTGGAAAAGTTGGGAAGACAGAATAAAGTTTATTATTGTGTTGTGTATGTTTGTCCTTTATACTGTAAACTGCCCTGTGATCCTTGGATGAAGGGTGGTATACGAGCTTGATAAATAAAAAAAGTAACGTCTGAATGGAGTCCTACTGAAATCCTTGGAAGCTTAGGTCCAGTTAGCTGAAATTGCAAAATCAACTGGTTCTAACAGCATGGACTGTTTCCCCAAATATTCATCAATACTACCAACAGCAGCAAAGACAAGACATAAAGACCAAAAACTAACCTTGCCTCTCTTTCTGGCTTAATTCTTAAGAATAAGAAAATATGCTCGAAGTATAGAAGGCATCCTTATATGTATTATAGAAATATAGTTGCTTTATTTTTTGTCCCTATTACACTTGATCAAGAGCACCTGGCTCTACTTTCATTAATCGTTATGCACATTTAATTGGTTGTAATTAACTTAAAGAAAAACTATCAGCTTAAAAGTTACTCTTCTGTTGTGTTTCTCATTTCTTATGCACAATATGGTATCAACTGAAATACTTAACAATACATGAAATCCACATTTTGTTTTGCTTTTTTAAAGGGGCAAACTTTTCCTGAAATAGATTTTTGAAACCACCTGCCAAGTTAGGTTTGGGCCAAAGAACACTCTTCATGGATGAATCCCACTAAGTAATAAGCTTTAATCTACACAATTACACTGATATTTTTTTGAAAAAAAGAGATGAGGCTTTTTTTAAAGCATGACCCCCCCCCCCCCAAGATGTTGAAGTTATAAACCCAATAGGGTTTTTGTTTTTGTTTGTTTTGGTGGGAGGGGGCTCAAATGCCACAAGAACTATAAGAGAGATTTCATTTCCTGGCACAGATGTATATTGAATCAATATTTAGACACATACAACATAAAGCATCTTGGTGTAATCATGTGATGTGTGTAATAGTATTTGTAAAGGAGACAATGTTATACCAAAGAGTTGGTCAAGAGAACAGGAAAACTTCAGACAATTACAAGTTAAAGGGCCAGATGTAAACATCTTATTTATCCCTGAAAATGCCTTGCCTGACCAGCAGCAGAGTGATAGGTAGAGAAATTGTGTGTCCACAGGAGTTGCTAAGGAGCTGGTTTACACATTGATATTTCTCTGCTTATCTCCGCAGATGGCAACACCTTTCCACAATCCTCGGCCATTTCATTCTTGGAGACACAGCACCTCACTTTGAAATTTTCCATTTTAAAAGGAGCCAAATGATGTTTATTACTGCTCTCTGTGTTTCAAGAGGTGGGGCAGGCAGGGAAAGGAAGGAGGAGATCCATACAAAGTACGGGAACAATCAAAATCAGGTCTTCCCCTCCCCCCCAAAAAACCCCAGCAGCCGTTATTAGCAATACGGTATGTAAACATCCTCTCTGGCAGCTCGGTAGGGGACATTACTTCATCATTATTAATTTTTACAAGCAAATGGCCGAAAAACGAATCGAGCTCTGGTTATGTAGCTTAGGCTGCGAGAAGAGAGAAAAAAATCCGCTTTCTCGTGAGGGGTTGTAAGGCACACACACACCCTGCACGGCCACTATGCAAACGTCACAATGAAACTAAGCAGAACGCTTCCCCAGGAAAGAAAGGGCTTTTAAAATCTCCACGCAAAGCAGCCCTCTCCCCAGATGGGGATGCCTTGCTCGCAAGCCCCCGCCCCCGCTTCCCGAAGCGCCTCCGAGACCCATCCGGATTTTCCCGGCGTTGCTCATTTCCACCCTTTCCCCCAAACCCACATCGCTCTGCAACTGTTTGCTCTGCAAGGCTCTGGCGGATCCCGCTTTCGTTTTGCCCACAAAATCAATAAAGCGCCTTCCACGCCCGTCCCGGGCCCCACCCCCACCCGCCTCGCTGTAGATCTCCAAAGTAGTTTAAAAAGAGAAAGGGGAAGAGAGAAAGGGGAGGGGTGTGCGTGTGTGGAAGGGGGGGGAGAGGGTCGAGACGGATCCCACCCAGCCGCCCACCCTCTTGCAATCGTCTCCCCTTATCGCCACTTCCAGCAGTAGGAAAACTTTCTCCGGCTTGCATTCAAGTACAGCGGCGCGGAGCGGGAGGGGGAAGTGCGCCGGGCCCCCGAGTCGGCTCTGGGCAGCCTGGGGAGGAGGAAGTCCCCGGGCTGGGCGGCGTGCAATGTCTGCCTGCCTCTCTCCCTTTCCCCCCCTTGATGCCCCCTCCCCGCTCCCTTGTCTTGGCCGAGACTTTGGCAGCGCTGCAAACCGTGGGTTACCCTGCTAATCTGCTGGCAGATGTTGTCCATCACACTCAGCACTAAGTAAACAATGCAGAGCCCAGCAAAACAAAAGATTTCCACTTCACCTCATTTAACGTCTCTCACTTACTCTCCGCCTAAGCAGGGAGGGAAGGGGGGATTTTTAAAGGATGAAGAAGGCGGGCAGCAACTTATTGTCATTTTTTTCCCCTCTCCACCCCCCTCCTTCCGCCGCTTTCCTCCTCCGCCGTCAGCTTTTCGCCCTTCCACCATGCAACAGCAGCAACAACAAAATATCGTCTCTTTTTCTCAGATTCTCCTTTTTGGAGATTTGTTTGGGTTTTTTTGGAAAGCGGGGACAGGGAGAGGCAAGAGATCCACTTGTTCCGATCTGCCCCACTTGGGCTCTGGAAAGCCAGTGCAATCTTGCCACCCCCCCTCCCAAAAGAGAGAGAGAAATTTTTTTTTTAATGAGACTGTGCGAATGGGAAGGTGGGGGAGAGGAAGGCGAAACATCCACACAACCCAGCGCGCGCGCGCTTAAGCACAAACCTGGATCGGAAAGCCTTTTCGACAAATCTACACACACACACACCTTTCCATCGCGCTGGGTGGATGGGGGACGGGGAAAGCGGCATTCGCCCTAAAGAGGCACCATCTCGGCGGCGAGAGTTGCATGGAAAGGGGCTCCGCAGACGGATAAAAGCCGGCCGGAGGGGGTGAGGTCTGACCAAAGATGTCCTCACATTTCAAGCTTCCCCTTGTCCTTCTCCCGCCCCCCCCTTTCCCTGGATGGCGCAGTGAAGCGAAAGCACTTGGACACTAGCACGGGCGCAAACATTACGAGGATTGCAGGTAGGTTCTGAGCGGGGAGAGCGAGACTACAGAGCACCGCCGAGAGAACCAGCCGGGGGGACCCTCGCTTCGGCTCCCCTTCGCCGCCTGCCTGCCCGCTCCGCTTACCTCGTCGTCGGGCTCCGAAGGTCCACCGGGAGCAGCCCGCCCCCCTACTTGGGCGAAAGCCGCCGCCTGGGCTCTCAGCGCTGCATCTTCCCCCCCTTGATCGATCGCCTCCGCTGGCTCCCCGCTCGCGCTCGCTCGCTCGCTCTTTTGATTATTATTATTCCCCGCGCCGGGGCTCCTGGTGCCAGAGATCCACCTTAAAACGAGACACGCACGCACACGCCGCCCCCCACAAAAAAACTTAATCCTCTCCTCCTTCGCCCAGCTCCGGCCGCTACTCCAAGTGAGGGGGGAGGGGGAGAATCGAATGGCAACTTGGATTCTTTTCCCGGCTTTGTGTTTTTTTTAAAAAGAAGTCTTTGGCTGGGGCTCCTCCAGCAAAAAAGAAAAAGAAAAGGGGAGGGTGAATCCTCCCCCTCCCGGCTCCGTTTCTTCCTCCTCCGTTGTGCTAGGAGAGGTAGGGTCTCTCTCTCTCTCTCTCCCTTTTTTTTTCTTTTTGGGCAATAGGCGGGGTCTCTCTTTGCAAACCAATGACACAAACCCACATGGACCAGCCTCGCCCCCTACAGATACTCTTCACTGCAAATAGGCTTTCTCAGGGGATTAGTGGATCAGCTAAAGTACAAACAGACGCAGCAAGAAAGAAAGAAAAAAAGAGGGGGGGGGGAGAAGGAAGGGGGGCAAGAAGAGGGAGGAGGAGCGTCTCTTGCGCGGCGCTCTCTCTCCAACCCACCCACCCCCCAGTCCTACGGTTCCTCGCGTTTTCGACTTTCGCAGTTGGCAGGACTTGGGCGAGAGGAAATTTTAGGAAACGGGCAGGAACCGGCGCTGGGGAGAGAACCGGAAAGAAAGTGCAAAGCCTCGCCGCGGGAGCAGGAAAAAGGCGGCGGGTTCTTTCGGCGCCCCCCTCCCGCTTGGGGCCGAGGGAGCCCGGAGCCGGTAGTTGAAACGTGCCGCACGCTTTGCACCTTTCCCGGTTGCTACGGAGCCGGATCTTGCCCCTTCCCGGCGTGCAGGCGCTCCACGCATTTTCTCTCCAGCCACGTGGAATTGCTGCCCTCGGCTCCCGGGAGCGGGAGTTTGCCCTTGTACCGTTACCCCCGTGTGGCAGCGATCATGATGCCCTCTGGGGAACCGGGATACCTGAGAAGTTCAGGAGACCCGTCACTTAGCCAGCAACTCCATGAGGAGGCCCGAGCTCCGTAAACAAGCCCAGCGGGGCACAATATCGCCCAGCACCGACCATTGCAAATCACCAGGCAAACGAGCACCGCAGTGCTAAACGCGCTTACTTGGGAGCACGTCCCGTTGGAGGCAGACGGAGTTGCAGGGAACACGCGTGAGCTCGGGCTGTGCAAACTGCAAAGCCTCAGCAGGGTTTGCTAGGGGTCGTTTATTCTGATTATAGTATGGTTTAAAGAGAAAAGCAGCTGTGGTGTATCCTCGCCGACGTGTGCAGTATTAGTGCTCCGGGGATTCAAGACACCTGCTCTGGCGTGAGTGCATGTAGGTTTAAATGATACAGTGGCCACAGGGAATGCACACACAGGGAAGGTTTTTTTCACGCAGATGGCACCATGTGTGGTATGATTCTGGTGTTGGGATTGATGGGAGCGAAGCAGTTTTACACCCCCCACAGCGTGAGAGTTTGCACTGGTATATAACTGGGCGAGAGAGTATTTGCTAGTTCTGTGGTTGTGGGACACGAACCCATTAATGCTGCAGAGATGTGTGTTTGGCAGCAGCAAGAAGGATATAGGAGGGTATGTATGCGTCATTGAGCAGGAGTGCTTTGGATACAGTGGTTGGTTGGTAAAGATACTGAATGAGCTGGTGAATGCTTGTAATGGTTGTGTGAATAGAGGTGAGAGTGATGTTGTGTAAACTGGTTGTGTGGATAGTGTGGATGGAAGTTTGTATTGCGCTGCCTACTAGTTTTACCCAATGTTTTATTTATATATATATATATATATATATATATATATATATATATATATATATATTTCTTATGGGTACTGTGAACTTCTATACAGTATTAGGGTTTATTTTAATATAAACCATCTGAAATTGAGTGTATTGTGTATATCTGTGTTTTGTTTTTATATCTGGATTTTCCTTATTGTAAACCACTTTGACACCTTTGAATAGTAAGCAGTCTATAAATGGACTAAATAAATATTGTTTAAATGGACCTTGCTTCTGAATAAGCAAAGGCTTTGTTTTGCTTTTTAAAAGCATATTTAAAGCGAGCCTAAGTCTTGTCATATTCAATAGGACTCACTCCCAGATAAGTGCACACAGGATGACAAAATCAGACTGATTCTGTTTAGGGGCAGAATTTGAAGGAATGCAATATAGTGCTTTTAAAAATTGCATATTGTGCCACATAAACAGGTCCGGCTTTTCATCCTGTTCTTAGGATTGCTCTTGTCTTGAGACATAATTAGCAACATTCTTCATCCACTCTGAAGCACACTAGAAGCCTCGGATTTTGCAGCTTTAAGTGATTCCAGGGTATTTAGAGCATGGCCAGACTTCAGCTTCCTGCACTCCCTGTTGGATGCTGCGTAGCACACTCTGGGAGTATGTGAAATGTCCAACAGAAATCTGGCTCCTTTCCTCCCAGGAACCCCTATGCTCACCATGAGAAGCCAGCCCATGCAAACCTTTTATATATTGAAGAACTCACAAATCTGGAATGTGAGGGTTGAAATAATGGAAATCACCCTATTCCTCAAAATGCATACTGCCTGTACATCATGTGTGTGCCCTTAGTCACACACGCATCGGTAAAAAAGAATTGTGCTGGCACATCAAGCTCTGTGCTTGCTTTGTCCAACTGGGGGCTTTCTGTAGCAGCTTAGAAGCCTTTCGGCACCACCCTGTCATTTTCTCCCAACAATGTTTATTTGAATGTGTGATTATTAGATCACACATTCATTATCACCCCGTACAGAGCACATGTAATTTGAAATGGATGTTGCAGAGCCTCGGGATAAAGGCCACCAGACATGCTGAGCCCCTCCTGATGACATCTTAAGACAGAGGAGCTGACATGTACACCCCCACGAAGCACTAAAATTGATTTGAATACCATACAGTCACACTACGGTGTTCAAATGTCGAATGTGAGATAGTGATGGCACAGTCAGGCACATCCTCATTTGGGTCTTAAGTCTGTGTTGCTCTGAGGATGACTGTTAGCCCTATCACTCTTAGGTGTTTTGTTTTTTGCTTATCACAAAGATGCGGGCAGGTGGTGATCTTATCCTTTTTCTTTTTGTTGTATAATCTTCTAGCCTGTCTTGTCCTATTTATTTATTTCTGCTTATTCAGGAAGGAAACAAAATCCATAGCTTGGCAAAATAAAAAACCTGAAGCTGTATCTATTGGAAAAGGCATCATCATGTGAATTGTAGTTCGTGAAACTATGTAAAAAAGAGTTTTACTGTATATTCATCCAGAAACAGAATTTGACTATGATTATACACTTAAGTCCACATTTAATTTGATTATTTGAAGGAGGATTGACTTGGAAGTAAAATGCAATAAATTCAGTGGGACTTATATCTGAGCAAGCATGCATAAACGAGTGAGCTGAGAAGTCCTTGTCTCAGATCCCTCCTTAACCATGAGCTAGCTAGATGAAGGGACAATCAAACCAGACAATATATTGACTCTGCGCCTGTGCCTTTTAGGTGCAGGGTTGTTGTTCTGCGGGAATTGCTCGCACAAGGTGCCTGATCCGCATAGAGTGGGAGGTCAGAGGGCTTTTAACGCATCACCCTTACTATGATCTCAGTTCCTTGTACATAAAGGCAGAGATGCTAAGCTAAATGTATAGTTTAGTTTGACCCTTGAGCGAGCCACTCTTTTTCAGTTGCCTTTCCCCTTCTCACTAGCCTTCCTCTTCAATCCCAAATGGGAATAATACTACTTGACATATCTTAGAAGACAGCTGTAAGTATTACTGAGATAATGCCTGTGAAGCACTCTGAGTGAACACAAGTACTAATGTTCAGAATTGGTAGTAGTGTTCCCTTGTTACTGGTACTGCATATGTGGTTATACATATAGGCAGTTCTGGGTGGAAATGGCCTCCCGTTCATCCATAATAGGAAATTTGTGTACCATATGTGGTCCAGTAAATATTTTTGATATGCCAGGTACTTTCATATGGCCAAAATAAGATATGGATAAGCCAAACCTGGGAACATTCCACAGCTAATTTTATGTCAGTGCATTTAATAGCTATGAAGTAGAATAGTGATTGCGTGGTAGTTGAGTGCTGATGATAGCGGTTGATTTTGCAAAATAGCTGCCAACAGCGACTTCTGCGCCATCTTGATCTTGGTTTACAGTGTATTTACTGAATGCATGTATCATGTTTATTGTGTAACTGTACCTTTTGTTCCTTGTGTTGGACTTAAATTGTTAAATAAAATGGGGAGGGTGAGAAAAACATAAAAAAATGTAAAAATATTTTATTCTAATCTCTGTATGCAAAATTATGGCTGATCTAGCCTTAATCCAGCAATATACTCTGGAACATTTGCACTTTAATTTTACAGTATTCTCCAAACTAATTATTTGTGCGCTTTCACACATCTTCATGTCATTTTAGTCTGAGATGTACTGAATTCCCACTCATGAAAGCTTGAACTCTGTGATCAGCAGTTGGCAACCAGTGAGCCAAATCATCAGCCTTTGGACGATTGCAGGCTGACCTGTAACAAACATCACCTCCTTCCTCTACCCATCTACTTTTCCATCACCTGCTTCTCTCTTCCATTACCTCTTTCCTCTCTTTCCAGGACATAGTGAAGGAAAAAGTGGAATGAGCACATCACTCTGTTGCTTCAGTGCTTTGCTTCACTGTGGTAGGTAAGTAGAGTTGGAAAGAAGAGTGGTGATAACATATACAGGTGTGTGTGGCTTCTGTCCGTTGGTGAGATGTGTGGCAATGGAAGAGTAAACAAACTGAACAGAATCCCCAAAGGATTTTAGCCTCTGGTCTACAATGGCAATAGATCTGCCTGGTCGCCAACAAGATGCAGACTGTTGTTCTAAACTTTTCAAATGCTCCCCATGCCACTCAAATAAAAAAAGGCTGTGTTAGATTTGATTTACTGCATTTTTTCCAAAGATAATTTTGATACATTATTAACCTGGTACATGTCATTTCAGGTTTTTCACTCATCAGTGATATTTTGGTTATGATATGAGCTTAAACATGTTTTTGTGCTCATTTGCAAAGTGCTGCTTGTGCAACCTATAGTGCTAGAGACATCAATAAAAAATTATAATTAATAATGACTCGTGTTTTTTGGCATGAACAGAGAGGCCTGTGTAGCTCTCATGAAGAAAACAAAAAAACTGAGTGAATTCACAAGAGATTCTCCGCTAGGTTGGCTTGTAAAGGTATCAGTTAACACATGATAAATGTTGTGATTTTAACATGTGCCAGGTGAACTTCATCACCTCACACATTTTAAAAAACCTCAGGCAGCAAAGTAAAGAGCTCCTCTCAAAGTGCTGCGTTGCTGGAGAATGTAAGCTGAAAGGGGAACTGTTTTGAGTGATTTCAGTCTCTATACTACAGCTTTGGGGCAAAACAATATAGTATAAAGTGGGTCTGTGCCTTTGACAAGAGTGACCAGGTTGTCTTCGGAAGTAAGGCAGGAGGACATTTGTTTTTGTTTTATTTATTTTCCTCCTGCCACAGTTCTGTGATGATTAGAGAAACTCCACCTGATGAACTTTGTCCTGTCATGAGACTACTGAAGCCACCTGTCTTTAGGCCAGAGGTTGGCAGGTCAATCTCACCACCACCATGATTCTTAACTCATAAAACCATGCAAGGAGCTGTAGTTACTTCTCTCGCGCTTATGAGACTAAGGCCATCCAAATTTACCTTATTGCCTGTGGGAGCAAAAGGAAGAGGACCACAAAACATTAGCAGCTGCAGAGTTCCAGCGATACCAACTGATTGATCCTGCATCCAACGCCATGATGAAAATTTCATCTTTCCAAGAAGCTTTCTTAAAGGAGACCATGAAACAGAACAGGGAACAACTTTTCAAGCATGGAACATATAAACCATTAGCTGTGTATTATCATATTATAGTTTAGGGGACCCTAAAAGAAGGAATTCTTCCACCTTTCAGGCTGCTTTAAAATGTCAACACAGAGAACCAATTCAAGCACTCAGTTTTCCTTGCCCTGTACCACTTCAGAGAAGGCAGGTGGGAAAATGGCATGAGTGAAATGCTCTCTTCCTATTAAAAAATCAGCATTATTGGAGGAAAGCTTTTAGTCTGACCTTCTTAACACAGTGGTACCTCGGGTTACAGATGCTTCAGGTTACAGACTCCGCTAACCCAGAAATAGTACCTTGGGTTAATAACTTTGCTTCAGGATGAGAACAGAAATTGCATGACGGCAGCATCGGGAGACCCCATTAGCTAAAGTGGTACCTCAGGTTAAGAACAGTTTCAGGTTAAGAACGGACCTCCAGAACGAATTAAGTTCTTAACCCAAGGTACCACTGTAGTCAAATGCTTTCCATATATGGATATTTTTTAATCCCCTACCAATACCCTGATGTGGTTCAATCCAAAGAAGGTTGCAGCACACAATTTACACTGGCTTGTACATGTCCAATAGGGACAATAAATTTCCTTAATAAATTTGTTCTTGATCATTGCATATTTCAGAAGTAAATTAATCCAGATGTTGAAATGAAAGAGAATGAGAATAAAGGACGTAACATTAAGAAGGATCATGTTGAAGCCAGGTTAGTAACAATCATAATTTGGTCTAAGGAAATATCTAGGTGGCAATGGGGAGCTACAGCAGACATAGGAGCTGTAGAGTATTCTAGGAAGGGCAGGTACAGTGGTATCTTAGTTCTCAAACTTAATCCAGAAGTCTGTTCCAAAACCAAAGCGTTCCAAAACCAAGGCGCATTATACTTGTTTAACACCTGAGATACTACACCTAACAGACAAACCTTCATTGGAGCTAAAGCTGAACAAGACTTACAGCACAGTTCTATGCATGTCTACATGACCTCTTCTGTAACATTTGAATGACATTCACATGTCTTAAAAAACACATCAGCATCATAAACAAGAGGGTTTGAAATGGCCTCAAAAAACTAGCAGTGCCATGCTCAGTTAGGAAACCAAATACTGCTTTTAACAAAAGAGTGAAGTCTAAAATATATTTTTTTAAAATGCAGGTCAGTTTTTCTCTTTATGTCTCCAGATTAGTTTTCAATGTGCAAACAGTAGATGTGAAAAGCTACTTATGCTTCTGGCTTTTTAAAGACTTTAGTTTGTGGAATAAATTAAACCGGTAAAATACTGTTGCACACCACCCCAATCTCAGAGCGATGTGAAATTCCAGGGGTTCCATGCACTTACCCAGGGTTCCTGTTTCTTTTGGAATGAGGCACAGCAGAGACTGCAGTGTCTTTAGGATATATGGTTTACTTATATATATGAACAATCTGAGCCGATGATGAACACGTTCACAGAATTAACACCCAGAGAGGGCCTTGCTTCCCCCATAGCAGCAACCTTAGATTCAAACAGAAATCAAATCTGGCTTTCTCTGGCTTCCCAATTAGGTTTTTTCCTAGCTTCTAGCTCACATCACTCAACTCTCAACTCTGACCATTTAAGAGAGGAGGCCTCACCCATTTGCTGTCTCACACAGATTCATTTCCTTTGTTCCCTTAAAGGCCTGTTACCTAGGGCCTAGGCTGTCACTACACCAGGAAGTTAGCCTGGCTTATATTTTAACACTTGCAGGTTCCAGGGGTTAGATGGGTGTCAGCATTGTTCTGAACCACAGGCCCAAAGGAGGTCTTGTGGGAGTGGTTGGGTATAGGGATACCAAAGAAGGATGTCAAAAACATCAGAGTGATCAGCAGGAGGTACCAACTTGTATAAAATATTGAGGGGCCCAGGTAAGCCCTGCCCCACATAATCACATGATGTGGCATGCACACACCATTTGAATGGCAATGCCCATCAACTTGGGCAAGGGGCAACCCCCCTCAAATATTTTATTGGGGGGGGGGATGAAGCGACCACGGCCCCTAGAAGTTGACTCCTATGGTGATCAATTCTAGTTCTTTATTAAAGAAAGGTGTAGACTTGCAGCAAATCATCCTGCCAGTCTCATGGCCTTTACAGCCATGGAGTGGACATCACAGCAAGGAGATGGCTTGTCTGCACCCAAGCCAACGTTCACACATTCTTCATACCCAAAGCAGCATACACCACTTTGGCCAGAACTTCCCATCATTCCACCTGACCAGATGAGGGCATAGATGGTAAATACCCACATCTTATCAGTAGTTCTGCTTTCAGGGCTTAGAGCCCAGCACCCCAAGCCCCAAGATAAGGATAACATCAAAGTAAGCCAATTAGCCTATATCAAAGCAAATGAATTTTAAACGTATATGACCTCATTGCTGCAACAAGTGCCAGTTAATTGTAGGGTTATCTTGACTGCTAAGATTGTGTTTGCAGAGCTTCCAGAACAGCTCACCTTTGGTTCAGCACACAGCATATGGCTTACTACCCCCCAACTCATAATAATACACTTAATTATTATAAGTAGCAGCACTTAGCTTGAGAGAAACCTAGTATAGGGTTGGGGTTGTTGTTTTTTGCATTTTTTAAACACACGGTCAGACATAATTTTACTTGTTAAACCTACTCTGCAGAAAGTTATTGGCATTATATTTTCATTATTCTATTCCAGTTTTTGGATTAGCTTCTTACCAAGATCATAACAGAAAGTTGGTAGCAACTGCAATAGTTATAGTAGATGAATTAGAATTATTTTCAGTAAGGGCTTGTGCAGTTATTTTATAAACCACCTTGGGTTTCCACGGGCATTAGGCAAGTGGAACCAGCAGCACCCTGTTTTAGTCCTATTTACATCCCTAAGATGAACACTCTTCTTCCAGCCAGCCTAGAACAAGGGCCACGTAGGTTTGAGCTTCTCAGGAGGAAAAGCTTCAGCAGTTGGGAATGGATAAAGAGGCCTCTCTACTCACCCCACCTGAGGCTTTCTCCTTTTGTATTATATAACATCAAAGTGTTAACTAAGTAATCCATTGAGTATGTAAAAATCACTCCCTTGTTTTTGGTTGACCATGTGTCACTTCCAAACTGATAGCTACTCACTCACCTGAGTTCACTGTTAGAGGTGATAAAACTGCTAGCACATTTGCAAAGCTAAACAGGGTCCAGTATGATTTCACCCTGACCTATGAGCTGTTTTTTTTTAGTTTGTGGGAAATCAAGTTTCAAAAAAGTTAGAAAAACAACCACACTTTTCTTCTCTACTTCATTGCCAGGTCATACCCTTCTGCAAGGTATGTGCTTTTCAAAATATTCCATGGAACTTAGTGAAGAACAAGCTGTCTTTCTTAAAATAAGCTCATTTGCATACTCAAATATAGACACTAAAGTTGCAAAGATTTATGCGGCTGCATTGCTTAAGCACACACCTAGTTTGAGTTCTATGACACATGCTGTAAGCCAAGCACCCTAGATTGCCTGTGGTGCAAGGCTGGGAGATAAGCACAGGACTTGCAAAAATTATATTGTTGGTGGAGCAAGCATATTTCCAAAAAAAATTGATTCTTTTCAACGTGAGAGAAGCTTATCTATGAATTGGGACTATTCATTTCATCAGCACACAGATTGATCTAATAATGTATTTTTTTTGCTGTGGTTCTGGTTTTATATACGATACTTATTTAATATGAAAGTCTGTACAGTTAGAAGTAGATTTTGGCTATATCACAATGAGTCACACTAGTTTAAAGATGCCTGATATTCTTTATCAAATGTCACACTTTTCCCCAGCTGGCAAATGCATTATTTTCAAGAAAGAAAGGAGGGGAAGGGGAGAGACACTTGTATGCTGAAAGCCTATTGAACTGAATCATTCACAAGAGACAGGAAACATGTATTACTTCTGCCTTTCTACAAATGGCTAAGTGTACATTGGTGAGAAATTCTAAAATTCTCTGCTTTTTGCAAATGCAAGGAAAAGGACCGGCTGACACCCAAAAAATGTGTCTATTGGCAATTCCTGCTTTCTGGTCACTGTGAAAACACATTTTTATTCTTTGTTTTCCTCCTATTTGTTTTGTACTTTTGAACAAGCCAAGACAAGATAAATACCTTACGAAGCTTGTGCATACAATAGGTGTAATCCGTTCCTGTGGTATCAAGTCAACAGACTTAATACTTGAGTATATTCATCCTTGAAGTCTCCCCCATGAATGCTTCTACGTAAATTACACAGCTAATCCTTGTGTCAGTTCATTTGGCTTAAAGTTTGATGGATGTGCAGTGTTGATAAGTGTGCCAGGTGTTCCTAAACAAACATATGTTTATGGGTACCCCTCCCTTCCTATAAAACCTGAACTTCCTCAAAGTTCAACCTCTCTGCGGCTCAGCTTAAAACTAGTTAATCAATAGAAGGAATCAATTGCACTTCCCTATCTTAGTGATATGGACAGTTTCATGGAATTTGAAAGGCTATATTATGATTAGGTCATCTAATCCAAACACCTGCACTGAGGCAGGATCCTCCCTATCCAATGTCCATCACCAGTTGGCTGATAACCTCAAGCTTATACTGTTCTATGAACAAAGGAAATAAGCAAGTACAATGTAACACAAGTGTCTGAAGGACAGCTGTGTTTAGGACACCACATCAAGATCAACTGTTCATATCAAAAGCAGGTACTTTGCAGATCTGAGGACGCGATATAATATCACTAGGAGTAACTTTAGTCCTTGAACCTGAGTAAACTACTTTCACATTTTTGTCTATAAATTGAAGCAGGTGTTCAAGCATCTTTTCCTGTGGGTGGGAATATGCGTGTGCTATCCTCACTTCCAGGGTTCGTGTGTCTTCTTATGGAGTAGATATATGAATTCCTGTTTCAGGCATCACTGTCAACACTGGAGACCTGGCCCTTTCCCAAAGGCGGCAATACTGGGCAAATACCAGAGCCCTGGGGCCCACTGAGGAGGAAGCTGAACAAAACAATGGTGTCATATAATACTGTTTCTCAATTAATCTTAATTATTTGCTATTAATCGTATTGTTGTAAGCACTGTTAGGATGACAATACATGCTTGTGATTATGTATGGGTGAACTGGGGAGTCTAAATCTCTGTTAGTGGTTGTAAGTACGTTTCCCAAATTACATTCTGCATTAAATGCATAGTGTAATAGTGTATGGATAACAAAAGAAATTGTTTGCAGCACACTGTTCCTAAGCAGCACTTGGATGAAGAATGGTGAAGTCATCATTTAGACACAACATGTGGACAGGTAATTCTGGGCTGCATTTTTGCATGTTCTATCCTGGCTGGTTAAGGTGTCTTCTGATGGTCTATTGTGTGAAGAGCCCCCAGATTCTGAAGCCGGCCCCATATGAAGAGCAGTACTGGAACAGTACTGGACGCGGGTGGCGCTGTGGATAAAACCTCAGTGCCTAGGACTTGCTGATCGTATGGTCGGCGGTTCGAATCCCCGCGGCGGGGTGAGCTCCTGTCTTTCGGTCCCAGCTCCTGCCCACCTAGCAGTTCGAAAGCACCCCTAAGTGCAAGTAGATAAATAGGTACCGCTTTATAGCGGGAAGGTAAACGGCGTTTCCGTGTGCTGCGCTGGTGCTGGCTCGCCAGAGCAGCTTCGTCACGCTGGCCACATGACCCAGAAGTGTCTTCGGACAGTGCTGGCTCCCGGCCTCTTAAGTGAGATGAGCGCACAACCCTAGAGTCGGACACGACTGGCCCGTACGGGCAGGGGTACCTTTACCTTTACCTTTACTGGAACAGAAGCTTTGGAGTTGTACTGTAGGAGACCTACCAGAGGACCAAGGAAGCAGGTGTGCAACAAGCTAGCACAGAAGGTGTAACGAGCAAGAGATAGCTCACAATCATTGGTAGCAATAATCCATTTTGTATAGTAGTGAAAAACATGTTACTACTGCTACCACCATCACCACCTAGGGAGGTATAGCAGGTACTGTAAAGAATATGGGTCTGTCAATGTCTAACCGATGATGCAGACAGAAAAGCAGAACAGAGAAATACAGGTGGCATAGCACAGTAACAGTAACCCAAACAAGTCTTCCCATCCGTATGTTAAAGAAAAGGCTTGGTTGCTCACATTGTGGCAGGATGATGTCATACTGTGGTGTGTTTGCACTAGTGGGCCAAGGTATTTTGGGGTCTGAAGTGGAGCCCAAAGTTGCCCCCTCCCCACAAGAAGGGTCAACATTTAATCATTTTAGATACAATTCTTGATTTCTTTTATCACCCCCTCATGGTGTCACCTGAAGCAGGTTGTTCTTCACCATGCTGCATACCAGGAATAGCCTGACTAGATGATCCACTGGGGACCTTCTTATCTATAGGCTTTTTTAAATATGTTTGGTTAAACATAGGCCCACTCCAGCCAGCTAATGAAGGCTGCCTTCTTTCGGTGCACCCATTCACTTGTGATTTGTGAAAATATTGTTAAATAACCTTTTATGTCCTATGAGTGACTACTTGTTTGCTGTAGACTTTTTGCTGTTTCATTTAAGCTTTTTGATCAGGCCCACACTATTGTCTGCTGATTAGCAACCATGCTTCCTGTGTACAAGTGATCATGAAACTGCAGAGTTTGCAGCATTCTCTGCCTTTTCAGTCCTCTTCTATTTCAGGCTCAGGTCTGTATGGTTCATGTATCATTCTATAAATAGAAACAAAATCATGGAAATCAGGACTGTTGGGTTAATTCTGTACAGCTGATATTTTTACAGCACCAGGAGCAGAGTTGCTGTGATGCAATGGCCAGAGTGGGGATCCTAATTTCAGATCCCTGCTTAACCACACAGTTCACTTTGAGAAGTCACAATCTTTGGGTCCTATTATGTCTGATATGTAAAGCCCTGCTCTGGGCTCCTTGGATTCCAATGCAATATATAAATAGGTAACATTTCCAGGCACAATAGTTTAAGGAAATTAACAAGGTAGCAGCATCCAAATGGTCGGAACAATATTACCTAGGAATTAAGAATGTAAAATTGGCTGGCTAAAGTAGGACATTAGACAGCTTCTGAGAAAACAAAGGTTTGGTATAAAGTAAGATCTCTGCAAACAATTCTAAAATGTGTGTGGTTTGTTTTTTTTAAAGTAATGGTGATGAAGATAATTATCAGCATTAGCTTAAAATAGTGCTTACTAATAGTGCATGTCCCTCACATGCTCAAATCTTCATTCCTTTTCTTTCAAGCATTATCACACATTAAACTAGCTCTCCCATAAATCGGTCCATAATGTGAATGAGCAACCTATATCGGTGAGTACAGCATAATTCACTTTTCCACTTTCTATCTCACATTTGCAATAGTCACACATAACACAAATGGTGCAAGAGTGGGTCAACTGAGCATTTTAGTGATTTGCATAAAAATTACAGAAGACTGCATTTCTATACAGATTTATCCTGGAATATATGTCGTTGAACACAGTGGGACTAATTTGAGTAAGCATTAGGACTGAGAGTGGTAAGGTCCTTTAAACCAATAATAATAATAACAGCAACTTTTGGATTAACAGCAGAGGAAATCTGACAGCATAAATATAGTGGACAAAGTTTATTAAGTTTGTTATCATATCAAGAAACACAAATGACTGAACAGTTTCTGGGTGTGTTCTTTGTTTCATGTATTGTTTATTTCACTAATACACTGTCCTTTTGAAAAGATTGGGTGTGTGTTTGTTTGTGCATGGAAAAGCCCACTTCCCTATCCCAGATAGCAATTCTCAGAGTGGCAAAGAAGAAAGATCTCTTTCATGGCAAGCCTGAAGGCCAATTCTGACTTTCCATTAGCAAACTGTTTGGAATAGGTGCTGCTTGCTTCCTGCTTGGGAACTATGCAGTGGAACAATTTAAGGGTGCTTAAAGCAGTGTTCATGGGAATGCGGCTAAACAACTCGCCCTTTATAACATACAATATGTATACCATCAATATTATTATGGGGAAAACTTTAATCTTGTGCTATCTCTTCTGCCATGTGCAAGGAAAAGGTGGGCAGCAGACATAGGTATTTTAACACATGTTGTGCCATTTTTCTCTGCACACATGAGATATTGGCTCAAGTGCCTGACAAATTTAGTAAAATATATTTGAATAGGATGAAAGTGAGAGAACCCAAAACAAAACAAAAATTTATTAGAAACAAGGTTTTATTTAGCCAGTGGTACTGGATTAATGCAGGCAACATGGGAAATGAAGATTATTACACTACCTTTTGTACTAAGCCATAGCCAACTTCTATAAATTTCAGACTTACTTCTTTTAAAGCAGGGAACAGATACCCTATGAAGGCTATTGAGGAAGCTGCGGTACCGCGTATGCTAAAAGGTTACCCACTGCAGTGGTCTCCATATATTGTTTACTTACAAATACCAACAGCCGCAGCCAGCATGGCCAATGGTCAAGAATGATAAGAGTTGTAGCCCAACAAATTTTAGAGAGCACAATATTGACTATGCCCATTCTCTATAATATGGTAAATCACATTGAGCAGCAGGATCCTATTTTACAGACCAAATTGTATCTGTTACCCTTGCTAACCAAAATAGTTTGCATTTCTTTCTTTCCTTTTTTAATTGAAAAAAACATCTGTTTTACAAATATCATATAGTGAAGAAATAGTAATTTAACCATCTAACAGTAAGTGATTCATGGCAGCTTCCTTTGAATGTCTTCTATCCCACACATGAGGTTTATTTACTGTAATGTAATGTAATGTAATACATCTTGAGGGAATGTTGTAAGCAGATATTAGCAATTAACTCATTAATCTAAAAATCACAATTCTTGCAATTAATAGAGCACCGCACAGTCACTCTAATTACAAACTCTGCACAAAAGGCCAGTCTCATAGGGAACACAGAGTTGCCTAATTAGCCAGGAATTCAAAGACAGAAAATTGAGATGTTGGGGTCAAACAGCAAAATATGTGAATACATGGTAAGTGAGGTTGGTGGCTGGGCTGTGAGGAATAATCAGTCCACCACCTCTTCCTATAATTATATCTGCTGCACCAACATCCCTTGTTGAATTTATTTTTGTGTTGTGTTGCTGCTGTTTGTCCTGCACCTACGATTTGTGTTCCCTATAGATATGCCTGAAGATTTGGATCTGTTAACAAACACACCTCCTGCAAAGGAAGGCTAAAAACATGCACAAACAACTGTGCACATTGTTTGTTTGCTCGTTTTATTGTAGAAGTGCTTTTCAAATATCTACATGCAATGGATCTGCAAGCAAGCACAAGAGCCATAGCAGGAAATGAAACATGAGTTCCATAAGTTGCCAGGGTAATGTGCTATTTGAGAAATAATAAGAGCACATACCTTGTGTTGGCTATCCAGGCATCATGAAAGGATGGTAATTTTTATGCTAATTCTAGTGCAAGATAACCTCAGTTTCTCCCCTCACATTTCCTGAACAGGCTCACTTATGTCTTAGTACTATTACCAGTGCCTATTTTCTTGTTCTCTCACTTCACCAGTGTGGTGTAGTGGTTAAGAGCGGTAGACTCGTAATCTGGTGAACCGGGTTCGCGTCTCCACTCCTCCACATGTAGCTGCTGGGTTACCTTGGGCTAGTCACACTTCTTTGAAGTCTCTCAGCCTCACTCACCTCACAGAGTGTTTGTTGTGGGGGAGGAAGGGAAAGGAGAATGTTAGCTGTTTTGAGACTACTTTGGGTAGTGATAAAGTGGGATATCAAATGCAAACTCCTCCTCCTCCTTCAGATCTGTCTGAACAGGTTGGTCCAAGGCATGGCCCAAGGGCAGCATGCATCCCTCAAGGCTTTTTTTTGGTGGCCTCTGACAGGGTCCTAGAGTCCTCCCACCTCCACCCCCAAAGCTTAGTTAGCACTTGCCTGGATTTGGGAAGGAGAAGGGAGCGCTCAAGGACCTTGCCAGAGTCTTGTGCCTCCTTCCCAAAGCCCAGTGCTTACCTGAGGGCTGGGTGGGGGGCATCCTGGAATCCTCTTTTGGCCTCATTCCCCACCTCCACATCACACACACACACACACACACACACACACACACACTTTTGGCCCAAGGCAGTCAACAGCATATTAAAGCAATATATACAATAGAGTACAATAAAGTGCTATAAATCAATCAGCAAGCAAAATAAAATAGGAAAGGAAAATCACAACACAGGAGAGCCAAAGAAAAGCCTCCCCAAGCTAAAGGGTGAAAATGCACTCTCACTGAACCTATTTCCCAAATACTTAGGAGCTAAAACCTGAATGGGCAATGAGAAATCACAAAAATAAATAAAAAGCGGCGGCAGTGGGAAGCAAGCGCACCTCAACTAGCCGAAATAAGGGTGCTCTCACCACAGTGTATTCTAAGCCTGCTTGTTTCTACTACCAGCATCCCAGCTCATGCCACTGCACACCAACATCTCTGGAGATGATAATACATTAACTTTCCCCTGCGCAAGGCTTTAATGGACAACTTTTTAGAATTCAGCAGGCTTGGAAGAATCCTAATACTTTATCAAAATTTACCTAGCAATGTGTATATTGTACGCATAGTTTCCTCCAGTTTCCAACTTGCATGTGTTAAATAACCTCGCAAACAGTGGAGACAAAAGCTTCATATTCCCCTCAGTCACAATTCACAAAGCTGAAGAGTGACCTCTCTGCCAAGCATGTGAATGGTCTGTTTAAAGGGTCGTAACAGCATAGGCAGAGAGGTATTTATAAGGATCCATGCCATGAAATCACACAGTAGGGATAAGGTGCAACAATAGTGTGTTGAGGATCATGGTGATCAGCCTCGCCTATATGCCTAAGTGCCTTTCAGCATTACAGCACTTCCATGGAATGAACCCATGAAAAAAAATGGATCACGTGCTACTACTGTTAACACATACTTGCAGAGAATAAAGGTTGGCACACACTATTCAATACAAAGTACTACAGGAAAATTTAAGATGTTGAAAGGGACACATTGGCCATAGCTAGCGGGTCTTTGACCCAGGTGGAAGAAAACCTAGTTGAATATTTTCACATGTGCCCATGCATGCACTCTCTCACACAAATAGGATGCATACCATTTAAAAAGTGTTTAAAAATATTTACTCTTTCACACCACAGCTGGCTTATTGTTTCTCAGGAGTCAGCAGTGTAGGTCTGATGTATTTTTTTAATAACCAAGTTTGCGAGACAAGATAATAAACAAGTTATTATTAATAGCTCTCTCACAATAACTGGCTGATTCTGAGAAAAGAGTTTCATAAGCCAAACCTTTGTTCCTCAAACTTGTGTGAATGTGCTATAATTTGTCATGTGCCCACATGGAATGTCAGGAGAGACTGGATGAAACTACTAGGAATCAGCTAACTCATTTGACAGCTTAAAGCTTAGCTATTACTCAATTACACTGATATCAGAAATCCTAATTTCACCTGAATTTACATTGATAGTCATAGTCACCTTTTTGTGCTGAACATTTTGGAAATGAATGATGTGGAAATGATTAAAAAATTCGCCACAGGTTAAAATCTTTCTGCTGTGGAATACTCAACTGTAAATATAAAATATGCATCTTGCTGAATTCCCAGGGCGTTCCCTCTATTGCATGCATCTCACAGTCACATGAAGACTGTTCTGACGTTACAAAGACGTGCCTCTACCATCATTTTCTGGTCTTCCTCACACATGTTTTTACGCAATTTCACCAGGGAGATGGCAAAGCAGCTTTGGGATGCTTCTACACGGAAACTGATTTTGGACATCATGCTGGTGTCCACATGACGTCGTTCTCATCAAAATGCTTTCCCTTATTACTTTCCATATATTGACCATTTCGATGGAAACCCTGATAAAAAATCTGCATAAACAATAATTTCAGATTAAATGGGGTAAGGAATATAACATGGCATGTGGAGGAGGAGGAGGATGCCAGGAGGACGTTGCAAAAAAATGCATGTATGGAAGTCCCCCAAACCCTACCGTTGGTTGTTTAGTCGTTTAGTCGTGTCCGACTCTTCGTGACCCCATGGACCAGAGCACGCCAGGCACTTCTGTCTTCCACTGCCTCCCACAGCTTGGCCAAACTCATGCTGGTAGCTTCGAGAACACTGTCCAAACATCTCATCCTCTGTCATCCCCTTCTCCTTGTGCCCTCCATCTTTCCCAGCATCAGGGTCTTTTCCAGGGAGTCTTCTCTTCTCATGAGGTGGGCAAAGTATTGGAGTCTCAGCTTCACGATCTGTCCTTCCAGTGAGCACTCAGGGCTAATTTCCTTAAGAATGGATAGGTTTGATCTTCTTGCAGTCCATGAGACTCTCAAGAGTCTCCTCCAGCACCATAATTCAAAAGCATCAATTCTTCGGCAATCAGCCTTCTTTATGGTCCAGCTCTCGCTTCCACTTGGTAGCATCTACATATGGCATGGATGATGCCAGCATACCACATCATACTTTGAATAGGCTCAGAGTGGCTCCACAAAGAGAGACTTGGAGCCAATTCACTTTGAATTCATGGACAAAACATTCCAGAGTTTAAGAATGGGCAAATGTATGCCTGGTGCCATCAATTGCAAACGGCACCTCTGCACTGACATAGATTTGGTCTATGATGTTGATCCTGAGAAGGATCTGGCCCATGGAGCCAAAAAGGTTTCTCAGGCTGGAATCCCAGCCCTGAGCTAAATGCTCAGAGGGGGTAGAGGGGCTCTATATCTTTTCAGAGTACATTCTGTTTGTCAGTGTGATGTGAGTCTTGTGTGAATCTTGGTTCAATTGCCTTGATTTCCTGGCCCTCCAAATGGTCTGCTGCTTTTAAGTATGAAGGTTTGATTACCATTAAAACTTACTTAAGCACTTTGAGCTCTGCAAATGGAGAAAAATGCAAGCCAGCCATTTTTTTCCATGGGTTAATTATTAAGAACACACTAGAAATTTTATGAAACTGTATGCTAGTCATGCTGTACTAACTTTGCTCATTATTTTTTAAAAGATAACACAGTTTGGCCACTTGCTTCGTCCATAATGAATGTATATACCAACTTGTTGTAAGTTACCCATAGTTGCATGACAAAAAGACAGGGAAGTTAACATACATCTTAAATGATATCCATTACTGTCATATTATTAACTTCATACATACGCTAAATTTTATCTGGATGAAGTATTGGAATAATAAGCTTTCAATATCTTTCATTCAGTAATTAATCTTCTCAGGAAGAAAATTTCATTTAAAGTGCTAGTAAAATATATGTAAAATATTAATCAGGGATGCAGTAAGCTAAGTGCAGATCACTGGAAGAAATCCAATGCAAATGAAATGTGAGCACCCACCAATATGCATTCCCTAGAGAAGGCTCTTATCCAGCCATTTAAACCCCCCCCCCTCCCGGCAGGGCAAGATGCTTTATATCTATGAAGAGAAATCCTATTAAGGCTCCAGTTTTTTTTTTAAGCATGCAGACACACATCCCTAGACTAGCAAAGAAATTGACATAAAAATAAAATTTGGGATATTGTACAAGTTTACATGAAGTGTGCTGTCTTAGGACAATATGATTTTCTTTAAATAAAAGTTGCGAAGAATAAAAGGGGAGTTACTAGAATAGCAAAAACATAGTGTCTATGTACATAATGGTTTAAGTTAGATTAAAAACCATAACTTACATAGAAATATTCCATTTAGTACTGTGGCGGTTAAATATAGTTCCTATCTCGGTTAAACGGTTTCCCCCTTGTCTCGGTAAAGTATATTAAATATAATTTCCTGAAAAGTAACTGAGATTATTATATTGTTTGCAAACTGAGAGCATTTGTTTGGATTTTTAAAAGGAAGAAATATGAGCACTGGCACTTGCATAGCTCAGTATGATTTCTTTTTAAATTACTCTGTCATGATGCATAGTGAAAACTCTTATCTGCAATAACTCAAGAGATTTAGTGGACTCAACTAAAACCTTGCCTTGTACTTAAAGCCTTTGTACTAATATCAATTAGGCCAAAACAACAACAACACTGAAAAGCAATATATATGCACTAGCTTCTAGGTTAGAACAGCAGGTTGTTCTTCAGAAGACTGGGTCTTGTCTGGTGACATGGCTGGGACAAAGCACCTTAATCTGTATAGAGAAATTTAAGGTTGGAGCAACAATGCAAATTGTAAAGGTAGATAAAGTAGAACAGACATAAGCAAAGTCGGCCCTCCAGATGTTTTGGGACTCCCATCATCCCTAGCTAACAGGACCAGTGGTCAGGGATGATGGGAATTGTAGTTTGAAAACATCTGGAGGGCCAAGTTTGTCTATGCCTGATGTAGAAGCTGAGAGGGAAGCAGGTAATGGGACTGGGGTGGTCAAGGATCCAGGGAGGCTTGAAGGACTGGGGAGAAAAGGAGGATGGGTGAAGAGATACATGGGTGAAGAGATACATGGGTGAAGAGAGGATTACCATTTATGAGACGAACACACTGCAGTGTTGTACTAAGTTTACTAATAAAGGTAAGGGTAAAAGGACCCCTGACCATTAGGTCCAGTCGTGATCAACTCTGGGGTTGTGGTGCTCATCTCGCTTTATTGGCCGAGGGAGCTGGCGTACAGCTTCCGGGTCATGTGGCCAGCATGACTAAGCCACTTCTGGTGAACCAGAGCAGTGCACAGAAATGCCGTTTACCTTCCCGCTGGAGTGGTACCTATTTATCTACTTGCACTTTGACGTGCTTTCGAACTGCTAGGTTGGCAGGAGCAGGGACCGAGCAACAGGAGCGCACCCCGTCGTGGGGATTCGAACGCCGACCTTCTGACCTAGGCTCTGTGGTTTAAGTTAACCCACAGCGCCACCTGCGTCCCACGAGTTTACTAATAGAAAAGGGGAAATATATTCTAGAGGCAGAAAATGCAGTGACCTATTACACTGAAAAGAATGGAGTAAAGCAAAACAAAACCCAACAACCAGTAAAGCTTCTTGGCTCCAGAGATACAGGGGCTCAAGCAAGAGATCTCTTGGAAGGTCCATAGTATGAGACCACCCACAACTGGTGAACCCAACAGAGGGTCTTCCTAATCCCAAGCCAGGTCTGAAGACCCACATAAGTAATACTCATAATGCCAAATAAATCCAGTGGAAGTTGGGCTGAATATTAATACTAGCTTGGACCTCAGCCATACTAACAATGTCTGCATTAGGCAGAGTGCCCAGTACAACAAGAACCGGATAGTTTCCAGAGACTGAAATTTAAGGTCTCATTAATTATCGGAAGTGGAACACTATTCTTCATAGTTCAAGCATAGTAACTATTCTTCATAATCCAGCACAATTTTTAATATATTATTCACAGTCCAGCACAATTTTAAATCCAAATATAGAGTTACAATAATTAATCCTTATGTTCTGCCTTACACCAAAATACCTTATACCGGTACTTCTTCAGATTTTTGAAGTGGTCTGCAGAAACCTGCCTGAGCATACAGAAATCTCTGAACAACCCAGCTAGTTGCTTGAATGAGGAATTTTCATGGAATTGCTTATTGTTCATATTCTTTTCTTTAAGCAGTGAGAGAGAGCCATAAAAAGACCTCTCCTCTTATGCCAAAAGTGCTAAGTTAATTCAAGAGTCCTTGATTAATAACTTTATCAAAATATTTTCAAAGTCTACTGAATCACCCTATCAACAGGCTTTCTGACAGTCTCAAACAACTCTTAAAAGTTACTGTTTCCAGGGGGGTAGCTGTGTTTGTTTCTTGCAACAAAAACAACAGCAGAGAAGGAAGCAGCAGCAATGACAGTCCATGGCAGTCTCTTTTGGAAGAAGGCATTCCCCACCCTTGGCCCTTCCCCACTTCCCACCTCACACCCTATTATCTGTTCTTTCTTTATGTGGTGTGTCTCCTGATTGGCATCTCCCCACCTGCTTTTCCTAGGGCATTTTGCCTGGCTGGCTTCCCTCAGATGACTGTGTCCACTAATTCCTCCTAGTTTTCAGAGTCCCCTTGGAGCTGTCTCTTCCTACTTCCCCCTTTCACTGTCTACACCAGGGGTCTGCAAACTTTTTCAGCAGGGGGCCGGTCCACTGTCCCTCAGACCTTGCGGGGGGCCGGACTATATTTTGGAGGAGGGAAATGAATGAATTCCTATGCCCCACAAATAACCCAGAGATGCATTTTAAATAAAAGGACACATTCTACTCATGTAAAAACACACGGATTCCCAGACCGTCTGCGGGCCAGATTTAGAAGGTGATTGGGCCGGATCTGGCCCCCGGGCCTTAGCTTCCCTACCCATAGTCTATACCATGTCACAAATTGCTGGACACAGAACTCAGCTATAACTCTTAATTTCTGAGCCTGCAAATACCTCCAAGATAAAATTATTTAGTACATACATATTTCAGAATAGGATCCCTGCATATTCTTTCTTCAGTAGGCCAATTAAAAAGGGGGGGAAAGAACACAGAGTTGGAGAATGGATACAGAAAAACAGTGCCCCCTCTGCTGCAAAAAGCCAAGGCTTCACAGCACTGTTTCATGATGAGGCTGGCTCTTGTGGTGGAAGAGAATTAAAGGCTTCTGCCTAATATAGTTGCATGGGGTTAAAATGTGAGGAGGAAAGAGGGTGCCCCTCAGAGCTTCATTAAGAATGTAGAGGACCCTCAAGGAATTAAAATATTAAGATGAGAACTGTCGCCTACTTTTGGAAATGTTTTCCTTTCGGGGAATATCTCCGAAACTGTTAATCAGCATAACAAGAGGAGGAAGAGACTCTTGACGATCAATTGCTCCTTGCAAGTGAAGTAGTTCAAAATAACTGTATATGTTTTGGGGGCTCCTCAGTGTAATTGCATGATACCAAAAGAGTCAAGTATATTTAAGAAATAGTCTTGCCTATTCAGTAGTATACAAAGCAATAAAGGCCTGTTGAGACAGATTAATCACTGATGTGGCACCAAGGAGTCTAATCCATCTTAAAAGTCTTTTATTACAACTATCCTGTCATGCAGCAGGAATTGTTGTTATTTAATACAAGAACCTTGTAACAAAACAGGAAATGCATTTTCATATTTCAGAAAATGTTAAAGTAGCAAGGCTATGCTGTCATCTCAAACATATTTCCAATGTACAATTTCAAAGTGCACAGGAAAGCAGAGGAGGCAGATGGAAACAATTCAAGTTTGGAGCAATTGTATCAGGAAATATGTCTAAAGTAGTAAACTAAGCTGTTATTTGCTTTGCTACCTCATACCTGAAGAGGAACTTTTGGCTTCTTATTTCAGCACCAGGCAAAATTGAATGTGGAACACGGGACCCCAAGAATGGTAATTTCTGGGGCAAAATTGCATGTTTTAGTCAGAGAACCAAAAAATCTCAGTTGGAAGTCAGCAAGATACACAGCAAGGTCAGGCCTTGGCTATATTATTGCAGTGGTTCCCAAGCTTTTTCACCCAAGGACCACTTGAAAATTGCTGGTGGCCCTGGCTATTGTAGCCTTTGTAATGAACTGTGCTAGAAGCTGTATTCTTACAGACACACCATAAAGCTCAAGGACCACTGGTGCTCTGTGAACCACAGTTTGGGAACCCAGTTATTGGGAATCCAATAATATTATTGTATATAATCCATATTAACTTTCATAGAAGTTTATTTTCTGACAATAGCCAGAAAGACTGGTGGCATTTTAGTCTGTGGGTTTTTAGTTTAGATAATGATGAGGAAGAGGGAGTGACAAGTATGTATGGTATAGAGAAGGGGTTGCTAACTTGTGGCCCTCCATGTTGCTGGACTCCAACTCCCAAAGATCAGAGATGATGGTGGCCATGGTCCAGCAAATCTTGAAGGCAACTGTTTAATCACCCCTGGTGTAGAGAATGTAAATTGATAGAGAGTTTCCTCATCTCTCATAATACTAGAAGCCAGAGTCATGCTGTGAAGCTGAAGAGTTGAAGGTTCAGAACAGACAAGAAATACTTCTTCACATGATGCATTCAGTCAAACTGTGGAATTTGCTACCAGAAGATGTTACAATGTCCATCAATTTAGATGGATTTTATAGGGGATCAGACAGATTCACGGAGGATAAACCCATCAATGACTATGCACCCTAAGGGCTATATACTACTCCCAGGCTTGAAGGCTGCATGCCTCTGAATAATACCAGTTGCTGGGGAAAGCTATTACCCCATGTCCAGTTGTGGGCTTCCCACAGGCATCTGGTTTGCCACTGTGGGAAATTGGATGTTGGACTAAATAGCTCTTTAGTCTGAGACATCCGGCATGGTTGTTCTCATGAATAAGCAAATGTGTGTAGCAAAAATAAAGTTTCAATGTTAAATGGCTTTTCATCAAATTCAAAGTTGTTGATCAGGAAGCATTTTCCTTTCACACACAGGAGGGAATGATTCCTTTAAGATGGTGCTTACTACAAAATGTGAATTTGTCATCTAAAACAAAGGTCAATTAACTAATAAAATAAACATTGCAGCCCTACTTTGATCAGACAAAATAACATTAATACTAACAAGCCTTTTAAGCAAAGTCAGTGAGATTCAGGAATAAGATTTCTTTCACAAGACCTACTTGCATGGGCAAGACTTTGAAAAATATGAGTATGTGGTGAAACAAATGAGATTGTATCCAGTGTGGCGCTAAATTAATCTCAGTAGTATATTTATTCTGTAGGTGCAATGTTTTGCACCAGCTGAACACTGTTTCACAGGAGGAAGGATAAGCAGGTTGGTGATAACCTTGTTGCACAACAGATTGTGCAACCCAATGCGCAACATTTTCCTGCTAATTCAACTGCTGCACTGGATTCCTCTGTTGTGTGCAATGTTAAAACTCATCCATTAGCGCAATAACCTTTGCGCAAGCAGGCAGAGAATGTTGCATACAGCCCCTGGTCACCTCTAAGTGGGATTCAAACCAGGTTGATAGGAAAAGCCCATCCAGTTTAGACAGCAAGTCCTCAAACATGCTGCCTCTCAGCTCCTTAGTGCAAGATGTTGGGCCGTGCCATTTGGAGGTTCTTTCTGTCCTGTGATTCTATGAGTATGCGATTCTACATTACTAGACTTCAACATATTTAGCAGTGAATTTGCATCAATAAAAACAGGGAGTGCAATTCATTGAGCACGGCTAGCACAGCTGAAAAGAGCCTTTTATTTCTCTTAATTTGATTTCTTGCCTCCAAATAGGCAACTACAACATAAAGGCCGTTAACGGATAACAATTGCTACTTATAAAGTCTCCAATACATAAATAAAGGATAATGTAGAAGTAGAGCAAGGGAACATAAATGCACTTATTGTTGGCATAGCCATAAAAAAAACTCCCTCCATGAAAATAACTGTAACATTTTATTAACACATTTAGTGAAACAGAAATGATGATGTTTTCCTCCCATCTGGTTCTTTCTCCTTTCCAGGATTCCAACTTCTCTTTCTCCTAATTTACTGGAGATAAAAATAATCTTCCACACTTAACACGTTCCTGAAAGCTAAGCTTTTTTGTGTACAGGCACAGAGGCTGCCTGGCAGAGTACTTTACTGAAGGTCTGGTTTCACACCATGGCAGAACTTTCTGTTAATATATCAAGACTCATGTCCACAAAGCTTCAGAGTTCTGAAACCTAGAGCACTTCCCGTCTGTCACTATTTTCAGATTGGTCTCAATCACATTCTGGCAAATTCAAGCTGTGCTGTTTTAGTTGATCTGGAGCTCTTACATGCAACAAACATACTTCCCCCAAAGTTTTGACCTTTTGCAATAAGGAAAGCAATGGGGAAAGGACCTGGAAAGTACATTGGATAACATTTGGTGGATGCAACATCATCCAGTATCCTGACAAACAAATCAGAATTGATGTTCAATAAATAACCAGTGTTATTTAATCTCCCTGCAAACAAACCAGGAGGAACGCTCAGTCAATGTACCCAACATGCCTACTAGGAGCAACCCTTGTCCCCAAACTGGAAAGAAAATGAAACCTGCAGACCCTAGATCAGACCAGATCAGATAACCACTCACAGTGATCAGATAACTGTAAATCTATACAGCTCATAAATTCCTGGGGCAGGACTAAGTCTAAGTCTAAAACTAAGTCTAAGACTAAGAAGCTACTAAATGTATATGATGGCTTCTTATAAGCAGCGATGTGGCTGCATAAGGAGCAGCCCAGTGGGTGTGGCTCCCAAGCCATTCACATAACTTAGAAATCGGCTTTAAGTAATTCCTGAAGCAAAGAAGGTCAACTGGGAGTAGTGAAGTGGTATTTTTGCTGGCAACTGCAGTTAGAGAACACCACCTTCTAAACTACAGTGGTACCTCGGGTTACATACGCTTCAGGTTACAGACTTCGCTAACCCAGAAATATTACCTTGGGTTAAGAACTTTGCTTCAGGATGAGAACAGAAATCGTGCAGCGGCGGCGCAGCGGCAGCAGGAGGCCCAATTAGCTAAAGTGGTGCTTCAGGTTAAGAACAGTTTCAGGTTAAGAACAGACCTCCAGAATGAATTAAGTTCTTAACCCAAGGTACCACTGTATCTGGTGCTTGCCAATATTAAGGTGCGGTTTCTACAATGGGAAAAATAACAGCCACAAAATCAAAACATTTAAAAACCAAACCACGTCATAATGTATTGTGCAATACTTCAGCCACAAAAAGTTGTATCCGAAATTTATATTGACCTTAATCAAGAGAAAAATCATACTTAATTCCCTATTGAAATCACAGCTAACTTGTCCACCGTTTTCAAGCAACTGGCAGTTATAGATCCAAGATGCCTGCACCATCAAACCAGCAAGCTTCTGCATTAACCTTCCTTGCTCCAAAGTGAGAAAGACTGGCAGATGGGGGGAGGGGACTTATTTGAACAGTGCTGCACAAAGGCAACCCAAAAGCAGAATTGCCAAACTGACATTCTGCCCACTGCTGCAGAAATGTAGGGCTGGTAGTTACCATTTTATCTTGGATAGCACAGTACTATATGTGATTTTAAAATCTCATTTAAATTGATGGGATTCTTCATTCTTGCTGGATTTTGCCCAGTGTGTATAGCAACTAATTCTATATAAAAATATAAAATGAAGTCATACTTCCGTTAGGGCTGCATCCTTTAATTAGTATAATTGCTAGATCAATTGACTAAAGCTTTAGTTGATTAATTGGTAGGAGCCAACTTGAATCCATGAGGGCAAATTTTAATTGGTAGAACTATGGACTATGAATTAAGGGCACATTTGTTTATTTTTGGTTTGGGTGTGATACTATTATAGAAATAGAAAAAGAAATTTAATGATGTCGCTTCTCATCTTGAGTGGTAGCTATTGGTTATTAAAATGCATATATTTTTACACTTCCCTCGGTATCTTGAAGAGGTACCTATATTTAGCTTTTGTTGATATTTAATTGATTTAAATTTAATAAATAAACTTACAAAAAGAAAGATAACTAAGCACCTAATAACCTTTGTAGGCTGAATACTCTAATTTATATTAGGTGTATATTCTTTTTCCTATATAATCTTCTACTTTGAAAATGTACCCCACTCCCCTGCTCAATTCATAGAAAGATGAAAATGTAATAGTTCTCACGCTCAGAGGATGGTGTTTGCTCAATGTTATCAGCCAGAGACTGGGGCTTTTTTCAGACAGAACTCACCAGAACTCAGTTCCGGCATCTTTCAGGTGGGCCCCACTGCCATTATAAGAGAACAAGAGAAGAATTCATGGTGAATTCCAGTACCTCTTTTTCTAGGAAAATAGCACCGCCAGAGACTATTAAAAGGTGAGAGAGTCTAAAGATATACGTTAACTCTTATTAACTAGAAGTGATATCTGCAAGACTGATTCCAAGAGAAGTTACTTGAAAGCAAGGCTGCTTAGGGTTGCAGCTGTAAAGACCAGTTCTACTCAGGCTTACGTGTAGGCTGTTGCAATAATATACCCGCTTACCAGAGGATATATTAGTGCTGACTGGGACTGATGGACACTGATGGACTGAAGGACACCAGGTCAGTGAAGGCTGCTCAGCTGGGACTGGAATTATTTTACTTATTTATGTATTAGATTTCTTACCTACCCCTTACCACAAGGCTACAGGGGGTTACAATGAAGTATGCAATTATATAACAAAACAGTTATAAAAAGCAAAGAAAAGGTCTTAGGTACTCCTGGTTTTCGTGATCTAAGATATCCATTCCTCTCCAAACAGTGCTTTTTCATATTTGGGGCTGCTGTGCCTAACTTTCATTTATGCCATTTGGAGTCAGAGAGGAAATTTGGTTGCCAAGTAATATTTTAACAACGGTGCTTAACACATTGTATTATGACATTTGCAATAGTTCCACGATAAGCATCACTTACACTGAAGATATTTTTCCCCAGGCTAAGTCAGCTCATTATTTGTACAGTATATAGGACAGATTTGCGCTTGTGTTACCATAATAAAATATTGCTTTACTCTTCAAAAACTTCCCATGTGCTTCCTTGGGGAGCAACATTTGTAGAGTCAGATACTGCTCAGGAAAGACAAAAATGAGGAGCAATTCAACCCTTTGCTTCTTTGAAGACATTTGTCAACTTTCTCTCATTAAGAGGAGGCAGAGGTCACAAATCTGGCTTTTATATTTCTAATATGTAGAAAACATTTAAAAACTGATCAAAGGTACAAATTGATACATGTTCCTTGTAATATCTGATGATGTCATTGTGTATAAATGTGGAATTGCTCTGGATCTTGGGAGAATCCCCATATGTTAAAAATACAACATATGCTTATGGGGAACTGACAGTGGGGCTCAAGGTTGCAAATGTAATCCCAGTGTCTTTAACTATAAACTTATCCAAGACAACTAATCAATGGCAGTAGAAGCAATTCAGCAAATAAAAATAAGATCTATTAAAATGGCAGAGGTATTTACTTGTGGCATTTACACTCTGCAGTGCAATGCTGTCTGTCGATCAGTAACTTCTCAGTCACAAGATAGAAGCAATTTGTGCTGCCTGATCCCAGTTTTCTCATTAATATGTAAATGAGGCATGCCAGTTGTTAGGTTAGAAGAAAGCTGTCATGTTTATTGTGACAGATTTAATGGATGTGTTTGGATTGTGCATTCAATGTGTTTTCAAGAGCATGTCTTATCTTTGTTTAGGCAGTAAATCAAACATGTAAACAACAATTCATTAGCATCTGTCAGAAGCTCAAAGCTACACATTGTTATAGTTGAAAATCTCCCCAGAGGTAAAAAAAAAAAAAGTACGTATATCTGACTTACTCCTGATTAGTCTGATTTTCTTTCCTCTACTGTTTACCAACTTGTACCAAATGTTTGGACGGTAGCATAGCTATGTTTCTGATAGCTTTAAGGATGAAGAATAAACCTGTTAAGCACCAGGTAGTCCCCAGAGCCTATTACTTATAGGTAAATGTACCTACTGTTGTGACGTGACCAGTCAAATCAGTCTGCAATTTCTGACTGTTCAGTTCAGTGTTTCTCCTTTTCCTGACTTGGAGAAAATTGTAAGATTTCTTTGATGCAGGTTTCCCCCTAGTTTCTGCTTTTTCACTATACATGCTCGTACGAGGTTTTTGCTTGGTTGATTGACACAAACTAGGGCTTGCTGCGCTCTGACCATTGTGAAGGATAAACCTTGTATACACTAGAGTCTTGCTGCTAAAGCAATGAGGGATATTATGGCCTACTACTATATGACTCAAACTTACGATTATGGTTTGGACCCTGTGATCATCATCTGATACCCTTCTTTGTGTGCCTCTCCTGCGAGAGGTCCAGAGGGTGGCAACATGAGAATGTGCCTTTTCTGTGGTGGCTTTTCACTTGTGGAATGTTGTTCCTAGGGAGGCTCACCTGGCACCTTCCTTACATATCTTTAGGTGCCAGGCAAAACCATTCCTCTTCTCCCAGGCCTTTGGCTAATTAAACAATCTATGGTTTTTAAAACTGTGGGGTAGGGGCTATTGTTTGCTACTATGGTATGTATTTTTGTGTTTTTGTATTGCAAACCATCCTATGACCCACAGATGGAGGGTGGTAAATTTTTTAAATAAATGTTGTTGTTGTTGATGGTGATAATGGTGCTTTGGCACATTTTAATTCTATAGGTATTATGAAACAGATTTTAATTATACCAAAATGACTTTCATTGACTTTTACCATTAACTTCCAAGCTACATTTTGATTTAAACATTGTTTGTTGCCTTTCTGAACTAGATTCAAGGTTGGACATACTTTTATTCTTTGCGGCTTACCTACCACCTGGGTCTGGAATACAAGCAAAATCCTCACATATGCAATACCTGTTAAGCTGCTTTAGCAGTATTTATTTACCTGAGCAGCAAATGAGAAGTGTCTTGGATTGCAGAGCAGTTTGCAATGCAAACAAGTGGCAACTGAAGAATAGCTTGTTTCCATTATGGACTCCAACAAACCCAGGTCTTCCGGCACAAATGGTTTGTATATACGGCACTCTACCACCATTGTCATGCATTTACAAAAAGCACAAAAATCTAGCAATTACTTTCTGTCAAATATTTATGGCTTGCAACTGACTTGAGCATTTCCTCTCTTGTGGTGCCTTCCAGTGACTTCCTTATACATTTTGTCAGATCTTTTCCAGTTTTTTTGCAGTGCACCAAGTGCTGCTAGTATTTGTGTTTTGCAGGTGTAAAGATATATTCCTCAGTGGGCATATAGACAAGCAACACAGAAGTCTAGAGTCACAGGACATAATTCAGCAAGAATCTTACATGTACGTGTGCCATTGAAATGGAGAGGAGTACAGGGCTTGTGCATGAATCCTATTAATTTCTGTCTGGTGCTTCTAGAGAATCTACATATTTATTGTGCTCTGAACACTGAAGGTTAGGCATGCTGTACATTGAATTCATACTACTAAGGCACCGAGGAATACTATGGCCCATGCTTAGTTAATGTTATTGTTTGGCATGTTTGAACTAGCACTTTTAATGTTTGAACTGGCCATAAGTTTCCTTAGAACGTCTCATTTCAAAATTGATCTGGTTGCATTTATTAAAAGTAACTGTAACTCAGATATTGTCAGTAACATATGCTACCTGAAAAGGGGATGAGTGTGTGTGTGTGTGTGTGTGCATCACTATTTTATGGAAATCTTTCAGGCCTGTTGCTGTCGCTCACTCAAGGCATCTTATTACTGTGGTGCACCCCTAGGTTGTCCATCTGTGCCACCAGCCTATCTATTTTCTGCTTAACTGCTATCTGCTTCCCTGCCACCCCCTGCAAACTGCTTATGGGCCAGGTACCGTATTTTTCGCTCTATAACACGCACCCAACCATAACACGCACGCAGTTTTTAGAGGAGGAAAATCCGTAGGCATGCCACCCGTAGGCATTTCCTCCATAACACGCACAGACATTTCCCCTTACTTTCTAGGTGGAAAAAAGTGAGTGTTATGGTGCAAAAAATACGGTACTTTCTACCTAGCTGCATCACGTTTGGAAGGCAGAAAGTAAGACTATACAGTGGCACCTCGGTTTACGAACAGTTCTGTTTACGAACTATTCCGTTTACGAACTCCACAAAACCGGAAGTAGTGTTCCAGTTTGCAAACTTTACCTCGGTCTACAAACAGAAGCCGAACAGTGGAAGGACACCGGTGGCAGGAGGCCTCATTAGGGAAAGCGTGCCTCAGTTTAAGAATGGATTTGGTTTAAGAACAGACTTCAGGAATGGATTAAGTTCGTAAACCAAGGTACCACTGTACTTTTATTACTACATTTCTACCCCATCTTTTGTCAAAGGAGCTCAAGGGAGTGTAGATGGTTCTCCCTTCCCCATTTTATCCTTACAACAACCGTGTGAGGTAGGTTAGGCTCAGAGACAGTGTTTGACCCAAAGTTACCCAGTGAGCTTCATGGTTGAGTGGGAATTTGAACCCTTGTCTCCCAATCCTAGTCCAACATTCTAACCATTGCACCATGGTGAGTGTACAAGCTCACCTTGCTTTAGAAGCCAGTGTCTGCAGACTATTCACTACAGAGTAAATTAACAGAAGGCAGGCAATGGCTATCTGCAACATAGTGGTGGCAGGCCAAGTTCCCTGATATGGAACTAGAGATGTTAAAAGTATACAACAGAACCCTCATTTTTATTGCTGAAATGCTGGGGAGAATGCAGATGATTTAACATCCAGAGCTGTCCTTAGCATGTTTACTTATAAGTAAGTGGATACCCTAAATCTAGCAGGACAAGCTAGGGTCATCCAAGGAAGCTTGCACTTCTTCTAGACATCTTGGTGGCAGGTTATAGGGCAGATATGTAAAAGGTATTTGAAGACCCAGCCAAAGCAGAAAATGGATTTGAGACAAAGTTTTCACAGACTGTCAAGGCAAGCAGCCTATACTAGGTTTCCTCATACAAATGATAACCCCTTTTGAGTTTGTAGGACAGACTGGGCCAGAGAAAGCACAGAAATTCTTGCCTCGCCCTTCAGGTGGGATCACACTTATTGTCTGTCTGCCCAGCTCTCTGGAAGGTGGGGGTGAGCTGTCTCTTTGCTGCCTGACAACAAAGAGGACTAGACAAATTCATGGAGAACAAGGCAGCTACTAGCCATGATGCCATTGTTCTACCTCCACTGTCGGAGGCAGGTTACCTCTGAATACCAGTTGCTGGGAATCAAAGGTGGGCAGAGTGGACTCATGTCCAGCTTGCAAGCACCCCATAGGGATCTGATTGGCCACTGTGAGAGTAGGATACAGGATGAGATGGGTCATTGGCCTGACCTAGTAGGCTCATCTTGCATTCTTATGATAGCTGCAGCAGACCAAAAAAAAAGAGAGCAAGCCCTCAGGTCACCACTGTAAACTTAACCTCCCAAGAGACAAGCCAGTATAAGGCTTCCCAAGCTGCAAAGACACCACCGGCTTTTCATTTCTATGACTTCCCTTTTCCCAAGGACCTTACAATTTAATCAGGACTTCTTAATAGTACATGAATTCTAAATTGCAATCATTTGTTGCCAAGTAGCCGCAGGCTTTCCTGTCTTGTAGAAATATCTCTGTTATTTCCTCTTTTTAGAGTTTACGTAAATAAAATAAAATAAAACTTTTACAAATCGCACTTGCCGCTTAATGTTCTCAGCCAAAATACCTTTCTGCAAAAATAGAAATCCTTCCTTTACAATCCATCTAGCGGATGCCTTTTCTGTTCCTTTGTAAAAGTAATAACAAATGTACCACGTAGAGCAAATGAGAAGAGCATATAATCAAAATGATAATGGTGGGTATTGTATGGCTGGGTTAAAAAAGAAAAAGAAAGCCTATCCCCGTATGGAAATCATATCTCAAGGCAATGTTCTCATCTCTGATTTCAGTAATAATTGTGCGTATAAGAAAAGGTAGCAAGAAGTACCGAAACAAATATGCTTTATTGGTTCATTAACCAGGTATTGTCTTGATGGGCCTGTCTCTCCTGGCCAAAGACCATAGTGTGATATATGGAAAGGAGATGTGCCTTTAAAGAGGAGAAAGCCAAGAGCAGCACCAGCCCTGACCTTGGCCTTTCGGGAGCCACAATATGTAATTTGGCTTGATTAGCCATGTAGGTTGGGCTGAATAAATGCTCTTGTGGCTTTGAGGCCACCACAATTCAACATATTAGGTCAGAGTTAAATGAAGAGCTGGAAGCACATGGCTTTAGCCATTAAGGCCAGTGTTTTTGTTTTTACAAAAACACAGAGTGTGGAGAGGAAATGCATTAATTTTTCTTTGGCTAAAACACACTGTATGAAACAATTTTATCACTGGTAACATTTAAATATTTTAAGTCAAATTATCTTTTTTTTAATAATAAAAAAAGAAAAATCAGACATCCTTCCCCAATGATAATGGGATTTTTTTAAAAAATCCAATAATGGAAATGCTTCTGAACACTGTTTATTGGGTAAAGGAAGGTCTGATCAAAAAATCTAATTTCATACTCATATGCTCATTTCCACCTTCCATCCCTAACAACATTCATCAACAGGGAGAAGGTCTAGAATGAATTTTGTGTTGTGTGAATCTAGTAAATGTAGAACAATGTAGAACAATGGAATTGTCCTTCTCAGTGACTTTAGTGCTAAATCAGCAAGCAAAATGGAAAGATGTTCATGAAAGTGGTAATCTGTTGTCATGAGTGTTTTGGAGTAAATAGCGCTGAAGGAGGACATCACATTCCCCAACCTGGATTGATTTGGATAGTAGGTTTGGATTAGAGATGATCAACAACATGAGAAAATTGTCCAATTGACATTTGGGTTTGGGTTTCCAGCATATCAGATTAGTGTACAGGGCACCCACCACAGTGTAATGATTGTTGTGGAAAGCCATCTCCCACAAGTTGTGAGGTACTGTTCCTTTAATTATTTTGAAGCTGAATTTTACCACTGACATCAGAGCTCTGTTTCTTATTTCCTGTTCTTATTCAATTCATGTGATGTGAAACTGGATCCTAGCAATGTTGAAGGAGAACAGTTTCATGATATAGAAAAGTAACCTTAAGTCAACCACACCTGCGATCTGTATGATTACAGCACAACGGCATGAGAGGAGATGCTTGCCATGTGATTATCCTGATGCATGATCATTGATGAACTTAAGAAATTTGATCTATGTTTTGCAGATTGAATTTCATTTGCTGGTTGTGAACTTGAAGCTTGCAGTGGGGCATCTGCCCTACTCTTTTTCATGCAATGGAAATGTTTCATGTCCTCTCTCGATCTGTTAGGTAATGCTTGCTAAACAATCCATGAGTTCTGTTGAGTGAGCTACAATGTCATGTAGTTGTTAAGAGCATGAATCTGGAAGTCTGCGTGTCAAAGTCACTCAGGGCTAATTTGCATGAACACATTGATGTGTTGTGAATAGAATTATATGCAGTAGCCCTCATAATTGGCTAAATTTGTCCACCATGGGGTAATTCAGGGCTGGATTTAGGAGCAGGCAACTGCTTGGGGGCACTGGACTTGGGAAGCACCTGTCACAAACTATCTACTCAACTATTCAATCGAAAGCAGAAACAGATAGTACAAACAGTTCATCTTCTGTTGTAAAGCTCACAACACTGACCTGTATGGCCATGGTCATGTTAAGGTTTGATGTTGTTGTTGTTGTTGAAACTATGGTGGAAATCTATGACACCATTGCCCATTCAGCAGTCCGCATGTTAGTGTTTGTGATCAGATCCATGCATGCAAATTTATCCTCTCATATATGTCAGGGATAAATCATGCATGCAAATCTTACATCAATCTCATAACATGGGCTACATCAGTCATAAACCTTTCACAATTTGTTTGTGCAATATGGAAGCAGGAGAGATAACATAATAAGAAACCAGAACTTTTCTGCTTTTGGACAATCTTCCTGTGAACAGGACTACAATCGCTTTCTTTAGGCAGTTTCCATTTGAGGTTCTGTATGTGCTTGCTACTTTTGTGCCAAGCGATCAACAAAACAGTTCTGGTTTGTTGGTTAAGTGACACAGCACCATACCAAATATAAAAAAGCAATCTACATTTCATTTTAATGATTAGCACTTTTGCTGCAATATTTGGTGACAGTATCCTCCATTCTTAACCATTTGGGGGCCATTAGAGGCAGTAACAGACATATATAATTAGTGCATTTTTAAGACATAAATTGCAGCCTTTGGGGCCACTAGATATAGCAGCTACAATCTGTCATGCCACATCTCATTCCCTTCTCTGCATTTGATGGTTTAAGAAAATTAACAAATAAAAATCATGCTTATAATAATTGCAACATTAGTATTGTTTCCTTAACCAACAAAGGGGGGAAAAATATCAGCACCAGATGGCTAGTTTCATATTAATGATCGTAGACCAATTTTTGCCTTCAGAAAATCAAATGAACACATAAAATATAGAAGTGAGTCCCACAGGCTTGGGAAAGAATAAATTAATTGGGTGAAAATTTGATCCCATTGAAATCATTTGGAATTTTACTATTGATCTGAATATGTAAGAATTGTCCTTATTAAATTACAAGCCAATTATATGCAAAAACCAAACTCGATACGAGCCTTCTGGGTTATCATGGTGATCACTATTAGGGACTGAATGTCCTCCCACACTTTGCTGCCATTTTGATATGTGCATCTCACATAAGTAGTGAATACACAGGGCATGAAAATGGCTACGGGTAGAGCTGAAGCTGGCTCATCAACTGGCCCTGGGTCATTCTGGAAAGAAGTGACAAGTGGAATACCACAGAGATCTGTCCTGGGCTCAGAGATGTTTGACATCTTTATAAATAATTTGGATGAGGGAATAGATGGGATGCTCATCAAATATACAGATGGTACCAAACTGGGCAGGGTAGTGAAAAAACATTGAAAACAGAAACAGGATTCAATATGATCTTGACGGAATCAGAAATTGGGTCCAAACCAACAAAGTGAATTTCATTTTAAATAAATGTAAAGCTGTGTATTTAGGCAGGAAGAATTAGATTCATATAGAAAAGAAGGCATCTGGCTTGATAGCAGTCTGTGTGAAACGGATCCAGAGGTTTTAGTATACCACAAGCTAAACAAGGGTCAGCAGTGTGATATAGCACCTAGTGCAATTCTAGGGTGCATCAATGGATAAATAGTGTCCAGATCATGAGAGGCAATGATACCACTCTATTTTGTGTTGGTCACAAAATCTGGGTGTAGCAGTTTTAAAACAATATTGACAAACAGAAATGAATCCAAAGGAAGGCGACAAAGCATTTTAAAAGCATTTTACCTACCATTATTCAGCCCAAAAGATGTTCCATCAGTGCTCCATCAGGATACTCTTTGAAAACAAAATGAAAAATAAATATTGAGGAGAGGACTGTACACAAATACAAGCAATGAAAGATACAAAAATCTAAATGAAAAAGGGTTACTAGGTTGAATCATTCAAAGGAGGGAGAGAGAGTGAGAGAGTGGTTCTAAATGTAATGACGACTCCAGCACATAAATTAATCTTTTGTATAGGAAGAAATAAAAGTCATTAAATGTCATTGTCTTATTTTAAAAAGCACCAATATCCTCTCTGATTGCAAGTACTTAAAGTGGGATGATTAAACAGAAACCTTATCTTCAGTGTTCCAAGGAGAAAATTGAGAGAAGTTATCCAATTACAGATAATAAAGAGCAGGGAAAATCCAAGAATAGAAAAATTCAGTTAGGTGAGTTATAGAAGAGCACTTTATAATCTGTCAGTCAATACATGATATATTGAACAACAAACAAATGGGAAAGTAGTATAATGTACTATATGAGATTCCACGCAATTTGAGGTACTGTAATGTCATAGAGCAATACTATTCTTGAGTCATCCCAAAAGCCCATTGCACAAAACTACAGTGGTGGTGGTGGGGGAATTGCACACAGTGATGCCTTTACTGCCAGTGGAAGGCTACTAGTTTGCATCAGTGGGATTCTACCAGCATAATGTGGAAAACTGAAGTTGGAAGAGTTGGAAGTGTGGTGGGATTTAGTTGGATTTAGTTGGAATCCTACTCTTGCCCAGGGGCTTATGCTGCCCCCAGCACCAGCCTGGAAATGAAGAAGGTTAAACACTCCTATTGGGAACAATTGAGATTTGCAGACAAGTGGCTCCCACTCTTCCTTCACTCTGTAGCCACAAGAAAAAAACTGAATCCCATTAACAGTATAGCCAGTGATGGCACATCATCAGAGGTATGTGTTATTGTCAGTTTTGACCTTAATTTAGCATACCAAGAACATGAGATCACCCTGCCCATGTTTGTTCTGAACAACAAATTTGAGGAATGTGTCTGCAATTTTGCACTTGCTCTAAGTCCTTGTAATGCTGAGTCTTAAAATGTCATTCTGATCCATCACTGGCAATCATTCCAAAAAAGCATACCCATCAAATGTCCCTATTCACAGACTTAAGAAGCAAACCCAGCTTCCAATTTCATCTGGGAATGTCCTGTTTTCCCTTTCTAGCTGCAACATGGTGGAATTAATGAGGTGCAGATGCAGTGAGGCATTATATAAAAAAATATATCAGGGGAAACTGAACTTCAGACCCTTTTTTGGAGCAAATACCCTATGATGTAAAAAATTCTCAACAATTATGTTTACTTTTGTTTTCAGATTCATGACTAGAGATTGGCATGCTTGTTCCTAGCCTTAAAAACTGATTGCTGTTATCTGGATAGGCTCCCACAGTATAATTTTTCATTTAGTCAAACTATCTAGACATGGGCAGGTGTCAACAACAAAATTGTGTGACAACTTTACTATGGTTGGCAGCAAACCAACAATCCAGAGATGGTATTAGGTTGACTCAGAAATAAGCCTAGCTGAGCTAATATCCAAGTCAAGCAAATTTAATTCTCTTGGACCCTCAGCCCCACCTCCTCCATCTACTCAGTGGAGTAATCTCTTAAACACTTCCTTTTCATTTCCATTTATCTGGTTGGGGCAGCTGGTGGCAGTGCTCTAGTAGTGACACAGCATGCGGGGGATGAAGGGAAGAGGACTTCTCTCAAGCCCTCCCTCCAGTGTTGCTCTCACCATAGCTTGCCACTGCTGAAGCACCACCACTTGCAAGTGGGGTGACAGAAAACATGGTGGTTGGGTTTGGGCAATTGCTGGATGGATAAAAGAAGTTTCTTCTTTGGCTCAGATTAAAATTAAGCTGGACAATAATTCCAGAGCTATAATATTCACATTGTTGATGAGGCAAGTATGACTATCCCCCTGGAGATTGTTCTATTGAGCCTGGAGCTTGACAACACCTCTAAGCAGATTTTGTGATTATGAGAGGATGTGTCCATTCATCATTGTCATGGGAATTGCTGCCAGTCACATTTGTTCTGTTCACATGTTACGTTGATCAGTGGAGGTGTATACTTAGGCCCTAGGGTACTTGCACAGACAAAAACTATTTACTGGGAACTATACTATACCCCATATAAACCTCCAGCAGGAAGGTTTGTTTCTGTGCGTTGACACTGTCACAATGTATTTGATGAGTTTTAATATCTCAGCCACATTTCCATAGGAAAAATCCTGGGAGGATACCCAATAATGTGCTGACTTTTAATGTTATTGGTTTTTCAACTCGTTGTTGCCAGATAATTAACGACAGATAGTAACCTCAGGATCTAGCTGGATTGTTCCAAGATGAGAGCTAATATATTCTCAAGGCCATTTTCTATTTGCAAACATCACGTTGCTTGTTTCATATCCAAATAGTTAAACATTGTGATAGTTCATGAAAATAAACAGAAACCTATAAATAATGAATGAATGGATTCTGATATATGTGACCGTCTTTGGTACTGCTTTTGGCTGCCATACTGTACATTTCTGTACATTTACAGGCATATATTCTTCTTGCATTCTCAGTACACACAGGGCTCTGCGTTCCTATATTTTATCAATATTCTCATTTATAGAAAATGCCTAAAATGTAGTGATCATGAGCAAACCTGCTCACTTGCTCAAAATCTAGTTATATGAAAATAGAGAGACAAAATGAAAATGGTCTTCTTGGAGGAAGGGGAAAAACTTCGTTACTGCTGAATGAGAGAAAGCCAAAGGAAGTGAAACAATTGCAGTAACACCCATACAATACAATAATTAATCTATCAATAAGAAATGAATTGAATAAATCAAGACTACTAGGATGATTTTTTAAAACAACTTCTTAAATTACCAGAGGCCATTATTCATGTGCCTTCTCCATGAGAGGTCCGGAGAGTGTCTACATGAGAACAGGCCTTTTCTGCAGTGGCTCCCCATTTGTGGAACGCTCTCCCCAGGGAGGTGCAGCTGGCACCTTCATCACACACCTTTAGGCACCAGGAGAAAATGTTTGCCTTCAAACAGGCATTGGGCTGATTAACTCCTATAGGGGGTGGGGAGGAAGGTTATTGGTTTTCGTGTGTGTGTGTGTGTGTTCCTGCTTTTATTGTATATTTTGTGTTTTTATCTGAGATATACGGATGAAAGGCAGTATACAAATTTAATAATAAATGAATAAAATAAATGAGGACAAAGATGCCTGCTGAATATGTTAAAGGGTTCCATGTGAGAACAGACAATAGCTTTCTCAAAAAGGGTGCCGTTTTGGAAAGTAGAGTAGTATCTGATGAATGTGGAGACTGAAAAGAAGAATGCAGAGAAAGCAATGAAGATACGTAAAAAAGAGGCAAAGCTGTGGGACAATAGAGGACTCCAGCTGAGACAGGAACCTTTTTCATAGGCTTCTATTCCCATCTGAGCAACCTTCTAGGAGACACATGCCAATGGTGGGCACGGTCAGAGGCCAAAGTGGACAGACACAACTTTTACCCCCCTTTTTACAGTTGTCTAGTTTCTACAGACACTCAGACACCTCTCTCTGTCCTCTGTCCAGGTAATCGAGAAGTATTATCAGAGTTCAAGGGCACATTCCCAGCAAAATCCCTCAAGGAGAATATGAAGCAGGGCTGGGGAAGGGTGTGACCTGAGGTGAGGGCTGTGTGGCCAGGGGAGAGCTCTAGAGGGCCCAAGGTTCCCCAGCCCTGATATGTAACACAATTACATATTATATATATACAAATATTAATCAATAAATATTATGTATCTATACAGTGGTACCTCGTGTTAAGAACTTCATTCGTTCTGGAGGTCTGTTCTTAACCTGAAACTGTTCTCAACATGAGGTACCACTTTAGCTAATGGGGCCACGATTTCTGTTCTCATCTTGAAGCAAAGTTCTTAATCCGAGGTACTAGTTCTAGGTTAGCAGAGTCTGTAACTTGAAGCGTCTGTAACCTGAAGCGTCTGTAACCTGAGGTACCACTGTAACTGTAAAGTGCAAAGCAAGAAACTCAGCATGCAGAAAAATTGAAAAGAGGGATAAATAGATTTAAGTTCAGAATCAGGAAGGCTAGCTGGCAAAACGCTATAATAATCAGTGGAATAAAATGGGACTACATTTTGATAAAATAAGTAGATAAAAATGATGAATTTTATAAATATTATAGACAGAGGATCAACAGCCTTTGAGCTAGAATAGTAATGTGAGCTGAGACAGAGGAAAGAAGAATGAAGGATATTGCCTGAGCTCCTCTCTTGCTGTGAAGATGCTTCCATTTGAAGGAGGAAGGTGAAAGTGGTTTGGGGGACAATACAATAAATGCTCCTTTCTGCATACTGAATTTGAGATAATGATAAATCATTCAAGCAGAAATGGCTGTAAGACAGTTGGAAATATTAGTAAGAACAGCGGAAGACGGGGAAGGAAGAGAAAGATGGAGCTGGGTATCATCAGTGCCACGATGATATTGCAGGCCAAAAGAGGAAATCGTATTGCCAAGGGGAAGTGTGTAAAGAAAGCAGCAAAGAAGTGAACCTTGAGGGAACTGAGAAGAACGACATTAAAGGAAACTTTAAAGAATGATTTGTGAGAGAGGAGTGAAACCAAGAAAGGACAGAATCACTAACACACACACCCTGCCCAAATGAAAATAACAGACGCAGCAGACAACTATGGCTGCAAGACAGAGTGAGATGATTTCAGTTAACCACATTGATTGGCATTCTGCTCAGCATTTTATCTTTCTACTTGATTCTTTTGTTTTAGTTGTCCGGTTCCATACACACATTCTTTTTTTGCGCATCTAAGCCACTTTCACCTTCTCCCTCCCTCCCTCCCTTAAATGGCGACATCACTCTTCTCAGCAACTGGAGCCATTATCTGATCCTTTCTTTCTCTTTTCCAGCTTCTTGCTAAAGTCTGTCAGTTCTCTGCCTCTACTATTTCTACAACTCTTAAAGGTGCAGATCCCTGTCAGAAAAAAAATATGGTGGCAGATATAGTGTCATGGAAGGAAGGGACAGCTAAAGAAACTTTTAATGGTTACATCACAGCTGTCAAAATCTTTCCCCCATTTGCAAAGACCCCCCCTCCTCCCCCAAAGTTGGCTTTTCATTGTCTGCATTCAACTTTTTAAGGCTTCGGCATTTTCGTGTAAATGTACATTAACTGTGAATTCAGGCTGTGTGATTTCAATTGTAGCCTGCTTCAGGCCCTAAGGATTGAAACTCATCCCAGAACACAAATATTCATTTGGGAAATTCCTATCAGATCTTATTTAGCTGTGGTCATCAGCCTGTTAATTGAAACACACAGCTCCTACCTGACGCCTTGCTTTTGAATGTAAAGTCATTATCTGCATAGTACAATTAAGGACAGAGCAGTTTCTGACCCATTCTTTGCCTTAGCAAAAAAAGAAGTAATGACATCTTGATACTATGCAGTACCCAAAGCTAAATTTCTTGCTTTTCTGAGAATCTAATTTAAAGCTAATGATCCTTTTTATTTTGTATGATCTCTTTGAGAAAAGATACAAACACAAAAGGATTCTAGACCCAGCTTTTGCTTTAATAATATAATCTCAGAAATGTAGATTGCAATAAATTCTAGTGATCTACATTATGCCCCATATTCTTTGATGTGTCATTTAGAGTCTTCAGCTAGCAGATCCTCTAACTTTATTAAAATGATTTTCTTCCTCATTTTAAAATTGAATCTAGGTTTCTTGTGAATAGTGGTCTTTCTGACAATTTTTCAGCTTTCAGTGTTTGCCAACCAGTTCTAGTCACTTGAACAAAATATCAAATCTAAGCAGTTGGCCAGATAAAACATCTCCTCTGGCTTGACATCCTGCATATTTCATCTATCATTTTGCTTTGCTATAACAAGATAAATAATATGGTATGCTAAATGTGTGAGCACAAGATGAAACCAGTGTAAATCAGACCCACAACAGGGAGATTTGTGGGATGAAAATCTATTAATTTGTGGACTGATTTGTGGATTACTTTTTCTAACAAGACTTATTTAGACCCTCCATTCTCAATCTGCTGCCCTTCAGATATTTTGAACCACAAATCACATCATCCCTGACCACTGAATAGCACTAGGGTGGGAAAGGCCAATGTCGACTTTGACCTGGTTTTAAATGTGCATAGTTTATACCAGGAATGGACAACACAAATAACTTTGAAGGACACATTTATATTTCTGCTAAATCAAGATGAATGCATTGCTGAACAACAAGAATTGTAAAAATTATTTTTAACCCTTTCGCTACTGATGCCTCTGTCACTTTCTCCCTCTCACCCTTTTCCCTCTCGTAACCATCTCTTAGAAGCTATGATGGTCCTGTTTTTCTCCATTCTACTATTTATAAATCCCTGCCTTTCAGTCTCTTCCTTTGATCTCTGCCTTTTCCCCTTTCCACCTGAGCCTTACTATCCCTTGTAGCAGCTGTACACAAAGCTTTCATTCTTCTAGCATTTTACACCAGCAAATGAGTTGTAGATGCAACTGGGTTGTGCTACCATAGTCTGGAAAAAGTGGTGCAAAGTGGCTAGCTGGACAACTCTGCCAGTCTGCTTTTTATGAGCTTGGGTGGGCCATAGACAATGGTATTTGCATTTCCATGGTGTGGGTGGGTGGGTAGGTAGGTATGGATAAGGCCACAACTTAAGCACAGTCTGAGGACCTGTATTCATCCGTAAACTCGATTTTATATTTAAAACCACTATTAAGTACAAACCTGGGAGCTTATAGTTGAATAGGATCTGAAAAAGTAGTGTTAAGTGTTTTATCTTCCAGTATCCTTATTGAAAGTGGCAGGATGTGTTCTGCACATATCAGTACTATGTCTGAATCACTAACTTTATATACTCAAGGTACACAAGTGCACCAGACAGGCCATTGCTTCTATTGGATCTGACTTCTGCTTCTCCTGCCTCTGGACAGTCTCTTGCCCAGGGTTGACCTCAGGCAGAGACAATCAGAGTGACCACGTGAGGCCTCATTGTTTCACGGGTCATGGAGGCTTGTGCCAAGCGAGGAACAGATTGGGACTCAGCCCTAAAGGGCAAAATGTTGCAAAAATAGCATTAAAATACTGTTGACCAAAGATTGACATTTGATTTTATTGGTTATGTCCAAGCTCTAAGGACTTACAACTAAGGAGAAGGTGCAAGTGAGCACAGTGGATTCTTAAGCTCGAAACAGAAATTGCTAATGGGGGACACAATCCAGCTTTCAAATAATTTCAATTCCTGTTCATTTCAATGGAAGAGTTGAAGTCAATAGGAAATGTGCTTATCTTTAGTTGGACTGGATCCCTTGATTTGTGCATATGCTAACTGTGATGCGCTGCAGCTAAAATCCCAATTTAGAAAATTTGTTTGCTGGTTCCATGGAAATGGATTTCTAGCACAAGATGTACAGTGCATGAAAGAATGACCTTCTCCTTTCTTTTACTTTCCTAGCTGTAGTTATCTGTTCAAGTATGCATATTCTAAATGAGGTGGTTTGGCTTATAATAACAAATAGATCTTCCTTTTTCTTTCTGTGCTCGCAAAGATAATTTTATTGTAGCTCTGATAAAGCTCAAGTATGCTAATGTTCAGTCAACCAGTTGTCTATTTATTTCTGTTTATGCCTGCTGCTCCATTAGTGACTTTTCCCTCCTTGTTTTCCTTGAGGATGCTAAATGGTTGAAACATTTCCTAAAAATTAGTTGATTAGCTTGTTAGGGGCACATTTCCAAGACTAGTTCCTTTCACAGCAAAAGAGAAGATGAAGGTAATTTTGTTTGCAAGGAATGTATGATTGGGAGCTGACTGTTGAAAGATACGCCGTGTCAATGTAATGAGGGAGTGTAATATCTTAGTTTGCATCAATATGGAAATAACAGTGCAGTTTGACAGACCTGATGCTAAAGGCAGTGCCAGAACGCTCATTATGCATTCAGCCTCTGATTATGAAAAATAGCGTGTTTTCTTTTAAAGAGGAATACACATTATCAATCAAACTGCACCAATTATTTCCAAAAGGGATCACAGCTAAACAGGCATGGGGGCTCTTCAAGTAAAACTGCACCTGAAAAAAGGCACATTTCAATGTACATGATAGTTTAATTTCATGACAGTTGAATTAATTAGGCATTTTAAACCTCCCATTCTGATTGGCCACTATACACAGCAGTCCCCATTAACAGGATACCAAGAGATGGCTCTTTTTTATTTCTTTGCTGAAACACATCACAGTGACATGAAACAGGTCATGATCAGGGAGAAGAGATTTTAGCATTTAGAAAACCTTAAAATTCTCCAGTCAGAAGGCTTAAATTCTGTAATTGGATGAAACTGCATGTGGAATCCCATACCCGCACCAACCTACTGAAAAGTAACATTTTGGATTTTTGCACAATTGATAAATTTTGGGAGCAAAGACTGAGTACAGAAGCAAAGATTCATGGGTCACTGGAAATATTGTGTGCTTGTGTGCGCGCGTGCGTGCAGTCTCTGATACATGTATTTGCATACATTTTCATTCATTTGTTCTGGCCACATGATGAAGTTCCATATGTACACTTAGCCTGTTTTAGTACTCCTTGATGCCTTTAGGTTCTTATGCACATACAGTGGGACCTTCTATTTTCCAGAGTTATGGGTTGTGAGTACTGGAGCCTGAGCCTTGTTCATGCATAGGCTCCAGGAAAATGTGAACCTTCATGCTTGGAGGTCAGGGAAATACTAGTGGGCATGGTTGGTCCATGTGTTCACATGCATACAAACCTTTCTGTGTTTATGCACACATACATTGCACACATACACAAAAGTATTGTGGAGCAAAAATGGAGGGACGCAATAGCAGCTCCTCCAGTTTGCCAGTGTAGAAAGGCACTTGGTTTATTTCATTTATCCTCAATCTTTCCCCAAGCACAAAACTGCTATCCATCAGCAGAAGTAATTTTAGGCAGGACACGATTCCAGACAATGGGGAAATCTCACATTCCATAGGTTTCTGGGGAAATAACCCACCATATACACAAACTTCCCACTGCTCAATCAAGCAGTTCCTTTAGCATTTCTTTTCCTTGTCCCATAGTGTGTTCACACTTGGACAATATTTGTGGTGGTTTTCCAAAATGCACAGAGTGTGCACACAGCCCTTTCCATGCTTTTGTGTGTCTAGGTGCCATTTCTAAGAAGCCCTAACTGCTAAGCCTCCTCTTCTAACTCAAGGCAACAGACACAGTGGGTTGACTCTTCAGTCTCTATTGCTATTAGGCTACAGTTTTGAACTTGCTTGCAAGCTATTATGTTTCGTTCATTGGGTTTGGTGGGAGTGGAATAAGAGTGGGAAGGAATTTTAGAAGTCAGGCACAGGCAAGCTCAATTTTAATAGGGTGTGTGTGACACTTTTGAAACCTTTGTTTTAAAGCTCTCTCTTTCCACTTCCTGAATATGTGGCCTCTGCCAATTTAACACTTCACTTAAATCATTAAATTGGCCAGAAGCTGATGCGAGCTTCCTCAGCAATTTACATTGCTTGAGGCTGTAACCATGGAACCCCTTTTAATAGATAAAGCTACATACCTTGAGTGTATATATGTGTTTTTATATAGTATTAGGCTTCACAAGGACATCATTAGCTCCTTAAGTTATATATTGGGGGGGGGGGTAAATATGGGACTCCACAGGGGGAAAGCATCACTGAGTCCCTCCTCAGATATGGGAGGGAATGATGCATACTCCACATTGCGCATGAATTTATATACATTTTGCTTGAGAGAATGACTATTTATTGCATTTATATCCCACCATTCCTCCCAAGAGGAAACTCGTGAAATTATAGCTAGAGAAATAGCTAGCTATAGCTAGAACCTCCACCAACAGATGGTGCTATAAGCATTTCTAGCTGCTGAATTTCCAGTTCTGTGGTGCAATGTTATTCTTCCTTGGTTCTGAGATGTTGGCTGGAAATCTAAGCCCCCCATAAAACTGTTTGGAATTGTGCTGGTTGACTTCGCAGTGACTTGAAGCTCCCTCAGCGCTATCAGGGTTCCCAGTCATGGGGAGGATCTTGAGCATATTCAGCCAAATGCCCTTCAGACCTTCCTGTACAACAGAGGAAGGCTGGGGGGGGGGGATGGAGCTGGCATATGCAGGATTGTATGTGTGGTCTCACTGTTCCCTACACAGGTCCAGGAAGTAACACCTGGCCAAGCCACCTGTCTGCTTGTCTTCATCTTCAATTTCATACAGTAAGATCAAGTAGAAAACTACCTGCAAAAAGTGATACTTTCTGTATTAAGAATTTTATTTGTTCTCAGTGTTTTAGTACGTGCTTAAATCATCACCAGTGTTTGAAGCAATGATTCTTCAACATCAATTTCGTTGGACTGGTCATGTTGTGAGGGTGCCTGACGATCGTCTTCCAAAGCAACTACTCTATTCTGAACTTAAAAATGGAAAGCGTAATGCTGGTCATCAACAAAAGAGTTTTAAAGACTGTCTCAAGGCAAATCTAAAAAAATGTAGTATAAACACTGACAACTGCGAAACACTGGACTGGAAGTGGTCCAGTTGGAGAACAGCCTTTACCAAAGGTGTCATGGACTTTGAAGACACTCGAACTCAGAATGCAAGGGAGAAACGTGCTTGGAGGAAGGCACGCTTGGCAAAACCACACCGTGATCAACTCCTGCCCGGGAACCAATGTCCCCACTGTGGGAGGATGTGTGGATCCAGAATTGGCCTCCACAGTCCCTTACAGACTCATTCTTAAAACCGTGCTTATGGAAGACAATCTTACTTGGCTACAAGTGATTGCCAAAGAAGAAGAAGAGAAAAAGAGTTTGGATTTGATATCCCGCTTTATCACTACCCAAAGGAGTCTCAAAGCAGCTAACATTCTCCTTTCCCTTCCTCCCCCACAACAAACACTCTGTGAGGTGAGTGGGGCTGAGAGACTTCAGAGAAGTGTGACTAGCCCAAGGTCACCCAGCAGCTGCATGTGGAGGAGCGGAGACGTGAACCCGGTTCCCCAGATTACGAATCTACCGCTCTTAACCACTACGCCACACTGGCTGTCTGAGAAGAAGCAGAAGCAGAAGCAGAAATCATTTAACTCTTTTTGTTTCTATTTCTTTCTTTGGCCAGGCAAAGTTACATCCATTGGTGCAAATTCTAATTACTTTTCTCAAATTTATTTTATGGGCACACGGTTGATTTCTATAAGAAACAGCAGCGTTGGGATTTATCATCACTTCACACTTAGCTGAGTGCCTTGACTTCTACTTTTAACAACCTGCCCAAGGCATGACAGTATCCTAACACAACACATACCTTGATTTCCTATCTTGCCTATATTCTCAGCTGAGCCAAAGGTGTTATGTTCATCACTGACCTAGAGTCATGTTAAAAAGGAGGGAAAGAGAGAGAGAGAGAGATAAGATAAAGAAGCTGTTTATCGCTGCCTGCTTTATTTTCAGTGAGCACATTCAAAATGCAGAATCAAGCTGGCAGACCTCTTGATAAAATAGACACCCAAATTGCCTATTACATGTGAAAGGAAAAGGAGAAGAGAGCAAAACCACTACGTAAACGCACACAATGAATGTAGGAATTTATCTGCAGTAAACAACATGAATAGGGGCCAGAAATACCGCTAAGATCTTTTCTTGTTTGAATGGTTTGGCTTTCTATTATGCTTTATGCTACAGGGGTTTGTCGAGACTACAGGCTGCACACTAAAAAAACCTATGAATATGCCAATAGCATTTATGTTTAATATCTTGCAGGGAAAATCATTGCTCATTTTAGGTTTTTAAGTATAGTGCAGAAAATAACATGAATTAGGAACTTTGCAGTACCCCCCCTCCATTTTATCCATCTGTCCCTTAAGAGAGGTCTAAACGAAAGCTCTGGTTTTGTAAATATGAAAAAGTCAGTTGATCATGTAGGGTTTCAGTCTGCTTTTGTATTCCGAGGTCTCTAATGTCAAGTTGTCTGTAATTTGTACTGAACCAGAAGCAAAATGCTGCCTGCTGTCACTCGAGTGTCAATGGATTCCCTGCAAAACGGAATCTTGGTGACATTTACACATCCTAAGGACCTGTCTGAGCTTTTGCATTCCACTGAGATGATGCAGGAATAACTGTTTTTGCCAAGCTTCAAATCAAAGCTCTCCTGGCATTTTGCATCTTCAGTGAAGAACAAAAATGATAACTTGCATTGTAACTGACCTCCTGATTTTTGGAGAACAGCACCGCGCTGTAGATAAGCTTGAGAGGATGCACAGTCAATTTCCAGGTGCTATAAAACTAACAAAAAATAAATGTGTTTGATGATGAATTCATTTTGGGAGATTTGCCAATGGGTACCTTACACGTGTTTCACACTAAATAATCTTTTTATCAACAAGGTGTTTGTGTATGTGTTTGTTTGTGTGTGTGTGTGTGTGTGTGTGTGTGTGTGTGTGTGTGTAAACACATATGCACACCTTTCTGTTCCTTTCCTAGGAATCATAATAAAATTACTACAGAACTTGAGTGCAGTGCTTCATTCACTCCATGACAACGAGCCTCCTTGTTTTCAGGCACATTTGCATATCTTGTGGGAAACAATGCCACAAAATAAACAAAAGGTTCAGTAAATACCCTTTTAGGATATGGTTAGCATAATAATGGATGTTGCTCATACAGCATTGTTGTGATATTGAATGATTCCTCTTATCGCCCCCCATTATTATAGACACACCTGTTTAAACTAAAGTGTTCCCCTTCAGGGGCCCATATCCATCCCTGTCCGTCCAGTGAAGTTGCAGTCATTTGCAGTACTTATGTGTTGCAATAGTTTCTATGACAACAGGTGATGATGGTAAAAGTAAAGAATTGTGTCTTGATTTTTATGGGCAGAGAGATAAAAGGAATGGATTGCTGTAGGAAAGCTTTCTCTTTCAAGCTATTCATATTTAACAAATGATGGCAGCCATATAAAAAGCAAATAATGTCAATTATTATTTACCCTGGACGCTTTTATATTGCTCAGGTTCTGATTTACCTGAAAATGTGTCTCCACTGGGAGGCAGAGTCACCAGTAGATGTTCTGGCCAGAAGTGTCTTGCTCCACCCTGGATAGCAATTCATTGTTTTCCTCTTCCTTAGCTTCGCCCTCTCTACTTGGCTGTTCCTTCCCCCACCCCACCCCACCCTGTACTTGGTTTTGTCTATGCTTCTCCATTCCTATTGTACCATCATTTGTCAGATCTTGATTGTTCTATTACTTTTGGGGGGAAGTGGGGGTACACAATAAAAATCTTCAGAGTGGACTCCACAGTTGGGCGATACCTTTACTGAGACTAGTCAAAATGCCACTGAAGTGCATCAAGCTTTTGAGCTCTCCAGAATGCTTTATCAGGGTGTTAAACGAACATGTTACATCTCTCTCAACCCTTGCTTTGTGCAACACCTTGCTTGCTGGCTTATGGAGAATTCAAAAGCTTGCCACACATTTCCTTCTACTGTTTTGGTTGGAATCACCTAACTATGGCGTTCTTAAAAGTCTCTTCACCTTTCATATCTATTTTATCTTTCCCCTCTTTGTATTCTAATCCCCTTAACTCTGTTGATTCACACTTGTTAAACCCTAGTTTACTTCCATTGTACACCTCTGCCTTATCTTTTGCTGCACATTTTCTTTGGAAAATATGGCCTCTTCTTTACATCCACACCTCAACTTACCTGTAAATGTTTAAGCTATACACAATAACACCTCCTGAGCCTTTGACCTCCAACCCCTGCCTCATCCTCTCCTTACTCTTCTGTTTTTCTTGTATTTTTGCTGTAGTTTAAAAAAAAAAGATTTCTACAAAAAGGCTGGCAGGTTTCGTGGTGGGATTTTTAAAAAACAAGCAAACACTCAGTTGCTTCCACAGTGCCTATCTTCTCAGGTGCTTTATAATTTATAAATACTATCATATGATTATATTAAATGCTATCTTAAAGACCAGAGTACTACAAACATTTGTCATTGTACCTCTACATTCATTGTTCTGTAAGAGTTGAGCCCAGCCCAATCTATCTGTGAGGGATAAGCATACATTTACCCTGAGCTATTGATTCCTTTTCCCTTGAGTCTTAGCTTTGAAGGTAATATACTCCATTCAGCAAGTCTGGGCTTGCAAAGACACATTTTGAAGAGTTGTAAATTAACACAATTACAAGACTGTCAAGGGGGACTTAGCCAATTTATACCAGATGAGAATCAGGCCTTTAAATATATACACAATATTGTGATAATATATTTTTTTCCTGAAGGCTCCTGCATATTTAATCCAACAGTACTATGATGTTATCACCAGCAGCAGACTTAATTTATGCATCTTCTGGTACCTTGAAAATGTTTCATAACCTTGACAATCCCTTGAAAACAAATAATCTCAGGTAGCCTTCACACTACCAATAAAACTTTACAGTGTAGCCATGCCAATTAAGAGTGAATATTTCATGTATTGTAAGGATTTGTTTTGGGTTTTGTTTTGTTTTTTGGTGTGTGTGTGTTTTTTTTAGGGACTGCCTGTCTTTTTAATAAGGTTTGTTTTTATTGAAGTAAAAACCTGCCCTTTCCAATAAGCGAGCTAGTCTATCAGAGTTGACATTTAATAGAAAACAAAGTACGAGCCTGAGAAGGTTACCCAAACTGGCACATGTTTTAGCACAGATTATCCTGTAACAAAATTGGACATGTCTAGTTTAACTTTCATGACAATTTTTCTGTCAGGGCGTTTTGTGCAGATTGTCAGTGGAGTAAGAAAGCACAGTAACACATTTAGCATAAAGAGGGAAGGGATGCTCTCTTCCCTTCTTTATTTGATAGCTAATGTATGCCACACACTAGGTTCACAGGATAAATTAATAAACAATGGATCTAGTTTGTTCTAATTTGTATTCTATGCGTGTCCAGCACCGTCAGTTTATGTTTCAGGTGGGGTGTGTGAAAGCAGAATATCTATGGGGGAAACCCGAAATAAATAAGTTAGGTTTTAATACTTAGCACATATTTCTTCAGGTTTTGCTTTATAAGGTGTTGAATACAATTTTCAAGGAGCTCTGAAACCGCTAGTTAAGAATCCCCAGAACTGCTTGTAATATATATGAAGTAAATAAAAAAATACATAAATAGCATGGCATTGAAAGTATGGATCACTAGAATGCTGCGCGCTGGCAACAAATTACTTCTTAAACAATACACTACTGTGTCCTTTGACTTGCTCCTGAAGACTTGCTCACAAGTGGGTTTAGGTGGAGCAAAGGTTAGACGAGACAGCGAAAAATATTCTAGGTTGACTCAAAAGAAGGGCAGCATGTATCTAGATCACAGTTGGCACCAGTCTGACTGATAGCCCCATATCACTAATACTGTACTCTCCTGCCAGTATCCTCCTCCTTGTGGTTTGCAGCAGTGCCATCCTCCCCCCCCCCATCAACTCCATTCTTTCTCTTCTAGAAGTCCTTTCCCTGACTCTGTTCTTTAGGCAGCACACAAGAAACTTGTTGGAAGTAAAACAGCAGGGATTATTCCGTTTGTAATTTAAGGGTTAATTCTGTTATCAGCAAGATAGCTAACCAAGGGCTGGCGGGGTGGAGGCTTAACAACCAGGCAGAGTGACAAAGATGCAGATGCTGTGTAGTTCTGATGGAGTTTTCCTCTGTATGTTTGACTGAACATCTCCCTGCTATGTATGAGGCCTGAAGTAGGAAAGACAAAAACTCTCTGTTCGTTTCTCCTCAAACTAAACATAGTTTTGTTCCATTTACCTCATTAAAATGCTATCAGGAATTCTCTTCTCTCTGAACTATGTCTGTGTTCTGAAAGTGACTTTGCTAACAAGATACGTCAGGAATAACTTTCTGACAGCAAGAGCTGTTTGACAGTGGAACAGGCTCCAACGAGAGGTGGTGAACTCTCCTTCCTTAGAGGTTTTTAAGGGGAGGTTGGGTGGCCATCTGTCATATATGATCTATCAGAGATTCCTGAATTGCAGGGGGTTGGACTAGATGACCCTTGGGGCCCCTTCCAATTCTATGATTCCACACCGTCACAAAATCCTTTATTACTACCAGACATGGAATGTTTCCTCAGCTCCAAATCTTACGCTTACACACACACACACACACACACACACACACACACACACAGACACCCTGACCAAACCTCCAGAAGTTAAGAGAGTTAAGTTTTTAAAACACAGGAAGTTGGAAGGTTTGACACAGCTTCTTGCTTTCCTGGCAACTGGCCTCAAAACAAAATACAATCTAGCCTTAGTTTTAATTGTTGTTTTCTTTTTAATTGGTCACCCTGCTTTACAGAGGAGCAGGAACATGAAATGATCCAGTATCACCCAAATCCTGAAGAAACATGCTCTTTAGTAAAACAGTCTATGGCTACAGCCTCACACTTCATAGTGAACAATAGGGTCATTGCTAACAAACACTGGTGGCTGGTGGCTACTCTAAGCTTCAGAAATGTGTGTCCCTCACAACCCCATGATATCTGAATGGCACAGGTCAGAGACAGAAAGTAAGAGACTGAATTTTTGAGCTGGTTGGCAAGAAACTGCCTTGGAGAGCTGCAAGGATGAGCTGTTGCTCTTAAGCACTTTCTGAACATGCTCCCCCTTTGCATCTGTTCAGCCAGGCTGTAAATAAACAGTGAAAAGACACAATAAGTCAAGCACTCATTCATAAGAAGATAGTTCCTCTGCTTGGGGAAGTGGGGACTCTAATACAATATGGACCAGAATTAGATCCAGCTCATTATTTCCTTCTGAAATCTCTTGGTACTAAAAGCTGCTTGCAATAATAATAATAATAATAATAATAATAATAATAATAATAATAATTACTTTCTACAAAAAAATGCCTCTGAGCAACTCACAAATATATATAAAATATCAAACAGCTTGTGAATCATTTAAAACACATATGTTCATCCAATAACAAAAATTAAAAAGGACAACAGCAGCCATATAAGTATATAGGAAAATTATTAACTCTCCTCCTCCTCCTGGCATAACACCAGTCATTTAAAAAGGCTGTGGAAGCAGCCCACAGAACTATAGGTTAGTTCATGAAAAGTTTCCAGACAGGTGGGTGGGTGATTGCATCAGCATTTTGTTCCACCAACCATTACAGAATTCTTGCTGAATCATCCACCCCAGGACTTGTCACTCCACTGGGAACTTTTAAAATGTCTTAGAGAGGGTTTGAAGGAGTGGGCAAGCAGTTCCCAGCACTTTACTTTTTATGTATAAAAAAGGAGGTTTAGAATTGTCTCTCAGCCAACCTCTAATAAAAACTTGGAAAACTATTCCTGCTGGATGAGTGCTAGAGGCAGGACTATTTTAGTTGATACCAGCCTCAACTACATCATAAGTAGGAGGAATGCAACTCTACCTGAAACATATTGCCTTCAGTGAAGGCTGACACACAAGCATTTTCCAGGCAATTAACTGAGGGCTGAAATACAGTGATACCTCGGGTTACAGATGCTTCAGGTTACAGACACTCCAGGTTACAGACTCTGCTAACCCAGAAATATTACCTCGGGTTAAGAACTTTGCTTCAGGATGAGAACAGAAATCGCGGTGCGGCGGCAGTGGGAGGCCCCATTAGCTAAAGTGGTACCTCGGGTTAAGAACAGTTTCAGGTTAAGAACCAACCTCCAGAACAAATTAAGTTCTTAACCCAAGGTACCACTGTACTGAGTCCCAGCTACCCAACCATTTCTTAATGGGCTCCTAATTTTCACTGTACTTGTGCCTATGCCTCCCCACCCTCCTAAGAAGTACTTTAATGTGGGAGCCCACTTTCTGCCTACAGGTCCTACCATTAAGACCATAACCCAGATAAAATAAGTAATGTTTAAACAAACAAACAAATACAGATAACTAAATAATATGTCGATGAGTGAGTATTTAATATCCCAAGACATCTGGGGCTCTTAAGTCCTTCTTAAGAGGAATGCTGCTTACCAGATGTAGTTACGTAGTTATTATATTCATAATGCTCAATTGCTTTAGAATAAAATAGGTAAGAATGGTTTTTAAAAATCCCCAATATGCAAGGTTATGTAGCCCAAAACTACTCGATGGAATCTGACCACTCGCAAAGGCGTCAGTTTGCAACAAAATATAGTATTTGGATAATCTTGTAGATACCCCCAAAATACAGATGTTGCACATCCTTGTATTAGAGCATTCTTCTACTATGAATCCAGACCGGAGGCTAGTGAAAGCTGTATTTCCTCCCGGCATTTCCTTTCTACCATACTTCTAGCTAGCAGTCTTGGCAGATGTGATTCTATTCTGTATAAATCTAATTCAGCACTTAAGAATGTGATCACTTTCCTGGGGCCATCTGCTTACTCTTCTGCTAAACGAACTCCAACCTCTTTGGCAACGTCCATCTATTGTATTCTGTAAATCCTGACATGCATTTGGATTCTCTCCTTCTCCCCCCCCCCCCCATCCGACCCAAACACTTTCAATTTTTTAGCCGGTCTGGAAGCTGAACTGCATCCAAGTGGTTCATTATTTATATTAGAAGTTATTTGTGTATCACCGGCCATTACAGGGACATGCTAAATTTGTTGCATGAAGAACTCAGTCATCTGTCCGAATGCGTTTCTCTGTACAGTGTAAGGAAAAATAAATCTATAACTCTGATGGTATTTATATTAATATTCTTTCTAATATAGACCTTAGGCCCATTCTTGCATTTGATGAAGTGGACTTTAGTCCATGAAACCTTATGCCATAATAAATGTGTGAGTTGAAGGTACTGCAAGACTCTGCATTGTTTTAGCCCATCCAGTCATCTATATGTTTCTTTAGTACATGCAGAGCAATCAGGGATGTCAAGGAAGAAATGTCTAGCCCAATACATCCCTGTCTATACAGGCACTGCTTTCTGGTAGTAATTTACTGCAGGTTCAGTGGCACATTCTCTAAGCACAGGATTAACACGGGTCACTGTTGAGAAGCAACAGTTGTAACCAAAGACATGGAGGATCAGATGTTACTTCTCTTATGCAGCTGTCTCTCTGAGGCTGCTGTTGGTGGGAAAACTTGGGAGTGCCATCTCACTGGCACCAAGTGGAATCTTCTTGAACTATTAACAATGTCAGAAGCCCAAGCTCATAGGGGAAGCAGCCCATGTACCACTTCCCCTATGCTACTGTGGGGAGAAGCCACAAAGGTACTCATTCCATGTGGCCCAGGACTTCTGTCATATTTGTGGCACAGGAAACAGCTGTGCTGTTGTGGTTCCCATGCAATGAGGGTAGCTTATCCCCTTCCTAGCTTTTACTCCATTCCTGTAGGTCCTTTATTGACTAGACTCCTGTCTCCTAGTCAGCTTCCATGGTGTATCTTATGCTTGAACAGCCTCAGCATCATCAGGATGCCACTTGCCCCTCCTGTGAATATATCCTTAAAAACCACTATTCCCAGTTCTGGTGTTATGTCTATTACTGCCAGAACTCGACCTTTCTCACTTTCGCTCCCCATTGGGTACCTGCGAACAAACACCTATTTTGTGGTTGTTTTTCATAGCACGCATAGAAATGGTGCTTGAGTTATATGGTGCTTGATTCTATGATGGAGAAGACTTAAACATATCCTGGATTCCTTAAGCATTCGCTTGGATGCAGAAGTGTGGTAAACTCGTACCTCTAGATACCACAGATGACCAGTTTGCTCACGGTTACATGTGCACCATGTTAAATTACTAGGAGATAAAATTAGTATCAGTTGGTGCCCTAACATTTCTTACATTTCTGTTTTGCTTATCTATTGCAGACTATACATCTCCTTGATGAGCCCTTATTAAATTTATTGATAACAACCCATCTTGAATCTTCAGGAAGGAATTCAACATAATGCTAAGGAGATTGCACCATTTCTTCTTACCTGATGGAAATATCTTCCCTCTCCTCCCTCCTCCTGCAGTGTTCTGTGGATTCTCCCATACACACCCAACCACATGGGAGAAGGAAGAGGAGGAAAACCCCGTTCCACTAGCAGAAGTCATTGTGCAGGCTTCTGCTGGCAGGACCAGTTAATCAAATCTGGCCCACAGTGTTTCTCACCAGAAAACCCAAGCTGGGTGATGTATAAAGAGATCTCAGAATGAGAGCTCTCCTATAGATGTGGCTGAAAATGGCACACTTGATCAATTTCAGTATTAATAAACTTGCCAGAATAAAGAGGAGTAATGAAGCTGTAGCACTGGGCTTCCTAGTTTTGTGTATTAAGTTGGCTTGTATTAAGGGAATGTTTCAGCAATACAGTAATGGGAAGCAAGGGATTTAACTAAGCCTCTGTTCATTTAGATGATCAGTTTCTCTCACTTCATGTAACAGATCCATTCACCTTTCTGCCTGCTCAGTCGCAGTGTACAACGTTCCTTTGAAGAAGCTGCCTTTCCTTATCAACTCCAGTGCCATCCATCATCGGTAGTATTGTGGGCAGAGATCATTTCTCCCAACCTGCACATCCTGTTCTGTGAACAAGTGGCTAAGTAAATAGCTGGGATATAATTAACCCTGATTTCCTGCGGTTTTCTGATAGGGTCCTCACCAATGCAACTCGACACAAAACTCTGTTCAGCTCACAGCACATAGCTTGCTTGTCCTATAATTTCTCATGCCCTCATCAGGACACCTACACATGTAGCTCCTTCACCCTGGTGCAGACTTCCATTTTACAGTCATCAAGGCAACAGGAATAGCATTTTTTAAAAATACAATCAATACATGTTGAATTTTCAAAGCCTGTCCAGCCCATATACTGACCATATGGCCTTGGGCAAGTCAATGTATGTCAAGAGTTAGCTCCCACCTGTCAAACTGAAAATAAGACTCACCGCCTTCGCAGGGTTGTGCAGTGGATGACAATTATTATAAAGAACTCTACACATTTCAAACCAAGGATGGTAAAGAAATAAATCAGAGTGATTAAATAGAAATAATATGTGACTTTAATATGAAAGCAGCACCAGTGAATTCAGCAGGCAAGTTTGATCATCTTTTGTTAACTTGAATGTTTACTAATAGCCAGGGATAAGATGGCACTTCCTTAATACAGGAGTGTGAATCTGTGGTCTTCCAGACGTTGCTGGACTAGAAATCCTATCATCCCTGAGCATTGGCTATGCAGGCTAGCGCTTAAGAACTGAAGAACATCTGGAATGCCACAGGTTAACCACCCCTGCCTGGTTGGGAGCGACTCTCAGACAGTTTACCAGCAGGATGGGGTTTGAGACCAACAGGGACGTCTTTACCATTGGGCGTAGTGGCGCGGCGAGCCAGGGCGTCAAGCAGTGGAGGGCGCCAGGCGGAGAGTCTGGGGAGAGGGGAGAGGGGAGAGCGTGGAGGTAAGCGAGGTGGAGCGGGGGCTTGGTGCCTGCACGCCTCCAGTGCCCATCGGAGGCGGAAAGGCTCCTGATGCTTTCCTGCAGTCCAGAGCTCTCTCTGCTGGCTCTGCGACATGCCACCTCCTTGGCTGCATGGTGTGTGCTTGCATCCCAAGCTCTGCACATAATAAACGTGACTCTACCACTGCTTCCCCCCGTCCACTCTACCTCGAAAGGTCCACAACTTTGCCCCCCCTAAAAAAGGTAGACAACTCTGGGAAACTGGGGGGGGGGCGGGCGCCGGAGGGCACCACAGCGCCGGATATGCTTAAGATGGTCCTGGAGACCAATGCTGGGGCGGGGCAGAGAAAGGCAGTTTTAATCCGAGAGACAGGCAGAAAGGACTAGGAGTTGCTTTATAGGAGTGACACACTTGGCATGCAACTGCTTTTTGGAGGAAGCTGATGCAGGATTTTAAAATATTTATTATAATTGTGACTATTATGTATATACTGCTCTTTCATGGGGCTCCCAGTAATCTCCCACACAAGGGACTGATCAGGTCTACACCTGCTCTGCTTCCGCAAGGAAACAGCAGCAGATGTTCCTCACCATTCACTGACAATCTATGTTAATGCAACACATTTTGTTATAAGTGGTAGCATCTTCTTACTAACCTTCCAGAACTGTTTTGAACATAAAGAACTTAAAGACCAAGATGGGTGGCTGCCACTTATTCAGGGGCCAATTTAGATGGGGAAGCATGGGCACAGGGAAGATTGGGCTCCCCACTCGTGCCTGCTTAAGCCATATTTCCCCCCCTCCACTTTACAAGAAATTGCTGGGACTTTGTTTGGTTCATCTGGCCATCATATCTAAGCTGTGCGCCCATATTGCATGCCTATATATAAAAATGTATTATGCATTGCATAGCCATAGACCTCCAGGTATAGGGCAGTATATTATTATTATTATTATTAATAATAATAATAATAATAATAATAATAATAAATTTCTATAGAGTGTTTACATTTACAGGAAAGAAAGGTGTATGTACTCATGAGAATAGATTTGCGGGACAAGCAAGGTTCTTTTAGCTATTTTTGGTTTGTTTCCCACAGAACAGATAGAAAATTAAAGACGACATTCTGTTGACCATAGGAACAAGCCCATGCAATCACTTGGGCCTTAAAATTAGCACAAAAGTCACAGTACAATCCTATGCATACGTACTTGGAAAGGATTTCTATTGGGACTTATTCCCACATAAGTGTGTATAGGATCGCAGCCTAAATTACTGACAGTATTTCACTATCAATCATTTAAGCAGTTCAAGTAAGCCCTGTTGGACTTGTGGTATTGTTATAAAAACCAATATCTGGTTCAAATGTTAGGGCATGGACAAGCAAGATAAGAGGGAAATTAACACCTCATGGTGTTTTAAGGCAGAGAGAGGTACTTCTAAGCTTACGTCAAAAAGGAAATATGTAATGATATTTCTATTCAACAGGCACATGACCCGTATCAAGCTCCCTACATTTCCTTCCTCCCTTTCCTGCTTAAAACAACTAACGACAGATAGAAAACAAAGTCTGTTGTTGTTTATATCTTGGAAAGGTTTAAAATGAAAGCTGAAAAGAAGCTAGCAAATGCTATAGCTCTGCATATATAAGTTCAAAATTAGGAAACCAGAATGATGAAGAAATTATGAAGTTCCTCTGGCAATGAAGGTGACAAAATATCTATCTGCCTGCCTACAACCTGTGATTTGTTTCATGGGAGTTTGTTTGTTTTTCTGCTTGTGCTGAGGAACGTTCACATCCTCACCTCTTTGCTGCAGCCGTACCCCATACCTCACACATGCACAAAACCTGCTCCAGAAGGATGGGGCATCCTCTGGAGTAGATTTGGGGGTGGGGAGCAGATCTGGAGGGTGGGATGCAAGGAGAGGCAGTTCATTATGACCCAACACTACTGGAACAAATAAAGGGGTGGGCTGTGTTTAACTCTTTCCCTGCTTGTGACTTCTCCATTACTCCTCCCTATGCGGTTGAAAATGCATGTTTGCAAGGCCTATTATTGCATGGCACCCCAGTCTCCAAGCAGTGTGAGATTCCAGGTTGCAGGTGTTTACCCAGGGCAAGAAGACAAAGGCAAAGGAATTGACTGGTGTCTTCAAACATTGGCAGCTGATGCTTCTTTCTCCCTGGTGAGGGGGAGGGTGGGGACTTTCAGCAATCCTCCTGCACACTTGTGGAAGCCTGTGCAATGTATATAAGAAAGGAATGTCTTTCTGGTCCTTCTGGAAGGTATCAGCCACAAATTCTGATGTATGGCTGTTCTCAGCATCCACATTCACCTTATAATTATATGATCATAAAAATCTATATGATCATATCTTTTTTAAAAAGCCTAGCTTAAGGTATTTAGTTCTCCAGGCATGTATAATACAAAATAAATTATAGGTTGCAATTTGCTTGCCTTACATGTAAGGCATACATGGACACTTCAGATCCTGCGTGAATCTCAACATTTCAAACGATCAAGTCCCTGATAAGCCTCTTATTCAACGTCCTGCATTCATCTCGAGAAGAAAGGGAGAGTATTGTAATTAATAGGCCTGTTTAGCTTAATCAGAGGCAGCTTATTTTCATTTTTTCACACATTCCCTTCAGAAATACATGTCTGTCAACAGCCTATTGGTCTGCTTCCAGGTATGATGACTAGTTTAGTATACAATCTGGAGTGCTGACATTGCAAAAAAAGAGAAAAGAACAGTCAGCTCTTTGTGCTCACCTGCAGCTTTATTCCATTCATTAATAATTGCTACGGAGACAAGGGAAATGTTTCATACACCAACTCTGGAGTGATATTGCCTGTGAGTACTGTAGTGCTTTTGTTTGATCAATATTGTCAGGTGTTTTCTATAACACAAACCATGAAGAATGATGGCCTTGATCCTGAAAACATACTCTAACATGAGCCATTACCAGAGGAAATCAACGCGTGCGCCCCTCCCACCCCGTCAGCCGACGCAGATACAATTGGGAAAGCTTGATAAACATATCCACACAAGCAAGGCCATAAGAGGAACAGCTGGCCTGCTAATGCTTTCTGTGTTGTAAGGTGAAGAAATTCAAAGAAGAACAGGCCCATGCACACAATCCAGGTGTAGAAGAGGAAATGATCAGTACTATCACACCTGTAGCACAATGGCCTCACGTGCTACTGGAGGTGGAGAACATGCCTTCTGGGGATCCCCCAGTGCTGCATTGCCTCACCAACCCCACCTCTCATAGAGAGAGGCTGAAGAAATAGAGAGTGATAGGGAGAGGAAAGGACTTCTGGACCAATCTTCTGGATTTCTACATGCCCTATAGCTTTGAGGAGCTGCAACACAGTGTTGAAGCACATGCCTTGCATGCAGAATACCTCAGGTTTAACCCCTGGAATTTATATGTGTTTAGAATCAGGATTAGGTAGCTGATGGCAGGGAAACCCATTGCCTGATGGCCTAGAGAGCCACTGCTAATCAGTGGAGACCGTATTTAACTGAGTAGACCAACGGTCAGACCAATGGTATGTTAAGAGAAGCTCTGGATTGTATCTAATGTTGTGTGTGTGGTGTTCTACTTGTACAGTAGGACTTCCCTTTCTTATCCTTACATGACCTTAAAATCTGCTCCAAAAGGTTCCCCAAGCCTCTGAAGCAGATTTTGAGACTCCACTGGTGTGTGTAGGCAGAGGAGAGGAGGCGAAAGTTCTGTTGTGCAAGTAGAAGTCTGTTGTGCTAGGGGAAGAGCAGCATTGGATATGACTTCTGCCCTGAAAATGTTAACCACCATAGCAATAAACCCAATTGCTTCCATCTCGTGTGATAAGAAAACAACCTTTTCTGATCCCAGCGAGTCACAAAAACTGATAATATGTTTACCTTAAATAGATCCAGCAAGGTTTTTCTCCATCTTCATTTACCAGACCTCCCCAAACTGGATTTTTGTGTTGTTCAGTATATGGCTTATGTCTTCTAATCCAGTATATGTCTGTGTTATGGGCAAATGTTATGTTCCTTGAAATGGCCAGTTTGGCTAAGTGGCTTGAGACCTGGGTACTTCAAAGACCACCTTCTCCAGTCAGTGGTGAGGTAAATGGTAACTAGGGACAGGGCTTTCTCAATGGGGATAACCCAGTTTTTAAAATTATCTCCTAAGCGGGGTTCACCTGATCTCAAGTTTGACATCCTAGGACTACAAAGTGAACATCTTTAATATATTTATTCCAGGCCTTCTAAAGGCTTTGAAATATACTTGGAGTTGAATGTGAATTTCATGCTCTTTATTCAGCTCACAGTAGCAATAAATGAATCTTTCCCCAAAATGTCTAGCTATATATACATTATTTACACAATGCGTCCCACGTGATTGGCTAATTCCTACAGGGCTGCTCCTGTAGGGCCATCAGGTTGTGGATTCACCTCCTCCAGAAGCCTGATTGGCTGCTCCTGCAAGCTAATCAGGTCGCTGATTCACTTCCACCTGGAGCTGGATTGGGCGGCTCCTGTGGACCAATCAGACTTCTGCATTCTGGATCCTATTGCTCTAGGATTCAGCTCAGTACATAACAGGTTTGTATGCTGTACTGCTTAATTATGTTCTTATAGCTTATTTTAAAAAATTGACCCCCTTTTCTTACCTGCCATTCACCATAAGATACCAGGGCGGGTTAAAGCAAAAGAAAACACAATTTTAAAAACAGATAAAGTAATTACTGTTATAAAATACATAAAACCATTCCAAACGGAACAGAACAATATTGTGTCATTATTGATATGGTTTTAATGCCTATTGCAGGATGCTCTGAGAAACTTATTGAACTGAACCACAAAGTACTAGGTTATAGAACAGATAAAATATATAAATCTTTATCAAGCAATTTGCAGAGTGATCATTATCTTTCAGGACTGTATCCCATATAACTGTAATTGCCTCTTTATGTAGAATCTGGTTTTCAGTATTCCTGGTTTTCAGTATTACTACCCTATGATGCCTTTAGTTTTTTCATTGTTCAGTTGTGTCCCTACATTATTTTTCTTTGTTATTTTAAAAGTGGGTTAATGTACCCCCACCCTGGTGATTGCTTGTATCCTCAAAATATTTGAAATATTTATTTTTTCCCCAAATACAATGCAAGAGGTGTCTCTGTGTGAAGGCTGTCTGATCAGTTCACCCAAGCTGTTCTGCTGAATTTATATGATTATGCATCAGGTATGTATGAACATAATAACATTTTAAATACATATTGACAAATGGTTGTTGTATGCATGCATGTCGTATAGATAATTAATAACACTTACAAAGGGTGCTTGCTAGGATGTATAAATGTCAATAGATTGCTTCAATCAGAGAATGCAATAGAGAAATTTCATTTGGCTTCAGATAAAGGCCAATCAATTAATTAGATGACAGATCTGCAGCAACAGAGAAAAATGAGAAAGCACTAGAGAAGGAAAAGGAAAAGGGGAACCTAACAAACAAAAGGAACGAATCAAAGCCAATAACAGTCACGTCCCAGTCTTACTTGATGTTGCACAGTAGAATGACAGTGAGCTGCACTGTGGACAGCTGCTGATCCTTGATTAAGACTTTCAGAAAGGAGAAATAAGATGGAGAGGCATGAAGTGGAATTCTGAAAATTTTCCCTCCCCCTCCCCACTCCATTTTGGCAAACCCAATATCCTGTGTTAGGATTATCACAGAGGTGTTTCCTGGATGGAGACAGTGAGGCCAGTTCTCGGTTATTTTCTTGGCCAGTGCTTGCCATGTTAACATAACTTGATGGATGCCACAATTATAGTCCTGGAACTAGCTGCATTAGAAGGCAGAGGTTTTCCAAGTCTAATGAAGCACAGACATGTTCATCACTTGATGACTGTGGCATCATCAGGTGGTGACTTAAGGCGCTATCCAAAATAAAACGGTGCTTTTCGTTTGAAAATTTTCACATGTTCAATTGTGATTCTTCTTTCTTTCATAGAAAGCTGAGAGCACTCCAGTGTTATCAAGTTGTAGGAAATTAAGGGAGGTTCATGCACAAGGGAACAAGCCTTAAAGAAATTTCTTTTTCTAGTTTCCCAGTTCTTGGGCAACCTTGACACGGGGTGTGATGGAAGTCCCTGCTTCGAAAAGCGTAGTCAAGATTGGAAGGTTCAGAAACTCAAGCAAGACCAATTTCCATAAAAACCATACACAAACTTTGTTAAAACAAGACTCTACAAGAGAGAAAAACTTCAAGTAATTGCACAGATTAAAACTGCTTAGAAGCTAAAAATAACAAAAACTGCCTTATCTAGTTAGTTAACACAAACACTTACACATAAATCTTAGCAGGCTGAGCAACGAAGCAAGATATATTCAAAAGTAGATATATTCAAAGGTAGACGCTGGCCTTGGGTGTTGGGAGTTCTCTCCAATCCAGGTTTTAAGGGAACGCTGACCATGGGCGTTCACCCCTTCCACCCCACAAAATCAGCACCTGCTCCCTTCTCGTGTCTCTAATTACCTTTCGACACCAGCCTTGAAGCCTTAACAGGAGACAGCTGTGTGTAAGCTCATTATTTTAGGAATTCCTGCAAATTCCTGCATAGCCCGCAAACTGATCTTAAAGGACAATATCACCACACAGGGTAATTGGGTGAAAGAGAGGACCAGATTCCAATATTTGTCCTTACTACTGCTACTGCTACTACTAGTATATATTTATTTATATACAACCCTTTTTCCTGGCAGGAAACAAGGCAGCTTACAGACAAAAATAAGAATGGCTAAAAACATATAAATAACAATATTATTTTTTAAATTAAACATTGATAAAATTAAAACTATATCCTTATATAAAATCTACCCAAAATCATACCAATAATTACAATAAAAACAGCATAGCACCAGACCTTTCATTAAAATCAGTTGGTTCCCCAAAGCCTGTTGGAACAAGAAAGTCTTCACCTGCCAGCAGAAGGACAACAAGGAGGGAGCCAGTCTAGCTTCTCTAAGGAGGGAGTTCCAAAGTCTGGGAATTTCAACAGGTTTATAGAAATTTCACTTAGCTATCATAACTTTATGACATAATGCATTTTTTTAAAAAACCATCTTGGGAGAAAATAGATTACTCAGACATTTGGAAAAGTCTATGTTCTCTTTCTAAAATATTTGTCCTTTGTGATTTATGTGCTTGATTCTCCTGAACTTCTATTTCATTTGCTGTTTTACTGTTTTTAGGGTTTGTTTTTGTTTAAATGATAATGTTGTTTTAGACTGTACACCGCTTAGAGATTTTTTTCGAAATATTGAGTAGTATATAAATGCATTTTAATTAATTACTTAATTAACCCCCTACCCTCAAACAATATAGGGAAGACACTAGAAATTCCCTCACTCAGGCAAATCAGTCATTTAACCACATCAAGTATGCTGCTTCATAGATTGCAGCTAAGAGACGGTGAGGCAGTGTTTCTTATGAGACGGTGTTTCATAAGAAAGCATAAACAAACTAAAATGCAACCAACAATTGCACTATATATTGCTAATTACTTGGCTCTGTATGTGGGGAAGGAAGGGGGAAAAAACCCTTCCTGACATCCACAGGTGATGAGCATATACCCTGAAGCATGAGATTTGATTACCCTTATCATTATCCTAGCTTGCATAGCAACGAATGCAATTAGCAGCCATAAAATTAGCCAGCTTGGTTATTTTTGGTTTTGGTAGTGTGTTTTAACATCTACTGAGCAAATGTAGCCATGATGATGTATTTTTTTTTAAGGAGTGGTATTTATCCCAGGGTTAAATGTGATACATAAAGACCATGAAATGCCCTTGACTATCAACCATTTTTAAAAACGGACAATACAGAACAAGAATTAAAGCTGCTTGGCGGTGGATTCTGAAGGGTTTTGGGGTTGTTGTTTTCGTTGTTGTTGTTGTTACATAGGGTTCTATTCAACCATCATATCCTTTATCTCTGTGTAAAATGTGCTGGCAAGATAAGAGATAAAACACGCAGTTGTTCTGAAAGTCAAAGACAAAAGCAACCACAAGAGCAGCAGCAGCAGCAGCAGCAGCAGCAGCAACAACAACAACAACAACAACAACAACAACAACAACAACAACAACAACAACAGAAGAATGGAACTTAAAAACAGAATTAAAACTAAAATGCCATTAAGAAATCTGTGCAAATACTATCTCTAGAGCATTCCTTCAGGTTTTAGAATGACCCTAGTGACTGGACATAGACCAGCATTAGACGGAGACAGGCCTGTGCAAAGCTTTTCTGAGGCCTAATGGCAAGAGTCTTGTTACAATAAAGTTATAAACTCAAACTACAGAGCAACCCGTCCCTGGCGGACCCCCCTCCCAAGCCAGCTCAGCCCTCCTAGACCCAGGGCAAGTGCAGCCCGCTGGCTCCCCTCTCCCATGGGCCTAGGTGGAGGGACTTACAGTGATAAATCAATTTTCCATGCTGTATCAAGCCGAAGTAGAACCAATTAAACAACAATGGTAGAGCAAGGTCGGGGAAACTCTGACCTGTGCGCCAAAACACGGGTCTCAAGGCCATTTTCCCAAAGCTGTGCCCACCTGCCTCACAACTTATATCACATGTGACCTCAGGTATCGGGCAGGTAGATGTGGCTGGATTCACTTTGCAGCTGAGTTCCCTGTAGGGCATTTGATTGTATGGCTGATCCCTGCAGAAATAAGGGATGAGCAACCATCAGCTGAGTTGGCCCATGAGGCAGGGGGACAGAAATAGTGCTGTGGCTCATTGGGTCAGAAAAGTTCCCACACTTGCGGTAGAGCACCTACTTTGCATACAAAAGGTCTTTGGTTCAACCCCCAACATCTCCTAGTAGGGCTGGGAATATCTGCCCATCTGAAATCATGGGCAGCCACTGTCAGTCATTATTGACAATAATGAGCTAGATGCATCAATGGCTTGATTTGGCAGTTTGTTATGCTCCTAAGAGAACTGTTATATCAGAAGGAGTATCTGTTGTGGACACTTGGAGCCATTCCCTAACAATACAGTTTAGTAATTTTGTCACAGCCCTATTCTGTTTGTTAGTAGTTGTTAGTTATATCCAGGCAGGAACCAGAAGGAGCCTTCTTTTTTCTGTAATGAAAGTTCTCGATCCCTGTTCTACTGGGCGTTTTGGGAATTGTTACGACATCTGTATCACACACACGGCATCCATTGAATAAACAAGAGACTCAGAAGAATGATAAACCAGCAAGTACACTTGGGGAGAAGAGAATTCGTTCATAACTCCAAGGAAGAATACTGAAACCAAATTGGGTGCTCTCACTTTATGGGACCTTGTTTCATCCACACTTTTTTGTGCCAGTTTCCAATTAGTCTTATTCCTTTGCTGCTACCTGAATGCATACCAAAGTGGGCATTAAGTACAAGTAACATTTTACCTGACCTTTGTCGAATACTAAGTTTAAAAGGTTGTGGTGTAATCATACAACACTAGTTGTGGGGAAAGCTACTTTACAGAATGTGTTTTCAATATAGCAGATAGGTGAAAAGACCCATAGACTTGGTGCTAAATCTTACCCTCAGATTCTATGCATCTCTGCTAGCATTCACACAGAGAAAAAAGTCTTAACAGACTGCTTTTACCAAAGAGGTCCATGCACTGGTAACCTCAAGACTGGATTGCCACAATGCAGTTTATGTGGAGCATCTTTTGAGGCTATTCTGGAAGCTGCAGCTGGTGCAGAACTTGGTAGCTAAGTTATTGCACCTTTGCTGAAGGAACTGCACTAGCTGCCAGTCTCCTACTGAACCAGGTTCAAGGTGTGGTTATAAACATGTTGTTATTGTTTAGTCATTTAGTCGTGTCCGACTCTTCGTGACCCCATGGACCAGAGCATGCCAGGCACTTCTGTCTTCCACTGCCTCCCGCAGTTTAGTCAAACTCATGCTGGTAGCTTCGAGAACACTATCCTACCATCTCGTCCTCTGTCGTCCCTTTCTCCTTGTGCCCTCCATCTTTCCCAACATCAGGGTCTTTTCCAGGGAGTCTTCTCTTCTCATGAGGTGGCCAAAGTATTGGATTATCAGCTTCAGGATCTGTCCTTCCAGTGAGCACTCAGGGCTGATTTCCTTAAGAATGGATAGGTTTGTTCTTCTTGCAGTCCATGGGACTCTCAAGAGTCTCCTCCAGCACCATAATTCAAAAGCATCAATTCTTTGGTGATCAGCCTTCTTTATGGTCCAGCTCTCATTTCCATATGAGGTCCTAATACAACTCAGGGCCATGTTTGGGAGAAAAAAACCTTCTCCCAAATGTAACCATGCCGATTCACTGATAGCTGAAGATCAGAACTTCCTGGTTGCTCCAATTCCTGTGCAGGTAAATTTTGTGGCAACAGGGGTAAGGAACTTTTCCGCTGTGGCCTTTGGAATTACTTCCCCCCCTACGGTAAGGCAGGCAACATCAGTGACATTGTTTTGATATCTTTTAAAAGATCCATCTGTTCACCCAGGCATTTCTTGATCTTTAGTTACCTAACCTTTACTGATTTTTGTTTACTTATTTTTAGTATGGTGAATGACAGTTGCTCTTATAATTTGGTTTCTTTCTAATGTAATTTAAGATTTTAATGCATCTTTGTTTAGATATTTTCTTATACACCACCCTGAGATTTTTGTAAACGGACAACAGTATATAAATGCTTTTAATAATAATAACAAGTAATTATACCCAGCTGTAAACACAGATAGCAAGGTGGGTGGGAGTCTGTTTCCCATGTCCTTAGCAATAAGCCTGTCTCTGAATATTCTTACCGTTCTATTTACATGTCTATATGAAATTTTTATACTCCCCCGAGGGTTGTGCAAGCTGGCTGCAAACCGAAACATCTGTTTTTCAGAATTAGTCATATGGGTAGTAGCCCAATCACTTTTAGTGGACACATTTATGAGATGGTTCTCAGATCATACTTTTCTGAAGATGGTAATATGAATCTCAATAGGATGCAAAATAATCTCGTCATTGGTAGACTTATCAGCAAGGGGTCCAGACACCATCTCTCTAATATCCTAGGCTAGCCATGGCTTCATACATGTTTCTTTTCTCTTTGCTTTACAGAGGCATTGCCTCTATTATTTCCATCCGCAGTGGATCAGAATTGCAAAACTTTATACACCAGTCGGCGTCAATCCCAAAAATACTGTATAAATTGATGGCATGTGCAACAGTATCCAGAAGACAGAATGGCAGACATAAAAAGTGAACACTTTTATGGCCCTCCTACTGTTTCACACTTGTTCGTCAAGGTTAACTATATATTCAAGTCATTTTGTGCTGTCATTAAATATGTTCCACTGCCGCAGTGCCTATTGCATGACAAAGATAGCTTCAATAGAGCTACTTGTCTTTTATACTGAACAAACTCTAATTTTATGATGCCATAAATGTAATCACAAATGCTCCCATTTTGCGTTAATAGATTTTTTCTATGCAATATTGAGCTCTTGAAATTTTAGAGTAAACAAATTCAGCAAGATATGTATTTTTATGGAGCTATGTTTAATGTATACAGATTGATCCACCATAGCTTTGTTAAGAACAAATCATGCCACTCCAGATACCTTTTGGTGGCAGCTTAATAGACATAGTATATCTGAACTTCAACAGTGCTTTTGAATACTGCCTGTAACAAAACAGTAGGCAGTGAATAATTAGCCTCAAGTTGAGAAAAGGTTTGCGATGAGGCTCTGGAGGAGCTGAACTCCTAGGTTTAGTACCATTTGGCATCTTACAATCACATGAATCTATTAAACTTATGGGTGGATTTAAAGAAACTACTCATTGCGAAGTACTGGAAGACACAAGAGCTACCCACCCGTCTTTAACACCCCTTGGATTTAAAGAAACTAGAAGTAGCCACAAACTCCTTAAAATCTACTAACATTTCAAATTAACCACAATAAAATGTGAGAATTTGGATGGGAAATTTTTAAAAATCAACAAGGACAAATGTAAAGTAAAGCTAAAGATAACTTGGCCAAGCTATACACGTTGTGGTAACCTCCGGAGCAGAACTTCTACTGCAACATGGGAAGAAGAAGAAGAGGAGGAGGAGGAGGAGTTTGGATTTGATATCCCGCTTTATCACTACCCGAAGGAGTCTCAAAGCGGCTAACATTCTCCTTTCCCTTCCTGCCCCAGAACAAACACTCTGTGAGGTGAGTGGGGCTGAGAGACTTCAAAGAAGTGTGACTAGCCCAAGGTCACTCAGCAGCTGCATGTGGAGGAGCGGAGACATGAACCCAGTTCACCAGATTACGAGTCTACCGCTCTTAACCACTACACCACACTGGCTCTCGGGACTTCCTATGAGGACTGGTAAAGGACCCCTGACCATTAGGTCCAGTTGTGGCCGACTCTGGGGTTGCAGCACTCATCTCGCTTTATTGGCCGAGGGAGCCGGTGTACAGCTTCTGGGTCATGTGGCCAGCATGACTAAGCCGCTTCTGGCGAACTAGAGCAGCGCACGGAAATGCCGTTTACCTTCCCACAGGAGCGGTACCTATTTATCTACTTGCACTTTGACGTGCTTTCGAACTACTAGGTTGGCAGGAGCAGGGACAGAGCAACGGGAGCTCACCCCATCGCAGGGATTCAAACCGCCGACCTAGGCAAGTCCTAGGCTCTGTGGTTTAACCCACAGCGCCACCCGCTGTGAGGACTGGTAAAGGTAAAGGTACCCCTGCCCGTACAGGCCAGTCTTGACAGACTCTAGGGTTGTGCGCTCATCTCACTCTAGAGGCCGGGAGCCAGCGCTGTCCGCAGACACTTCCGGGTCACGTGGCCAGCGTGACAAGCTGCATCTGGCGAGCCAGCGCAGCACACGGAACGCCGTTTACCTTCCCGCTAGTAAGCGATCCCTATTTATCTACTTGCACCCGGGGGTGCTTTTGAACTGCTAGGTTGGCAGGTGCTGGGACTGAGCGACGGGAGCGCATCCCGCCGCGGGGATTCGAGCCACCAACCTTTCAATCGGCAAGTCCTAGGCACTGAGGCTTTTACCCACAGCGCCACCCGCGTCAACAAACTAGGGGCAGTGTAACTTAAGCATCTTCATTGAATACTGCCTGTCCAAGAGCAGTGGTAGTATATCTTCTTCACATGCGGAAGGTCCCAGGACCAATCCCTGACAGGTCTAGGTCAGGCTGGGAGAATCCCATCTGGAATCCTGGGGAGATGCTGCCAATTGATGTGGACAACACTGTGTGAGATGATGCATTTGTCTGATTTGGGTGGCAGTGACATCAGGGCAGTGTGGGCACACCAGTGAGAGCACTAGATTTGCGTTGCTAGTATATCTGTGCTGCCCTGACCACATTAACACCCTGCCCTATCTCATCACTTCAACAAGCACCAATGATGCTGCTTCAAGGGAGCCAATTCCATAGCTCCGCCCCACAAGTTGCTCCTAAGTTTTAGATGTTGTTTTAACCTCACTGCTTGCTGCATTTATTGTTCTATTCTGCTGAGCTGCCCTGAGAGTATCTATATCAAAGGACAGCATATTCACTTATTAAAAAATAAATAACATGTTTAATTTAGTAGAATATTTATATCCTGATTAACAGCCCCAAGAGACTTTCGGAATGGCTTACAAAAATTATCATAATAAAAATGATATCCTAGCTTGGTACCAGGAAAGGAAATGTCCCTATGGTGACAGCATTATTCAGGTGGCATTTCCTGCCTCAGCCTTTGTCTTCCCTGGTGTTGTCCTTGAGGCAACAGAGCAGCTGGATCTCACTCAGCTCATGGTGGAAGTCTTCCCGTGTTGGTGTTGCCAGGCAACAGTGCCCACAGAGGTCCTCTGACACCAGGATGTCAGAGGGTGGAATCAAACATAGCCCTATGATGAACGTTTTGTTTGCATAAGCATTTCAACTTGTCAGATGGAATGATCCCCTCTTCTCCCTCTGCATGCTGTTCTGGGGGGTTCTCCTGACCCTCCCCAGAATCATTGGAGGGTTTAGGGGTAGGGGAGGGGGAAGGGGGAAGCCCTATTGTGCAACCCAAAGTCTTTGGAGAGGGCTTCCGCTAATAGAGCTTGTTAGGTGAATCCCACCCAGATTGAGGAGGTGGGTTCTACACCTAGGACCAAAATTCACACACACAAAATTCCCAAAAATGCAGCTTCTAATTGAGGGTTGAGGTCGATTATAAGCAGGAAGTGATAGGAAATTCAAACAATTGTCACTGGCAAAGTGCAATATTTTTCTCAAAACCCTCCCCTTGCGACCTCAGAAACCAATTCTTGTACAGCCAAACTTTGTCAGCTGAACAAAAAAAAACAAAACAAAAAAAACAAGAACAAAAACCACACTGCTCATTGCTCCCACTATTTCCAATGGTTGTAAACAAAATATTTAGTAGAACAGCAGTTACAATATAGCAAGCAATTAAAAGTTGGAATTCATTCTTCAACAAATCTTTAAATGAGAAAACATTCTGCATAGGGGGTATTATTCTTTTAAATGGTGCAAAGCATATAATTTCAACAAGGGTGCAATTTCCATAGAGCTCTTGTGTTTGTATCCTCCCCCCCCCTTATTTCCCCTTTACGGATTGCAGTTAAAATGGATAAACTGCTTATAGAGAAATTCATTTTTATTTTATTTTGCCTTTTTCATGTCAATTACAGAACACTTTGTTAAAATGATTACATAATTTTCGCAGAAGCTTGGTACTGCAGGCTGGAAGAGATAAACCCACTTAAATGTGACTAATGTACTCACAAATGCCTGCCCAGAGCAGAGTTTCTCAGTTAGACATCCCTCACACTATTTTCCAGAACATTCCATAGAATCAGTCCAATTGCCAAAGAGCCAAAGGGGGTGGGGCAAGGGAGCCTCTTTGCCAAAGGATATATTTACAAACTCTCTTTTTTTTCTTTTTGCCAAAGCTTAGAGGTCATATAGTCCTAAAACCTTGATTTCCTTAGATCCCTCCTCAGCACTTGGTTCCTGTCTTGTGATAAGGTTACACTGAATAGTGCTGGCATCCTTCAAGGTTACTGTTCCAGAAAATATTTGCAAATAATTTGACATGCTGTCAGCTAGCAGCAGTGAACTCATATAATTCAACATACTAATGTGGCTTTTCACGCCTTAAGCTATAAATAAGCTTGATAGTCGAAAGTTTCTGTAATGTTTATTTAATAGCAATCTTTTCTAAATAAATCTTGATTATTCCCTTGCACTTGGATGGAGATCTCCTCCCGATATAACAGTTGTTTCTGACCTCAGGCCTCCTTTTTCCCTGTTCATCTCCCTGAAATAACCTCTTAAAGACATAAGGGGTTGGTTGCTTCTGAACGTTATTATGTGATGGATCTAAGAATGTTAACTAGAGACACCTCTCCAGGACTCTATAATCAATGGCCTCGTCTCCCTTTTTTATTTTTTGAGAGATTGTGTCCATTTAATTCTGTTGCCCCTTTAACCACATCATAAATATTTCACATTACATCTGGAATATATCTAAAATTTGTTCAGTTCTGGCCTGCATTTATTTACAGTTGTTCAGTTCACATGTAAGCTAAACCATGGCTTAGCGTGAACAAGCATACATTTGGGCTCCTGGTGAAGTGGCAGCAGCTGCTTTGCTACACCTCTAACTGTTTTGTTACTGAATTGAGCTGAGCCATGGTTTGGCTTATCATGTCGTGCAAACCTGGTTCATTGTTTAGCTCTCTTCAGACAAACCACAAGCTTTGACCTATGGACATAGCCAAGATTTATTCAATGGCTTTTTAACTCATTTGCACAAAGTCATTGTAATGCTAGCCACTGGTCAAGCTGCTTGGTAACAATGACCACATATGTCTTTGAGAGCTAGCCAATGTCATTAGAAATATTTTATGTAGTGTGTTTCAACAGCAAAACATTTTCAGACACTTCTAGCAACCCAAGTATCTTGGACTGGGTTTGAATCAGATTTTCAGCTTACTGTGTTGTGTGGATACCTAGCAATCTTCATACCAATGTTGCCATGCAAGTCAGCCAGCCAGTGAGAGCTGAATATTTTTCAATGCATTTTATGATAAATAATAATCATGCACAAATCTTGTATAATGAAGTATAATGTTAAGGACAATGCACAGCAATGCTATTAATTTCTGAGCCCAAATCAAAATGGTGGCTGTGACTTATATAAGCTTGCCCATTTATTATCTTCCAGAGACACTCTCTTTCATGTTCCACCAACATCTGAATTGAATGTGACTGGGATAGAGGAGAGGGCCTACTCTTCAGTTGCTCCTAAGCTGTGGAACACTCCTTCCAAGGAAGATCTACTTTGCATCTTTTTGATTGGTCTTTTGCTGGTGGTCTAAGATTTTTCTCTTTCAACAAGCATTTGGCCTGCTGGGAAGTTTCTTATCTCATTGACATGTTATGCATGGATTGTTATCTGCTGCCTCTCACCATTTCAACTGCAATTGTTCTGTCTTTTATTGCTTTATATATGTAGAAAATTTATAAATAACACAAATCTATTAGAATTATGTCCGGGAGTTGAAAATAGCAGAGTAGTATCTAAGAAGTACACTTCCAGGCAGGAAAAGCTAACCCAAAAGAGTGTTGACAGGAGCCTTTGAATTTTTCCAATATGAGACAAAGCCCAATGTTTGAGGAAATGTGGTACATTATAGGACTGGGTTGGACCTAAATTTGCCAGTCCCATATTCTGCTAATGAACAGAAGGAAGCTTGACTCCTCGTCAGTGAAGCAACTTCTTTGTGCTGGGCTCTGCGCAAATATTTGGATTACTAAAGTGAATTTATGAAGCAATTACTTTTAATTCCAGAAGAGGAAATTAAGTACTCATTGATTCTTGATTTATAATCTGGAGCTAAAAGATCATGAAAAAGCAAATATAACTTAATTAAATGTCCTTTGACTTAGCTACTATTGCAGCCTTCACTCATAAAGTAAGTAAAACAACCCATTCTTGGAACATAAATGTATATTGGCTCTTCTAGTTCAGGAAGCAAATAATTTACTGACTAAATATATTCACTAAAGCTAACCCAAGTGAAAGGGTGTTTTATTCTTCTTCCTAGTGGCCTCTGGCACTTAAAGTAAAAGTGGCTGGTATAATTTTAAGAAATTTGCTGTACTCAGAATGGCAGTAGCACTTGCTCTGTAAAAGAGAAAACAAAGGGGTAGTTCCTTTTGTTTCGCCTACCAGGGAAAAAAACCCACAAATATGCTTCTGAAGTAGAATATACAGTGAAAGGAATGAATCTTTATGGTTGCATTCATTGCCGACGCACTTCTGGTTATTCATTCTTGACACAGAACCCATTAACCTGGGAAAATTTAATTGAATTCTATAGTAACGTTGCTATTTTTCCACCTTGAAGAGTAAATAAATTGGAGGAAAAAACACACTGCTTCTAAAGTGTAACACTTCAGCTGATGTATTTGGCCAATTAAGTAGTCAGTGTGACTTCAGTCCTTGTATTACTGAAATAAGAAAGAGTGTGTTGGGCGGGGTGGGGGGGAGAATTGATGAACAAAATACTGCCAGATGAATCACAGAAATAAAATCCATCGTGAAGTGAGGTTTTTAATAAAGCAGACTATTTGTAGGTATGCTCAGTCAATCTTACATTAACTTTTGAGTCAATAATTGGGTTTTATTTCTGCATGAGTAAAGAGATGCATTCAAAACAGTTCTGAACTCACTTGAACTTGGCAAGCACCAGAGTTACCCCTAGAGACGAGGGTTTTGAAGGGTTTGGCTCTCCACCACGATAGCAGTAATATGTTAAGTAGTTCCACATCATCTTTAAGCAATTGATGAGAGCTCTGATGGAGGTTAAGAGAACGAGCTTTGAATTGTGAAAGAAGATTTCCTTATGAAAGTGTTTGTGTATATGGGGATGTCTCTTATTATCATTTTCCCCAAGCTCTCATTCCCACTGACACACTTTTGTAGATCACAGAAGCACAAAGCCTCTTGGCTGAATCCTCAAACAAGCATGTCATAGACCAGTGATTGGAAACCTGTGGCCCTCCCAATGTCATTGGGCTACAACTCTCATCACCCATGGCTATTGATCATGCTATCTGGGGCTGATGAGAGTTGGTATCCATAGGTTTCCCAACCCACTCATTGGTGGCTCCAGCCCATATAAACCACAGGGTCAAAACCTACGCTAACGGCAGAAGCTTGGGCTGCCTTGTATGGGTGAAGACATGTAGCCAGTGTTGCCATCTAAATAAGGATTATTTTCAAATATCATTAAAAAGCCATAGGTGGGCAGTGCATGTTTATGGCAGAATCTGTGATTCCCATGGGCTTAAAGGCCCACAGTCTTATTTACAGGACAACTGGTGGCTCTACTCCAACAAATTGTACTAGGGATGGGAACAACTGGTGTGGCATCACAGGTTATGACATTAAATTGGCATTGGGCTCAGACCTAGGTGTTCCAGTAGCAGACTGCAGGGTCTTAGGATCTGTCAGTTAATATAGGGTTGTAATGTATAGGAAGTGGTTTTTCTCCACTGCCATATGTCCTTTAGGCACAAATGATATTTTCATTCCAAAGGTGTGTGTATAGTAAGCCCACAATATGGCTCTTGCTCCCAGCAACTGTTCTTCATTGTCATAGGTCCAAGTGATTGGTAAGTTAGAACATTCCCCTGCATTGCATTATACAAAAACTGGTTGCTATGAAAACTGCTGTGTTGAAAATGGGCAGAGAATGAGACCAGGTGAACAATAGGCAGCAGAAGTATATACAATTGTGAAATCTCATTTTTTTATTACCATCAAGGGGAACATCTGCAGAAATGTGTAATGTGCAGAACATAAAGGGAAATACGATACATCTTAAAATGACCCTCTCCACCGAGAACATAAGGCTGAATAAATAATTAAACAGTGACACTGCCTTTAAAAGACTTGACAGAAAAAGTAACCATTCCCTTTTATCTGACACACAGAAAAAGAGATCAGCAAGGATGAATGATAAAACATATTGACATCTATTGCTAAGTGTCTTAAGAGAGAAGTATACGTTCAGACTGTACCGAGAAGACTATAAGGACCGCCCCTCCAAAAAAAACCAACAACACAAGAAATAAGTATGAAGAAGACCTTGTAGAAAGGCAGTGTTTTGAAGGCTATGTATTGTGCCTTATGATTAACAGAGGGACTGCTAAGAATGAATTTTTGGATTATTAAAAAGGCCAGAATCCTCCCACAACTAATTATTTATTCAGAACCAATTGCTCTCATACATCATGCTCCTTGCATTTCTTCTTTGCATTCTCTGGGTTTTCTTTCCTTGGGCCCCATGTGTCTTTTTTCCATTGTATATTCATGATAATTTATGCTCATAATGCTATTGGGGTGCTTGTACACGATCCTGCTTTTGATACTGTTTGTGCCTGCAAATATTTTGAGGTGGTCACACAGCTTCATTTCCAATCAGGGCATATCCAATAATTCTTGCTGAGATCCCATAACTTTTTATACTACAAATGTTCTGGTTTATTTTTGTTCTGCTTGGTTGTGTTATTTTCCCTCTGGACAGCAATAAACTGTTAGCATTGGAGAAGCATCTCAGGACAAACCAAAGTAGAATAAATCCGCCACTAATGCACTAGTATTGTGTCAAGAACATGCTGCAGAACAAAACACCAGCTCAAGGGGTGGGGGGGGCACTTATTCTAGGCAGATCTTACTATTCCTTCTGTTCACATTTCTCTTTTTTCTACAGTCTATGCTCTCTTTTATGGGTCTTCTTTTCAAGTCTGTCTGCTTATCTTTCATCTCCTTTTGCTCTATTATTTGCCAATTTGATTCCCTTTGCAGATGATCTCCACCTCATCATTAAGTTCTTCCTTGCTCCTTCCTTCATCACGATGCCTGATGTATTCTCAATTGTTAGCCTGCTGTTTGGCTTCCCATGTCTTCAAACTAAAGTCTGTCAGAATAAATGAACTTTATTCTGCTTTTCTGTGCTCATTCTCCTCTTCCTGGGAGCAAATTGGATGTGACAGGGAAGCCACATGTATGTTATGAAAATGTCTGCCCCATATATTGAGCTGAGATGGAGGGAATGTACATTTCATTTTTTTTTAAAAAAAAGAGTACATGGTGGAGGAGAGCAAATTCAGCCCACCCCTCCCATCCCACCTGCAAACACTTTTGCTCACAATACTTATTGCTTTTACTCACTGTCAGTACTAGACTTAGGCTGGTGGTAAACTGCTTTAAGTAGTGTAGTTTCCAAGAGGTAAGGTAAAGGAAGGGACTGCAGCTCACTAGTAAAACACATGCTCTGCTTGCAGAAAGTTCCAGGTTTAATGCTTGGCATCTCTAGGTGGGCCTGTCTGAAATCTCTACTGCCAGTCAGTGCAGAGAATACTAAGCAAAATGGGCCAATGGTCTGACTCAGCAGAATGCAGTTTCCCTACAGTTCTGTGTAATGCAGGGGAAGGGGTGAGTTTCACGTTCCTCCATGCAAAACGTAAACTTCCCCCAGCTGCCCCCTGCCTTATATGTGAAGAGAGCAGACATGTAAGCTACTGCTCTGACATTTCTGGATTGGCCTTCACTTTCTCCTCTACTAGATACCCTATCGTTTCTCCCATCCCTGTGTTATCTTTAATTCTTATTTCTTTCTTTCCATGCATTCACGCAATTGGCTTCATGTTGCTACCTGCTTTATAACATCTATATAACTTGCCCTTTTCTCTCTTCCCGCCTCAGCCCCTCCACCTTCTGATTCAACTGAAGCTCTTGTTCAGTCTCTCATTATTTCTCATAAATTGACTATTGCAACGTTCTCTTATTTCGTTTTCCTTCCTCCTCCTGTCCTGACTCTTTCAGCTCACAATCCATTACATTTATCATAATGGTTATGTTGCTCTTTTCTGTTCCCTCTGTGCGCTCCCTTTTTCTTCTTCTACAGGGGTAGCAGTGTTTGCCTGTTGCAGTAAAAACAGCAAGGAGTCTTGGGAGACCTTAAAGACTAACACATGTATTGTGTCACAAGCTTCCATGGACAAAAAAACACTTCTAATGCATCCAGTGAAGTCAACTGTAGTCCACAAAAGCTTATGCCGTAAGCTTCAAGGAGACGAGTCTTTGCTCCTTTTCCTCTTATTTTTTATTTTAACTCTTCATTGATGCAACAACTAGAGGTAATGTTTTCAAAACTATGCACAAGCATTTCATAACCTTGGTACTGGCTATGGCTCCTATAGAAACAGACAAGCATTGGTGGTACTAAACTCCATTTTTGTTGCAGGAATAGTGGACAAAGGTCTGGAGCACAGTGCCAATTGAAAAATATGTGGAGTTGAATGGAATGTGTAGGTGAGCCAAATATAAGGGAGGGATTCAGCTAAATAGTGCCACTAGTGGAAACTCACTTCTGCTAGTGCCACCTCCATAGTCGCCTTTGCCTGTACTTAACTGTCCAGGGGTCATTTACCTTACCTACCTAGTGCCATGAGGTTTTCCCTCCACACCTTTCGGAAATTGGCTTGCAGGGGGTGGTGTTAGGATAAGTCCCAGAACACTGTGGGGGGGGGAGGGAGGTGTCATTCTGTCAGGCAGGTTGAAAAGCTTGTGCTGATAGAATGCACCCACCATTAATCTGGGAGTTTGGGGCATTCTGGGAAATTCAAATGGTGACTAGACCCAACTGCCTAGTGCTACTTGGAATAATGGACCAGGGTATGTTTTTAAAGAGAGGGGGCTAGCGGTTTGCTGCATTAGCAGTGGGTTTGCTAGGACACTGGGGTCCCAGGAAGTTGCCCCAGAATCCCAGCAGCTGATACTGACATTCATCCCAATGTGCATATGAAGATACTGTTGATGGCAAGGAAAAGTAGGTTATAAAAAGAGAAATCCCTGGATGATGTTGTTGTTGTTTAAAAAATACTGGTGGAATTTCATAGGCAAAGAAATCTTACGAAGGTAAAATACAATTGTATGGTAACAGGGTAACACAGAAAAGTAGAGTTTTGGTTACCATGTACAACTGCAGGTATATTTAGAAACAGCACCACAAAAAAAGAAAGAAATGCCTACACTTTCAAGCCACAATTTAATCGGTGTTTACATGAAGCTATGTTGCTGTTTTCTTCTTTTTCTTTTGTGGAATATGATCCTTTAATAAACCCATAGCAATTCTGTAGCAAGAGTTCTCCCCCAAAGAAACCCTGATAGTGGCCAAGGAATTCCAATTCCACAGCAGAGTTCAAGGCTGGGGGTAAGTCAGTGAGATAACAAGCAGCCATCTTAAGTAAGCTATCATCACATACGACTTGAGATCAATCTCAATGATTCTTTGCGTGACAATTTTGCCTGAGGGCAAGGCAATGAAAAGTGCTGAGAGATGTTTGCTTACCGAAGTGAATCTGACATGGCAACAAGTGTGGGGGAAGAGGATATCAATAGAAAGAAGCCTCAGATGATGCCTCTGGATTATGTGCTCATAACAAAAAGCTCAGACACACACCAAAAGCTGCACTCATTTCTCTTGTTTCCAGTGGAGATTGGCAGCACTCATGGCAGTATTTCACCATGAAATAGTTCTGCTTCTGCAAATATGTACTGGACAGTGTGGGAGGGGGGGAAGCTGTAGGTAATACATGAATAGGTTTCCAATTCTTTGAATTTAAGGGGTCCATCAATAACATTTTGTCCAAGTTGTCAAGTTTACTCCAAGAGCTGACAATGTATATAAATAAATGCATCAAAAGCTATATTGGGTAGTAATTACGGTAGGCAATGTTGAATGTACTGCCAACAAAACACACACACACACACTTCAATATTTCAGTAAAGTCTAGCACCATATCTTATAGGAAGCATGGATGCCCAATCACTTCTGCCGAGAGATGAGCTGTTTCTGGCCTTGAACCATTTCCCCCCTAGCCAGTTATTACACTGTAACTCTAGGAACTGTTGCCTGAGTTTGCCTTCTTCTTCCTTCCTCCCACCCCTTTTTTTCTTTTGTGCTATGTCTTTTAGATGGTGAAGCTAAAATATCTTGGGGGTTTTTTTAATGGATATTTAAGCTTTTCTGTGAGACTTTTCCCAGGGAGGGAGTGCCTTAAATAAATAAATACATAATACTCTAGCCAATGAACAGAAGCCAAAATGGGATTATGAAGATTAAATGACCAGACTGTGGATTTAGAAGCAGATTTGATGATCAACAGAATAGATCACCACAGGCAGGGAGCACATTCAGGTCCTACATCCCTGTTCCAAAGTGGGGGCCTGAACTTCTTTCCTTCCAAAAAAACAGAAAAGCAGCCCAAGGGGTAAAGTGCTGTTTGGGTGGGTATTGTTGCCCTTAGAGAAAAAACCTGCCTTTGCACCAAAGCTGGCTTGGTCCTAACTGATTAGCAGGCTGTAAAGTGCCTCTGCAGGGTTCTTGAAATATACAAATCTCGTTTTCCCATATGCCCTGACCATCAAAAATGTTATGTCTGAACCAGCACGGTTTCTACTACAGCTTCTCCAAGCATTAATCCAGTTTCAGAGGACCGTAAAATGTTAACTGCTGCCAGAAATATCAAATAGTCCATCACAGGTTTTGCACCACAAACTATGTAAGATATCAAGCCTGCTAGATACGCCGCGGGAAGCCCATTGATTTTCTTTATGAACGGCATCTGCAAACAGTGCAGAATTCACTTGTTTATCAAACACTAGAAAACACTGGTAAAGACAATGCTTGTGATCAACCATATAAAGGAATTCTTTCTGTGAAAGAGGAGAATGACACCAGTGTTGGTGTGGATAGGAAGAGCTAGCACAGAAGTGACAGTAATTGGCACTGCTTAGTTGAGAAATAGGCATGTAACTCAAGATGTGATCTCAGATCGAGGTGGTGCAGTGATCAGTAGCTGTGTTCAAGCACAGAAGCCAGCAAATGAGATTTTGTTGCATCCCAATAACCGATAGTCTTACAGGCTGCAGTCCCCCTTGGATCAATACTTTTATCTCTATCAAGGTACTCTACATTTGTTTTGTTGCGCCTCTAACATCTCTGGATATGCTGTTGTTTTACACAAACAGACTTGGCCTGGTTATTCTGTTATAACAACACAGCCTTTGAAAAAGCCAGCTATTATATCGATCATGTCTAAATATTTACCTGCTCTTCAGCTAATCAATTTATTTGACTCTGAGCCACTGTGGGCTGCTTATTGCATATCATACAATTAGTTGTATGGCCCTTCAATGGCTGATATGCCTTGCTCAGTAAAGCCATTGACATTCCAAGGTGCCAAGGTTCACATTCGCTTCAGCACATCAGGTAAAAGGGCTATTTTCATGAGCTGAATTATCTTCAGGTCCAGTTTTTGTTGGGAAAGCTGCCTTTTCGTGATGGTGGTGGTGGGAAGAGACAGAACATGTTCATGAAAAACCAGGGATGTGTGAGGATTTTGTTCATGCTGTACACATCATACATTTAAAGCACACCCATCCCCAAGAAACTGGGTTACGGGTTTGAGAGCTTTGTTTTTAGTTCTAGCACATTCCCTGTGAAAACCCATTCTTTACCACTGAATCTGAGCAAATAGTGATGTGTGGAAAACCTGAATTGCCATTTGTTCTGATTTAGCGGAAAAGAGTGGGTTTTCATGGGGAAAGCAAAAAAATAAAATAAGACACAGAGCTTTATAGTGCAGACCTCTGCCTAGAAAGAAGGGGAAGAAAAGTATGCGTGGATGAGCCGAATGAAGTGGTTTGATTCACATTTTCTGGACCAATGCATAGAGTGGAACAGAGTATTCACGGAGCAACTACAGTCAGGGGCAGTATGTTCTTGAATACCAATTGCTGGGTATCATAGTGCAGAAAAAGTGGATAAACAATTTCCCTCCCTTTCGTAATACTAGAACTCAGGGATATCCAGTGAAGCTGAATGTTTCGACATTTAGGACAGGCAAAAAATAAACACAGTACAGTTAAACTATGGAATTTGCTCCCACAACAGGTAGTGATGGTCACAAACTTGGATGACTTTAAAAAACAATGAGGCAAATTCATGAAGCATAACATTATAAATGACTGCTAGCCCATATTATGCTAAGCTCTGCCTGCATGATTGGAGGCAGTATGGCTCTGAATACCAGTTGCTGTGAATCACGAGTAGGGAGAGCATGGTTACACTCATGTCCTGCTTTTGGACTTCCCATAGCATCTGTCTGGTTGTTCACCGTAAGAACAGAATACTGGACTGGATGAGCCTTAGGCCTACCCAAATATTTAAAATGCTCTGTTTATGAGGCATGCATGGTCTGTTATCATGCCCCTGATAAAACCATATTTCAAAGGTGTTCATGGATACAATTTCAATCTACACATTTTTTTAAAGCAACATTCTGAATGCATGTATTTCCATCTTTAAAGGGACATTTAACTGGTGAATGCACATATACATTCACTCTGGCCAATGTGGTACTAATTGTTATTTTTAAAATATCTAATTTCAGCAATAGATGGTAGGTGCACTATGATTCCACTGACCTAAAATGTGAGGCCCATATTTTCTTCTGAGAGAGAAAGAGCACTCTGAGAAAAGCAAGTTTAGTCTCACATACCTCTACCAATCTGCTAAATTAGGGTTCCATAGGGACAGAATATGAGAACCTCAGATGCAGCTGTCACTTGCCTAGCTTGTTTGTAGACTTTGCAAAACTTTGTAGGAACAAATATCTACACATCTGTACAAATTAGAACCGCTCGGTTAACATGTTTCAGATGTCAGTTTTAAACTACCTCCCCCCCTTCCATCTCACTCTCCACGTTAAAGTTCATAAAACATATTGAAGGAGAGTTACTCATTTCTCCCCAAACATCAGGGATTGTTGCAGAACCTGGAGGAGGATAATGTCTTCTTGGGCATTACAGAGAAACCAAAATCTAAGTTGACCTGGGCTATTGTGTTAGATGAAATGAAACTGTGGTAATCTCCTGCTTCTTTAGAGAGTCAATAGTGGAGGGTTTTCCTGGAAAAACAAACTCTGTTTGATATTGGAAAAAAGGTTAGAGAGCAACAAGGTACAATGGAAAGACAAGAATCTGAGTTACAATGTTTCAAACACATCAGAGTCCCACCAAAATGGTTAATTGACAAAGATGCATGAAATACCTGATTTAGGTAGTTAGTGTATCTTTGCAATGAACAAAATCTTAAGAGCAATCCTGTCAGTTAGCTTTGTCAGTTAGAGAAGTTTAAGTTCAGTTGACTGATCTTGTACACATAAGGTTTGCTTGCTTATTCGTAAAATGTATGTTCTGAATTCTAAATTACTACCTTGAATTTGGAACTTCTTCCAGAAGACAACACAGCCTCTAAATGCAAACTGAACGGAATTTCCCCCCTGCCCCAAGTTGATGGGTTCATTAGCAAGAGGAACGAATAAAAATTCATCCCCATGACAAAACCTCCCACAAAAACATAAATCTCAGCTTGTCCCTTGTCATCTAACAGTATGGACTTTAGGGTTGCAATCCTATTCCCAAATAACTGGAAAGAAACCCCACTGAACTCAGTGGGACTTACTTTGGACGAGATATGTATAGGATTGCCCTGTTACCTCATTAAACGGAGCTGATTACATTTATGGCAATGAAATGCTAATGCAATACTTGAACATGTCTCAGAACTAACAGCTGTGTCATGATCCTTTTTAATCTTTCCAGAAGGTTCTTTGTGATAAGAGCAAGAGATACAGCCAGTCTTTTGTTTCCTGAGCAAAACTGCTCCTAATCTCCAAGGCATTCTGCAAATTATTGGGGAATATATGGCAGCCACTCCCTTTGCCTACTAAGTCCCTAAATCACTAATATTTATTAACTCAATATTCCATAAAATACTTGGAAACACCTTGGGAGTACCTTTTTAATTCTCTTCCACATTATTATGCACACTGCGCAAGGACTGCAGTTCATAGCTCTCCCTATCAGACACTAGATATATCAAATTACTCACGGAGTCGGATTTAATACGGTTATCATTGGACTATGATAGACTAACTGACATGAAAAGAGTACTACATGTCAACTGCAAATGGGCAAAGCAATCCAAAGCTCTCTGTTATGTTCTCTTCCCCACCACCTTTCAGTTAACAAGTCTGCTGCCAGCTATTTCTATTTTCTTTCTAACGTTCTAGAAAGCACAGGACCAAACCTGCTTTTGTAACTAAATAAATCAAGCATTGCCTTCCTTCTCTTTGCTGGTCATGGTACTGTTATAGCTTCCAGACTTCTTGGCCCACTGTTGTCATGCCCAACTAGGGTACACAGTAAAATAGGCAACTCGTGTTTTCCTCAGGATGGGGTGCAGACACTTTGGCCCTCCAGATGTTGCTGAACAACAGTAAGGTCTATCATTCCTGGTCATTGGTCATGCTTGCTTGGGTTGATGGGACTTGTAGTTTATCAGCTTCTGGAAGGTCGAAGGTTCCCCACTCCTGTCCTAAAGGGACCCCACTACCAGTGCTGTAACAAGGCAAGTTGTTTCCTCCTCCTGGGAATTAGAACTGTGGCAGATTAAGGTTATCTATTGATAAAAGGTATTGATATACCACCATCTCGTGAAATATTAGGGTGGTGCACAACATAATGTGCACAATTAAAACATAAAATACCATCAAAGTTTGTGGACATTTTAATATATCCCAAGTTCACAGTCTTAATAATCCTAAAAGCTGTTGTGCAAAAAAAAAAAAACAAAAAAACAAAAAAACAAACCATCTGTCTGTTGCTGCCCAGTGTCACAGGTTTCAAATTCCTCTCTCTCTTTCCTGCAGTTTTCCGTCAGTGGCTCAATGTGATTTACTGTGTTAGGCTGCAGGCAGAAAGCTAATGAAAAGCTGCAGCAGTGCCATTCTGCCTGCCCTGCTGCCCTGGCTGTGCCTCTGAACAATTTGGCTTTTCGTTTACCTGCTTGGAAAATATGCTTGATTATCTTTACTTTAGAAAACAGTGCATGATTCACATGCCTTTACATATGTGATGTTTGGTGCCCATTTCTCACATATTCCCAAGGCATCCTTTATAATTGTACATTCATGGAACAGCCCATAATTGTGCTCATGGGACAGCTACAGTATGTATGATCCTGCATTCAATATTGTTTGTGACTGGAAAAGTGTGGGGGTGGACATACTGCTTTGTTTCAAATCAGTGAGTGCTTCACTACTTCAAGCTGAAATCCTGTAACTTTTTATACCACCCGTGTTCCACTTTATTTTTTGTCCCACTATAATGCGGGCAATAGCACAGCAATAGCACAATAACCTTGGGGAAGCATCAAAGAACAGCTAATAAATCAGAATGGTGTGTGGACAGCCCAGTATAAATACACCACTAATGCACTATTATTGCATCGATGATATTTGGAGAATACACTCACACAAAAACACCAGTCTGGAGGGACCCTAGCTCGCAGCCAGGGCCGGTGCCCTGGTTGTCTTATTCTAGTTACCAACCTGGCCCCTGCGATCATTACTGGAAGCCTTTCTTCATGTGCCTCCTCCGCGAGAGGTCTGGAGGGTGGGAACACAAGAATGGGCCTTTTCTGTAGTGGCTCCCCATTTATGGAATGCTCACCCAAGGGAGGCTTGCCTGGTGCCGCCTTCATTATACATCTTTAGGCGCCCAGCGAAAACATTCCTTTTTAACCAGACATTTGGCTAACTAGCATTTTATGTCCTCTTAAATGTGTTTGTAGGGGGGAATTCGTTTGTTTCATTTTTTTGTTTTCAGTATGTATTTTGTGTTTTTCTTTTGTATTTTTATTCTGTGAACCACCTGAAGATCTTCAGGTGAAGGCTGGCATGCCAAATTTAATAAATAAATACAATAATTACATTACTGCTCACCACTGTGAGCCAGGCCTGTAAATAGCATCGAGAGCTAATGTGGTGTAACTATACTGCATCCTTAAAACTAAGGAGACCTGGGTTCAAAATTTTGCTTAGACATGAAGCTCACTGGATGACCTTATTCCACAATTGTTGTAAACGGATGCAGGAGAACCTGTGCTCCTTGGTAGAAGGGTGTGATAAAAATAAAATATAATGATGATAATGATTATGGTGGTGGTAATGTTTGGACAATTTTCACAGAGACCCTTCAAGTTCTATAGTTGAGTAACAGTCAAATGTGAGTTCACACTTTCTTCATTGACGCCTTACAAGGGATCAAATGCAAAATGAAACATCCGGTCACTAAGAACGACAGTGCAAATGTACCCTCAGTGTTACACAGGGGGCACTTGAAGTTGTAAGCTCCACTTGTCATGTTCATGTTCCTTCTGTTGCATAGACCCTTTATAGAAGCTGGAAGACACAATGTCTAATATTCACAATCCCTTCCCACTGTTAAATCATAACACGTTGGGGGCGAGATAAAGCTTCTAACACCTTTGCCTGCCTTTCCAAAGCTGCTGACACTGTTATTCATTACACCTGACACATTTGCACAAATTAAACTGTATTGTTTTCAGTTTACGTGATTTTTTTTTTAAAATCAACATCCCTACATTTATGTATGCTAATTTCTATATATATGGCAGCACGGAAACACTGCATCTGTATTGGAGGTATTAGTAACACATGAAGTGGGCTATAGCTTGAATGCTTAAATATTCAATGCCAAATGATACTTTCCAAACACATTTGGTCCTTTTCATCATAAAACTGCTTTTGCACTGATGATTTTAAAGAGGTCTGCTCGTGTTCAAGCACTTAGTAGAAGACCAATTGCATAACCTTTCTTCCTCTTTCCAAGCATTTGTGAAGCTAAATAAGACTTTACCAGCTACAATAACACCCATCAGTTATCTGTGCAGTAGTGTAAACAATGAAATTCTTATTATGTACTTAGAATTCGCAGTGCTATTTCCATGGTAACTCTGTTTTCATGTCATATCTTTAATGAATAGGTAATGAAAGAAATGCTGCATTTACAACTTCATTACTAGTTTAAAAAAAATAACAGCAGTAAATTTGAATTATAGTTGCTGTCATTTTCAGAAGATGCTGCAGAACATGCTGGGATGGCAAGGCTGTCATTTGCAATAAATAAATACCAGAAATGCCTGTGTATTTGTGTGTGTGAATGCATACATATATGTACACACACATGTACATGATGCCAGTCATCCAAGCTGTGTTTTCCTTGTTTTCTTTACAGATGTTTCTTAACGGGTAAAGACAGCAACATCAAAATCTTATTGAAAAGGGGGAGCCCAAATGATTCGGGTCATGCTGCAAATTATGACTGTGAATGTTAATCGGCCTTCTGCAACATGCCAGTTAAATAAAACAGAGAAGTACTGACTCATATGCCAATTCACTAAAGCAGGTGGGAGGATATAACATACATAGCATACCTAAAACAGTGCTTACCTTTGAGACAGAATAGACAAAGACCATCCTAGTCAATCAGGTGAATCAACTGAAAAGAAGGTATAATCACTACATCTAACCAGCACACCAAATAACCATCAAAAAGAACCTGCTCCTTTCATTATTGTTGCATACTGCCGAGTATGACTTGTGAGAATGAAGAACTACTTGTCAGAAAGGAAGCTTCTGAAATGTTAAAAAGGTATCGTGGCCAATGGTCTGAGCCTTTGGGGGGGGGGAAATAAAAATTGAGATCGAGCACCAGGGGTAACCAGTCTGAATCTACTATATGTTTTGGAAATCCTGAGATCAAGAAGCAGCTTTTCATCTATGACTGGATACAATGGGATGCCATTTTGAATCAAGATGGCAGGCTGAAACTGCTTTCAAAACTGCAGATTTAAGCAGTGATTTTGAAACTGCACACTACCCCGCCTTAGAATTCCCGAACAAAGCTGTGCACACGGTTGCTAGGAAAGTATTGTTACGATTAGGGGGCAAGTAGGCTATATAGCAATATACTTCTAACTCCTGGACAGTATCGTAGCTAGGCAGGGGCAGGCAGTCCACAACGGATTGGGGAGGGGGCGTAGGTTGCCACAGTCTGTGGGACAGCTCAGTTTGCTTTTTTCTGAACTCAAACTAGTACAGTACTGTTACAAATGATGAAGATGAAGGGTCCACCTTCCACTACTAGCCCCCAGAGCCCTCTGACTTGGCTGATCTTTCTATTACTTGTTGGAGTAGACCCAGTTCTGGCCTCTGCAAACAGAAATGCTCCTTCTGTCCACAGAAGGATTTTGATCCAGAGAAGGAAGCCCACTGATGGAGTGGGGACACAACTTTTGCCTATTCTTCCTTCCCCTTGTGCCTACCTGCTGCCCTGTTCTGGAGGGTCTCCCAATCCTTTGGAGCAGATTTTCAGATGGCACAAGTGCCTGGAGGGGGAAGGGAAATCAGCCAAAAACACTTCCTCCCTTCTACCATAGGGCATGTCCCCTGAGTGTGGATATGCTCCCAACAAGGAGAGTGAAATCTGGATCTAAGCTGTTGCTAAATGCTTATCTGACATCTATAGCTTATGAACTAACTTGCTTTGTAGTCACCTGAGCTGTGGTGCAGATTGGGCCTAGAGGAAGGAGGTAAGCAAATAAGCACTAGCTATTATTGACAGTGTCAAGGATGTAGGCCAACACAGGGAGGAGGTCCCGTTATGGGTCATCTTTTCTAAGAGCCCCCCCTCCACAGTTCCACTACAGAATCTGAAGACACCACCACCAGTGGATTCCTCATTATGTACTGTTATTTTACACATCCTTAAGTGAGAGGGTAGCAACATATTCTTGAAGGAAGACAATTATATTTCTGCTACAGGTTTCAATATTGGGACACAAGAGCATCTTCTGGACAAGCATTAATATTATAGAAAACATCGATTCTGTGCTGCTGAAAACAGAATAATGAGCAGAAGCCAAGATTGCCCAGCTACAAAAGACTTCATTCTCTAATTGTCAAAAAGCATTAAACATCAAGTATTTATTCTGTGGCAGAAGAAGAGGGAACAGACTTCAGTGCCTCCCTCACCAGAGGTTGTCTCTAATTGTCATGCATAGATTGCAACAGAGGTTATGGAGAGAAATTTGTTTGCATTTATTAATCAAAAGGAGTCAAAGGCACACAAAGATATCATCAAGGCTCCCTTGTGCTAGGGGAGGCTGACAACTAAAATTTCTGATGAAGTGTTTGCAGAATGTTTGCAATCTGTTCAAAGCCTTTTTACTTCACAGGTGCAAACCTTTCTATCTGTTACATCAAAGAAACAATTGAAAATTAAACACAGTAAACATTGCAGTACAGGTTTTAATCTTCCATTTTGAAAGGACAATGGGAGGCAGAGAATACATTTCAGAGCAGCGGCCCCGGTTCTTTCAATATTCATTTGTGCACATTAGCATTTCATTAGTTTGGGTTTTAAATGGCAATCTTTGGGTTTAGACCAATCTCTGCCTTGCCCCTTTTGTTTTATGAAGAGAGGGGAGAAACCCAAGAAAGTTCAACTTAAGACTCTTAGAGATGCCATTTGCACTAAAGCATCCATGCATAGATAATTATCTTGCCAAGTATCTTAGGGAGAATAATGCATTGCTTTTGAGGTAACGGCACACAGCGGAAGTAGATTTAAGAAAATGATAATTCTTTTACTGTGACATTAGGAAAACTTAACAGGAGCCTCCTGAATGGTTCTGCTGGATTCTGCAATCACGCCTTGTGAATAATGTATTTTATTGTAACAGTCATAGTTCTATTTTAACATACTATATGTAACAGCATTGCTTCTTCTGTTGCTTTTTAATGTGGTTTGAAAGCTTTTCTTTTATTAGGATGTAATGAATAGGGATATAGTTTCTTTCTATATAGCTTCTCTGTGGTTAAACCACAGAGCCTAGGACTTGCTGATCAGAAGGTTGGCGGTTCGAATCCCCGCAAAGGGGTGAGCTCCTGTTGCTCGGTCCCTGCTCCTGCCAACCTAGCAGTTTGAAAGCACATCAAAGTGCAAGTAGATAAATAGGTATTGTTCCAGCGGGAAGGTAAACAGCGTTTCCGTGTGCTGCTCTGGTTCGCCAGAAGCGGCTTAGTCATGCTGGCCACATGACCCAGAAGCTGTACGCCGGCTTCCTCAGCCAACAAAGCGAGATGAGTGCCACAACCCCAGAATCGGCCACGACTGGACCTAATGGTCAGGGGTCCCTTTACCTTTATGTAGCTTCTTGTGTAGATTTAAGTGGTAACCAAGCCCTTTCTTGCATCCTGCCTTTTGATGTGAATGGGCAGCAATGTGAACAGGGTCTACGCAATAACTCTGTTGCCCAACCCGGGGTCTTTGAATTCGCTGGGCTCCAGCTCTCAACTCCCATGCTGGCTGGGGTCGATGGGAGTTGAAGTCCAACAACGTCTGGGTGGGCAATACCACTTTGAGGAAGGCTGATCTTGCAATACTAGAACTTACAGACACCCAATGAAGCTAAATGTTGTAAGGTTCAGGGCAGAGAAAAGAAAGCACTTCTTCACACAGAACATAGTTAAACTGTGGCTCTTGCTCCTGCAGGAGACAGTGATGGCCACCAACTTGGATGGCTTTAGAAAAGAATTAGTCAGATTCATGACAGTGACTACTAACCATGATGGCTGTACAGACTGCTCTTGTGCTCTGGTCCTGCTTGTAAGCTTCTCTCAGGTATCTGGCTGGTTACTCAGAGAACAGGATGCTGGGCTTGATTCAGCAGGCTTTTCTTAGGTTCTTATGTCTGTAGGATAATTTGACATACCAATCACCAGCATTTCCTGAGCATTTCTGCACTAAGTATATTCATTATACATATCCTGAACAAGAGACTGAACAATATTCCAACAGCTAAACAAGGCCTCTGTCATTAACAGCAACAGAAATATTCTTTGTGCTCCTATCACGATGTGCTACAGTATGCATTCGGTCATGGAGGCTGAATAGTCAAGATGCTGGGGAAAAGGTTTAATATACAGTTGTTTGGGTGCCGAGCTCAGTTTGTATTGACACAATATTAGTTTGGAGACAATGAACCCTTTCAGATGTTTTGGCTGCCTTTCAGCAAATGCATATAATTCAGATGTTTGTGGGGGGAAATGAATTGTGCGGAAAATGCATGCAAGCTGTCAGTCACAATACGCCAAATAAGGAAACGGGGGGAAAGCATAATCGGCAAGTATATCTACATAGTAAGGGCCTCTTACCTACTGAATCAAAGAGCCTAAATCCACAAACTGATTAGAACTGTCTTGAAAAAGCAATGGGTCAAGCACAAAGGGTCAAGTCTATGTTGGATGTTTTTGTAACCTGGGGAGAAGTGACAATAGCAGCTCAGTTCTGTGTGTCTCAGATCAGGAAAATAGTGTAGGAGAAAGGGTTAAATTCTTTCCCACAGGGCAGGGGCAGAACGGGGCAGGGAGTAGGCAGAATGGGGCAGGCTTACGCGCATCCCACTGATGGGTGCAGTGCTTCTGAACAAAAACCCCCACATAAATGAGGAGGGGGTTTGCCTATAATCAAATATATTGGTACTATTGAAATATAATATATTTTAATGTGCCATAAACCATTTTTGTCATATGACAAAATTGTATGTGCAAACCCAGAAGAATCTAATATAAAACTGATAATGTGGGACTATTAGATGTAAATACATAAAAAATACTGTAATGAAAGTATTGCTACTTAATTGAACAATCAATGCCAAACAGCTAGTATCTGACAAGTAATGAAGATTTTACTTCCACTAAAGTATTGCATAAATGATAAGTGATCAGTACCATGTGGCTAGCCACTGCTGAAGCTCTTGGGTTTGCATATTGCCAGACAGGGGTAAAAGTGGCTTAGGAATCTAGCGGAATCACTGAGTTGCAGGAATTGTTTGATACTCCATTCCAAGGCCACCTTGAATGGCTGCCATTAAGAATCTTTACAAACAAAAATGAAAGTGAGTTCATCCTTTTGAAACATTGCTCCAGTCATTCATTCTGCTCTTAGCTGTTTAATTTATTTGAAGTGTATATATTGTGTAGAGTGATGTTAGAGGAAGTCTGCAATTTATCCTGTATACACTCATCTAAGTGTAAGCCCCAGTAAACACAATGCAACTTGTTTCCCTAGTAAATATTTCTAAAGGTAAAGGTACCCCTGACCTAGATCCAGTTGCGGACGACTCTGAGGTTGCGGCGCTCATCTCGCTCTATAGGCCGAGGGAGCCAGTGTTTGTCCGCAGACAGCTTCCGGGTCATGTGGCCAGCATGACTAAGCCACTTCTGGTGTACCAGAGCAGCGCACAGAAACACCATTTCTAGGATATGGCTATAATTTCTATGCAGAAGTGACTGTTGGTATGCATGCATCATTTTATTTGTATGCTGCCATACAATTAAATATGTATCTACACACATATTTTATTTGTATGGTTACCATATTTCAAATAGTGGAAATCCGGACAGAAAAGTTGTTGAGCTTTATTTGGCAAAGTTGTTGAGCTCGCTAAAAAAAAAAGAAAAAAGCACCGTTTTTTGTGCTTTTCTTAAGGGGAAATGGAAAAAAGCACTTTTTTACATGTGGTAAAACGTCAGGCACTGCTGCCAACTGCAGTATTCTGGATATGTCCGGGAAGATCAGGACGTATGGCACCCCTACTCAATGTGGCTTACAACATGTAAAAAATTAAAATCACAAACATAACAAAAGTAGTAATAAACAATAGAGGAAACATAAAAAGTATGCAACCAATTTCAACATAAAGCATAATAAGATATAAAATAAAATTTCAAGAAATTAATATCAATAAAAGCAACAACCCCCCCCAAAAAAACCTCCCTAAACAATAGCCCAGCCCAAGAGTCTGTTTAGCAGCCTCAATTTTTGTAATCCGTTAGGGCCCCTCCCTCCCAGGCCAGGTGGGAAAAGGCCTGCAAGGCAGGAAGCAGGTCTTCCAGGACTTACAAGCAAAGGACTCACAAGGGAGTTCTGAAAATACCGTGTATATTTGGTGAATGTCTGGCTAGACATAAATCAGTGAATGAGGACAATAGAGCTTATCAGTATTCATTATCGTAATTCCATGGTTACTCATGCTGGGAGGAAACCATGGTCCCTTGGCTTTGGACCATGGTTTTTTAAAACAAAACAAACCACAACCCCTCGATCGAACATCGCTTACTAGGGATAAGGAAGACTTTGCTTATTCACAGTAAGTCATGGTATGAGGTTTATCTTGATGTGCCAACATGATCACTGTCGGGGAGAATGGCGTAGAATAGCATATAGGTGCACCTTAAGTGCAGGGTGGAATCTACACACATGTAAAAGAACACTGTGAAAATGCTTTAAACAAAGAACGTTTTGAAAAATACATTGAATTTGTCATAGCTCACTGTCGCCATCTAGTGTCACATTGGTATATTACAACACATTTAAAACGTTTTATTTGTAGCTGTATAGCTGAGTCTCAGGTTTATCAATGACAATGAAACAAGGCTGATTTCATCATCCATAAGGATAATATGTGTACACACTAATGTACGGCAGTGGGTGCATTTTACATTTGATCAAATATAGGATACATTGGTTATATTAATTTATTATGTGTCTTCCTTTCAAATCTATCCCATATAATATAATATAATATAATATAATATAATATAATATAATATAACCTCATGTATCTAAGCTTTTGATAATCCTAGTGTTTTTGATACTTAACAGGCAATTTATACTATATTTAGTACATTTATACTTCATTTGGCTTTGAGATCATTGTTTGCTGTTTTTACAATGAGGTGGTATACACATTTTACAAGTAAAATGAAATTTTACTGGGGGTGGAATATCAAGCAGATTGCATTTTAAATGGCAACATGGCTGCCTCATGTGCTTTTTATGGAAAGCCAAAGTATAAATGTGATAAACTATCATCTTCATCTTCTAAGCATGCTAAAACATGTAGAGTGAACTGCACTTCTTGTCATGAATTAATTTCTGCTGCACAAATTAGAAATGTGACTAGTATTTGGGGAGGCATTTTTTAGACCACTGCAACCCACTTAAATATTTTTTAGACCACTGCAAGCCACTTGAATATTTACTCAAATATTCATCCCATGCTTAATAAAGATGCATTCAGCAGCTCAGGATACTGGGAAATGGGCTATCTGCTAAATGCTTCTGCATCCCCCCAGTGAACGTGGAGAACTTCATCCTTTTTCATTCTGAATTAACTTTTCAATTCAGGTTCAATGCACATTTCACAGACTTAGTTCATTCTCCTGATGTGGCTTTATGTGCAAGAACTTAATTACAAAACCTCAATTGGGTTTCATTTTCATACAAAGCAGCAGCAAATGAAATTGACTTTTTAAAAAATGTTTTTGTCAGTTGGGGTGTTGCTGTAAATGAAGCAAAATTAAATATGACAGAATTTGAACAGAAACACTTAGTTCCTTCACAACAAAGCGAATTGTTTTAGGCTTATATTTTGAATTACACACAATTATTGTCAAGTACCTCTAAAACAAGCGTTTTCCACAAGCACCTACTTCTAAAACATTCCTAATGATTAAAAGGAACATTTCTACCATGTAGTTCTGGTTTCTTTTAAAAGGTAAACTCAAACCGAGTAATTGATTCTAAACAATGCACCATAACACCTCTGAAGTGTGCAGCTGTATAACTATCCTGGTATACAGAGAGACATCTACAGAACTCTGGCACAAGTATCTACTTTGAGGATTGTAATAGATTTGATAATTTTACCCCTAGAAACAAATTTTCACATTCTCCTTGTTATTAAACAAACTAAGCATATTTCTTCTTGTTCTTTGATTGAAATGATTGAAATACATGCATAGGGTTCAGAACAACCCTATGCATGTATAGAGTTCACTGGGGTTTACTCCTCGCTACACGTATATATGATTGCAACCTAGGGCCGGAGAACTGTTTCTTTGAAGCTGAAATTCATTGTAGAAGCAGAAGCCCTGTTCAGGAGTTCAAATAGTGTAAAACCACAACTTTGCAGTTTGAGTTGTGACATGGGGAAAAGGTTTAGGAAAGTATTATTTATTTATTTATTTTCTGAATTATTACAAATCAAACCGAATTACTTTAATTTAATACAATTTCTTAAAATCACGTTTCCCGCTCCTGTTGCAAACATGTGTCCACCATTTCCTGCCATAGCTGCATCATTTCTTATTCAGCATCCAGTTGTCATCCTTCACTTGCCGTTACACCGTTCTTCCAGCTGACCACTTTCTCCTCCATACAAACAGCACCTCTGTTACATCTTATAAATATAAAATCTAGTTCACGTATGTAGTCCTTCATATACATTTTTGTTCCAGACCTGGTGTGCTGGGAGAGTTTATTTCTATCTTCCATTGTTCAGCTCTTTGCAGTATTTCTCTGGATGGTACACATTCCATTCCTTCCTCTGTTTACAGACTAGCATACGGGCCGCAGCCATAAATAACTCACAGGGTGCACTTCCAGACTTCCACCATTAAGTTCTCCTCTGCAGTTCTTTCTCGGCACACACTGAAGACAAGAGCAAGATCTTTTCTCAGATTCAGCTTCTTTTCCACATATGTTCAGCTGCAGTTCACCCCCCCCCATTCCTCCGACAACACCCCAGTCCAGAAATGGTTGGAGATAAAATCCATTCAGCCTTGATCAAGGGGGAGGGCACTTATTAAATTTCTTATTGAGCATAAATCAAAAGCCTCCGCCCTCTTTCTCAAAGTATCAGACAGAGTAACAAAACAACGGCTGCACACTTCTCTTCCATTGTGTAGGGGAGGACAAGAAAAGGAAGTACCATTTGAAAACCATAAGTAACCACAAAGGACCTTGTCCTTCCCCTTCTTTTCCAAGCTGTTGTAAGGATTCTCAAGCTTCAGAAAAACATTCAAATACCTTCAGGGAGCCAAGTCCAGTCCTTTCGGCAGCTGATTGATTGCAGCCCATTAGCATATGTCGGTCCAGGAATGCCTCTTGATTAAAGCCAATTGTCCAGATTAAGGAGGAACTATCCACAAATCATGCCGGTAATGGAGGCTCATCCATGGCAGGGACACACTCCCAAGTCGCTCCCACTCTGCCTTTCAAGTTGGCGGACATGGGATTGTGTGGCACTGCAGGATGCAATGAATTCCCCAGACCCCACTGAGGAGCATTGTGAGGATTTATACCTCCATTTCCCCTGCTTGAACTTCCTCATAGTCTGCAGAGGGCTACGGAGAGCAACCGCCATTGACTCATGACGTAGTCAGAAACCTGTATTAATTATATTGTTGGACAGGCCAACAATATAGCCTGCCATACGAGGGTCATAAATTCACTATATGCATGCTACTTGTAGTGGCCACATCACACCATTTTTGCCTGCCACATTTCTTTACCACATGTCCATGGTTAGTAATTAATTGTATTTTTCAAATGGCATTGCCACTCCTCAGCAAACATTATTGAGCGGTATCATAAAAAGTATGGTGTATCGGAGTGAGTTGACTGTGGTAGAACAGGGACCCAGCCTGCTATCAGGCTGTTGTGATCCATCTGCCCTTCACTTCTCCATCAGTGCAGAGTTATTAGGGATCTAAATCACATGGGAAGCCTATGTACATAGAGCAGGCCTTTTCCTCCGGTGTCTGGGCGGTGGCAGGTGCAGATGATGAGGGTACAGAATGAAAGCATGGCCCACTTCCCTCATGCAGTTCCAACCACACGTTGTAGTTTTATGCTAGTTTAATGGTCATATTGTACCTACCCTCACCAAGAATTCTGGGGATTTTAGTTTGGAGAATTCTCTGTTAATATATTCTTATCTAAAACTCAGTTCTTGGCCTTTCCAGTTTAAGACTGGAAAATTTGGACACATTGTGGGGGGACATCACACCCTCCATAGCAACATTGATTCTATGATTGTATCAGGTCCAGAGGAGATCTCCAACACATTGTTTTGTCAAATTTTGTGGGATCCATTTGAGCTTTTGAGTCCCAAGGACATGGGTAAGATACTTGCTGAATCAGCCTTGTTGCCCTAATGGAGAAATGCAACCCTGTTGCTCTTGCTTGATCTCAGTTTTAATACTATTAATCATGGTATCTTGCCAGGTGTACCTGGTAGATTAGGAAGCACAATTTTGCAATGGTTTTGATCCTACCTGATTGCCAGTTTCCAAGAGCAGCATTGGGTGACTGCACCTCGGCACCCTGGCAGTTATGCTGTGAGTGTGCCAGTTATGGTCATTACTTTATAGGAGTAACTTGGCCACAGTGTACACATGTGTTGGTAACATCAAGATTGTACTGCTCTAATGCATTCTGTGTCTCAAGGTTGTGAAAATAGATATTAAAAACTGGCAATCAATGTTTGCAAATGTTCCACTGAAAGAATTAAGCTTCCACGTATGGTTTTCTGTCTCTTTCTCCTGACCAGAACTATGTGTTTCCTATATATATATGTGTACTGTGCAAATGTAGAAGTTGGCACCAGGTTCAGAATTTAACCTCCTTGGAATCTCAGTGCTTTTTTTTTTTAACAGAAGCAACTGGCCCTTATGGTTGAAGAGAGAACTTTGAAAATGTGTGGGCAGTGCTACCAAAACATGAAGTAAAATATGCAAATTCCCTCACACCATTACTCCCCTTAATTAACCTTACTTACTCCATTCAAAACAAAATCTCACATTCTATATAGGGAAAATAAATCATGCAAATTGAACAGGTTTATGCAAAGTAAGTAGAACTGATTGCAGAATTTTAATTTCTTGGTTTTTTCAGACACATAAGTTTCCTTTTAATTTTATTTTGAAGCAGAGTGTGAATGATGTCTCTTGCATTCCTCACTGCAATTCTAAAGTACTGGGATATATTTATTGTATAGAAGCAATATGTCCCTAATTAGGTTTGTCAATGAACTATTTTGCTTCGCTAAAATAAGAAATTATTTATGTGACTGTCCCAGCCAGGAAGTTTGGTAAGTGACTGCTTGGTTATGTATAAGGATTTTGCAGTTAAGGTGTGAGGCTAAGCTTTAAACAGTGAAGGCAGTTCCACATGAGCAAAAGGTAACATGCATATCTATTCTACATTTTAATGTCAATACAAGTACCTTATTATAGTATTACATTAGAAATGTGCGGTACCCCTAAGGGGGCAGTGCTTTTCTTATTAGAGAATGTCTTCCTCACTGTTTGAACTAGATAGTTCTTGCGCTAAATTGTTCACAGTCTAACTTATTATACAAAACGAGGTGCCCTCTGGGTATGAATGAAAAATATATGCAAGGAACAATCAAGTGCCAAGAGTACTGGATAAAACCTTAGGTAGGTGGCAGAAGACAGATAAGCAGCATAGGAGTTTAAGTTGTAGGATCTTAAGCTGCAGAAAGATTTATTTTATCATTTACATTACAACCAGTTCTATTTGTAGAATAGATAATGAAGGGCTTATGTCTAGGGCCAAGTACTGAGAAGCAGGGAGCGCCCTCCTCTGCAGAGGAGGGGTGGCGAGTATTTGGAAGGACTAAACAGCAATTTGTAAAACTGAGTTACTTTTTAAAAAAAAGAACGAGAAGAAAACTAAACTAAATAGCCTTTATTGGATGGGGGGAGGAGGAGAGATGGATTAGATTTTTAAATTCCACAACCTAAATCCTTCACTAACAGTTTCACTCGCTAATTACCGGTACATTGCCATGAAAGAAAAAATAATATGAGTCACATTGGTTGGAATTTTCAAATAGAACCAGAAATTCTGCTGCACAAATAAAAAGTTGGGGTATACAGGGTTTTATCAAAAACTGTGCACACACAGATCCCTGCCAAAAATACACTCTGGAGGAGTGGATTGCCCCAACCTTCTGGAGCAAAGTTTGAGGGTGCAGGGCGTGGGCTGCAGAGGAGATAGTTCTGCTGTGCAAGAGGAAGTTTGCTGCACAAGTGGAGTGGACACACTCCTCAGAGGTTTAGGATTTCTACTGGGGGCGTTTCTTTAATAACAGCAGCACACACAGAGATAGAGATGGTATCTGCTGTGCTGGGGTTTTGTTTGTTTGTTTGTTTGTTTTTTGTTTAATGAGGTAGAGTGTCCCTCCATCTGATACTGTGCTGCTCCACTGGTCTCCACTTTGGCAGGAACACACCACCCTGCCTGCTTTTCCAGCAGTATCTCCACCTGTGGTAGCCAGGAAAATGCCCTCTAAGCAGGAGCCTAATCTAGCCCTAGATCTAATGTTTCCACTGTGGCACCCAGGAGCACCACAAAATGCTTGGATACCACCCCGCTGGCTTCTGCCAAGGTCCCATGCCCCCCCTTTAGTTTATATGAATTTTGGGTGCTTTTGTGGAGGGTTGTCTGATTTTTTTGGGTCTGTGTTTATTTGCTTTGCCTCTTGTTGTGTTGTTGTGTTGTCTCAGCACCACTGGTTTTTCTCCTGTGAAATGTATATTTTCCTGCTAAACACAGCAGTTTCTTCTATTTCCAGTTGTGCCCTGGGCCCAGAAAGATTGGGCACCCCAGAACAAATTTCTGTTCCATAGGACTCTGTTGCTAGATTTCTCAAGGAGTTGAGAAATCAGCACAATTTTAAGCATATCTACTTAAAGTAACTCCCACTGAAATTAATGGGGCTTACTTCTGATTAAATATACCCAAGATTGTGCTGTATCTAATGTTATTCACTATATACAGTGGTATCTCAGGTTACATACGCTTCAGGTTACATACGCTTCAGGTTACAGACTCCGCTAACCCAGAAATAGTGCATCAGTTAAGAACTTTGCTTCAGGATGAGAACAGTAATCGTGTTCCGGCGGCGCGGCAGCAGCGGGAGGCCCCATTAGCTAAAGTGGTGCTTCAGGTTAAGAACAGTTTCAGGTTAAGTACGGACCTCCAGAACGAATTAAGTACTTAACCCAAGGTACCACTGTACTAGATTTTTTAGGTTTTTTTGTCTTGAAAATAGGGACACTCAGTAAATAATGTGCTGGAATAATTTTTTAAAGTATTTTAGTTTTGTTTTTTAATATTTGAAATGTCTGTAGGTGAGAGTAAAGTTAAGAGTTTTGTATTGTTTTGTATTACACTGTTATTCCTGATTTTTATATTGTTGTCTTTGGTCAAGAATGATTTCCCTTTGTTGTTCTGGTTGCCCATTGAATGTTCTACCAGAATAAAGACTTTGTAACTGGGCTTCACAATCAGCAATCCTAGCAAGGAGAAAGCATGTGCCATAAATGATGAGAGTCACAGAGGTTAATAAAAACAGATTCATTTCCCCTGTATTTGGGATGAGTTTCCAACATACCATTTTTGCCAATTCAGATAAATATTCTGATTTTGGCTCCCATCCAAATGTTATTAAAGCAAACTGGCAAGCATTGCTTATAAATGATTGTTATAAGAGGCATGCAAAAATATGATGTACTGTTAAAAAATATATTTTTTTAAAAAAAACCCTAAAGGTATTTTGATGACTGCTCACAATGTCATTTTATTTCAGGAGTCTGCTTGTGCCACAGAAACAGACTGTAAAGGAAGAAAGAGCTTTTTAAGCTGTCTTGCCCAGGATTTAGCAATTAAATGTGCATTGTGCAGCTGGTAACATTTTAGTATTTGGAAACATTAAGGGCTCATTTATGATGATCCCGGAATGATGGCTGTGGTAGAGAAGTGTTTGATATAGTTTGTGCCCTTGGACATTAAGGAATTTGTTCTCAGATGAGATGACGTTTTCCGTCATAATCAAAACTCTAGTAGCCATCAGGAAATGTGGCAGGGAAATGTTAAAAACATGCTAGGAAAGGGAAGGAAAAAGGAGTCTGGTGGACAAAAAGATATAGAAGTTTTGATAGAAGCACGGTTCACCTTAGAATAACAGAGGGCACAATATATGATGGAGAGGCAAGAAGGGAACATCAGGAGAGTGAACAAGCAGTGAGCACAGTCGATAAAGCCACAATGAATGGTAATGATGGGCAATAAAATACCCTTTTAAAAACCCAGGAAAGGATAAAGACTATAGACTAGAGCACTGAATGACAACACTAGAACAGCATATCAGCAGATTAGCATATAGCATGGCAAGAAGGCACAACTAAAGATTATTCAATCATACCAAATGCTTGATGTGAATCTAGGCCAAGCAAGTCATCAAAAGCAAATAAAAGACAAGGTATATATATATAACCCAGCAGTAAAGAAGATTGAAAGACAGTTTAACCCACAGCCCCTGAATTCATTAATAGAAGAATAATAAGCATGAGAGACAACCCACTGCTGATGAGAAAACAGGCTGCATTCACATGCAGTGTTAAACCATAATTGAAAATAAACTGGTTCAAAATGCACAACTGCTTTGTTCTTGCCCTGCTCTTGACTGTGACTGCGGGGTGGGGTGGGCAGAGTCTGGTTTGTCATGATGTGCAAACCACGGCTGATGTTTTGTTTCTTTCCTTTTCAGGAGAACACTGGAAAGTCTAATTACTGATGTTACTTAATTATTGATGTTATTCAAACTATGAAGAAGGAAACTTCAACTCAAGTTTGACAGTATTCTTTTCCCAAGGCACCTGAACATTCACACACACACACACACACACATTCATTGCAATAATAATAATAATAAAATCAGCTCCACCTACTCCTATAGTTTTAACCAAAGTTTGATTTGCAGAAATCAGCAAGTGATACCTTTTGTGGCACATTGTTTACTATCCTCACTCTGCAGCAAAGGGAAAGAAGGGGAGCAGGGCTATTTGAATCAGTTGCCTACCTCACACAGTTGTTGTACCAATGCAAGGAGAAGAGAAACTATGTACTATATAATCATAGAATTGTAGAGTTGGAAGGGACCCTAAGGATCATCTAGTCCAGCCCTCTGCAATGCAGGAATATGCAGCTGTCCTACAATGGGATCTCATATGGAGATCAAACCTGTGACCTTGATATTATCAGCACCATGCTATAATATGAGTTTAAGATTAAATTACTACTACTACTACTACTACTACCACTACCACCCTATACATGTAGATCTCAGGGTGGTTCACAATATAAAATCACAATATAAAAAAAAGAAAATACATGATAGAAACAAAAACAACACCCCTTCCACACCACATTGTTGTTTTATGATCGAAGACTAGTTCCCTTTGTGTATTTCTTTTAATTTGAACCCATAATGCTTGAATTTAAGGAAAAGGCCTCCTGATTCGCTCCCACTAGCCTCGTTTCCATCATGTATAGGCATGATTTTATATTTTGTTACCTGCTTTGAGCTTTTGGGAATAGTTTATAAATTTATTAAATAAGCACCATTGCTTGGTAAGGTTGTCAGATGAAGCTACTGCTAACACCACATGAGCAAGGATAACAACAGCCGGCAAATTAAGCTTCATGATATTATTTAAAGTGACTAAATTGTTAAGATTAAATAAAAACTTTTACATACTTACCTGGTGGTACCACATCTGACTCACTATGGATGCTGTCTGGAGAAAGAAAGCTAGATGGGGCTCGGAAATTATTTTGCCCAAGACACTGGATAGTAAGTCTGTTGTAACATCCCTTGTCCTGAATTGCTTTTGCCATCTTTTAAAGCGTGACATCTAATTTAAAATATTGCTTGATTTTTTACAGATGAAGTCCATGAAAATGGTGGTACCAAACCATTTAAAGGTTAAAAAGGAGGATGTAATTACAGATCCTTCTAGTGTTCTTACTTTAATTCACATTGGAAACAATATTGTAGTAACGTAAATAATTGTCAGCATTGGGGGTAAATCCACACTGGAAGTCTTTTCCTTCCGGAGGCATCACTATGCCATAATTTTATTGTAATGGTATTGCTACTCGGTGGCCATATGTCAATGTATACTGTACTTCATTCCCTATAATTATTCCAGGATTCATTGCCACACAACAACGATTACAGCTGAAGGTGCATTTTTACCTCATGTGATTATTTCAGGCCCTCTTTTTTATTTTTGCATCACCTAGCATGTTGCGACATACAGTTTGGAAAGCTCTGAGGTAAGTGTATGTACACTTAGGCACATGTGGAGAAAAGTTTTTTTTTAAAAAAACATTTCATACAATTTCTACCCCCTGTCTTACGAAAACACTCCTGAGGTGATTAAGAGCTTTAGGAAGAAACGAATAAAAAGAAAAATACATGTTATTCACTTTGAATTAAAATGGAGTGAAGTCATGAAATGGAAGAATGGGAACTGGAGGAAAACTACTTTCTGTCCATGAAGACCCCCCCTCCCCTGCTAAAGTTGCCAAGCAGGTTCTGCAGGTTAAAGCCACACCCACTGATAACAAAAGAAAAGTCATTAAAAAGATTTTGAAAACAAGATGAGATCAGAGCAGAGATAAAGGGAGGAATATGAGTTGCCATGTGTATTGTGCAGGAGGCGCATGACCCAGAGGCGGCAATGGGGGGAAAGCCTTAGTGCAGATTGGACCTTGTTCCCGCCACATCCACAAACATATATACAGTCCCCTTCTTCTGCTTGTTCAGCAACCTTTATGAACCTTTGTGGATGGACTTTACCACTTCCAGCTGCAGGTGGGTTAGTGTTTGAAACACTGCCTGATCATACAAAACTAATATGTCAGAGAGAAAACTACTCTGCCTGAGGCAGACAGTAAAACGATGCTGTGTACTAGTGAATATGGGTGGAAGGTTATAGAATTTTTTGTTTGGATTGGCTTTCATCAAACCACTTCACAGTTAATAGATAACACAGAATATTTGCTTCTTGATTGGGTTTGCTATCCACTGTTCATTCATTTGTTATGGATAATCCAAACAATGCTGCTGAAAACTCATTGCAATCCAGTGCTTTCTGTATTTTCCTTTCATCCTTTTTCAGACCTCATTTGTAGTGATTCTCTCCCACCCGTCAATAAAGATTACAATGCAAGACATTCCACCAATCCAGGCTGGCAAAGCACTATTGATACACTAGGAGGAGTGCAAGGATGAAAAGGAGAGGAACACCCAGTAAGTTTCATTGATGGAAGGGTAGGCATTTGAATCCAGATCTTCTTGGTCCAAGTCTGATACGCTAATCACTACACCACAAAAAGTGTGGTGATATTAAATGTGCAGCCACCATTCTGATTTTGCTTCCAGCTGTTTTGCAGAACTATAGTGCATCCTCCTTGTTAAAAGACCCTGGTGTGCAACCAAATATAATTCAAAGCAGATAAATCTCTGAAAGCAATAGATAAATAGGAAGTCAACGGAGAGTTGTTTACTGATAATGATTTAATATTTCAAATCTCCAAAGTTTACATGTTTTAGGAATGGATCTAGGAAATGACATCTAAACAAGTAGGATTCATTCTCAAGAAATGTTCTAGAGACTCTCAAAACAAGCAGGCAATTATTAAATAATACAATGGCATAGCTCTAAGTTTTTATCAGCCAAGGAAGGCTATATCCTGTTCCCTCCTTTCACGTGTCTGACTAAAAATAATTTATTTCAGGAATTTATATACCACTTAATATTCAGAATTTATTAACGGTGTACACAAACTGTTTTAAAATACCTTAGGGAGAGTAAGAAATATTAAATCATTCCTCATAAGAACAGGAGAGCTACCTGCTAAAATAGGTAAGTGTCAAGCATGTGAAGTTTAGCAGGGAGGGGCCCTGTCCCATCTTGGTTAGTGTTCCATAGACTGGGTCCACAATATGGCATGCATAGCTTCTGACAGGTACAAGCCATGCCTCTGAACAGTGTAGAATAACTACAGTGAAATCAAATATTATTTTAAAATAAAGCATCTGTAGAAAGGCTTAGATTTTCTAAAGAGGTCCTGGAAGTGATTGGCACATACAGGAAGAGGAATTTCCCATTGTAAGCTACAGATCACAAGAACATAGGAAGAATCCTGCTGTATCAGATGAAAGGCCTACCTAGAACAGCATTCTGTTCCCCATAGTGGTCAGCAAGATGCCTATGAGAAGCCCACAAGCAGGATGTGACCTCCTATTTATGATCGCTTGCATCTGGTATTAACATACTGGTGGTAAGAGAGATGGGGGAGAAGTTCAGCACTTCCTGAAACAATACATGAACCAGAACACAGCTGTCCACCAAAATGTACACTTCTCTGTATTTTGGGGTGCAGGTGTCTGGCCAAAAAATGTGAACCATAATATACCTATTAGGTGCATATAAAAACACATAAATGAGTGAAAATAACATACAGAAGTGCATGATATTAGGGATAATTGTGTGTGTGTGTGTGTGTGTGTGTGTGTGTGTGTGTGTGTGCGTGTGTGCGCATATGGCAAATTGCTTTCAAGCATTTGTACAGTATCCAGAAATGCATATAAAAATATCTGCATTAAAATGCTAATGACTTTTCATAAGGACATTTAAAAAAGCAAGCTGAAGAACTAAAAACTGAAAGAAACCAAAACTGACAGATTCACCCATCTCTAGTAATATAGCCATAATGACAAGTAGCCACAGATAGCCTTTTATCTTCTATGAGCTGATGTGTCAGTCTGAGCTGACTTTTACCCACCTGCCATGTGCTTAAAATATCGTATGAAACTTGCCTGACACTGAACAAATCCTGGCCTGGCTATTTGAATTTGATGAGTGGTTATATAAGTAAACCAGGTAGAGCCCAGCCTGTGCTTAACAACAGCAATTGGGATCTATGTGACCTTTTGGTCCAAGCCGCAAGCATGTCTAAATCACTTGACGACAATAGCCAAAATGCTATAAAATTCAATATGTTTCTGCATGGGAAGTAGCACAGAAAAATCCATATGGCCAAAGTTCCAATTTCTAAAAGATTAGAAGTTTTGTTAAAAGACTGATAGAAAGCAAGTTAAAGAGCCCAACAATGGCTTCCTCAGAAATACATAACCTCTCCTCAGGAGTAAGTCCTTCTGTTGCCCAGCTTACTGGGATTCGGACTGCAGCCTAAAATTTATTGTTATTATAATCCTGTGTATGCTTATTCAGAGGTAAGTTATATTGAATTTATTGAGTTTTAGTCCCAGGTAAGTGTAAGGGATGTAGGTGGCGCTGTGGGTTAAACCACAGAGCCTAGGACTTGCCGATCAGAAGGTCGGCGGTTCGAATCCCCCCGACAGGGTGAGCTCCCGTAGCTCGGTCCCTGCTCCTGCCAACCTAGCAGTTCGAAAGCACGTCAAAGTGCAAGTTGATAAATAGGTACCGCTCTGGCGGAAACTAAATGGTGCTTCCGTGTGCTGCTCTGGTTCGCCAGAAGCAGCTTAGTCATGCTGGTCACATGACCCGGAAGCTGTACGCCGGCTCCCTCGGCCAATATAGTGAGATGAGCGCCGCCACCCCAGAGTCGGTCACGACTGGACCTAATGGCCAGGGGTACCTTTACCTTTACCTTTAAGTGTGTAGAGGGCGCAACTAAAAAGGACATAGGTTTACACACACACACACACACACACACACACACACACAATGACCAAAAGGATGCCATCATGTTAAAACAAAAGAGTCAGGATGGAGAAGCCAAAAATACTTAATTTAAATAAAGTAGTGAGATTGTCAAAAAATGCAAATGTTTAAAAGGGTCAAAATAAAACACATGTTCACAAAGCACTTGTTATATTAATATGCATAGTATGCTAATCACTGATAGATCTACCTCTAATGATTACAAATCACATGATGATTATTGCCACCTTGTCCTTATGATCTTCCCTGGGGCACCTGGCTGGACATTGCTAGGAAGAGAGTTGAAATTATTGTCTGACATAGCAAGGGGTTCTTATGTTCCTCACTGCTGTAGTTGCATGTACAATGCACCTTTTCTCCAAAAGGTCAACATGTATTTTTTTTAAAATAATTTTTATTAACTGGCCAATCACATCAGATTAAATCACATCACATAAATTCCGAATTACAAAGCCAAATTTTAAATTTTGTTGGGGGGACCCATACTTCAAGATCTGAAGGGGAATTCTGATCATCTTCTTGCTATTGCGTTAATGTCCAAATCAGTCCAAATCAGTCCAGACAGAGTTCATAATTCTATCCCATCTTATCTTGCTGTTTCCACATCACATCTTGTTCATATAATTTCTCTTTTTTCTTTATGATCTCTTCTGATAGTCTCCTTAAGCCGATAAACACCAATAGTAATAATAATCCTGTGTGAATTTTCCGTTCTTCCAATCCTCAAATCAAGATGGTTTCCATATATCATCTCCTTCATAGATAACATCGCTCTTTCCATCATAATCTTGCGAAACTGTCGCTCTTAAGTCCCACTGAGGAGTTTAATCCACAATATATAAACAGCTTGTTTCTCTCTTTCTCCTCCCAGACTCAAGACCTCCGACAGAGCTTCCCAATATGGCGACGGCATTTTTAACTGCGTCATTTCAAAGCTCTTATACCTTCCAGGCTCTTCTTGAAACATGCTTTGGTTCGAAAGTTTATCTCCACACAGCCTTAAATCCACAGTTTAAGTCCTTAAAACGACATTTCTGACTCTTAAAGGGAGGGGATTCTTGTTTAATCACATAAGAAAAGAAAGGAAAGTTCCCCCACCATCAGTCATTTGCCGTACCGTGTCTTGGCGTATCTTCTCATGTTTTATTCTTGTCTTGTTTTATCAGAGATCTCTTCTGTTAGCAGTCTTTACTCCCCCTTCTTCCTTGAAGTATGTGCAATTCGTCTTGTCCAAATTGTTTCTTTTGAAGTTCTTGAGCTAGTGGCGCGAATCAGGGACGGCGTCCAGGAGTGCCGAAATCCCACAGGAGGGCTTTGTGCCTAGTGCCCCCATCCCCACAAATTCGGGGGTGGTATGGGGCACAGCAGGCAAGGGCCGTCCCCCCCCACCATCCTGGGGGGGTTAAGGAGGCTAATTACCCCCATCATAGCCTCCAAATTACCTCGTGTGGGTCGGAGAGATGTTATTGTCAGCCATCTTCCGATGCGCCCCCTAGTGCCCCCCCAAAGGTCAACATGTAGTCCATGTTGGGATGTTGTATAGCTAATGTTGCCCGCTTTTGTTTTGGGTTTTCCTAAAAAAAAAAAGCTCAGCAACTTTTGGGGTGTCCTGGTTTTTACTTTTTGAAAAAGGGCAACCCTACTTTTTGTGGCAATCACTCTGCATAGGACTGTTCTTTTGCAATTATTCTTGTGCAGAAAAATAATTTCAGCTCAGCAGAGACCTTGGAGGTTTGGTTTTCTCTGAGGAATGGAACTTCCTCTGTACTCCATATGTAAAATCTCATGAAATTCAGACAAATCATGTATACTATGGTTATGGAACAGACCTTTAAGCAGCACAACCTTGTTGCCAAGGTTTAAATGATCAAGTAAAACTAAGTAAGACTGTACGTGTGTGGAGTTTTATCCACATCATTTATGAAGAAGCATATACAATTTCCAAGAAAACAAAGGACCAGGGAATAGCAGGGAGAAAAGCTCATTCCTCTACCATTCACTCTCCATGAATGAATGGGGAATTTGCACTCTATCTTATTCATTAAATTGGAAACTGCCATCCCTTTAATGAGCAGCCTGAGGGTGGACAAAGTGCCTTGAATAAGCTTTGGAATATAGAGAACTTGGCATCCTCACTGAAACATAATGTGGATTTGCAATTGTGGGATTTTTCCAATGAATAGGAAGTGATCAAAGATAACATTAAAACTGTGCAACATTGCATCAAGTTACTGCCAATGCCAATCATTACATGCCTGAATGCACAAGAGCCTTGAAATAATGCTATAGACATGCTGCGGCATTCAAAATATTCAGTGAATTTCAAATTAAAATGCAAAAGCATGCCCTCCACTCATTTGGGCAGAATAGTGAACTTGAAGCACACATCATTCCAAGTATATCTGCAATGTCACATTCTTTATTTACAATCAGCTTCTGAGCACCCTCAATTTCTAGCAGGCTAGATGATAGGAAACTGTAATGCTAAATAAATTCAGAAAGACTGCATTAGAATTTTGACCTCAGCCATATGAAATGCCAAGTTCTGGAGAGGTCAGGAGAATTTGAAGTACACAGCAAAGATAAAGTTAAAAAAAAAGAAGCAAGGGAAGAAAAGAGCTAATTACAGAGTGATCACCTTTCCTACTGTGAAAGAAAAGAGACACACAATGCACGACTTGAATTCATCATTGTGTAGATGAAAGTTCCTGGCATATAATTCCAGATAGAGCTATTTACTGGGGGAAGAAAAGTGTTGCTTTATTTACATGCTAAACAGCACCACCTTCCAGTTTTGGTCTGTTGAAAAACAGCAGCAACAAATGTACAAGGAAAAGAAATGTATAGCAGCCCATGCCAGAGGAGGAAGGCGGGAGAGGTAGGGTGGACAAATGCATATGCAAGCAATAGGGAAATTGCACATTACATTACATTTTTGGAAAGTGACATGCCACATCGTCTACCAGCACCCTACGGGGAGCCCAAAGTTATTTATCCTTGGAAAACAAAACAAAACAGATCCCAATGAAGAAATAGCAGGGAGATTATTTTGCTCTGAATCAAGAAATCGGAAAAGGGAAATGGGAGCGTTTAACCTCAAGAAACCCCTGTGAAAACAGAATGCAGTCCAATCTCAAAGGGAAGCATATAAATGCAATGTCTGGCACAAACTCTATATGGTAAACACAACCAAAGCATATTACCCATTTTATTTCAAAATAGTCCGGTGGGGAAGGTGAAGGAGGCAAATTTAGACTTGGGAGGAAAAGTGAAGGAGCAACTGAAGTGTATTCCACCAAGAGAAATAAATAAATACAGGATTCATCCTATTCTGTAGTCTCACATTTGACTGGCGGCTACACACCACTGTTCAGTAGTAAACCCTCTTAGATTTGACTGGAAATCATTATTAGTTTTCACAGTGAACATTGTGTGTGGGGGGGGGAATGATATATTTTCAAGAGTTCTCTCTCATGTCATAATGATAAGGTCATGCACATGTGCTTTAGCATACTGTCCCCAGGGAGAAGTAATTCCAACTATGGGAGAGAGCCACCTGGAAAATCAATGTCTCCCATGCCAAAACAAAAATATACCAGGGAACAAGAGATCTAGATGGTGGGACAACAATTCCATCAACATTTGCAAGGCAGAGTCAACAGAACTGACCCACATGGAGAGCTGATACGTAGCAAACAAAAAGCTGCTTTGATCGTGCAGACTGGTTCCCAGTCTGAAAGCCAGATGAGTGCCCCAGCCCATAATCACCTTTTACTGGACTTAACAGTCCAGGGGACCTTTACCCAGCAAATCACCAGGCACTTAATTTTAAAGTTAGTAGCTAATGTTAAAGAACTTTTGCTGGCTTTTGAGGCCATGCAATTTCATGACAATAAATGAGCTTCATCAAAAGCAAGAGCCTGGCACATGCACCAAAAGAAACCTGGTGAGCCTGGACATATAATATACATGTGCATATCACAGGCACACTTTTCTCAGGCTACATAATGCTTGACATGGGTTTCTTACCATCTTAGACACCGAGCAAAGAATGTCCGGGAACTGCTGGTGGCATTTCTGACAGGATACTGAATGCCTATCAGTGGACAGAGGGATGCCTTACATCTTTGAAAAAAAGGATATGATGTACTCTAAGACTTCCTTCTTGCAGGCAAGTCCTGATTGAAAAGGATTATATTTGCAGCAATGTCAGGTGATGTGAATGCTTTATATTTGATGTGTGATCTTCAATGACAGTATTGCACAAACTTACCGTAATGTTGCAGTCGCAAAGTATTGAATATGCATGCACAAAATCATCCTGTGTGCACCAGTGCAAACAGGCCTCTTTAGGTGTCGTGTGAACTGCAGAATTTGCTTGCTGTGTTGCCTAAGCTTGGCAGGGTGTGTGGCAGAAAACACATTTCCTATCAAGCTCCAAAACAATTTTAATGCCTAGAGTTGTTGTGTAGGGTTCCTAAACAACTGTTAATTACAGTAAGCCCTGCCTCTGGCTACAGCTAATTTATGTATACGATGCTTCTGGATTAGTCTCAGTTTCTAAGACACAATGATAAAGCAAAGCTCTTCAGCAGAATCAGCTCGGTAATTATGGTCTGATACTGGCCTGTGTTTTGGTATGTTGTTAAATTACTCTACTGTTCAAGGTGGGGAGCCGCTCTATCTCACAGGTTATATTTCAGAAACAGTTCATACCATTATTACATTCGCTTTCAGTGTTGTAATTCACTCAGGTTCCTTTAATAATATTTGCTGAATTTATCTCAAAGTATTTCATTGTATGTTCATCTTTTCTTAGAATTAATGAAGAATTAATTTTAATAACACTAAATAAAAGATCAGTCTTATGAATAATATATGGCGGAAAAGAAATGGCTTAATAGAGTGTAATGCAGAACCAACTAAAATTATTAGAATGGTACACTATAAAAATATGGAGGGGTGCAGGGAGATCTGGGGACAGATCTACACGTTACAGCCACATGGAAGCTGATTTTTATCGCTCCTGGTAGCATCATGTGATTGGGATTCTTTTGTACATTAGCACAAACATTTGAAAAACAAGGTTTGGACTGGCATGGATAAAAGAACCTGATGTCTATGCTGAGCTGCACCTTCACGAAAGGCTTTTCCCAAGATAACAGCTATCACATGGAATAGTAGGAAAATGTTTCTCTGTGGCAGCTTAATTAAAGATTGGCCCAGAATCTCATTTGTAGGACGCACAATGAAGATGCTCTTTCACATTAGCTCTTAGGGTCATTCATACAGTATATTCACAATGGGGATGCTACTGAAAGTGACTTCTTTGCTGCAAGCGACTCTTCTTCCTCCCCACCCAACCCTGGTTACAACTGCTAGAACTATTTGCCTTGCAGATCACTGCCATCTTATTGAGAGTCTTGGTATCATGACCAGTCATTACTGGTGGCATCTGACAGAGATGCAGAACTACATAATGTTAAACCTTTAAGTTAATGTTAAACTTGGTGCCCTCCATATATTTCGCATGCCTGTGGTTGCAGGGACTCATGGGAGCTGTAGTCTAAAGCTTAGCAAAGTCTGCTTTAGCATTATAAGGATAACCAGGCATGAGTCTCAGATTCACATGCTCTCTCAGTAGCAGCTGGCAAGATAGGGAGGCTGGGGCTGCATTGCTCTCCCTGATTCCCAGTGCTACACATCACTGCTGGTTACCAAGAAGGAGAGGGGCAAGGTAGCACAGTGGTAAAGGGCAGCAAACATGGTGTTGGGAACAACGCAACCCCACCCACGCTGCTCCACCGGCCACTATTGTGCTATGCCTCCCCCTCCCCCTAAGTCATGTGCAAGGTAAATGTTTAAAGCTTTCACTTGCAGTTTTGAACAAACCACAGTTGCCTGTTATTTCTCGGTATTGGAAGCTGCACTTTTTTCCTAACTGTAGTTAGTTCTAATAAACCAGGAACAAGTCATGGTTTCAGATCCTGGTTTCTTAACTGTGGTTAGAACAAACCACAGCTGTCCAGATTCTCATGTTATGGGAAACAGGCGAAGGGAAGGAGGAAGTAAGCAATGCTGAGGTTTACTATGGAACACACAACGAACCAATGTTTGTTTATTATTTATTATTTTACTTATTTTATTTTGACGATTTATAATCAAGTAGTGTACGGCTAACTGAACAATACAAAAAAGGTAAAATTAGTTAAAACAGTGGTTCCGAAATTTTGCTCCCTTGGACCACTTGAACATTGCTGATCGTGGATCACATTGGTGGATCACATAAATATTTTTCTGCCTGTTTGTAGCAATTGGAATGTGCTGTGCTAGATGCTGTATGATTTTTAATTATTCCTTTTCTTTGCACGAAAAATTTTTTTGCACAGAATTCAAATTTTAATACCATAAACCACTATAAAGGAACAACGAAAATGATGACTTTTAATTGAAGACATAGTACAAACCACCTGAATGAGTCTTATGGATCACTTATGGATCACCCACCATGCAGTTCACCTACTATAATACCACACCTTCGGCCTGGACTCACACAACTAGTTCCTTGTTTGCAGGCTTTTCCTTGCATTCAAAAAATTTATGGGCTTCACAGTAGGTGGTTTTGTATTAATTGGCAAAAAGAGTAAGGCCTGTCTGAAATATTAAATTATAATTAATTTTTGAAGCTGAAAGTAGAGGAGAAAAATGAAGGTGTAATGAAAATCATATTGGAAGATGGAAAGCAGAACTTAGAATGTGTGTAGTGGAAAAGAGCCAAAATAAATAAATAGGATTTTTTTATATATATGGATTTTACCCTACCATTTCTTCAAAAGTTCAGGGTGAGTCACATTCAGAAAGCCATGATCAATATAAGGGCATTTTTAAACATCAGCTACTGAAAGCACTTCCTTCTCATCCCCATCGCAAAATGGTTTACTTCCTTCCTAATTCCTTTAATACTTGTATTTATTAGTTCTTTTATTTTGTTTATTGCATCCTTGAAATAGATCTTGGACAGGGGACACTGAGCATCCTTGATGGACCCCTTAACTTATTTTAGTTGTTTGTACAATAGCATTTACTCTAATTATAGCTTCCTGTTTTTATATAGGTTCTTCTCCCTTTGCCATTTATTCCAGTTTTAACATGGTAAACATTTTGTTCCAGCTGAGATTTTTAAAAAAATTCTAAATCAATAAAAGCTGCCTAAGTGCTCTTCTCTGTTTTTCCATCAATTCCATCAATTGCAAAATTGCAAGGATAGTTTTCTGTTCCTCACATAAGAATGGCTTCCTAAAAATACCTTTTAACTCTGGAAAAAGCAAGTACCATAACTGAACAACAGCCACTGAGAATGCCTCTCTGTGGCTTTCCCATTCAGACTTGGGTACTGGAAGGATGCCATAAAGATGTCATTCTCACCTGAAAGTACAGTTCACAATAGGTTGCAGGAAAGAGGTGGTCTCAAAGGTATGTAGGCTACAAGCCCAAAGTAGCATTGTGAGGGATTGTGTAGGAATAGAGACTGCCAGCTTGGACCTGATGTTGTTCTACCAGAACATGAACTTGGTTTTTATGGGAATGAGTGTGGGCCAGGTGTAAACAGCATGCCCAAGCGGCTTCTGTATAAAAAATATGTGTGAGATAGGCAGAGGGTGAGACAGTACAGAGTTAAAGGAGTAAATTTGTGTTGGGAGGAGTAACGAGGACCAAACACAACAACGGCGGTGTGTTCAGGGGCAGCTGCCCGCTCCATCAAGTAAATAAATAGAAATATTTAACTAACTGGCCAATTGCATTGAAGATATCTCAGTTCGGACCCACTAATATAAAGTCTACCCCCCCCCCCCAAATAAACCCAGCACTAGTACTAGTCACACGGTTCTTGTAACAACTGGATGGAAAGTGTTCAAGGAGAAGAGGAGCCAACCACTGCTGGTTTCTCAGGTGAGCTGATGGGGAGGCCCTGAGATTACACCTCTTTTTTTGGGTTGCCTGCTTGATCACAGTAGAGGAAGGAGCGTACCGGAGCTGGCCAGCCTCTCAACAACACCAATCCTGAGGTCCTATCTTTTACTCTGCACAAAGAAAACCATTGTGAGTCATTGCACCTCACAACCAGTTTTGCCAGCCCATTCTCTCTGTCCCATCTCATTCTAGGAAACACCAACTACGGTATATGTATGGTACTAATTTTCCTCATGCATCTTTAAATCCAGCACTATATTAGAAGGCAGACAGCAGCAAAGGCTCTTAATTTTATTCTCTGCAAATAATGACTTTATATTTCAGCACCTAGTGAGTCTTTTCTGCACCTCAGGTCACAATTTAATCTCTCTTTAACCTTAATTTAATGCCCAATTTAATCTCAATATGACAGCTAATAATTAATAGTACTCATGTGGTGCTGCTGTTTGGTTGGGTTAGTCATGTACACACATACATATCACGGCCAAGAAATGCACTGTTTTACATTATGCAATTTTGGGCAAAATCCTGCATCTTGCTTTTATTTGGGAGAAAGCATTTTAAACATACTCAGAAATCAGGGAAGTTAGAAATTCCATTTACCTTGTCAGTGGGTAGCTGGGAAGGCAACACAGCTATTTGGCTGTGTTTATTTTAAAGAACTTTTAAATATCCCAGTAGCATAGCATTTATTTTGTTGACATAAATTTTACTATCTCTTTGAGCAAATATAGTATTTCTAGTGATTCAGTGTTGTGATGATGGTGACTATGTAATGTGAGCTGGATTAGCAGAAGGAAATGGAAAAGAAAAGAAAAACTTTTCCAGTTGCAGTTGCAGTTCCAACTAGTTGCCCTAAATCAGGGTGGGGAAACCTGTAGCCCTTCAGGTGCTATTGGACCTCGGTTTCTCGCAGTCCCAGCCAGTATGGCTAATGGTCAGGGATTATAGGAGTTGCAGTACAACAACATCTGTAGGTTGCCCTCTGTCTTCCTCACCGCCCCGATCCCTGGCGTGGTGGTGGCAATCAAGCAGGGAAACGTGTTGGCAAACATGCTCTCCAGTGTCAGGCCGCCCGAGAAGGCAGCCTGGGAAGGCTGCACGCCGCCTTTTGCCAGGAAGCAGGAGAAGGACAACGACCGGAGCAGGGCTGTCTTTAGCAGATGCAGAGGCTTGGGAGGGAAGCTTCCATCCTAAGCCTCTTCGGGGATCGCTGTTCTCCTGCGGAGGCTTGGGAAGGAAGCTGCACGCCCGCCAGCCATATAGTTGGCAGGGTGCAGCTGGCGGGCATGCAGGGAAAGGAGAGGCTGCCAGCAAAGTTGCCAGCTCCCCCACTCGCTAGGGCGCCCCTGAGAGGCCAGCACCCTGGTGCAATGAACCACTAAGACCAATGGGAAAGATGGCTCTGTCAACATTAAAGTGTGATGTGTGCAACACCTGTTTGATTGCTGATTATTATTTATTTCAAGTTGCGAGTTGGGGGGGGAGAGATGATGTTACCTGGAGTAGTGACAGTGTAGGGAAGGGTTGTGGCTCAGTGGTAAAGAACATGCTTTGCATGCAAAAGATCGTAGGTTCAATCCCTGAAATCTCATCTTCTGGGAGAGACCTCTGCCTTAAATCCTGGAGAGCTGCAGATTCTGAGCTAGATAAGCCAATGGTCTAACTCAGTACAAAATAGCTTCTTTTGTTCCTCTTTGTTCACTCACAGCTTCTACACACAAAATCACTTTCCCCAAGTCACTTTTTCCTTCATCAGGTTCCAAAGTTATGTTTGCCCTCGCACCAAAGTAATAGATCAATCTGGCATAAGGTATGTGCACTGTACTTAGACTGATATGCACAGTTTGCAAATGAAAGCTTTAGCTTCCCATTTTATTAGCAACGCTTTCCAATTTCAGGTAGCTTAAGTGTTCCACATATTTATATTTGTATTCACAAAATTTGCAGTCTTTGCTAGGGTAGCAGAGTTATTTAAATGCCTACATTTTTGGAACCGCGCTGAGAAACGTTGTCACCTGAAAATGAAGTAAAAATTGCGCTGAATTTAACAATTGTGCCCTGAGTGATTTATATATTAAACTATTTAATATAAAACAAGATTAAAAATATTGCAGCTCACTGCAATATTTTCTCCCAGCAGAAAGCAGTCAGATGGAAAATTTCATACATTTCAAACAGATTTTTTGCCTGAATGGTTTTCACATATTTTTCTAAAACCTAGTTGTGTGTCAAATGATTTATTCTCCTCTAACAATGCAGTACAAGTAGCTAGGAAGGTGTGCAAGTGTTGAAATGGTTGATGGCAGTTGGCCAATTAAGTGCCCTACTATATTCTGACTTCCCCCACTTTTTGTGCTTACACATGCTAATTTTGTTTAACACACTGATCTTCTGCCCAGCAGGAAAAGCTTGCTTAGCAATGTAGTCTGCCACAATGAGAATATCTTAAATGCACAGATACAAACATGTATCCAGAGGGGAGATTTAACCAAACAAACTACTACAGAACATAGCTAAAAATCTCAAACGTTGCCAAAGGACAGAATACTAATTATATTTATTGTATGAAAAACAGTTATCCCAGACCGGAATATTGCATGACACTTCAGTTTGCAAAATACAGTTTTTCTCTGGTGCCAGGAAATTAATTTATGAACAGGTGCCTCATTGTCATCTCTTTGTCATCTAGTAAACACTATGAACTCATAGTTCTCAAACTGTGGTGCAGGACCCTCTTTCAGGGGTGCAGAACATGGAACACCTGAAGTAGAGAGATGAGCCAAAATCCTGGGTGGGTTGCATGCCCGCTGCTAGAGAACCCTCATTGATACACATTGAATTTGTGGGGTTAACTAAACCACCACTGCCTCATGTGGCCCAACCTTATTTGGGAAGAAAGGGGTCTAGTGAGAGCTGCTTTCATTGTGTTTCCTGTGCATGGTTTTAGGAAAAGGCCAGGTACCTAGTAGTTCTATTCCTCTTCCAATGCCTATGTTTGATTAAAAACAATGAGTAGCCTTGTGTACTTTATTGGAACATAAGCCTGAAACACAGCAGTTTTACTTCACCCTTGAAGGCATATTCCATTGTCTCTCAATTCAGGTGCATGCCAACAAGAGCTGGAAGAGTGGCTGGGGAAACCAGTGGGGTATAAATAATAATATTTATATAGTCTAATCCCTGCAATGCAGGAATCTCAACTAAAGCATTCATGACAGATGACTATCCAACCTCTGTTTGAGAACTTCTAATGAAGGAGAGTCTACCACCTTCCAAGGGAGTCCATTCCACTGCTGAACGGCTCTTACTGCCAGAAAGTCTTCGTCATGCTTAGATGGATGGAACAATGAATGTTTCTACTCCAGTGGCTGCAAATGTTTTTGGTCTGGGTGGGCATATTTGGTTTTTAAAGGGGGCCAAGGGCACCAGTAAGAAAAGGCTGCTGTAGGGGTGTGGCTTATCACAAAATCACTGCTACACCAAAGAGTAGAAAAAGAAAAGAGATGGGAACATAAAATGGTTCAAATGTGGGGAAACCTTTTTTTATTTATTGTTAACCAAACAACAGGAATAACTCCCCCCCCCCCAAAAGTTATGTCTTAGTTTTTATGTTGCTGGTGTGCTGCTGTAGATTAGAGCTAGAAGAGAAAGGATTACTGAACCCAGAATAATTTTAAATTACTACAGCCATACTCATGCATAGTCACAAATAAAAAGACATAATTGCTGGCTGGCAAGTTTTTTTGTTTTTTGTTTACTATCTTTACTATCTGCATTTGATATATTCATATCTACACACACACACACACACACACACACACCATGCAAAAAATGCATCCTGGGATCTGCCACCATTTCATGCAAGGCTTATGATAATCAAACTGACTATTGGTGATAAACCAGCTTAGATAATGATGTTCTTGTTAAAATCCTCAACAGGCAGGCATGAAGGAGAACACTTTCTCCATTGTGTCCCCCCAGCTCTGGAACCCTACCAGGGGCTTGGAAGGCCTACCAGAGTGACATTTTGCAACTGGGATATTATGTTTTGTTTTTAACTGTTTATACTTTGGCATTCATGTTCTTTATTATGAGTAAAGTGTGGTAGAACATCAGGCAGATGGTCCCAGGTCCAACCCCTGGCCCTGGCATCTCCACATAGTGCTGGGAATCATCTCTTGTCTGAAATCTTGTTGCCTGTCCATAAATACAATATTGAACTAGATGGACCAATGGATCTGACTCAGTTTGGTAGCTTATAAGATGATTATAAGTTCTAAACCGGAGCCAGGTGCATAGCTCATCTGATAAAACTGTCCCTTCTTCCCTTGTATTTATTCTATCCTTTAAATTACCACAGATTCCTGTAGCCCACAACAGAAATGAATCTCTGCTGACAGTTCATTGCCAGGCAGGCATTCAGTAAGGATTATAACCTTGACTGAATTACACATTGCAAAAAACTAAATAAAGAAGAGATAAGAAATAAAGGCTTTGCATGCAAATCGTAATGCAGAAATAATGTACGTTAGTTTAATGATATCCTTGCCTTTTGTAAAATTCCCTGAACATCACTCAGCTAAAATTACATATTTGAGAATTAGTGTGTATATGTGTGGAGAAGATGAAGACGATTTATTAATTGCACACATGATGCCTGTGGGCAGATTGGGAATGAAACTCAGATGGCTGGACAGTGAGAACAATAAGGCTGATAATAATTATGTGCAATATAGATGTTTTTTTAGTTATAATTGCTCTCAGCCTATTAAATTATTTTTCCCAAAACTGAAATTGGTAGAAAACCAGGAATGTGGTGCAGTTTTTCTCATAAGCATTTTAGAACCTCATAATGGTGAGATGATAAACTTTTATAATTACCAGAGGCTTTCTACAAAATTCTTTCAAATTGCTTTTTTTTTTTTTTTAGTAACAAAGGGCCTCATTGCTGAACAGCTGGTAACTCTGAATTTAATGTTATTTAAGTGGGGTGGTGGCAACTCCATCTTTGATTATGGAAAAATGAGGATCTGTTCAACATCTTCCATGGGGAAACAGAAAACCCATTAGGTTTTAGCATGGAGGGGTGGAACGGATGGGATATAAAAGCCCAGAGGTTTGAATCCTGGGTGCTAAAGTTAATAGCAAAGAGAAGGAAACGAGGCAGAAATAATGTTAAAGTGTGAAGATTATTATATCCTACAGAGTAATTCTGCAAAGGACCGCCACTCACAAGGTTACTGTGTGTGTTTTAGCTACTAATTATGTACTAAATGATACAAAGGCTTATTCAGCCAATTTCTTTAGGAGTTTCTCAACAAAAAATACTTACCCAATAATATAAACTTCAGGCCTTAGGATAAGCCTTTCCTGAGACTGCTCAAACTTTATAGAGATAATTATGTGTTGCCATGTTTGTTTGTTTTTTTAAAATGATATTTATTGGAAAAAATGTTTTTTTAAAAAAATAAAAAAATTACACACACACAAAGAAAAAACAAGACAGAAAAATAAAAAAAAATAAAGCCATCATTCTCAGATTCCCCACTTTCAATACATTCTTTCTTTGACCTCCTCCTCCTCCCTTTTCTTGTATCCTGATTAATAATAATCACAGCAAATCCTTTCCTTAATTCATAATATTCTGTCATTACATTACCTTAATCTATTTTCATCTTGTCATATAGAAACCTTAAAGTTTAAAGCTTAAATCTTATTTTTACCAACTTCTCCTAACCATAACATTCTTACCTAATTCTTTAGACATTTTTACAAGAGCCAAGTAATTTCATTTCAACATTTTTCTAACATTCATTAATTTTATAGAACAATCTTAATTATATATATAAAAAAGAAAAAAACAATCCAATCTTCATCCAGCGTCCCTTCCTCCTGGTCCCGGGCTTTGTCAGTCCTTTTTAACCTATTAATCTAGCACATTAACCTGGTAACCTTATATCCGAGGCCCTCAAGTCTCTTCCATGTCCCTTCCGCAGCTCTTCTTCATATTTTCCTTTCATTCTCGGGAACTCCAGCTTGGTAATGTTTTTTTTTTAAAATAAAGATATTTATTAAAATTTTCCATTGCAATACATTAAAAAAACAAAAAACAAAAAACAAAAAAGTTTAAAAACACATAGAATTCACAATCCTTATTTTCAATAACATATTTCCCTGACTTCCCCACACCTCCCCCTCTTGTATTCCAATTCAAATTGTTGGTTCAACAAGTTCTTATCCCTAATTTTTAACCTTTTTATATTTAGTTCATTTTAAAAAACCAATTTTGCCTTATAAACATCAATAGTGATACATCAGTGCTTATTCTTAAAACCTTTTTCTAAAGTCGGCCTAAATTCCCTTCCACGATTTCCTCGATTCTCAGACAGATAACAAAAATAAAAACAAAGCAGATTATAATTATACACCCTTTGGATTCCTAAAATCCCCACCCCCCCTTTCCCGGTTTCAATCCCCAACAAACGTCCATCAATCAATCTACTATCAGCCTGGAGATCTCACGTCCGAGGCTCTTAATTCTCTCTCAGTTCCTCTCTGCCGGTTTTTTTGATAGTCCTTGGTATTAAGCACCAAATCTCGGAGAAGCATTAGTCCAATAGCGTCCATGTTTCTTCCAGCCAGACCTCCATACTTAAAAGTGGAGCCTGAATCTTGTTTCTTACTCCTTTCAAGTCCAAATGTCCCCAAAGCTCCAACTTCCACCTTAATCAAATTTGTAATCCTTGGGTCTTCCGATCTCCACATAAGGAGATCTCTCCATTCTTCAGTCTCCAATTCAGACCAAATTTTCACCATCAAGTTCTTATTTTCCTTTGTAACCATCATGTCAGGCCTCTGGCCCTCCTTTCTTTTCTGTAACATTACATCCCCTCCTTCCTTTTCCTCAGGAACAACATATATCTCTTTCTTCACACTCTCAGAACTCTCAAGTTTCTCTTCTTGTCCAGCTGCATGGGCTTCCTGAGTCAATTCCTTATCAAATTCAATGGATTTGTTTACTGTTAAGTCCAGAGTTGCGACATTTATAGCCAAAACATCAATTTGGCCTTGTAACTTTCCCAAGAGGGAAAACACTCTGTCCAATTCAGCCTGAATTTCCCCTCCTTCAGCCATTCTTGTAATGTCCCAAAATCCCCTCTAGAGGGATTTTGGTTACTTAGTATTCCTTCCAGTTCAAATCCAAAAATCAAATTAGTTTGTATCAGTTCTTCCTTATTTTCAACAAAGTATAGTCAAATTATAACAAATATAGCCAGCAGAAGCAGCAGAAACAAAGTTCTCTTTTTCCATCTTGACAGCTAATTTGACAGCTGTCAAACTCTTCGATGTCTTTTCAACAGGCTCTCTCGCGGATCACTCCCGGGTCCGGGGGTGTGTGTGTGGCACTTCAGCTCTCAAAATTAGCTCTTATCCTCCAGTAAAGTTTCTTCTAGTGCCAAATCGTGAAATTAATGTCTTTTACCCAATAATAAAAGAAAGAATTCTCTCGACCTTAGTTAGCAGGTCCTTGCTTTAGGTTGTTTACAAGGCGGGGAGGCGGACTTCCTGTTTACGCCTTCCCCGACTGTGCCTAATTCACAAAAGAAAAATTTCCTTAGAAATCCAATTTCCGTAGTACTCACGAGTTGTTATTTTAAAGTCCAAATCACAAGAAGAAGTCAGCGCTCTCCGGCCATGGCAGCGCGGCTTCACTCCGCAGGAGAAGCAGTCGACTCTCAGCACCGCGCCGCTCACCCCGTCCCCTGTTCCGAAGCCTTTAAAAAGGCTCCTTCGCAGGTTGGGGGGCCGCAAATGGTGCCCACTGAGTCACCAGGTTCACAGGCTTCACCACCTGTGATTTTTAAGGGTCCCCACGTCGCCGCAGCGGTAAGACCCTAATCCTGTGGAGCCGATTCCCTCCAGAGCTCGGAGGGAATCCGCCATTAGCCGATGGCGCTAACCCGGAAGTCTCAGCTTGGTAATGTTTTGGATCCTTTTAAACAAATCAGCCCCTTTTCCATAGACCAGACTGGACTCCATATGGTATTTAAAAACATGTTCCAGATTCCCTCCAAAATTGAGAGCCCCCACAGCTCCAGACATCAGACGGCCCATTGCCAGACTCGAAAAGTCCAAATCTCCCTGTAAAGGGGGGGTCTATCCAGCCCCCCATTTCCAAACCTAACCAAACTTTATCTTTCCAAGTCTGGTTTTTTCCAAGTTCATTTGTCAACTCCAAAAATTTATGTTCTTGCTGGGCTGCTGCTCCCTCCGTCTCTGGCGCCCAAGATTCAGCAACATCCTCTTCTTTCAGTTGTTCTGTCATGGCACACTCCTGTTTTAATTCCTGGATGGGCTCCATATAATTTCCCACTACCTGTTCAAGAGTTCTGGCCGCATTAGTCATTATATCCGTCTTCTGGCTTAACTGATCCAATAGGGCATTTATTTTACAGAAAGCACACCAACAGTGCTTCTGAAGACATTGTCCTGCAAGGTCACAAATCCTTTCCCACGGTTGTAATCTGAGACAGCTGCAAGCTCCCAGGAATTAGTTACAATTTCACCGTCCCCCTCTAGGGGGAAAGCTTCTAGTTGTTCTTTCTTTTGATAACAATAGCAACAAAAATTATTTTTTATGATATTTTGTCCATATTTGTTCTTTTAAAATGCGAAAGGAAACAATGGAATCACTATGTTTCTCTTCTCTTAACTATCTGTCAGAGACATTTGTTTCTGGTCAATGAGCTTCAAACGTCAATTCTGGCACCCCGCTCCAGGATCAGGATGGTGGAAAATTACTTTGCTTTAAACTCACTTCTGCAGGTTTAAACAGCCCAAAAAAGATCCCCCTTCTTCTCCTGCTGCCGAAGGGGGGTTCAGCGATTTTAAATGATGAAAGCCAATCCTTTAAAATGATTTTCAAAGCTCTAGTTTACATTGTCTTTGCTTTGTTCTGGCTACAAGGAAACAGAAGGCTGACTTCCTGTTTAGACCTTCCCGTTTCAGTACCAAATTAGGGTAAATTTTAAGTCCAAATTCCTTTCTATTTCGCCAGTTCTTAATTCAAGTCCAATTATTCAGTGTTTCAGTACTCACGGGTGGTTATTTTAGATGCCAAATTGTCCCAGGAAAAAGGCAGCGCTCTCTGGTAACGGCTATACGGCTTCGCTCCGCAGAAAAAGCAATTGACTCACAGCACCGCGCCACTTCCCCCTCGTCGCTTCGGAGCTCGTTAGTGGGTTCCTTTGCGGGTTGGGGGGCACTAAGGGTGCCCGCCGAGTCCCACGGTCACAGGCTTCATCCGCCTGTGATTTCCAGAAGGGTCCCCGCTTCGCCGTAGCAGAAAAGACCCGTTTCATGCGGAGCTGGTCCCTCCAATTCAGAGGGAGTCCGCCATTACCGATGGCGCCACCCCGGAAGTTCTATGTGTTGCCATGTTTGAAAGAAAACTAGAGGCAATGGTAAACGAAACTGAAATTCATCACATGACATCAACACTGGTGGAGGAAGAGGGGGGCAGGGGAGCACACCGCCCCCAGCAGTGCGATCCCAGTGGGGTTCCATCATGGCTGCCCTCCCTCCTGTGCTGGGTGCTCCACCCCCACAGGTGGCATGCCCCGCCCCCAGAACGCATGCCCCATCCCAAAACGCGTGCCCCACCCCTGCAGGCGGTGCACCACGCCCCCAGGACACACGCCAGCCCCGCCCCTGCCTGCTCCCCGCCGCCAGTGCCAGAGCATGAAGCTGTGCCACTGGACATCAAACAGGGTAAAGAATGACCTTCAGCTATTTTGGTAGCAAATCAATAGGCAAAACAACAAAATAAAGGCTTTACTCCCATGTAAGGAGTATTCAGCCAAAGGGACATGCTGAATCTTGGACACGATGTTTTTATCCAGCCTCATCTCAGCACAGATCCCCTGAGTTGTCCCACCAGCACATTATTCTATGACAATCTCCACACATACATTTTCTACTCTAATTTGGTGTTCTAGAAAGAAGCGAAGGAAGAAGTGTCCTGAAAATGAGGAGCTGTGCAGTGTGTTGCATGTGGCTTTGTTCAGTATTCTCCCATGTGCACTGGTATGATTTATACCAGCCTTTTCAACCTGGTGCCTTTCAGATATTTTGACTACAACTCCCATCAGCCACAGCCAGGTTGGCTTAACATAGTTACCCTGAGGCTTTCAAGAAATGGAACCGATGTTGATCAGGATATCTGAACCACCCTACTTCCTGGATATAGCCTAAATTGTGTCTATTTAAATATAGGGCTGAAATCTGAATTATAACAGAAAGCCAGCAAAACTCTCCCATTTCTGGTACATGTATTTTTTTAAAAAATACCTATTTCCCCCCACTCCTGCAATGCTACAGGGACTTACTAATGAATGGCTTTAAATTCACAATTAAGCTGGAAGGAAGCGTCTTGCTCTTTGATCAGCAGATACACGTATGCTGGGCTGTGCACTGTTGACTAGTTCATCCTGGGAGGTAGGTGTGGAATAAAGATTATGGACCAGGTTTATAAAGACCTGCTTCTAGGTACTACAGGAGTCTCTCTCCAAGTAGAGTCATCTTTCTGTATTTTATAAAGTTACATCCAATCACGTAAACCAGCCTGAGAAACGTTTTGACAAATGAGCCAGCCCATATTTTGCACGAATGTTTCCAGGTTACATTGGATGATATCCAACTAAGCCAATGGACTTAAGTTCATTTATTTCAATGGGTCTGCTCTGAACATATCCAGCATGTTCAGACAGAACATCTCCAAAAGTTATTTGTGCATTTTCCTTTGAAAACACCTGAAGACTAAGGTGGTTTTGTTAGTTACCGTATTTTTCGCTCTATAAGTCGCACCAGACCACAAGACGCACCTAGTTTTTGGAGGAGGAAAGCAAGAAAAAAAATATTATGAATCTCAGAAGCCAGAACAGCAAGAGGGATCGCTGCGCAGTGAAAGCAGCAATCCCTCTTGCTGTTCTGGCTTCTGAGATAGCTGCGCAGCCTGCATTCACTCCATAAGACGCACACACATTTCCCCTTACTTTTTAGGAGGGAAAAAGTGAGTCTTATAGAGCAAAAAATACGGTAGTTTAGTTTTACTATTTGTGCATTCTGTTATTTGAATTTTAATGGTACTACAGCATGCAGAGAGAGAAAGGGATTATTCTTCCCCCTCCAGCCACATCTCTACCAAAACTGCCTTCATATAAGGCAGTTCCATCCTGTAAGACAAATTGAACATACAGAGCTCAGACACTTTGGTTTTTGGTTTAAAACAAATCTTAATACTTTCCTTTTAGCCTTAGCTGTTCTTTATGTGACATCTAAATGGTATATCATTATCCAATAGTATACTCCTACATACCCCAGGGTTTCTGATGGCATAACACCTTGTTTAAATTTTCTTCAGGCAGTTTTCACACATGTCTTATACTTTGCTATTCTACTCTGCCATAAGTCAGTTTTGAAATCAATGTGCAATGTTTTGAATGGGCTCATCAAAACTGCTTAAAGATCCTTAAATCAGCAGGGGAAACGCCTAAGAACAAACAAGATTAATACAAAATAAAACTGATTCCTATGTAGAGTAATAACAAATACAAATAAAATACTGTCTTCCAAAGAGGGATGCCAGAGAATTCTGGCTAAAATGCAAACAGGAGTGGAAATTGCCTGTGCTCACTGATTTATTTCATATCTGGAACCAGTAGTGTAGTGGCAAATTCAAGTGAAGTTGCAGCTATGCTGCTCACAGCCACACACTGCCATGCTCTAAGATTATACAATAGTAATAATTAGGGATGCATTGCAGCATTCAGTGTAGATCTCTATGTGTTGACTTTCAGCTAGATCAGTTATTTTCTGTGCACATACATGGGCAAATGCTTTGGAGTGCTCCAATACCTTATTTCAGAGGGACTTGTGTTTTCCTTGAAGTTCCATGGTACGTAAGAGAACTTATATGCCGTTCTTATGAACACGTTGTGCTTTCAGTGTTCCTAAATGCTTAGCTTTAGAGCACCCAGAACAACAACAACTCCATGTTCTTCCTGCACACCTTCTCCAGAGTGGCCCTAGGAGCAAATCCTCAGTGGCTGACTCAACTTCTTTCATTCTGATTGGATGCAATCCACACAAAGGATGGGAAGACTTCTCAGTGACTAAAAAGATCCCCTACTGGGTAGCTCTAAGATGCTGGAGACTGAGACCCTGCTGCAGAAATAGTAATGCATCTTTGACAACCCACCCCTTGTGAATCCAGGCCACTACACCTATGTCCAGAACAGAAATCAGTGCAGCAAATACGATCAGTTTTTGGTCTGCAAACAGTATCTGACTACACCACCCTACATTTGCATTGGATTGTCTTTGCATTAAAATGAATGGGGTAGAATAACATACTTACAAGTTACATATCTTACATAATTATACAAATTACATAAGTTTTGGATTTTGCTGCAGTGGACAGTGAGACCAATAATATAGGTTTTGGTGAAAGACGAACTGCAGTGGTACAGAAACAGCGCTGCTTGGGACAAATACAGGGTGGAATAGAAAACAATTACTTCTCACATCCCTCCTTTTTTTTTATCACCTAACTTACTTTCCACCCTACCTCCCTCCCCAATCCCAGCTGTCATACTTTTGTGAGTTTGCTGTTCGATCACTAAGAATGCATAGTTAAGAGTATTTGGCAGTAAAGTGTTCCTGATCCCTTAGTGGGCCTGACTGCTCTCCTGAACGGGCAATTCACCTGCAGAGATGGGGACTGAGACAAGTGGTCCAGTAGGCATTTGTGTGAGAAAGAAGTAACAGTTTGCTGTTTAGAAGAGACTAAGGAACAAATGAGACATGATAGCAAGAGGTCTGTGACTGTAACTTAGTAGCTGTTTTTACAGGGCGGGGGGCCATTGCAAATGCAGCTAGCTGGGGAAGATTTTATTCAAAGCTATGGCACTGGGAGAAGACTTTTTAACTAGTCTCAGAGCTGTCACAACTGCTATTTGCCTTGTGGGAACCTGTATGTTTTGCCCTGAGGGAAAATAGCTGCTCCAGGAAGGGGGGAATTAGATCAGGAAAATGGTGTGTGTGTGAAGAGGGTTCACCCTCTGAGGCTGCATTTACCCTTTCAGAAAAGGGTTCACCTTTTGGGGCTGCATTTACCCTTTTAGAAAACCGAGGGAGAGGAGAAATGAGCTGGATATAGTTAAAATGGAGATGCAACTTTGGAGGTGCCTGTCGCTGCTGCTCTCTGGGAATCTGACGCAGGCTGCGCTGTCTACTTATAGAAGTCTATTTGTTTTCACTATGCTCTGCTTGTATATTTGTAAACAAAGCAGTTATTACAAAGACACCATTAAGTCTCTTGTGCTCTATTATCCAAAGCAAACTAGACCTGGTAGTGCTGCCTCTGGAACTTCTCCCTGCTTGGGGAAGCGGGGAGCGCATAACAATGTACACCATCACCAATCGACAGACAGCAAGGAACATTTCTATTAATACAGACACTTGACTCTTTGTAGATGGATATTTCTTTGTGTGCTCAGGCAGGAATGGGAGGTACAGAATCCACACTGATCACTGTGAGACAAGGTTGCCAGGAGAATTGCTTTACAAGTGGGTAATTTAAGGCTTCTGGGCTTCCATCCAATCATAACATAAATGTATAATTTATCAGAGCTGGGAAGTGTGATCCAAGAAATGCAATTCTTATTGTGTACTTTTCTAGATGACAACAACAAAGACGGTGAGTGATTGAACAGACAAGATAACAGTGTACTTTAAAGCATGAAGTGTGGATAATTCTATGCTTATTCCTGGTCACATCCACACCATACATTTAAAGCACTCTTATACCACTCTTAATTGCTATGACTTCCCCCAAAGAATTGTGGGGACTGTAGTTTGTTAAGGGTTCTGAGAGTTAGGAGATTCCTCACAGAGCTACAGTTCCCAACACACTTAACCAAGTAAACTTCCCAGGATTCTTTGGGGGAAGTTATGATGGTTAAAACTGGTATAAGAGTGCTTTAAATGTATGGTGTGCAAGGTTGGATTAACCATTAAGCAAAATAAGTATGTGCTTAGGGCATCAAGGGAAGGGGAACACCACAGAAATTTTCTGTTGCTGGATTTTTAACATTAATGGCCACAAATTGCTCCACCAGGTGTTCATCTTCTCAGTTGAAGTACTGGTATATTAAAAATCCCAACAGAACAATTATGCAACAAGGCAGGCTGGAATCCTTATCTCTGCCAAGCATAGAAGGAAATGTATTACGTAAAGATTAGTTTTCAGGATCTGATCAAATACTTTGTCTCTTACTTTTCCTAATTGCATTCTTTCAGATATAAGGTGGAAGTTTATGATGATTATGATTTTAGTTACTATTTATTAAATTTGTATGCCACCCTTCATTCAATTATCACAGGGCTGTTCACAACATAAAAATGCAAAATGAAAAGACAAAATACACAGTAAAACAAAAATGAACCAATAAAATGCCGTACAATTTTAATCAACCAAAGTCTTGGTTGAAGAGAAATGTTTTCATCGGGCGCATAATTGAATCCCCCCCTGTAAATAGCAACAGTCCGGAAGTCCCTTGGAAGGAATGTGGCTATGAGAATTGTCATAAAGAGGGCTTGTGCTTCAGAATTTACCACAACACCACTGCAACTCGTAGTGGAGCATCATTTTCTCTATCAGGATTTTCCCAAACCCCACTGATGCAGTTTTTATTTTCATGATGTAAAAAGCCTTTCACAGCCCTCAATGTATGCTTCCAGCCCTGCCTGTTTTTTCTTTGCCTTTTTCTCCCCAGTCCATAGAGAGCACTTACCTCGTAGAGCCATGATTTAAAGAAGGCGGAGGGCTGCATTTCAGCCCGTGTATGATTATTCCAGAGGAACACCTATATTTCTGTTCAACTCACTGGCTCTACACACTTCTGCTACGATTCAAGTGAATGCTAAAGGGTAGAAGAGGCAGATCGGCAAACCTCTGGCCAAGAGGAAATGGCAATGGTAAAGCAAAACATCTTTATTTCATAGAGATTATCTACGCAAAGCCACAATCAGAATAACGAGCAGTGAAAACTTGCTTGTTTTAAGCCTATGTGAGGGGAAGAATGAAAAATGAATGTCCAAAACCTGAAAATTTACACCTCAGTATTCATAAAACACATTCCGGTATGCTGTGAGATTATTTTGGCCAATTTTCTGAGGCAGAAAAATTCATATAAACATTCCTGAAAGGGAAGGAATAGGCGGGAAAAGTATAATTTAGGGTGAAAACAGAGGGTGAAATGCAGCAGTAATTCTTGAAAGAGAAAGCGTAAAACAACACAAGAAGCACCCAGTGATTAGTGACAAAAACTAGAAATGAGTTGCGAAGATTTAAATGTTCATATGCATACACTGCTAATAGTCTTCTGCTGGAGCAGGAGGGATCTTGGCAATCAAGATTATCTGATAATTACCCTTCTTGATGCATTAAATTCACTCAGCTTTACCTTCAGGCATTTAACTGCAGAAAATTATGACATACTCGCTCATGTTTAATGGTTAAACTCTGTTTCTAAGAAATCTATTACACATGGTGACAGCTAGAACCTCAAACAATAAAGAATCTTGAACAGAAGCACCAATAAAAGGAAGGCTGACTGAGAACAGCAGTTGTTTGCAGCAAGCATTTTTGACTTGAAGTCTTTATTAATAAAAATGAAAGTGCACCTGTCTTTGCCAACCACATTTCCTGTCCCTCAGCTTCAAACGGTCACCTTGTGATGTAGGAACATCAATTAACAATGAATGTATAAGCACAGGGTGATTTTTTAAAAACAATTACCAGTGGTCAAAAATTAATTTTATTTTATTAATCCCTTTCTACACAATCGTCTCAAGGTGATGTACAGTTTTTAAAAGGCAAAAAACCCCAAACCAGTTAAAATGACACAAAAAACTGATACATTTAAAATGAAATTAAACAATGCAAAAATAGGCACTCATGGCAAAGACCCATTTATCCAGCTGGAAAAGCCTGCTGGAACCAAAATGTCTTCAACCATTTCGGGAAAATGCAGACAGTGGGCACCTGTCAAATATATTTTTTTTATTGCCCAGAGCAAGGACAGCCATACCAAAAGTCCTTCTCCAAGTGAGTGCTGAGTTTCCAGGCAATGAAGGTCTTCAGAAGCTGCACAATGGGCCAGGGGGGTTTAACAACCAATCCCTTTCCCCAGGGAATTCCGAGAACTGTAGCTTTGTGAGGGGATTCTTGGGGGGATGCCATGTCTGTTTAAGTCATATGATATGGTGGAGATGGGGCAGTGCTGTGATAAATATGGGGCCATAGTCTCCATGCTTGTGAGGTACTTGACTCCTCTGCCAGGTTAGCAAGTATAAGATTATAGCCACAGAAATATTAGACAGAATATATATTTACTTAGCTGTGTTCCATGATCTGAATGGCCAGTGAGCTCAACGGCTACAATGATTTTAAAGTGATTTAAGTCAGACTAAGAATGCCTTTTCCCTCTGAAAACATATCACTACTAAATGTTATTAATGCAATATAAAAATGGAAGAAATGCTTTTTTTTATTTAAAACCAACCACCCTGAATGTACATTTCCTTTAATGGGAGTTTTCCATTTGATTTACAAATGCATGAAATTCAAATATATTTTTTAAGTGCCACTTGTGAAAATGCCCTTAGTCTTACATTATTCATTATCTGTCTCTCTGCAAATCTTCAACTCGTTTTAGCACAATTCCACTGTTCTAAGACTTTCTAAAGGAGCTTCCCAGCCACCATCTAGGGAAGGAATTATATCTATAGGTCTCAAACAATGGTCCCAGAGGGAACAGGCACTGCTTTGCTGTTCCCTGTGCCACAGTAGTAAGCAGCCAGAGAACATACTTTAGTTTAGACGGAGCTACATCTTACCGAATTAGGAGCTGGACTGGGAAAGTTCCCCTTAGGCTTCAACACCCTGCCATTCCTTTCTCTTCAACTTCCAGGAGCTGCTCAATATGAACATTTAAGAGTCATTTGTTGTCCTCGATTCTGCAACCAGGCCTCACTCTGCCCTTCAGATATCACTTTGCTTGTACCTCTGTACTTTGTTGACAACCTAGACAGTTCTTATCTTTAGCTATTTCACCAGATTCTGTTTTCTGCAACCACTGTCAGTAATAAATAGTGGAGGCTGTGTATTGCCAACTATTTAAAACATGTGTGGGTAACCTGTGGTTTTCCACAGCTTGTTGGACTACAACTCTGATCATATCTGGCCACAAGCCATGCTGGCTGGGGTTGATGGGAGCTGGAGTCCAACAAGATCTGGTGGGTCACAGGTTAAGGTAAAGGGACCCCTGACTGTTAGGTCCAGTCACGGACGACTCTGGGGTTGCGGCGCTCATCTTGCTTTATCGGCCGAGGGAGCCGGCATACAGCTTCCGGGTCATGTGGCCAGCTTGACTAAGTTGCTTCTGGCGAACCAGAGCAGCACACAGAAATGCTGTTTACCTTCCCACCAGAGCGGTACCTATTTATCTACTTGCACTGTGTGCTTTCAAATTGCTAGGTGGGCAGGAGCTGGGACCGAACAATGGGAGGTCACCCAGTCGCGGGGATTCGAACCGCCGACCTTCTGATCAGCAAGCCCTATGCTCTGTGGTTTAACCCATAGCGCCACCCGTGTCCCGGGTCACAGGTTACTTACCCCGATTTAAACCAATTTGTTGACCATTGGCTACAAAAACTACTGAAACACTAAACTGTGAGGTCCTTGCAAGAGGATTGCAATTGTATCTAAACATTTCTAAACCCCTCAATATTCTCTCTTCCAGCAATAAAAATGCTTATTTAAAAAGCCAGCATGTTTTAGTGCCAGTTAACGAATTGGAGATCACATGCCTGGCTCTTAAAATGTCAGAAACGGCAAGGGAGGGTGCAGCTGCTGCTCCTTCTGGCCCATTCCTGCATTGGCCCTTTTCTCCACTGTTGTGTCTCCATCTTCTGATCAGCAAGCCCTAGGCTCAGTGGTTTAGACCACAGCGCCACCCGCGTCTATCCCATCTCAATTCAAGTACTGGTATATTAAAACAGATAAAACAATCCAGAATAAAACATTGCTGAAGAAAGTCAGATATATACATTCAAAGCAGCATACTTAACAGGAAACTAAAGTATTTCTTAAAGATTTCAAAATACAACATTACAAAGGAGGTCAACTACAGAATGAATATTTAAGCAATAGGTTTTAAGAATGAAGCTTTTATATGACGTCCATATATGTCACCATTGGTACCATATTAAAAGAGGTATTACACCCTGTGTGGGAGAAAAGCATCCTTCTCCTCTAGGTTTTAAAAGTACATTTTTAAGGGCATACTTAAAAAAAATGCTGTCAAATTAATTGGAGATACCCTTTTAGTTAGTCAACCCATTTTTAATCAATTAAGCTAGCAACAAAACAACAACGCTGCAACTGTAATTCTTACTAAATAAGATATACTTGGGCTGAACTTTTGCCTTTATCATTGACACAAGCAGTGTTACCGCCACAGAATTCCATTTCAATTTAAAACGCCAGCTTAAAAATTGCTGATATGAGGTAAAACAATTACCTCTTATTTAATTGGTTTCATGAAAGAATTGTGTTCATTTTAAACAGGTTTTGGGAAATCAATTATTTCACTTAATAGTGCAATATAAATATTGAAATATGCAGCAAACACCTCTAAAGTAAGCCTATTATTCAAGAAGTTAATAATTAATAGTATTGTCGGTTCCTAAACATTACAACAAGCAAACTATGGGGCGGGTGGCATTTATTCGCTGAATTGGTAATAGTCAGGCAACTGTAAGTAATACACATTTTTAAAAAAAATATTATAGCTAGAGCTACTCCAGCTCTTTAAATGGGCTTCATCATAGTCTCAATCAACTGAATATTTCTTCAATGATTCAATATTTGACCAGTCCTGACTGAAATGAGATTTCTAACATGCTTGTTCTTTGTCTGTGCTTACAGATTTACATATTACTCATAAAATGGAGGTGAGTAATAATGATGGACATTTGAGTCAGATCCATTTATATACAACTTGATAAAGCAAAGGACGACCTTAGAACAGTTAGCAACCATGCTGTGAAATGTGTACATTTCTCAATCTTCCCGCTAGCTTTCTTTGTTCTGTATCTCTGATAGCATGTAGGCTTTTGGATTTTTGTTTTTAACCTCTTGTATGTTTTATACATATATTTTTATATATATTATATATTATAAAATAATATTTTTATATACAGGTGGTGCTGTGGTCTAAACCACTGAGCCTAGGGCTTGCTGATCAGAAGGCCAGCCGTTCGAACCCTCACGATGGGGTGAGCTCTCGTTGCTCGGTCCCTGCTCCTGCCCACCTAGCAGTGCGAAAGCACATCAAGTGCAAGTAGATAAATAGGTACCTCTCCGGCGGGAAGGTAAACGGCGTTTCCGTGCGCTGCTCTGGTTCACCAGAAGCAGCTTAGTCATGCTGGACACATGACCCGGAAACTGTCTGCGGACAAATGCCAGCTCCCTCGGCCTACGGTCAGGGGTACCTTTACCTTTATGTTTTATTTAGTGCCATTTAATGTGTTGCCATTTTGTACTATAATAAATAAATATAATAATAATAACCATGTTGTGCTTGGGAACAGATTATTGAGTTCTGTCTTTCCAATTCAATCCATTAATCATGTCCTCCCTAAAAGAGGACATGTGTTGCGGTGAGACCTGGAGACTGACCTCCTGGTTGTGGGTGGGTATACTGGATAGCCACAACACCCGATTGGTAGGTTCCTAGTTGCTGGGTTTAATCTGGCCAATGGGGTGCAGTCTGAACGGATTAAGGGACCTATATATACCTATGCCCGTGACCCAGAGCTTCCTTTTTCAGCTCATGCATTGGAACACCCGCCCACCTCTCCCTAATTTTAGGGCATTTTGCGATTGACCTTGCTATGCAGTCATGTGTCATCTGTCGTTGGGACAGGGGCATGGCAGGAATTTTCCCCACTTGGCTGATTGGCTGTAGCCATTTGGGTTTTGCCTGCCGTGAAGCAATTTGTCACAACTTGTAAGGTTGCAGGTAGGCATTTGATAGGGATGGGAGAATGGTCTCGCCATCCCTATGTGAAGGGTATTCTGTTAAAGGAATCCAGGGACTCAACTTGGTTTGGTCAACCCCCGAGAGAGGGTTGTGCCCGTGTCTGAGTCCAGGGGAGCATCTGGGGAGTGAACATAGTCTGTTCCCAGACTTTTCACCTGCCTCAGGTGTTCACCCTTGGCTGACCTATGACAGAGCTCTGGGTCAGCGCTACCTGCAAGGGTGTAGGGAGCTAGTAGAACCAGAGCCTATGCAACCACTCACTTTTATGTAATCAATAAAGTTGTGGCCTAAATTCTGCCAAAAACCCAAACGAAAATTTGAGTCAAATGTGTCTTTATTTAGGGGAGAGGCCTCTGGGTCTGAACACGCAAGTACAAACAACTGAAACTGTTTAATTGCAAACCCTGCAAAAGAGGCCTAACATCATGCCAGTTCTTAGTTAAGGTACGACAGAAAGGTAACTATGTAAGCAGGTAACAATTTCCCCAGTGTGTGCTACATTATTGAGGATCCTTTCCAAGTACATACGTAAGAAGATGAAGATCATATCTAATTGGGTATGTGTCAGAAATGTAATGCAAGTAGGATGTCTTACAAACAAGTGAACAAAGCAAACTTTGAAACCGACTGTATCCTGCTCTTCATTTGGCATCACTCAGCTTAGTTAAAACACCAGGTTGCTGACAATCTGGTGTTTCAATATCAGTTTCCCTCCTGTTTTCATTTTTCCTGTTTTCAGTCCACATTTCTGCATCAGGGTTTTAAAAAATCCCCATTAAAACTCATCAGCATTTAAAAGCTCATTTTCCTCAATACACCATTTTTTTTGTTATGAATTTTCCCTTATAAAACTATTTTTGTTATTTACACTAATATAAGCATTATTACACACACTTTCCTCTTGCAATGAATTTGTTGCTTGGAGAGCTGCATCAAAACATTTTGAGAAATGCACATTTTGCTCTGCTTTGGGTTCACACATTCTTTTGGGAAGTGTGAATTAGGAAATGTTCACATTAAAATCTGTACTGAACCAAATTTCTCCCCTGTTCCTTTGAGTGACAAAACAAGCATGGCTTAGCACACTGCCCATTTTGATTTAAATTATGCAAAATAATCAAAATTATGCAGGGGTCAGTGTCTGAAGTTATATAGCCTGAATGAATTCATTACCGCCATACTCTCAACCATCAGGAGTGAATTAAAGACCATGAATAATTGAACTAAGCACACAAATATTAAATAAATTCTGAATTCCATTCAAAGTAAAGATCCACAAACCATTGGGTTGCTTTGAAATATGTTAAAAGATGTATTACTCCAGCTTTACCACTGACATATCGGGTACAATTTGAGAGCACACACGCTGAACCCCTGTCCCTGGAGCCTACTCCCCCCCCAGAAGGAGACATGACACCAGTGTATGGGTTCAAATTAGGCGACAACTTTATTGAATTTCAGATGTAGGAAACTTGGCCTAGGCCTTGGAAGGTATCCCTCTCAACCTGTAGGGTATGAGGATGTGCAGAGCTAACAAGTGAAGTGGGAGGGAACTGTAAAGCATGAACTTACACAGCGTGCCCTCCCACATCACCTCAGTCGGGAGTTTGACCTACTTGTCGCCGCTCTAGGGCCAGTGACTCCCCTAATCAACCCTTTAACGGGCCCTGCCAGATGCTGCCCCATGGGGGTGCATGAGATGCTCCCCCCAACTCAAAGATAGACTATAGGATACCTACCAAGGCCAAAAAACTACCACCTGAGGCCCAAGATGGGCCTTGCCACCAAGAAACCTACAACTGAAAGCTCCCCCCCAAAAACAAGCCCTGAAACTTAACCCAAGGTCACGCCTTGCTGCCCACCCAATATTTGATGCCTTGGTGCATATTGCGCAGCCAGGTGTCATTACCCAAGGGGGTCAGGTGCACCCCGTCTGACCTGAACAGCACCACATTGCCCACTCTGATGTCGGAGTGGGAAATAGAGAAGCCACCAATTTGTTGCATGGCCCTGTTAATTTTTTGCACCGCATAATTGATGCAAGAAGGCCTATTGACCCCTCTCCAGCACAGGCAGGGGAGGAGTTTGGACCAGTAGATGGTCATAGTCGGGTGCATGGCATGCAAGTGTTTCATGTCTGCCTTTGCAGCTAGGGTCAAGCTGATGCCTTTTTGCTCCACTGTCATTCTCTCCCAGGTGCACTATCAATAACCCAGGTGGGCCGTGCACAGCAGCAGCTCTGAACAGCATGGGCATCAGGGCATGCCAACGCATGCCACGCCGGCCCAACCTTAGGGTGGATGTCAAGATTATGGCCCCAGACATGTGAAGAGGCATAGGACACCGCCCAGTGAACTATGCTTTGTCCCACGACCCAGACCTTCATGCTGGGGAGACCGGCAAGAAAATTGAATGGCAACCATTAGAGAAAGTGTTCAGGGACGGATATATCCCCTGTAGGCCGTGGAACGCCAACGACCCAGTGCCTTGAACCTAGAGAGGTAAGAGCCAAGTGAGGCTTGGCTGAAGCATTGGCCCCTTTTCCCCTGGCCTCCATCCCACGCCCAGCCGGCTGCCCATTGTCCTACCTAAGCTGGGGGCGGGTCAACGGCTGACTTATATCTGGGGATGGCCCTGGCCAGGTAACCAGCGTGGTGTCGCAAACCCCGCACCATCCTTTGGAAGAGGTTGGGCGGAAATTCAGGACTTAAGGCTCAATCATGGTTGAGCTTGTTGAGCCCTAGAACACCAGTAACCTCCCAACTCCCAAATCAGAGTCACATTTATCTCCATCCTGTGCGGTGTCTAAGCCTGCAATCCTACACATGCTTACCTGAGTCTAAGGCATATTGAACTTACTTCTGAATAGACATACATAGGATTGCACCGTAAGCAGCTGAACACTCTGCAATGTGCAAGTGGTATGACAACTGTGTAGGTAGAAAATAGCATAAATAGCTTAGTGGTTCCTTCTGGTCCTAAGCTCACAAACTCATAGTTGGAGGTAATGCTGCATTTAAATTTAAAAGATAGAAGAGCAGCAAAGCCTAGAACTGATGTGCAGGAATGTGCAGAATAACTGCTAGAAATCTTCAGCTGGGCTAAGTTTGCATAAGAAGGGTGGTCATGCAAGGTACATCTGCTGAAATTCCCTCTTCTACACAACTACAGAAGCTTGAATTTTTAACTGAAAATTCATGGGGGTGTGGGGACAACAGGTTTAACAATGCCTTTTCATCTGCCCTGCCTAGTATCTTGTCCTGGCTGTTTTTGCTTTCTATAAAAACCAACATCCCAAAAATACCTGTGGAGGAAAGAAGCACAGGATTCTGTGTATACTATAGCTTGAGCCTCAGAACGAGGCCTGAGAGAGCAGCTTTCCAGCCTGTGGGTATTGGCAGAGATATGATTGAAGCTAGAATTGTTTTTCCTGCTGACACATTTAGAAAATATTTAGAGGAAGAGGAAGAGAATGAGCTTTAAACGTTCAATCTTGATATTTTAATGTACAGCACAGGAAAACAATGCCATGTGCGGGCATAGCCTTTTATGCTTTGTGTTAAACACATCTGCTGCCAAGAACGACCGCTTTAAACCAAACAAATTTCTCAAGCACAATACAGGTTATACTTGACAGATAGCATCTATCTGTTGTTTATGCTCTGCCTAAAATTTACCTGAGCCAATCAACTACTTTCGTTTGCTTTTGCACCTTCCGGAATTTGTCTATGTGTTAAAACATATTTGCAATATTTATTTATTCTGCCATCTGTCCCACAAGCTCTACATTTTCAACAGTTTAGACTAGAGAGAGATGGCCAAAAATCACCTGAGCGTCGTAAAATTAGTCCATGACTGTCAATGCAACACATTGAGAACACAGCTGCTGTCCTGCTGCCTGATTTAATGAGGTTCCTAAAGTATGTGGACAAGTATTCCTTCTCTTGGTTACCATGGAAACAGAAGAGGGAGCTTTGAGCAGGTGTCAGAAGCATTGCAATCAATATGAATCAGCTCATAGCCCATCATCTGTGGGGAAGTGTTGTCCAAGCTACTGTGAAGACATCCTTAATCCAGTCCTCTTAGTTGCCTACAGGTTCCAGCATACAGGAAAGCTATACATTTAATCCAAAATTCACTCACACAAAGCTAGCTAAAATCTGCTTCATTAGATAAAGAAGCACTGAAATAAAAGTTACCGTAAAACAACTTCTTCCTGTTCGTAATATATAGCTGGATGTGCTATGATATATGTGGAACATGTATAAGAAAATCCTGGTGGATCAGGCCAGCATCCTGTTTTCACAGTGGCCAACCAGATGCCTGTGGTAAGTCCAGCAGCAGGACTTGATCTCAACCACACTCTCTTCTCCTGTGGTTTCAAGCAACTGATATTCAGAAGCATACTGCCTCTGGCTGTGGAGGCAGAGAATAGCAGTCATGGCTAGTAGCAGATTTTTTGACAAAGATTGAGCAAGTTTAGACATAATGCTAAACTATGGTTACACATTACATGAACGAGCTTTGAATTTGCTTGTTCCCCTCTTCCTTCTCCTGCTCTGGTATTGTGGTGAGGCGGTATTTGGAAGCAACTGCCTCCAGTTTAATCAGATTTGCACCTAAACTTGAGAAGCTCTGGTTCGCGAAAAAGCCAGGACCACCATTATTATTTACAAGGGGCTTTCCAGTAAAAGTTATTGTGTGACTCATGTTTTACAACATAACCTCATTGATTCATACCTTCCGTAAACTAATACTTCCAAAAGTTTGATAGGCCTCTCCTGCTTTGTGATTTATGTTTCTAATCTAGATCATTGTACTACAAGAAAATGTCAGAATCTTCATATTTTCTGTTGTATATGCTAAGGCATTAATCCACCAATAACCCTACCATCTCATTTAAACCAGTTGTAGTGGGAAAAACTGATAATCATAGGGTCAGTGAAAGAGAGCTGTTATAAAAGGTTATATTGATACTAGACCACAAACAGATATCTAGGAAGTTCACATTTGGGATAATGAGGCTGCATATATATATATTAAAGAACACCTCCATATAATCTATCAACAATACTTTCTCTTTGTTCAGGATACTCTTATTCCATGCACAGAAACTTACAAATCTCTTCATTGAAAAGGATGTTTGGGTTCTCTCTTCTACATCTGATTCCAATGTGGCACATGCAAGCAGAATTCTCTTCTTTTCCCATTAAAAAACAACAACTGTATATACCTTGACCTTGAATCTCAAGACTGTAACCACTGGTCACATTCTAAAGAAAACATGGAGACCCAAATCTCACTAAAGTTCTCACTCATATGCACATGTCCCACTGAAATCAGTGCTATCTAACTGTGCGTGTCCCATAGATTTAAAAATATGCATTAGGCACACTTAGGATAGCTATATGTCATCCTTTTCTGAAGTCAGCCCTCTATTTAAAAGCACCCTATGTTTGAAGGGCAATTTAAAGATAAAGAACCCTAAGAATGGGCTAGTAGGAGGGACCTTGAAGCAGCCCACCAACAGTAAGCACTTGAACAACAGACTCAGCAGGCACACAGGCCACCTGGTCATAATCATCCCCAATAGTGCAAGAGCTATTGTTTTTCTATTTAAATGGTAATTATTTCAAAATGTACATAGTAGCTTATGCAATTTTAATGCAAATCTCTTCATTTTTAGTGCTACATTTCCTCTTTAAAGGCAGTGTGTAAGTGTCCACTCCACTCTAGGCACATTTTCTCTGTATCAGTGTTCTCCCCCCCCCCCCCACAACAGTAGGTATTGTCAATAGGAATGGCCATTGCCAATAGTCTTGACAAGCCAACTGAAATACTATTTTGCCACAATGAATGGGTCTATTGGCTGGAAATCATTTTCTACCAAGGCAGCAGAAATTTCAAATTTCAAATTTCAGATCCATTGACAATTTGCTGTGTTTTAATGGAACCCTCCAAATCTTCAGCAGAAAGTTGGAAGCCATAACCTGTCAGCGTTGTTGTCGTTGTTGTTTAGTCATGTCCGACTCTTTGTGACCCCATGGACCAGAGCACGCCAGGCACTCCTGTCTTCCACTGCCTCCCGCAGTTTGGTCAAACTCATGCTGGTAGCTTTGAGAACACTGTCCAACCATCTCGTCTTCTGTCATCCCCTTCTCCTTGTGCCCTCCATCTTTCCCAATATCAGGGTCTTTTCTGGGGAGTCTTCTCTTCTCATGAGGTGGCCAAAGTATTGGAACCTCAGCTTCAGGATCTGTCCTTCCAGTGAGCACTCAGGGCTGATTTCCTTAAGAATGGATAGGTTTGACCTTTTTGCAGTCCATGGGACTCTTAAGAGTCTCCCCCAGCACCATAATTCAAAAGCATCAATTCTTCGGCGATCAGCCTTCTTTATGGTCCAGCTCTCATTTCCATACATCACTACTGGGAAAACCAGTATCTAAAGGGCTGTCATAGGGAGAGTGCAGCACGTTTATTTTCTCCTCCTCCAGAGGCTAGGACCCGAACCAATGGATTCAAGTTACAAGAAAGGAGATTCCAACTAAACATCTAGAAGAACTTTCTGACCATAAGAGCTGTTCGACTGTGGAATGTTTTTCCTCCTTCACTGGAAGATTTTAAGCAGAGATCGGATGGCCATCTGTTGTATATGATATACTTGAGATTCCTGCATTGCAGGGGATTGGACTTGATGACCCCCATGGCCCTTCCACCTTTATAGCTCTGATTCTATGAAATTTTATTGTACTAATAATGCTAATGGCAATGCTGCATATAAAGATGACTCAGCCATTAATCTTTCCAATAACAAAGATGCTCGCTGCCAAAAGTCTTGATTCCCAGATACTTTTCATCTCCAGGATAAACTGTTTATCTCCCATCCACTTCCATCCGGATACAGAACCACATGTTTGAACATTACCTTTAAGCCCAGAGTATAGAATAAGGAAAGAACGTAACAAGGATGAGTCATGCTTGTTTACATTATGTTAGTAAAACTCTAGAATGTCCACAGATTGATTTACACAATCAAACAGATACATTGTGTCCCAGCCAAAACTGACTAATCAAGCCTATTGAGCAGAAAAAGGGAAAGAAAATAATAGAGAATTATCATGTTCTGTTTCCATTTTATTCTCTGTTCTACCTAAAGTTGAGAATTCATCACAAGCATATATTTAAGGAATATTTAAGGAAGTATCAAGATGGACCTCAAAGGGAGGCAGATGTGGTCAGAGAACACATTGTTTCCATGTTTTTGTAGTAGTTAAATCACTTCATTACATCTGCATTAAGAGTTTAGCTTCTCTTGCACAAAAGAAATAAAATTGTTCTTTTTCTTTGATGTTATAATTTTCTATATAATGAGTATTAAATGCCCCAAATGCATTCTGAAGTAGTGCAGCCTCGTGATTTTTGTGTTTCTGGCTCTTAGTCATAGTTTTCTTCTTGGACTCATTTTCTAACATTATGGTCTGTGCTCTCTTTTGCTGAAATGGCCACTTACCGAGTCTCTGGGTGGGTGGTAGTTGCGGCCTATCATGGCAGGCCCGCAGCTCCACAAACCAAAAACCTCCCCATCATGTGGCCAGCAGTTGGGGAATTCCCACAGTCAGCTGCAAAGGATGGTGGGATAACTCAGCATTACCAAGATTTCAAATTGGCCAATTAGATGGCCTAGCTATAAAGCCTAGCTGCGCCTGAGTTTGGGATCACAGTCAGCCAAAGAGCAAGCAGCAAGCAGAACTGCAATTATTTTGGGAAGAACTCTGTGGATGCTTTATTCCACAATTCCATGTGTGCAAATATTTATTATAGAATCATGTTCTGTTTCTCCACTGAATAAGCTTTGGTAGATGAAAATACGTGTAGCAGTAATAAATATTCTGATAATATATGTATGTTCTGTATGAGTATACAGTGGTACCTCGGGTTACATACGCTTCAGGTTACATATGCTTCAGGTTACAGACTCTGCTAACCCAGAAATAGTGCTTCAGGTTAAGAACTTTGCTTCAGGATGAGAACAGAAATCGTGCTCCTGTGGCACGGCGGCAGCAGGAGGCCCCATTAGCTAAAGTGGTGCTTCAGGTTAAGAACAGTTTCAGGTTAAGAACGGACCTCCGGAATGAATTAAGTACTTAACCCGAGGTACCACTGTATAAGAATGGCCATAGTGGATTAGACCCAAGGTCCATTTTGTAACAATCCAGCAAAGAGCTGTGTACAGTTCAGTTATTGATTTCAGGCAAGGAAGTCTTCCATCCTGATTAAAGCATGCTTTGCTTTAGCAACAGAAATGGATCATATAACTTCAGATCATACTCTGAGCCTTCAATAGATGACAACCTTGCTAGTTCACAGAACCAGAATGTAATGATTTCTGAAGCCTACTGACTGTCCCTCTTTGCTCATCCTCATAAAAATGAATGACACCCACCAGGCCCAGTTATAAACATATAACATCTGATGAAGTGACAAGGAAGGTGGAGGTGTTCTTGTCAATAATTCCTTTAAAAAGATAACATACACTACAAATGAAAAGAAGAATACTTCAGGCCAGTGATGCCTTCATAGATGGAGTCAACAGGAGAGGTTTGATATCTGAAGCCACTGTATATGCTTCCTTATTGAAGGATCATGGGCAGGAGATTGGCTACACCTCAGGGGGGAAATATGCTTGACAGACAGAGGCATTGTGAAACTGATCAAGAGGGTTTTAAACTAAATTCTGTGGGGGGGGGGCGGGTGGAGACAAAAGCTGAAAGGTAAGTACAAAGATAGAGACATTTGCACATAGCAACTATGACTTTTGATGTCTATATACTAATGTGAGGACTGGGGAGCTAAACAATATGATCTTCCTAATACAGGAAGGTAAATATGACTTAATAGGTATAGCTGAGACTTTGATTGGATGCCTCTCATGGTTGAAATGTATCAATACAAGGATATGACTTTTTTAAAAAAGAGGAAGGGTAGCACCATGTCAAAAATGTGTTCACCTGCACAGAACAGACCTTGGGACTGCAGTTGATCACAAGCTGCACATGATCCAGCAGTGTGATGCTGTTGCAAAAATTGCTAATGTGATTTTATGTTGCATTAATAGAAATGTATTTCCAAAGCATGAGAGTAATATTTCCACTTTATCCTGCTCTACTCAGGCCACATCTGGGAGTATAATGTGTGGAGTTCTGGCCACTGCACTTTAAGAAGGATGTTGGCAAAATGGAACAGGTTCAGAGAAGGGCAATTAATATGGGTCAGGGTGATGGAAAACATATTCTATGAGGAAAAGTGACTATGCTAAGTTACAGGAGTGTACATTCAGTTGAACATTTGGAGAAATGACTTAATGCTAAGAGCATTGTTGACTATGGAACCAATTACCTGTTTGGGCAGTGGGTGGGGATGGACTCACTGGCAGTCCTCCAACAGAAGCTAGCTATCCGTCTGCTGTAGCTTTAGATTTCCTGTGTTGAATAGAGACTGGATAGTGAACAAAGCCTCTTTGAACACCATGCACTTAAAACACACCCAATGCACATTTAAAGAATGTGACTTTCCCCAAAGAATACTGGGAACTTTAGTCCCCCCCCCCATCCTTAACAAACTACAGTTCCTAGGATTCATTGGGGAAGTCATGTGCCTTAACCAGGGCTGGCCCAAGACATTTTGGCACCTGAGGCAAACCACAAAATGACCCCTGAGGTGGTAACTTCACCTTGCCTTATGGGTAGGATGGCCCTGACTTTAACTGTGCATTGGATATGTTTTAAATATATGGTATGGATCTGTTCTGTGATTTCTCAGCCATGATGCTTTGAAAGAAGACAGGTGGGCATCTGGTGTATATCCAAATTCTACTGTCCACATGTACAGAATATTAAGCCCCTTACAGGCCTTCATGAGCCCCTACCCATCTACACTACAGGTGGAATGCTGGATAAAAGCATGTTGTGAAGACTGTATTTAGGGCTGTGAGAAAAGGTACCTGCCTTTTCAAGATACTTCCCCAAATTATCATCTCAGGTACTTTATGGTACAGGCCTGTCACAAAAGGGCATGAGAAATAACCTACATGTTGTTGTTATAGCAGTTAGAACAGGCAATTGTTTGATTCAAGGCACTGAACTAGCAGGATGCTGGTTGGAAGTGCTAAGGATGTTCATGAGTTGTGACTAAACACATTTATATTTTGAGAAATTGCCACGTCAAATATCTTACTGGTGTCACATTTTTTAGCACTCCTTATATCTACTTGCATTAGGAAAGAGACTGCAGCCAACAATGAAATCCACTGAGGTGGCAAACAGATGAGGTCACATTTCCCCTACACTTTTTAACAGATGTTACAGCTTAAGATGCTCAGAAAGACAAAGCTTTCATTCCAGCCCTAAGGAGCCATTTTCTACAAAGTGATGTTCTATGCTCAGCAAAGTAAGTGTCACTTCGTGTCATGTCACTCAGTAATGTTGTGCTATACTGTAAACATGAAAGACAATATGAGATTCTAAATGCTTTATTCAGTGCTAACAGCAATTTGTTTTACACCCCTTTCTCATAATTACATTTGTCATTGAAATAGACTTCTGTTTAGCATCCACTGCCTCATCCTTCTGCCTTTGGAATGTCATGAGGATATTTTGATGTTGAAAGGAAATGTTTTTGAAGCACAAAGTCTCTTTTTAAAAAAATTCTAAATATCCCTAGCACAGATTTCCAATTGATTAAAAATGGCATTCAAGCCCATATATTTAAAATAAAAGAAGATTGGCATATATAATTGTGCAAAGGGAATATATAATCCCTTTGCAATGGAAGGCAGAATATGAAATTCTATTATGGAATCAGATAGAGATGGACAACATCGCCCTGCTACAGAGCTGAAGAGCATTAGATTCCATGTATTTAAGACACCACATGGAATTACACCCCTATTATACAGCCACCAGCTAAGTGCAAGTTTGATCCATATGCTCAGGCAAACTTCACTCTTTGAGTAACTCACACATAGCCATAGGCCATGTACACATTAAAACACAGCTAGGTCATTCTCTTTCTCAGTTTGGGTCTGGGGTGGGGAAAAATACACCAAAACACAGTATTTCATAAGAAATGACAGGGCAGATACAAGATAGATGTGGACTGTGTACACCATTTCCCAAACCTGGAGTGGGAGCACACTGAATACAGAGGAACTGGGAGTGTGCGCATGGCCACACACCAATTTTATGGAACTCTTCAATCAAAAGAGTGTTTTGCACATCTCATGGCTTCTGACTCAAGAAGTTTTAAACTCCTAAAATGCTCCTAGAGGATTTCCATCTCCTCTCCCCCACTGCTCCCCACACCACACCAATGAGATAGCAGCACTCATTGTAGCTCAAACACAGTATTGTGGCAAAGTTTGGTTCAGATGTGCTCAGTGCTGCAGGTACACCAGGCCAGTTGCCAGAGGTATGAATTTTCAAGTAAATTAATTCCTCGGTATGTGAAACATTGTGCCCTAACTTAGACCTAATCAGAAACAGGTGGAACATAGTATTAAAAGACAGCCTACATACTGGAAAGATGCCTTCCTGACTACTTATTAGATTAAGACTAATCCAGCAAAAGATTTTATGTTGAGATTATTGGACACCAGCACATTTTAAACATCTGGACATCCTAACCGAAGATGAATGCTGATGATGTAAGCAGCCACAATCAGCCACAATACATCTACTTTAGAGGTGTCCAGTTGTGCCTGTGTGGCAGGAAGTCTGAACCAGAACTAATTTGGCCTTAGATAACACCCTTGAGATAGGGGGTGTTCATGCCATAACAGGCCATATGGCTGCTAAGAAGAGGTTGGTGGAAGGGCAAAAAGAATAATTCTTTAATCGTGGAAATCGCTTGCTGGTTGCCACACTGGGTATTGAGGGCTTGATGCAGGACTTTCTGAAGTGAGCAGCCCATGAAAATACCCTGTTCAGTAAACCGAGGAAGAAATAAAGTTTTCATGAAACTTGGAATGAGTTCTTAGAACTCCTTTCTGACTGATATCTATAGCTTAAGGCTTTGGGAGATACCTTGCATACAATAGATAGCTATTTTTGCTGCCATCGCCCCTTCCCAAGTTGCATGGCAGTGATTTCTTGTGAAATCCTACCAGAAGCCACTACATGAGCCTAGTAGGCAAGGTGGGAGGGGGCACTTCCTATTTTACATCAAGCAGTGAAATAAGGCAGGCCATCCCTGATGAAACTTCTAACAGCAATGCAGTGGAACGAAGAGGGTGTTTAAACCTTCCCCCAGCTGATTCTTTTTTTTTTTTTTGCAGCTTCCTTTTGAAAGTAACCCTCCACCCCAGGGGTCAGCAAACTTTTTCAGCAGGGGGCTGGTCCACTGTCCCTCAGACCTCGTGGGGGGCCGGACCATATTTTGAAAAAAAATAATGAACGAATTCCTATGCCGCACAAATAACCCAGAGACACATTTTAAATAAAAGCACACATTCTACTCATGTAAAAACACGCTGATTCCCAGACTGCCCATGGGCCAGATTTAGAAGGTGATTGGGCCGGATCCGGGCCCCGGGCCTTAGTTTGCCTACCCATGCCTCCACCCCAAGTTCCTCATATGTATTTAATGCATCATGGGAAACGGTGGCTGGGTTGCAATGAAAAAGCAGTGAGGAGGGGAAGGGTTAAGCACTCCTCCTTGCCTGCCTCTTCATTGCGGAGCGCTGTGTCCTCCACCCACTTTGCTGCTCTTTTGTAGAGGCACTGATACTCACATCCCAGTCTGTCAAGTGATATGTAACTTGACATATATTAGAGCTGGGATTAAAACAAACAAGCCTAAGAACAAAAGTGAACAAGAGTATTTAGGAAAGACTGCAATGCTTTTACAATAATAAAAAAAGATTTAATTTTTAATATTTCACGAGAAAGTGAACAAGCAAGAATAAAGACTCCCAGGTGCGCCTTCACCCATCCCATGACTACAGCAAGTGGCATGTGGAATCGAACGGCTGTACAACACTCAGCCTCCACAGGCATAAACATTATAGACGGAAGATTTGCCACTGGGAGACAATTACAATAAATGGATCATAAAAAGAAAATAAGATTTAAGAGCTTGACATATCTCTTATATACCAGTCATATTCTAAAGGGGTAGCGGTATTAGTCTGTTGTAATGTACGAAAAAAATAAAGTATTAACAGCCCTAACAGAGCCTGGAGACAAATGATACTGTTTTTGGAAAGCTGAGACTGTTTTTTTAAGAGATTACTGTAGCAAGCACTCATCCTACTTTTGCCTCTGCAAATAAAGTTTTTCAAAACTTTCAAAAAGTGCTTATTTTATAGATGTTTAATACTGGCATATTACTTTTCACTTTTAACATCTCACGACAATTGGCAATACACATTAAAATCAATAAGTGTTGTTGTTGTTTAGTCGTTTAGTCGTGTCCGACTCTTTGTGACCCCATGGACCAGAGCACGCCAGGCACTCCTGTCTTCCACTGCCTCCCGCAGTTTGGTCAGACTCATGCTGGTAGCATCGAGAACACTATCCAACCATCTCGTCCTCTGTCATCCCCTTCTCCTTGTGCCCTCCATCTTTCCCAACATCAGGGTCTTTTCCAGGGAGTCTTCTCTTCTCATGAGGTGGCCAAAGTATTGGAGCCTCAGCTTCAGGATCTGTCCTTCCAGTGAGCACTCAGGGCTGATTTCCTGAAGAATGGATAGGTTTGTTCTGCTTGCAGTCCATGGGATTCTCAAGAGTCTCCTCCAGCACCATAATTCAATAAGTAACAATGGCAATAAGTAATTCAATAAGTAACAACGGCTAAAGCACCTGGATAATCATAAAACATAGCTGCTGGAACTACAGAAACCAGGACCATGAAAAAAAAGCATCATGAAACAGCAGGGTAAAGCAAAAGGTCTTTAGCTGTCTACGAAATTATTTCACTGTTGGCGCTTGCCTGAGCTCAACAGGTAGGCTCACTGCAGAAGAGGAAATGCCCTCCTCTGAACCATGCAACAAGTGAACTCCTGTAGGCCATGGTCTAGGAGAAGCCCGTCTGCAGATCTCAGAGACCTGATCAAGCTGTATGGGAAAAGACAGTTTTTCTTGACCAGAAGCAATAGTGGTACAAGAGAAATGTGTACTACTATGGAAAGTAAAAAAAAAACTCTAGCAAATCTGTAACACTTACAATAGCATGTCCAGACCCCGAGGCCATGTGGACACCATATATTAGGTCATGGGTAGGCAAACTAAGGCCTGGGGGCCTGATCTGGCCCAATTACCTTCTAAATCCAGCCGCGGACAGTCCGGGAATCAGCGTGTTTTTTACATGAGTAGAATGTGTCTTTTTATTTAAAATGCATCTCTGGGTTATTTGTGGGGCATAGGAATTTGTTCATCCCCCCCCAAAAAAAAATAGTCCGGCCCCCCACAAGGTCTGAGGGACAGTGGACTGGCCCCCTGCTGAAAAAGTTTCTCGACCCCTGTATTAGGTTAATGGGCAAACTTTAGGCCACAACTTTACTGGTTACAGAATGTGAGTGGTATTGGCTTAGGCATTGGAATTGAAGCAACTATATCTGACTCCTGCCCACCTTCAGGAAGTCTCACAAGGGTTAACCACCAGTAGGGGGAGCACTGTTGATGCACACCGTAAGGTTGTGCCAGGGCCCTAGCCTCCACCCGGGCTTCGGACAGGAACCACAACCCCCGGATTCCTTTAGCGGAATACCCTTTAAAATGGAGGGGCAGGTGATGGCCACACCTCCCCTCCCCCAAACCAGGTTTTACCAATGCCTAACCGCCAAACCTTACAAAAGTTGTGACGATTGCTACGAGGTAGGCGAAAACCAAATGGCCAGTACCAATTTACCAAGTAGAAAAATTTCTACCAGCCCCCTCAACGACATCTAACCGAGGTCCATAGCAAGGCCAATATGACAAATGCATGAAAAGAGGGTGGGAGGGCGGGAGATCTGCAGAAGCTGGAAAAAGGAAGATCCCCCATCCACACAGCTGCTTAAAAGGGGTAAACCACACCCCCGGCCAACTGGATTGGCTGGCCGGGGTGTGTGACGCGGCCGGGGGACTCCCCAATGACACGGCGGCTCAACCCAACCCCTGCTGTGCGTGGCGGCCATGTGGCCTGACCGCAATAGCGCCCCATCCAGAAGCGGAGTGGTCTTCTCCTAGGACAGTTAACTTCAGAATTAAAATCCTGTTCATATAGATCAGGCCAACAGCATACAATTGCTTGACACATAGGTGCCTACTCCCTGGGGCCCTGGGTGCCTGAGCACCCACAAAATTCCCTATGAAGGGGCCAGGCAGCCACAAATTTTAGTGCCAGGGACATGGACGCTGCATGGCACCCACAGTCCCAGGCACCCACGGCTGCGGGGCTAAGCCGGCACTCCAGGTTGATGAGCATGTCAGGACTGCTTCCTTGCTTGCAGCGCAACAGATGTATGCATAGCTCAGAACTGTTCTCTATGCCAGTTAATGGTCAATCCTTAATTTCCTTAAATGAATGTAAATTAAATGAACACAAACGGAATATAATTTGGGATGGTTTCTGCCTAGGTGAGGTGGCACATTTCAGTTTTAGGCTGACCAAATAGGACTGATTTTGTGGCCAGGTGTTATCTCAGCAAAGATGTTGTCCCCAACTTACCTATTTATTTACTAAATTTATATCCCACCCTTCTTTCCCAAAGGAGTCCAATACTTATATGCCTCCCTCTCACAAAGCATCAGAACGGTGTACAGGAACATTTAAAAAGATTTAAAAGAAGCACAAAAATAATAACAACTCCAAGAAAATTAAAATTACATAGGCCTGTCGGCATAAAATAAAAAGTCTTCAAGGGAGATACCTGATAGCAAAGCCACCTGTCAAATTTCTGCTGCAACAGTGTTCCACTGAATGAGACTTGCTTACTCATTATTTTTGTGTGCTAAGATTATAGGAATGGGCAAGAACTGGTGGGAGGGAGGGGTGCTTGCTTAAGGCCTCTGTGCACCCATCAATCCTCCACACCAAATGTCCCTCAGACCATTTGCCTCTTCAGCAAGATACAAATAAATAATGTTAAATCCCATCGAGAAAACTTGTAGAGAAAAATTGCTGGGTTGAGAAGAGTTAAATTTCTATCTCCACCTAACACTAACATTACTAGGGACATAGAGGCAATCTTTCTTCCTATCATCCCAGTGCTTTCTTCATACCCCTGGAGATCACTGGGATTCAGGAGACTTGAGTGCAAATACCTCCATCGTCACAAGCAGAGACAAACCAAAGTAATCTCTCTCTCTCTCTCATTCTCTCAGCCTTGCACTTAGATGCTTTTTTAAAAAAAGGGGAACAATGACTTACCTTGCAGGTTTGCTGTATTATGTAAAGCTGATTAAACATGTTGCAAATTACTGTGTATCAGATTTTAAAGAAAGCCACTGGGCCAATTGCTGCATTATTTATAAAACTGCAAAAAATAAAAAATAAATAAATAATAACCAAAGTCAAGCGAAGCTCAGTGAAGCAAAGATTTCGGGATAATTTTCTGGCTTTTGGTTAGCTAAGCAATTTCAAAGTCACCTTGAGGTACATTTCCTTTCAAGTTGTAATATTTTCTTCAACATAATTAACAGAAACAAAAGCAAAATAAACAGATGTTCATGATTAACATTAACCTAGTACATTAATTAAGAACAAAATATTTTTGTCTCGCTAACATTATATCACCATGTTAATTTTACACTCTCAATTCTCAAATCCGAAAAAAGGACAACAAAGCACTAAAATGTGCATTTTATCTTGCCATCAGGCTATTTTTCTGCACTATTATTGTAATGTGTTTTTAATCAACGTTAAAAAGAATAACACTGCCCAGAAGGGTTCAGTATCTGCTAGAAGATGTCAGGATGCAGTCATTCCCAGCAATCCATGTTTGCCCATGATGTTATTCTGTGAATGTGTGTGTCTTTTTAGCCAAAGCTGATAGTTCAGAATGAAACCCACACACAATTCCTACTGAGAGTAGCTACACCTAAGAACATAATGATTGCTTTTTCCCAAAGTAAAATGAAATAGCAATGGGTAAGTGCTTGCTTAATCAAAGCTACATTACCATGTTGTCAGTTCTTTATTTCTCCAACACACACGTTTTAGAGTACTTGCAGCTTGCTAAAGGTGAACAAAAAACTATTATGGAGGCTAGCAAATGTGTTGGCTAAAGAGCCATCCCCAAATTATTCCCTAAATAGCCTTTACATAGTAGAAATGTGGCATGTTTGCAGATTGCAGTAATATTTAGTCATCCACAATATGCAGTATTCTTTTGATGATCTATCTCTACTGTGTAATGATGATTAAAGTTTTATCACACAAAACAAGGCTGCATTTTGATGAAACAAAATGCTCAGAGATCTCGAAGATTACAAGTCCATTCTTGCTCAAAAAAAATCTTATTTGAAACGTTTGGAACAGCTGAAAGTGTTTTTCAAAGAATTAAGAATCCTAAACAGTCTTCCAAATGTTAAAAATGACATTTGAATGCATAAATTCAAAATAAATTCAGAGGAAAAATATGAGTCTTACACTCATGGGACTTAGCTAGATTGGTAAAGAAAAAGCGATTTATATGCATTGTATATGTGGTATAACATTGTGCTGTGGTCTAAACCACTGAGCCTCTTAGATTTGCTGATCAGAAGGTCAGTGGTTTGAATCCCCGCAACAGGGTGAGCTCCCGTTCCTCTGTCCCAGCTTCTGCCAATCTAGCAGTTCGAAAGCATACCAGTGCAAGTAGATAAATAGGTACAGCTGCGGCGGGAAGGTAAACAGCGTTTCTGTACGCTCTGGCTTCCGTCATGGTGTTCTATTGCACCATAAGTGATTTAGTCATGCTGGCCACATGACCTGGAAAGCTGTCTTGTGGACAAACGCCGGCTCCCTTGGCCTGAAGTGAGATGAGTGCCGCAACCACATAATTGCCTTTGACTGGACTTAACCGTCCAGAAGTCCTTTACCTTTTACCTATAACACTGTGCTACCAGATGGTGCTGTGGAGTCCCACTTTTCTCTACCTGTTTTCTTTGTTTAAATTTACAAAGCGTTTAACTGAAACTCTTACTTGATGTGTCTAGATCCAGCCTATGTATGTATAATTTGAGCAGAGAAAGCATTTACCCCTATGAGGCACACAACGAAACAGCTTGTAAATAATTCAATATGTCATTTTGAAGAATAGAACATGACCAAGTTGATCTGCAGATCCAGCCCTCTTGGGGTCGGGGGAGAGTCTCACATTAATGAGTCACTAAATTGAGTTATTTCCATATGTGGAAATGTTAGGATTAGTGTAGAACATGGCCACACTCAGAGAAGCAAAATTCAAATATTCAAACATAGGAGTCTACATAATACTATAAAACATGATCAGTTCTGAAATGAGCCTCTTTTATTTGTTTTCTGCTTTTTCCAACGCTGTGCACAAAGCAGTCACTTTTACAAGATTAATGAGAACTAGATGCTTTCTTTGAGGAAATAAAAGCTTATATTTTCATAAGTGTATCAAGAACACACACATCCTATTCCCCCAAAGGTACATTTTCCACCTCCATTTTTGAGAATGATCAGGAACTGATTTTTCCTCACTGGTTTGGCTATTAACTTTACTTCCCCCACCACCTAAAACCAGGAAGGTTTAGCTCTCAATTTGCACATTTTCAGTCAGTTTCATTAAATGTTAAATTCTCCCTATTGTTATAACATTCTCTTTCAGGTTTTAAAAATATACTTTTATTTGTTTTCCCTTTTGCCTCATCTCTTTCCTAACACACACTGAGGAACTCCCACTCTGCCTAAAACATTCCTGCAGAGGATTAAGTGGAACAAATTCAGATAAGTGATATGATTCCCAAAAGACACATCTCTGAGATCAGCATCTCAGATTCTTGGCATTAAGGAAAACAGTCCATAATGGAAGTTATACAAGAGGAAGTGATGTGATCAGAGCATGTCCTATTGAAATGTTTGCTCTTATAAGTTCTTATGATTATTGCTTTTAAGTATAAAAAAGTAATCTGGTCTACAGTGAAGCAGGAACAGAAAGAATGAATACTCTCTGATCTCTTGCACTGTTCTCTCAAGACTTCAATGACTGCATGCTCATTTATAACTTCCACTAATTTGCCGTCTGCCCTAGAGACATACTTTGATCTTCGGAAAGATCTGCTATAACTGTCTGCTTGCAACAGGTAATAAAAATTGCCTCCCTTTATAATAAAGTGGTCCAGACAAAAGTCTTTGCATCCGGTTGCTAGTTCATCAAGTCAGTTACTCCATGATTATGGCATAAATAGTCAAAAGAACTGGGAAGGCATGGTTGGACACGAAAGATTTTGTAAAAGACTTCTTAAATTGACAGCTTGTGTACAATGTATATGGAAACATACACATGCACACAAGCCACTATAAAAGAATGCTTGCTATCTATAGCAACCTGGCCAGATTCCATAGTGGATAATTACATTTGCCCTATTCCTGTCCTCCTTGTAGTTTCAGTGGGATTTGGCATCCATCTATATTTTCTGCCCTTAATGTTACACAACATATGCAGTCTTCCACCCCAAGCGGCTGTCCATCAGCTGCATGTAAAACTTTAAAGCTTCTGTGATCGGAATTTTGCCAATAACTCTTGAAGCACCAGAATCTCACATTATTATAAATAACGGAACTGTCACTCCCCCCCTCCACCCCAGAGGTTCTGCAAATACTTCATCTGCACCTGTTTCCTGACTGTACAGGCCTTTCCAGCAGTTCACTAATCTCCTGTGATGAAAGAAGGTGTTCATGATTATTCTAATTGTTGGGAGAAAAAGGCCCAATCATGGAATATTGAAGCTGCTGTGAAGGAAGTGAAAGCGTTGTTTCAGACCCTCAACCATCCTGCCAAAGGCCTCATGGACAATAGGTGCAATGTGTAGCAACTATGTACCTGAGAGACAGTGAACTTGGGAACGGTGTGGAACTGAAGAAGAGAGTCTTAAGAGAACAGAAGAGGCAAGCAGCCAAGAGGCAAATGGTGCAATGTCTCAGACAGGTAATGGGAAAAAGAGGTGCCGGAACTCACCATAAACACTCCCATTCTCCTCTTAGAAATAGTAGTGGCATCCACCTGAGAGGTGCCGGAACTGAGTTCCTGTGAATTCCCCCTGAAAAAAAGGCCCTGGAATTTTCCATATTGATTTGAAATAACCACCTGCAGTTACAATAACTGCAATAAGAGTATAAATATGGGGCAAACAGTAAATTCAAAAGCAAAGAATCTGCATTTTTGCTAAGACAAACTAATTCTCTTTCCTACAAACCCTCTTGGGCATTTAGAACAGTGTGGGGGGGGGAGGCTTCTGGTAGTTCCTCCATCGTAGCCCATTCTCTGTGGCAGCCCCTAAGTTGTGGAACTCCCTCCCCAGAAAGGTGTGTCTAGCACCTTCACTATACAGTTTTCATCAAATGCCTAAGGCGCACCTCTTTATCCTGGCTTTTAACACTTGCAGTGTATATTTAAGAACTTATTTTTGTGATTTTAAGTTGTTTTAAACTGTTTTTAATATTGTGTTTTAATGCTGTAACTCACCCTGGTATCTTAGGTGAAGGGTGGGTAGATAATAGTCCAGTCCAAAGTAAAAAAGCAATTAAAATACACGAAAGTGAAATGTATGTACCTGACAATCACGGAACATTTAAAGATAAAGGTTTGCTGTTAATTGGCGTCCTCTTAAGCATGGCATGTGACACATTTTTTGCAGAAGAGCCAAACACCACATGCCTCTACCCTTGAAGACACCATGGACATTTTGTATGTGATGAAATGTAAAACCACAAATTAGAAAAATCAAGAAGAAAATATCTCTGGATGGAGTGAAAATGCAGAATAAATGTTATTTGCCCAAATGGGTAGTTTATCCAGTTCAGCAAACATCCATTTCTGGGTATTACTTAGGAATATTAATAAACAAAAGCTTAGCAGAGATAGACAGCCTCTTTCATCAACCCATTTCTGGCTTCATCTTTCGCTTAGGAATGAGACTGCAGTCTCCCAGGCTGTCCGCACTTCCTGATCTGAAATAGCACCATTGGAAGAGTTACCTCATGACATCTACCCCTGAACTTTAACTGAAGCACAGGAAGCCAGGGAGGCTGTCTACTGAATGCCTGAGGTTGGTGCAGTCACCCTTTTTTTCCTCCAGAGAAGTTCTTCCTTTAAAAAAAAGAGCAAATTTTATGCACCGATGTCTCAAAAAGTGAATAAGGCATCACTTTTTTGGGGGGGGGGGAACACCTGTTAAATGGTGCAGTGAGTTAGTGTGCCTGGTTGTTAACCAGAAGGTTGGTGGTTTGAGTCCACACGGTTCCTTGGGATGACTCTTGGGATCCCTTCCAACTCTACAATTCTATTATTCTAAGTTGCAGTCAGCCTCTCAGGAAAGGCAAGTACCCAGGAAGGTTGCAGAGTGCAGGCTACCAGAGAGATGATTTGTGGAATGAAAGAAAGAACACTCACAAACACCCCTTGGCTACCCCACCTATGAGAATTTAACTGATTCCCCCCCTCCTCTTTGATAATTTTTTAATCTGGTGGTTTCTCATTAATTGATGGTGAATAGTTGGGGGGGGGGGAAATGGAAGAGAATTTTTCAGCAAAGCAATAGCTTGGAGCATATGGTGCAAGTTCAGGTCTTGATGTTGGCAGCCATGTAAGGTGAAGTTTAAAGTGCACATGCTATCCATGAATTGTGATCTGACTACTTTCTGACTTAGCAGAAGAATATTGAGCAGTAATACAGGGTGCGAGGGAGTTGGCCTAAGACATAGCCAAAAGCTAACCTACCTCATGGGAGTCACTTGAAACTGAATAATGTGAAAGCATAGTAAGAAAGTGGCTTCCAATTCATTCTGTATCTTTCCTACTCTATAATCTATAGTACCAACCACTAACTGGGAAAAGAAAGGCATACAGATAAAAGAGAACAAAATTTGTTCATCCTGTTTCAAAATAAAAAACCAGAAGCTACTCCTTAGGTTTATAATGGTATCATATTTTCTGTATTAGACACGTTTCTGTTTCTGCCTGGCTGCACTAAGTCCCTTTTGGAGCTGCAAACACCTCTGATGTGAAAATTAAATTTGTTCAGGGAAAGGTTTGGAAGGAGAATTCTTTGTGTTTGGAGAAACAAGTTTCACACCACAGTATGTGAAACATGCTTCCTTTGCATAATTAACACGGCACTTAGGCAAAAGAACCCCAAGCTTCTGGGAAAGTATGGCTAAAGATATTTATTAACACATTTTATGTGTGTGTGTGTGTGTGTGTGTGTGTGAATGAAATTCATCAATTGCAACATAGTAGAAAGCTTGATATGACTAACAGTACATATCATGTGCAGGGCCCGCCTGGGATATTTTGCCACTTGAGGCAAAACAGAAAATGGCACCTGTCACCGCTACTGAAGCTTGCTCCTCCACTGCCTCCACCTGAGGCAACTGGAGGAGGCCTGAGGAAGCTATGACACAATGAAGGTGGGAGAGAGAAAAATGGAGGGCAGAGAGGAGCAGGTGGCAGTGGCAGTGGGTGATAAGCACCAGTGGTGGTAAGTGGCATGCTTCTTGGAGCCCAGATCTGCTGCGCCTCCCACCTGTCCCGTAGCCTGCCACCTGGTACTGGCCATGTGTGGTCAAGCTACAGGATGTAGTTTGTAACTAAGTGATGTCATAATATAGTACTTTTCCCACTTAATCACTGAGGAGCATATCCTATTCAGCAACTGACGAAGAAAATCTCTTGGAAAATAATACTAGCATCCCTTCCAGGAATGCAAAGCCTTAGGGTTCATACACACATGCAGCATCAAAGAGTGGCTTGCATGTGTGAATGAGCCATGATTTATTCTCATCCAGCTCCGAGGCAATACTTTTCATTGAGACAGAGCGCACGTTTGATTAATAATGAAAGAAGACTTGCAGGATCAGACCAATGGCCTGTCTAGTGCAGCAACCCATTTCCCACAGGTCCAACCAGATGCTTACGGGAAGACCTCAAGGAGGACATGGGATTCACCAAGTGTTGAGTAAAGAAATGATGTGGGATGAAGTGCTGTGCATCCTTGGGTGAAATTTGGGAGGGTGATACCAAAGTTAAGTTAAAATTGAACAAACAGTTTTATACACTAGAAGCAAGTACAGTTTATTTGAAGCTTTTATGGATTTTTAAAAAGAAAGCATTTCTACATTTCGGCATACATTTCCAGCTGGGCATCTCAGCCACCACCTAAGGAACAAAATAGTTTTCAGTAGTAGGTTGAACTAAATTTCAATAAACCCTTTGTTCACTATTGTTTCTTGTCACAATTACCTTTACCGCTGCGTGTACAGCAGAGATCTCTGGCAGACATGATACGGAGTGCATGTTTTTCAGCAACTAAGAAATGACCCAGAGTAAAACTGCAGAAAACGGGGAACGTGTGTGATATTTTCAGAGTGTGATATTTTCAGATTGTGATCACCTGTCAGAAAGTGGCAGTTATTAACTAATCAGAACAGAATTTCAGGGGGCTTCTCTTTAAAAAAATTCAGAAAATGCTAAAATAAAGTCATTGAATAGAATATGTCGCTTGCTCTCTTGATCTTAATATTCTCACTGGCTTCCTTTCCTTCCTCTCCTTCCAGAGAATATAATTAGACAGAAGCAAATAAGATGTAGATAGCTAGGAAATAGAAGAGCCCTGACATGTGTAGAACATGCTGTCAACCATATGGCATTCTATAGATACTGTTACAGATGACAATTGTACCACACGCTGTGCTGTGCATTAATACTGGAATGGTATACAGTAATTCACATTCACAAACCGAGAGTTTCCGATGCTGGCTAATAGATATTTTTTAAAGTTATCCCCACAGCATTTTATTTTAAATGACAGTGTTTTCTATTAATGGGTGGGCTTTGTCAGCTTCTTGACCCCGGCCAAGAAGGATGTCTTTTTGTTCAAATGGCAGCCATCATTTCTGTGAAGTGATGCATGCAAAAAAGCAAGTAAATGCAATTCACCTCACATGCAGCTGTCACTCATGCTGACATCTACATGTTGAGAGTATTTTCTCAAAGTTTTTTTCCATATGACCCACAAGCTAAAGATCAGGGAGGTTACCTTCATCCAGCCCATCCATGTGTCAATCATCCCCACCTAAAAATGAAAGTTACAAACAAGCTGCCGCTACTATTTATATTCTCCTGCCTGTCCCATCTTTTTCATGTCAATCTTTCAGTTTCTCATTATAGCTACATCATGCTTCTCCCTCCTCCCCACCCTGCTAGTATAGCACAAATTAGTTCCTTTGTCTCGCCACACTGACAGATGTCGTTCACTGCCCCCCCTTACAATTTTTTTTGTAAAAATAATAAAGTTTATTGTACTGGTTTCTCTCCAGCAACTTACAGTACTAACATTAAAAAGAGATTCTAAATGGAATGGAACACTAGTTTTTTTTACCAAACAAAATCACACAACATCTAGTGGACATAGATGCAAGCATGCTCCTTAGAGATCAAACAGGAAAAGCCTTCCATTTCCACCAATACCGGAATTATCTTACAAGCTCACCAAGTAATAGGTTTGCCTTTCTGGAAGCTGCAGCATCATTTGCAAGGATATCTGCAAATTGATATTTTCAGGCATGGAGAAGTCAGAGAGGGAAGTAATACCATGTCTCTATTAAAATAAAAAGTAATTAAATGTAGGGAAGTAAAGTAAATCTTCCTGAATTCATCTCTGTCGGGCCATCTTATTCTAAGGTTAAGAGAGTTCACAGGAATGCCACATAAAGAAACATGGGTGCAGATCCAAAGGTGTAGTTCATTCATTGTTACATTTATATCCCACTTTCCCTCCCTCCAAGGAGCTGAGGATTGTGTGCATAGGTCTCCCCACTTCCCACTTTATCCTCACGACAAGCCTGCGAGGTAGCTGAGGCGAAGAAACGGGCTGGCTCAAGGTCACCAAGTAAGCTTTGTGGCTAATTGGGAATTTGAACTGTTATCCTAGGTCCTAATCAAACACTCTAGGTCCCTTGATTTGTGCAAATTTTCCCTTTTGATCCAGTTCCCACACCACATGCCATACTCTTCGGAGTTCCTCCCCACCCCCAGCCTTCAGGAGCCGGGGGTATGGGATGAGCCATCAGGAAATACCACCCTATATGTGTAGGAACTACTTACTCTAAAAGGTCATTGCACTTCTTTTGCCTAAAGCCAGACTGGAATGTAAGACACAGCCTACCTAGATTTGGCTAAAAGTTAGTTTGATGTGTGAGAGAGTGTGAGAGATAGATTTGAACACAATATGAGACCCATTTAATCCATGTTGTACCTAATTAGATGAGCAAATGACATTGCGTGAAAAGGATTCTACTGTAAGAAATGTCATAGGACATTTGCTGTAAGAAATGTCATAGGTCTTAGGACATGTTTCCACACAAATTAGCATTGGTTTCAGCTTCAGCATGTTGGCATAAACAGAAGATAGGTGGGAACCAGTGGATTTTGAAGTTATTTAGGTAAGCTAACAACAATTGTGTCAATTGTGTTTTATATTTTTTGGTGCTGGGCAGATTTTTATTAAAAATGGTTGTTTTTATTCATGTATCTGTTGTGGCAGAGCAGCCATATTTTGGAGGGGTCTAAATGTCCTTGTTGCTTCATGCGGCGCATTGTTTATGTACAAAAAGCCGTATGTCATAATGACTGAGAAATATGTACCTTATCAGGTAAACAAAACTGTCATGGGCTCTTACTCTACCACAGCATGAAGTTCTGAATACAGCAACATGGGAATAAAATACCGGAGTGAACTTTTCAACTAAAATAGCAGGAGAGAGCTAGATAATTAAATAGGAAACCAGACCCCAAATGTCAAATAAGGAGGAAGACATCAAAGAGAAACAGCACTCTCTGATAAAGATCAAGAGAGAAAGCTAAAATTTTTATGGCATATGCTGACAAATGGCTGAAGTAAAATATAACAAAGTAACTTGATTTAGTGATATTCCTACAGATTGTCTGAACCACAGTGCTGTGGAGATCAAAGGCTAGAGTCAGAAACAAAATACCAAAAGAAATGGCACACTTTCCTCATTTTTTTTTATTATTTTTTTGCAATTCATATTTCACATTGACTGAAGATATACGAGAGTGAAGAGGTCACTTTGGTAATTGAGGAACGAAGAACTCCTTTCAGTTGGACTTCCATTGCTTTTCGTTAGGGGACTGGTCAAGTGAAAGGGTTAAATAGGTTCCTAATTTGCATCTTATCCAAAGTGAAGGCAAGTATTCTCCTCAGTACCCATGGTTTTTCTTCATGTATGGTTCGATTGAGCACTCCCAATCAATACAGCTTCCTCCCTCCACTCTGTATTTTCCCAACAGTGTTTCCATTGTCAAGAATAGAGCTTTTCTTCCATATGCCTGCTGAACATAGTCTCCATTATGTGCAGATTAATCTGCTAGCTCTGTTGACTAAGCTCCTCTATCAACTGTTAGACCTTGTGGATATTCTCTGCTGGCAGAACAATGTCCTATGTTTGTTCTATCTCTTTGTGAAATTTGCAAGGATTCCTCTGCGTATATCCACTGAATGTCATTTTTCTTCAAGGCCTTGCTCTTTGGTACTAGTGTGCAGATCTCATTTAAGTTTTTTGTGAAAGCTTATTTGTAATAAATCCAGTGCATACACAGAAAAGAAAAACAGGTCTTTCCCCGATTTCAGAAAACATGCTTCACTATGTATAAAAAGTAAGCTTTAATACTCAGAAGTAAATTCTGTTAAGTACAACTTACTACTTAAGATATATATAACTGTGTATAAGACTGTAGCTTCAGTTGGGAAGATAACTGATTTAAAACACTGAATTATCTGTTCCTTTTTATAATATGCCTGAGCATTAAATGTCTTTTGATATGGTTGGGGGTGGGAGCACCCATGTTTTTATATGTAGAAGAACCGTCTAACGATATAATACATTAAACCTTACACTTAAATGAGCAAGAAAATTAGTTTAAATGAATGCATCTGGATGAAAACATAATGATCTGATCCTTTAAAGGTGTCTCTTTTAATGGTATCTCTTTTATGATACCTTGGACCTTTTTTCCATAAAAAGGAAAGAATTGTTCACAAGAATTTGAGCAAGCCTTTCCCATAATGAAACTGTTAATTGTTCAGTCGTGAGTCACATAAAGATATACTGAGCCAGTCCTAGATTCTTAGTCTACTTGGGTTTGGTTAACAAGTGCACATGGGATTAAAGCCAATCAAATTATATGTGCAGAACCGGGTAGACTTCTCTTTTGTACACTGGACTAGAACACAAGAAGAGCCTGCTGGATCATACTTTTCTTTGTTTCCATTTTCTCCATGCCCTGCAAAATCTTATGAACTTCCATCAGGTCACCACCCCTTTCTCACATTTTCTCTAACCCAAAAAGTTCCAAATGCTGCAACCTTTCTCCATTCTCTTTATCATGTGTTTTTGTTTCTTTTTGCCTTTTCTGAACATTTTCCAACTCTCTAATATCATTTTTTAAATGAGGTGACCAAACTACACAGAGTCTCAAATGCAGTTGTACCATCGAGTTGGATAAAGGCATTATGATATCAGCAGTATTATTTTCAATTCAATTCATTTCCTAATGATCTCTAGCATGGAATTTGCCATTTTCACAGCTGCTGCACACTAAGTCAACGTCTTCATCAAGCTGTCTCCTATGACACCCCCAGTCTCAGTCCTGGGCAGTCACCGCCAGTTCCAACCCCAAGAGTAGATATGTGAAATTAATATTTTTTGCTCCAGCATGCATCATTTTACATTTTTTTACATTGAAACAGACAGAGTACACATGCACATTCAACTGCCTAATGGTGTCCACGTCACCCAGGAGATCACACTTCCTGGTTTATATGGAGAAGCTGTTTTCAATGGAGCCCAGCGATGGAAGCACACTGCAATATTGAGGTAGCACCAGATGCTGAAATTTTGTGCCCCCTAACAATTTTGCACATGGGGCAACCACCCCCACACTAAGCCACTGGGACCATGACATGTCCCCCCACCAGAGGCATTGCCCCTCCCCTAAATCCCCATACACTCCATGCCAAGCACAGGTACCTGCATTGTCATGCAAAATGTGAAGCTGCCTTTAGCTTGGAAGCTTCAGTGTTTGCCCAAAAGGAAATTAGAATAAAGCCAAGCAAAAAACAAAACAAAACAACAACACTTAGGCAGCAGTCCCTATCGTGCATTGCAGCACACATTTTGCCAACCAATATTCTGTACCAACAATAGATTCCTTATGTCAGGGATAGCCAATGGGGTGCCTTCCAGATGCTGTGGACTGAAACTCCCATCATCCCTGACCGCTGGCCAGTGTGGCTGGGGCTGATGGAGGCCATGGCCCAAAACCTCTGAAGGGCAACCCTACTCTAGGTCCTAGGACATTCAAAAATATTTATGCTTCAAGAGAGAAGATTTTTAAAGAGAGACAGGTTTTTAAAATTATTATTAGGAAGAACAGTTAGAATAGTTGCATGACCAAAATTGCTTCAACAGTGTCATTAATCTACATTCTAGTATGCTTCATTTACAAGTGAGAAGCATTACATGCAGCTGGATTCAAGATAAAAATTTATTTGTGCACATTAAACAGACTGTGTGCATACATAGGTTTTAATTGCTGCGGCTTAGGAAATGTATGCACTATGAAAGACAATAAATTGTGCTGGGGAAAACTGGTCAGAGTTTGTGCTCATTAACCCTTTAATAGAAAGTGTCCTAAGCTCCTCCCCTGGACTGTTCCACTGCCTTCTCTGACCCAAGAAGTGGAGACTATTGAAAATTTGTGCTCCTTAAGTGGTGGAATTGATTATTCATGGTGCTAGGGGCTAATCGAGTTTTGCTCTATAAATGAACAATTTGTTTCCTTGCATTGCCCCTTCCCTGGACATTAGAGGGCACCATTAAACACTGTGCAGTTGTTTGCCTTGCCTTCCGTTCTAGTTTTACCATCCTCAAATCTTGGAAGCCATTGTGCTATGCCTGTTAGTATGATTCTCTTTATGTTTGATTATGTTCAAGAAATGCAAAGTGCTTCCCCTTTACTTTTTTAAAAAGGAAACCATAACATATCCTAAATGCTGGTTTGAGGAATCCTCCCTAGCTGCATTTGAGAATCCTTATATTGTGATCTTTTCCTGTAGGAAGACTTGTGCTTCATTTACATCAATGACAAATAAGTGGCCCATAGTGGTGTGAGCTTACACCCTATTCTAACTGTATACTGTAGTTCAAATACTCCGATCTGTACACAGAATAAGAAAAAACAACAACCCATCATTTCAGTTCCTACAAGCTGATATTTCTAATTGCTATTTCCCCCCTTTTTAGGTGCATATAATTTTCTTTAACTCCATGTTCTCTTTTTTATGTTTTTATCAGTGGATTACACACTAAGTGTAGCTTTTCCTTCTGTTTCCTCTGTAATTTCAGAAGAATCCAGTTCTTTTATGGGCATAAGTGCTAATTTGTTCTAAGGAAAAAGAGAGTGCACAAAGATTCTACCATCCTTGTAAGTCACTTATGAGCTGATTAATCAAAACACCTTCTTGGATCTCAACAGAATATATTTTTTCTATTTCATCTCTCCACAGAAGCTTTCATACACATATTGTGCTGGGGAAAGGTAAGTGGTGGAAAGTTCTTGCTTAATGGTAGTAATTAAGATTCCATTTAACAAGGCAAGGAATTATTAAGTGTTGATTGTTGCAGGTGAAAGAATGAATTTACACCCTTGTGTCTTGATGGAAACTCTTGGGCCTGCAGTTGTAATAACATCAGATGTCAGGATCATAAAGACAGCATCCCTATATATCCAGCATCTCAGCAGAAGCACTGGCTGAGGCCTCTCCAAAATAATTAGCCTGCGAACCTGATTTTTGTGTGGAGCTGCAGGTCCATTTATACATTGCATGCTGAGGTTGCAATCCTAACCCCTTATTTGCCTGGCAGTAAGCCCCATTGAATTAAATAGGAGTTGCTTTTGAGTGGACATGGTTGGGATTGCGCTGTAAATGTGTTTTTGCAAGACATACATTTTAGATGTCACAACGCTGCTTGCTCTGGATGATGTGGTGTAGAGAAACTGCAGGTATGTAAAGGGTTAAACATTCCCTCCCTCTATGCTGCTTCTAATTTGCTTCCTTAAAAAAAGAAAAGTGGAGGGGACTGTTACGCATATTAGTAAGCACTGTGTTAGCCTCTGTGAGTTAATGGGTCACAGAGTTTGACCCACTTCATTGTTTGACTCATCAATATCAGTGGTGTAAACCCAGCTCAGCCTTGCAAGCTGATTTTCAGAGTTCAAATCCAGACTGCACTGAAGGATCAATTTAAGCTGTTTGGCTAGGAGAGAGTTCATGTTCCATTCTCTGCCTCTTTCACAGCAGTCCACTATTAGAACACTTTCTCTAGCTTTCGGGGGCTGTTTTCAATCATGTAGCACATTGTACTAGGATCAGCTGCAAAAAAGTATTCATAGATCTGGTTGGAAACTCAAACAATTTTTTGTTTTGTGATAGAAACCATTTGAGCAATTGTTTAAAGGTACGAATAGGTTTATTTTTTTCCTCAGCGTGTTTTTAAAAACATGACCACAATGATATTCCATCTTTCCTCCAAGATACCTAACGTATTCCAGTCAGTGTGTCTTATTTCATCCTCACAACAACCCTGTGAAGGAGGATTATTCTGGGGGCTAGTTATTTACTCAAAAACATGTCACATAGATTACAATGTATGTTACTCAGTTTGAAGTAGTTATTTTCAATTACACACACACACACACACACACACACACACACCACCCATGTGAGACACATGGCAAAGCATCAAACTACACGTGACAATTAGGCTGCAAATATATGAACACTTACCTGGGAATAAGTGTCCCAAACCCCTGCGTACTCTGAGGTAAGTCCCAAGGGCAACACCAGAGAAAAGTCAGACAGTCCAGTGGTCAAATACAGCTTCAGGTCCAATGCAATGGGGAAGGTTTGAAATCAAACCGTAAGGCCAGGCTGGAATCCAAGGGTCAGTCCCTAAATCACAGCCCAAAGGAGTTACTAAAGCAGCCAAGCCATGATCTATCAATAGTGAAAGCTGAGCAGACAGTCTGTCTCGCTTCTCTTGTTTTCCCTCCAAATCTTCCTTGATGCACCTGCGCTTGTTCCCACAAGTAGCTGTGTCTCTCCTCTTAACAAAGCATGTGACCCTCACCAGCCTGAGCCAAATCCTGCTGAGAGGCCACAAACCTCCTCCCAGACCTAATGCGTCTCATCATCTTCACCTGATCAACTAGTAAGCTGGGCTCGGTTCTCTTGCCTGCCTCCGTCTCTTGAAGTGCATACCCCACAGTTCCCGGTGCCTCAGAGCCTGCCGTGTTCATGGAGACGGGGACATTTCTGTTTCTTGCAATGTGTCCACTTCCCCTGGCTCCCATGAACTGTCAGCTTCAACATCCTCTGATGTCCCTTGAGTACCTCCTAAATCCACAACACCCCTTCCCCATCTTTATTTACCTCACTGGGATCCTCTTTCCCTTCCTCAGTGTCCTGCCAGTTCATGACAATAAGTCACAGTAAACTCAATGGGGTTTACTTCTGAGTAGAGATGGGTGAATCTGTTGTTTTAAACATTTCCACATTGGTTTGGGGTTGTTGTTTTAAAGTCCTCATGAAAATACATCAGGATTTTAATGTGAAGTTGTTCTAATATACATATTTGTGTCTGCAATTTCCCTCAATATAATGCTTGTGTGTGTGTGTAATTTTCCCTGATATATTCGTTTTTATGCATACTTTACTTCAATATATACATTTTTGTACAAATTACTTAGCTTAGTGGGCTGGAGAATTGCACTGCAAAATTCAAAGAATTTTGAAGCTTTGTTTTAGTTTGTAAATATAATAGGTCAGTTCACCTTTAAATGCAAACTGAATTGAATTTCTCCTTCATCACTACTTCTAAGACACATGTAGGATAGGATCGTTTTGTCAGTCACATGAATATTAAATCTAAGTTGTTGTTCTTATTGTTTAAAGGAGCTGTAGTAGTTGGAAGCTTATGAGAGGGAAAAGGTGCTAATCTCTACCTCACATACATATTTTATTGTAATTCTTCCAACAACTCTTTAAGGTGGGTCAGTATTATTATCCGGATGATGATGATGACGACAATTGAAAGAGTGTAGTTTATGTAAGGCTACCTATTGGGCTCGTTCAAACCAGAGACATTCTGACTTACAGTTCAGTCTCTTAGCAATTATACTTTACAGTCACATTGTCACTCAAAGCATAACAGGAAATAGGAAATTCTATAGTATAATGTATCTGTATTCCAGTTTAGATGTGAAAGATGGATAGAAATGTTGAATTGGTCAAGCTATTTGTCAAGTAAACCAAAATTTCTTGCCTTCTGTTCATGTAAACATCTGCCTCACCATGGCGTTCTCCTGCTGAAATTAAAAGAGAAATAACGTGGCTGGAAGGAACAGAAAGAGTTGCTGTTTTTTGTGGCATTGACAATGTTTGGTGCTATTCAAAGCCAGATAATAAGAGGCATCAAATCTCATGGTCCCGGCTGTAATATGATGAGCTATAGGTCTTGTTCAGGAATTTTCCCACACATTGATGCATAACATTGCTCAATAGCCCACATGCATTGTGTGTTGGCATTGACTCTGCAACCCATTTCACATTTCACAAAGATTTATGATTAAATTGTACAGATGTGTATCTGCTGAAATAGAGTCTCTCATGAACTAGTGGTAGTAGGAGCATAATGTTTAGCTACTCAATTCCATGCATTATTTTTATTTTTTTGGAAGTTGTGCTGTGCCCAATGGGTCTTACTGCCTCAAATACATATTTATGATTGCCACCCAATGGATATGGAATTGGTGGTTAGGGAAGGCAGGGCAAAGACACTGGAACTTAAAACTGTAACTAAATCCTGAACAAGTGACTTTGGTTGATAATGATTCTTCATAACAGCTTTCATCACTTTTTTTGCTCATAATGGATAATACAGTGGTACCTTGGTTTACAACCATAATCCATTCCAGAGGTCCGTTTGTAAACCAAAATAGGTTGTAACCCAAGGCGCGCTTTTGCCAATGGGGCCTCCAAAATTTTTTTATTTGTAATCCAAAAAAATGGGTTGTAATCCTAAAAAAGGTTGCAAACTGGGACACACACTTCCGGGTTTGATGTGTTTGTAATCCAAAATGTATGCAAACCAAGACGTATGCAAACCAAGGTACCACTGTACTATATATGCAGTTTGCAAAAATGTATGTCTTTGGATTGGATGATTGCTAGACTTCTTCTTGTGCACTTACATGTGCTCACCCACCAGCAAGATGTCATCTTATTTTACATTTCTATGGTGGTTAGCAAATGTGTAGCCTCCAAACTAGCCTCCAGTGGCTCTGCATAATACTAATACAGAACAGATTTTTGTTATATGAAAATAGTTTATAGCCTGACTGGACTGTTATAGTTTGTGTTTTTGTTAATAATTCTTTTGGGTTGCATCCAAACTAAGTTGGCTGAAATTAGTTACCACTGAAATCAATTGAACTGAAGTTATGACTAATTGTCCCATTGATTTCAAAGGGACCAAGTCTGGGTCCAACCTGTTGATGTTGAATGGAAAGGAACATTAGCCACATAATTTGTACTTCAGAAAATTCCACTTATAATATGTTACAGCCACTGTCATTTTCATTATCCAGGTTGCTGCCTAATTTGAAAGACACTATTTCTGAAGCATCAGTTGTGCTAATAAGCATCATGGAGAGTGTTTTGTTCCAGGGTTAGACCAGAGGTGGAGAACCTTTCTCAAGCTGGGTGAAGAACTGGCCATCCCCTGAAGACGATTTTGACAAGTAGGTGGGGCTGCCCTCCTGTCCATCACCTACCGTGATTATGATGTCAGGTGGCAACTTCAAAGGGATTGGCTGGCAGCACCAACCAGCTGATTGGCATTGACAGTGAGCCCCTTTGAAGTTGTCTGTTTTCCAGGCTGTGGATTCATTGAATTCAAACCATGCCTACAATCAGATACTGCTTTTCTGCAGACCAAGTTCTCCTCAAAGGAAAAATATCTATTTGCAGACACAAACTGAATCCAAATCACATTTGCAAATGGACAATTTCAAATGGGCTTCCTGTATGCACGAATCAGCTGGTCGGCACTGCTGGTGAGTCCTGCTTGCTGAAAAACAGTTAGGAGCATGCTAGTTTTTTTGTAGCTACATACTTACCTGCCCCACACCTCATGTCACATATGATATCAGGTGTGGGGCAGTTGGCCTTTGTTTAGGGGAAATGGCATTATCTATACTTCCTACCGATGTTTCCGTGCGCTGCTCTGGTTCTCCAGAAACGGCTTAGTCATGCTGGCCACATGACCTGGAAACTATACGCCGGTTCCCTTGGCCAGTAAAGCGAGATGAGCGCCGCAACCCCAGAGTCGATCATGACTGGACCTAATGGTCAGGGGTCCCTTTACCTTTACCTTTATACTTCCTACCACTGAAGATTCAGCTGGGAATCTAATGATTCATTGTGCTTTGGTTGTTACCTTCCTTGTTTATCGTCAGTAGTAAAGGTTCTTCAAGGCAACTTTCAGGGACAGCTGTGCAGTATTGTAAAGAAATGTACAGTGAATGTACTCATTTGTGAAAACTGCAGTGAGAATTTACTCTGCAGAAAATGTTTTGGTCTTCATGGGATTTAACTTCATCTTGGGTGCTTCCATAACTGTTATAATCAATTCTATGTGCAATAGAGTTTCTCAGGAGGATGTCACGTATGAGTACAAAATAGCATTAATAAGAACTCCATTGACTAAAGGACGCTTGACAATGGAAAGCAAACACCTTGAATTGGCTATTTATTACAAATTGAATACTGCAGCTGAATATCGTAGAATTTTCATACCTTCCACATTCATTTTGTGGTCACTTGTGTAGATTATTGTACCATAAGATAAATGTCTGGAAATGAAAAGCCTTTAATCCTAGAATTTTCATGCGTGTCCTTTAAAGATTCTGATAATGCAACATGACATTAACTAAATTTATCCATAGCTATGAATATTATTATTCCTATCACTTCTTGAACTTTTATTATCCTGGTTTCTAAACATATAACAAAGTTAGAGCATACCATTTTACAGTTACACAAATTATTACTACTGGTGTAGTAAATATTACTGCTTGTATTTGAGTTGATTTGATATTTATGGTGGTGTGTGGCAATGTTTACAACTACAATACTATTGATACAGCCCTACTCCCAGGAAAGTGTGTATTGCATTGAACTCAATGGGGTTAATTTCTGAGCAGATGTGTTTAGGATTAGCCTGCACATCTAACTTTTTAAAGACCAAGATTTTAAAACTGCTGAGTATTTTTATTTTTATTTTGCTTTGAGAAATAGATGGTTGAGTAAATGGAAATCATTTTATTATTGCCACTGGGGGTGGTACTCAGCCATATCTTTCCATGCCACTGGCACCAGATGAAGCTGTGCAGCTCTTTAGTCAAGGTCTTATTCAAGGTGGTAATTGGTTGGATGAGGCCCAATCAAGTGCAGCTGAAGCCTGACTAGAGGAAGGTGCTGAGACTTGGTGGCTCCAAGGTCAAGAAATAGTAAGGTGATCTGTTCTCAGGGGGTTGCATTCTCCCTAAAGAATCGGGTCCATAATCTGGGGCTCAATAGCAGATGGAATGGTGGGGCCGCACCACCCACCTAATTCCTGCTGTGTCACTGTTGCATGAAGGGGGGTGAGGTTAGTGTGATGTGAACTTGCTGGCAGGAGCACTAGATTGGCTCTGCTGCTGCATTTGCACAATGTCAACTTTATCATCATTGTCCCTCATCCTTTTTGTCCTGGCATGCAGCAGCCATTCAGTTGGAGGAAGATCAAGAGAGTGATGCAGTCCTAATGCACTGTCTGTTACTGGTGGGGTACTTCTAGATTGTGCATTGTCATTTGAGATCCAAGTGGCCTCAGAAGCACAAGCTGCCCTTTCCCCAGCAACGGCCTGGTCACCAGTCATGACCATTTCTGGACAGTGATAACCTGGCTGTGGTCATCCATGTGGTAGTAACCTCCCATTTGGACTATTATCATTTGTTCTATGTGGAGCTGCTCTGGAATATGGATTGGGCCTTGCAGCTGATGCAAAGGCAATGGCTATAGTTTTGATGGGCCCTTGTAGTGGAACCATCCATCCACAAAGGCATTTGCTACGTATCCATTATCAAGCTCCATTCAAGGTGTTAGTTTTGGTGCATAAAGTCTTAACCAGCTTGGGACCTGATTACCTGAAGGAGTGCCTCTTCCCATATTCTCCTTCTCAGATTTTATGATCAGCTAGGGAACCCCTCTTGGTTATAGAATTTTTGAATTAGGTTAGAAAAGCTATCACTCACCAGAAGGACTTCTTGGTCACAGCACCCCTGCTTTTATGTTTAACTGAACTATGTACTATCCATCTTTCTGATCAGCTGAAGACATTCCTCTTCTGCCAGGCATTTCAGACATGCTTTTTGGGGCCTGCATTTGGTCAGATGGAGATAAATACTGCATTTTTATCATCTCAGTTGAATTGTGCTGTTCAGTTCTCATCCTATTTTAACTTGTGATGTTGATAGACAACAGGCCACTGGCAGAGGAAGAGGAGTGCAGGGGGAGCGCACCGCCCCTGGCAGCGCGATCCCCAGGGTGCCATCGTGGCTGCCCTCCCCCCCCCCCGTGCTGGGCACCCTGCCCTCAGGATGCACGCCAGCCCCCCCTGCCTTCTCTCCGCCCCCGGTGCCGGAGCATGAAGCTCCACCACTGCAACAGGCAACTTGTAAACACATCCAAACACGCTGATGTGTAGAACAACATGCAAATGCTGTTCATGAAGTGCAGCATGTTAATGTGTACATAGGCCTTATATGAACAAGTTACATGGAGCTCCAAGTAATGCAATGTGATGGATGGCATTCAAGATGCATTCTTACTCCCCATTGGAATAAATGCTTTTTGTGTTTAATGGTGGACTTATTATATGCACATTTACATGAGATCTAGGCATACCTAACCTACTTTACCTTCTCTGGGTTGAATATTGATTTTAGACGCAGTGTTAGCCAGTGTTTTGAGATCTGGAACTGGATATGGTATAGGTCTCACCTCTCCCACGGACTCATTGTGCAGTGCCAGCTGATCTTTAATACTTTTGAGCATCCTTTATTTTATTCTGGAATTTCTGTGCTAACACTTGGCTCCAGAGAGCCTTCCAGGCAGCTCACAATACATTGTAAAGATGAAAGCAGAACAGCAGTCTAGTAGTTAACTTTGTGCCTGGGACATATGTCCTTGAGAGGCAATTTCTGAGAAACAGTGTTATAATCTTTCCTTTTCTCACTAGGAAGCCTTGCTTGTGACCATATTTTAAAAGAAAATATGCAAATAGAGATAATTTGCTATGACTTTTTTGCCAAATCTATGAAGACATTGCTGTAAAAAAAAACCCTGTTCCAAAAAAGAGCTTGTGTTTGGAAAGCATGAGCACAGATGAGTATTAGCCGTGTTACCTTTTCTCACTGGTACCAACCAAAGGTTTGCAGCAGCTCCATCTACTGGGGAACTCAGTGAAAATTTAGTACTTCATTGATTCCCCTTTGCAAACCTTGACACTGCATTTAATTGGCTGTGAGCAGTGATGTCATGGCTGCTCTTCTCTATGTGGTTGAAGGAATCTTATGGAATCAATATGCATAAAAGGAATCTTGCCTTCCAATGAAGAATGTGATCAAAAGAGGCTGCTGAGAGAACAGTGACTTCAATCACTCAGTCTCCCCATAGGAACATCAAAGGGAAATGTCATCTCAGCAGAATAATTAATAAATGGAAAACTGGAGATAAAATGTTAATGTATATGAATGGGGAATCTGTGGTGCATTTCCAGGCTTTGCCCAAAATTACATGATGTACAATTAGACACCTACAGGCTGAAAAATTTCCCAAGTACCACTTTTGGGGTTCATACACTACAATACATGGATCTTTATCCCAGGTCACTAAAGAGTCATATACTGTATTTTTTACACTTTCCATCTGGCTAGACACGGTAGGAAACAGGATGCTGCACTAAATATGGCTTTGGTCTGGTTGAGCAGGACTCTTCTTCAGTTTTCTCCTGTTAACTGAGTTATTTCTTGGATCAAAAGCTCTTCCTTGAGCACAAGAGCACCTATTGGAACCCACACATTTTGTTTGTTTATCTGGAAGAGATATTTACTCGTGGGTCAAACTTTCTTGAATCTCTCCTACATTTTAGTATAAGCTTTTAAAACATACAATTTGAAGAAGTTCAGTATTACCATTACACACCACATTGTTCATGAACTAACATGTATATGCATCAGAACTTCAGGCCTTGTGTTTGCAGTCCATGAAGATTGCAAATCCATGCCCTTTTTGGGGGGGGGGGAAATAGGGGTTTTTTAAAAAGAGAATTCTAGAATGAGCTACTCATGCTACTAGCCAACAGAAAAGAGTATTGCAAAGTGAATGCAGTCATCAAGGCTTATACTGCCCACCCCTATGCACAGGTTTTAAGATTTCTGTACTTTCAAAATAATAGATTTACAATAAAACCTGTAATCTGTCTAGGTGTACAAAACCATTTAGGAAATTGCACCATCACAATTGGGTTCACCTGGGAGCCGACCCTGAATTTATTTTCAAGCACAAACGGTAAGTTCTAAAATCTCGTAGCAATTTCTTGAGTATTATGAATTGCATCACAAGGACAGTCACAGAAAAGGAATTTCCCACCCCACGTTCTCCCACTGCAGCCTGCTATATCTTCTAAAAAAGCCCCTCTGAAGTTGGGAGGAGAAGATATCCAAGAAAGGCCTGGGATGTAGGGAGAAGTAGGAGGAGAAAGGGATCATGGGAAAGTGGACAGAGGCAACTTGCATGAGTGGCAAATGGGAATAAATGGTACTACTCAGGAGTCACCAAACCAGGAGCTTGTTTATTTTACGACCACACAGCTCTTTGGAGTCCACCAGAGTTGTGCCATTATCTTTAGTCTTAGAGGACATATGCCCTCTAAACCCATATGTATCATATTCATATACCATTTCTCCTTTTGTTGCATAGCTGTGAAATAGCTTTTTTGCACACAAGGCCCCTCTACTGAACAATATGAAATATTTGTAGTCATGTACCAGCAGGATCTGTGTGAACTGCTTCTTCCCCTGTCTGAAGAAATCACATGCTAATTAATTTGAATATTCTCCCTTTTGTTAATGGACCAGCTTCTGTGAATTGGCTGTGCTATGTATTCATCACTAATGGGTAAACTGGGCAGAAATTGCTACTTTGAATTGAGAAGTGGAGACAATTTTGTAATATCAATATGCAGCAAAATGGAAAGTTCACAATGCAGAAGTGATTACTCTTGCTATATAATTAGGACTTAGGTTTAAAGACTTAAGGGTTATAAAACAGATATATTTTCTTTATTCTACTGAGGCTTATTCTACGAGATAGCCTAATTATCTCTTAAGCACAATGGCAAACCATGTTAGGAATCTTACTCCGAATCTAATAAAACTCTAAACTTCCAGGGGACAATTTCAGTCTTTCATTTAAAACAGAAACGGCAACCCAATTTCTAAAACAAAGGAATTCATCAAGTCTCCTCCAGTCTCATTCTTCCATTTGCAAACACTAATATTAAAATGGGCAATCTTTTGTGACTACTACTCTTGATTCATATTGCTCTGCTCTCCCTACTTCTCTAAGTAGTGAGAAGTCCCAGGGGTGGGGTGCTTACGCGGGTTTGGTTTCCTTTGGAAAGAGGTCTGTAGAGATTTATTGACATTTTGTAGTGTTTCAGTTTACATACAAATGCGTAGGTTTAGTGTAGGCTGAGGCACAACTTAAAAACTCGAAGAGACAGCTAAATCCACACCAGATTTCTGGAGAGAGGCTTCTCCACATCTCTGTTATCTTGCAGATATCCCTGTGTCCCTCCCTCTGCCTCATAGTTGAAAACTGACTGGCAGAATCTGAGACCAGGGAGAAGAGTTGGTGGAAGAAGATTGGAAGAAATTTAACGATTATCTACAGAAACATTGTAAAATTAAGGAATGCTAAAATGATGTCGGAATGAAATGAAGCGGTTTTAGCAATAATGTTAAAAAGGAGTATGTAAAAATGGATTCCTAATAGATGAAAATATAAAGTTATAATATGTTAAGATAAAGAATTAAGATAAAAACAAAGAGGGAAAGGATTTGCTGAATTAACCATTCGAACTGGAATATAAAAAAGGGAGGTGTGAGGAGGTCAGGGAAACAAGTAAATGAAAGGCAAGGTATGGAAAGATGGATTTAGGTGCATCAGAGCTGATTCATAAAGTCGGAAACAACTTGTTATGTATTCAGTGGTCTGTGTTTGCCTAAGCTTGAGTCTGGACTAAGGAGTCTGAGCCCCTGTGTTCTAATTCGATACATGATATCCAATCACAGAACATTTCAGAATTTGGGTCTCTGCTATTGGCCCGTAAACTCTGAGTCCTGATTCGCAGCTTGGAAGTTTGCACAGCCAATCACATTGGGAGTGGCCCAGGCCTTCAGAAATGTATATAAGCAGTTATTTTGCCCCTGTTGTCCAGTTCTGTTAGTTCAATAAAGGTTCTTGCTGTTATCACTGTGTCTTGCCTTGTGGGAACCCACCTACACTTCACAACTCCTACAAGAGGCAACACATCTAGAATTGGTCACTCTTTTGGAGACTTTGCCAGCAGAAAAATGCTTCATGGTGAAGTCTTGATAAGTCACCACATGGGGTAGTTGCACACAGAGCAGAAAGTTCCCTGTCCTAGCCACTGCAGCTTCTGTCAGATTTCTTAAATGGTAATAAACTTAAGGTAAAGGTAAGGGGACCCCTGACCATTAGGTCCAGTCATGGCCGACTCTGGGGTTGTGGCGCTCATCTCGCTTTATTGGCCGAGGGAGCTGGCGTACAGCTTCCGGGTCATGTGGCCAGCATGACTAAGCCGCTTCTGGCAAACCAGAGCAGCACATGGAAATGCCATTTACCTTCCTGCCAGAGCGGTATCTATTTATCTACTTGCACTTTGACGTGCTTTCGAACTGCTAGGTTGGCAGGAGCAGGGACCGAGCAACGGGAGCTCACCCTGTCGCGGGGATTCGAACCGCCGACCTTCTGGTCAAGAAGTCCTAGGCTCTGTGGTTTAACCCACAGCGCCACCCGCGTCCCGGTAATAAACTTACACATTAGGAATAAGAGACCACACATAAATAACTTAAAGCCAATAAAGAGCAAATAACTTCTTCCCAGTCATTTATCATAAGGTTGGGGATCTTGGGGCTCCTTTTGTGGCTTGACATTGCAGGATGTGGCATGTTGTTGTCTTGTGGGCTGAGGTCGCATAGTTTAGAAATGGAGTTTGGGTCCTTGGCTGTCTTGCAATCCAGATAAATTGGCGTACTGAGAATGATCCCCAAGACCACAGCCATGCCACACTCTTCAAACCTCTGCTTTCCTGAACCCATCGATATAACTGCTGCTCGGCAATTCAATTCATTTCAGTAAAACTACAGCAGCTGTGCTTGGTGGCTCGTATACTAAATTAATAAGCCAGCATGGATCACAGATGAAAACCTTGTAGATGAAAACCACTGTATTTGGTTTGTTTAATTTTTTTGGGGGGGTGGGTAATTCACAGTTCTATTAACAATGGCTGATATAAAAGCTCCTCCTTGCATACATACTCTGAGGTGTGGGTGTTTGCTTTGACAGGGGTAAATGGGCTGGAAAACCTCTGAAGAAGGAGAAAGCTCTTGGGAGAGAATAGCCCAAGAGACTTCTGGGTTGGCCTTCATACTGCAACATTTGGTGAATCCTGGGCAAGTATCCTAAACATCAGATTTATTATAACAAATATTTTCAGTTTTTTACCTATCTAAGGTTTTACGAACCTGTGGCGGGGGGGAGTATAAGGAGTGCATAAAAGCAGAAGTTTCAAGTTCTTTTTGTTTATGCAGTTTACATTGTATAGAATGTTCTATTTAAAGATCAGGATGATACTTTTGAGTGTACTACGGCAGAATAAATTCTTCAAACCCAGGCAGTGGTGCCCCTGAAAGCAGTGCTAATAATAATCCTGTGCTACAGAACTCAGCCAGCAAGCCATTTAGGATTCCAGTAGATATTGTTTCTGCTTCTCGGCCAACCAGATTATTATGGATAGTATTCTCCATCTGTTCCTAAACCAAATGCCAGGACAGCTGAGGTATGACAACTTGCTACTTCAAGTCAGGATCAAAAGGCTTCTCTGAGTCTAGGTGCCAGCTCTTTGTAGAAGCAGACTTCGGATTTGCTAAAAAAATTAATACCATATTCCTGGCTTTTAAAAAATATGTTCCATTGCAGCCATCACTCTGTTCGGATCCCATTAGCCTTCCCTTCACCCCTGTGATTGTTGTCAACCCAACATAATATCATGGTGCCTGCAGAAAGTCAGACCTGATTAACACAGCCACTCTGTGCATGGCTGGGCGCTTTTTCCAGCCGGATTGCCCTGTGCACAAGACAAATGGGACATCTGAATAATTTGCTATGGGCACAAAGCATTTCCTTTGGTTTTGCTTTTTTTTTTTTTGGCACACCACTGCAAATGTTGCTAACGTGGGTTAAGCAGCAACAGTGTGTGTGGGGGGGAATGGGAGTTTGTGCCCATGACAAGATGACCCATTTGTCACATGTACTATGTTACCAGGACTGACAAAGAAAGGAACTCCATATGCATAGCAGAGTTGTAAATTAACCTTGTACTTAGCACTGGTTTGCTCAGCCAACCCCAATCATGACCATGTACTTACCCCCCACTCCCCACCCCACACGTGCAGTTTGCAACATGCTTATCGCTATCAGATTATTTAAATCAGTGGTTTTCAAATTATGTTCCAGTAACCCTGGGATTTTTGGAAGCTTATCAAAAGTTCCTTAGTGAGGCCAGTTCAGTAATGGAGCACAAGGTTTCCTGAAAGACAGCCTTAACTTTTAATATTATGCATACCCTGTTGTAGGGCACACTCAGGGCCATACCACATGTTAGGTTATTAGAAAAGTGTGCTGGAACTGGCTGCTTTTATTTTAAAAAAACATGCTGAAACTGGTCACTTTTATTAAAAAAATAAACACGCAGCATGACTGGAACACGCTTCCAATCCAGGTCAAGGGTCCTGCATTGGTTTCTGCTGAACCCCAGCCCCCCAACAGCTGCTACTTGCAGACAGCACCTTTGAGTGGGAAGTGTTTTTCGACAAGAAATTGGTCACGGCCCCAATAATGAATCAGGAGCATGTTCTGGGTTGTGGCATCACAACTGCTTTTTCCTTAAAATAAAAGCGGCTGGGAAAAATTACACCGGAAATGGCTAAGAAAAGCATAAAGATGAAATCTACATTAAGGGTGAAAAGAGAGCAAATTCATTATGAATAGATGACTACAGCAACACCCAATTTTTCAGTTTCCATTTTGCTGGCAGTGGTGACAACTGAACTAGGTATGTGGATCTTCAAAACCATTACATCTATTGTCTGAACAGACCTGGACAATATGGTTCCCCAAATATTTTTTAGACTTAGATAAATGTCCCTCTTTCAATGCATTACTTAAGTTGGGGGGTGTAAAGTAGTGGTGCGGGGAGGGCAACACATTGCTAAGTTGAATGTATTACCCTGCTTACTCTATATTTTTCATGGCCTGCCACTTTTTATTCCAGTGATATTTTTTCGTAAGCGTGATAGATTATTCAGAATGTTTCTCTTGGGCCAAAATGGCAGGCTTAGGGATTTATTTTTGCCTACACTGCAGTGCCCAGTTCAGTAGGGTGGATTTGATTTCCTCTAACATTTATTGCCTCAATAGTGTATCATCTTTCTCTACAAACCATAGAGGATACTGCCTTGGAACAGATATAGGGGATATTTTAATAGGCTTCTTTGTGTCTATATGCTTGTGTTAAATTCTACTTTATCTTGTTCTCACTGCAAGAAGTCACACACAGGGGCTGCAGCATAAGAATCAGGTTGTGGATTACTACAGGGACCAAGCTAGGTACTTGAAAAGCACAGGGCAGAGGCTCATGCCACAAATTTACAAAAGTGTGCAGAAGCTAATGCAGGTGTCGCCAACTTTTTTGACCCTATGGGCACAAACCAGAAAAACCGTCAGACATCATGATGTGCCACAACTATTCCTGTGTACCCTGCAGTGATGTACACATTACCTCCTCAATGGCATTTAGGCTTTAAAATTGTGTGGGTCCCCCCCCCCCAATGATTTTTGTTTGTTTCTGTTTTTTTGGGAGAGGATGTAATCTTCCTGGAGAGTGCAGTAGGGAAGGCTAGGAATTGCCAACAGGATTTTCTGAGAGCGGTCCTCTGCCCCACTTACAATCTATTGGCAAGACTTGTGTACATAATGAATAAAACAAGTGCCTCTGAGCAAATTAAGATAGCAGGTAGCCGGGTTGTAAGTGAACTTTGTAGTGTGTCCAGTCACTCTGAAATGGTTGTGTGTTGGGGGGGGACGGGAGATCCAGCACAAAAACCCTGTGGCTTAGGAACCATGGGTCACCCCTAACAATGCCCCTAATGTATAAACAATCCTAATGTATTACCCCCATATACATTTGTAAATGGCGTTCCATGAGCTCTGGGACTCGTCATGGTGTCGCGGCAGAAGCAGTTTAGTCATGCAGGCCATATGACCTGGAAAAACCTGTCTGCAGACCAACACCGACTCCCTTGGACTGAAACCCCATAGTTGAATTAGGCTGCACCCCATAATAGAATTAGGCTGGACTTAACTGTCCAGGGGTCCTTTACCTTCACTTTTACATTTGTATATGTCCATATGGAGCAAGTGTATATTTGGTGGACTTTCAAACATAAATAGAAACATTTATTAGACGTTTCACAAGACAATCCTAACCATTTTAAAATCAGACACAAGTTGCATAGATTTCAGTAGGCTTACTCCTAAGTAAGGATCGCAATCAGGAAGAGTAATCCATACCCCCCCACCTTGCACCAAACTGGGAGGGGAAACGGGCAGAGGTGTCCCTCCATCCAGCATTTCCAGCTAAACTGGTTGCGTGCTAAGCATGCAGGTGCACAGGCCACTGGTGGGATCCCCACCAGTGATAGCCAGTGGATGCAGAGGTGGGGGGGGCTGGGACATAAGTAGCCGGGAACCCATTGGATCTCAAGCCAGTTTCACAGCCATCCCACTCTAGCTCCATGCTAGTGCAGCAGTCAGCAATATGATTGCTTTGCCCCTCATTTTCTGCCCCAGATGCTGTGAGCAGAAGATGCTGGGGTGGTGACCTCACTGCTCCATTCAGCACCACAGGCTGGCCGGTGGAGGCAGGATTAGGATTACAGCCTACATTTCTTTGCACAATGAAAGATTTTTCCCTGATCTTGAATGGCAACGTGTTTCCTGCATGTGGATTTCTAAATCTGGCCCTGATTTCTGTTGTATGACCATCCTGTTACTGATATTTCCTTCATAGTGAGAATTCCTTTGGTGGAATGTCAAGAGGTCTTTTAATGGGGTTGATTGAGCAATGTTTAAAACAATTAGGGTTATTATTGTTTTTTCCATTTTTCATTTTAAATAGCACTTACTGAATTTTGAGAGACTGGGTAATACACACAAAAAAAATGTAGAAAACTGGCCAGCCAAATGGAACAGGTTGACATTATTGGCAATATCTTTCATGAAGCATTTTAAAATGTTAGCAGTGCAGTTCTTTAAAACACACACACACACACACACACACACACGAATAAGTTTGACAAACATCTTTAAAGACCTCAATTAGTTTTGAATGCTTGTGTTTAATCGAAATCCAGGAGCCTGGGCCACCACCATCCTACTTCATAGAAGAGCTAGATTGCACTTACTCAACAAGTGATGTGAGACTCCCCATTTAACAGAATGTTTTCAGAGCTTATTCTACCCTGATGCTTTTGCCAAAACTGGGATTACTATATTTTGTTGCTGGCACAGTTATGCTCCAGAGGCAGATCTGTTGCATATGCATTGGGGATGCAGCATAATTAATCCATAATGGACTGAAGTAGCAAGACGTATCAACTTGGTTTTGGTCATTGTTTGGGTCTGACAGCAGTATATCTAATGTCGGGCTATTTTCCAAATATCAGGGCCCTCAGTAAATATTAGAAAGCTTGGATTCCTGGAACTGCCTTGATTGCTAAGTGGATTGCTTTAAGAGCTTGGCAAGCTAAATTTCTGCTGAGCCACAAATGGGGGTTATTGGAAATATCAGCTTTAGCAACCAATGAAAAATGTTCATATAAGAAAGCAGGTGTTTGAGCTGATGCCTTTTCTGCAGTGCTTCACTTTTAGGGTTAGCAATGATGCTCTATTGGAATCCTTTCTCTCCTTTTACTCTGTTTTATACAAAACATTCCTCTTTCTTTTTTTCAGAATGTGGTAAGAATGAACACTGGATAAAATGAAAATACTTCTTGTATTATTTTGTGACAGTAGGAATATGATATGTGTATTTATCTGGAGTTCATTATTCATTGTGTAAACTGCATCAAAAACCAAGAAAAAGACCAAATTTGAAAAAACAACAACACCAATGTATCTCTTTTAATTTTGATTTATATTGAGACAGAGATCTAATCTGGGCTGGGACTCAAACAGCCAAGTGTCATACAGAATTAAAGGAAACTTGACAGAACCAAATGTTTTGAAAATAATTGTGACAGCTAATTCTGCTATTTATACTAAACATTCTTTTTAAAGGCTACAATCCTGCTTGATTATATAGAGAGCAGGGATGCTGCTTTTAATTTTTCCTACTGGCAGTCATGTATTTTAAAGATTACCGTAATTTTGCCCCATAGGACGCACCGACCCATAGGACGCACCTAGTTTTTTGGGGGGGGAATAAAGGGGAAAAAATCATTTCCCCCCCAGGCGCGGGGCTGGGACAGGGGATGCCCAAGCTTCCCCCGACCCCAGCCCCCAGAACAGGCTGCTATCCGCAAGCCTAGGGAGCCCGGCGGGAAGTCGCGCTGGTCTCCCCAGGCTTGTGGATATCTGTCCCCCGAGCTTGTGGGGCTGGCGCTGGGGAGAAGCGTGCTTCTCCCCAGTGCCAGCCTCCAAACCAGGTCGGGGAACAGCAGGATGGCGGCGCTCCGCCTCCCTGCTGTCCCCCGAGCTTGTGGGGCTGGCGCTGGGGAGAAGCCTGCTTCTCCCCACCGCCAGCCTCCAAACCAGGTTGGGGAACAGCGGGATGGCGGCGCTCCACCTCCCCGCTGTCCCCCGAGCTTGTGGGGCTGGCACTGGGGAGAAGCACGCTTCTCCCCACCGCCAGCCTCCAAACCAGGTCGGGGAATAGCGGGATGGCGGCGCTCCGCCTCCCCGCTGTCCCCCGAGCTTGTGGGGCTGCCTGATATCTGCACGAAGCCCGGGGTGCGCTGTGCAGCACGCCCCAGGCTTCGGGATGCAGGCTGCTATCCGCAAGCCTTGAGAGCTTGACGGGAACTCCCGCGGAGCTCCCAAGGCTTGCGGATAGCTTCCTGAAGCCTGGAGAGCGAGATGGGTTGGTGCGCACCGACCCCTCTCGCTCTCCATGCTTCAGAGAAAGCCTGCATTCGCCCCATAGGACGCACACAAATTTCCCCTTCATTTTTGGAGGGGGGAAAGTGCGTCTTATAGGGCAAAAAATACGGTAATTTCTTCAGGTTTTCAGGATTGTGGGAAATGAAGGTGGCTTCACAATAAATTCAATGATAAGTACATAAAGCTGCATTACTGGAATCCAATGCAGTCAACACCATCTGTTCCAAGGCTTACCTGGATTGTCCTGCCAATTCAGCAAGCAAGAGCCACATATAACTGACATGGATGTGTAGCCTCCTCAATGTGTAGTTGAATATCCTGCTGAAATGGTTGGATTCATCTTTCAATGAGGTTACATGTCAACCACCAGGTGCCACTACTATTTACCTACCTTCTTACTTAATTTATAGGCCACTTTATAACAAACATTTCTCAGGGCTGCTTGCAACTAGATGTTGTATGATTGTTGCCCATGATTGTAAGTGGCTCAGGGCCTGTTTTCTCATGTTCTCGGTTTAGTGCTGTAGCACACCATCCAGAACGTTCCCTCTTCCCATCTTGGTAGACAAGTGAGGGCTTTTGTGGGCTCATCAACTCACACTTCTGAATTGCTGAAGCAGCACTCCCCATCTCTGAAATAAACGCTGCTTTAACAAGCCTCCAATGTGAATGGTAAATATCTTTGAATCAAGCATGTCAGTTTTTAAATTGTTTATTCTCTTATCAGTCCCATGAACATATGCTTTATGGAGCATTCATTGCTGCGGCTATTTGCCAGTTTTGTATTATTGTCAATGGATATAATATTCATCATCAGTTTGTGTGCTGCAAAGAGTGAAATCATTATTCACCAACATTTACTTATGACAATCTAATCCTTCTGAGCCTGACCATACAATGACACAGCTGGCATTCTCCCAGCTTAAACAATGGGTGGAAAGGCACATCAATGGAACCTTGGAGAAGCTATCTCGAAAGAAAGAAAATAGCAAGAATAACACAACTGAGGGGGAAATTGGAGTAAAACAAAGATATGCTGGATGCTGAGAAGTATCCTGATAAGGGTTGCTAACCCTCCCATAATAATAATAGTACTACTGCTTATTTCAGTAATACATTCATTAAAGTGTATGCAAATTTTTAACTTCCCAATGCCTAACAGAGGCAGAACTGAAATTTTGCCACTGCTATCATAAGCAACAACCCATGCAGATTTGTTTAAAATCAGACTGCTTAGAGCTTTCTCATGAGCAACATATAGAAATTAGAAAAGCAATAAGGAGAATTATGTGCAGAAATGCTTAACGCAGAATTGGGGATCAGGGAGAGGAATCAGGAATTGGACAAGGCACCTATTGATACCTATACAAATTTCTTAAAAATAATAATAATCCATGACACCTTGTTTTCTGCATATTCATGTAGCCCTTAAGAAAAAGTGCAAGGCTCACAATAGCAATACTCCACAATTTCAATAACATTTATTTTGGACACTATGTGTTCCCTTCCTCAAGCAGGACAGTGAATATATTTTTCTTTTCTTTTCTTTTAAATAAAAAGGAGCCTGAACACTCTTTATTTTCTATAGCTTACTTTTGCAAGAGACATTGGTGCTCTGCTTCTTTTCCATATCAAAGCTATATGCCTTAAAGCAAGGCTCCCACTCACCTTCATTATGTTCATAAAGCTATCAAGCACTGAAGCAGGATCAGCTAGTGCCACAATAAAAAGTAAGGAAGATGTCACACTTGCTGCTCTGTTTAAATAGCTCTATACATAGTGCAACCTAACTTTTCACTAAAGGGTTTATACTGTCTGCTAGAACACATCCTGCTAAGGTACAAGTGGCAAAGGAACACAACAATGGTCTGTATGGAATAAGGTTGGTGGAGGTGAATCAGGCTATGTTGTTGAAGCGTCAGGGAAGAGGGTTTGTAATCCTTCCACAGGGCTTTCAGAGTGGTTTTCCATAGAGTCAGAGGGTGCTAACTTTGGCAAGGTAAGGGAGGGCAGGATAAGGCAGCGGTAATCCCTTGGGACGCGGGTGGTGCTGTGGTCTAAACCAGAGCCTAGGGCTTGCCGATCAGAAGGTCAGTGGTTCGAATCCCTGTGATGGGGTGAGCTCCCGTTGCTCAGTCCCTGCTCCTGCCAACCTAGCAGTTCAAAAGCACGTCAAAGTGCAAGTAGATAAATAGGCACCACTACTGCGGGAAGGTAACGGCGTTTCTGTGCGCTGCTCTGGTTCGCCAGAAGCAGCTTAGTCATGCTGGCCACGTGACCCGGAAGCTGTACGTTGGCTCCCTCGGCCAATAAAGCGAGATGAGCACCACAACCCCAGAGTCGTCTGCGACTGACCTAAAGGTCAGGGGTCCCTTTACCTTTACCTTTAATCCCTTGGGATCCAGCAAACCCCTTTCCTGAATGTAACCGTTATCCTTTCCCCACGCACACCTATCTCTCTGTTAGCTTAAAAGGCCCTTCATCAAAGGCTCTTTCCTAGGAGCCCCTGCTTTTGGAGGCTAGGTGGATGACAACCATTGAGATGGTTTTTAGCTTAGCACCTATCCTTAATTTTTTAAAGGCTTTTATAAACTGCAGTTGGGTTGTTTTAGTCTGTCCCTGCTGCCTGTTGGTGCCACTGTGTTTTATCTTGTTTTTTATTGACTAGTGGTTGTTCTACCTTTCTATAATTTGAAGGGACTGTAATGCTGTCATGAGAATAATGTTTACAGGAAGTGTGGGGTGTATGTTGTCTATATTTCTTTGCCAACTGGATCAGGACTTTTACCGGTTCTATACCTTATAATGCCAGTGATGATTCTGGAAGCCAGTGCCCCCCTACACCATGTATTTCCTACTGGGTATAGCACTGCATACGACCAGAAATGTTTTCCAACACCTAATCATGTTCCAAGAAAATGCTGATGAAAATTCCAAAATACTTCAGTTCCTATTCAATGTGTAAAGTATCAGATTTCCTTGATCTAGGCTGCACAGATTATTATGACCTGACCAGTGCTGGCAAAAACAATCTAACCTTTACCCCAAGACTTCTATATCCATGTTACTCTTAAAAAGATGAAATCATGTTTAGCACTCAACATCAACCTGACCTTTGAACACATCAGTATTTCTTGGAAAATTATTATGGGCAGGATGCCTACCACAGTAAACAATATTAGCTGCTCCAACCCATTGTTGACTCATGCTGGGTTCTGGCTTATCAAAATAAGAGGTTAGAAACCAGCAGGGACCAGAGATCTTCTGACAAACTCCACAGGATATGAAGAACAATGTAAATGCTCCAGCCCTGGCAGATATATTTCTACATTACTGTTCCAGAGATAACAGCTAAGGTGAATCATTTCCCACCACCTACAGTACCAAATGATTTCAAATTCTGAAGGGACCATATTTATTTCATTGGTAGCTAGCAATTTACTTACCCGAAGATCATTATATTTATGTGTCTGTGAAATCCTCACAATAATTATACATTTGAGCTGTCTCAGAAGTGCTATATATATTCTCATTAGTCATGTACTTCCAAGGATATTATCATTTTTCCTCCAACAACCTTTGCGATACAAGTGGAAAGGACTCTACTGCACATGAATCTGGATTCTTATAGGCTTTAAAAAAAGCTTCTAGTTTAATCAAACAGCAGGGTAGCTCATATTCACATGCAAATGCTGGAAACAGTGTTGGGATAAAAGAACTTGATTTTTTTCCTAAATGACTTCACTGGTTGCATTTATTTAAAAACAAGTCACACTGCGTAATATGAGGGAGAGAATGTGAAGAAAGTTTTAATTCCGTAGTACTTTCAAAAGAGGTTATAGGAATAATTTGGATAAGGTAAAACTGATTGGCTGGGATCCATAAAGCCCTGTGCACAAATGAAAAGCACTTCCATGCATGCATGGTCTGTTTTTTGTGAATAGCTAATTTCCCATTCTAGTTGTAACCTCTTGTGCTGCATCATAACCCACTCTGGGGACCTCCTCAAGTTTCGGGTGGGGAGGGGAGCACCATGAGACTGAAGCATATCTAGGTGCTTACCTTGCATTCTTCTGATGCGGGGCGGTATGATCGATGTTATTCCTAGTTTTTTGAACTGCACTCCACTTTGACTATGTCTTGGAAGGAGAGCAACATGGCACAGAAGAATTGTGGCCACATTACCTTATGGGCGATTGCACAGTGCTGGCCTCCTGCTGGCCATAAAAATGGGCTCGTAATGGCAGGAGTGTTCATTTTCAATGACATTACTGAGACTTTGTTTCATTACTTATAATTGTGCATAAAACGTTACAATAGAACACACACTTACATGGGAGTAAGTCCCTTTGAACTCAAGGTAGTTTATTTCTGAGTAAACATGTGTAAGATTGCACTGAGTGGCAAACACCAAACAATTTTAAACTAGTTGTGTTGAGCTCAGATTTAGACTGCTTGTGCAGTGGTGCATAAAATATGAACATTAAAAGGCATAGTGACTGCTGAGAGGAAAGGAACACAGCAATGTTAGATTCTGGGGGAAATCCATCAGTGTGGTTTATTTGCATACTGGAATCAGAAGGGGATTGATTTTGCATGCTTATTGATTTGGGTGTTTTTTGATGAATTATAAGTCTAGGACATATTCAGAGAGTGGACTGAGATTTGGCATCCCTTTAAAATCGAAGAAGTTTGAATTTATAGGCATTTCAGTTATGCAAATAAGGGGATATACACATGCATTTTATTAGACTTTAGTTGTATCAAAGCCCCAAGAACATTGTGCTGTATACTCAGGATAATTTGGGGGCTATGCTTAATACAAAAATGCTGCATAACAATTACTTTCTTCTTCATTATGAATGATTTCCACTATATCACCTTGGACACGAGAACAAGCTTGAATTCCCACCGCATGTAATTTATTATTACTGCTGTAGATATTGTTTTGTGTTAGAGTGCATAAAGTATTTCTAGAAATATATTGCAAAAAATCTACAGGGGAGGAAATGGCAAAATAAAACTGCTTCAGAAGTTATTGCATTTTTATAATAGATCAGCACATTATTCCCATAGTAAAGCACTTTAAGAAAATAGGCTGGACGTTTTCATCAGAAAAAGCTTTTTTGCAAGCACATTATATACAGACCTTGTGCTGATGACATGGTACACATATTTAACATAAATTACATTCGTGAGATATTCAAGAAACTAGAGAATAAACTCTGGTGGTTTAAGATTATTATTTTTTAAAATAAAAAACCAATTTAAACTAGCCTGGAAGTTACACCATTTGGCTTCTAAGCCTTTCCCCTAATTCCAGATATGTGAGAGTTTACAATGACTCAATATGAGGAAAAGGGGCTCTGTACATGCTTAGAACCGTTTTCCTTTTTAGAGATGAGCTATAGCACTGAAAACAGAACCCATGTTGCCCTGGCTCAAATTAAAACAAAGATAAATAAACCTAGAATTACAGTGCAATCTAATGCATATCTACACTTAGAAGTCCCACTGTGTTTGTGGATTTACTCCCCAATATGTGTGCATAGGGTTGCTTAGCCCATGTAGTAAACAGAGAGAAGTCTCTTCTGCCATTTTTCTTTACAGACTGAGTTCTAAACAATTTCAGCTTGAAGACTGTGAAACTGGAGCCCAGCTCCATTTCCCACACCACTTTTTCAGAACTATGACTAAATCATTCCCTCTGCTTCCATATGCAAACAAACTCAGATTATTGGAATGGTCATACTGTTACACAAATTATGGGGCAACCTCATCATCGGGGTGCAGAAATATTTTGTGTTGGTTGAAAAAGTGATGGACATAGAGTTTGATTTCAAATAGTTACCTCTGCATGCCACATCTCGAGTCAAGAGGGGCAACAGGTAAGTCATGAGCAGTAGCCTAATTCCACTGGTGAGTTCCCTTAGAAAAATGCTTGGGGATTGTTGTATATCAGCTCAGTATTATTAGTATGATTAATTATAACAGCAATGATGGTGCAATGCCAACTCACTAAGCTCTCATTTTAGAAATAAACATGGGTGTTTCATTTCCCACCATGCTAATATAGGTGGTTCTCTTGCTACTCCTTGGTAAGTTCAACATGCTGAACTTGCTGGATCCCACAAGACCAAAACTCAGTTTACTAAATGTACAAAGGGGTTTACCATTATGTATACATTTATATGATAAACAGGAACCCACAATTACTCTTTAAATATATTAGAATTGGAAAATGTTTAAGAAATCTAGATTATGGAGAAGTAGATAGAGTTAACAAAGCTAGACTCTTTTCTTGCTGTTGCAAAACATGAATTTTGCTTTATTCACTTGTAACTCTAAACCCCAGATAAACATTACAAATGTAGCAAGAATGCATTTCTTCCTTCTGTAGGAGGACCAAGATTGCCCTCCTGAGTGTGCCAAACAGCATGGGGTACTTCACATATTATGTGATTGGCGTGCACTTTACTTTGGAATCTGCTTGGGGATGAAATTGTTGGCTAATGCTGTGGAAATTTTGATTCTGCAATAGACAGGCTGCTTTTATCTGCCTTGAAACAAGAAATCACTTTCTTTTAATGATGCCGCGCTCTTGGCTTTGCCACTGTTTTAATGATGTCATTAATTGTTTTTTGTTTCAAAATGTTGTGCAACAGCACCCCAAGCATCTCGATAGGGGGCCCCTTTACAAACAAAATCATCATCATCATTATTTCAGTAGCTACTGAGGAAATGTACTAAATTATTTTGGAAAACTTCCACAATAACTTATCTTGACATGACATTTCCACTGTGTATTGATGGAGGGAATTTTTATATGGATTGGGAAGAAGCTAATGTTGTACTGTTTTCAGTATATTGTGATCCACCTTTACAAAAAAAAGTAAGGGCAAAATGTATCAACTGGCATTTAGATTATAAAGAGAGATGCATGTGATGCCAACATAATGGAATCGTTATGCTTGTGTACCTGCTTGCTATTTTGACATTTTATGGCTTCTGTTTCATGCCATGGTAGGGTTTTTGGCTAAAGGTGTGAAATCCTTAACCTTATATGTATTAGAAAATTGTTGTCCTTTGAGTGTGACCAGGATGCTTGCATGCACAGCAATGATTTTCATATAGTAATATACAACCCACAAATCATTTATGGAACCTTGAGGGTGAGTAACACCCAGTAGGTGTTGGCAGCTATGCTGCAGAACCAGCTAATGTGAAACTGCCAGGCCAATATTTTCAAAAAATAAATGACACCATGGAGATGTGGTACATATATTATAAACTGTTACAGTGCCATGATATTTTGCAGTATGGCATCCATGTAGAGAGAGCTCTTGTGTTCCAGAATAAATAATATTGCCACAAAATAAGTGGCACCAGGCCAATCTTAGGATGAGTTGTCATCCTGAATAGAGAAAAATATACATTTCATTCATAGGTCTCCTCAGTTAAAACATCTGAAAACTCCCAACTACGCAAAGTATCCTTTACAACTTCGCATGTAAGCAAATGGGGAAGGAGTATAGCAAGAGTTACACTGATATGCCTCCCACTTTCCTCAAAGCTCTAAACAGCTTTAAAGATGATTGATCAGATGCTATCTTTACCAACACATCTCATCCTGGCAGGGACATGACAGAGGCATGGGCAACATCCCATGTATTCATACAGGTTGTTAAACCGATTGCCAGATGGAGGTAGAGATAGCTCAAGCCTCCGGAGACACAGTGAAAAATCTTGATGTTTTAGAGCGAAAACTAAAGTTATTTTATATTCAAGGCAAACATAAAATGTGTTTCCCTTTTCCAAATACACTGATCCTTTTTTAAAAAACAACACCCAGCTGTATAAATGCAACCACTCATCCAATTCCTGTTGCTTTAATGCCACTTAGCTTCTTAAAATAATTTCAGATCCAGGGGGGGAAAAGTAGAATGATAAAGGTGGTGTTTGCTAATCTTTAAAAGCCTATTGTAAATCCACACTGGAATGTGGTTTAGTAGCGTCTTCACATGGAAAATTTATTCTGTTGAATGTTCAGCAGGTAAAAGTTGCTGAGGCTCAGAGAGAGAGCTTCTCTCAGGCCTGACAGGAGCTGAAATATTAGGATTGGCATGGCCTTTTGAAAACCACAGATAATCGTTTGCAGCTGAAGAATTTAAAGCAAAGGACCTATCTGCATGGCTTTTGGGAAATCGCCCCAGAATGGACCGCTTGGTATTTGGATACTCGACAAATGAAGTCTGATAAATGGTATGCTTGTCAGTACTGCTTGGAATGGGTTCATGGGCCAAAAAAAGGTAGCTTTCTGAATGGTGTTGGCATGTCTCGCGTTGAAATTTCCTTAGTCCTAGTCCCTAAAAGAGATGAAAGAAAACACATATACTTCAGGTTTTTCTCACTGTTTAAGGTAGCTAACAATATACCCTAATTACAGAACCATCACAGAATGTTTATTAGCATATTTGGGAGCGCATCTTGATAACTGCAGATAAACAATTAATTTCTAAAGATATCATTCTCATCTGATATACAGGAGAAACGAATACACATCAACAAATTTAAGCACAGTTGTGTACATCACCAAATCACACATCAGGGAACCAAGGCCAATTTAATTTTCCATAGTGAAAGAAGATGTAGAGTTGCCTCACTCAGTGTGGAGTAGACACAAGTATACACTGTGGGTGGAATTAAACTAACTTTTATGCAGAGTAAACCTACTGAAATGAATAGACCAAACTTAGTAATACTTATTAATTTTGATGAGTTTACTCTAAGTAGGCCTAGCATTGAACTCCATCCTACATTTTAATGCTGACCTGCTTCTACAGCAATGTGTGAGGTAGCCCTTACTGACACCATTGAGTCTGACATTTTGATCAAGGTTAGGCTGGACAGCAAGCATTTATTTCCATTCTTCTGATTAAGGACAATTTTTGTGCACTTCTAAGAGCTATGTTAAGGGCAAGCAATCTGTCTTAAATCTTGCAACGAGACAAGATATAACTTTAGCAGAGAAATAAACATAAATAAACAAGCAAACCCATTAAAATTTATCACACTTTAGCATTGCATCAGACTGCTCTCTGGAGGAAGTGATGGGACCAATAAACTGAAGCTGAATCCCCAAAAGACAGGTGTCTTGTGGGTAGGTTGTCCTTAAAGCCAGGAATTTGGTAGATGGCCTGTTATGGCCAGAGCTGCATTCCTTCTGATGGAACTTGTGCACAATATGTGGGTGTTCTTGGCCTCATCTCTGTTAGTGGAAGCTAGTGTCTGGCTGATCTACTCTCTAAGGCCATTCCTGGACAGATAGCTCAGCCACAGTGACCTGGTAACTTCCAGAATACTTAATGTGCTCTACCTGGAGCTGCCTCTGAAAATGATTTGTGAACTGTAGCTGGTACAGAATCCTGTGACAATAGTATTGACTCGCTTGTTTAGTTGTACTCTTATAAAACCCATTCTGAAGAACCTATATTGGCTGCCTGTCTTATACTGAGCCAAAGTTCTGAAGCCACTTAATAAAGCTCTAAATTACTTAGGACCTAGGTTCATCTCCCTGTAAATTGCACCTGGCCATTAAGATTTGCTGGGGGTGGCTACTTGTCAAACCATCTTTGAGTGAAGGTCATACCTCTACAACTAATGAAAAGGCCTTCCCAGTGGTACCTACCAAACTATGGAATATCCTATATCTGGAAAGCTAGATGGTGCTACTACTGGTTGTAGGTACCAGCTAAAAACTTTTTAGCCCAGCTTCTAATTAAGTAGGATCTTGATGCATTAGACAAATTATTTTTTTAGTAAAGAGCAGCAGAGGTTATTCTGATTGATTTTATGTTGCTTTAATGGTTTTGTTTACATTGCTATGTCTTATCTATGTATTTTTATCTGTTTGTCATCAGTTCTACCTTTCACTCTTTTTTACATCAATTCTACTATCATTTGGAAGTGGGATACTACAAAAGGGAGAATGAATCAGGTCGCTTGGAAAAGAGACAGCAACTCTTAAAAGAAAGAACCCCTTGCCCCAAGCAAAAAACACAATACTTACAGAATCCAAGTACTCTCCGACATTCAATAAACAATGTCTATTATCATGGATTGAAAATGGAAATGTGTTTACTGGTTTCTAAAAATAGAAACAAGAAAAATATAATAATTATTACGCCTGTGCAGTATTGCTGTAGCTTTCATATTCAACAGAACCCAAAATTACATTCATGTAAACATGCCTATATGTTATGTGTTTCTTTGTAGGTAGTCTGTTAGAAAAGAATACAGATTGATTACATTATACACTAAATTTATAAGAGAATTTAATCTCTCCTAGTCATCTAAACACTTACATAAGTACCCAAACTTTTGAATTAGATCAGTTTTATTTATAGAGGCACAAATTTTTAGACAAATACCAAGATTTCTTTTAGTGCTGAGTCTACAGCTAATAAAAGCTGGACTTCAAAAGGAAACTCGTAATTGAATCAACTTGAGATTTATGAGCTCAGTGCCACCCACTGAGAAGATGCTATATATTATATGCTATATATTATATCAAATTACCGACTATATATTGAAAATGGCTAAGTCTCAAATATAGCAAGCACAAGTACACATGTTAAATTTTATTACAGTTAGTTTCCAAGTTCTGGCATCTCATATTAAGTGACAGCCAGGAAAGCTAGTCTCTAAAGATTTTCTGTGATCTAGTGAAGTGAAAGCCAACTGCCTCCTGCAGACTCAACAAAATGCAAATAAAGAACAAAACAGTTTTAAGAGTCTTAATTCAGAACTATAAAGTTAGAGGGAACCAAATAGCCAAGTAGTGCAGCACCCTGCTACAAAATCCTTAATTTGGGGGATGAAAAGAACAAACGAGACAATTTATCCAGCTCACAGCCCCTCCCATAATTTATCATGAGATGAAAGTTTGCACTTTTATGTTTCAAAATAACTTTTAAAATTGCTGTTTCTAGCTGTTTGCTATTTCTTGCTAGCAGGACCCCCCAAAAGTAAGTTTTGCCTTCTAAAAAAAAATATCATTGCAATGTATCTCCAAAACCTACTTATTCCCATTCCATTTCTTTCCCACTGAGATTGACTGGACTGTGAGCTTGCTGTTGTAGTATATATGTATCTTGTAGTATGTGTATGTAGTCCTCTCCCTTGCAAAATGTACACTTCCATGACACAGACATTGGTACAGTGTTGGTGCATTGATGCCTGTGTGGAATCACTGAGAGTTCTGTGTGAGACTTGGTTTTTCCTAGGAGGCTTGTTGCCTATGTGCTCCCCATGTTCTATGGTCCTGTTCTATAGAACTGACTGCTATGATTAGGTTAGAACTCTCTCCTTCCCTCTGTGGTCCTGGATTTTTACCTGGCAAAAGGGATGTAGCAAATTAAGCTAGTGCCATCAGTGTTTGGAAAGCTACAGGATTCAAACTGTAGTCTGCAGGAAATATTGTAGCATGAGAAATCAATTATTGCTCTTCTATCCATTGCAATCCATGGACTTTCAGCATAGGCATGGGAGCAAGGCAGCAAACAAGCAAGATGACTGACAACTAGATTACTGACCAGCAGGGAAGTTTTCCAGTGCTACTGGAAAGATTAATACATAAGAGAGCCAAGTGTTGAACAGCAGCCTGTCTAGATGATTGATAAGGAACAAACCTTTACAGTTGTTCCACTAACAGCTTACAGGCAGCAACTGAGGGTTTTTGTTGTAAGCAGCATTCGAAACTCCCATTGTTCTAGGCGCATTTTGCAACTGGGAATTGAATTAGTGTGAGCAATTTCTGAGCTCTGGGTGCAGTACTGCACCTAACATTTCAGATTATAGCTGCCACTGCTGGCGCTGGGGGCGTTGGAGAAGAAATTCTTGCTGGCTCGACTTCCAAGATCACTGCAGCGTCAGGCAAGCTGATAGGTTTTGCCTCTCAGCTGGCCTTACAGAAAGGCAGCATTTTGTGGGACCTTCATAAGAATATTATGGGTGCGCGCAAGGGAAGCATGACTATGTTTTTTGCTGCGAGGACTAGACCATGTGAAAAATGAACATAAGATTTTTGGCTGCAGTTCATTCACTTTCAGCTTTGTATTCTTGTTTTAAAAAAGTGCACCTAGACATTCCGTTGTGGCGCCCACAACCTAGGTTTAAGGTGCCATTTAGCTCCTAGTTTCTAACACTGGTAGTAAGACTGGCATACTAACGAGGTCTTGATTCTAAGCATATCTTAACAATGAATTCCTGCACTGTTTAGCTTGAGCTTTCACCTTTATTCATTCCCATTTCTGTTCTTGAGATCCCAGA